>NC_073256.2:25850000-27050000 GCF_029289425.2 Pan paniscus
AAGAAAAGAACAAAGGAATTGTAGTTACATTGCCACAGAAGGAATTTAGGGAGATCTGTAGAAGGAGGAGCTTCCCTGTTGAAAGAGGTGGAACAGCAAGAACTCTCTTCTTTGAAGCTTTATGGAGAAAGACAACACACCCTCTCATATTAACATTAGTTATTCTTGAGGGTATGAGAATTAGTGGAGACCTTTTCACTTTACAATGATAGAAACACAACTAGCTCTATTTTATTTTATTTTTTGAGACAGGGTCTAGTTCTGTCACCAAGGCTGGAGTGCAATGCCAGAATCGTGGCTCACTGCAGCCTCGACCTCCCTGGGCTTAGGTGATCTTCCCACCTCAAGCTCCTGAGTAGCTGAGACTACAAGCATGCCACCATGCCCAGATTATTTATATATATATATATATACACACACACATACACACACACACACGTACATATGTGTATATATGTACGTGTGTGTGTGTGTGTGTATATATAAACTTTTTGTAGAGACAGGATTTCGTCAATATTGGCCAGGCTACAATTTTTTTTTTAGAGATGGGGTCTTGCTATGTTGCCCAGGCTGGTCTTGAACTCCTGAGCTCAAGTAATCCTCCTGCCTCAGCCTCCCAAAGTGCTGGGATTACGAGTGTGAGCCACTGCACCTGGCCACTTAATTTTAAATGGGGAAATAGTTGGCTCACATGAATGAATGTCCCAGGGTCAGGCTACAGGCATCACTGGTTTCAGGGGGTCTAATAACAGCCAAGGGCACTCTTCTCATTCCATCTCTCACTCTGTTTGGCTTTATGATCTGAAAGACTTTCTCTTTGTGAGGCAAGATGGCTGGGGCAGCTTCCAGCTTACTCGACTCTTAAAGCTCCTTTCCCAAGATCTACATTAACGCAGGATTCTGACTGGCCTCAGGTCTGTCCCTAGAGCATGCACAGTTCCAGAGCAATCCTGTCAGTCAGACTGGGTTGTGAACCTGCCCTCATGGCAGAGGAAGTAAGAACTCTTGACTGACAGGACCCACAAACCATATGAAGTGTAGGATAGTTCCAAAGGAAAAGAGGCAGAACAGACAGAAAAAGAGCATGTCTACTGCAGAGGATACATCAGGACAGAATTCCTCCTGTTCTTCTGCAAACACATGCTGACAATTGTGAGCAGAAGTTGTAGCAGAGTGCACTGATGCCCCAAACCCCAAAGATGACAACTAAATATGTACATATATGTTTGGCTGAACCTTTAATTTGGAGTATCATCTTTTTCAGTATTTTTGTTTTCTGGTTTTGTAAGGTTTTTTTGGGGGGCGGGGCATGGTGGGGTGCCAAAATCATAAGTTCCCGCTGAACTAGTTAAAAATGAGGCCAGGCACAGTGGCTAACATCTGTAATCCCAGCACTTTGGGAGGCCAAGTAGGTGGATCACCCGAGGTCAGCAGTTCAAGACCAGCGTGGCCAACATGGTGAAACCCTGTCTCTACTAAAAACACAAAAGATTACAGGCATCCATAATCCCAACTACTTGGGAGGTCGAGGCAGGAGAATCACTTGAACCCAAGAGACGGAGGTTGCAATGAGCCGAGATCACGCCATTGTACTCCAGCCTGAGTAACAGAGCGAGACTCCATCTCAAAAAAAAAAAAAAAAAAAAAGGAAAAGTGTGTGTTTTTTCCCTATCTTTCAGCCACCATTAACTAATCTGAGCCTGATTTGGTGTGAGTCCATGGACCATGACTTTCCATGAGGAATTTCCTACTGGCCTAGTATCTCTCTCCACCTATCACCATGTTGCAGGGGCCAGATGACTGCCCACCAAAGAGACCTTGGCTCTCTTTCTTCGAGTCCAGACCTCAAACTTCCCTGGCTCCAGAGAGGAAGAAGTCCAAGACTCCCATCCTCTGAAGTACCAAGCTGATTGACAGTGACCTTGCTCCCAAGCCCAAGGAATACAGTAACAATTGTTAACAGTGCTTTTGCCAAAGTCTGGCTCATTTGACTTAACTAAAACCATGTGTATCCTTCAGGGTTCTGAGAGGACACAGAATTCATCACAGGTGAATGAAGACTCTCTTCATTCCTCAAATGGAGAGATTTTATGAAGAACTATTTACAGATGTGTGAGCAGGATTATGGAAACACATCAGAGATTAAAGATATGCAGAGATTAGCAACGTTGGAAGTTATTAGCACCCCAAAATTCGAAAGACAAGGAACAAATAGAGTTACCAGAGCTGGGTGAGAGCTGGAAGGCAAAGGTGAGGCCACCTGGCAGATGCTGAAGTCATGAAAAGAGGTTTCCATTTGTCCTCTCCCCCCACCCTCTGATGCCCTGCCACTGTCTCCCGGGATCAAATCGACCTGGCAGTCAGCCAGCAAGAGGCTGTAGAGATGCACGCTACAGGGATCAGTGTCCCATGGCATAGAACAGAGTAGAGATGGGCAGAGAATGGACTGGGGAAGGGAGTGGGGCAGAGAGAGAATAACCTGCACATCAGTGGAAACTCTGGCACACCCATGAAATTGCAACATCCGAACTTAGGTACTTCTAGAATGTTTCCTCCATGATCAGCAAAGGGGAGGCTAAATCTGCATCTCTCTCCTGGACCATGTGCACACATGTGTATGAGTACATGTGAGCAGGGCACACTGGTTAAAGATTCTGAAATCAGACTGATCTTGGATCTTAGCCCTGTGACTCACTAGTTCTATGATCTTGGATAAGTTGCTTAATTTCACTAAGCTTTATTTTGCTCATCTATAAAATGAGGATAATAATAATACTCAGCTTAAATGGGTTTTATGCCAATTAAATGAAATAGTCCCTGTAAAGTGCTCAACACAGTGCATGACACGGAGTAAAGACACCGAGCAGCCCTCAGTAGAGGCTGATCCTTTCTGAGTCCCTCTTCCACAAAGAGGATCACCCATCTGCCCAAAGCAAACAATTTTTAGGACCAATCTACTCTAAATTCAAATTAGAGGCAAGACAGACGATCATTTTTCAAGCCTGCAAAGACTCAGTCCTGCTAAGAATGCACTGAACCTATATCTTACATGAAACATCTGCATTGCAGACAATAGGGTGACATCAGGGCCCCCTCAAACAGAGGGCAGTGATTGCTTCACATCTACCTGACCAAGGGCCCATTGGTGATTTTCCCCAAATGAAGAAAGTGGTCCATAAATAATAGAAAATTACTAGCAATGTTAAAATCATACTTTTCCATCACTCATGATAAGAGAAATACAAATCAGTAGCCCTGGCACGGTGGCTCACGCCTGTAATCCCAGCACTTTGGGAGACCGAAGTGGGCGGATCACCTGAGGTCAGCAGTTTGAGACCAGGCTGGCCAACATGGTGAAACCCCATCTCTACTAAAAATACAAAAAAAATTAGCCAGGCATGGCTGTGCGTGCCTGTAATCCCAGCTACTTGGGAGGCTGAGGCAGGAGAATCACTTGAACACAGGAGATGGAGGTTGCAGTGAGCCGAGATCAGGCCGTAGCACTCCAGCCTAGGCGACAGAGCAAGTAGACTCCATCTAAAAAAAAAAAAAAGAAAAAGAGAAAAATACAAATCAAAACTACAGTAAGATACCACCCACTCCTTACCATTAAGATGATTACTATTAAAAAACAAAACAAAACAAAACAAAAAAAACAGAAAATGAGTGTTGGCAAGGATGTGGAGGAATTGGAACCTTTGTGCACTGTTGGTGGGAATGTAAAATGGTTATAGCCACTGAGGAAAATAGTATGGAGGTTCTTTAAAAAATTAAAAATAGAATCACCATATGATGCAGCAATTCTACTTCGGACTACGCACTCCCAAAGAATTGAAAAGAGGGTCTCAAAGAGATAGTTGTATACCTATGTTTATGGCAGCATTATTTACAATAACTAAGATATGGAAGCAACCCAAGTGTCTATTGACAGAGGAATGAATAAGCAAAATGTGGTCTATACATGCAATGGAATATTATTCAGCCTTAAAAGGGAAAGAAATTCCGACATGTTCTACAACATGGATGAACTAGGAGGACATTATGCTAAGTGCAATAAGCCAGACACAAAAGGATAAAATATTGTATGATTCTACCTAAATGAGGTGATTAGAGTAATCAAAATCATACAGACAGGCAGTGTAACGGTGGTTGTCAGAATGAAGGGAGGGGGCATGAGAAGTTACTATTTAATGGGTGTTGAGTTTCTGTTTTACCAGGTAAAGAGTTATGTAGATGAATGGAGGTGATGGTTGAACAACATTATGAGTGTATTTAGTACTATTAAAGTATACACTTAAAAATGGTTAAGATGAATTAGTTGGGCACGAGGCGGGTGCCTGTAATCCCAGCTACTCGAGGGGCTCAGGCAGGGGAATTGCTTGAACCTGGGAGGCAGAGGTTGCAGTGAGCCGAGATCGTGCCACTGCACTCCAGCCTGGCAAAAGAGCAAGCCTCTGTCTCAAATAAAATAAAATAAAAAATAAAAAAATAAAATGGTTAAGATGGAAAATTTTGTTGTGTGTATTTTACCACAAAAAATTTAATAATATTTAAATATGGTCTCACTCTATTGCCTAGGTTGGAGTGCAGTGCTGCAGTCACAACTCACCGGAGCCTTGACCTGCTGGGCTCAACTGATCCTCCCACCTCAGCCTCCTAAGTATTATTGATAGGTTGAATAAAAGATACCAATTTTACACAGACATACTTGCTATTTTTAACACAGTTTCAGATTTAGGCCCTACAAACAGAGGAATTCTGATCAGTTCTAGTTCATGTAATTCCCATGAGGTACCACCACACCTGGTGAATTTTTTTTTTGTAGAGACAGGGTCTTGCTCTGTCACCCAGTCTGGTCTGGTGTTGAGCTCCTGGGCTCAAGTAATCCTCCCGCCTCAGCCTCCCATAGTGCTGGAACTACAGGTGTGAACCACTATGCCTAGCCCATAATTTTTTTAAAAAAGGTACTTTTCCAACTTCAAAAAACAAAACAGAACAAAATGTCAGTCTGTTCAGGCTGCCGTATCAGGCTAGGTGACTTAAACAACAGAAATTTATTTTCTCACAGTTCTGAGGACTAGAAGTTCCAGATCAAGGTCTGGCTGGGTCAGGTTCTGGTGAGGGCTCTCTTCCTGGCTTGCAGAAGGCCGCCTTCTTGTTGTGTGCTCACAGGGCTTTGTCCTGGTGTGTGCATGTTGAGAAAGCAAACTCTCTCCTCCTCCTCCTCTTAAAAGGCTACCAATTCTGCCACATTAAGACCCCATCTTTTTTACTTCACTTACCCTTAATTACCTCCTAAAAGGCCTATCTCCAAACACAGTCATATTGGGGTTTGAGCTTCAACATATGAATTTGGGGGGACACAATTCAGTCCATAGCACAAAACAAACCTGTAATTTTACAAGTCACTTAATTACCAAAGTTCTTCGGACCTCCTCAAAATACCCCTGTCATCAAAACAGTCTCATGAGAAGCCGTCAAGTCTACTTATGAGGCAACAGCATAACTTTTAAGCACATATCCAACAGAAATGTATCCATGTACTCACCAAAAGACACATGAAAGAATGTTCGTAGCCCCAAACAGAAAGCACCCCGAAAATCCATTTCAGGCAGAATGGATAAACGAACTCCAAGATACCCACGCAACAGGAGATAGCACAGAGGTGAGAGGAGCAGCAGGATGGATAAACCTTACAAACAAAATAGAAGCAGCGGCACGGTAAAGTACATATTGTATTGTTCTATTAGGTCAAGATCACTATTAGGCAAAATTACGGTCTAAGAGTCAGAAAAGTGGTTACCCTTGGGAGAGGGAAGTGATGACTTTCTAGCAATGTCCTACTGTTCTACTTCTTTTCTGTTTTCTTTTCCTTTTATTTATTTATTCATTTATTTATTTATTTGTTTATTTATTTATTGAGACAGCCTCGCTGTCGCCCAGGCTGGAGTGCAGTGGCATGATCCCTGCTCACTGCAACCTCTGACTCCCAGGTTCAAGTGATTCTCCTGCCTCAGCCTCCCGAGTAGCTGGGATTACAGGTGCGCGCCACCAAGCCCAGCTAATTTTTTTTGTATTTTTAGTAGAAATGGGTTTCGCCATGTTGGCCAGGCTGGTCTTGAACGCCTGACCTCAGGTGATTTGCCCGCCTCAGCCTCCCTAAGTGTTGGGATTACAGGCGTGAGCCACCAGGTCCAGCCCTAATGTTTCTTTTCTTGGTATGGGCGCTGGTTACACAGGTGAGCTCACGTTGCCAAAATTCATCCAGACTCATGGTTTATGCACTTTTCTCTATGTATATGAGACATCAATAAAATTGGCTTTAACGGAGGCTTGAATCCCTCAAGGTCTGGCATCTGATTCTAGGCATATCCAGCTTTCCTGGTCCTCCACATGTGTCCACTATCGGCTGCCTCTCACGTGCTTTTTGTAGAACTTGGGCAAGAGGTCATGGTGGGAAAAAAATGCAAGAGAACAGCTGCAAAATCCCACAGGAGAAGGAAAAGCACCGAGCGAGCTGGGAAACTGAATGAAGCCAGAGTGGATGGCTGGGCTGGCGGGAGCACAGCACAAGGGAATTTTGGCAAAATGAGGGCAAAATTAAACAATATAGTGAAAGAATGGGGTTTAGGGGGATTATTTGCAAAACCAGATAAAAAGGACAGAGTGGAAAAGGCAAAACGTTATTTTGGCCCCATCAGTGCAGTATCGTATCTGCACATAACGTAAATTTGAGAGGGAAAAACCAGGTTTCCGGAGAGCGAATGCAAATCAGTGGAGGCTGGCTCGGTGCTCATTTGCATTTGAAGGCTTGGAACATTCCCTGCGAGACGAGATGTGCAGAACATTCCGCCGCCGTCTCACCCAGCAGACAATGCTGATGTTTGTGCTGTCACCAGTGGGCTTGTTCGTAATAATATCAACCTCTTTTAAAATTAAGGGAAGGCAAATGAATATTTATTCTCTGTAGTCAGTCTGTGTGGCACTTCGTGGCTGAACCGACAGAATTGTGTTCACCAGACCCCAAAACTTTTTTACAGCCCCATCTATAGATATGATCAATACACACAGGGCCAGAGAAGTATGTTATACTCTTAACAAAAAAGAAAAGCAGGCAGGCCAGGCGCGGTGGCTCACGCCTGTAATCCCAGCACTTTGGGAGTTCAAGGTGAGTGGATCACCTGAGGTCAGGAGTTTGAGACCAGCCTGACCAACATGGAGAAACCTCCTCTCTACTAAAAATACAAAAATTAGCTGGGCGTGGTGGCAGGCACCTGTAGTCCCAGCTACTCAGGAGGCTGAGGCATGAGAATCGCTTGAACCAGGGAGGCGGAGGTTACAGTGAGCCGAGATCGTGCCACTGCACTAGAGTCTGGGCAACAGAGCAAGACTCCATCTCAAAAAAAAAAAAAAAAAGCAGGGGTGGGCAGTACTGGGGTCTGGGGTTTACCACCACTGCACTAGAGTCTGGGCAACAGACCGAGAACCCATCTCAAACAAACAAACAAAAAGGCCGGGCGCGGTGGCTCACGTCTGTAATCCCAGCACTTAGGGAGGCCGAGGCGGACGGATCACGAGGTTAGAAGATCGAGACCATCCCGGCTAACACGGTGAAACCCGGTCTCTACTAAAAAATACAAAAAATTAGCCGAGCGTGGTGTCCTGAGCCTGTAGTCCCAGCTACTCGGGAGGCTGAGGCAGGAGAATGGCGTGAACCCGGGATGCGGAGCTTGCAGTGAGCCGAGATCACGCCACTGCACTCCAGCCTGGGCGACAGAGCGAGACTCCATGTCAAAAAAAAAAAAAAAATGCAGAGGTGGACCGTGTTGGGGTCTGAGGTTTTACCTCTGAAAGCTACCTGCAAAAAGGGACTACCTAGAAAAGCATCACCCTGGAATTTTAGCATAACCTTTTCAAAACCAACTACTAACCACCAAGCACTGTTTTATGAAATTTGCAGGCATCATGTGCCATTCTCACAGCTGTTAGGACTTCAATGATGTTATAAGGAAGTTGGGGCTCAGAGAAGCTACAGAACTTACCCAAGGACACACAGCCATCACGTGAGTGACTGAAGTGTTCGGCTCCATTTGACTCCTATGTTATGTTCTTTGCGTTCTGCCCTATGGTCTCCGAGAATGACTGAAATTTTAAAGAGATCGGTAAGTTGAGAATGAGTGTAAAGACAGCAGAATCTGGGGGAAAAGATTTTTCTCTTAAGGCAAGAAAGCAGATACAGGAGCAAGGTTTAGAATATTCTACTCAAAGTTCTCTCAGCTCTTGCTGCCTGGTAAGGAGGCTGAGAAGACCTAGAGAGAAATTTGGTGTTTTTTCCTGAATACCCTTTCTAGTTACAACTACCAGAGAGGGAGAGGCAGGCTTAAAGGAGCCCTCCAGGAGCCCCACACCAGGCACCCCAACAGCATGTGCTGTAGCAATTTCTTGGGATCAAACGAGAGGGCTTTTGAGCTAGGCTGGTAGGGGAGAGACCCTGGACGAACATGCAGGTGACCAGCAGGCAGAGTCTGTGTCGTGTGTCACCCACCTGAGATATCCACAAATCATAGAAGCAGTGGATTTCAGTGACAAATATCAGCTTCTGGAAAAGGTGAAAAATTTGAGGGACACTTTGGAATGTTCTAGATAATTAGAGAGAATGAGAGGTTTGTAGACAAGATAAGAGAAGTAATCCAATAGAAAAGTCAAAAAGAAATGAGCTCAAGCAGGCAGAGATGTAATTTGGTGCTCAAAATTTGACAAGTAGGGTTAGGTGCCTGCAGCAGAAGGAAGACGGGAAACCACTAGACACCATGGAGAAATAGAAATAGAGGCAGAGAGACTGTCAAAGTGAAGTTTGAAAGTCATTCCCAAAGGCCCCTTTCCAGGGCTTATAAAAGGTGCTAACAATGTATCCAGATGATCATAGAAGAACAAAATTGGAGGGGGGATGTTTTAATTGGAGGGGAGGTCAATGGCTTTTCATTACAACTTCCCTTCTCTCCTGCTTCCCCATCTAGCAGGTGGCTCTGCAATGGTCATGGGCTGGATAAGGGGAATTTGAGTTGGGGATACATTTAGTCTGGGTTTAAGGGGATACACACACACACACACACACACACACACACACACACACACACATATATATATGTAGTTTTTTTGTTTGGTTTTACTTTTTAATTGAGACAGAGTCTCACTCTGTTGCCCAGGCTGGAGTGCAGTGTCTTAATCTCGGCTCACTGAAACCTCTGCCTCCCAGGTTCAAGTGATCCTTTCACCTCAGCCTCCCGTGTAGCTGGTATTACAGGCACCCACCACCACACCAAGCTTATTTTAGTATTTTTAGTAGAGATGGGGGTTTCACTGTGTTGGCCAGGTTGGTCTCGAACTCCTGACCTCAAGTGATCTGCCCACCTTTGCTTCCCAAAGTGCTGGGATTACAGGTGTGAGCCACCACACCCAGCCTGTATATGATTTTAATCACTTCCATGTGTAGTCATTTCAGTGGAGGAATAATTCCAGAAATATACCTAACACTGACTGTGCTGACTTACTTAGCATCATAACTTAAGATACAAGACCAGAAGTTGCATCAGAATATAAATGAATTCACCACAACTGGCAGGAAAGTATCTGGATAGTGGAGAAGAAATAAGCTTTGAGATGTTTGGAGCCAGGCTAGTCTAGGAAAGTTCTAATCATCACATGAGTAAAATTGAAGTAGAGAATGACTTGGTTCGCATCAATGCCTAGTCAAAATTGAAGCTCTCTCTTGTCAGGGAGATACTCGATAATGCAACATATACAACTATAAACTCACCTTAAATATACATTTTTTTCTTTTTTGATGGAAATTACATGAAATCGAATTGATCAGAATTCCTCTTTTTGTAGGGCCTAAATCTGAAACTGTATTAAAAATAGCAAGTATGTCTGTGTAAAGTTGGTATCTTTTATTCAACCTAGCAATAGTAAGAAACAAATTCTGATGATCTATGGTAGAGGAAAGATACAATTATCTTCCTATTCTCTCTATAGAAAATGGTATTACAAAATTGCTGTCATACAAAGACGCGACCAAAGAGTAGGCAGTCAGAAAATTAGGAAAAATGTATTATAAAGGCATGTCAGGAAATTAAAAAATAAAATAGTGTCATTTTATGGCTTCAGTGATGTTTACAGTGTTAGCTTTTTAAAATTCATGACTGTGGTTTATTTTCACATTCTAAGTACATATTCATTTTGCATCTAATTTTAAATTTATATTTTTCTATTCTTTTTTTTTTTTTTTTTTTGAGATGGAGTCTCGCTCTGTCGCCCAGGCTGGAGTGCAGTGGTGCGATCTCAGCTCACTGCAAGCTCTGCCTCCCGGGTTCATGCCATTCTCTTACCTCAGCCTCCCGAGTAGCTGGGACCACAGGCGCCCGCCACCACGCCCGGCTAATTTTTTTGTATTTTTAGTAGAGATGGGGTTTCACCATGTTAGCCAGGATGGTCTCGATCTCCCGACCTTGTGATCCGCCTGCCTCAGCCTCCCAAAGTGCTGGGATTACAGGCGTGAGCCACCGCGCCCAGCCCCTCTTTTTCTTAAAGAAGGCCTGAAAAATTGAATAAGCTTCAAGTGTACATCACCCGGCCCCACCTCTGACTAAGGAGGATGAACCAGAGGGGAGGATCCTCCAAGCCAGCTTGCAATGAGGGATCTTCTATCAACCCAGGCTGGTGGCTGACACCCTTGGATGGATGACTGATCAGTGGGTGTGCTCAGGTGTAAGGTGTGGCAACAGACAGTTGAAGCTATGACAACATCTGATAAGGTCTCCTCCGGCCTGTAATTTTTGGAAAGTGGGTGAAGTTTTTTTGTTGGGAGCAGCAGGACTGCCCCAGAATCCTTGAAACCAAACCATGCCTGGCTTCCCAATAAAGGAAGTGGCACTTAAGAAAACTCAAGGAAGCAGAAGACGTGTCAGTAAAACCTATCTCCTAAAATTCCGGACAAAGTGTGATTCCAATCCTATGATGTGCTGGGCTCTTCCATGGCCCGAAGGAACTTTTGTTCTCAAAACTTTGAGATTTGTTTCTTCCATATTTAATCACAGGCAGGCACACAGTGACCTCCATAATAGGGTACTCCAACCCATTACACCTTGGCTTTCCTGAGAGTTAGTGCTTGGAAGCGAATTCAAATTAATGATCTGGCTACATGATGGCAGGATTAACCTTTAAAGTGGTTGCAATGACCATGATTTACATCATCTATTTAACCATTTTTCAATAGAATTAATATTTAGAAGGCAGGTGGGGAGAAATAAATTACATCTTATGGCTTTTTGTGAACACCAGGCTTAGCGCACAGAAGAATAAAATTAACATTACCTAAGGTATAGAACATATCAGGTGCCCAGAGCAGTCAATTAGATTACAGGGATAACAACCATTCCAGAGGCTTCTCGTAATCTGAATTCATCTGGAAAGTAAATAAACAATGCCACACACAAGGAACAGGTCTCATCCATCACTCTCCTCATGGCATGCAAACAGTGATATCTGGATTGGCTAGGATCACATGCGATTTTGACAGGTGTGGGTAATGCACATTGAGACCATTTGTTTAAGGATCTGCCAGGACTATATCTAGAAGGAACAGGCTGAAAACAAGATTGTTTAGCTTGTTTAAACTTAATTTGAATCTGGGTGCATTTCTTATCTGATCATTTTCTCCATTTAGGTTCTATTATGGGGAGGACATGTGGGTTTTCTTCTGCTTCCTAAAGAGACAAAGCCCCAGCAACTGATCAACTGGAGTGGACAGTTCTCTTGTCCCAGGGGAATCTGGTGCCTGAGAGCTGTCATTTGAGGATTCCAGGAGAGTTCTTGTGGATTTCAAGTGAACTTTCTGAACCTAAAAATTTGGGAAATGTAGACTTCCCCATGAGAATATGACTTAAGGAGCAGGAATAAAAAAACATGAGCTGTGCCATTGTCAAAAGTAATTTACATAAAAATTTAATTTTCAATTACATGAGAGTATTCACTGTGAATTTTGCAAACATGAGAAGGAAAAGGAGAGTTTCAAAAAGATACAGGAGCCCCATCTCTCATGCTGAGAGGCAGAATGAGGTATACAATGGAAAGATCAGGGACCTCAGAGTCCAGAAAACTGGGTTCCAGCCCTGATGGCCACTAACTAATTGGATGGCTCTGAGCAAACTCACACACCTCTTTGGGACTCTAAGGATCCTCTTCTGAAACATAAAAACCATATGGTGCCTAGGTCATAGCCTAGTGGCTAAGTGTAGGTTTACATTTCAGCCCTGGTAGCTATATGACTTTGAACAAGCCATTTAGCCATCTTAGCCTTGGTTTCCTCATCTATGAAATGGAAAGTTTGGTAGGACTTACCTCATAGGACTATTAGGATGGTTACTTGAAATGAATATGGAAAGCATTTATCACAGTGCCTGACACATAGTAAGGGTTTCATAAAAGTTGGCTTTTATGAGATATAATATAGCTATCTATCTAGCTTTATCATTCAATAATTCTAGTTTTATGACATGTAGGAGATCTCACAGCTGAGGAATATTACAAGTGATGAATACGTAAGCTCTGCCAATTTGTGAAAACATATATACACCATAATATTAAGTAGAAGAATGAGGTTGGAAATAGCCGTATGCTGTGTAGACATGCTGAGTAAAAATAAGGAATAAGCAATGGAAGGAAGTCATCATAAAAACCATTGAAACGTTCTATTATCTTTTTTCTAAAGTTTGGGAGCTCTCTATAGATCTAATAAGAAACTGAGACTCTATGAAAAGTGGTTTTGCTTCTCCTCTTTTTCTATGAAATTGTCCCAGATAAGTAGAGATTGCCATTTAGGGCTACAGTTAGGGCTGGAGGGTCCTTGCAAAACCATCCTGCCAAAATGATGGATCTTGCTGTTTTGTGGCTCATCTGGAGCTGCTCACAAAAAGCCTTTTAAAAGAGAAAGATGGTCCATCTTCTTCCAGTGAAGCTTGTAGAACACTTTTCCTCAGAAAATGTTCCTATTAGCTTTTCTCCAACTCAGCCCCAAGCATTTTAAGAAAAAAAAAAAAAGGTCATAAAGGTAGCCTACTCCATAAATTAAATGGAAACACTCTTTGTCAAACTTTGACTTTTCCCTGTTATTTCTCACATCTTAGTGGGGAGAGAGAATGTGTGTAACACCACTGCCATTTAAATTGCATTGGGGATTGGGACATCATAAGTGAAATCAGTAATAGGCACAGCTACCTTTTGAACGATACTTTAAATGCGGGTTCCCCAGTTTCTGGCTCCTAAGCCAGTGATCTTTCTACGCCACCAGAAGACCTCTGGGTTACTGTAATAATTATCAGAGTATTATAATAATTATAAGAGCTCAATTATAGAGTGTTTTTCATATGCCTGGCACTGTGCTATACATGCTATACATGCTTGTATCATCCGATTCTCACAACAGCTCTCCAAGCTAAACAATAATATTGTTCCTATTTTACAGATGAGGACATGGAGGCTCAGAAAATTTAAGCAAGGTTAATTTAACCTCGTTCAAGGTTACAGTGTTGGTCCTCAGAGATAAAACTAGCATTGCCTTCTGCTTAAGATGGAGTTCTTCTGTCTGTTGATTGAGCTGTAATCCTCAACAGTCTTTCCCAAATCACTATAGTAGTGCCTCTCTTTCAAGAGTAAGGCTTCCTATTGCTCACGGCTTAGGAAAGGAAGAGTTTCCCCAGGCAGGGGCCTCCATTCACTAACAGTATAAGTGCCTGTTTTATGCCAGCATTGAGCTGAAACAAAAAAAGCCTTTGTATTTCCAGCCTTGCCATTGTCTAAAAAGAATGCACTTGAGGAAAGTTAATAGACAGGTAAGGCTTTAAAAAAGTGAAAGCCGGCCGGGCATGGTGGCTCACGCCTGTAATCCCAGCATTTTGGGAGGCCAAGGCAGACGGATCACGAGATCAAGACCATCCTGGCCAACATGGTGAAACCCCATGTCTACTAAAAACACAGAAATTAGCTGGGCGTGATGACCTGTGCCTGTAATCCCAGCTACTCGGGAGGTTGAGGCAGGAGAATCACTTGAACCTGGGAGGAAGAGGTTGCAGTGAGCCGAGATCGGGCCACTGCACTCCAGCCTGGTGACAGAGAGAGACTCGGTCTCAAAAAATAAATAAATAAATAAGCAAATAAATAAATATAATAAAAGCCTGGCCCAGTGTGGTGGCTCATGCCTTTAATCTCAGTACTTTGGTAGCCTGAGGCAGAAGGATCACTTGAGCCCAGGAGTTTGAGACCAGCCTGGGCAACATAGCGAAACCCAGTCTTTAAAAAATTTTTAAAAATTAGCCGGACATGGTGGTGTGCACCTGTAGCCCCAGCTACCCAGGAGGCTGAGGTAGAAGGATCTGCTTAAGCCTGAGGAGGTAGAGACTTCAGTGATCCTGTCACTGTACTCCAGCCTGGGCAACAGAGTGAGACCCTGTCTCAAAAAAAAAAAAAAAAATTTAAGCCCATCCTTAGGTAAGAGCCTCCTTAAAAAGTAGGCTAGAGGGCAAAAAATTCTAAACAGAGAGATAGTGAGAGTGTGTGTGTGTGTGTGTGTATGCGTGTGTGTGGTTCGTGTCTGCATGCGGGAAGTTGAAATGTTGCCCGGTGATTCCACACAATGCCATCAGAAAAGATGAGCAACATCGAAGCAGAAGAGACTATAGCTATTTATTCCCCAAAAAAGAGCACTTGAAGAGATTCATTGGCATGACATTGGCAATCTTCTAAAACATTTATACATGAATTCTTGAAGACAAGAAAAGGACAGATCAATCAGGTACGCAGCATTTGAAACCATCACATTATTCATTTCGGGAATAAGTCATCATCTGTGAATACAGAGCCCCTCACTTCCTCTCCGCTTGGCTTCCTCATCTTTCACCTACAAGTATGAAAATGCCGCTGGGACCCAGCCAAATCAAGCTGCTACGTGTGTGCCCCTTAGAGCCAATATGCGGAAATGAAACTGACAAAGCCCACCAAAACTCAACATATTCGTTGTTTAAAGAGATGGCTCCATCTCTTCCTGTATACGGATGACACACCCCTCACAGAAGGACCAGGAGTTGGTTTTTTTTTTCCTCTTTTCAATGGTTGATTCTCCTGTTGTTGTTCACAGAACAGAACATAATTAACAAATTGGAGGAGACATCCTTTTGTTCCTCTACGTCAGTAATAGATGTTTCTTTCAGATCAGGGAGCCAGAACGGGGAAATGAATGCTCCAATTAAGCATGAGGGAGGAATAAATTTAGTCTCATGCAACCTTCAAATGAGCTACCCAGCGCCCCAGATTTGAGTCTTTGCCAGATTCTTCAGGAATATTCCTGACCCTAAGATTAGCTCTGTTGGTGCAAGGAAAGAGTTTCTTGTCTGTATAAAAAATGACTTGTGCACATAAATCTGGGATGCACGGGTTCTCAGGCTAACCATCTTGTACCCCACGCCACTGGAGGAGGCAATAGAGTTTGGCCATATAATCCTGAATTCTGAAGACATGCAGACCTCAATTCAAGACTTCCATTTTTTGTGGACTTCAAGATTTACTGTGATTCAGGGAGAGAGAATAGAAGTATCAAGTTGATAATTACTGACTTATGTGATAAAATATAGATCTTTGGGGACTGTTGTTAAGGTTTGAGGGAAGATTCTCACAACAGTTATTTAAAGGCTTTTTTTTTTTTTTTTGAAACGGAGTCTCACTCACTCTTTCACCCAGGCTAGAGTGCAGTGGCACGATCTTGGCTTACTGCAACCTCCACCTCCCAGGTTCAAGTGATTCTCCTGCCTCAGCCTCCCAAGTAGCTGGGATTACAGGCGCCCACCACCATGCCTAATTTTTTTTTCTTTTTAGTAGAGACGGGGTTTCACCATCTTGGCCAGGCTGGTCTCGAACTCCTGACCTCATGATCCACTTGCCTCAGTCTCCCAAAGTGCTGGGCAGGTGTGAGCCACCGCGCCCAGCCAAAGGCTTTCTTAATTATTTGAGATGTGACATAGGAAATTCACCAAGTTCATCTGAAATTTTGTTTCTTCTTTTGTTAAATGGAAATATCTTTTGCTTATTACATAAGAACAATCTACTGGAACAGGAGTTACTTGTATGTAAGCATAGTGTCCCATAAGAGTTTATCGCAAACCTTTGAGTAGTGCCTGGCACAGAGAAAATCCTAAAAAATACCATTTTTGAGAGAATAAGTAAATGAGGGTATAATTACTTCAGTGAATTGATAGTCATAAAATATGAAAATTACATGAATTCCTCTTTACTCGTTGTAAACACACTCTTTTCCAGATGTAATAAACGATCAGGCATTTCTTTTGGCACTGTTCAAAGTTTATAAAGTATCTCAACCTTTGATTTGGGGCTTTTAAAATTACCTGGTTTTTAAATTCTGTTTTATCTTTGGCAAGCCAATGCTATTACAACTGTGGCTTTTCCTCTGAAGACTGACTCATCAAATAGTCTGACCTGAGCTCTAATCTAATATCCTTACTGGTCCCCAGGGAACTGGAGATATTTTCATTTGGCTTTGTGGCAGCTGAGTGGGAGACTTATGAAGTCATTCCCCCCTTGCCGTAACACCTTCAGCCCTGCCCTGAGCTGCACTTCTAGAGATCAATTACCCTCCAAATATTAATGGGAAATGGTGCTTTTAATAGAAAACATTAATGAAATTCGAGTTCCCAGTCTCAGCTGTAATTGTGCCAGACGTTAGGCAGCAGGGGGTCTTTGGGGCTAGTTGGGTTCCACCAAGCAGACTGAGTCTTCATGTTTGGTGCATGCCAGTCTGACTCACGTTCCTTGTCACAACCCTAGGGGAGCTGTCAGTCGCCAACTGATACTGACAATGGCTCTGCGGGTAAAAAAAATCAAGGCATGTTGTATCTGACATGCTCAGGAGAGACAGATATGAACACATCATAGTCACCAAGTAGTCCAAGGCAGCCCATCATAAGGTGGGGCCACTGGGACAGGTTCAAGTTGCGGGGACTTAGAGAGGGCCAGAGTGTTCAGGGAAGGTTTTATGGAGTAAGTGGGACTTGAATTTGGAGTTGAGGAGAGAGGGTCAGGTGCACTGGCTCACACCTGTAATCCCAGCGCTTTGGGAGACCGAGGCAGGAGGATCAGGATCACTTCAGGCCAGGAGTTTGAGACCAGCCTGGGCAACAGAGCAAGATCCCATCTCCACAAAAAATAAAAAAATAAAAATTAGCTGAGTGTGGTGACATGTGCCTGTAGTCCCAGCTACTTAGGAGACTGAGAAGGGAGGCTCACTTGAGCCCAGGAGTTTGAGGCTGCAGTGTGCCGTGATCATGCCATTGCACTCCAGCCTAGGTGACAGAGTAGGGCCCTGTCTCTAACTAAAAAGAAAGGAGTTAAGGAAGGATTCACCCAGCTGTGCATTCTGAGTGGTGATAATGATGCAGAATGAGTGAATGAGGTGTGTACGGAGACCAGCGCTTTGGGGGAGAGCCCCAGACAAGACCTAGAAGAGGTGGCCTCTGGCAGGGCTTCATACTGACCTCAACAAGGTCAACAGGCTGCCATGCCCCGGATTTTTCCTCCTGGACAACTCCTACTCCTTGATCCATACAGTCATCAGCAGGATCAAATTAAGAGTGAATGCGAAAGTTATGTGAAAATTATAATTGTGTTATTATTATTATTTAGGAAAAACATGGCCAGAAAAGCAGGTGAGGCAAAGATCAGGAAGGACATTAAACGCCACACTAAGGAGTGGAACTGAATGAGCAGTGAAGGGGAACAATGGCTTCAGCAGGTCCACTGGGCTCCTCTTTTCTGTCAGCCTCCCCCTACCCCTCACCTCTATACTACTCATGTTACTATCCACGTCTCTTCACCAATGTCATCGTGGAAATAAAAGCTTATCTGTAAGAGTATTGATGAAGTATTAACTCACCCCCTTTAAGTTCCACCCTCCATAAAGCTAAAAGTGAGCAAACCAATTTAAGTGATCTATTTTAGAATTTCAGCAAACTTTGAAAATCTGAGGCAGTGCTGCCTAGCAACGAGAGTGAGGATGTAGAGGTGGTCTCAGCTGAGATTCGAGATGTGCTGTGGATTCACTGCTTCCCTTGATTTTCCTGATGTGAGCCTTGGTTTCCTCATCTGTGCAATGGGGCTTCCATATTCTCTAAGGACATCGAATCCCCTATGGGGTGGCTTCTGTATCTGAGGACAGAGGAGAATAGGAGTCCCAGGGAGGGTGCTAAGTGCCCCGGAAGGGCGGATGAAGCCTACGGAGGTCACAGTGACAACCACATATCCTGTCTAGAGCCAAGTGGATACTTGGTCTCTTCATCCAAGAGACACAGGGGATATGTTGATGAACGACGCAGGCTTCTGCCATCATAGATCTCACAATATGGGCAAAGTCAGACACATAAACAGACCATTGCTATGAAGCATGCCAGGTGTTGGGATAGGTCATGCTGGGAATTACAGGAGACAGGCAGGGGACATCTATGCCAGACTGGTGTTTCCCCATATTTTAATCTCATGCTCACTGGAATGCTTTCTTTATTTCCTGAATATCTTTACCAATCAAGTGGATTGAACACCTTTGATCTTCTGTTTTTAGGAACATTACCTACATGAGTATATTAAATATGCCTAACCCTCCTGGCCTGGAGTCACACTCAAGGGGGATCTGCTCCACCCTCTCTGGTGAATTCTAGATCACCTAAGGCTCTTTCCCTGTGCTGTCACCCATGACTCTCTGTCATGGTCTGTGCTCGCTGTTTCTGTGTGGGTGTTTATTGAGCTCACTTCCAGAACACCTTCTTTTTCTCGCTCTGTACACCTGCTCACTTGTCTGTGTTCCACCTTTCACCAGGTATCCAAATGTCGTTGGGCAAATCACCTATATTCTAGGGCAGATACCAACATTAAGATTCAGCCATGACAGAAAAACAAATTATCAACTACCTGCTTGAATCTAGTTAGGATAGTTCATGCCCAAAGCCAGTGAGAATCTCTTGAGTAGTGAATTAGTGGTGTTTAGAGCATCCATTGACCAGTCAGTCAATCAATGATTATTTATGGAATTCCCAAAATGCATCGGTCACCATGTTGTATGCTGTTGAACACATAAAGACACAAAGGCTTGGACCCTGTCCTCAATGAGTGAACAGTCTGAAAGGAGAGAGACCAGTCATTGTAGACTTGTGCAGTCATAAAATATGAGAGTTGAAAGTCTCTTTAAAGGTCATCTATCCTAATTTCTATCCCAATCAAGTTTCTCAAATGTGTTATTTTTTGAGAAACAGCAGTAAATCCTGATA
Organism: Pan paniscus; assembly: GCF_029289425.2. Taxonomy (NCBI): domain Eukaryota; kingdom Metazoa; phylum Chordata; class Mammalia; order Primates; family Hominidae; genus Pan; species Pan paniscus. The sequence goes on from NC_073256.2 coordinate 25,869,380, forward strand.
ACAATTTCATAACAGCTAATAGCTACATTATAAGTCACTCACAGTAGGCCGGGCGCAGTGGCTCACGCCTGTAATCCCAGCACTTTGGCGGGCCGAGGCGGGCGGATCACGAGGTCAGGAGACCGAGACCATCCTGGCTAACACGGTGAAACACCATCTCTACTAAAAATACAAAAAATTAGCCAGGCGTGGTGTCAGGCGCCTGTAGTCCCAGCTACTCAGGAGGCTGAGGCAGGAGAATGGCGTGAACCCGGGAGGCAGAGCTTGCAGTGAGCCAAGATCGCGCCACTGCGCTCCAGCCTGGGCGACAGAGCTAGACTCCGTCTCAAAGAAAGAAAGAAAGAAAGAAAGTCACTCACAGTAAATATAAGAAAGTTCAGAGAGGAAGTTAGTAGGATTAAACGTCAGAGAAACAGTTATGAAGAGACCCGGGCTGCATCTTGGGGATTGACGGGGTAGAAAGTGTCTAGGAAGGAAAGGACAGTATGAGAAATTAATGAGGCAAAAATGAATGAGTCACGTGCAAGGACGCTGACTGAAGCAGAAGATGTTTGCTGGGAACAAAAGAAAATAACTATTGTCACCTACCTGACAAGGACTTCTGCCTTCTGTTATGTTGTCAGAATTCTGATTTTTGTTCTTCTTTTCACTGGTCCCCTTGTCCAGTCATATATATTACAGTTGGTCTAAAAATAACAGTTATCCCACCTTTCTTACCAGTGATTGGTTTAGCATGGCCATGTGACCGAATCCTGACCAATGAGATGTGAGGAAAAATCTGCTAGGGACTTTGAGAAATATTTCTTCATTATTTAAGGGAAACGCACAAGAAAGGAGCCATGTTTGTTTTCTCTGAAACTAGGATTTAAGGATGTGATGTCCAGAGCTGCTGTAGCCATCTTGTGAGCCTGAGGGGAGCTAGCCAACAAGCAAAGGATGGTAGAAGAGAAAGAAAGAGCCTTGTCATTGATGCTGAGTCATTAGCTAGAAAAACATTGGATTTTCTTTACCTCTAAGCTTTTTGTTATGTGAAGGAAAAAAACTCATCATCTTTATTTAAATTATTTTAGTTTGTTTTCTATGGACTTTACTGAAAGCACCCTAAATGACACTTAGGAGCTTCACAACCAGTCACAGAAGTTTGATGACATAGAAAAGGGTAGGGATGATTGGAGAGAATGGGAATGAATAGAAAAGGAAAACAAGTGGAGGAGAGAGGTCAGAGTTGCTGGGAGTCAGCATAGAGCTAAAGTATAGAGTTAAAGCTTGGGCTCAGGAGTTGGACTGACTGGAGCTCCAATCCTAGCTGTTCATTAATCTTTCTCAATTTGACTTTCTCCTCTGTGAGATGGAATTAAAAATAGTTGCTGCCTTATTGAGCTGTGAGAATTAAATGTGCTATGTGATGTAAGGTAAGCACTTAGCAGAGTTCCCAGCCTACAGTAGGTGTCATGAAGAGTTAACTTTTAGGAGGGTTAAGCCTTGCCCTGTCCCAGGTACTGAGGATGCTCTTGTTTATGTCTTGGGATTGTCTGAGGTATAGCTGTTTCAGGAAAAGGTTTGATAAAACTGGTATCTGAGGGAGAGTGGTCTGTCAACACCTTGCAGGATTGAGTGGGAAAGAAAAAGAAATAGCAATAGGATAGAGTTGGCTGCCCTTGGGTTAGGTGCCCCCGCCTAGTCCAGTTGGTCGTGGGGCCTGGGAAGGGCAAACTGAAGCCAAGCTAGTTAGGCAGGAGAAGCCTAGAAAGGGCCATCCCCTTAGCAAGGGATGTGAATAGATGAAACCATCCTTGTGCACTGTAGAGAGATTTGTCTACACCCTTCCTGCCTGTATTAATATTTTCAACATTTATCATTTCTAAGCATGTTCGTTGAGTTTGTCTAAAACTTTCCCAAGTTTACTGTTCACCATAAAAATCCATGCTTTATTTATTTATTTTTCTAAAATGACCTTTCTAAACCTTCAAGGGTTTGATATCCAGGAATCTCGTGACCAAGCCCATGCACTCCACCCTTTCCCTTCCTTTGTTTCAGAGATCTGTCCTCTCCCTCCTCATCCTCTGCCACTCTGGACTAAAGATCCTAATGCTTCCCATCTTCCCCGATCTCCACGCCCTTGACTGTTGCATTGGCCCCTCCCTAGGCCTTCTGCAGCTCAGTTTGTCCTTTTTGATGTGCAGGGAGAAGTACGCACAGCATTTTTCAAGTGAAAGCAAGTTTGTTTACAAAGCTCTTCCTGGAGACCCCAGCCTCCTGCTGGCCCTTCAGCCACATCACCCCATGTCACCTGTCAAGCCAAATGATTACCTCTTGGCTTCCTTCTCCTTCTGCCTTCCCTCAGGGACAGACAGCCTCTCCAAGACTCTCTGAAAATAACTCTTAGCCAGACAATAGCAATTTCTCCTTGCTGTGCTGCCATTCTCTGCCAAAGGTAAGAAATCAGTAAGAAGCAAAACGATTTTGCAGCCAGGAGAATTCTAATCCCAGGCTAAGCATCTGCACATCCCAAATGCTGCATTCAGGGCACGAGTCTGACAAACAGACGACACTGCCACAGTTGTGAGAACAGAGCTGTTCACAATCTGCCGGCTTCCACCCAGAGCGGTGGGGAGAAGCTTTCCATCAGTGCCAGCCCCTCCGATCACACCCCTAAAGCATAGCTGCAGTGAGCAATTTCCTTCCAAACAGCGTGAGCTTAGATCTACATGAAACGAACTGGACTGTGTTCATCAAAACAGCTTCAGCAACTGTGTGAGCTGTTCCATTTCCTATGTTCCAATACAAGCCTTTCCAAGGTTTTGACTATAAATTCTAACCTTGGACTTACCTTTCTTTTTCCCAGAGACATGCTCATGTGTGTGCATGCTCATGTGTGTACATCTAACGATTCATGTATGTCTCTCCTTCTCGGTGTCTGTCCACATCTTTCTGTTTGCTTCTCTGTTTATGTTATCATGCTTTCTCTGTCTCTGTCTCTCTTTTCCCTCCTCCTCCTCTGTTTCCCCCCTTTCTTTTTCTCACTCCTTTCCCCCCTCTGTCTCTCGGTCTTCCTTTCTTCTCTTTGTCTTCTCTTGCTCTGTCTCTGTTTGCCTCTCTCCTCAAATCTCTGCTCATTCCCCTGATGCCTAAAGCTGCACAAACAAGCCAGCTCAGCCCACCTCTCAGAAAAGATAAAATATTGGCTTTGAAACAGTAGTCATCTGCTCATGCCCTCTCCCTCTGTCCCGATATCCCACCCTAAAGATTTCCACTAATTCACACTTGATAAGCCCCAACATAAGAAATACAGTAGAAAAAAAGTCCTAAAAAACAAACTACACCCAAGTTAACTCTTCCGTGTTCATGGAAACTTGTCGATACCACAGATTAGATTAAGCTGACCTTTCCCAGCTGCAATGATCTTTATTGTGACACTGCAGTGCTTTCTAAAACATGACAGATAAAACCATCAGGGTTTTGGTGGGGGTTGGGGTATTTTATTACTCTTTGATTTTTAGAAAATTGGTCATTTGTGTATGGTACAATTTGTGAGTGCAATGGTGCGATCTCGGCTCACTGCAACCTCCTATTCCTGAGTTCAAGCAATTCTCCTGCCTTAGCCTCCGGAGTAGCTGGGATTACAGGCATGTGCCACCACGCCCAGCTAATTGTTTGTATTTTTAGTAGAGATGGGGCTTCTCCATGTTGGTCAGGCTGGTCTCGAACTCCTGACCTCAGGTGATCCACCCGCCTAGGCCTCCCAAAGTGCTGGGATTACAGGTGTGAGCCACCGCACCCAGTCGTTTATGGTATAATTTATATACTAATTTATAATTAACTGGAACATTACCCTAAATACCCTTTTCCCTAATTGTGCCACATGGCAGAGGCACCAAGGAGATGGCTGTACAGATTGTTTGTGTCACGTATGGGAGATAATACAGAAATGTGTGTAAATGTCTAAGAGTATCACACTGAATATGACCCAGAAGCATGTGTAAAAGTCAGTAGACCTCAAATAACACCTTGGGGGTTCTGATGGCAATAGCAGCTGCCTCTGATCAACCCTGATTGTGAATCTGCCCCTCCTGACCCATGCTTTTTGGGGCCTCTGCCCTAGAGGTCACTTCCTCCTGTTAGCTTGATCTGCCTGGCCCCTCAGCCTCACGCACCATCGGGTCTCAGCCTCTGAGGTGGGGATGCTGCCCATCTCAGCCCTCCTGAGTGTAGATGACGCCTCTACAGCTCTGTCCTGCTTGCACTTAGAATGAGACTCTGTCCTGCATGGACTTGTCCCAGTTGTCATAAATTACACAATCATCAGTCTGAAAGGGACCTCAGAGTTCTCTACTTCAATCTCGCATTTGACTAATGAGTACGGTGACTGGTGTGTCCACACAGCCTCAATGTATGCATCTTGTCCTGACACAATTATTAATAGCTCCCTCTTTTCCTTTCAAATATGTCCTAATGTGGATGATATATTATATGGTCTCCTGACTAATGAGAGAAAACAACTTAGCCAGGCCCTGGGCCTACACCTAATCATCCAGAGTTTTTATTTTTTAATAATCATTATACTGTGTTGCCTCTTTCACATTAGGTATTTCTTTAGAACAATGCTTCTTAACCAAAATCACCAAGACAGCTGTTTTCATTTTTCTTTTCTTTTCTTTTGAGACAGAGTCTCATTCTGTTGCCTAGGCTGGAGTGCAGTGGTGGGATCTTGGCTCACTGCAAGCTCTGCCTCCAGGGTTCACGCCATTCTCCTGCCTCAGCCTCCCAAGTAGCTGGGACTACAGGCACCTGCCACCACACCCGGCTAATTTTTTTTTTGTATTTTTAGTAGAGACGGGGTTTCAACATGTTAGCTAGGATGGTCTCGATCTCCTGACCTCATGATCCGCCCACTTCGGCCTCCCAAAGTGCTGGGATTATAGGCATGAGCCACCGTGCCCGGCCAAGAGCGGTTTTCAAAACACAAATGCCTTGCCTTGAATAACCTCCCGGGGTAGAGTCTGGACATACGTCTTATGTCAAAGTTTCCAGGGCGATCCTTATGTAAAACACATTTCTGTTTCAGAACCCCTGCTTAGAGAAAACAGGTGATTAGGAGAGCCTGCTAAATCCCCAAAATCATGTGGCAAGATGGATTACTTCCATGCTAACAAATGTGGCCAGCCATATGCCAGACTCCAATGCTTCATTATTCATAACCCCATTTTGGTTTGGGATGTGCCCTGTAACTTTAAAATCAGGCTAAACAGGGAGCTAAACCCCAGAAGTGATTTCTCTCATGGGTCCAGCTCCAGAAGACAGACAGAAGGATTTATTTGACCTACGGAGGTTTCCTTTCATTTGACTTTCTGCTTCCTGTTTGCTCCATCATGCAATCGGAGGTCAAGGAAACAGATGAGGGCGGATTTGTTTTATTCCATCACAGATGAAAGTTATTGCCACATAGTAGCTTTGAGATAAGCCAAAAAGCAATGCTGATCACCAGCAATGTGGAGCTGGTGACCGGAAGAGACTTAGTAAAAGACAGGACTGCTCCTGACATTTTGCTGGGAAGCAAAGAAACCAGAAGACATGCCTCCGCGCCAGGAAGGAGAAAGTAAACCACAGCTGGAAACCTGAGCGGAGGAAGAATGGTAATTAATCAGTGCCTCAAAGCCATCTGCTTTCCTTGGTTGGGAGGTCTGTATCGGCAGCGCTAGCTACAGATGCTTGAGAGCAGGCTGGGTGCTGGAAAAGGGATGGAACTTTCCTGTTCAGGGAAGGTATAAAAATCCGTCTTGCAGAATACAGGGGCTGTAAGAGCCAGCCTCACTTGGGCAACATTAGTAGGTTTTTGCTCCCTATTTGGAGTGGTTACAGGTCAACTTTCTTTGGTTTGAGTTTTTGTGTTACGTTGTTGTTTCACAAATTGAAAACCATTACCTGTACTTACAGTGATGCATATAGAAATGATCACACATGTTTTTTTCCTTTTCTTTTGTTCCAAAATGCCAATTTAAAACACAGCAGCCAGGCGCAGTGGCTCATGTCTGTAATCCTAGCACTTTGGGAAGCTGAGGCAGGAGGATCACTTCAGCCCAGGGGTTTGAGACCAGCCTTGGCTGTACTGCAAGACCCTGTTTTGACAAAATTTTTTTTTAAAACATCAGCTAGGCATGGTTGCACACGCCTGTAATCCCAGCTACACAGGAGGCTGAGGTGGGAGGATCGCCTAAGCCCCAAGGGTCAAGGCTGCAGTGAGTTGTGATCATACCATTGCACTCCAGCCTGGGTGACAGAAGGAGATCCTATTTCAAAATAAATAAACAGTAAACCAATTTTTTGAAAGGTATTTACCCACGGGCAAAGAGAATGACACTGGAAAAGTGAAAAAAACAGAAGCTAAGATATTTATATAAAGGGGTGGGATGAGGCTACAGAAAGCAGGTGGGGGATTGATTTAGCTCTGACTGGAAAGGTAGATTGTAAAGGAGTTCAGATGGGGGTGGGTGATGATAAACAGGTGAGTCCTTTGGAAGGCTCCATGCTGAGCTGCTGAACCAGCAGGATCCAGCCCACTCTGAAGAGTCAGGTAACCACCCCTCGGCTCACTCTCCCATAAGCAATGGGAAATATTTGTTTTGTTTTCTGGAGAAATTGAACTGAAGATTAGGGGAGCAGCTGAAGACACAGGAGGCCTTGTGCCGCAATTCAGGGTGTTACAAGGCCTGCCTGCTGCTGAACTGTGAGGCCCCCAGCCCTCCGCCTCGGCCCTGCTCCTGGAAGGCAGCAGTCACGGGCACATCCCTCCCACCCCAGGGAAGAGAATGAAAGATTCTTCTTTGGAGAAACTAATCGGCTCCAGAGGAATGATCTCTGCACAATGAAAACTGAGAGTTTACCAATGGAAAAACAAAAATAAAACCCATATGCTCCTTGATACCTTACAGAGGAGACTACAGTTTGACAAACTGCACCCATTACAAGTGCGAAGACAGCCAAGGAACAAGTGAGGGTGGAATAAAGACATTCTAAACACAGAACTCACAAACTTCTTCCCCATGTACTGTTCTTCAAACTCCGGTAGCCTGTGCTTTGGCAAAAATAAACAAGAAAACCAACAAAGAGGAAAATGTGGGATCCAGTAAACAAGAGTTGTAATACAGAATTGCAGTGAAGGGAAGTCCTGGGATCGCAACTGTGCATCAAGCTGAGGAAGGAATGAGCCTGGACGGAGCACAAAGATGGAGAAATACGGCTGGGCATGGTGGCTCATGCCTGTAATCCCAGCACTTTGGGAGGCCGAGGCCGGGGGACCGCTTGAGGTCAGGAGTTCCAGACCAGCCTGGCCACCATGATGAAACTCCATCTCTATTAAAAATACAAAAGTTAGCCAAGGCATGGTGGCGGGTGCCTGTAGTCCCAGCTACTCAGGAGGCTGCAGTGGGAGAATCACTTGAACCCAGGAGGTGGAGGCTGCAGTGGGTCAGGATGGCACCACTGCACTCCAGCCTGGGCAGCAGAGTGAGACTCCATCCCCCACCCTCCACCAAAAAAAAAAAAAAAAAAAAAAAAGATGGAGGACATGAAGGATGATGTTCTTAAGAAAACAATGGAAGCAGAAATAATCTAATACATTTCAAGGTTTGCAAAAATAATTTCCAGGTATTTGAAAGATGATGAAGCTTTAGAGAAAAAATAAAGATTAAGACATGTAAAGCTAATCAGATAAACAAATCAGGTAATTATTAATTATAGGAAAAAATAATGAGAAAAGATGCTAACAGCCAGCTTCTGAGATAGTCCCTGATGATCCTGCATCCTGGTTTTCATATCCTTGTATAATCTCCTCCCATATTCAGTAGGGCTGACCATGTAACAACTAGGATTTTGCAGAAATGGTGGCATGTGAGTTTTAAAGCTAGGTTATAAAGAGAAATTGGGGCTTTCAGCTTGCTCTCTTAAATCAATTGCCCTGGAAGAAGCCAGCTCTCATGATACAATTAACAATGACACTCAAGCATCCTTAGGGCCAGGACCCAGCCAACACCAGCATACCTTGCCAACCATTGGACTGAGCAACCTTGGAAGATACTCTACACAGTCAAGCCTTCAAGTGACTTCAGTCCCTAGTCAACACCTTGACAGTAAGTTCATGAGAGACCCCCAAACCAGAACCACCAGCTTACATCACTCCTGAATTCCTGACACACAGAAACTATGTACAATGTGTAATATTGTTTTAAGGTGCTAAGTTTTGGAGTTCATTTTGAGTATGAAGGCTTCGGTACCTGGAAGTTGAGTAAGTCATGACAAAAAACTAAAAATGTGGGTGTAAATCTAGACTGAGTATTGGTCCGGAGCTGGAAGGACTTTGAGGGTAGTGTTAATGAAAGCCTAAAGAATATTACAGATATTGTTAGTAGAAGCCTGATGGCCTTTGAGAACAACAACAAAAAAAAAGTAGGGGAAATGTTATTTTAAAATGGAGAAACGAGAATCCTTGTTATAAAACAGCAGAAAGTTTAGCAATACTTTTGCCTGTCCTAACATGGAAAAATTGAAAACTACCTAATGAAGTAGGTAATCTAGCTGAGGAGGTTTCCTGGCAGAATGTGGATGGTACCACATGGTTTCCTTTTTCTGATGAAAATAAAATGTGAGCATAGAGAGGCCACAGAAAGACTCTTAAGCAAAACGAAGATGGAACTTGATAGTTTGAAAATTCCCAGCATCTCTAGGTGGCAAATGATCCTAAAATTAAGAAATGGCATCTATACAAAGATAAAATCCACTGAAGTGTCAGGAAAACATGATATAAAGATGAAGCTGAGGGTCTGGTTGTAACAAAAACAACTGTTAGAACTTCAAATATATCTAAAGCAATGTCTCAGGCCACTGTTTTTATTTTTATTGTTGTTGTTTTTTGAGACACAGTCTCACTCTGTCGGCTAGGCTGGAGTGTAGTGGCACGATCTCAGCTCACTGCAACCTCTGTCTCCTGGGCTCAAGCAATTCTCCTGCCTCAGCCTCCCAAGTAACTGAGATTACAGGCGTGTGCCACCACACCCAGCTAATTTTTTATTTTTAGTAGAGACGAGGTTTCACCATGTTGGCCAGGCTGGTCTCGAACTCCTGACCTCAGGTAATCTGCCTGCCTCAGCCTCCCAAAGTGCTGGGATTACAGGTGTGAGCCACCGTGCCCAGCCCTCAAGCCACTGTTAGTAAGACAAGGCTTCTAAGAAGGCTAAGAGCATTGTCTTTTCCTCATCTCAGCAAAAGCCCAAAGTAGAGAAGGTTTATATCAAAGAAATTCCTGGATATGGCTTTTGTCTAATGGCATAAACCCCAATAAGATTCATGGGAGATATGTAACGATTTTATAAGAATTGTGTTGGCTAAAATACCTCCAGCTTGAACTAAAAGGAATAGAAAGAGAACAAATTATAAAGAGGACTTAGGGTCCCCAAACTTCTACATGCAGAAAGCAGGCTGAGAAAACATCTCAGCTGTATACATGGGCTACCTTTGATGGAAATGAAAGAATGATTCTGAAATTGGAAACAAATGTTCAGTGGGCATAGCCAAGAGCCATTAAAAGTCCTGCCCAGGTCTTGAGTCTTAACTAAGAAACCGTCAACTGCATCGTGCTTGATTTAAGAATTGCTATGGCCCACTGTCTCCTGTATGTTTTCTCATTTCTTCCTTTTTACTGGGAGGGTTCTAGCAATTTTCATATTCCTGTTTCACCAATGTGTGTTGGGTGTGTGGCTGCGGACAAATTCTCTCTTTAATTCACAGGTCTTCCAATCAAGAGGAACTGTGTTTGAAGAGCTATTATTAAAGAACCACCCCTGAGAAGCTTTATTTTCCCCTGGACCCAATTGAGAGAATGACATACTGGACTTCTGGCTGATGCTGTAATGGGGTAAGACTTTGGGAGACCTTTGGAGGCAGGTGAGTGAACTTTGCATGTGTGAGAGATATAAATTATTGGGATTGATATTTTTTCTTTTTAAAATAGTTCATTTTTAATTGCTGTAGATGCACAAGTTATACATATTTATAGGGTACTTGTGACATTGATACAAGCCTACAACATGTAATGATCAAACTGGGATGATTAGGGTATCCATCACCTCAAGCATTTATCATTTCTTTGTGCTAGGAACATCCCAATCTCACTCTTTTAATTATTTTGAAATACAAAATAAATCTTTCTTAACTATAGTTGCCCTATTGTGCTACTGAAAACTAGATCTTATTCTTTCTGTCTGATTGTACTTTTTGTACCCATCAATCATCGCCTCTTTAGCCCTCCTCCCCACTACCCTTCCCAGCCTCTGGTAACCAACCCTTCCCAGCCTCTGGTAACCATCATTCTATTCTCTGTTTCCATTAGTTCAATTTTTTTTTTATATAGCTTCCACATATTAGTGAGAACACATGATATTTGTCTTTCTGTGCCTGGCTTATTTCACTTGACATAATGTCCTCCAATTCCATCTATGTTGTTGCAAATTACCAGATTATTTTTTATGGCTAATATGTCATTGTGTATATATGCCACATCTTCTTTAGCCATTCATCTGTTGATGGACACTTAGGTTGATTCCACCTCTTGGTGTGGGATTGACATCTTGACTGAAATCTCCTGAGAGACTCCCAAACCAGAACTACCCAACTAAGCTATTCTCAAATTCAAGACCCACAGACTATGTGAGATAATAAAGGTTAATTATTGTTTTAAGTTGCTAAGTTTTGATGTAATTAGTTTTGCAGCAATAAATAACTAATACAAAAGTGAATCACAATATTTGGATCAGCAATAAATTTTATATAATGTAAAAACATCAATAATTTAAATTAATTAAAATAAATTAATATTTAAAAGTTGGATGGCCAGGCACAGTGGCTCACGCCTGTAATCCCAGTACTTTGGGAGGCCACATCATGAGGTTGGTAGATCATGAGGTTAGGAGATCGAGACCTCACTGGCTAACACGGTGAAACCCTGTCTCTACTAAAAATACAAAAAATTAGCTGGGCGTGGTGGTGAGCACCTGTAGTTCCAGCTACTCAGGAGGCTGAGACAGGAGAATAGCATGAACCCGGGAGGCAGAGCTTGCAGGAAGCCGAGATCGCCCAGGAAGCCGAGATAGCGCAACTGCACTCCAGCCTGGGTGACAGAGCGAGACTCCATCTCAAAAAAAAACAAAAACAAAAACTGGGATATAGCCATATTGGAGCAAAGGAAAGGCAAACAGGTAGAGATATAAGAGCTAAAAACCTACATCCCTTAACAGAGTCAGTAAACACCATCTAAAACTGATGCATAAATAGCAGAACATGCATATTATGTAGAAAATACGGAGACAAATATCAGAAGAATTACCTAAAATTGTTGAAAGGCCTTGTTTCTTTTTTTTTTTATTATTGTACTTTAAGTTCTAGGGTACATGTGCACAATGTGCAGGTTGGTTACATATTTATACATGCGCCATGTTGGTGCGCTGCACCCGTTAACTCGTCATTTACATTAGGTATATCTCCTAATGCTATCCCTCCCCCCTCCCCCGACCCCTTGACAGGTCCCTGTGTGTGATGTTCCCCTTCCTGTGTCCAAGTGTTCTCATTGTTAAATTCCCACCTAGGAGTGAAAACATGTGGTGTTTGGTTTTCTGTCCTTGCAATAGTTTGCTGAGAATGATGGCTTCCAGCTTCATCCATGTCCCTACAAAGGACATGAACTCATCCTTTTTTATGGCTGCATAGTATTCCATGGTGTATATGTGTCACATTTTCTTAATCCAGTCTGTCATTGATGGACATTTGGGTTGGTTCCAAGTCTTTGCTATTGTGAATAGTGCCACAATAAACATATGTGTGCATGTGTCTTTATAGCAGCATGATTTATAATCCTTTGGGTATATACCCAGTAATGGGATTGTTGGGTCAAATGGTATTTCTAGTTCTAGATCCATGAGGAAGCACCACACTGTCTTCCATAATGGTTGAACTAGTTTTCAGTCCCACCAACAGTGTAAAAGTGTTCCTATTTCTCCACATCCTCTCCAACACCTGTTGTTTCCTGACTTTTTAATGATCGCCATTCTAACTGGTGTGAGATGGTATCTCATTGTGGTTTTGATTTGCCTTTCTCTGATGACCAGTGAGGATGAGCATTTTTTTGTGTGTCTGTTGGCTGCATAAATGTCTGCTTTTGAGAAGGGTCTGTTCATATCCTTCACTCACTTTTTTATGAGGTTGTTTGTTTTTTTCTTGTAAATTTGTTTGAGTTCTTTGTAGATTCTGGATATTAGCCCTTTGTCAGATGAGTAGATTGCAAAAATTTTCTCCCATTCTGTAGTTTGCCTGTTCACTCTGATGGTAGTTTCTTTTGCTGTACAGGTCTTTAGTTTAATTAGACCCCATTTGTCAATTTTGGCTTTTGTTGCCATTGCTTTTGGTGTTTTAGACATGAAGTCCTTGCCCATGCCTATGTCCTGAATGGTATTGCCTAGGTTTTCTTCTAGGGTTTTTATGGTTTTAGGTCTAATATTTAAGTCTTTAATCCATCTTGAATTAATTTTTGTCTAAGGTGTAAGGAAGGGGTCCAGTTTCAGCTTTCTCCATATGGCTAGCCAGTTTTCCCAGCACCATTTATTAAATAGGAAATCCTTTCCCCATTGCTTGTTTTTGTCAGGTTTGTCAAAGATCAGATGGTGTAGATGCGTGGTATTATTTCTGAGGGCTCTGTTCTGTTCCATTGGTCTGTATCTCTGTTTTGGTACGAGTACCATGCTGTTTTGGTTACTATAGCCTTGTATATAGTTTGAAGTCAGGTAGTGTGATGCCTCCAGCTTTGTTCTTTAGGCTTAGGATTGTCTTGGCAATGCGGGCCCTTTTTTGGTTCCATATGAACTGTAAAGTAGTTTTTTCCAATTCTGTGAAGAAAGTCATTGGTAGCTTGATGGGGATGGCATTGAATCTATAAATTACCTTGGGCAGTATGGCCATTTTCATGATATTGATTCTTCCTATGCATGAGCATGGAATGTTCTTCCATTTGTCTGTGTCTTCTTTTATTTCGTTGAGCAGTGGTTTGTAGTTCTCCTTGAAGAGGTCCTTCACATCTGAAAGGGCTTGTTTCTAGGAAAGAAAACTGGAGGTGAAAAGGGGTGGGAAAAGAAACTGATGCCAACCCCTAAGATGAACGTTTTAGTTGTGTATGATTTCTTTAAAACCAGTGAGCTCAACTGCATGAGGTGGCTCACGCCTGTAATCCCAGCACTTTGGGAGGCTGAGGTGGGTGGATCATGAGGTCAAGAGATCAAGACCACCCTGGCCAACATGGTGAAACCCTGTCTCCACTAAAAAATACAAAAATTTGCTGGGCATGGTGGTGCACAGCTGTAGTCCCAGCTACTAGGGAGGCTGAGGCAGGAGAATCACTTGAACCTGGGAGGCAGAGGTTGCAGTGAGCCAAGATCGCACCACTGCACTCCAGCCTGGCGACAGAGCGAGAATCTGTCAAAAAAAAAAAAAAGAGCTCTAAAATGGAATGAAATAATATCTTTTGCAGCAACTTGGATGGGGCTGGAGACCATTTTTCTAAGTGAAGTAATTCAGAAATGGAAAACCAAATACCGTTATGTTCTCACTTATAAGTGGGAGCTAAGCTATGATGATGTAAAGGCATAAGAATGATACAATGGACTTTGGTGACTCAGAGGGGAAGGCTGGGGTGGGATGGTGAGGGATAGAAAACTACTCATTGAGTAGAGTGTACACTGCTCGGAGACAGGTTCACTAAAATCTCAGAATCATCACTAAAGAATTTATCCATGTAACCAAAAAGCACCTGTATCCCAAAAACTCTTGAAATAAAAATTAAAATTTAAAAGGCAATGAGCTCATAATAATTTAATGAAAGTAAAATGTTATGTCAAGAAATAAAGACCTACCCTGTATCTGAGAGACTTGGAGTGATATTAGTGAAGGTGGGCACTGCAGTAATGCTATAGGCAAGATAAAAAGAGAAGAGTATTTGCTTGGAAGCTGAGGTATAACCAGTTTCCAAAACCAGACAGCAGGCCTGGGAACCTTCTGGGTGAAGGGGGTGGCTCTTGGGAAGCTATGGAGTGCACGCACAGAACAGGAGACATCTTTTGACCACAATCTCTGCCATGTCCATTGTCCTAACCGCCAACATGTCACCCTAAAAAGAAGCAAAGGAAACCTGGTGAGTAGACACTGCTTTTAGAGATCATGCTTAGTAGAATTGCTGAGTGGGGACACCTGGATTCAAGCCACCTCTGCCTCTGCCACTTATGAGCCCTGAGGCCCCAGCAGAGTCATCCAGCCCTCTGCTCTTCTCTGTCTTCATCCATAAAAAAAGGATACTTCCCATAGTGAGTCTCTCACATGGTTATGAAGAGAGCAAAATCAGAAAGTGGGGAAGCACTTTGTTTTTTGTTTTTTTTTTGAGACAGAGTCTCACTCTGTCACCCAAGCTGGAGTGCAGTAGTGCAATCTCAGCTCACTGCAACCTCTGCCTCCCAGGTTCAAGCAATTCTTCTGCCTCAGCCTCCTAAGTAGGCAGAATTACAGGGGTGTGCCATCACGCCTGGCTAGTTTTTGTATTTTTAGTAGAGACAGGGTTTTGCCATGTTGACCAGGCTGGTCTCAAACTCCTGGCCTCAAGTGATCCATCCACCTTGGCCTCCCAAAGTGTTAGGATTATGAGCGTGAGCCACCGCGCCTGGCCGGGAAGCACTTTTAAACCATTAAGTTCTGTGCAGGTGTGGCTTCCTCTTCCCCAACTTGGGCAATGGCACTTCTGCCTCCTCTCGGGATGTGGACAAGAGAAAGAAGGTGCAGCCTTCTGGACTATGAAGAAAAATAAACCATTATCACCATGACCTAGAAAATCTTCTTAAGAGTCAGAATTACCTAGAAAAGTTGTAGATAACAGAGACCCCAACCCTCCTATGTTGCGGGAGGTCAGGGACCCCAAACGGAGGGACCGGCTGAAGCCATGGCAGAAGAACGTGGATTGTGAAGATTTTATGGACATTCATTAGTTTCCCAAAGTAATACTTTTGTAATTTCTTGTGCCTGGCTTTACTGCAATCTCTAAACATAAATTGTAAAGATTTCATGGACACTTATCACTTCCCCAATCAATACTCTTGTGATTTCCTATGCCTGTCTTTAATTTAACCTCTTAATCCTGTCAGTCGAGAAGGATGTATATCGTCTCAGGACCCTGTAATAATTGCGTTAACTACACAAATTGTACAGCATGTGTGTTTGAGCAATATGAAATGTGGGCACCCTGAAAAAAGAACAGGATAACAGCAATTGTTCAGGAAACAAGAGAGATAACCTTAAACTCTGACCGCCGGTGAGCCGGGCAGAACAGAGCCATATTTCTGTTCTTTCAAAAGCAAATGGGAGAAATATCGCTGAATTCTTTTTCTCAGCATGGGATACCCCTGAGAAAGAGAATGCACACCTAGGGGTAGGTCGCTGAACTGGCCCCCCCGGGGCGTACCTGTCTCTTATGGTTGAGACTGCAGGGGTGAAATATACTCCAGTCTCCCATAGCGCTCCCAGGCTTATTAGGAAGAGGAGATTCCCACCTAATAAACTTTGGTCAGACCGGTTGATCTCAAAACCCTGTCTCCTGATAAGATGTTATCAATGACAATGGTGCCAAAACTTCATTAGCAATTTTAATTTCACTTCGGTCCTGTGGCCCTGTGATCTCACCCTGTCTCCACTTGCCTTGTGATATTCTATTACCTTGTTAAGTACTTGATGTCTGTCACCCACACCTATTCGTATACTCCCTCCCCTTTTGAAACTCACTAATAAAAACTTGCTGGTTTTGTAGCTTGTGGGGCATCACGATCCTACCAACATGTGATGTCTCCCCCAGACGCCCAGCTTTAAAATTTCTCTGTTCTACTCTGTCCCTTTATTTCTCAAGCCAGCTGACGCTTAGGAAAATAGAAAAGAACCTACGTGATTTTCGGGGCAAGTCCCCCAAAACTCCTACAGCCAAATGAGGCGAACATAATGAGGGCTGCAAGAATTGATAAATGAACGCATTACGGCCCCGGCTGTCTTACTGTGACCATGTAAGTGCCTCACCTCACCTTTTTTCACCTTCATCACTTTCCCAAATAGCACTGGGTGACGCAGGTTCTTAGGTTTGTCTGCCCTGTGCTCTTCCTGGTATACTTTCAGAATGGGAGGGGTGGTTATCCTCCATTTATTTACTTGCTTGCTTATGGTGCAACATAAAACAGGCACTAAGAGCAGACGCTGAGCTTCCTTGTCTTTGGAAGCTCTTCACATTAAAGACGGAAACGGCTTGTGATCACATTGACTTGTGCATGTGTGAGCAGCCTGCAGGCACAGATTTCTTTTGTAGGCTGGTAGGGTGGGAAGATAGTGTCTCTGAAAAGTCTCTTCCCAACAATTCTTGTGAGGTCAGGTGGCACCAAGATCTTCTCGAGTTTGTTCAAAGTATTGAGAGGCTTTCTTCACTCCTACCGCTAATATTGGCATTGCTAGCTCACAGCAGATGTCTAATGCTGCCTGCAAAAATACTTTTCTTTCAGAAAAAACTTGGCAGGAATCATTAAAGGTATCTTAACCACCTCATTCCCAAAACAAGAAGAAGCTCATCCAAAGAAAGCCCACATATTAGCTCAATTACAGATGAGCACAAGGTGCTGGCCTTTTAATATTTCCCAAATTTATTCTTGAAATCTCCCTAAAGAGCAAGGAAGCACATTTATAAGCATGAAAGAGCTGCAATATGGTCCTTAGAGCTGGAATTCCATTAGCAATTCTGCACCTGCTATTGTACATGACCTGCATTTTTACAAAATGGAAGCTTTGTGATTTGTAGGGGGAAAAAAATCTGTTTCTTTATGTCCCAGAACACAAACAGCCACGTGTCGGGGACTGTCAGTGGCTTTCAGAAAAGGTGGAATTCGATGTAGTCCCACTCCATCTGTGCATTGGTCCTGATTGCTTCAGAGGTTCTCTGGAAGGCTAACGTAAGATCAGAGTACTGAACATTATACTCAGCTATACTAATCAATGAGACGAGGAAGCAAATCAGCTAACACAGGTAAAATTTCTCAGTGATTAAAAAATAAGTAACTACAGACTTGAGCAGGTCATCAAATTACATCAGGTAAGTTTTTTTTTGTTGGTTTTTTTCTGCAGCTTCTCCATGCTGTTTCACAAAAGTATGGCTTAAAGAAACCATTTATATCGCAGAAAGTGGTCTCAGGTCCACAAAAGGAAAGAATGATGGTGTTTGAGGTCAAAATATATGTTTTAGTTAATGGCTCATTCATTTACTTAACAAGTATTTTTAAAAGCCCCCTAGGGGCCGGGTGTGGTGGCTCACGCCTGTACTCCCAGCGCTCTGGGAGGCCAAGGTGGGAGGATCACTTGAGGTCAGGAGTTTGAGACCAGCCTGGTAAACATGGTGAAACTCTGCCTCTACTAAAAATACAAAAATTAGCCAGGCATGGTGGTGCACACATGTAATCCCACCTACTCAGGAGGCTGAGGCAGGGGAATCACTTGAATCCTGGAGGCGGAGGTTACAGTGAACTGAGATCACGCCACTGCACTCCAGCCTGGGACACAGAGCAAGACTCTGTCTCAAAAAAATAAAATAAAGCTGCCTAACTTCTGGGAATTTAAAGATAGTTAAGGTATGCAAAATGGTATAGTCTCTGCCTCTGTCTTACAAGGGAGAAAGATGAAGCAGGAGATGGAAAGGGAAATAGGGATGGAGAGATAGAAAATCAGAGACCAAGGAGACAGACTGTGTTTTTGGCATCAAGCATAGTCCTGAGAGAGAAGCGACCTGATATAAGCCACTGGCTACTCTACACATCTGGTCAATTCCTTCAATCCTTTTAGGCTTCTGTGTTTCTCATGAGTTAAAAGCTGTGCTTCTTAATGGAGCAGAAGACTAATGGATTCGCTCAAGTTCCATACACATCAACGTTTGATATACCCAAGTCCTATTAGGAGAGTTTGTTCATTTAACAAATGTGCTTGTGCTTGGTTGGGCATGGTTGCTGTTGCTTATAATCCCAACAGGATTACGGAGGCACAGGCGGGAGGATCACTTGGGGCCAGGAGTTCGAGACCAACCCGGGGAAATAGAGGGACCCCATCTCTACAAAAAATGTAAGAATTATCCAGATATGGCGGTGCATGCCCATAGTCCTAGCTATTGGGAGGCTGAGGCAGGAGGATTGTTTGAGCCTAGGAGGTCAAGGCTGCAGTGAGCTATGATACATCACTGCACTCCAACCTGGATAACAGAGTGAGACCCAGTCTCAAAAAAACCCCCCAAATAACAAACATAACAAATACAAGCAGCCACAAGTAATGAACAGCTAGCAAGGCTGTGTGCAATATCTTGAAGATAGTTATCAGGAAAAAAATCACACCATCTCTGATCTTATAGAGTCACTAATGTCATGAAAGCATTCAAACATGGCCTAGATTGACTGGTGGGATTTTTGCAGGAGCAATTTAAATGGGAAGTAGCATATAGTAATGTCGTGTTCACATTCAAGAAGAACTCCAGGGTCCAACCTAGGTCCTAATTCCAGCTGTCCTGAGAGGGAGGGAAGGAAGAAACCAGTCAGGCAGACAGTTAGGATGGGTCCTTGGTAAAACTCCTTCAAGCAGAGAATAGCCTGGAAATTAAACTGCAGGCCTTAGATAAGAAAGATCCCACATCCTTGGATGAAAACGCCAACTCTGTGATACCAGATGACCAAATTCCACTCCTTTTTGGCTCTTACTTTTCACCATTTTACATATGCTTATCTTTCTGTGATCGGCCATGGGCTGAGTCTCCATTTACATAGGGTGAATCATCACTTCAGCCCCTAATTGGTCTGGGTCCAAAGTCTGCAGCTGAGCTTTCACTTCAGCCCCTGGTTGGTTCTGGGCCAAAGTCCGAGGCCAAACCTTCACCTCTGTCTTCAGTTGGTTCTTTACACTGTCATACCTCTTTCTGAGTGGCGCTTTCTCCAAGACGGCCTGCAGACCAATCAGCACACTCCTTCCCTTTCCAGTCCATAAAGACCCTAGATTCAGCCTGATAACTGGCAACCCTCCTCGGGTTCCCTCTCTCTGCTTAGAGCTTTTCTGTCCCTTAATAAATCCAACTCTGCCTTACTCATCCTCTGGTGTCTGTGTGCCTTTTTGTTGGACATGGACAAGAACCCAGAACTTGTGGGCAGTGGGAGTAAAAGATTGGTATCACTCCCTCCCACTCGCCAAACAGGCGTAAGAAAACTGAATGCTACCACAGTTCTAAGACTTCAGAGCATTTACTTCTCTTTTTTTTTTTTTTTTTTTTTTTTTGAGACAGAGTCTTGCTCTGTCACCCCGGCTGAAGTGCAGTGGTGCAATCTTGGCTCACTACCAGCTCCACCTCCTGGGTTCATGCCATTCTCCTGTCTCAGCCTCCCGAGTAGCTGGGACTACAGGCACCCACCACCACGCCAGGCTACTTTTTTGTATTTTTAGTAGAGACGGGGTTTCACCGTGTTAGCCAGGATGGTCCTGATCTCTGACCTCATGATCCGCCCGCCTTGGCCTCCCAAAGTGCTGGGATTACAGGTGTGAGCCACCACACCCGGCCTGTTCAGTCTTTTCATACCCTATGCAGGAAGTATGAAATAGATCAATATGTAAAATTCACATCTCCAGATGTGGTGATTTATTTTCTTCTTAGTTGATTAGAGCAAGGGTCTCAATCAAGTAATAAGATTTATATGTGATAATTACTTTTGTTCTATACCTACCTAAGGAACTGTATATTTAGATCTCATCGTTTCCTAGTCTATGACTGACAACCCAACATTTAATTGGCTCATCTTCCAAAAAGAACAGGTGTTTTTCCTAAAAAAAAAAAAAAATTTTGCTTGAAAAATATTTTTGATTGATTTATTACAACTAACATATTTTAGCTGAAATAAGGACTTTCACAAATAACCTAGAAAACACATAGGCAAGATATATCAATGAAAAACATTTTTGGCAGGATTTTACCTAAAACAATAAATCCTAAACCACTATTACAAATGTATATTATTTTCCTTTAAATTATGTAATAAAATTTATTTTTCCATGGATTTAGCCAGAATGATTTTCTTAATCGTAATCTGCTCATACTAAAGGGAATTTTTTAAGATTAACTTTTAAGGTGCTCTCGAGATTTGCATAAATCTTTCTTAATGACAAATTCCTGCTCACTTATTCTGCTTTCCTCTATAATATTTGGAGCCATTCCCCTCATCTCTATCGTATTTTGTCTTTTCAGTCATCTAAAGAAAGTCAGGTAATGAAATCACAGAGAACTTATTCCCCTGAAATTTTCCTGAAACATTTGCCATTCTCAGAACAGATTGTTTTACAAGCATATTTTACTTAGTTGCAAAAAAGCAGCAAGACAGATTTTCCTTCAAAAGAAAATAGGTTGCATGCATCTTTAACTTTTGCTTTTCAGTTAGAATAAGCAATAGCATTCTTCCAAAACACTAGACAAATAGCCCAGTGTTCTGCTTATTACATTTTGATTATTTTCTGGTGACTTCCATACGGACTCATATTTGTGTGTACAGCAATTCAACATGTATTGATACTTACCTTGTGCCAAGTCCTGTGCTAGTGTTAAAGTGCCCAGACCAGGTTAGGAAGCCACTGTCTTGGCTCTAGAGGGCTCACAGCTGGTCAGGGAGACAGAAGAAACTTCAAAAGGATGCCACTCCGGCTGACCCTTGAAGGAAGAGTAGAAGTCTACCAGGTGGAAGAGAGAAGAAATGGATTTCCAAGCAGTGAAACAGCCTCTTCAAAGGCTCAAAGGTGCAAAATTGCATAATCGGTTCAGGAAATGAAGTCAGTACATGTAATAAGAAGGCAGTTATCATTCCTTGAACAAAGGTGTGACTTTGCTTGCAAATTGGTAAAAGCATAGATTGTTTATGTACCTTCTGGCTCATGTCCTAATTCTTTATCACCGGGCACTTGAGCCCAGGTTTCTTGGCCCTTCAGCACCAAGCAGCTGGCTCCGATCACCATCCACTTCAGTCTCAGGGTCACCTTCTTGCAAAAATGTCCCATGCTCATAAAGATAGAAGTAATCTATCCACTTCTAGGCAGTGGGAGAAGAATATAAAGAAAGGTGAGGCCGGGCATGGTGGCTCATGCCTGTAATCCTAGCACTTTGGGAGGTCAAGGTGGGTAGATTACTTTAGCCCAGGAGTTCGAGACCAGCCTGGCCAACATGGTGAAATCCCATCTCTACTAAAATACAGAAAGTAGCTGGGCATGGTGGTGTGCACCTGTGGTCCCAGCTACTAGGGAGGCTGAGGCAGGAGGATCGATTGAACCTGGGAGGTGGAGGCTGCAGTGAGCCGGGATCACCACCATTACACTCCAGCCTGGGTGACAGAGCGAGACGCTGTCTCGAAAAAAAAAAAAAAAAATTAAAACAGAAAAAGAATACAAAG
Organism: Pan paniscus; assembly: GCF_029289425.2. Taxonomy (NCBI): domain Eukaryota; kingdom Metazoa; phylum Chordata; class Mammalia; order Primates; family Hominidae; genus Pan; species Pan paniscus. The sequence goes on from NC_073256.2 coordinate 25,890,937, forward strand.
GAGGGTGAGGTAAAGTTCCCAACCACAGAGGAATAAGGATGGGGGCTTTTCAGGAAATTCCTATGGAAAAACACGGAGAGAGGAGGGTAGAGTGGCAGAAACAAGACTTGGTGAAGAGCACACACTCTGAAGTCCGTTCTCCCACTTCTGTGTGACTTCCAACAATTAACTTAGCCTTGTATTGCCTCGGTTTCCTCACCTGTAAGATGACGATTAAAAGGTTACCAGGTACGAACTCCATAAGGTTGCTGCAAGGATTAAATGTGATGAAGTATGAGGTCCTCTGCATTCCACCACACATTTCCACTGTTATCTTTATTTTTCTGGCAGCTGCTAAAAGCAGATATTGCCCCTGTGTTTCATCTAATTATGAAACATACAGAAAACTCCATAGTAACATGTCCTGAGTCGCTCTTCTTTGACCTCTGCCCATAGGTTCTCTCAAATTCCCTTAGACTTGCAGCGTCCCTCGCAGGTAAACATTTCTCAGCGCCTAGGGCCACACCGTGTCTCCCTCTTACAAGCTGGCTCCTCCTAAAAGGGCACATTCATCCCACCCCCATACTGAAATCCTGAGTTCCGGCTGGGCGCAGTGGCTCATGCCTGTAATCCCAGCACTTTGGGAGGCCGAGGCAGGTGGATCGCCGGAGGTCAGGAGTTCAAGACCAGCCTGGGCAACATGGTGAAATGCCGTCTCTTCTAAAAAATACAAAAATGAGCTGGATGCGGTGGCACATGCCTGTAATCCCAGCTACTTGGGAGGCTGAGACAAGAGAATCGCTTGACCCCGGGAGGCAGAGGTTGCAGTGAGCCAAGATTTTGTCATTGTACTCCAGCCTGGGGGACAGAGCAAGACTCTGTCTCAAAAAACAAAATAAAATAAAATCCCAAGTTCCATCTTATAGGTTGAGGCAATCACTTCCTGGGACTATATTTTAATGTTATAACCACTTAACCTCAAGGCTCTATATGTCGGCATTTACACGGCAAAGCTTCAAGTCTCGTTTGTGCCTTGCCACCTTCCTCCTTCAATGTTTTCCCATGTGAATTTTCTGAAAAGCCCCCATCCTGATTCTTCCGTAGTTGGGAACTTGATCTCACCCTCCTTTATATTTAGTTTTAAGACCTCTGAAACTCACTAGGTATTCTCCAGGCAAATAAGCTCTTCCTTTTCTTCATGAGATGCAAGCCAGGCCCACCCAATGGATCATTCACATATCTTAAACTGTGCTTCATAAATCAACATTTAAATATTCCCTTTGGCATAGCCAGTCTTCCTCTCACCTCTAAAGTCCCAGTAGAAAAATACTACCTATATTTCTAAATCCTTTGCTGCTGTATTATTGTAGCAATAATCATGGTAAGAGGTAGCATTTTTTGGTCCCTATTGTATGTTCACAACTGAAATAAACACTCCACAAATATAAATTCATGTAATATTGAAGTGGCATCGTTGTCTGGGATAAATACCTGGAGTTCATTATCTCACACCAAGGGAATCAAGGATGCAGACACAAGAAGTAGGTTTAGGAGCAGAGGTTTAATAGGCATAAGATAGAGAAAGGAGAAGAGCTCTCTCTTCTGTGAGAGAGACAGGGGCACCTGAGTGGGACGTCTGGCCTGTGGCTCAGTGCACTGGATTTTATAGACAGGCTTGAGGAGGTGGTATCTGATTTACATTGGGCTCACAAATTGGTTGGAAGAAGTGTGAGGTTGACATAGCACAAGAGGAAGCTGGCCACCCCATCCTAATCTTATTATGCAAATGGAGTCTTTGCCTGGCTGAGGCCATGTTGTCTGCTCCCTACTGTACACGTGGCTGGAAAGGAGAAGGGAAGGTGGAGCCGCCATTTTGAACATCGGTAGTCCCAGGCAGCCTTTTCCTCGTGGCACAGCTGTCAGCTTTCACCCATGCAAGCTTCCAGCTTGCTTGTCTATGTCTGCAGCTTGATTTTACAGGCTGCTCTTTGTTAGAAAAGAAAATGATGTGGGGGCTGCTTTTCATTAAAAGGAAAACCTTACTGAGGGCTTCCTTACCCTCACTATCTGCCTAAATAATTCCTTTTTAACTCCTCCATCAATATTAATAAGAGCCCTGTAAGATAGGTATTATTTTTATTTTACAAATAAGCTGATGCTCGAAGGTTAAATAATCTGCCTGAGATGATGCAGCTGGGAAGTGTTAGAACAAGGATTCAAGCTCAACTCTCTCTTAATATCAGACCCAGGTAATTGGCCATTAGATTCTACTGTCCAGCCTCAAGATGCGTCAGAACACCAATCTGAATCTTTTGTATGGTGGATCAAAGTACTATCCCCAGTTTTGCACCCCTCTCTATATCCATGTGCCTCATAATAGTTCAGCTTCTTCTTTTTTTATTATTATTATTTTTTATTTTTTTAAAAATATTTTCTTCAGTATTTTCTTTCTGTGCCTTGATTTGGGGCTTTGCCATGTATCTTGCTTGGCCAAAGAAATGTGGGTAGAAGTGATGGCTTAGATCCTGTGTTAGTTTCCCAGGACTGCCATCACAAATCACTACACATTTAGTGGCTTAAAACAACATAAATGGGCCGGGCGCAGTGGCTCACGCCTGTAGTCCCAGCAATTCTGGAGGCTGATGCGAGTGGATCATCTGAGTTCAGGAGTTCAAGACCAGCCTGGTCAACGTGGTGAAGCCTCGCCTCTACTAAAAATACAAAAAAAAAAATTAGCTGGGGTGGTGGTGGGCGCCTGTAATCCCAGCTGCTCAGGAGGGCTGAGGCAGGAGAATCGCTTGAACTGGCGAGTTGGAGGTTGCAGTGAACCAAGATCGTGCCATTGCACTCCAGCCTGGGCAAAAAGAGCGAAACTCCGTCTCAAAAATAAAACACAGAAACAAAAAAATCAGAAACATATTCTCTCATGGTGGTTTTGGAGGCCAGAAATCCAAAATAAAGCCTTTGCTAGGGTTGGTTTCTTCTTGCAGTCTCAGAGAGAGACTGTTCCACATTTGCCTCCTGGCTTCTGGTGGCTGCAGGCAATGGTGCTCCTTGGTTGTCAGTGTATCTGTAACGTCTGCTTTCATTGTCCCATGACATTGTCCCTGCGTGTCTGTGCCCACATTTCCCTCGTTTTATAAGAACACCAGTCACTGGATTTGGATCCACCCCTAGTATGAATTCACTCTAACTTAATTACATCTGCAAAGACCCTATTCCAAATTAGGTCACAGTCACAGGTAGGAGGTGGGCAGAGATTAGGACTTCGACCTATCTTTTTGGGGCACACAGTTCAACCCACAACAGGCTCTAAAAGGCATTTGATTTTTCTGCTTGGCCTCTTGTACTTGTGCCATCACCAGGAAAAGAGCTCCTCTGGGGGAACTGTTGATCTTCAGCCCAGGCCCAAGGACGAAGACCCACGGAGCACGAACTTCCTCAGCCAGATGGGCCTGTAGCTTAAAGCAGGCCTCCATGTGACCCACAGGCCGTGAGAATACAAGATTGTTATTGTAATCCACTATGCTTTGGGGTGGTTTGTTGTGAGGCATTTTTGCAGCAATACCTAATCAATGCAGTAAGTATTCCTACAAGAGGCTGGGCGCGGTGTTTCGCACCCGTAATACCAGCACTTTGGGAGGCCAAGGTGGATGGATTGCTTGAGCTCAGAAGTTCAAGACCAGCCTGGGCAACATGGCAAACCCTGTCTCTACTAAACATAAAAAAACTAGCTGGGCATGGCGGCACACACCTGTAGTCCCAGCTACTCGAGAGCCAGAAGTGGGGAGATCACCTGAGCCCAGGAGGCTGAGGCTGGAGTGAGCAGTGATCATGCCACTGCAATGTAGCCTGGGGGACAGAACAAGACCCTGTCTCAAAAATAATTAATAAATAAATACATAATAAGTATTCCTATAAGAAATAACTAATTAACAGATACAATGTGAAGGGAAAAACTAACCCACAATAGCAACAAAAGCCATAAAATACCTAGTTTTATTACCCTTCAGCAGCTCTTGAACATGTGAACTGAAATGTTATTTGTGGAGGACATATTATTACATTATTTTCTTTCTTCTTCTTTTTCTTCTGTGAGATGGGATTTCACTCTTTCACCCAAGCTGGAGTGCAGTAATGCAATCATGGCTCACTGCAGCCTCAACCTCCCAGGCTCAAGTGATCTCCCATCTCAGCCTCTTGAGTAGCTGGGATTATAGGTGAGGGCCACCCTGCCCATTAATTTTTTATTTTGTAGAGACGGGGTCTCCCTATGTTGCCCAGCCTGGTCTCAAACTCCTGGGCTCAAGCAGTCGTCCTGCCTCAGCCTCCCAAAGTACTGGGATTGTATGTATGGGCCACTGCACCTGACTGACACCGTATTTTTGTTTTTATTTTATTATACTTTAAGTTTTAGGGTACATGTGCACAACGTGCAGGTTTGTTACATATGTATACATGTGCCATGTTGGTGTGCTGCACCCATTAACTCATCATTTATATTAGGTATATCTCCTAATGCTTTCCCTCCCCGCTTCTCCCACCCCACAACAGGCCCCAGTGTGTGATGTTCCCCTTCCTGTGTCCATGTGTTCTCATTGTTAAATTCCCACCTAGGAGTGAGAACATGTGGTGTTTGGTTTTTTGTTCTTGCAATAGTTTGCTGAGAGTGATGGTTTCCAGCTTCATCCATGTCCCTACAAAGGACATGAACTCATCCTTTTTTATGGCTGCATAGTATTCCATGGTGTATATGTGCCACATTTTCTTAATCCAGTCTATCGTTGATGGACATTTGGGTTGGTTCCAAGTCTTTGCTATTGTGAATAGTGACACAATAAACATACGTGTGCATGTGCCTTTATAGCAGCATGATTTATAATCCTTTGTGTATATACCCAGTAATGAGATGGCTGGGTCAAATGGTATTTCTAGTTCTAGATCCTTGAAGAAGCACCACACTGTCTTCCACAATGGTTGAACTAGTTTACAGTCCCACCAACAGTGTAAAAGTGTTCCTATTTCTCCACATCCTCTCCAACACCTGTTGTTTCCTGACTTTTTAATGATCGCCATTCTTACTGGTGTGAGATGGCATCTCATTGTGGTTTTGATTTGCATTTCTCTGATGGCCAGTGATGATGAGCATTTTTTCATGTGTCTGTTGGCTGCATAAATGTCTGCTTTTAAGAAGTGTCTGTTCATATCCTTCACTCACTTTTTGATGAGGTTGTTTGTTTTTTTCCTGTAAATTTGTTTGAGTTCTTTGTAGATTCTAGATATTAGCCCTTTGTCAGATGAGTAGATTGCAAAAATTTTCTCCCATTCTGTAGGTTGCCTGTTCACTCTGATGGTAGTTTCTTTTGCTGTGCAGAAGCTCCTTAGTTTAATTAGATCCCATTTGTCAATTTTGGCTTTTGTTGCCATTGCTTTTGGCGTTTTAGACATGAAGTCCTTGCCCATGTCTATGTCCTGAATGGTATTGCCTAGGTTTTCTTCTAGGGTTTTTATGGTTTTAGGTCTAACATTTAAGTCTTCAATCCATCTTGAATTAATTTTTGTCTAAGGTGTAAGGAAGGGATCCAGTTTCAGCTTTCTACATAGGGCTAGCCAGTTTTCCCAGCACCATTTATTAAATAGGGACTCCTTTCCACATTGCTTGTTTTTGTCAGGTTTGTCAAAGATCAGATGGTTGTAGATGCATGGTATTATTTCTGAGGGCTCTGTTCTGTTCCATTGGTCTATATCTCTGTTTTGGTACGAGTATCATGCTCTTTTGGTTACTGTAGCCTTGTAGTATAGTTTGAAGTCAGGTAGTGTGATGCCTCCTGCTTTGTTCTTTTGGCTTAGGATTCTCTTGGAAATGTGGGCTCTCTTTTGGTTCCATATGAACTTTAAAGTAGTTTTTTCCAATTCTGTGAAAAAAGTCATTGGTAGCTTGATGGGGATGGCATTGAATCTATAAATTACCTTGGGCAGTATGGCCATTTTCACGATATTGATTCTTCCTATGCACGAGCATGGAATGTTCTTCCATTTGTTTGCATCCTCTTTTATTTCGTTGAGCAGTGGTTTCTAGTTCTCCTTGAAGAGGTCCTTCACATTCCTTGTAAGTTGGATTCCTAGGTATTTTATTCTCTTTGAAGCAATTGTGAATGGGAGTTCACTCATGATTTGGCTCTCTATTTGTCTGTTATTGGTGTATAAGAATGCTTGTGATTTTTGCACATTGCTTTTGTATCCTGAGACTTCGCTGAAGTTGCTTATCAGCTTAAGGAGATTTTGGGCTGAGACGATGGGGTTTTCTAAATATACAGTCATGTCATCTGCAAACAGAGACAATTTGACTTCCTCTTTTCCTAATTGAATACCTTTATTTCTTTCTCCTGCCTGATTGCCCTGGCCAGAACTTCCAACACTACATTGAATAGGAGTGGTGAGAGAGGGCATCCCTGTCTTGTGCCAGTTTTCAAAGAGAATGTTTCCAGTTTTTGCCTATTCATTATGATATTGGCTGTGTGTTTGTCATAAATAGCTCCTATTATTTTGAGATACGTCCCATCAATACTGAATTTATTGAGAGTTTTTAGCATGAAGGGCTGTTGAATTTTGTCAAAGGCCTTTTCTGCATCTATTGAGATAATCATGTGGTTTTTGTCTTTGTTTCTGTTTATATGCTGGATTATGTTTATTGATTTGTGTATGTTGAACCAGCCTTGCATCCCAGGGATGAAGCCCACTTGATCATGGTGGATAAGCTTTTTGATGTGCTGCTGGATTTGGTTTGCTAGTATTTTATTGAGGATTTTTCATCAATGTTCATCAGGGATATTGGTCTAAAATTCTCTTTTTCTACTGTGTCTCTGCCAGGCTTTGGTATCAGGATGAGGCTGGCCTCATAAAATGAGTTAGGGAGGATTCCCTCTTTTTCTGTTGATTGGAATAGTTTCAGAAGGTATGGTACCAGCTCCTCCTTGTACCTCTGGTAGAATTCAGCTGTGAATCCATCTGGTCCTGAACTTGTTTTTGTTGGTAAGCTATTAATTATTGCCTCAATTTCAGAGCCTGTTATTGGTCTATTCAGAGATTCAACTTCTTCCTGGTTTATTCTTGGGAGGGTGTATGTGTCCAGGAAATTATCCATTTCTTGTAGATTTTCTAGTTTATTTGCATAGAGGTGTTTATAGTATTCTCTGATAGTAGTTTGTATTTCTGTGGGATCAGTAGTGGTATCCCCTTTATCATTTTTTATTGCATCTATTTGATTCTTCTCTCTTTTCTTCTTTATTAGTCTTGCTAGCAATCTATCAATTTTGTTGATCTTTTCAAAAAACCAGCTCCTGGATTCATTGATTTTTTGAAGGGTTTTTTGTGTCTCTATCTCCTTCAGTTCTGCTCTGATCTTAGTTATTTCCTGCCTTCTGCTAGCTTTTGAATGTGTTTGCTCTTGTTTCTCTAGTTCTTTTAATTGTGATGTTAGGGTGTCAATTTTAGATCTTTCCTGCTTTCTCTTGTGGGCATTTAGTGCTATAAATTTCTCTCTACACACTGCTTTAAATGTGTCCCAGAGATTCTGGTATGTTGTGTCTTTGTTCTCATTGGTTTCAAAGAACATCTTTATTTCTGCCTTCATTTCATTATGTACCCAGTAGTCATTCAGGAGCAGGTTGTTCCATTTGCATGTAGTAGAGCAGTTTTGAGTGAGTTTCTTAATCCTGAGTTCTAGTTTGATTGCACTGTGGTCTGAGAGACAGTTTGTTATAATTTCTGTTCTTTTACATTTGCTGAGGAGTGCTTTACTTCCAACTATGTGGTCAATTTTGGAATAAGTGTGGTGTGGTGCTGAGAAGAATGTATATTCTGTTGATTTGGGGTGGAGAGTTCTGTAGATGTCTATTAGGTCCGCTTGGTGCAGAGCTGAGTTCAATTCCTGGGTATCCTTATTAACTTTCTGTCTCATTGATCTGTCTAATGTTGACAGTGGGGTGTTAAAGTCTCCCATTATTATTGTGTGGGAGTCTAAGTCTCTTTGTAGGTCTCTAAGGACTTGCTTTATGAATCTGGGTGCTCCTGTATTGGGTGCACATATATTTAAGACAGTTAGCTCTTCTTGTGGAATTGATCTCTTTACCATTATGTAATGGTCTTGTCTCTTTTGATCTTTGTTGGCTTAAAGTCTGTTTTATCCGAGACTAGGATTGCAACCCCTGCCTTTTTTTATTTTCCATTTGCTTGGTAGATCTTCCTCCATCCCTTTATTTTGAGCCTATGTGTGTCTCTGCATGTGAGATGGGTCTTCTGAATACAGCACACTAATGGGTCTTGACTCTTTATCCAATTTGCCAGTCTGTGTCTTTTAATTGGAGCATTTAGCCCATTTACATTTAAGGTTAATATTGTTATATGTGAATTTGATCCTGTCATTATGATGTTAGCTGGTTATTTTGCTCATTAGTTGATGCAGTTTCTTCCTTGCCTTGATGGTCTTTACAATTTGGCATGTTTTTGCCGTGGCTGGTACCGGTTGTTCCTTTCCATGTTTGGTGCTTCCTTCAGGAGCTCTTGTAGGGTAGGCCTAGTGGTGACAAAATCTCTCAGCATTTGCTTGTCTGTAAAGTATTTTATTTCTCCTTCACTTATGAAGCTTAGTCTGGCTGGTTATGAAATTCTGGGTTGAAAATTCTTTTCTTTAAGAATGTTGAATATTGGCCCCCACTGTCTTCTGGCTTATAGAGTTTCTGCTGAGAGATCCACTGTTAGTCTGATGGGTTTCCCTTTGTGGGTAACCTGACCTTTCTCTCTGGCTGCCCTTAACATTTTTTCCCTCATTTCAACTTTGGTGAATCTGACAATTATGTGTCTTGGAGTTGCTCTTCTCGTGGAGTATCTTTGTGGCGTTCTCTGTATTTCCTGAATTTGAATGTTAGCCTGTCTTTCTAGGTTGGGGAAGTTCTCCTGGATACTATCCTGAAGAGTGTTTTCCAACTTGGTTCCATTCTCCCCGTCACTTTCAGGTACACCAATCAGATGTAGATTTGGTCTTTACACATAGTCTCATATTTCTTGGAGGCTTTGTTTATTTCTTTTTACTCTTTTTTCTCTAAACTTCTCTTCTCCCTTCATTTCATTCATTTGATCTTCAATCACTGATACCCTTTCTTCCAGTTGATCAAATCAGCTACTGAAGCTTATGCATTCGTCACGTAGTTCTTGTGCCATGTTTTTCAGCTCAGTCAGGTTATTTAAGGACTTCTCTACACTGGTTATTCTAGTTAGCCATTCATCTAATCTTTTTTCAAGGTTTTTAACTTCTTTGTGTTGGGTTCGAACTTCCTCCTTTAGCTTGGAGAAGTTTGATCGTCTGAAGCCTTCTTCTCTCAACTCGTCAAAGTCATTCTCCATCCAGCTTTGTTCCGTTGCTGGTGAGGAGCTGTGTTCCTTTGGAGGGGCAGAAGTGCTCTGATTTTTAGAATTTTCAGCTTTTCTGTTCTGTTTTTTCCCCATCATTGTGGTTTTATCTACCTTTGGTCTTTGATGATGGTGACGTACAGATGGGGTTTTGGTGTGGATATCCTTTCTGTTTGTTGGTTTTCCTTCTAACAGTCAGGATCCTCAGCTGCAGGTCTGTTGGAGTTTGCTGGAGGTCCACTCCAGACCCTGTTTTCCTGGGTATCAGCAGCAGAGGCTGCAGAAAAACGAATATTGCTGAACAGCAAATGTTTCTGCCTGATGGTTCCTCTGGAAGCTTTGTCTCAGCAGGGTACCTGGCCATGTGAGGTGTCAGTCTGCCCCTCCTGGGGGTGCCTCCCAGTTGGGCTACTTGGAGGTCAGGGACCCACTTGAGGAGGCAGTCTGTGCGTTCTCAGATCTCAAACTCCGTGCTGGGAGAACCATTACTCTCTTCAAAGCTGTCAGAGAGGGACATTTAAGTCTGCAGAGGTTTCTGCTGCCTTTTGTTCGGCTATGCCCTGCCCCCACAGGTGGAGTCTACAGAGGCAGGCAGGCCTCCTTGAGCTGCGGTGGGCTCCACCCAGTTTGAGCTTCCCGGAGGCTTTGTTTACCTACTCAAGCCTCAGCAATGGCGGGTGCCCCTCCCACAGCCTCGCCACCACCTTGCATTTCGATCTCAGACTGCTGTGCTAGCAATGAGGGAGGTTCTATGGGCGTGGGACCCTCTGAGCCAGGTGCGGGATATAATCTGCTGGTGTGCTGTTTGCTAAGACCATTGGAAAAGCGCAGTGTTAGGGTGGGAGTGACCCAATTTTCCAGGTACCATCTGTCACCCTTTCCCTTGGCTAGGAAAGGGAATTCCCTGACCCCTGGAGCTTCCCACGTGAGGCAATGCCTCGCCCTGATTTGGCTTACACTCGGTGGGCTGCATCTACTGTCCTGCCCCCACTGTCCAACGATCCCCAGTGAGATGAACTTGGTACCTCAGTTGGAAATGCAGAAATCACCCATCTTCTGCGTTGCTCACGCTGGGAGCTGCAGACTGGAGCTGTTCCTATTCAGCCATCTTGGAACCTCCCCAGATGATCTCCCAACACCTAATTTTCTAATTAAAAAATTATTTAGAACTCGGCTGAACATTCCTTCAAGAAACAACATGAACCTGATCGTGAAGAGCAAGAAGGAATTCAGAGAAAAAAGGAGCTGGAGATGTCAAACAAAATGTCCCTGCCCTCAAGTGGCTTACAATCTATTAGCTGAGCACAGGAATTTCTGTGAGTGAATGGGATAAAGAATATCCCATTAAAACTATGTCTAGATATTTATTTCTTGCCCCTCAAAGGCATTTTTGAGAAAGCACAGCAGTTGGCCGGGTGCGGTGGCTCACGCCTGTAATCCCAACACTTTGCGAGGCTGAGGCAGGCGGTCATGAGGTCAGGAGATCGAGACCATCCTGGCTAACACGGTGAAACAAACCTCGTCTCTACTGAGAATACAAAAAATTAGCCGGGGGTGGTGGTGGGTGCCTGTAATCGCAGCTACTCGGGAGGCTGAGTCAGGAGAATGGCATGAACCTGGGAGGCGCAGCTTGCAGTGAGCCGAGATTGCGCCACTGCACTCCAGCCTGGGCGACACAGCCAGACTCCATCCCAAAAAAAAAAAAAAAGAAAAGAAAAGAAAGAAGGAGAGAAAGCACAGCAGTTGCAGAGGAGTCTAGCCATTTCTCAAGGAAGAAGAGCAAGCACACAGATAACTAATACCCAAACATAAGTGTCTATGCTCTTCCTTTGGATGGGCCATGGGCCATGTTCCAGCTAACATGATTCTTTCATCTCTCATCTCTTTCCGCCCTTTCCTTTCCTCCTGTGTTCCGATCCTGACTACCCCCAGGCATCCTCAAAAAGGGTTTTTCATGCTGATAATTAGACTTGATGTATTTATGGAGCTCTGTTTTCCCAGAGGATCATCCCATCTGAGGCCGACATCCCTTTGAAAGTCTGGAGAATGTGAAGCTTGGAAGAGCTAAACAGTTCCCAGAGAACAGAACTGCAGGGAATTAAACTTCAGGATGATCTTAAGATAATTAGTGCTCTTGTCCTCCATGTGCAAAGAGTATCTCTTTGGAAAAATTTTGGTGGCAAAAGTCATTAATGAATCTATATAACACCCTATTTAACCAAAGTGTGCTTCAATTTTTAACTTGCTGTTTTCATCTCTATTAGATTTGTGGTTTGCAGAAGTTTGGACTACTTTACCCCATAACAAAAAAGGAGTCACATACACACAGTGTAAGATGTTGAAGTCTGAGTCACTTGAGCTATCTTTTTATTGCACAAAGCTCCTGGGCGATCTTGCATGAATCATTGTTCCACACTGAGAAGTTCTAATTCAGTAAACAAAATGCTATCAAAAGTTCATCTTTAGCTGCCAATTATGCAATTTGAAAATGACATGTACTCACAGCATTCATTCCCTTCATAGCTCCACAGAAACCACCTTAGGACAATTTGTTCTGTTAAATGAGTAGCTAGAAAAGTTACACATTATGCGAGGCATAATCTTCTTGTTTCTCTGGCAGACAGCTGCCTAGGAAATAAAATCTGTACTGTTGTTTATTGCTTGAGAATTTGTTTCTGTAGGAGGACAGGTGCATTTACCATGCCAGTGAGGGATGGATGAAAGGAAATAAAGGAGAGCTTAAAAGGAACTCTATGATTTTAGGTCACTTATTAAACCCCCTAATCATTAGTTTGTTCATCTGTACAGTGAAGATAATAATGTTCCATGCCCATCTTACAGGATGATAGTGAGAATCAGTTCAAGTTAGTTAGTAAGCAAATGAGAAGTACCTACTATGCACAGCACTGTACCAGATATCTCTGGAAATAGATAAGTAAATAAAAATTACTTTTTAGCTCAGTGGCCATTTAATGATAAAATCAAATGTAGGTATGTACATTATTATGTACATTGTTAAACTCCATTATTATGCACAATGTTAAACTCCGTGCAAATACAAAGTAGTAGTAGTGGGGCAATGGTGACCACAGTAGTAAACTCAGAAAGTCAAAACTAGAAGGGAGCTTAGACATTCTGTAGTCTACTCCCCTGAGTTTAAACAAACTGACTTCCAGGGAGATTAATGCTTTATCCAAGAATGGACAAACAGCAGAAGCAAATATATGTTGTTAATATGCCCCGATTTTCTTTCTTTCTTTTTTTTTTTTTTTTTTTTTGTTGAGATGGAGTCTCTCTCTGTTTCCTAGGCTGGAGCAGAGTGGCGCCATCTCGGCTCACTGCAAGCTCCGCCTGTCGTGTTCACGCCATTCTCCTGCCTTAGCCTCCCAAGTAGCTGGGACTACAGGCACCCGCCACCACAGCCAGCTAGTTTTTTTGTATTTTCAGTAGAGATGGGGTTTCACCATGTTAGCCAGGATGGTCTTGATCTCCTGACCTCGTGATCCACCCGCCTTGGCCTCCCAAAGTGCTGGGATTACAGGCATGAACCACCACGCCCGGCCAATATACCCGAGTTTTCAAGCAGATTCCTGGAAACCCAGATGGCAACTTTAGCATCATCAGCTAAAATTTAATACGGGGAGAATTGAATACATGTACAGAAACCTTTCAGCTCTGCTTACCACTGTGGATAGGAAGGTGGGCTGACGGTGTTAGATTCTGGCCCTGCTACTCATTAGTTAGTGACCTTGGGCAAGTTACTTAATTTCCATGTCTCCTCTCCTCATCTGTAATATGAAGGAAATCATAGTGCCAAACATCAAAGGATTATTATGAAAGTTCAAGGAATTAATATGTAAAGTGCTGCAAAGAGAGTCTAGCACATGACAAGCTCTCTGCATTGCTGTCTATTCATATAATTTAAGCCCAGTGGAGGCTGACACGGCCATCCTGTTGGTGAGGGAGGTGTCTAAGGAAGTGCTGAGCTGGGGAAGTCAGGACATATTAGAACAAACGGGCAGCACTGAAAGCTATGAAGGCAGGGAAGATTTCTTTCCCCACAAACCAAACCAAAGCGGTTACCTTTAGGATACTTTTTTCCTTTTCACAAAGATGTCAGCTAACATCCTGAGCATTTCAGGTATCATGTCTGAGTGCCAATGCAGGGAATGAGCCTGTAATTCTAGGACTTGAGCAGTGCTCTCATCAATTCAGCTCCCAACCACAGCTTACTCTGGGTTGAATTAAGGTAGCAAATGGTTTACAGAGAAGAGGCAGCCCCTGTTCTGAGATAAAGGTATTGATCACCCATCATTATCAATTCATTAGCCTCTGCACCACTCAACCTGCCCCGAAGATTGGCAGGCGAAGCCCGGGTTGGGGGTGGGGAGGTTGTTAGGTTTACACACAGATCGCACGTGATCACATGACATTTCCTAACTTCAGCAGGACATGATAGCCACTGAGGACCCTGAAGCTCAGTTAGGGTCGCTCTGGGACAGTTGTCTATTTCCTGGCTTCACTTGGTAGGCGGGGTGGAGGCAAGGTCAAAGAAGATCAAGAACTGGGCTGTAACATAATCCATGGAATTGACACTGCAGAACAAAGAACATGTCTAGTACAAGAGGTGTGCCCAGCACAGGACAAAACTGTGTCCAGGAGGAAGAGGGAGTCATGTACGTCCAGGTCTGTGCGGGAGTGGGTGACCTGTCTGGAGATTCCTATCCCTTTGGTGGAGAGTGAAGCATCAGCTTCAGTTAACTTTCCAATCAGGCAGCCGGCGCCCTCTTCTCACTCTGATTCTAGCCTGTCCAGGCTGTCTTCTGATGATCACTTGACTTCCCACCTAGATTGCACCACAGGGAGAGAACGTGCTTGAAACAGGATGTGTGTCGGATCTCTTGGCTGATTTTACTTGTCATCGTAAATTAATAAAATGGCATTTTGATTTACACACCCGTCTCTTGTGAACTTGGTGAGTGTGACTGAGAGCCCGATAAACCGATCTTACCTCCGTGTGCTGACAAAACCAATTTTCTCAGTTTCTGAACCTGAAAAACTAAGGGCCAGCCCTTAGACTGCGGTGAAATCACCAAGGTAAATTCCCTTTTGAAGTCTCTGGCAGACAGACAGCCGCCCTTTCCTCCACCTCCTGTCAAACACATTTCTCTTGTGGACTTTCATCTTTCAAGGTGAACACTCCATGTTCAATGCCCACTCAAATGATTGATTCCATGGTGGTAAGCTCAGGAAATGGGAAACTTTCTCCTCCCCTGAGCCACCTAATCAATGTTTTAACATGTCTATAAAGGCACTTAATCAAAACATGATTCTAATAAGCATGTGATTTTTTGCATCTTATGTATATCCCCTATTCAAAATGATGAAACTATTATTCAGTTGTAACCCAAGCTTTCCTAGGCCACACCAGACAGTACAAATTAGGTTATGTTCCCTTTAAATCCAGTGGTGCTGGTGGGGTGACCCCACCTGCAGAAGGCTGGTAATTAACCTCTGTCCCCAAGTCTTTCCATCTGTCCTGGGAGTTTTCTGAGGGGCCCTGTGTGCTCACAGTCCTCTCCTCTGGTCTCTTTTTAATTTTTTAAAAAATGTTTGACTTTTTAAGTTAAAAACAATTTTTTTGTTGTTGTTGGTTTTCTTGTTTTTGTTTTTGTTTGTTTGTTTTCTGAGATGGAGTCTTGCTCTGTCTCCCAGGCTGGAGTGCAGTGGTACCATCTCGGCTCACTGCAGCCTCCCTCTCCTGTATTCCAGCGATTCTCCTGCCTCAGCCGCCTGAGTAGCTGGGATTATAGGTGCCCGCCACCATGCCCAGCTAATTTTTGTATTTTTAGTAGAGACAGGGTTTCACCATGTTGGCCAGGCTGGTCTTGAACTCCTGACCTCAGGTGATCCACCTGCCTCAGCCTCCCACAGTGCTAGGATCACAGGTGTTAGCCACTGTGCCTGGCCTATTTTATTTTATTTTATTTTTTTAGAGACAAGGTCTTGCTTTGTCACTGAGGCTAGAGTGCAATGGCAAGATCATAGCTCACTACAGCCTCAACCTCCTGGCTGGCCTTGTTTTAAATGTTGGCTGCCTGCAGATCACTTCCAAGAGAGCCCGGCCTTTGTCACTGCCATTATTTTTGCTGTTGCAGCAATCCATGAGATTTCTTCTTCCGAGAGCACTGTCTCTGCAAGTTTGCAAAGCTGTATTTTGGTACCTCAAGGTAACAAATTGTCATGAAGTTCTTTCAATGCATCTCTGCACCCCCAGAACCAGACAGTTATGGTGGAGAAATGGAAGGCACCCTTCTCCCCAGGCCTGTACTGCACAGTGCTTTCTGGGTTCCAGGGTAGCACTGACAGTGCCCAGAGTCCTACAAAATCTTCAAGGAAACAGCTCTTTCATTATTGGCCACAGCCCCTCTCCTTAAAAGGGATCAAGCCTAGGTCTTACAGAACAGACGTCTTACTGTCTTCCCAGTCTTCCATGCCTGACTTTGGTCTGGTCTTTTTCCTTAAAGCTTATCATGCACTCATGCAAATAGATACCTGGAGACAGTCACAGGGTAAAAAAATCACAGTTCATGCTCAGGGTGGAAAAGCCCCGTGCTGCACAGGCATGTGCTCACTCAGCACACATCTGTGAGCGGATGCTAAGTACACCAGATTCTGAACGAGGTTATAATGACAGAGAGAATAAGACATGGTCCCTGGAAGTTCTGAATCTGGGCTGTGGAATAATCAACTGTGATATAATATTATATGTACCATAGAAATGATATGTGCAAAATATGCTAAAACACAGAGGAAAAAAAAGGCTTCCTAAAGCAGAGGTTCTATAGCAGTAGAGAAGAGCTGAGTACGGCTGGGCACAGTGGCTCACGCCTGTAATCCCAGCACTTTGGGAGGCTGAGTAAGGCGGATCACCTGAGGTCAGAAGTTTGAGACCAGCCGGGCCAATACAGTGAAACTCTGTCTCTACTAAAAGTACAAACATTAGCCAGGCATGTGGCAGGCACTTTTAATCCCAGCTACTTGGGAGGCTGAGGCAGGAGAATGGTTTGAACCCGGGAGGTGGAGGTTGTAGTGAGCCAGTGAGCTGAGATGGCGCCACTGTACTCCAGCCTAGGTGACAGAGAGAAAAAAAAAAAAAAAGCTGAGTAGAGGAAAGGGAGTTTCTTTAAAGGGCTTGCTGGGAGAAGATAGTTAAATGGTCCTTGAAGCACGAGTTTATCAGGCAGATGTCAATAGGCATTCCAGGCAGGGGGAAAAGGTGAATGAAGTGTTAAAAGAAGTAATTTCATTCTATAAATTTGATAATTCTATAAATGAGATTTTGTAGAGCAAAATTCTAAGAGGCATCAACATATGAGCAGCAGCTTTTCAGTGAAACCCTTTGAAAAACAAAACTGATGTTGCAAAAGGATTTTATTCATCTTTCTTTTGGTTGCTGAGGGTGAACAATACATAAAATAAGAAGAAGAGGAGGAAAAAGGTGATACCAAGCATTTCAACACTGTCTGCTGAGAACGATTTAGGTGAAGAAATTGTGATGAAGATGAATAACATGAGTAGTCCTTTGACAAGTGGCACACCAAGCATTGATTACACTAGACATGGGATGACAGGTTAACCAGTAAGAAAAGTCCAACATTGGCTGGGCGTGGTGGCTCACGCCTATAATCCCAGCCCTTTGAGAGGCCAAGGTGAGCAGATCACAAGGTCAGGAGATCAAGACCATCCTGGCTAACACGGTGAAACCCCATCTCTACTAAAAATACAAAAAATTAGCCAGGCATGGTGGCGTGTGCCTGTAGTCCCAGCTACTCAGGAGGCTGAAGCAGGAGGATGGCGTGAACCCGGGAGGTGGAGCTTGCAGTGAGTCGAGATCGCACCAATGTACTCCAGCCTGGGCGACAGCAAGACTCTGTCTCAAAAAAAAAAAAAAGAAAGAAAGAAATGCCACACAGCCCTAAAAAATGATGAAACCATGCCCTTTGCAGCTACGCAGATGCAGCTGGAGGCTATTTTCCTAAGCAAATTAATGCAGGGACAGAAAAACAAATACTACATGTTCTCACTTATAAGTGGAAGTGAAGCTCTGGGCACACATGGACATAAAGATGGGAACAACTGATATTGGGGACTACTGGGGAGAGGGAGGAGGGGGACATGGGCTGAAAAACTAGTGGGTAATATGCTCACTGCCTGGGTAATGGGATCATTGATACCCCAAACCTCAGTATCATGCAATATACCCGTGTAACAAACCTGAGGTCAGGAGTTCGAGACCAGCCTGACCAACATGGTGAAACCTCGTCTCTATTAAAAATACAAAAATTAGCTGGGCACTAAGGTGGTGGGCCCCTGTAATCCCAGGTACTCAGGAGGCTGAGGCAGGAGAATCACTTGAACCCTAGAGGCGGAGGTTGCAGTGAGCTGAGATCATGCCATTGCATTACAGCCTGGACAACAGAGTGAGACTCTGTCTCAAATAAATAAATAAATAAATAGTTGAAAAGAATGTTAACATGTGATTGTCTCGTCCATGATGAGGAAGTCATGACGGGCTGGACAGCAGGCAATCCATATCTCAGTGCTCCATGTTTTGTGGCAATCTGTTCTTACCTTTTCTAAATTTTGAAATAAGAAATTTTAAATGACCTGAAACACAATTTTTGAAGTCAAGCCAGTCTACAGAGAATACATATTTTCCATCCTCTTTTCAAGTCAGACAAGGCAATCTTGCATCTCAGCATCAGCCTCTTGCCTTCATACATCTTACCTCAGTTCAAGGGGATATTTATCTAAAAATAACAAATCTAAACCACAGGAAAATTCATGTGCCCAAAGTATGCAAATCCCTGCTGACTAATAAATCAACAACTTATGTCACAAAGTCCAATAGTTACAATGACCAGAAGTGTTATACTTATGGCATCTTGGATAAGGGAGGCACTGGAGGACAGAAGGTCATTCCTGCAGACAGAGAGCCAGCTACTTTACAAGGAGCTTCAGATTCTTTAAGATCAGAATGACACTCTCCAAATCCAGATTCAATCACTGTTTCATATATTAGTCTTAGTGTAGAAGGGACTTGAAAGCTTCTTGGAAAATGAAGATGATCATGCAATAACAATAACAGACTTTGTGGATTATCATCCAATTGCCTTTTGGAAGCTGGTGTGGTGCTTTAGACATTTTAACTTGTGCAGCCGCTTAGCAGGATTGATTTTTTTTTTCTGAGCATTGTACCAGGTATTCAAAGATTCTCCTTCATTATATGTCTGAAGGTGATAAATACATTTTAGTATGCATGTTTTAGGGAATATAAAACTACATCTGGATCTGGGACACCCTTGAACATCCTCTGGAATGTCCACACACAAAATGACCCAATGGTCTCTTTATTGCAAAAAAGTGATAATTTACTTAACCAGGAACTACTGAAAAGTTTGTTTGGGCCGGGCACGGTAGTTCACGCCTGTAATCCCAACACTCTGGGAGGCCGAGGCGGGCGGATCATGAGATCAGGAGATCGAGACCATCCTGGCTAACACAGTGAAACCCCATCTCTACTAAAAATACAAAAAATTTTAGCTGAGCGTGGTGATGGGTGCCTGTAGTCCCAGCTACTCAGGAGGCTGAGGCAGGTTAATGGCGTGAACCCAGGAGTCGGAGCTTGCAGTGAGCCGAGATCGTGCCACTGCATTCCAGCCTGGGTGACAGAGCGAGACTCTGTCTCAAAAAAAAAAAAAAAAAAAAGAGTATGTTTAAATCATTAAAAATTAATCTGTGGACCAATGAGGCATTTAGAGACATTGAACAAGTATCCGCATTTTAAGACATAGCAGAGGTAGTGTAGAGAAATATGAATCCTTTCACTTTTGGATCTGGGAAGAGAAAATATCGACATAAGTTGCTTTTGATATAGATTATAAGATGGCTTAGGATCACCATACCATGATCATATCACACTTAAGCAAGAATCTATGCAACCGTGATGGATCGCCCAGGAACTACAGGGGTGGTAGAATGCTGAAAAACCTTTGCAAGTGTATGTGAATGCATGTGTACTTTCAATATGAGTTGTATAATCAGCATGTAAAGCAGTACTTCTATAAACATGAAAGAAAAAAATGGAAGTCGTAACAATGGCAAACTGCCACATATCAACGACAGCAGCAACAAAAGATCTAGAGCTAAAACCATTAGAATGAAAAAGATACTGCAGAAATACAGTTTTCATGAGCCATTTCAGTCTCTGACAGATCAAACAGATGCCCCTCAAGCTTGGTAATATATTTGAGCAATATAATTTTAAAAAGTAATCTGTATTTATATGTATCTATTATAACCTTTCCAAGGCTAGGATCTTGGATGTGGTCCTTTAATAGCTGGTCACTGGATCTTTGGGGAAAAAAGCCATCTAGCATAAAGGGTAAAGCACTGGAATCACACAAACAGGTTCACTTCTTGACTCTTCCGTTCACTTAATAAAAGGAAATATTTTGTTTCTCTGAACCTCACTTTCCTCATGAGTAAAATGGGGTAATGGAACAGCTGTCTGTGATAATGCATAGAAAGCCCTGTAACAGTGTCTGCTCCAGTGTGGATGCCCAATGTACATCAGCTCTGATTGCCACAGCAGCAGAGTCCCGTCATCTGCCCTTGCCTTCCTCTGCCAAGGGCCATTACTCAGGCCTCTCCACTGACAGCAGAGACGACTTGCCTGGCATACAATTCATGCCAGTGTTCTCCTATAATGTCACTGATTTCTGTAACTACCGTATCTACCTGTTGTAGTAGGGAGCCACCCCTGAGCTTCTCTTCCTGCTGGGGAGAGACGAGGAAAGAAAGCAGCAGCATCTCCTAGGCAATGGGGACAATTTTATCACTTCTGCTACCTAGATCCCGGAGCTAAGGAGGAAGCTCCCAGGGCACATCAGTGTTCCTAGGTGCTTGCACGTGGTAGCACAGCCTTGCTCTAAAGACCAGTTCTCCAGCCAATTTATTGCTTAACTGTCTAATTCCACCCAGGAATCCGAATGGACTCCCCAGCATCCTAGTTCACTAACTGTGCCTGTATCTGGTTCAGTCGCTGTTTGGACAGATTTTGAGTTGTTGCCCACATGGCTTCTTTTTTTTTTTTTTTTTTTTTTTTGAGACAGAGTTTCGCTCTTGTTGCCCAGGCTGGAGTGCAGTGGCGCGATCTCGATCTCGGCTCACTGCAACCTCTGCCTCCCAGGTTCAAGCGATTCTTCTGTCTCAGCCTCCCAAGTAGCTGGGATTACGGGTGCCCACCACCATGCCCGACTAATTTTTGTATTTTTAGTACAGACGGGGTTTCATCATACTGGTCAGGCTGGTCTCGAACTCCTGACCTCAGGTGATCTGCCCGCCTTGGCCTCCCAAAGTGCTGGGATTACAGGTGTGAGGCACAGCGCCCAGCCGCTTACATGGCTTCTTGCCACATCTGGCCTATGGCTGGTTTCCCAGGAGGTTGTCCAACTCGCACTCCGGCATCATTGAACCTGAATATCGATCTAGCTGAGGCCCCTGATACTACTATATTCTACAGAAAATAAATCTTCTTGGCCGGACATGGTGGCTCATGCCTGTAATCCCAGCGCTTTGGGAGGCCAAGGCGGGCGGATCATGACGTCAGGAGATCAAGACCATCCTGGCTAACATGGTGAAACCCCATCTCTACTAAAAATACAGAAAATTAGCTGGGCATGGTGGCGGGCGCCTGTAGTCCCAGCCACTCGGGAGGCTGAGGCAAGAGAATAGCATGAACCCAGGGGGCAGAGCTTGCAGTGAGCCGAGATTGTGCCACTACACTCCAGCCTGGGTGACAGAGCGAGACTCTGTCTCAAAAAAAAAAAAAAAAAGAAATCTTCTCTTTCTGAGAGCTCCATAGAACATTTACCAACTATGAATCATGTAGTCAGAAATAAAGAAAATCTTAATAAATTCACAAAAACAGAAATTGGGTAGGTCACATTCCCTAATCACAATGCAATAAAAGTAAAAGTAGTTTATTTAAATTATAACCCAAATTACCCCTAAATATTTGGAATTTTTTTAGAAGTATTCTAGGCCAGGCATAGTGGCTCAAGCCTGTAATCCCAGCACTTTGGGAGGCCGAGGCGGGTGGATCACCTGAGGTCAGGAGTTCGAGACAAGCCTGGCCCACATGGTGCAACCCCGTCTCTACTAAAAATACAAAAATTCGTTGAGCCTGGGGGCACGCAACTGTAATCCCAGCTACTCGGGAGGCTGAGGCAGGAGAATTGCTTGAACCTGGGAGGCAGAGTTTGCAGTGAGCCAAGATTGCGCCATTGCACTCCAGCCTAGTTGACAAGAATGAGACTTCATCTAAAAAAATAAAGAAGTATTCTAATAACTAGACAAAGGAGGAGATCAATAATAGAGAACAGTCAGCCCTCGCTATCCATGGGTTCCACATCTGCAGATTCGACCAACTGTAAATCAAAAATATTCAGAAAAAATTCCAGGAAAGTTTATGTTGTTGCTGATTTATACTATGTAGTTAGGCCTATAACTAACATGTGTAGACTTTTTTTCTTATCATTATTCCCTAAACAATATAATAACCATTTACATTGTGCTAGGTATTATAAGTAATCTAGAAATGATTTGAAGTATATGGGGCCAGGCGCGGTAGCTCATGCCTGTAATCCTAGCATTTTGGGAGGCCAAGGCGGGCAGATCACCTGAGGTCAGGAGTTCGAGCCCACCCTGGCCAACATGGTGAAACTCTTTCTCTATTAAAAATACAAAAAAACCTAGCAGAGCATGATGGCACGCACCTGGAATCCCAGCTACTCAGGAGGCTGAGGCAGGAGAATTGCTTGAACCTGGGAGGAGAAGGTTGCAGTGAACTGAGATCGTGCCACTGTATTGCAGCCTGGTTGACAGAGTGAGGCACTGTCTCAAAAAAAAAAAAAAAAAAAGCATATGGGAGAATATATGTAGGTAGTATATAATACTATACCATTTTATATCAGGGACTTGAGCATCCACAAATTTTGGCATCTGCAGTGGGCTCCTGGAACCAATATCATTCAGATACTGAGAAATGGCTGTAATACATCATTTAGAAAATAATGAGTACTTATCAAAGCATGAAATGAGGCTAAGCAGGATTGAGAAACGAACTCATAAACTTTAATTGTTTAATTAAAAAAAGAAAAAGCATGCTAAGCTATAAGGATAAAATTACAGGGGAGAAAAGAGTCCCAAGGAAGGAAATAATTGAAAGAAGAAATAATAATAACTTTCTTATAATGAGTACCTAACATGTTTATAGTCCTTTTATATGCATTATCTAATCCATACAAGATGTCAAATATGGTATTACTACTATTCCATTTTGCAGATGAGAATACTAGTCTCAGCAAGGTTGGGGAGCTTGTCTGAGGCCTCATAGCTCATAAGTTGTGAAAGAAATTTGAGCTCAAGTCAGTATGACTTCAAACATTCCTCTAATTCCACTATCCACTTCAGTCTGCTCTTTGTACTACATTGCATTCATTCAAACACACATTAGAAAATAAACCACATGCAGCCGGGCGCGGTAGGTCACACCTGTAATCCCAGCGCTTTGGGAGGCAAAGGAGGGGTGGATCACGAGGTCAGGAGATCGAGACCATCCTGGCTACATGATGAACCCCCGTCTCTACTAAAAATACAAAAAAAAATTTATCTGGGCATGGTGTCGGGCGCCTGTAGTCCCAGCTACTCGGGAGGCTGAGGCAGGATAATGGCGTGAACCCAGGAGGTGGAGCTTGCAGTGAGCCAAGATCGCACCACTGCACTCCAGAGGAAGACTCCATCTCAGAAAAAAAAAAAAAAGAAAAGAAAAGAGAATAAACCACATGCTGGGTCATTGAAAATAATTGTATAATTAATAAACCTGAGACAAAATGTAATGAACAAAAAATATAATTAATATAGTACTATATCAGATGCCAAGATTTTAAAATATAAGCTGGTAATTTAAAAGTACATAATAATACTTGAGAAAATCTCACTAGAATAATTTTATAAACATATAAAATGACTAAAACTGGCACAATAAATTCTCTATCCATTAGGATTCATTTTGGCTTCAAATGACAGAAAATCCAAAATAACAGTGAAGTTTAGTCCAGCTACTGTGGGACTCCTAAACTCTGTTATTTTGTTGCTCTGCCATCCTCAGCAAGAGGTTCCCACCTCATGACACAAAATGGCTGGGGAGTCTTCAGCCATCACCTTTTTATTTTAGCAAGTAAGAAAAAAGACACAAATTCTTCTTCTAAAGATGATATCCAGAAGTTACGAATATCACTTTTGCATCCACCCTGTGGTAGACAGACTCAAAGATGGTTCTCAAATATCCCAAATACCTTTCTGTAATCCTGTCCCCTGTAGTGTGGGCAGGACCTGTGATTGGTTTCTAACAAAGGGTCTGCTAAAGGTGATGAGATGTGACAATTCTCTCCCTTGCTGGCTTAGATGACCTCAGCTGACATATATGAAGAAGCCCAGGTAACAAGGAACCAAGCGTAGCTTCTAGTCAGCATCTAGCAAAGGTCAGAGGCCCTCAATCTGACAGTTCACAAGGAGCTGAATCCTGCCAACAACCACCTGAGCTTGAAAGTGGATTCTTCCCCAGTCCAACCTCAGATGAGACCCCAGACCTGACTGCCACCTTGACTGCGCTTTAAGACAGAGGCTGAAGCAGAGAATAGTTATGTAAGTCCAGAATCTTGACCCACAGAAGTGGAGATAATGAATAGGTTTTGTTTAAGCTGCTATTGTGATAATATTATTACTAGATACGAATACACTCTTCATTCACCAATACTGATTCACATCGCTACACATAGCTGTAAAGGAAGCTGGAAAGTGTAGTCTTTATTCATTGGCTGTATGTAAGCTAAACATCCAAAATTCTACTGCCAAGGAGAAGAGAAGAATGGATACTGGGCCCCAGCCAGGGATCTCTGCTCCAGCAGACTAAGCAAATAACCAGGAGAAAAATAAGAAATGTTATCAGAGGGCTAAGCGCAATAGAATATTTCAAGCCACAATGCCTTCAGTATTAAATTATTGCAAACATTTAAGAAACAAAAAAATCCTTCGTCATTAAAAAAATCTATTCCAAATTAACTTTTGCTGGTGACATGGCAAACTGAAATAATACTTTTAGTAAAATGATTTATAATATGTGTTAAGAGCCATGAAAAGTGTCTATCCTTGACTCAATAATTTCAATTCTATAAGTATATCCCAGAGAAAAATACAATTATAGAGGAATAAATCTATGTAATATACTTATCATTGCACAGAAATATTACTAACAGAAAAAAATTAAAATCACCAAAATATTCATTAGTATATCAGCCAACAAGTAAATTAGTGTCCACCTTCTTAATAAAATTATCATGTAGTCATTAAAAATAATTACAAAGACTGTTTTGTAGCATAAAATGTAGAACGTAGGCTGGGTGTGGTGGCTCACACCTGTAATCCCAGCACTTTGGGAGCCTGAGGTGGGAGGATTGCTTGAGCCCAGGAGTTTGAGACTATCCTGGGCAACATAGTGAGACTCTGTCTGTACAAAAAAGAAAAAGGAAAAATTAGCCAGCCGTGGTAGTGCACACCTGTAGTCCCAGCTACTTGGAAGCCTGAGGCAAAAGGATCACTTGGGCCCAGGAGGTCAGAGGTTACAGTGAGCTGTGGTCACGCCATCACACTCCAGCCTGAATGACAGAGCAAGACCCTGTCTCAATTTTTTTTAAAGGACAATGTAAAGATGTCAAGTGATGAAAACAGAATTCAAAAAACATTGATTTAAAAAGAATGAATAGCAATACAATAATGACAGAAGTGATTGTTTTGGTGAATAGGATTATTGTTTATTGTTTCCCTCAAATTTTCTAAATTTTCTCTAATTATTTGTATAACTGAAAAATTTTTAAATAACAAACAAAAGATTAAATAACAAAAACAGCTGTATCTATTGGACTTCACTGCCAACATAGCAAACACTTTGGACTACTCTTTGTATATGTTATGTAATTTAATGTGCACATTAACTCCATAAGTCACTACCAATATAGTCCCAATTTTGCAATAGAGGAACCGAAGCCACAAGAAATGTTAAGTTCTTCACCCAGGGACACAGCCAGGACCATGGCAGAGAGCGTTTCAATCCATATATGTCTGACTATAGAATCCAACATTTAAACCACTGGGCTAAAGAGCAAAGAATAAGTGAAAGAAATACAAATAGCAAGTAACATTTCATGAGAGAAATGAGTGGGTAAGGCAATTGCCCAGGAAATCACATTGAAGGGAGAAATGAATACAGCTCATAAATTCAAAACCAAAAGTCCACAGCCTTCTGGATGTCACAGGGCTTTTGGTATCTTATTTTAATGTTTAGACATTCAACATTTTAAGAGCTCACTCCTTTGTGGTCAAGCCCTTTGAAACAATGAGCTTTATGCATGGCTTGTTTTTGTGCCTAATGATCCGTGGTAGAAGAACTTACTGTCTCGGTGACCTATGTCTCCTGGCGACAGTGAGGCCCACCTGGTCTTCCCAGCATCCCTGTGGTTATGTGGCAGTTTATCAAATGGCCACAAGCACAATAGTGAATCAGTATTGAATGACAATAATTTCAAAGGTAAGTTAAAAAATAAGCTCTTTCTAAAATTCTTTTCATGAGTCATACCACAAGAGTAAAAAACAGATTTTGTGAGCAAGGAGGTACTTCTCTCACACAAATGACAAGTTTTTATATATAATAATAACTTAGAGTTGCTAACCTCCATATGCAGGAATGAAACTATTCTGCATTAGGTCATCAGCAATTCAGCTCTGATCTTTCTATCTGTTTTGAAGAATCTTTCCTTCATCTGAGGTCAATGTTTGTAGGATCAGAATAACATCCTGCATTTTTAATGAGCTTTTCAAATCACATATTTTGCAAAAGGTCATGCCTCCTGTGTTATTTTTATTTCATTTTGGAAGGAAAGTTAAATGTTTATAGCTCAATGGGCAATTTTAAGTTCTTCTACAAGCTCCTGTTCAAAGGAAATACATTAGAGTTTGTGTGTATTCTGTAAACTTGCATTTGGGAGAGAATATGATGTGCATATGTGTCCACATGGTGATCATAATTCCTCTAATATGATACCCTTGGGTTTAATCATACCATGTTAATTCAACTGGACTTAGAGTTCTAATTAATTTAAAATTCTAATACAAATTTTAATGAATTCCTAAGCAAAAGACCTTCCTTGTTCTTGAATAGGACATTTCAACATCATAATGATGTGAGTTCTCCCTGAGTTTAGTTATAAATATAATGCAATCATAGTTTT
The DNA here is from genome assembly GCF_029289425.2 of Pan paniscus. Classification (NCBI taxonomy): domain Eukaryota; kingdom Metazoa; phylum Chordata; class Mammalia; order Primates; family Hominidae; genus Pan; species Pan paniscus. The sequence goes on from NC_073256.2 coordinate 25,917,735, forward strand.
TAAAATAAGCTTTTATTTTTCTGGAGGTAGGCAAGTGGTAACAACATTTTTATAGAAAAATAAATAAGCAAGAATAGCTAAGGAAGCTCTGAAAAGGAGGAACTGTGAAAGTGATTAGCCTTCTTAGGTTGTAAAACATACTACAAAACCTCTGTAATTAAAGTAGTGTGGTATTGGCATATAAATAGATAAACAGACCAATGGGAGTGGAATAGAAGTCTAGATCTTAACTGCATATGGAAACTTAGAGTGTGATAAACAGAACATTTCAAATTACTAGAGCAAAGGTGGATTTTTCAAATACATGGTATTGAGACAACTGGTAGCCATTTGGAGAAAGATGAAATTAGATCCATTCCTTACACCAAACACACACACATTCACACACACATCCACACACACATACACACACACACACAGAGGCACACACACATGTACACTTGAAGATCAGAGCTCTAAATATAAGAAACAAAACCATGAAAGTACTAGAAGAAAGCAGGGGCCGGGCATGGTAGCTCACGCCTGTAATCCCAACATTTTGGGAGGCTGAGGCGGCCAGATCATGAGGTCAGGAGTTTGAGACTAGCCTGGCCAACATGGTGAAACCCTGTCTCTAATAAAGATACAAAAATTAGGCAGGTTTGGTGGCAGGCACCTGTAATCCCAGCTACTCTGGAGCCTGAGGCAGGAGAATTGCTTGAACCCAGGAGGCGGAGGTTGCAGTGAGCCAAGATTGTGCCACTGCGCTCCAGCCTGGGTGACAGAGCAAGACTCCGTCACAAAAAAAAAAAAAAAAAGGAAGCAGGAAGCAGGAGTTACTTCCTCTATCGTATGGATGAAGGAGAAGGCAAACTAGGACTCCAAATCCAAATGCAATGACATCAAAGACTGATAAAGTTGACTACATTAAAAAATTTTTGAATGACAAAAATACATCATAAATGAAGTCAAAAGACAAGTATGTTGTAAATATTTGCAATATGTAGCTAATATCTCTAAGAAACTGTTGAAAATTGAGAGGGGAAAATGAAGACCAAAACTCTATAGAAAAATAGGAGAAGACATAACAAACAATTAAAACACAACAAAACATATAAAAATGTCCTTTAAACCTATGAAAAGATATTCAACTTTATTCATAATAATATACACAAAATAAAATCTCACTGATATACTATTTTTCACCTATCACGCAGAAATTCAAAGTTTAATGATATCTTTTGGACAAAACTGGGGGAAATAGAACTCTCCCTCAGTCATACAACACGGGGAGACATATGAAATGGTAAACCAAGTTGAGTGGAATTTAGCAATATGTAACAAAACTACACATGCATTTACCCTTCAGCAAATTCAGCAATCTCTCTTCTATAAACCTACCCTGAACATACATCTATAACAATATGAAAATACAAAAGCATAGGTTATTCATTATTTGTCATTGCAAATTATTGTCAATTACCTACATGCCCAATATTGGAAACTGGTTCGATATTGATACATACACCCAATGGAGTACTATGCAGTGGGGAAAAAAAGAACAGGAAAGATCTTTATAAACATATGTGGAGTTATTTTCAAGATAGTTCGTTAAGTTAAAAAAATCAAAGTGCAAAAGAGTTTATGTAATACATTGTCTTTTGTGTAAGAAATATGGGGCAATAGGAAAACATACATGTATCTGCTTACTTTTGCAAAACACACATATGTACAATGAATTAAGCATAGAACAATGAAATTTTTTACGTATGAGGGATGAAGGAAATAGGATAGGAAAACTAAAGAAAACAATGAGATGTTTATAAGTAAATCTTCATATATAGGTATGACTTTTGAAAGCAGGTCAACAAATTAATATGTTAAATCAACAAGAATGAGGGGAAAAAACCTAAAAAATAATGTATTTGGAAATAAATGATATAAAGAGTATTACAAACAAAAAACATACCACATTGAGGGAGGAAAGTATGTACTAATACAGTGATTTGGTTTGACCCTGTGTCCCCACCCAAATCTCATGTTGAACTGTGATCCCAAGTGTTGGAGGTGTGGCCTGATGGGAGGTGATTGAATCATGGTGGTGGTTTCTAATGGTTTAGCCCCACCCCCCCCCAGTTCTGTCTTGTAATTGAGTTATCATGAGGTCAGGTTGTTTAAAAGTGTGTAGCATGTCCCCTTCACTCTCTCTCTTGCTGGCCACGTGAAGATAGGCCTGGTTCCCCTCCACCATCCTGAGGCCTCTCCAGAAGTAGAAGCCTGTAGAGCCCACAGAACCATAGCCAATTAAACCTCTTTTCTTTATAAATTACCCAGTCTCAGGTAGTTCTTTAGAGCACGGGGCAACACAGAGAGAACAGACTTACACATGGGGAGAACCAACTAATACAGAAAATTGGTACCAGACAAGTGAGGCATTGCTATAGAGATACCTGAAAATGTGAAAGCAGCTTTGAAACTGGGTAGTGGGCAGAGGTTGAAACCATTTGGAGGGCTCAGAAGTGGACAGGAAGATGAAGGAAGGTTTGGAGCTTCCTAGAGACTTGTTGAATGGTTGAGACCAAAATGCTGATAGTGATATGGACAGTGAAGTCCAAGCTAAGGAGGTTTCAGATGGAGAGAAACTTATTGGGAACTGGAGTAAAGGTCACTCCTGCTATGCTTTAGCAAAGAGGCTGGCGGCATTATGCCCCTGCTCTAGGGATCTGTTGATTGTTGAACTTGAGAGAGATGGTTTAGGGTATCTGATGAAAGAAATTTGTAAGCAGTAAAGCGTTCAATATGTGACTTGCCTGCTTCTAACAGCATGCACTAATACGTGTGCACAAAGTGATTATCTGAAATTGGAACTTACATTTAAAAGGAAAGCAGAGCATAAAAGTTTAGAAAATTTGCAGCCTGACCATGTGGTAGAAAAGAAAAAAACATTTTCTGGGGAGGAACTCAAGCCTACTGTAGAAATTTGCATAAGAGGAGCAAAATGTTAATAGCCAGCCAGTCACAGTGGCTCATGCCTGTAATCCTAGCACTCTGGGAGGCTGAGGTGGGAGGATCACCAGGTCAGGAGATCAAGACCATCCTAGCCAACATGGTGAAACCCCATCTATACTAAAAATACAAAAATTAGCTGGGCGTGCTGGCACGTGCCTGTAGTGCCAGGTACTCAGGAGGCTGAGGCAGGAGAATCATTTGAACCCAGGAGGCAGAGGCTGTGGTGAGCTGAGATCGCACCACTGCACTCCAGCCTTGGCTTCAGAGCAAAGGCTGTCTCAAAAAAAAAAAAGTTAATAGCCAAGACAATAGGGAAAATGCCACCGAGACATTTCAGGGACCTTTGTGGTGGCCCCTCCCATCACAGGCCTGGAAGTCTAGGAGGGAAAAAACGATTTCATGGGTCAGGTCTAGGGATCTGCTGCTCTGTGCATCCTCAGGACATAATGCTCTGCATCATGGATACCTCAGCTCCAGCCATGGCTAAAAGGGGCCAAGGTATAGTTCTGGCCATTGCTTCACAGGGTGCAAGGCCCAAGCCTTGGTAGCTTCTACACAGTGTTAAGCCTGCCGGTGCCCAGAGGGCAAGAATGAGGCTTGGGAGCCTCCACCTAGATTTCTTTTCTTGTTTGTTCTTAAAGTGAAAGCAAGTTTATTAAGAAAGTAAAGGAATAAAAGAATGGCTACTCCATAGGCAAAGCAGCCCTCCACCTAGATTCCAGAGGATACATGGAAACACCTGGATGTCCAGGCAGAAGTCTGCTGCAGTGATCACAGACTAAGTGATCACAATTAACACCAGTAATGAGGGACAGATGGGCATCGTGTACCAGCAGATACAATGCTCAAGGAGAACGTCTACTAGGGCAGTGCAGAGGGGAAATGTGTGGTTGGAGCCCCCACATCGAGTCCCCACTGGGGTACTGCCTAGTGGATCTTTGAAAAGAGGGCCACCATGATTTAGACCCCTGAATAGTAGATCCACTGACAACTTGCATTGTGTGCCTGGAAAAGCCACAGGCACAAAACACCAGCCCATAAAAGCAGGTATGGAGGCTGTACCCTGCAGAGTCACAGGAGTAGAGCTGCCCAAGGCCTTGGGAGCCCATCCCTTGCATCAGTGTGGCCTGGATGTGAGACATGGAGTCAAAGGAGATTATTTTGGAGCTTTAAGATTTAATGACTGCCCTGCTGGGTTTCAGACTTGCATGGGGCCTATAGCCCCTTTGTTTTGGCCAATTTCTCTCTTTTGGAAAGGAAGTATTTACCCGCTGCCTGTACCCCCATTTTATCTTGGAGGTAAATAACTCCTTTTTTATTTTATAGGTTCATAGGCTGAAGGGACTTGCTTTGTCTCTGATGAGATTTTGGACTTAGACTTTTGAGTTGATGCTGGAATGAATTAAGACTTTGGGGAACTGTTGAGAAGGGACGATTGTATTTTGCAATGTGAGAAGGACATGAGATTTGGGAGGGGCCAGGGGCAAAATGATATGGTTTGGATCTGTGTCCCCACCCAAAACTCACGTTGAATTGTTATCTTGAGTGTCGGAGGTGGGGCCTGGTGGCAGGTGATTGGATCATGGGAGTGGTTTCTAATGGTTTAACACCATTCCCCTAGTGCTGTCATAATAAAGTTATCATGAGAATTGGTTGTTTTAAAGTGTGTAGCACTTCCCCCCTTAACTCAATCTCAATGTCTCTCCTCTCTCCTCCTTCTTCCTCTCCTTCTCTCTCTCCTCCTGGCCATGTGAAAAGGTGCCTGCTTTTCCTTCACCTTCAGCCAGGATTGTGTTTCCTGAGGCCTCCCCAGAAACAGAAGCCTGTACAGCCTGCAGAACCATAAGCCAATTAAACCTCTTTTCTTTATAAATTACCCTGTCTCAGGGGGTAATTTATAGCAATAGGAGAACAGACTAATACATACAGGGAACATTTGAACACAGTCCTTTAGTTATATACCCTCAGTCTAGGGGAAAACTGCAAACAAATCTTGAGCTTCTTAGAGGGTTTTATGGTTTTTTGTTTTGTTTTCTTTTTTGTTTTTCATAGTGGTTTTAGAATAGAAATTCTGAAGTCATTTTATATGTATTGTGGAATCGAGCAAAAAAGCATATATGATGATATTATTGGGAGCCAGGATACTCGCTGTGGAAGAAGGAAGATATAAAAATGTAGAGTTGAGAAAGGCAAGAAAGAACACTATGGAGGGATTGGGTTGAAATTGGAAGTATCAGTATAGACTCATATTTCAAGTATATTAAAATTATGGATATTTTCTAGTACTATCTGCTAAAAGGACCTAAAAGCAATTAACACATCTAGTAGCCAGATATTCATTTGTAAATACCATGGCTACATTGAAGGAGTTCTCACTGGCTAAACTTAAAAAAATTGGGGCATCAGAATGTTTATTTATGAATGGACATGTAAATAAATGACTCATGAACTATGAATCCTTACTGATAATAAAGAACTAGATAGCCCAGGCATGGTGGTTCATGCCTATAATCCCAACACTTTGCAGGGCCAAGGCAGGAGGATTGCTTGCACCCTAGGAGTTGCAGATCAGCCTCAGCAACACAGCAAGACTCCCATCTCTACAAAAAATTTTTAAAAATTTGGGTGCAGAGGCACATGCCTGTACTCCCAGTTACTTGGGAAGCTGAGGTAGGAGAATCGTTTGAGCCTAGGAAATCAAGGCTCTAGTGAGCTGTGATCACACCATTGCACTCCAGCCTGGGTAACAGAGCAAGACCTTGTCTCAAAAAAAAGTAACTAAATAATAATAATAAAGAGACAGATGGTAGAAAGGTAGGTAAGTAGATAGACAGATAGATGATAGATAGATAGATAGATAGATAGATAGATAGATAGATAGATAGATAGATAAAGAGTTCATTCATCTAGGAGAATTTGAGCATGAAAGTAAATAAGAACTGTATTGGATGATGATCCTTTACCAGAACAGGAGCCCTGAGTCTATACTGATGATAGACAACCAGGCAGAGAGAGAGATAGAAGAGAAAGAGAGGAGAGTGAGGAGGAAGAGTTCATTCATAAAGCTCATTCATTAAAAATAAAACTAGTGATTTTTAACTGTATCACTCCCTGCCAACTGATAAATGTGCAGGAAGTAATGGAGTTAAAAACCATTATTTTGCAATGATCACAATGAAGATTGTTTTGGGTAAGAATCAACAATAGATGCTAAATCTGAGGTAGAAAGGGAGTTTGATGAGGAGCAGTTTATTTATCTGGTCTTACTGTGCCTCCCCACAGAATATTTCGTGGTTGTAAGGGCAAATAGTGATAATGCAGTGGAGAAACTGGACAGCATCTAAACTAAGTGATCACAGTTAACACCGGTAATGAGAGGCAGATGGGCGTTGTGTGCCTGCAGATACAATGCTCCAAGAGGATACAATATCAGGGTTTTTTTGTTTGTTTGTTTTCTGGCCATCAGTGCAAAACTTGAATCTAATCATGAAGAAACATCAGACAAATGCAAACTGAAAAACATTATGTAAAATAACTGGCCTGTTGCCTTCAAAAGTACCAACGTTATGAAAGATAAAGAAAGACAGGACAATTACAGATTAAAGGAAAATAAAGAGATGTGACAATTTAACATCATACCTGACACTGGACTGTATCCTGAAGCGAAGGGGGAAAAAAAACCATGGTATAAAGCTCTCATCAGAACCACTGACAAAATTGGAATATGTCTTTGATAAAGCATTTATTATGTCTATGTTGAATTTCCAAATTTTGTAACTACTGTGATTACATGTTCTAAACACAGTGATAGTCAACATACTCTATATAATAATGTGTGTTTTGTGTGTATGTGCATGTGTGGAGAGAGAGAGAGAACAAATGAGGTAACATTGAAACTGACCCAATAGTCTCATAGACCATTATTTTGGATAGACATAGAAATTGACCCTTCTGGTATTAAAGCTTAAAACTTAAATTTGTTTTATCTGAGTTCCTTCTTCAGGCCTCTCAAAAAGTACCAAAGAACTGAAACTCACCAGATCACCATATCCAGACAATGAGATGCCAGACCCCTCATCCTTCATAATTGCTTCCTTACCTCTCCCTAATTCCTGTTTTTCTTTTTCTTTTTCTTTTTTCTTTTTTTTTTTTGAGATGGAGTCTTGCTGTTGCCCAGGCTGGAGTGCAGTGGTACAATCTTGGCTCACTGCAAGCTCTGCCTCCGGGGTTCACGCCATTCTCCTGCCTCAGCCTCCCGAGTAGCTGGGACTATAGGCGCCCGCCACCACACCCAGATAATTTTTTGTATTTTTAGTAGAGACAGGCTTTCACTGTGTTAGCCAGGATGGTCTCGATCTCCTGACCTCGTGATCCGCCTGCCTCGGCCTCCCAAAGTGTTGGGATTACAGGTGTGAGCCACCGTGCGCGGCCCTAGTTCTTGTTTTTCTAAGCAACCACCTGCTTCCTGTTGACCAACTCCTTTTCCTTACCCCTTCCCTAGTTCCTGTTTTCCCACACATTGTTACATTTCTTCCCTGCTACATAAATCCCTAGTTTTAGTCAGTCACGGAGATGAATTTGAGATTGATCTCCCATCTCCTCCACTGGAGCACCTGATTAAAACCTTCTTCCTTGGCAATACCCATTGTCTCAGTGATTGACTTTCTGTGCACCAAGCAGCAGGACTTAGAGCGAACCCCTGCTGTTTTGGTAACAACATATTAAAAACAATTGGTGAATTTGAATAAAGAGTATATGGAAATTCTTTGAATATACTGATACGCATATAAATTTCTGAACAGGTCAAGACTTCCTTTTTTCTCATTCTCACTCAGCTTGGACAATTCTCTTAAATGAAAGACAATGTTTTATGTTCCTGTCTCATCTTCATGTTTGACTAGAAGAATCTTTTCCTGGCTGGGTGCAGTGGCTCATACTTGTAATCCAAGCATTTTTGGAGGCCGAGGCAGATGGATTACCTGAGGTCAGGAGTTCGAGACCAGCCTGGCCAACATGGCGAAACCCCGTCTCTACTAAAAGTACAAAAATTAGCCAGGCTTGGTGACAGGCCCTGTAATCCCAGCTACTTGGGAGGCTGAGGCATAGAATTGCTTGAACCCAGGAGGCGGAGGTTGCAGTGAGCCAAGACTGTGCCACTGCACTCCAGCCTGGACAACAGAGCAAGACTTCATATCAAACAAAACAAAACAAAACAAACAAACAAAAACAAAAAACTTCCTTTACCGATACCTTTATATGTTGTTTCATCTTACAATTTTATTTTGAGGTTGGTAAGAGAAGATTTTTCTCTTCCCGGTTGACAAATGAAAAACAAAAACAAAAGACTAGAGTCTGAAAAGAGAATGTTCTTGCCAGAAATTAGTCAAGGAGAAGGGGAGGCCCGATGTGGATTTTGCACTAGGACTCTGGCCTCTCGGAGACAGCAGAGACATAGTGATGGTTTGGAGCAGGGTATGACCCAAGGAAAGCGGAGGTTCAGGGATTTTTCTGAGCAGCCCTGCTGCGATAATGAGCTTACTACTTCCTGGGCACTTCCCAGGAGAACCAGATTCCATCAAAGAGGTAGCACCTGAGCTCAAGGTAGGTTCGGCTATTATTCTGACCTGGAGACCATCCTCCCTCTCTTTCCTAACAAGGCCACACAATGATAATTATAATGACTTTTTTCTATTCTTCCTAGACTCATTTCTATTTAGTTAAAAATGCGCTTCCCTAATGATTCATTTATCAGCCTGTTCCTGTATTTAATCATGCTTTACCAACACCCCCCAAAAACTGTTTGAAATTAATTGTTATCCACCAAGGCCCAAGCCTCTCATATTCTCACCTTATTGCGCAGTACAGCATTGCCTTAAGTTATAGCAGTAATTAAACTGTGCTTTAATTAAGTAAGCCCTACCCTGCTGTTGTAACAGTCCCATTCAGGCAATTTCCTTCAAGTAATTTCCTTCATTTCAGTATTATTACTCACACCTACTGGGGCTAGAGGACTATATATGCAAGCACAGGGTGAGATTTTGTGTTGTCTTTGGGTGTTGATTAACCACCTTGGCAACACTGGTAATTTCTCCAGCTCTATAAAATCTAGATCCTTGTTTTCTCCCTCCCAAATCTCTTCTGAAAAATTAAGAAAGCAAGCCTTTCTGCCATTCTTCAACTCAACTGTAATCAGTGTATAAATCTCTAGACCCAGGGAAGAATTGATATTTATAGCTCTTGCTGTTATTCACATTAGAAAACTTGGCAGACTGGAGGATACAAACTTTGAGCGTCTACCGTGAAGCACCACAGTGTGGGAGTCCTCGGATCTCTACTGAGTTACAGAAAACATGAAGAGTTTGGTACAACTGTGCTCTGTCAGCTTTGCAAATCGAGTGCTATTATGTTTTCCAGGCCTGGGTGGCCTAAACCAACACAGTCAAGGTCTCTCTTGCTCTGAGATGCATGCCTCTGTAGGTTCTGGGTTTTTTTTTTTTTGTTTTTTTGTTTTTTTGAGACAGAGTCTTGCTCTGTCGCCCAGGCTGGAGTGCAGTGGCGCGATCTCGGCTCACTGCAAACTCTGCCTCCCGGGTTCACGCCATTCTCCTGCCTCAGCCTCCCGAGTAGCTGGGACTACAGGTGCCTGTCACCATGCCCGGCTAATTTTTTTTGTATTTTTAGTAGAGACGGGGTTTCACCGTGTTAGCCAGGATGGTCTCGATCTCCTGATCTCGTGATCTGCCCGCCTCTGCCTCCCAAAGTGCTGAGATTACAGGCATGAGCCACCGTGCCCAGCCCGTGCCTCTGTAGGTTTTTTATGGCTAAGGCCAGGCCCCAGGTCAGTCACTGCCTTGTGACTGGGAGTCAGATTAGGCATTTCTGCTTGGTCTACCGGTGACCCAACCCAGTAACTACAGGGGACAGGGTGACCAACCAACCTGGTTTACCTGGGATTGAGAGATTTCCAGGGACTTGAGACTTTCAGTGCTGGAATCAAGACAGTCCTGGGAAAAATGAGACAGGTGGTCACTCTGAGGTTGGATCCCTAAGGGGAGGAGTCTGTCTTTTTTTGAGACAGAGTCTTACTCTGTCACCCAGGCTGGAGTGCAGCAAGATGATCTCTGCTCACTCCAACCTCTGCCTCCTGGGTTCAAGTGATTCTTGTGCCTCGGCCTCCCGAGTAGCTGTGATTACAGGTGGGCACTGCCAAGACCAGCTAGTTTCTGTATTTTTAGCAGAGACATGGTTTCTCCATGTTGCTCAGACTGGTCTCGAGCTCCTGATCTCAAGTGATCCTCCTGCCTTGGCCTCCCAAAGTGCTGGGATTACAGGTATGAGCCACTGTGCCCAGCCAGAAGGGGTCCTTTCCTAATGTACTGTGCCCAAAGAAGCATAGCAGCTTGGGCTAGGATGGAACAACCACTGATGACAAATTATATGGAATGATCAGGGACTTCCTATGGTTGGGGCCAAAATACAGAAAATGTATTTTTCCCCATTTGGGGAGCAGATACTCCTCAAGCCGACAGCAGCATTCCTGTTCTCAGTGACCAGTCCATTCTGACTAAAGGGCAGGCAGGAACTGGGTAAGACACCCATTCCCAGCATGCACAGAGAAGGGTAGGAAAGATTTACTAGAGAGTCAAGTGGGTCTAAGTTTGAGAGAAACAGGTTGAGAGGGCAACACAGAGCTCCAAACCCAGGAGGACTCAGGAGGGCTAAGCAAATAGCAGATTTGTTTTGTTTTGTTGTTGTTGTTGTTGTTGTTTTTGAGACAGGGTCTTGCTCTGTCACCCAGGCTGAAGTACAGTGGCGCAATTATAGCTCACTGCAATCTTGAATTCCTGGCTTCAAGCAGTCCATTCACCTCAGCTTCCCAAAGTGCTGAGATTCCAGGCATGAGCCACTGTGTCCAGCCAAAAAGTAGATTTATAATCCAAGATAAACACACTGGGCCTGTGGATCTCAAACTTGATTCTAAGAATTCTCTGAGGTGCTTATTACATTATGAGGAATAACTGGCATTTATCAAGCCTTACTATGGGTCTGGCACCATTCTAGGCACTTTCAACTGGTTTACTCATTTAATCCTTTCTGTGGGGATGGTATTAAGGTGATTATCACCATCCAACCAATGAGCCAGAGGAAAGTTAAGTAATTTTCCCCAAGATTACACAAAGATTAAGGGAAGGAGCAGAGAATCTCTCCAGAGCTTGTGTTCTTAGTCACTGCATTATATTCCTTCTTATAGGCTATTGGTCTTCCTTGGTTAAAATACAGATGTCCAGGCCCAGCCATATTTAAAAGTTTGGGGTGAGATTCAGGGATCTGCATTTTTAACAATAGCTAAAGTGATTATGCAGGGGTAAGCAATATCTTGGGGGTCAGGGGAGGTCTTTGACCCAACGGGCATGCGTAGGAAATCCAGGATAGTAAGTGAGTTTACAGCAAGTTCTAATTCTGGATCTCTCAGTCTGGTCTGCCCACTCTGGCAGTGGATTTTTCTACCTCCATCAGGATTGATTTGTAAGTGGGGCAGGACTGAGGGCGAATGATTCTTAACTGGGACTAGCAGAGGCAGGAACTAGCAACACCTCCTCCCTTCGGCCTGTCGGTGAATTTGCTTGGAGAGAAGACGTTGCAAGAACTGAGCGCTAAAGGTGCGTGGCCAAACACGAACTAGTAAACGTCCTGAAGCACCCTTGGGACTGTGACTTTTAACTCTTGGAGATGAGGTAGTTCTCTGAGCTGAAAAGTGGTAGTAGCCCATGGGAACTGTTTGAAACACAATAAAGAAATGTTGGTGACCGAGCACAGTGGCTCACGCCTGTAATCCCAGCACTTTGGGAGGCTTGGTGAGTGGATCACGAGGTCAGGAGTTTGAGGCCAGAGTGACCAACATGGTGAAACCCTGTCTCTACTAAAAATACAAAAATTAGCTAGGCGTGGTGGCGGGCACCTGTAATCCCAGCTACTTGGGAGGCTGAGGCAGGAGAATCACTTGAACCTGGGAGGTGGAGGTTGCAGTGAATGGAGATAGCACCACTGCACTGTAGCCTGGGTGACAGAGCAAGACTCTGTCTCAAAAAAAAAAAAGAAAGAAAAAAGAAAAAGAAATGTTGGCCTGCCTGGCATGATTTTCAGTCAAACACAGAATCAGTGTAAAAGCCTTCTGGTTAGCTATGTGGTCTGAGCAGAGAAACATGGACGATTCTTTCTGTCTTCCTAATCTGAGGTTCAGAAAAACAGCCTCTCTGCCTTTTTCTTTAAACAGGGAATTCTTATTCCCTGACTCTTCTCAAACATTAGTATTTCCATTTCCTGAGTGGCAGATCAGGATCACTGTGCTTTGAACAATTGATCGTGGTCCTCTGGATGTTTGCAGTGCTGAGTGCATTGGGGTTTGTGTGTGTGTGTGTGTGTGTGTGTGAGAGAGAGAGAGACAGAGAGAGGGAGAGAGGAGCACAGTAGCTTGTGCAAAGACCTCCTTTGCTATAGAAGCCTGATTCCAAACCTGTCTTCTTTCCCAGAAGTAATTACAATACACATTGCTGCTTCTCTTCAGTGTGCCTGTGTTCTGGAAGCTGTGTGTCTCCAGCTAAGGAGAGCAGAGCCTGTTATCTTTCCTCAGTCCACCAGCAAGCTTTATATGGCCTTGGAGAATTGATGGAAATCACATAGGTTACCGCTTCTTTCTCCTACCCTGTTCGTGGAGATTTTTAGATAATTCCACCACAGCAGACAGACTGCTGCTCCTGATCAAAACTCCACAGATTCTCTCGGCAGAGTGTCCACCTGCCCGCCGGCCTTTTGTAGAGGGTAAGATAATAAAGAAAAATTAGCATTCTACCGAGGTCTTTCTTCTCATAACAGGCTCAGCAGCTGGCTCTTCCTGCTGGGCTTTTCCCCAACTTTATCTTTGTGATTTGTGAAAGAAAAAAAGAAAGGAAGAACAATTAGAAGCATCATTTTAAGGTGTGTGCGCCTGGTGGAACCCTTTTAAGTGACATTCAGAAGACTTGGTTACCCACAATCCCTTGTGCCCCGGGCTGGTCTGGCCCAGATTTCTTGTTTCAATGACACTCATTCTTCAGCTTGGCCATTGTGCTTTGGTCTCTTCTCCAATGACAATACCCAGGGAATAAAACAGCTTGCTTCTTTTTTCTGTCTTTATTTTAAGGGCAATTCCCCTAGTCCTTTTATTCAATCACAGAAAAAAAAAATGTTTGTTCTCATCAATGGTTCTGCTTGACTAAGACTAACCACAGGCAGGTATAGAGACAGATCTTAAAGCTGGTGGCCAGGAAACATTTTACCCTCTGTAGGTGAGCCGCTGTCTAAAAAATGCTCAATCTGCAGAAATCTGAACTTTGAAACATACTGACAGCAATTAAAGGTAGTCCTTCCAAAAAGGAATTCTTCCCAAGATTGATTTCTATAGGTAGTCACATACAGATCATTTGCTATAATTGAGAGATTGATGGAAATTCACTGGATAATAAAAATTAATTTGGAGAGAAATTTGAAATCAACCTGTCAGAACAACCAAAAAATTAAAATCTCTCAGAGATGTAAATCCTTTGGACTATAATGAAAGCCTATGCTAAAATAACATTTCATATATAAAAATCTAAACCATATTTTTTGTTTTTATAGCTAAAGTCTATAAAACTTGATGAACTGAATTTGAGTAATTTTGTTTTTAAAGCTAAAGTCTGATAACATTTGATTGATTTATAGAGGCTCATCCATAAGTACAAGAAACAAACTAATATAACCATATCATTACTCATTTTCTCATTTCGTCATGTCATCATTTCCAACGAGGACAGAAATGCAAATTAGATTCATATCAAGTGGAAGGAAAAAATATTCTTTTCTGTTTGAAAAAAGGCAGTCATAGAAAGAACCACCCAAAAGTTTTATGATTTTCTTCTGTTTCTCTTAAACATCTTGACAATCCAATAGATATAAAATGGTATCTTATTCTTTGACCTTATTTCTCTATAAAAAAATACTTTTACATATGTTTTTGGTCATTCAGATTTTCTCCTCTGTGAATGGCCCTAAATTAGTATTATGGTTGTCTTTTTTAATTTGTTAATAAGAGTAAATCTATATTACAGATATCTATATTACAGATTTATGTTATCCAATACAGTAGCTACCGGCCACATGTGATTGTTGAGCACATAAACTGTGGCTAATTCAAACTAAAGTGTGTTCTAAGTGTAAAATTGACACTGTGTTTTAAAAAACATTACAAGATTTAAAAATGTTGCAAAATAAAGAATGTAAAGTAGCTTATTAATAATTTTATAATGATTATATGTTGAAATGGTAGTAAGGGTATACTCAGTTAAACAGAAGATATTATTGAAATGAACTTCACTTGTTTCTTTTTTACATGATGCTGCTAGAAAAGTTTTTAACACTGCTTTTTAATGACATTACAAGATAATTTTAAAATATGTGTCTAGCAAGCCAGATAGCAAAATAAGAAGCCTCAGACCCTCCTTCTCCTCACAGAGACACCGATTCCACAATACACAGAATCATTCCCTTAATGAGAAATCCTGAAAAAAGTTATGAGGTTCCCGCACCCCAGATGCACAAAATCAGCCACGTTAATTTGTGGCACTACTCACCATAGTGCCTTTCCCTGGCTCAATGCAGTGTAATTGTAAGAAACTCTTCAGGGGCTTCTCCCTGGGGAGGCAAAGAGAAGATTGAAACATATATCCAACATGCAGACTTTTCGGGGGTTGCCCAAGAAACTGGTTTCTATCTTACCTGAATCTAAGCATTAACATGAGAGAGAGCCAGGAGGGCAATGAGAGCAAATGTAGGCCAGGCGCGGTGGCTCACACCTGTAATCCTAGCACTTTGGGAGGCCGAGGCGGGCGGATCACTTGAGGTCAGGAGTTTGACATCAGCCTGGCCAACGTGGTGAAACCCTGTCTCTACTAAAAATACAAAAATTAGCTGGGCGTGGTGCCTCACGCCTGTAATCCCAGCTACTCATGAGGCTGAGGCAGGAGAATTGCTTGAACCTACGTGGCGAAGGTAGCAACTGGTGACTACACTGTAGCCTGGGTGACAGAGTGAGACCCTGTCTCAAAAAACAAACAAAAAACAAATGTGAAGTTTGGACTAGCATATACTCAATTGATGTCAGGATGGAATGAGCGGGAAAAACCTCCCAACTCCTGGCTTCTCCCTGAGGAGGGAAAGAGTTGGAATGTGTATCCAATGTTACTGCTTTTCCAGGAGTTTCCCAAGAGACTGGTTTCTGTCTCATCTGACTCAAAGCTCTGACAGGAACTGGAACACTCTAGAAGCCTGGAAGTTGTTGATGAGAAAACTGAGTTGGGAGGCTTGTGGAAATTCCAGTTCCAGAGAAACTTCAGTATGGAAGGCTTATACCACAAGGAGTAATAGATTATGAGCTCCCAAAAAAAGAAACCAGAAAATCCTTCTAATTGAGAATTTACATGCACAGAGACAGAGAAGACATATCTACAGAGAAGGTGTGAGATTCTCCTAAAGTCTCTAGCCAGGCTGACTGGTGAAGGTCTTCCTCTGTATGAAGCCAGTTCATAAAGACTGAGAGGTGGCTGTTACAAGGCATGTGACAAAACAGGAAAGCATGGCCCAATCAAAGAAACAAAACCAATCCCCAGAAATTGACACTAAAGGAATGTAGATGTGAATTACCTTACAATGAATTTAAAAGAACCACCATAAAGATGCTCAATTAGCTCCAGAAAATGGTCCATAAACAAAATGAGAACATTAACACAGAGGTAGAAAATATTTAAAAGAATCAAGCAAATTTTTGAGCTGGAAAATAGAATAACTGAATCAAAAAATTCCCTAGAGAGGCTCAACAGCAGACCTGATCAAGCAGAAGAAAAAAATCAGGGAACCCAAAGTCAAGTCACTTGAAATGATCTAATCAAAGGAGCAAAAAGAAAAAACAATAGAAAGAGTAAATTTATCAGAATAAAATTCCCTAAGGAATTTATGGGACTCCATCAGAAGCACCAATATATGCATAATGGAAGCAGCAGAAGAGGAAGAAAGAGAGAAAGAAGCAGAAAGCTCATCTAAGAAAAATAGATGACAATTTCAAATCTGGGAAAGGAAATTGACATCCAGATCTCAGGAGCCCAAAATACTCCAACTAGGATGATCCCAAAGAAGTCAACATGAAGAAACATTATAGTCAAATTGTCAAAAATCAAAGACAAAATTTTGTTTATTTTTTATTTTATTTTATTTTTTTTGAGATGGAGTCTCACTCTCTTGCCCAGGCTGGAGTGCAGTGGCGTGATCTCGGGTCACTGCAAGCTCCGCCTCCCGGGTTCACACCATTCTCCTGCCTCAGCTTCCCGAGTAGCTAGGACTACAGGCGCCCACCACCATGCCCGGCTAATTTTCTGTATTTTTAGTAGAGATGGGGTTTCACTGTGTTAGCCAGGATGGTCTCGATCTCCTGACCTCGTGATCCGCCTGCCTCGGCCTCCCAAAGTGCTGGGATTACAGGTGTGAGCCACCACACCCAGCCAAAGACAAAATTTTGAAAGCAGCAAGAGAAAAGTGATTTATCACGTATAAGCACACATATTTAAGACTATGGGTAAATTTCTCGATAGAAACCTTGCAGGCCAGAAGGCAGTGGGATGATATACTCAAAGTGCTGAAAGAAAAAAACTGCAAACCAACAATACCATTTTTGTATTACTAATTCTAAAGAGGATGACAAAACTATCCTTCAAAATTGAAGGAGAAATAAAGACTTTCCCTACATTCATTGGAATGTAGGGAAGAGTTCATTACCACTAGATCGGCCCTACAAGAAAGGCTAGAGGAAGTTGTTCAACTTGAAATGAAAGGAAGTCAGACAGCACAATGAAGTCATATGAAACTATAACGCATACTGGTAAAAGTAAATGTATGAAATACAGAATACTTTCATATTGTAATGGTAGTTATAAATCACTTTTAATTCCAGTGTAGAAGCTGAAATACAAAGGCCGGATGCAGTGGCTCATGGCTGTAATCCCAGCACTATGGGAGGCCGAGACGGGCAGATTACAAGGTCAGGAGATTGAGACCATATTGGCTAACATGGTGAAACCCCATCTCTACTAAAAATACAAAAATTAGCTGGGCGTGGTGGCAGGAGCTTGTAATCCCAGCTACTCAGGAGGCTGAGGCAGGAGAATCACTTGAACCTGGGAGGCAGAGGTTGCAGTGAGCCAAGATCACACCACTGCACTCCAGCCTGGGCAACAAAGCGAGACTCCGTCTTGAAAAAAAAAAAAAAGAAGAAGTTGAAATACAAAAGTATAAAAAATAACTATAACTATACAAACTTGTTAAAGGACACACACTCCTAAAAGCTGTCATTTGTGATTTTAATAACACAATATAGAACTAGAGAGAAGTAAAAGAGTTGTTTTTGTATACAATTACAGTTAGATTGTTACCAGCTTAAAATTGATTGTTATAATTATAAGATGTTTTATGTAAGTTCCATGGTAACTCCAAATAAAATACCTATAGAAGGTACACAAAGGAAAATGAGAAAGGAAACAAAGTAGGTCACTACAAAAAAAAAAAAAAAAATCAACATACAAAGGAATACAGTAAGAGAGGAAAAGATGAACAAAAAAGCCACAAGACAGAAAATAATTAATGAAATGGCAATAGAAATCCCTACATACAAGTAATAAATTTAAATGTAAATGGATTAAACTTCTCAATCAAAAGACATACATCATGGCTGAATGAATTTTTAATAAAACAAACAAGATCCAACTATACGCTATCTATTTCTGCCTTTGGGACAGTCACAGACACCTGGTTCCCAGCAATGGCCAGGGTTGCAGAACTACATGACCCAAAACACAAAAACTCTTACACAAAAGCTCCAGAGGCCTAGAAGCATGACAGGTACCTGGAGCACTGGAACTGTCTATGAAGGATTCACTGTAGATTTAAGAACACACATAGGCCAAAGTGGAAGGCTGGAAAAGATGTTCTATGCAAATGGAATCCAAAGAGAGCACACTTACATCAGACAAAATAATCAAAAATTACCACAGAAAAATTAGGATATTATTCAATGATAAAAGGATAAATTCACTAGGAAGACAATAATAACTATAAGTAAATATGGACCCAGCCTCAGGGCACCCAAATATATGAGGCAAACATTGGCAGAACTGAAGGAGAAATAGAGAGCCTCACAATAATAATAGGAGATTTCAATGATCCATTTTCAATATTGGATAAAACTTTCAGACAGAAGATGAATGAGGTCATAGAGGACGTGAATGACACTTTAGACCAAATGGACCTAACAGACATACAGGAAGATTCTACCCAGAAGCAGCAGAATACACATTCTTCTCAAGCGCACATGGAACATGCTGTAGGATAGATCATGTGGTCAATCCAGATACCTGCCCTGTACAACCATCTCCCTAAGGGACATATAGATTCAACATACCAGACTCATCCCATGATCCCACAACCTCATAGACGGTGTAGATATGCTACAGTGAGCACTCCTAAGTACAAAGTCACAGTATGGTCCCTACAGACTCAGGTCCACTTTCTCCAAACCCACCAATTAGAACTCCCCACAGGAAAACCACTTGGATAAAGCCCTGGACCCCAATAAAGATTTTGGCACACAGATTTGCCCTGTCTCTCTCTCTGTCTCTCTGTCTGTCTCTCTCTCTCTTTCTCTCTCACTTGCTACCTGCTGGTTGAGCATGATGATGCCTGGCCTCTCCCCCAAGCACCCCCACCTCCAGTCTCCTCCTGTCCCTCCCTCTGCAATCTTCTGCTTGTCTTTCATCAGCATCCCTCTTCTTTCATGGATCTGTAAGGAACACACTGCTTCTGTTACTTCCTATGTTTTTTTTTGTGCTGCTTCCTCTGTCTCACCTGACCAACACACCTGAACCTGACTTCCTTCCCAGTCAGAGCTCTCCTAGAGAGTGGCTACCAGAGTAAGAATAAACTGGACACAAGTCAGAGGAGAATCACAAGGGCATCTGCCAATATAAACAGGTTTCCTGTGAAAGGGACATCTGGTCACAGGTTGGACACTTAGACATTAAGCCATCCACCAGGATAAAGGATTATCCCACCAAAGGCACACCGTAAACATCCATGACCAAACTCCTTGGATTCCAATCAGGGCAGGGCTAGAGTTTATAGTCAATTTCCAAAGAGAGACCTCAAGACTGAAATTAGAGGAAAAATCACAACAATATATATTTGATCTCTGCCCCTGGTTCCTAACATAAAGTTCCTAGAACCCTAGTAGAGAGCACTGGAAGAATCTTTGTTCTGATATTCAGTCTTTGGTCCCAGTTCCTGACACAGAGCTCCTAAGATCTTTGTGGTTTCCTGACTGGTAGGAGTATCTAACACAGCCTCAGACCTAAAGTCACAGGAATCTGGTTCTCAGCTTGAGAGAGAATGGTGTGGATTTCTGGTTCCCATTGAACTACAAAGTCTCAGCCTCTCCTCACTGCTATTTAAAAAAAAAAAAATACTTTGGGATCCCTCTATTTTTGTCCATGATGATTCCCTTTCCTATTTTGGAGCACAGCTCATTTTAATATCCTGTTATTATCTTATCTGCAATTTCTCTGTATGCTAGGAGAGAAGGGGAAGTTTTCTGCAAGTATCCAATACACAATTAAAAATGGTAGAGTTATATTCATTAATATGGTAAGATATTCATGATACACTCATATGTAAGGAGGAAATATTACCAAACAGGACACATGGCTGCTCCCATTTAAAATACTAACCAACGGCTGGGCGCTGTGGCTCGCACCTGTAATCCCAGCACTGTGGGAGGCTGAGGCAGGTGGATCACGAGGTCAGGAGATCGACACCATCCTGGCTAAAATGGTGAAACCCCGTCTTTACAAAAATACAAAAAATTAGCCGGGCGTGGTGGCAGGCGCCTGTAGTCCCAGCTACTCGGGAGGCTGAAGCAGGAGAATGGGGTGAACCCGGGAGGCAGAGCTTGCAGTCAACAAAGATCGTGCCACTGCACTCCAGCTTGGGCGACAGAGCGAGACTCCATCTCAAAAATAAATAAATAAATAAATAAAATAAAATACTAACACACAAAATAGGTGCATATATACATGTATACATGTATCCATTTATACATGTATACATAAAGGCGACTATATTCATGTTTTGGAGGGGATGACTGGAACAGAGGTAGGTTTAGGTTACATCAGACGACATGCAAGAGGAAGAATGAAAAGGAAACTTTGAATGAGGTGCATTCAGGCTTTATGGAACTGCAGTGACCTCATCCTGTTCAGAACACAGCAGTGGCTCTATGCTCCCATCTGGCAAACCAGGAATAGATGGCCATGTGACAGCTTGCCTTGTCATCGCCTTAGAGCTCCCGGCTTTATTCTATTACCCACAGGATGCAGTTCCTTTTGGTCTTTCCTTACTTTGGCCACTGCCAAATGACTACACACGCCTCTCGGCCTGCTCTCTAACCCATGGTTTCTGCTTACTCCCCACTCCTACTGCCCCATGGCCTTGGCTCACTGCTTCCTCTCTGTATTTCTTCACCTCTATTCTTCTCTACTATTCACATCTAGCTTTGTTTTTCTTCTGTTCTAGCTCCAAAAGAAGGAACCAAATCACTCAGGATAGAGCACCCTTTCTGGTTAAATTTCTCACACCAAATCATTTCAGAGACCTCTGGCTTCCTGGTGTCCAATCTGTGTATTTCTGCCTTTGGGACCGTCACAGACACCTGATTCCCAGCAATGGCCAGGGTTGCAGAACCACATGACCCAAAGCACAAAAACTCTTGCACAGAAGCTCCAGAGGCCGGGAGCTTATATTAAGTCATTGGGAGTGTTTACTAAGGGTGGGTGGGATTGTAACTTTCTTCTTTCTCTTCCTCTCTCTCTCTTTTTTTTTTTTTGCTTGTCTTCTTTTTCCATACAGTAGGCCTCCCTTATCCAAGACTTCACTTTCCAAGGTTTCAGTGACCCCAGGAGAAGAGCTGTCAGAAATATTAAATGGAAAATCCCCCAAATAAATAATTCATCAGTTTGAAATTGCACAGTGTTCTTAGTATTGTGATGAAATCTAACCCTGCATGGCTCCTACCACTCAGAACATGAGTCTTCCCTTTGTCCAGTGGATTCATGCTGTAGACACTGCCCACCCATTAGTCACCATCTCGGTGATCAGATTGACAGATCACAAGAATGATGAATACAGTACAATAAGATATTTTGAGAGAGGAGACAACAGTCACAAAATTTTATTACAGCATATTATTATAATTGTTCTTTTATATTATTCATTAGTATTGTTAATCTCTTACTGTGCCCAATTTTTTTTTTTTTTTTTTTTTTTTTTTTTTTTTTTGAGATGCAGTCTCGCTCTGTCTCCCAGGCTGGAGTGCAGTGGTGCGATCTCAGCTCACTGCAAGCTCCGCCTCCCAGGTTCACGCCATTCTCCTGCCTCAGCCTCCCGAGTAGCTGGGACTACAGGCACCCATCACCATGCCTGGCTAATTTTTTTTTTTTTTTTTTTTTGTAGAGACAGGGTTTCACCGCATTAGCCAGGATGGTCTCAATCTCCTGACCTTGTGATCCACTCATCTCGGCCTCCCAAAGTGCTGGGATTACAGGCATGAGCCACTGCACCCGGCCCACTGTGCCCAATTTATAAATTAAACTTTAGCATAGGTGTGTATGTATAGGAAAAAAGGTATAGGTATAGGTATAGGAAAAAAGGTGTATGTATAGGAAAAAAGGTCAATAAGGTTTATATTTGTGAATAAAATAATATTTCACTATAATGATGTAGACAAAAAGGGGTTGATTTTTTTCACATTCCAAGGAGTCCTGAGTTGGACCGGTAGTCAAGACAGGTGCTGAAAGATGCCATCAAGAAATGAGATTATTTATATTATTCTGCTCCACCTACTAGTCACAAATGGCTGCTGCATCTCCAGGCATTATGTTCACACTCAAGGGGAAAGGCAAAGCCTCATTTGTTTCCTCCTTTTGTTTGTTTGTTTGTTGTCAGATGATAAAGAGAAGCTTTCTCAGAAATCCCTCCAGAAGAATTCCCTTTAGATTTCAAGATCTCATTGGCCAGAGCTAGTTAACACAGCAAATTTTCTCTGCAAGAGAGGCTGGAAAATGAGGGAACAGGCTTGTCATAACTGATCATGACCAATCACCATCCATCATCACCTGCAGCTGCACTCATGGCTGCTCAAAAGAAAATCCAGGTTTAGTTGTGGTAAGGGAGCCTGCCCCACACGGCTCAGATCTAATGTGGTAAGGCTAATGGATACCCGAGTCCAGAGAAAATAAGGAAATGAGGCCAGGTAGCCCTGAAAACCAGGGAAAACAAAACCCCCGAAATTCCACTCCTAGCCCCACTCCCAAACGTGAGAAGAGCAGGTTGGTTCAAATATGCTCGAACTGAGCGACATGGGAGAAAGATATTGAAACGTTGATTTGGTCAATAACAACATTTTTGCATATGTCAATGTTTTAAAAATAGATTGTATTGTCTGAGAACAGCTTTGGAACCCTATAATCTCACCAGGCACAGAGGGCTATGAGTGGACCTGTTCCAGAGGGGATGCCTTGTGAATAGCAACAGAGCTGGCCCGGGATGGTACTGCCAGCCAGCAACATGCTACCATGAGGCTCATGATGTTTCAAATTACTAAAATGACTGGGAGTCATTTTCATTATCCTTATTGACAATTAGCTTTAATGGCAAAATAAAATCATTAGGCAGCAGTAAGTCTGGAGCATATAGCTCTTTTGTAATAAAAGAAATTCAATGGTATGAAGGCAAGCTTACCAAGTCTATGGCTCTTTCATGTGAACTGAAGCAGTATGAAGATAAGCTTCGGGAGACAAGCCGGGGAAAACACAGTCACTGATTTCATTAGCAGAATTAATATTCCATGTGGCGTTCAAGCTATTGCTTTACAAAGTATCTAAGATAATTAATAGAAAATGTGCTACAAAATGAATGCTATTTTAGCAACTTATTTGCCAGCATGCATTGCAAAGACCACCAGTATTTCATACTCCCATTTCTTTTGTTCTTGCTCCTTGGAAGGCATCTTGCCAGTGGCTTGCCTATATTTAACATCACTGCTTGTTGACTTTGTGAAAGTTAGCAGAACTATAATTTGCCTCTCGGTCGCTTCTGAAATTAAGGAACACTGAAGCTGGGGATGATTTCAGTCAGTGTTTCTCAGTGGAGACACAGTTACAATCTTGGTCAGAATATGTTCTTGTGGTAGGGAACTGGGCCCCATGATCCATGGCATTATCATCCCTGGTCCCAGGCACTAAATGCCAGTAGCAACCTGCAGTCCTTGTAATGTTCCCATACACTCCCACAGATCCCCAAATATCCCCTAAGGCACAGTTAGGCCACAGGCCACCTAAGGCACAGTTAGGCCACAGGCCAAGATCCAGTGAATATCTGAACTTTACAGATGTTCAAAGTAAGGTGCTCAGCAGCCCAGATCATGGATGGTAGCCAGTCATGGATGGTAGAGGCAGGACTCGAACTCAGTTAGGGAACTTCATATGACAACAGGTTTCCTCTGCCATCTAAAGGAAAATTAATAATGTCCTCCCTTGTTCATAAAAGCTGTTTAATAAATATTTGTGGCATAATGGAGAATCCAATCCAATTAAAGCCAATAGTATGCATTAGCAGACAGTCATCTATGACAAATGGCATCCTTAATAAATAAAAAAGGAAAGGCATTTTGCATTTGGGCTGTAGCCTAAGACATTCATTAGAGAGGCCCTGCATTGCTTTCAAGGTCAGACAAAGGGCAAAGGTGTTTTGGGGAAGGACTTTAGAGTAAGGATAGGAAGCAGTGATTCCATAAACAATGCAGCTGGGGGCCCAGAGAAGCAGGTTGTACAATGTTGTGCTTATGGACCCAGAGAAAAAGACTCAGAAAGATTTTCTGTAACATTTCCCCTACTTCCTCTTGCCAAATAGGCTTTTATTGGGTAGCATTTCACTCCCATGGCCTGGACTTCTACCTCTATTGTTGGAACGATAGTCCTTCACTAAATAGATAGGAAAGCAGAAAGGGAAAATCTCTTCAACACAAAACACCACAGAATTTCCTTGACAACGTGATAAGCATTTCTTTGATATGAGACTTAGAATGTATCAAATACTCTTCTTTCTGCCACCCTGCCTTGTTAGTCACTGATGTACACGTTCTATGTATCACTTAGTCATTTTGCAAAATTACTGAGTGCCCACAATGTGACAGGCGCTATGCTCAATTTGGAATACAGCTGTGAAAAATGTACACAGCTTGGAGAAAGATGCAGAAGAACGATACGTAGCTTTGGAAAACCAGGTTCAAATCCCAGCTCAGTCACGTTGTAACTCTTTTTTTTTTTTTTTTTTTCTGAGATGGAGTCTTGCTCTGTCGCCCAGGTTGGAGTGCAGTGGTGCGATCCCAGCTCACTGCAAGCTCCACCTCCCAGGTTCACGCCATTCTCCTGCCTCAGCCTCCCGAGTAGCTGGGACTACAGGCGCCCACCACCACGCCCCGCTAATTTTTTGTATTTTTTAGTAGAGACGGGGTTTCACCGTGTTAGCCAGGCCTCCCAAAGTGCTGGGATTACAGGCATGAGCCACCGGGCCCGGCCGTTTGCTTCCATTTCTAATAGCAGGTTTGACTCTTGGGTTAAGAAGACTATTTCATCCTTCTTATGCTGGCTAACTCCTCCTCGTCTTCTGAGACATAGACCTTGGGATACCTTCTCTGGGCAGCTCCTGGCCACCCCACCCTCCCGGCTGACTTCCAGATGAGCTGGGCATTTCTTCTTGCACTCCTCTGACACTGTGTTGACCTATCTCAAATCACCAGCCACTCTGCATTCATTGCTGTGGTTTGCCTCTTCACCTCTGCCACTGTACTAGAAGAGTTTGGAAAGAGCAACTCTCAACCTCACCCTGTAACCCTTCACATGTAGGAGATGCCAAACATACACTAGATACCTGAAAGTTGAGTCAAATAAAGATACCCCCAAAGTTCCATAAAGCCACGCCCTCAAAAGTGTTGTGACGGTTTTCCTTACCCAACTTCTCAGCAGTCATGGGATCTGCAATTGTATCACTGCAACAGAGACCATCAAAGTTATTTGATAAGAGTATGAGTGATGTCAATTAAAAAAAAAAAATCTCTAAGGTGTTGTTGTTCTTTTTATTTTGAAAGCCAGTGACCAAACTCTGGGATGTTGTGGCAAGAAGAGATAGTCCCTTTAGGACAAGCAAGAGATCATTTGTAGTTATGTCTCCTGTTTTATAGGATTCTATGAGGCCATTTCTTCCCCCAAAATGAGTATGGAAGTTAAAAACAATGGTATGGTATATTTCAGATCAGTATTCACTTGGGATCTGCGTGGGAAGCAGCATGAGCTACGGTTAATTCTGCCTAAACCCATCATTCCATTGGTTATTTATCTGCACAGCCTCTGCATGGTTTCCTCTCTGGTCAGGGCAACCGGACAGGCCTTGTAGGAGAGTTTGTGGTCTTTGTGGAATAGGCAATGAGGGAAAAGGGAAGAGAAGGTGTCTTTCTGCCAGCCTTTATGTATTTTGCATACATTATTTCATTTAATCCTCTCCAAAGCCCTGTGAGGTAGTTAAGCAGCTCATTATCTTAGTTTCACAGATGTACACCCAAAGACTCAGAGATATTCGGTAACTTACCCAAGGTCACACAGACTGTAAGCAGGACAAGGACATTTGCACAAGGACATTTCTCTTTGGGCGAAGTCACCAAGTTGCAGCCAGCACATGGACTGGTTCTTTTACTCATCCACAGGCTTTGAAGTCAGACAAAGGGATTGAGTCCCAGGATACTGATTGACTATAAATTTGTGTGCAAGTTAGTTACTTAATTTTTTATTTTTATTTTTTCATTTTATTTTTTTCTGAGATGGAATTTTGCTCTTGTTTCCCAGCCTGGAGTGCAATGGCACAATCTCGGCTCACCGCAACCTCGGCCTCCCAGGTTCAAGTGATTCTCCTGCCTCAGCCTCCCGAGTTAGCTGGGATTACAGGCATGTGCCACCACGCCCAGCTAATTTTGTATTTTTAGTAGAGACGGGATTTCTCCATGTTGGTCAGGCTGGTCTCAAACTCCTGACCTCAGGCGATCTGCCCACCTCAGCCTCCCACTTAATCTTTTCAAGTCTCAAGGTTCTCATTTGAAAACGGAGACTATAAAAATGCCTGGCTCCGAGGACTGTTTGAAAGATAAGGTGGGATAATACATGGAAAATGCTCACCACAAAGCAACTATGCTGGAGACAAAAGGTTTAGCTACGATTCTGCGACTGAAGCAACCCCATTATAGCAGTAAAGCTAGGGTCTTAATCAACTCTCAAAGAAATGGCAAGCTCTGTTTTAATCATGATATAAACTAAGTACTCATGAGGAAGAGACTGATTCTGCCTGAGGGAGTAGAGAAGGCTCTCTTTAGATGAGCCTTACAGGATCTGTCATATTTCCCTGGTTTGGGATGTGGATGGGGGCATTCCAGCATTACAACCTTTTGCAATTCAGGGATTGCAAGGGATTGTATTACAGGAATGGGGAACTCAGTAAACAAGGCTTCAGATATGACAACATGTGGCCAAGCTGTCAGGCAGAAATAAATGGGAGGGTCCATGGAGGAGAACAGTAGGAGATCCAGCTAGAATGTAGGTTAGTGTCAGAGTGGGAAGAATCTAGCCTACCAGGCTCCAGGGCTTGGGCCTCATTCTGCAGCCAGTGGGGAGCCACGAGAACTTTCTAAGCATATTCTCATTTGCATGTTGGAAAGGGAATCGGAAAGGCCATCTGGACCACGCATCAGAAGGTCTTCCTGCTGGACTCAGGAAGACCACAGTGAGACTGCAGAACATGAGGGGTGAACACGAGTGTGGGAAGGGAATTGAGAGCACAGCTCCTGCCTGACCGGGTGGATGGCAAGTGTCAACGAGGCAGGCCTGTTACTCCTTTCTCTAGGGCAATGCTGCTTGGTGTTCCATCCTCTTTTTCAAAATCAAAAGTCATGTAAGTTTAAGGAGGTACTTAAGCAGTTGAGAAGTGGAGGAACTCTGAACATAAGAGGCAAACAAAAAAATTAGGGTGCCAGGCCCGGTGGCTCACGCCTGTAATCCCAGCACTTTGGGAGGCCGACATGGGCGGATCACCTGAGGTCGGGAGTTCAAGACCAGCCTGACTAACATGGCGAAACCCCGTCTCTACTAAAAATACAAAAATTAGCTGGGTGTAGTGGTGGGCACCTGTAATCCCAGCTACTCAGGTGGCTGAGGCGGGAGAATTGCTTGAACCTGGGAGGCAGAGGTTGCAGTGAGTCAAGATCGCGCCATGCACCCCGGCCTGGGTGACAGAGCGAGACTCCTCCGTCTCAAAAAAAAAAAAAAAAATTCAGGGTCATTAGTGGGCTTGGCAGCAGTGCAATTTTACTTGATCTGGATGGCTTCCTGGTTGAATCTAAAAATACTTACAATAGGATTTTGCAGTGTAAACATCTATTGGAGTTGCTGTTCAATAAATGGACTGATGAATATCATATTCCCATTTTCCCATGGCTCTGCATTCCACCATTCTTCTGAAGAAAGTATATTGATCAAAATCAAGTCATTAGGAAAGAGAATACTGACTGAGAGGATTTTCCTTCAGGGGCTATCTTACCATCTTTGCTCCCAAAGCACAAATGGCAGGATTACCACGAATGCCCCAGGACCAGATACAACCAAACCCTCCTAAATGCGTAAGGTTCAAGGATACATCTGGATTTTAAAGGCAAAAGACATTTGCTTTCAGATTTTTATGATAAACAGAGAGACAGAAGGCCTAGAGCACAGACATGTTAAATAAGCCTGTGAAGTGAAAATCTTAGTGCAAGACTGGTTAGTAATAAAGAGGGAAAGACGTGAATTTGTGATAAATAAAAATTCAAAGGGCAACTTGGGGTATTTCAAAACATGGTGTTGGAGCATTAAGCTGGCCATGTAGAAAAAAATAAGAGATTTAGATTCCTGCATACTCATTTATCCAAAGTGGACTCCAGATGGAAAATCAAAATACTAAAACAAATCATCTAAAAATGTTTTTTTTTTTAAAAGTAATTATAATTTTGGATTAGGGAAGAATTCCTAAGTATAAAATATACTAAAAGCCATAAAGAAAAAAAGATTGATAAGTTTGACATTATAAAAAGTAAAAATGGTGGCCAGGCATTGTGGCTCATGCCTTTAATCCCAGCACTTTAGGAGACCAAGGTGGCCAGATCACTTGAGTCCAGGAGTTTGAGACCAGCCTGGGAAACATAGTGAAACCCTGTCTCTATAAAAACTCCAAAATATTAGCCAGGCGTGGTGGTGCATGCCTGTATTCCCAGCGACTCAGGAAGCTAAGAGTTGGGAAGATCACTAGAGCCCGGGAGTTTGAAGCTGCAGTGAGCCGTGTTCACACCACTGCACTCTAGTCTGGATGACAAAGCAAGACCCTGTCTCAAATTAAAAAAAACAAAAAAGTAAAACCTTGTAAATATGTATTAATATATAATGTAAATATGTTTTTTGTTTTCTGGTTTTTTTTTTTTTTTTTTGAGACGGAGTCTTGCTCTGTCACCCAGGCTGGAGTGCGGTGGCGCGGTCTCGGTTCACTGCAACCTCCGCCTCCCGAGTTGAAGTGATTCTCCTGCCTCAGCCGCCTGAGTAGCTGGTACTACAGGCACACGCCACCACACCCAGCTAATTTTTTGTATTTTTAGTAGAAACGAAGTTTCACCATTTAGCCAGGATGGTCTTGAGCTCCTGACCTTGTGATCCACCCATCTCGGCCTCCCAAAGTGCTGGGATTACAGGTGTGAGCCACTGTGCCCAGCCTATAATATAAATATATTTTAATAAAGTCAAAAGACAATCTGAGAAAAAAACAATTTGCAACACATATGACTGCCTCTCTCACCTGGCCTCTACACCTCCGTCGGCAGGAGTTTAAAAACCACCCCAAAACTCTAATTGCTCATGTCACAGCTCCCTCTTCTACTAGCTTCAGTCTCCCAGCACCCTCCTCCCCACCCTCCCAGCTTCACCTCCAGTGTCTTCCTTGGAATCATCAGTGCTAATTTCCATTGTGACTTTTATCCCTGTTCAGATCAATCACCTCAAGAAAAGCAGATTCCCCATGTTACTTGAACTCTTACTCTCACATTTGGTCTTTATATCCCATTTCTGACCTGACACCTCACCCATCCTTAATTTCTTTTTCTTTTTTTTTTTTTTTTGAGACTGAGTCTCACTCTGTCGCCCAGGCTGGAGTGTAGTGGTGCGATCTCATCTCACTGCAACCTCCGCTTCTTGGGTTCAAGCAATTCTCTGCCTCAGCCTCCTGAATAGCTGGGAATACAGACACCTGCCACCACACCCAGCTAATTTTTTTTGTATTTTTAGTAGAGACGGGGTTTCAACATCTTGGCCAGGTTGGTATTGACAACCTGACCTCGTGATCCACCCATCTCGGCCTCCCAAAGTGCTGGGATTACAGGCATGAGCCACTGCGCCTGGCCCACCTATCCCTAATTTCTAAAACAATTTCCCTGTGCCCTGAGTTCACAGCAGAACCCCACCATGTCTAATTTCCTCTCTGGACATTTCCATCTACTTTCTGCTCTTACTGCAACTTGGCTATTTCTGAGGACACTGCTTCCTCAAATCCCTGTCCAGGGGCCTCAATTTTCTCTCCTTCCCCCACTTAATCTGTAGTCCTGGAAATCAGGTAGGTGTCCTCCCCCTTCTCATGACCGTGGCCGGGCCATCAGCACCCCAGCTCAGGGGCCACGTCATAAGAACAACGCTCTTCAGTACAGTCACTCACTGTCCCAGGCCACTTCCCTCCATTTCTTGAAGATTTTTGAGGTCCTGGTCCATTTCCATTCTTTTCAACACTACTCCTCTCATAACTCTTCATGGTTTCAATGATGATCCTTGTAACAACCTGGCATCTGGATTCTTTGACCTCTTTCCTCCCAGTGTTCTTGTCCCTGGCCTTGTCTCAGCCACTGACTCTCCCATGGTCAAATATTGTTATTACCAATAACTGCCATCCCTCTACAAGTCAACAGCAAGCACTCTGTTCTCCAATCACCCACTCCTGTGTTTCCAGCTAATACTCTCTCGTGAACAATTATTTGACCCTTACTACAGAGATAAGGAGAAGCATTAAACCTACTGTCTCTTACTCACCTTGGGTATTTCATTTCCTTACCTTAAATCCCAGGCTCCATAATTTCAATCACTCCTTTGCACTGAGCTTCCACTTACCTGCTCCCTCTTTCTTCTTCAAACTCATCTGGTGTCGTGGACTGACTCGAGTCTCCTCAGCTACCACCAACATTTATACAGTGAAGCTTTAACTCCCAGCATGACTTTTGTTGGAGATAGGGCCTTTAAGAAGATTATTAAGGTTAGATGAGGTAATGAGGATGGGACCCTAATCCAATATGATTGGTGTCCTTATGAGACCAGGAAGAGACACACAGAGAAAAGGCCGTGTGACGACACAGTGAGTAAACAGCCATGTACAAGCCAAGGAGACGGCACTCAGGAAAAACCAACCCTGGTGGCATCTTGATCTTGGATTTCTGGCCTTCGGAACTAGGAGAAATTCGTTTCTGTTGTTTAAGCTGCCCAGTCTATGTTATTTTCTTATGGCAGCCCTAACAGATGAATACACCTGGCAAATCCCAAGCTCAATTAAATCCTTCTGTTAACCCCCTGTGTGTAGCTGTGCAGTTGAATTTGGCTGCAAAAAAGAAAACCAACCAACCAAAGTACCCTCAACCCTGGGGACTTAACACACATTAACTCATGACTAATAACCTCAAGTGGGTCCTCAGTGTTTCAGGACAATCACTCTGCATTTCCTTAGTTGATTTACTCTCCTACTCTCATACATAATCATATCACGCGTTCTCTTCTCTCCTCAAACCTCCACCATCTTCTCCCTGACCTTCACCTTCAGCAAATGATGTTGCTTCCTCTCTTGCTGAGGGAGTAGAAGCAATCAGAAGGCCCTTTTCTCAAGCTTTCACCATATCTCCCCATCTATGTTACATACTACCTATTTTGATTATTCATCTTACTTATTTTCTGTCTTTTCCTAATAAATGTAAGTTACATGAGAGTGACGATTTTACCTATTTTGTTCATTGCTCTATCTCCAGCACCTGCAACATAGTAGCCGGTCAATAAATATTTTTTTGAATAATACACAAATGAATATAACAGAGGACTAGTTTGCTCATTATACACAAAAACTCTTACAAATCAATGAGAGAAAACAATTGATTAAAATGGACAAAGGCGATATGGAGAGTTCACATACGAAAGAAATATAAATGACAATACATACTAGCCAAAAAATATGTTCAACATTGTTCATAATTAAAGAAAGAGAACTCAAAACCATAGCGACACCAAATTTCACCCATCTCTCCTTCATTTTAATGGCTGCAAACTATTTCCATGTTAATAGGCATATCAAATTTATTTAACAATTTCATATGGATTTAAATCTAATATTTACTACTGTAATGAAAGTTGTGGGCCGGGCACGGTGGCTCACGCCTGTAATCCCAGCACTTTGGGAGGCCGAGGCGGGCGGATCACCAGGTCAGCAGATCGAGACGATCCTGGATAATGCAGTAAAACCCCATCTCTACTAAAAATACAAAAAAATAGCCGGGTGTGGTGGCAGGCGACCATAGTCCCAGCTACTTGGGAGGCTGAGGCAGGAGAATGGCGTGAACCCTGGAGGCAGAGCTTGCAGGGAGGCGAGATCGCGCCACCGCACTCCAGCCTGGGCGACAGAGCGAGACTCTGTCTCAAAAAAAAAAAAAGTTGTGAGTGAACATCACGTTCAGGATGAGAATGCATGACATGATTATGTATGAGAGTGGGAGTGTAAATCAACTAAGGGAATGTAGAATGACTGACCTGAAAAAATTTTAAATCTTGATGAAAGCTACTGTTGGTGAGGATGCAAGAAAACGGACACTTTTAGATACTATTGGTGGAAGTGTAGCTTCACATTCTCTATTGAGAATATCTACCAACATTTAAAACAAACATATCCTACATACATGTGCCAAGATACATCTACAACAGGATGTTCACTCACCACTTTCATTATAATAGTCAATATTAGATTTAAATCAACAGGAAATTGTGAAATAAATTTGATACACCCATTACATGGAAATACATTGCAGCCATTATAAGAGAGAGAACCACATTTGCTGATATGAAAAAAATGTCCATTATAGACAACATTCAAGTAATGAGCAAAACAGTCCATGGAATGTGAGTGTGTCCATTAAGCACTTCCAGAATGCTATATAAGAAGCCATTAATAATGATTGTTTCTGAGAAGTATTTCCAGTGGGTTGGGGAGATTTTTTGTTGCTGTTTTATTCATGAAAGTGTTTTCTTTCATAAACATGTATGACTTATTTTTCTAAAAGAGAGAAATGCATCTTAAAAGATAATAAGCTTGTTTCTCTTTTATAATTTGAATACTGTGTGTATGAATACAGAAACACACACATACACACACACACACATATATATATCACATTTTATATAGTGCATAGGGTTAAAGCAATTTCATATCAGTTAATGGATCCATTTTTTGTTGTTGTTTAAAAGCTCTGTTTTCAGAAGGCAAAAACAACCTGTCAGGACAGTTGATTAAGTGCTTCCCACCCCTTACATACAAATACATAAATTCAATAATGGAAATAAATCACCCAGATCATTTTGTTTGGCATTTTGAAGGCAAAGCAACAAATCAATATACCACTTCAGGACTGGGTGTGTGTGTGTGTGTGTGTGTGTGTGTGTGTGTGTGTGTTTCTTCTCTTCCCTCCCCTCCTCCCCTTCCTCCCCCTCCTTCTTTAGACAAGTACTATGTTTTAAGATTTAGATATATAATTCTACTTAATTTGCCATGTGCCTACTGCTTGTCTAGTTCTCGATTAAGTCCTATAAGAAAACAAAGCCCTTCTCTCAAGAAGCTCATACTCTGAAAAGGTGGGAGGAACAATATAAACACACAGGAAATTGTAAGGAAAGACTTCACGGAAGAAGGGGGGCCTGAGAGTCCACAGGCAGAAATCAAGCTGCAAAATTAATGACCAATGCTTTCCTTCTAAGAATTGCCTTTGGAATTGAGGTTTTAATAGTCCATGTATTCCAGCAAACTATGACAAATCAGAAATGCTGCTATTAAATGAACCCCTTGGGCAAAACTTCTTACCAAACCAATTTCAGTTCAAATAGACAGCAAACTATAGCACAGAGAAAGGAAAATAGCCAACACCATTTCCAACACCACTTTATAAAGATAATTAACTTTTACTTATGCACATATAAGAAGATACTGCACAGTGAAAAAAAAGAGACTATTTTGGGATGTTGCTAAAGATGCAAGCATTTCAGGAAATTCCCTCCCCTTAATCGCCTTCCTGAATTATTATGCCCATTACCAACCCCATATCTAAATCAGAAAATTACTGAAATGCAAATTGAACAGAGCAATTTATCTGTGACTGAAAATATCTCTGAGTTAATAGAGCTCCACTGATGAGATCTAAACAAGACCAGGGAATAGCGGCACCTAATTTACAGTGGTATTATTTAGTGACATAAATTTAACCACAAGCAACGTATATCATGAAAGTCATAAATGAACACCAGAGAAAAACAGAAGAACAATGGGAGCTACGCAGAACGTGCTTTGTTAAAAGAGAAAAAGGATCACAGGACCATCACATTAGTGCTTGTTAACACAGAACTACAAACTGGTGAAAGTAATTAAGCCAGGGAATCAAAATCACTTGTCATTTTCTTTCCCTCCTGCAGATTTACAAATAAGTAAATCAATTTTCCTTTGCTTTCGCTTTTTTTTTTTTTTTTTTTTTTTTTTTGAGAAGGAGTCTCGCTCTGTCGCCCAGGCTGGAGTGCAGTGGTGTGATCTCGGCTCACTGCAAGCTCCGCCTTCTGGGTTCACGCCATTCTCCTGCCTCAGCCTCCCGAGTAGCTGGGACTACAGGGGCCCACCACCACGCCCGGCTAATTTTTTTGTATTTTTAGTAGGGACGGGGCTTCACCGTGTTAGCCAGGGTGGTCTCAATCTCCTGACCTCGTGATCCGCCAACTTCAGCTTCCCAGAGTGCTGGGATTACAGGCATGAGCCACCACGCCCAGCCACAAATAAGTAAATCAATTTTCTTTGTGACTTAAGGTCTCTTGAAAGATTTCCACAGAAAATTATTTCTCCATCTACCTAGCCGAAATGCTCACTGTTAAAAAATCAAAGGATTTGACTGAGCCCTGTGGCTTGCTCCTGTAATCCCAGCACTTTGGGAGCCTGAGGAGGGCAAATCACATGAGTGTAGGAGTTCGAGACCAGTCTGGCCAACATGGCAAAACCCCATCTCTACTAAAAAATACAAACATTAGCCGGGCGTGGTGGTGGGCACCTGTAATCCCAGCTACTCTGGAAGCTGAGGCTCAAGAATCGCTTGAAAGCAGAAGGTGGAGGTTGCAGTGAGCCAAGATCGCACCATTGCACTCCACCTTGGGCGACAGAGCGAGATCTTATCTTGAAGAACAAACAAACAAACAAAAAAAGCTGTAGAGATTCTGGTAAGATTTGGGAAACCCAAGAGGCAAGAGGCAAGGTCCATTTCTTCCTACTGAATCTTCCTTAGCAAACAAATCTCAAAAGAGGATTTTGACTAAAAGTCACCCAGCTTTAAAAGAGGAAACAGTCACCATTATGGCAGAGCAGGACAATGAAGCTGACACCTAAGTCAGTCATTTCAGAAGGACCAGTAAGGCAGGTTTTCTGTGGCTTTCCTCCACCTGTGGTTGCTGGCTTATGGTGGCTGTGTGTTGGGTTACTGAGTGGACGCACTCTGTACACAGTGGGGAAACCAGCAAAGCAGACGCAGAAAAGAAAATGGGAGAATTTGAGAGCTGATATTTCTTTAAAAAAAAAAATCGAAGTAGTCTTCATTTAAATTGAAATGCTGTTAGATGGTTTTGTGACTTATTTTACAGCTTAGTAGTATTTTTATTTTATTTTATTTTATTTATTTATGTATGTTTTGGAGACAGAATCTTGCTCTGTTGGCCAGGCTGGAATGCAGTGGCGCAATATCGGCTCACTGCAACCACTGCCTCCCAGGTTCAACTAATTCTCCTGTCTCAGCCTCCCCAGTAGCTGGGATTAAAGGCATGCACTACCATACCCGGCTAATTTTTGTATTTTTAGTAGAGACAGGGTTTCACCATGTTGGCCAGTCTGGTCTTCAGCTCCTGACCTCAAGTGATCTGCCTGCCTCGGCCCCCCGAAGTGCTGGGATTACAGGCATGAGCCACCGGACCCAGCCTGGTATTTTTATTTTAAATGCCTATGGCTGAGGGGCTCGATAGTCTTTTTAAAACTTAGTGTACTTACATTTTTAATCCAGAACCTCTGGTCAAGATGATGTTACAGGTGAGCAGCATCTATCTGGGCCAGTGGCACAGGAGTAAAAGAATTAACCAAGGCCAGATGTGGTGGCTCATGCCTGTAATCCCAGCACTTTGGGAAGCTGAGGCAGGTGGATCACGAGGTCAAGAATTTGAGACCAGCCTGGCCAGCATGGTAAAACCCCGTCTCTACTTAAAATACAAAAAATTAGCTGGGCATGGTGGCACGCACCTGTAATCCCAGCTACTCGGGAGGCTGAGGCAGGAGAATCAGTTGAACCCAGGAGGCAGAGGTTGCAGTGAACCGAGATTGTGCCAGTGCACTCCAGCCTGGGCGACCAGGGAGACTCTGTCTAGAAAAAAAAAAAGAATTAACCGAAACAGTTGTTAGTAAAGAAAGGCAGATTTATTAGAGAAAGTTGGAAAATATGTTGCAAGGTTGCAATGGGCAGAATCAGCGAACAGGAGCTGACTGCCAGGAAACAAAGGCTTGTTGGAAATTTTATGGAATGGTTCTTGGGCTGATTGATAATGGCAAGGTAACAGGCAGCTAACTTTAAGGTGTCTGGTGATAAGTTGGGTGCAGGAGGGCTACACATCCTGAACCATAAAGAAAGGCAGACTTATAGCTTATCTGCTTTCTCTTTTGGTTTTTCCCCAGTCCTACCTGCCTGACTCCTTTTCCCTAATTAGGACCCCACAGATAACACAGTATCTTCATGTTTCACTGCACTCCCTATTCCCCACTGTCATCCCCTGTTCAAAACCAATAGCAATGATAGCCATATAGGCATAGAAATGTAAAAACAACAACAACAACAAAAGGATAAATATCTCTGTGGACCAGAAACAGAACAGGACCCAGAATACTGCAAGAGATAGAAGCCGCAGGCCGGCTGGGATCAGGGGCAGGAAGCCAGCAGTGGTGGTGGAGGAGTCAGCTCCTTCAGAATGGCAAGGATGAAGAGTGCTGCCCCTGGGCGGGCCGGGAGCCTGGTGCATGGAGAGCCCAGGGACTGGGGCGGGCTCCTCTGCTCTTGAGAGGATGCTAAATGCAGTCACTGGCCACCCTCTCTGCCTGGAGCCATGGCTTTGTAGAAACTCAGGGCCCTGGGAGAGGAGAGAAAAAACCAGTCCTCAACTGGAGACTGAGTTAAGTTTTCCCCTTGGCTCCATAAATGGATCTACAATATCCCCCAAGGTCACCATGTGCCAGTATTCCCCAAATTCCGTGATAATAAAATCTGGTGTGCTAGATGGAGAACAGTGAACACTTTCTGAATTCAACCAACCTAGGACCACCTGGGACAAACCTGTAGTCCAACAAAGTTAGGTTTATTGGCTCATTGCTATGATGGAGATAGCACTCCCTGAGGAACCGTGGGTGTCTCACCAACAAAGGGAAAAAATAGAGTTAGCTTAGGATTAGGGAAAGAGTGGAGTTTAGGTGGAATTCAAATGAAGAGATTTGGAGGGTTTTTTTTTTTCCTTGCCATCTTAACCATTTATAAGTCTCAGTTCAGTGGTATTAAGTGAATTCTCATTGTTGTGCTCCCATCACCACCATCCATCCCCAGAACTCTTTATCTTACAAAACTGAAACTGTGTACACATTACACATTAACTCCGCATTCCCCATCCCCAGCCCCATCCTCTGGCATCCACCATTCTATTTTCTGTCTCTGTGAATTGGACTACTCTAGGAACCTCATGAGTGGAATCATACAGTGTCTGTTCTGTGACTGCTTGGTTTCACTTAGCATATAATGTCCTCAAAGTTCATCCATGTCATAACATGTTCCAGAATGTCCTTCCCTCATAAGTCTCAATAAATTTTTGGTATAAATGTAGGCCACATTTTCTTTAGCCATTCATCCGTGAGGGACATTGGGTTGTTCCCACCTTTTTGGCTATCAGGAATAGTGATGCTATGAACACTGGTGTGCAAATATCTATTTGAGTTCCTGCTTTCAATTCTTAGGTATATACATCCTAGTGGGATTTCTAGATTATGTAGTAATTCCATGTTTAATTCTGTGAGGAACTGCAAACTGTTTTCCACAATAGCTACACCATTTTTCATTTCCATCAGCAATGTATAAGGGTTGCAATTTCTCCACATCCCTTTCAATATTTGTTATTATCTGTGTTTTTTGTTTGTTTGTTTCTTTTGAGACAGAGTCTCACTCT
Source organism: Pan paniscus (assembly GCF_029289425.2). Classification (NCBI taxonomy): domain Eukaryota; kingdom Metazoa; phylum Chordata; class Mammalia; order Primates; family Hominidae; genus Pan; species Pan paniscus. The sequence continues at coordinate 25,955,573 of NC_073256.2, forward strand.
GCCCCCCAGGCTAGAGTGCAGTGGCGTGATCTCGGCTCACTGCAACCTCTGCCTCCTGGGTTCAAGCAATTCTCATATCTCAGCCTCCCAAGTAGCTGGGATTACAAGCATGTACCAACATGCCCGGCTAATTTTTGTATTTTTTGTAGAGATGGCATTTTGCCACATTGGCCAGGCTGGTCTCGAACTCCTGGCCTCAAGTGATTTGCCTGCTTCTGCCTCCTAAAGTGCTGGGATTATAGGCATGAGCCACCATGCCTGGCTATCTGTGGTTTTCATTATAGCCTTCCTAAGAGGTGTGACATGGTATCTCATCGTGGAAGGAGGCAATGTTTCAATAGCCTCAACACTAGTAGGGCTGTGTATAGAAGAGACATCAGGTCAGGACTGTGAAGTGGACTCGGGGTCTTATTCCTTTGGAAGCTGAGAAGTTAAGTGAATGTGAAATCCAGCGTTCAGAAACCTTTACCTACAGCTCTCCATCTGGGTTGGTAACCGAAGCTGCTTCTCTGTTTCAAAGTGACTCAGATCTTCCGGGCAAAAATGAAATGCTTCATTCTTACTGATATAATTTCCAACTGCAAGATTTCAGACAATCTATGATTTTAGAAAACAAGGTTTTTCAGTGAATGAGTAAAAGAAAGACCCCTTCAAAAAAGGGGGTTGTTATGACACTACAGTGGCAGAGCGTCCTTGGGAAGAACGTATGTAGCTGTTAACATGGCAGCAGGCCTTGTCTGTTTCAGCTATCCCAGCGTGACGAGTAGCCAGGCAGGTATTTTACTTTTCTTGTCTGAACTAATTTTTACTTTCTCAGCATCCAAGATGCAACGGAGAGAAAGGAAGAGAGAAAGTCATAAATAAAAACCTTCCTACTTAAAATGAACCTGCAAACCAAATTACAAATCATATTAATAGAATGCTAAGCTACGGCCACATCAGCATGAGACTAATGGCAAAAATGATATTGGGATCTGTCTGCTTTACAATTAATTGGTAGGGAGGCTTGGCTGAATCATTAGCCTTTCCTGGGTTTTTAATTTCATGTCGGTGTTAATAATGAAACTGACCCAATAGTCCTATAGATAGGTTTTTGGTGGTTTTTTTTTTTTTTTTTTTGATAAACATCAAAATTGATCCTTCTAATCTTAAAGCTTGAAACTTCTATTTATCTGAGTGCCTTCCTCAGAAAACAACTTTCACACCTCTCAAAAAAAAAAAAAAGTATCAAAAAGAACTGAAACTCACCAGATCACCACATCCAGACAATGAGATGACAGATGCCTCATTCATCATGATTGCTTCCTTTCCCCTCCTGAGTTCTTGTTTTCTCAATCATGGTTACATTTCTTCCCTGCTGTATAAACCCGTAGTTTTAGTTGGTCAGGAAGGTGGATTTGAGACAGCTCCCATCACCTTGGCAGCACCCAATTAAAGCCTTCTTCTTTGGCAATAATTGTCATCTCAGTGATTGGTTTTCTGTGCAGCCAGCAGCACCACCTAGACTAAACCCCTAGTGTTTCAGTAACAATAAAATGACCTATTCAATAACCTTGTTATTGGACAATTTGAGGAGGTACCATGTAAGAAAGGCATACAACATCAACACGGCTTTCAAAGGTAAGGTATTACTATTACTGTCGTTTAGTTATCTCTGAACAAAACATTCAGACACTAGGGACATTGCTACCCCGGCAAGCAAAAGTATCCATTCTTCTTTGCATGTTAAGTGAGACTCACAGAACATTTTTCTCATAACCCTCTGCTATTATATAAAATCAGGGCAGGGTCTGAGCAGGAGCCACCACTGGTATCCTCTTCTCTGAAACCTTTTCTGCTCTTCTGAAGGGTTATTTCACTCATTTAGACTCCATTTTCATAGATAAAGATATGGTTGGAGTCTCTTAATATTTTTCTCAGTCCTTCTCCTTTAGGTTGAAGAAATGGATCGTGAGCCTGTGAGCCTGAAAGCCTACAGTGCAATTTACATCCATCACTGTATAATTAGCCGAGCACAACAGAGAGGTCCTGCTATGAATACCTCTCCACACAAACCAGACAGGAAGAGCGTGTTTATTTCTTCCTTGCAAAGTGCAAATTGGGAGCCATCCAAGAATTTAGCAAGAATAAATTAAACATTTAAATCAACTGTTTGGAAATGACAATGAGGAGCTCTATGCAATATCATCAGGCTTCTTTGGAGACTTTGTTTTCTTTTTTTTTTTTTTTTTTTTTTTGAGACAGAGTCTTGCTCTGTCACCCAGGCTGGGGTGGAGTGGCGCAATCTCGGCTCACTGCAAGCTCCACCTCCTGGGTTCACGCCATTCTCCTGCCTCAGCCTCCTGAGTAGCTGGGAGTACAGGTGCCCGCCACCATGCCCGGCAAATTTTTTGTATTTTTTGTATTTTTTAGTAGAGACGGGGTTTCACTATGTTAGCCAGGATGGTCTCGATCTCCTGACCTCGTGATCCGCCCACCTCGGCCTCCCAAAGTGCTAGGATTATAGGCGAGAGCCACCGCACCCGGCCAAGACCTCGTTTTCATTGAGACCTAGCTTTCCAAGCCCAGGTTATCTCCCTGAAGTGGCATGTAAGATATTTTTTAATGCAGATGAAGTATTATTCTGGGTAATGACTTCAGACCCTAGGCTATAGTTAGCAGCTGATGAAGACACCTTCAAGCTGAAAGATGATATCTAACCAGGGAACTGACTGGACTTTTTGCTTTGCTTCTTCAAATATAGAAAACCCAGCTGCCAGTCCCTTGCTGGTGTGAAAGGGAAAGTCGACCAGTTGACCAACATGCATCCTTCAGTTTGCAGTCAGAGTAATCATCAGTCTGCCCCCTAATTTTCCTGTCATGGTAGGAACTATAAATGGCATTCTGTAAGACCGCAAATTGCTATGGAACACTTTGTGCATGAGGGAAATTCTCTCATTGTGTAAATGGATCAGTTGCCACCCTAAAATTACTGGCCTCTCCCTGACAAAGTGATGTAGAAGCCTTGCTGTTGTCAACTGGGTTGTGTAGAATCAGACTCACTTTACAGGAAAAAAGCTTTTTCTATCTTATGGTCCCTCAAAATAGGGGTTGTCAACTTTGGGTCAAACTAGTGAGCTGAAGGAGTGGTCATTTTTTTCTTTTAGAAATGGCTATCTCCAGGACTGCCATAGTGCAAGAAAAGAGAGTAGGTTCCCCTTAATTAGCTGGCAGTACATTTCTGTATTCTCCTCACCATGATTCTAGACCTAAACTCTCCAAAATTAGTCCCCTTAACTACCTCCCCCACTCAAGGATTCACTGTTGTTAGTTTGCCTAAAACAAAGTAGGAGGTAAACACATCCTTCTCTGCCTCCACACTGCCTTGTTCATGCTTGTAAAGTAGCTCAGCTCACTTTCCTCTAATTATTTGTCTCCCCACTAAATTGTAACACTCCAGAAGTCAGAAACTATATTCCATTCTACTTTGTATCCTGCAAACAGACCACAATACCTGGTGCATGGTCGGTTCTTAATAACATTTATAGTTGTGTGTATCTTCTAAATCATAATTTACTTGTTTTTTTAATACGAGAAAATTTAAGTATAGTTTTAAGATACCGGTTAAATAAAAAAAGATAGATTTGTTTCATGAGACTGAAATCTACCTAATAGTTCTACAGATAGTTTTTTTGTTTGTTTGTTTTTGTGTTTTTTTGGATAAACACAGAAATTGACCCTTCTGGTCTTACCTTCTGGTCTTGAAACTTACCAAATCATCACATCCAGATCATGAGACTCCAAGCCTCCCAAAAAGTTTCAAAGAGCTGCAACTCACCAGATCATTGCATTCAGAAAATAAGACACCAGGCCCCTCATTCATCATGATTGTTTCCTTAACCCTCCCAAGTTCCTGTTTTTCCACACATAGTTACATTTCTTCCCTGCCATATGAACCCCTAATTTTAGTCAGTGGGGGAGATGGATTTGAGAGTGCTATCCCTTCTTGTTGGCTACAACACCTAATTAAACCTTTCTGTGTTGGCAATACTCGTTGTCTCAGTGATTGGCTTTGTATGTAGTGAGCAGCAGGACCTAGACTGAACCCCTAGTGTTTCAGTAACAATACTCTATTGTGTGTCCTCTGGGCTGGGCAGCTAAAATATACTGAGGACTGAGACACTGCCTATGGTCCAGGGAGCTCACAGCCTAGTGGGGAAACACTCTTGAAGACAGATTATTAAGTGCTAAAGTAGAGGAAGAAATCAACTGCCATGAGAGCACAAGGGGAGCAAACAATTCAGTTGGGGGTAGCCTGGGAAGACTCCACACTGGAGGTGATTTTCTTTTTCTTTTTTTTTTTTTTTTGGAGACAAGAGTCTCACTCTGTCACCTAGGCTGGAGTGCACTGGCATGATCTTGGCTCACTGCAATCTCCGCCTCCTAGGTTCAAGCAATTCTCCTGCCTCAGCCTCCTGAGTAGCTGGGATTACAGGCATGCACCACCATGGCAGGCTAATTTTTGTATTTTTAGTAGAGATAGGGTTTCACCATGTTGGTCAGGCTGGTCTCAAACTCCTGACCTCATGATCCACCTGCCTCAGCCTCCCAAAGTGCTGGGATTATCGGCGTGAGCCACCACGCCCAGCCATGGAGGTGACTTTTAAAGTGGTCTTGGCATAAAGAGTGAACTAATAGACATTATAGACATGGAAGGGTGGGAATGTGGGAGGGAGGTGATGGATGAGAAATTACCTAATGGGTACAATGTACATTTCAGTCATGGTTACACAAAAAGCCCAGACTTCACCACTACACCATACATCCGTGTAACAAAACTGTACTTGTACTTCGTACATCTACAAAACTAGAAAATAAAAACAAAATAAAAGTGGTCTTGAAATATAGGCAATATTTCCCAGGTTTAGGAGGGCAAAAGACATTCTGAGAAACAGGAACAACAGCCGGGCATGGTGGCTCATGCCTATAATCCCAGCACTTTGGGAGTCCAAGGCAGGTGGATCATTGAGCCCAGGAGTTCAAGACCAGCCTGGGCAACACAGTGAGAACCTGTCTCTACAAAAAAATAAACAAAATTAGCCGGGTATGGTGGTGTGTGCCTGTAGTTCCAGGTACTCAGGAGGCTGAGGCAGGAGGATCACTTGAGCCTGGGAGACAGAGACTGTAGTGAGCCATGGTTGTGCCACTGTACTCTAGCCTGGATGACAGAATGAGAATCTGTCTCGAAAAAAACAGAGAGAGAAAGAAAAAGAGTGGAACTTTATTTTCAGAAGTTGTTCCTAGCAGGACAGAGAAGAATGCACATTCAGGCTGTGCTCCTGCTTTCCTCACTTGGCCTGCATGCTCGTTCCTCAGCCTTAGCACAAGGGATGGACTTTCAAATTAAATCTCCTAACAACTATTTCACAGTCTCATTTGTCTTTCCTGTCCTGGATTTGGGAATTGTGATTCCAGTAAGCAGAGGTAGGAAATCTCTGGATGGTCAGTTGACTTAAGGCATCATGCTCAAAAGGAAAGAAAAAGCCTCCTTCTATCATGAGATCCTGAGTGACTCCAGTTTTTCCTTGCTTATTTGTAAAGTAAGAGATTCTTCTCACTAGAGAAGGCATCAGAGGCCACCATCTGCCTCCACAGGACCTTGCTAATCCAGCCACTTCACACTCCTCCCCTCCCTTGTGTTAGCTGAAGCTCTGAGCTTCAAAGACCCCTGGAGAAAAGTTCTTTGGCATAGCTAGGGAACTTGCTAGAGAGAATCTCACATGAACCTGAGAATGCAGCGTAAGTTTCCACCAGTGGAAACAAAGGAGATATCTTTTGTCCTATTTTTCTTCCTCACTGCCATTTTATCATCCACTCTTGTGTCTGCAATGACCTCCTGCAAAGCCCTGAGGATAAGAGTAACTACCAGAATTAACGTGTAGTGGCACCATATATTTAATAATTCTGGTTAGGTTATTCTTTTAAATCAAGGCCAACATTAAATATGCTTCTAAATTGCTCCTTTGAACTGCAGTCATCCTGGTTTAAGTGGCCTGGAGGGAATACATTAAGCTGGCTTGCATCATCAACGAAAATACAACACTTAGATATACATCAACTTTAAGAGATTCTGACCTATGAGAGTACTGATTCATCTCCTATATTTTCTGTCTCTCTTATCGTAATAATCCTCCGATACCCTCTCATCAACGGCCCATGCATCGATCACTTCTTTTTATTTATTATTTGGTCATTTATATCAATCACCTGCAAACCCACAGCTAAAACAAAGGCCACCACCTTGGCAGCCTGCATCCAACCACGTGGTCTCTTCGGATCTTCCTCCCTCATCCTGACATCTCTGGTCATTATTCCCATGCTTTTATATATAAGTGTGTGTAGGAATATAGATGTTCTTTCCATATGTATGTAGTCCTTTAAAATTGTGTATTCTTAGTTGTTTTTAACTTTATAAAAATGTATATTTAGCCTGGTGCAGTGGCTCACGTCTGTAATACCAACACTTTGGGAGGCTGAGGTGGGCGGGTTGCTTTAGCTCAGGAGTTCTAGACCAGCCTAAGCAACATGGCGAAACCCTATCTCTACAAAAAAATACGAAGATTAGACAGGCGTAGTGGTGCACGCCTATAGTCCCAGCTACTCAGGGGCTTAGGTGGAAGGATCACTTGAGCCCCACAGGTCAAGGCTGCAGTAAGCTGAGATTGTGCCTCTGCACTCCAATCTGGGTAAAAGAGTAAGACCCTGCCTGTCTCAGAAAAAAAAAAAAAAAAAAAGGTATTTTATTTTGATGTGTATTTTTTTCACTTAATAGTATGTTGAAGAAATTTATCCATACCATTGCAAAATTGCTGTGGTTCATTTGTCTACTATATAATATTCAATTAGGTCAATTCACCATTTATTTATCATCCTCAGTGACAGGCATTTGTATCCAGGTTTTAGTATTATGGATGTTCTCTTACCTATATTCTAAGTATATGGGCAAGAATTTACCTTTGATCTATATCTAGGAGTGGAATCGCTAGGTATTAGGTTATATCAACATTCAATATTAGGAGAAAATGCCAAACTCTTTTCCAAAGTGGTTGCATCATTTCTACTTCCTCCAGTAATTGTCTCTATTGTTGGGCAGCATCCAATCCAGTGGAACATAAGATAAGCTAATGAAATGATTTAATATTACCGATACATAAATAGGGTAAATAATGAAGTGGAAGCTTCAAGATATGCCTCTTAGGGATGAGAGTACAGTCTCCCCCTCAGTTGATATTCATTGGTGTTCTGTCTACATAGATGTTTCTATTTCTCTCCTATATGTGCTTCTGTTGGGTTCCTCTCCATCTTGGTGGCTGTGGGAATGTTTTACCCTTTAATTCACTGGCAAAACTAAAAGCCCCTCCCAAAACAATTATATTCTTCTGCAAAAAAAAAAAAAAAAAAAAAAAAGCAGTAGTCTCTTCCACACCTCTTCCAAAGAGTTGTTTGTCCTCCTCTCTCTCTGTAAATTTTCTTCCACCCAATGAGTAGCCTTGAGGGTGGAGGTCAGACGTGCCAAATTAATTTACTTTGTTATTTAGCATCCAGATATCTCACCTGGGCATCTGGGTCTGTTAAAAAACACTCCCTTCAGGAAGCAAACTGGTGTGATTCATTTTCTAGTTCGTCCAAGTACAGCCAGGCTGCTGCTTTCGCATTCATGTCCTGTCTGTGTCATATCTGCATGGTCTGTTTTCATATCTGAAAATAGATGGTCTCAAGCAGCACTGCTGATAGGCCTGTGACCCTTCTTCACCCCCCAGGAACTTTCGCACATTTATTCTGTGTATCTGTTCACCCAGGCAGGGGAGAAACCTGCCACCTCTGCTGCAGGTGTGAGGGTCACCTTAGGTTTCCTGACAGCCCTGTATTCAGTTTGCTGCTCCCAGCTGCCAGCCCGTCTCCTCACCCAGGCAGCCTCATCAGATAGCAAGTTTCATTATGTGCAGTCCACTGGGGACTCTCCTAAAAGCAATACATTCATTTCACTGTGCTAGCCTCTGCCTATTAAAGCATTTTAGTCCTGTTTCTCCTTTAACCTCCCACGAGCCAAATATTCACTCTGACAAAATGCTATTCATTACAAAGTTAAGATGACTTTGACTCTGTTTCCCTTGCATATAATGCAATGAAGATGCTTTGTCCTGGATTCATCTAAAGCCTGATGGTATTACGGATAAAAACATGCCAAGGCGGGCAGTCTTTTTTCCCAAAATGGATTGAAATTACCTCTAGCTAGCTATGCCTTGCTTAGATAAAGAGCAGCTGGGAGAATAAAATGGCTTTCTGCTTATTTTTAATATCCTAACCAATATATATTGCTTAAGAGACAATGATCAGGGGAAAAAAAATAAGATAGAAAAATGAAACATCACTGGAATGTAAAAAAACAAAAATCAGTCTTTTTTACTCTGCTTTTATCCACAGATATTTTTCCATACCCTTTTTCTCCACACTGAGAGTTAGGAAATAGGGGAGCTTGGGGGAGTTACAGAACATCTCCAGGGCTGGGCACTTAGAAGGATCTTGCTGGTTGATTCATTTAAACATAAATTATAGCTATATTTGATTTACTGTCTAAGTCAGTTGCCAGTCCAAACCCAGCCTCTGACACATACCAGTACTGGGGAAATAGATCAACCTCTTGAGGACTCATTCCTCATCTATAAAATGGGAAAAATAGCACCTCCCTCATAGGTTTATGAGTAATAAGTGAAATAACACATGAAAACCCAGCCCAGCGCTCAACCTACAGTGAGAAAAAAATAAGTATGTATTTCCTTTTCCTGGTTCTCCTTCCTACGTAGGGAGTTAAAGAGATAAGCAGGAGAGAAGAATAAGAAGCTAGACTGTCATGAGTCTCAGAAAGAAGCCTTCTTCATACCTATTTGACTCTAGAGATGTGATCTCTCTTCTGCCTAAGCTGAAAGAATCATCTGGAATAACCACAGAAAATCAGGTCACTGTCTTAGATGTAGATATGCTGTTGCAGATGTTCCAGATAAAAAAATGGAAGAGGGGCCGGGCGCGGTGGCTCACGCCTGTAATCCCAGCTCTTTGGGAGGCTGAGGCGGCTGGATCACAAGGTCAAGAGATCAAGACTATCTTGGCCAACATGGTGAAACCCCGTCTCTACTAAAAATATAAAAATTAGCTGGGCGTGGTGGTGCACACCTGTAGTCCCAGTTACTCGGGAGGCTGAGGCAGGAGAATCACTTGAATCCAGGAGACGGAGGTTGCAGTGAGCTGAGATCGCACCACAGCACTCTAGCCTGGGTGACAGAGCGAGACTCCAGCTCAAAAAAAAAAAAAAAAAAAAGGAAGAGGAATTTCTTTCTGGTCAGAAGATGGGTGATAGCCACATGTCCCACTTGTTCTGGTCTTCAGTGTAACTGATCACTCTGCCCTCTTTGGGTGTCCTGGGTTTTGTAGCTGTGTTTTCACATCAACTTTACGTCTGGTTTTATCTTAACCCTTCCCTTCACTTCTCTTCTACTTTACCCACCATTCTTCTTCTTCTTACATATTTTCTACATTGCTTTATGTTATGTACCTCACAAGCCAACTTGAACCCTACTCTAATTACTTTTTTGATTAATTAAAACCTGCCTTTCCTGATTTTCTCTTCGTGGCTCTGCATGAGGCCTTCCCCTTGCATGTTTAATGGGTTCCCCTGAAGTTTGTCAGTTGATGAAGCTAAAGCCCTGCCACGGGGAACAAAAGGAGGATCTGTTGTTTCCCCAGCCATGGCCAGCCCCATCCCAGAACAGGGAGAAATCTGGGCTGAACAGTCCAGAATAACACTAGGAAAAGCCCCATATATGGTAAGAAAATAAAAGCAAAGTCATCTTCTTGCTTGTTTGTCCCATAAGAGACTTTATAAGTAATTGTTTTTCTAGAAATATTCCCATTCACTCTTTTTTAAGTAACTTTAAAATATCTGATATTGTTAACCCTAGGGAGTTCCTTGAAAAGTGTGTGGAATCCATCAGGATACTAAAACTATCTCCTTTTTTTGAGACAGAATCTAGCTCTGTCGTGCCCAGGCTGGAGTGTAGTGGTGCCATCTCGGCTTACTGCAACCTCTGCCTCCCGGGTTCAAGCGATTCTCCTGCCTCCGTCTCCCAGGTAGCAGGGATTACAGGTCACCGCGCCCAGCTAATTTTTTGTATATTTAGTATAGACAGGGTTTCACTGTATTGGCCAGGCTGGTCTCGAAGTCCCGACCTCAGGTGATCCATCCACTTCAGCCTCCCAAAGTGCTGGGATTACAGGTGTGAGCCACGGTGCTCCACCTAAAACCATCTTTTAATACCTTCCTAGGCTCTGGGATTACTTTTGAAGGACACCATTAGAATACTATGACTCAAGGCTAATGACAGGTGAAGAAGGACAATAGAAAATTTTCCACTTAAAGTTGTGTGTTTGTGACTCAATATGTTGAGATAGCTCATCAATTATTAACCAACTAGGAAAACTTCCAAGTACTGCATCAAAATGTACAACACCAGAAGGCATTCACCCAAGCAGGTTCTATTTATTGAATGCTGTTTACTATCTCTTGGCAGCTTTGTCTTTTTAGATGATGTTTAGAAGCCTCCCTAATATATACACTGTCAACTGAGGAGATCTCTGTTTGAATTTTTCAAATAAAAGGCTGGCAGAAACCCAAAGGCAAGTACCCTAACTTGAGATTCTTAGAGAGATAAAAGTAGGCCGTTCATCTGCAAATCCACCTTGGTTGAGTGCGTTCAATTTGCTGAATTTGTTTAGGAATACAGTTTAGTGATAATGATTAGACCTGTCATGCCATGGTACAATACCATAAAAGTCAGAGCCTAAAATGTGAGTGTGAACAGAACAACGGGTATTCCTAGAGAAGAAAACTCACAGTATTTCAGATGTTAGTTGGTGGTATTCATTCTTGGCAGCACTGGAAATTTTGTTTTATCTTAAAATCTTTTAACTGTTTTGTTATTCTAAAAGGTAAAAGGAGTTGAAATAGGGGAGTTTTTTTTTTTTTTTGGTTGTTTGTTTTTTGAGACGGAGTCTCACTCTGTTGCCCAGGCTGGAGTGCAGTGGCGTGATCTCCGCTCACTGCAAGCTCTGCCTTCCGGGTTCACGCCATTCTCCTGCCTCAGGCTCCTGAGTAGCTGGGACTAGAGGCACCTGACACCACTCCCAGCTAATTTTTTTGTATTTTTAGTAGAGACAGGGTTTCACCATGTTAGCTAGGATGGTCTCGATCTCCTGACCTCGTGATCTGCCCGCCTCGGCCTCCCAAAATGCTGGGGTTACAGGCATGAGCCACCGTGCCTGGCCGAAATAGGGGACATTTTATTCGGTGTGTCTGGTTTTTTTTTTTCCCACCATAAGCAAATATAAAGCCCTGGCTTTCAAAAACGTACACAGCTGACTAACATTTTGGGTGTAAAATTGTGAACTTATTGGTTCTGCTCGTTGATTTCCTTTGGAGACGAGCATTTTTTTGAAGACTTACTTTCAAAGGAATAAAGAATGAGACAAGAGAATGAAGAAAAGAGGTACTTGGTGGAAAAACAGATCCATCACAGTCTCATGAGTGATGGGCCGTGGCTCTGAATTTGCAGTCATCTCAGAAATGGCCACAAATTTTGGTGTGTGAAAGATGTTAAAGCAAAGCAACCATCCCAGTGAATCATGTGGGCACCTGCATAGGACACAGGAATCAACGGGCATGTGCATTTACAAGGAGGCTGCTGCGGTGGCTGTTTCCACCAAAGCCACTGAGAAGGCCAGATCTCTACTCCTATCTCAGGCCAGAGGCAGGTAGAGAAGGCTGGGCGTCCTATGCACAGGTAGGGAAGGGAAGGATAGCAGATTCTCACTGAGGGTATCCACCAGCAGCTTTTGCATTCTCTCATCATCAACTCCCCTCCCAACCACAGAGGAGGCTCATGTGGTACTCTTGGGTCACTGGATGCTACATGGCACAGATAACAGTGCTAGCCAAGCAATTAAATGGGTTTTCTATGTTTATCCCCATTTCCTAGAGAGATTAATGAAAGCGTACAGAGATTAAAGAACTTGCCTAGATCCACCTGAAGCAACACAATGGCCAGGTATTTACTAAAACCCATCTATTTCAGATTCCAGTTCCATAGTTAATCATTCAACAGGGCTGTTGCTAACGGGAGCAGGACATGTGTACCTTAGAGTGTATAATCCCATAATTCAGGAATCAATAAAGCCCACACAATTTTTATCCTAACATAGAGGCATATAGGGAAAATATTTCTAGTTAACTTTTTGTGTGTGTGTGTGACACAAAGTCTCACTCTGTTGCCCAGGCTGGAGTGCAGGAGTGCAGTCACGGTTCACTGCAGCCTCAACCTCCTCAGGCTTAGATGGTCTTCCCACCTCAGCTCCATGAGTAGTTGGGGCTACAGTCGTGTGCCACCATGCCTGGCTAAATATCTTTTTTTTTTTAACTTTTTGTAGAGACAAAGTCTCACTATGTTGCCCAGGCTAGTCTGGAACTCTTAGGCTCAAGTGATCCTCCTGCCTCTGCCTCCCAAAGTGCTGGGATTACAGGAGTGAGCCACCGTGCCCGGTTTCCAGTTTTCTTTCTCTTTCTTTCTTTTTTTTTTAAACAGAGTCTCACTCTGTTGCCCAGGCTGGAGTACAGTAGCATGATCTCGGCTCACTGCAACATCTGCCTCCCGGGTTCAAGTGATTCTCCTGCCTCAGCCTCCCAAGTAACTGAGACTACTGGCGCCTGCCACCATGCCTGGCTTATTTTTGGTTTTTGAGTAGAGACCGGGTTTTGCCAAGTTGGCCAGGCTGGTCTCGAACTCCTGACCTCAGGTGATCCACCTGCCTTGGCCTCCCAAAGTGTTGGGATTACAGATGTGAGCCACCGTGCCCAGCTTCCAGTTTTCTTAAGGGGAAAAAAATACATGAAAGCCTCTTAAACTATTTAAAAGAAAGATGTTGGCCGGGCGCAGTAGCTCATGCCTGTAATCCCAGCACTTTGGGAGGCCAAGGCGGGTGGATCACGAGGTCAGAAGTTTGAGACCAGCCTCGCCAACATAGTGAAGCCCTGTCTCTACTAAAAATACAAAAAATTAGCCGGGACTGGTGGCAGGCACCTGTAATCTCAGCTACTCAGAAGGCTGAGGCAGGAGAATCACTTGAATCCAGGAGGCGGAGCTTGCAGTGAGCCAAGATCTCACCACTGCACTCCAGCCCAGGCAACAGTGTGAGATTCTGTCTCAAAAAAAAGATATTTCACAAATTCAGATTATTACTGTTGTTTGATTACAATATTTTGTTACCTGCATTTCTAAGAAATATCATACTACTTAACCTCTAGGTACATAAAAGAAGCACAGAATCTTTGCTCTGTTTAGAACAATTGAGCAATTAGGGCTATATCTTCCTTTGGTGACAATTCATAAGGAACTCACCATATCTCTGCTACATCACCTGAAGATTTATATTTTGAAACTAGCCATTGTAATGTCCTTGATTAATAGCAATGCTATCTCTAATACAAATGGAAAAATAGATATAAATAATTGTGATAGGGTCATCCCCTTTTCCTACCTGATTTCTCATTCTATGAGAGCAATGCCATTTTTCCCTAAATAGCAGACCTAAGAAAGAGTTTCATTTTTCTTTTACACTTCCCCAGAGGAGCAAATATCACAAGAAACAGAGTTACATCAACCAAAAGCAATTTGTGTACCTAAACTATTCAGAAATGCTCAGACTGCAGAACCATTATTAGCATTTGATTGTACATTTTGTTCCTAACAAGCACTCCTCGGTCCTACAAAAGATAATTGTTGTTCTTCTTCACCTACTTTAAATTAATCTGTCCTTGGGGAGGTCACAGGACTGCCAGGTTAGCAGCTCTGGAATCTAGCCTCATAATTGTACTGAAGTATGGCCTTACAAGCTTCCCTTAGCAGTCACTTTTTAAAAAATAAAAATAAAAAGTAAAAACCCTGATTCTCTTCAAGTCCTGTTAGAAATTAGGCAGTGAGGCCAGGCGCAGTGGCTCACGTCTGTAATCCCAGCACTTTGGGAGGTCGAGGTGGGCAGATCACGAGGTCAAGAGATGGAGACCATCGTGGCCAACATGATGAAACGCCATCTCTACTAAAAATACAAAAATTAGCCTGGTGTGGTGGCGGGGTGCCTGTAGTCACAGCTACATGGGAGGCTGAGGCAGGGGAATTGCTTGAACTCAGGAGGTAGAGGTTGCAGTGAGTCGAGATCTTGCCACTGCACTCCAGCCTGGCTACTGAGTGAGACTCCGTCTCCAAAAAAAGGAAAAGAAAAAAGAAACTGGGCACTAGAAGTTGATTTCTGAATTACACATGTAAGGAGACAGAGCCTTCTGTTCTTTGCTTGGGATTAACAGATATTTACAGAGCCTTATGATGTGCCATTATTCTGAGTATCTGGGACTACAGGCATGTGCCACCACAGCCAGCTAATTGTTGTATTTTTAGTAGAGACGGGGTTTCACCATGTTGGCCAGGCTGGTCTCGAACTCCTGACCTCAGGTGATCCACCCGCCTTGGCCTCCCAAAGTGCTGGGATTACAGGTGTGAGCCACCGCACCCGGCCTGCTTACTATATTTATTTTTTAATATTTACAACAAACTACTGAAATGGATTATATCTCACTCAATTAACAGAGTAGAATTTGAAGTTCACCTGGTAACCAGTGGAGCCAGGTTTCACAGTGATAGCTCAATAGCTCAGAACACATCCTTTCCATGATTTCATGCAACTCTTAGGGGAGTGATCACTGTGTCCTCTCCTCTCTGCTAAAACCTTGCTCTGGTGGGAGCACGCGGATGGGTCTAGGTGGTAAAGCTGCTTTGGGGTCCAGGCAGTAAGAACTATATTTATGTATGGGTGCAGGGATCCACATATGTGATTAAGCTCTTCAAGCTTTGACCCAACAGGTCAAATCCAAGAAATTACAGAATAAAGTACTTCCCTCTGGGATCTTGTGCAAACTAAACCCTGGAAAAATATTCATGGTTACAACCATTACAGAGTCCAGAAACAATTACAGGATGTGCTGAACAGAAAGAATAGCCATTCACTGAGTCAGACTGTGCTCATAGCATAGAGACAAGAGCTGAGTGAAGCTAAGAGGAAGCTGAATTAGTCAAAATTCAGAACAGAGAGACCCAAGCTGGTTGGAGCCAGCGGGCAGCTGCTGTGGTCAGTGGCCAGGAAGCAGTCACTTTTTGAAGCGATAACTTTAAATTCTGGCCTTATTTTACCTTATTTTAAATGCATTTCACCCTAGGAGGCTGAGAAGCTGCATGGGTCCTTCCAAGGATCCAACCAATATTTGGTGATTCTGGAGAAAGCTGTGTAGGGAAGTCTGACTGTTAGTTTAAACCTTTGTGTTGCCACAGTCAAGCACAGCGCTGAGATCAGAGGGGCTTGATAAATATTTGTTGAAGACAGGAAGGAAAGGAAGGAGAAAATGGGCCAGATTTAAATATCTGAAACATGTCTAGAATCCAGAATTATGTGTCAGGAAGAGACAGAAAAAGCCACAGCCGAGCGCCCAGCTGTGGAATGGAAGTTGTCAGAAAAGGGCTTATGACTAGGGACCCATTCACCAGCAGATCTGGATGACGGACTCTTCCGTCATGAAGAAAGGCTGAGATGCAAGATGAAAAATCCAGTACTTGGAAGCACAGGAGAAACAAGGAATACATCCTGCCTCCGTGGAACTGGAGAAGTAATTAGGACCTTAATCATCCAGACACAGGAAGACGGAGAGACCAGCGTCCTGGGATGCAGAGGCATTGAGGTCAGCAGGATGAATAATCCAAAATTCTGACTAGGATATTCCCCTAATTAGGGTCATTATTCATCATAAAATCAAGTGGCATCTGCAGAAGGGCTTCTATACTCTTCATAGAGAATGCCAAGGTCTGGCAAAACCAGAAACCCAACAGCTTATTGCACATCTTCCTAGTGGCTGGTTACCAGTTTATTAATCCTAACCCCTGGATAGCCGAGCAGATATGGCAAGTTCTTTTTGGTCTGGTAAAAGACCTACCTCTCCCTTTCAGTTGGTTTTTGTTTTTGTTTTTGTTTTTTGAGATGGAGTTTCACTCTTCCTGCCCAGGCTGAAGTGCAATGGTGTGATCTCGGCTCACCGCAACCTCTGCCTCCCAGGTTCAAGCAATTCTCCTGCCTCAGCCTTCCCAAGTAGCTGGGATTACAGGCTAACACGCCTGGCTAATTTTGTATTTTTAGTAGAGATGGGGTTTCTCCACGTTGGTCAGGCTGGTCTGGAACTCCAGACCTCAGGTGATCCTCCCACCTCGTCCTCCCAACATGCTGGGATTACAGGCATGAGCCACTGTGCCCGGCCCCTTTCAGTTTTTTGAAGAGAGAAAGCAAAAACACCTTAGGCAAGCCATTGCCTGGCAAAATAAGATGGGGGAGTAGTTTTTCTCTAAGCACAGTTCTTTAGGACAGTGTGATGGACGGGAGCAGAATGCCCTTGAAGGGTGAGACCTGGTGTTTCACCTCAGCTCCCAATCAACCCAGTCCCTGGCACACACTCCTGATCCCAGGGTGGGGTTGTTTGTCCCTTCCTCGTTTCTTCTGCATTTCCCATCTCAGCATATTTAGCATATTATTTTTACAATCACCTGATTATTTTATCTTTATGTCTGATTAGTTTCTTTTTGGTTTTTTTTTTGAGACAGAGTCTCCCTCTGTTGCCCGGGCTGGAGTGCCGTGGCATGATCTCGGCTCAGTGCAACCTGCACCTCCCGGGTTCAAGCCGTTCTCCTGCCTCAGCCTCCAGAGTAGCTGGGATTACAGGTGCCTGCCACCACACCCGGCTAATTTTTGTATTTTTAGTAGAGACAGGATTTCACCATGTTGGCCAGGCTGGTCACAAACTCCCGACCTCTGGTGATCCACCTGACTTAGCCTCCCAAAGTGCTTGGTATTACAGGTAAGAGCCACCGTGCCCGACTGTGATCAGACTATTAACTCCAAGAGAATAGGTACTACATCTACTTTTCTTTTTCATCTTTGTGTCACCAGAACCCAGGCCTGTGCCTGGCATGCTCACTAAATAACAGTTGGATGAATGAATATCAGGAACTGGGCACCATGGCAAGACCCCTACTCTACAAAAAAATTAAACATAAAAAAATTAGCTGGGCGAGGTAGTGTGCGCGTGAAGGCCCAGCCACTTGGAAGGCTGAGGCGGGAGGATTGCTTGAGCTCAGGAATTCGAGGCTGCAGTGAGCTACGATTCGGCCATTGCACTCCAGCCTGGGCAACAGAGCAAGACCCTGTGTCAAAAATAAATAAATAGAAGAATTATCTCCAATCGCAACTATAGGGAAGAAAAAGAAAATTTTACAGGCGAGAGACACAGGATAGTGTTGCTTTCACATTTCTCTTGAGCAGGCTTTTGGGAGCTGCAGTGTAGCAGCATAAAATCTCTCTCTACAGAGCTTGGAGCTGGAAGTCCAAAATTACAAGAAAATAATGGATTACAAGATGTGTGGTATAACTTAACAGTAATTTCTAGGTCAGTTGCAAATGATGACCGTTAATAATTACAAGGTTTTATTCAGGCTTTTCTATTTTCAGAGTGCTTTACAATCATTAATTTGTTATTCCTCACAACATCCCTATGAGGTAGACCATCATCGTTAGTGCATTACAGATGCACTAGGGATGTCAGTTTGGATTTAACCAGGAATGTGGCTATACTTAGTAGTTCATTTGCCCCTCTGCTTTCTGGTCTTAAAAATCTACTGATGCTGCCTAGAGGGTGAGAATGCTAAAGTGCGATTCAGAAAGAAACATTGCAGACAACTGAGAGCATTACAGAGGCAGAGTAGGTACTAAATCTCTAAAACATAAGAGGTACCAGAGAGAAGCCTCAGTGTATTCTAGAAGCAAATGCATTAGCGTCTGACCATTTTCTAAAACGTGTGCCTCCCCTCCCCTCCCCTCCTCTCCCCTTCCCTTCCCTTCCTTTCCTTTTTTTGAGATGGGGTCTTGCTCTGTCACCCACGCTGGAGTGCAGTGGTGCAATCTAGGATCACTGCAACCTGCATCTCCCGGGTTG
This sequence comes from Pan paniscus, assembly GCF_029289425.2. Lineage (NCBI taxonomy): Eukaryota > Metazoa > Chordata > Mammalia > Primates > Hominidae > Pan > Pan paniscus. Next base: position 25,973,739 of record NC_073256.2, read on the forward strand.
AAGCGATTCTCCTGCCTCAGCCTCCTGAGTATCTGGGACTACAGGCATGTGCCACCACAGCTGGCTAATTTTTGTATTTTTAGTAGAGATGGGGTTTTACCATGTTGGCCAGGCTGGTCTCAAACTCCTGACCTCAAATGATCCGCCTGCCTTGGCCTCCCAAAGTGCTGAGATTGCAGGCATGAATTGACATGCCCGGTCCGGTGGAGCCTTCTTAACAGGCGTTGAAATTGTCCTTGTTATAAGTTTAATTGCAGGCCGGGCACGGTGGCTCACACCTGTAATCCCAGCATTTTAGGAGGTCGAGGCGGGCTAATCACGAGGTCAGGAGATCGAGACCACCCTGGCTAACATGGTGGAACCCTGTCTCTACTAAAAATACAAAAAAAAAAAAAATAGCCGTGTGTGGTGGTGGGCACCTGTAGTCCCAGCTACTCAGGGGGCTGAGGCAGGGGAATGGAGTGAACCCGGGAGGCAGAGGTTGCAGTGAGCCAAGATCACACCACTGCATTCCAGCCTGGGTGACAGAGCAAGACTCGGTCTCAAAAAAAAAAAAAAAAAGAAGAAGTTGAATTGTATCTCCCCAAAAAGATGTGTTGGAATCCTAACCCCCAGTACCTCAGAATGTGACCTAATTTGGAAATAGGGTATTTGCTGTTGTAATCAAGTTAAAATGAGATCATTAGGGTAGGCCCTAATCCAATATGCTAATGTCCTTATAAAAAGAGGAAATTTGGCCAGGCGCAGTGGGTCACGCCTGTCATTTCAGCACTTTGGGAGGCCGAGGCAGGTTAATAACTGGAGGCCAGGAGTTCGAGACCAGCCTGGCCAACATAGTGAAGCCCTGTCTCTACTAAAAATACAAAAACAAAAAGAAAATAGCTGAGTGTGGTGTCATGTACCTGTAATCCCAGCTATTCTGGAGGCTGAGGCGAGAGAATCACTTGAACTCAGGGGGCAGAGGCTGTAGTGAGCCAAGATCTCTCCACTGCACTCCAGCCTGGATGACCAAGCAAGACTCTGTCTCAACCAAAAAAAAAAAAAAAAGGAGGAAATTTGAACACCGAGACAGACATGCAAAGAAGAAATATGGAGGTATGAAGACAGAAGATTCAGGTGATGCATGTTCTAGCCAGGGGACTCCACATATGGACAGCCAACTATCAGAAGCTACAAAAAGGGAAGGAAGGAACATTCCCTTATAGGATTCAGGGAGAGGATAGCTCTGCTGCTGCCTTAACTTCGGACTTCTAGCCTCCAGAACTGTGATGCAATACATTTCTGTTTTTCCTTTTTTTGGGGGGGGGTTGGAGGAGGGGGACAGAGTATCACTCTGTGGCCAAGGCTGGAGTGCAGTGACGCGATCTCAGCTCACTGCAACCTCCACCTTGTGGGTTCAAGCAATTCTCCTGCCTCAGCCTCCCAAGTAGCTGGGATTACAGTTGCGTGCCACCACACCCAGCTAATTTTTGTATTTTTAGTAGAAATGGGGTTTTGCCATGTTGGCCAGGCTGGTCACAATCTCCTGACCTCAAGTGATCCCCCTCCTCAGCCTCCCAAAGTGCTGGGATTACAGGTGTGAGCCACCACACCAAGCCACATTTCTGTTTTTCTAAGCCACCTAGTTTATGGTACTTTGTTTATAGCAGCCATGGGAAACTAACACAGTACTCCTAATAGATTAATCTCAAAAGGACACAAAAAGTGGCATTGTCCAAGGCCAATACCACGGTGTTCAAGTTATCCTTGGTGCTAAGTCACTTCCTACCATATGATAACTCGTGTGTGTGAAAGTTGGTCCTCAGCAATCAGAGCCTTGGGCGATGTTTTGAATTGTTACATGCTCAATTACAATTATGGCCACAGCTCTACACTATAGGGGCTGCCCCCTAAAAAAATGAGATTTTCGTATTAACAGTCTATATCCCTAGTTTATTAAGGGGACCTCATTTGAAAATACTTGCTTTTAGTCACACAAAGAACAATGGGAAAAAAAAGGTGAATGGAATGATACAACCTATCACCACTATAAAGAGAGTATTTTCAATGCACGTCTTACCGGTATCCATGTCAAGCAGTTTTTAAAACCACAACAAATTAAATTCGAATAACAGAAGAAAATAAAATATAAACAGGAAAGGTTAATAAAATAGAAAATATACAATAAAGAAAATCGACAAAGTCAAAGATTATTTGAAAAGACATTCTGGAGTGATTTTAGCACAACTGGTAAGAAAAAGACAGAGAAGACCGAAATTGCAAATATTGGAAAAGAGACATGACTGTACATTAGATAGATATTAAAAAGCTGTTAGGAAGAGGTTATGAATAACTTTAGGTCAACAAATTTGACAACTTAGACAAAATGTACACATTCACAGAAAAATACAATTCAGAGTCAGGCACAGTGGCTCACGCCTGTAATCTCAGCACTTTGGGAGGCCGAGCAGGGGCGGATCACCTGAGGTCAGGAGTTCAAGACCAGCCTGATCAACATGGTGAAACTCCGTCTTTACTAAAAATACAAAAATTAGCCGGGCATGATAGTGGGCATCTGTAATCCCAGCTACTCTGGGTGCTGAGGCAGGAGAATCACTTAAACCCGGGAGACAGAGGTTGCAGCGAGCCAAGATCATGCCACTGCACTCCTGCCTAGGCAACAGAGATAAGACTTCATCTGAAAAAAAAAAAAAAAAGAAAGAAAACTACAATTTGATAAACTGGCAGAAAAACAAGTTAAAAATTTTCAATCATATGTATGTTAAATAAATGGAATGTGTAATTTAAAATTCTCTCAGAAAGAAACTACCAGAGCTAGATGGCTTCACACCCGTGAATTCATTGAAACTACACTCTTAACAAACTCTTTATAGGATATAAAAGCAGAAATGCTTCCCAGCTTGTTTTATGAGGCCAGCATAGCCTTACAACCCAAACCCAGAAATGATATTACAATAAAGGCAAATTTTAGTACAATATCTCTCAGGAGCACAGATGCTAAAATCCTAAACAATATGTTATCCAAGGCGAATAAAACAATGAAGCATGTTTACAAAAATTAAAAAGGTCTAAATAAAAGAATAGGCCGGGTGCAGTGGCTCACACCTGTAATCCCAGCACTTTGGGAGGCCGAGGTGGATGGATCACGAGATCAGGAGATCGAGACCATCTTGGCTAACACGGTGAAACCCCGTCTCTACTAAAGATACAAAAAATTAGCCGGGCATGGTGGTGGTCGCCTGTGCTCCCAGCTACTCGGGAGGCTGACGCAGGAGAATGGCGTGAACCTGGGAGGCGGAGCTTGCAGTGAGCAGAGACCACGCACCACTGCACTCCAGCCTGGGCGACAGAGCGAGACTCTGTCAAAAAAAAAAAAAAAAAAAAAAAAAAAAGAATAAACTACCTGTACCAATTCCAAAAATTTGACATTATAAAAATGTAAATTCTCCTACAAATAGATGTGTAGTTTAAATGAAATGCCAATCAAAATCTCAGACAGTTTATTTTTGTGAAAATTTGACAAACAGATTCTAAAGTTTATATTAAATGCAAAGAATATGGAATAGTCAAGCTAACCTTGAAGAACAAAGCTGGAGGACTTACACTACTCAATATCAAGACTTGCTATAAAACTATAATAATTAAGATATTGTGGCATTGGCACAAGGATGAATAGATTGATGGTACAAAATACAGAATCCAGAAATAGACCGACAACAAATGGAGTTACTTGATTTATGACAACAGTATAACTGCAGTGAATGGGGGAAATAATGGATTTTTAAAATTAATTGGGACAATTGGATATTCATATGGGAAAACCATATTATGATTTCTACGTCACATCATGTAAAAATGTTAGTTCTATATGACTTCAGACTAAATGTAAAAGGTAAAACAGTAATTTTTCTAAGATGGGAGAATATTTTCCTAATCGTGGGGCAAGGACTTTTTTCAACAGGACACAAAAGGCTTCAGAAAAACTAGACATACTGAATTTCATTAGTATTAGGCCGGGTGCGGTGGCTCACGCCTGTAATCCCAGCACTTTGGGAGGCTGAACCAGGCGGATCACAAGGTCAGGAGATCGAGACCATCCTGGCTAACACAGTGAAACCCCGTCTCTACTAAAAATACAAAAAATTAGCCGGGCGTGGTGGCGGGCGCCTGTGGTCTCAGCTACTCGGGAGGCTGAGGCAGGAGAATGGCGTGAACCTGGAGGCAGAGCTTGCAGTGAGCCGAGATCGCACCACTGCACTCCAGCCTGGGCGACAGAGGGAGACTCCGTCTCAAAAAAAAAAAAAAAAAAAAAAAATTAAGAACTTGTGCCCATCAAAAAACATTGAGAGAGAAAAGGCAAGACACAGGATGGAAGAAATATACACGTGCGCGTGTCTGTATGTGTATATATAAAATGTCTTATATATAGGACATGTACATAACTCCTGGGGGTAAAATTGGCTAAGGACTTGAATAAGCCCTTCACAAAAGAAAAAAATCAAAATGAACAATAAATACATTAAAAAGGTGCTCTAAATCAATAGTCACCAAGGAACAGAAATTAAAACCATATTGAACTGTCACTCCACATCCACCGAAATGGCTAATATGAAATAGTCCTACAGTACCAAGTGTTGGTGAGGATTGTTTGTTTTGTTTTGTTTTGAGACAGTCTCATCATCACGCAGGTGGCTGGAGTGTAGTGGCGCGATCTTGGCTCACTGCAACCTCTGCCCTCCGGGTTCAAGTGATTCTCCTGCCTCAGCCTTCGAAGTAGCTGGGATTACAGGAGTGCTCCACCACGCCCAGCTAATTTTTTTGTATTTTTCAGTAGCGATGGGATTTTGCCATGTTGGTCAGGCTGGTCTTGAACCCCTAACGTCAGGTGATCCACCCCCCATCAGCCTCCCAAAGTGCTGGGATTACAGGCATGAGCCACCGCAGCTGGCCAAGTGTTGGTGAGGATGTGAAGGAAGTGGAATAGTTATTACTGGCTGCTGGGAATGTAATGGGCATAACCCCTTAGAAACTGTTCTGCAGCATCTGCCAAAGTGAAAAAGATGCACAGGCTGTGACCCAGCAGTTTTACTCCTCAGTATATATCCAACAGTAATGCATACATTCATTTACCAAAACACATAGGAGAATATTTATAGCAGCATTATGCAAAACCACGGAAGCAATTCAAAGCCCAAAAAAAAAAACAGATAAAAAAAGGAATACAATACAGCAATAAGAATAAACCAGCTGTTGTTACACACACTAACACAGGTAAACATCACAAACATTATGTTTAGCAAAAGAGGCCAGATGCAAGAGTATGTGCTGTCTGACGGATTCCATCCATCCATCTATTCATTTATTCATTTAGAGATAGGGTCTCACTATGTGGCCCAGGTTGATCTTGAACTCCTCGGCTCAAGTGATCCTCCTGCCTCAGCCTCCAGGAGTAGCTGGGACTATAGGCAGGGGCCACTGCATTCAGCTGATTTAATTTATGTAAAGTTCAAAAACAGGAAAACACATCATTAGTGGTGGAAGTCAGGGGAGCAAGGAATAGGTGGAAGGGAGTATGAAGATATTTATGGGATGTTGCAAATTGTTCATTCTTTTTTTTTTTTTTTGAGATGGAGTCTTGCTCTGTCGCCCAGGCTGTAGTGCGGTGGCGCGATCTCGGCTCACTGCAAGCTCCGCCTCCCGGATTCACGCCATTCTCCTGCCTCAGCCTTCCAAGTAGCTGGGACTACAGGGGCCCGCCACCACGCCTGGCTAATTTTTTTTGTATTTTTAGTAGAGATGCGGTTTCACCGTGTTAGCCAGGATGGTCTCGATCTCCTAACCTTGTGATCCGCCCGACTCGGCCTCCTAAAGTGCTGGGATTACAGGCGGTAATTGTTCATTCTTAATCAGGGTATGATTTACCCAGGTATGTTCATTTTGAAAATTCAGCTATATATCTATGGTTTGTGTGCTTTTTTGTGTGTGTATTTCAATAAAAATGTACTTGAAAAGAATGTGTTACATCCGGATATGCATTTATAAAGCCCATATAACTTTAGAATCTGATAGATTCTTAGATTTGGGACAAAAAAGGAATGACGGACTTTCCCTTGATTGGGAGGTGGCTAGAAATGTGGCTGGGAGGAAAAATGGAGCCCACACTGTGAAGTTCTTTCAATACAGTGCCCAGGCCTTGAGAATGAGTTCAGGAGACCACAGAGAGCTGGTGGGGATGAAGTAAGGCAATATGACTAGACCCAGGTTTATGGAAAAATTCTTACAGTGATATGTGAAATAAACTGAAAAGGCAGAAGGGAAGATGCAGGGAGGCTAGGTTAGACACTGTCAAAATAATGAGAAAAGAAATGAAGGTCATGTGTTTTCCCCAAGCCCATCCAAGCCTGCCCCTTTATCTAGACCTGTGGAATAAACAAGTACAGATTCTGCAAACACTGGCAATTCCTGGAAACTCTGTCTTTCCATCCCAGGAGCATCTTCCTTGCTGATGACTTGCAGAAGAGGAACAAGCCCTGGAGGGACTGCTGTCAAAGAATCTTCATCCTGACAAGTACTTGGGTGCCAGTTCTTGTCATGCTTCGTATCTCAGGACACATTCATGCATGGAATTTCTGGTGAAATTCAAAGTTATGCTGTCTAATAAAATATCACAGGACAGAAACTGCATAGCAGTACAGATCTAAGGACTCCAAAGTTGGATCAATATATTTTGACACTAACTTCTTTACTTGAGTGATGTTAAGGTGGACTAGAGGCTGGGCACAGTGGCTCACGCCTGTGATCCCAACATTTTGGGAGGCTGAGGCAGGAGGATCACTTGAGGCCATGAGTTTAAGACCAGCTTGGGCAATGCAGCAAGACCTTCTCTCAACAAACAATTAAAACAAATTGCCAGGCGTGGTGGCACACATCTGTAATCCCAGCTACTTGGGAGGCTGAGGTGGGAGGATCGCTGGAGTCCAAAAATTTGAGGCTACAGTGAGTTATGATGCTGCTATTGCACTCCAGTCTGGGTGACAGAACCAGACCCTGTCTCAAAAAAACCCAAAAACACAAAAAAGCAAACGATAGACTGGAAGTACTAGTGGTAACAAGGAAAACAGTATAAGGAATAGCTTCAGCTTTTTTGTGATTTTGTTACCAGGGGAGCCCTGATGAATTAACTGGAAAAGTTATTTTTCTTACGGTTTTTCTTTAGTCACTTTATTTGTAGGCATAGTTACTTAAAGAAACTAGGTGCCCCGGCATGGCACCAGAACTTCTTGACCCCGATCAGATACCAGAGGGAGATAAGACCCCGCAAACCAGAGCAACAGGAAAAGGTTCCCCAAGTTGCCTTCAATGCTAAAATTCTCTCCCCCCAAAAAAATCTCCACTCTTTTGTGTATATGTGTTGTATGAAGACATATGTTTGAATTCAGCCTATATGTCTGCAGTCCTGCCCGGCACATGCAAACATTCCTCTCTCACCCTGCTCCTAGTCCTTAAAAAAAAAACCCATGTCTTCCATAGTTCAGCAAAAAGGAGCATTGAGAGCCAGAGCCTCCCTCCTTTGTTCCCTGACAGTGAATAAAACCTGATTGCCTTTTCTGCTAGGAAGTTCTTCCTTTGCCACCAATACAAAATGGGAAAAGAACTCAGTTTATGGGCAACAGTTTTATATGTAAAAATAATGCTCCTCCAGCCCTCTGGACACAAGAAATTCACTCTGGTTTATAGACAAGGCATGCATGCACAAGAATCCAGCAAAGAGATAAGAAAATCTCCTCCCTCCTTTTCTTTCCCTCTTTTATGGTTTATATAAAGCATATGAGATGGGAGTGAGGACTAAACTCTGATTTTTTTATCTTGCCCAAATTCCCATCTAAGGTGTCTGGGGAGTCACGCCCTACAAATCATAAATTCTCATCAGATGGGTTTTCTTTAACCCTATATATCATGACTTACTTTCCAACCTGACTCTGGCATAATGTTATGAGACAAGGAAGAAAATTAAAATTTACCCCGAAACATGTTTCATTGCCATATTTTGAAATGTCCCTGCAAAGCTGTTCTTTGTGAGGAGGGGGGTGGATGACAGAATTTGCATCTGTAAAGAATTTATTTATTTATTTATTATTTTATTTTATTTTATTTTATTTTGAGACAGAGTCTCGCTCTGTCCCCAAGCTGGAATGCAGTGGTGGGATCTTGGCTCACTGCAACCTCCAACTCCTGGATTCAAGCAATTCTCCTGCCTCAGCCTCCCAAGTAGCTGGGACTACAGGCATGCACCACCATGCCCAGCTAATTTTTGAATTTTTGTAGAGACGGGGTTTCACCATGTTGGCCAGGATGGTCTCGATCTCTTGACCTCATGATCCACCCGCCTTGGCCTCCCAAAGTGCTGGGATTACAGGCGTGAGCCACGGTACCCGGCCAAGAATCCATTAACATAGCTAGATTTTTTTCTTCCATACCCTCCCAATCCTAAAGAGATAACTAAGATCGGAATAGGAAACATTTGTCGTATATTGTCTCTGAGGGCAGCCACTGTAAGACTTCAAAAGAACTTTGGTCTCCACAATCTTTTTCTTAAACAGAGCATCCCCTTTCTATCAATCCCAGGTCTTTAGACAAAGTCAACCAATTGTCCACCAGAAAATGTTTAAATTCACCTATAGCCTGAAAGCCCCACCACCCCCGACCCCTGCTTTGAGTTGTCCTGCCTTTCTGGACCAAACCACAAACCGATGTATTTCTTACATGTATTTGATGGATGTCTCATACCTCTTTAAAACGTATAAAACCAAGCTGCACCCCGACCACCTTGGGCACATCTTCTCAGGATCTCCTAAGGGCTGGGTCACGGGCCATGGGCACTCATATTTGGCTCAGAACAAATCTCTTAAAATATTTTCCAGAGTTTGGCTCTTCATTGACAGGAATATACAGAGCAAGGAGTTAATGCAGCAGGCCTATACTGTTGTCCTGGGAAAGACTTGCTTGCAAGGGTGGCCCTTGACAGACATCTAGGAATTTAGATTTCAGGTGTGTTCCTGAAACCGCCATTGAAAAATTATAACAGTAAGAAAACTATGACTGTGAAAGAGATCTGATCTAACCAAACCCTATCTTGCCTTTAACCTCCAAACTGCCCTTAGTCATTTCTGGACTTGGGCCAAACTAACTTTGGAAGAAGTTTAGTTTACCGTTTAAATGATCATAGCCCCTCCCCAAAACGAAACCACCTTTGTAAAGCTAATGAAAGACCACCAGGTTAGGAGGATGAGAGGAGCCTGAATTCTGCTAAGGTGTAGACATACAGCAATGGTCACCCATTATTCCAGGGGTCACAAGATTTGCAACTTCCCCAATTACTCCTGCAGATAATATCACAATTGTAGAAGCTGAGATTGGCCTTTTGATATGGGCTTTCAGATTTGTGCATTTCTGATATCCGATGACTCTACTGAGACCAACAATCAGTCCTGTGGGCCCCATCCAGAAGCGGACTTAGTGTGCAAAGCACCCTTTTCCACACCGCTATGATTGTATCCCACCAAGCAGCTGCACCCATCCCCTTGCCTGCCAAACAATCCTTGAGAAAACCTATCCTCTGAGTATTCCAGGAGGCTGATTTGAGTAATAATAAAACTCCAGTCTCTCACTCAGCTGGCTCTGCATGAATTAAACTCTTTCTTTACTGCAATTCCCCTGTCTTGATAAATTAGCTCTGTCTGGGCAGTGGGCAAAATGAACCCATTGGGCAATTACATTCCCACTCTTAACTGGTTAAAGTGACTTACTGTGTCTAGACTGTTTGTACAAATAATATGGTTTATGTTTCAGGGTCCTCCAGAGAAGCAGAATCACGGGGTGGGGGTGTATATTTTAAGGAAATGGCTCGTGATTATAGAGCTGGCAAGTCCAAAACCTACAGGCAGGCCATCAGGTTGGAGACCCAGGCAGAGCCAATGCTGCAGTTCAAGTCCATAGGCTGTCTGCTGGCCAAATTCCTTCTTGCTCAAGGAAGGTCAGTCTTTTTTTTTTTTTTTTTTTTTTTTTTTTTTTTTTTTTTTTGAGACAGAGTTTTGCTCTGTCGCCCTGGCTAGACACGATCTCGGCTCACTGCAAGCGGGTTCATGCCATTCTCCTGCCTCAGCCTCCCAAGTAGCTGGGACTACGGGTGCCCGCCACCAAGTCTGGCTAATTTTTTTGTATTTTTAGTAGACGCAGGGTTTCACCATGTTAGCCAAGATGGTCTCGATCTCCTGACCTCGTTATCCACCCACCTCGGCCTCCCAGACTGCTGGGATTACAGACATGAGCCACCGCGCCCAGCCTGGGGAAGGTCAGTCTTTTGTTCTAGTTGGGCCGTCAACTGATCTTGGAATCTTGGAAGCTTGTACGTGGTTTCCCCTAGACTTCATCCCATGTGTCTTTTCTCTTTGCTGATTTGGTTTGTATCCCTTTGCTGTAGTAAATCACAGTTGTATGACTAGATATGGAGTCCTGCAAGCCCCACTAGTGATTCATCAAACCTGGGGGTAGTCCTGGGGACCCCAACACACGATATTACAAGGGCCCATCTTATTCCTTTCATCCACTGAAACATATTGAAAGGTGTAACATAAGTAAATCACATATTGTATCAAAAGCATATTATAATGAATAACATAAGAGTAGCTCAGAGGAGCTACTGATTATATAGTACTTTGGGAACATGAAGGGTCACCTGAAGACTAAGTAATAATCATAAGGCAAATTATACTTTTCAATTAATTTCAAGGGACTTTTCAGCAGATTTCACAAAAACGAACTTAATTTTGTATGTCCAGCAAGAACTTTTGTAAACCTTTTAAATATACCTAGAATATTTTTAGTGATAAAGATAAGTGCAGAGATCCATTAACTGAAGGGAAAAATGTTTGGGAACTATTGAATAAAATTTCAAGCCTAATAGGTTTTGAAATCAGTATTACAATTATAAGGAAATATTTCGTATATAATGCTCTCTGGGTTTTGTTTAATAGTCATACCAATTAACTTCTCAATTTCAATAGAAATGTAGGAAATTCACCTCTGTTCAGTACTTGACAAATAAATCATGGTAATTACATATTCACATGGCCTATAATAACTCTTCTAACTCAGCCTAGTAAGCAAGTGTCTTTTTTTTTTTTTTTTTTTTTTTTTTTTTGGAGATAGAGTCTCACTCTGTTGGCCAGGCTGGGGTGCAATGGCACGATCTTGGCTCGCTGCAACCTCCACCTCCCAGGTTCAAGTGATTCTCCTGCGTCAGCCTCCTGAGTAGCTGGGATTACAGGCACATGCCACCACACCCGGCTAATTTTTGTATTTTTAGTAGAGACGGGGTTTCACCATATTGGTCAGGCTGGTCTTAAATTCCTGACCTCGTGATCCACCCACCTCGGCCCCCCCAAAGTGCTGGGATTACAGGCGTGAGCCACCATGTCCAGCACAAGTATCATTTAAGATAATTATTCTTTTCTAAAAATCACATGTATAAAATGACTACTGCAGGTCAGGAGTTCTGAAGCTCTATGATGACATGGAAACAGGAGTTTCCTAAACCTTCAGTTCAGTATCAGCATCCTTCCAGGTCCAGCTTTGGTGAGATGTGTGTTCCCAGGGCACTAACACATATTTATCTGTTTCCCTTTGTATTAGTCTCTTTTCGCGCTGCTAATAAAGACATATTTGAGACTGGTTAATTCATCAAGGAAAGGGGTTTAAGTGACTGAGAGTTCCACATAGCTGGGGAGGCCTCACAATCATGGTGGAAGGCAAGTGAGGAGCAAAGTCACGTCCTACATGGTGGCAAGTAAGACAGCATGTGTAGGGGAATTCTTATTTATAAAATCAACAGATCTCATGAGACTTATTCACTACCATGAGAACAGTATGGGGGAGACCGCTCCCCATAATTCAATTAGCTCCACCTGGCCCCAACCCTTGACGTGGGGATTATTACAATTATTACAATGTGAGTTTTGGGTAGGGACACAGCAAACCATATCACCCATGATACTTAATGATAAATAACCATAGTAGGAAAAGAGTCTTTGAAGCTGATTCAGTAATATCTGAATAGCCCTGGCAATCTAGAAGCCAAATGTCCTTAGGAAAGTAAAATAGGAAATAAGTAGGAAGAACCCAGACTTTCAAGTTGGACAAACTGAAGACGGTGGGCTGTAAAGGAGATTTATGGGGAAATCATAAGCTACCTTTGTGCGGGGCACTTTGAGAAGCATTGTAGTGTGTTCTTGATAAATTGATGCTATTAATATCATTCTTTTTGTTTTAGATAGAGTCTCGCTGTGTCACCCAGGCTAGAGTGCAGTGGTGTGATCTCGGCTCACTGCAAGCTCCACCTCCTGGGTTCACGCCATTCTCCCGCCTCAGCCTCCTGAGTAGCTGGGACTACAGGCGCCTGCCACCACGCCCGGCTAATTTTTTTTTGTATTTTTAGTAGATACAAGGTTTCACTGTTTTAGCCAGGATGGTCTCGATCTGCTGACCTTGTGATCTGCCCACCTTGGGCTTCCAAAGTGCTGGGATTACAGGCGTAAGCCACCGTGCCCAACCAATATCGTTCTTATTATACTATTGCAGTGTACCTCTGAAAGGTGTTCTTTTAGTAAACTCTTACTTTCTGATTATTTATACCTGCTTTGAATTCACATGAACAATAAGCACCTGACTATTCTCAAAATCTGTCAAGAGCCACTAGGCTCCTATCTTAATCTGTGTCTCTGTCACTCCAGAGCTCCTCCTTCCTCTAATAATGGTCCCCCTTGGTAGGTGTTTTCTTCAGGTCTCCTCTAACTCTTGAAGCCTGAATAGTGATGATTATAAGCTCTCCAGTGTTAATCAAGGCTTACAATATTAAGCCAGCCAAATCTATAAAATCTTGGTGTAATTAAAGTTAAGCACCTCTTTTTGTGCTTGAAAAAAGCCATAATAATGCTCTTGCTCTTTAGAAAGTGTTGGCTGAAGTCTATAGATTTTCAATGAGTTAAAATTTCCCAAGATTTGTTTCTCAGAGGGCCAAAAGAAAGACGATAAAAAGGATTTGAGAGTACTGCATTGGCAAGAATTATAAAGATAATTACCCACATTAGTCACCTTTTATCCATTTTCTTTCCATTTTTTTCTGAAAAAAAAAAAGTGAAAGGGAATCCAATACAACACTCTGTGATAATGGAATAGATCCCTTCATGAACTAAGTACACTTGAGATACAAATCCAAATGGCACTCTCTAGCTGCCAGCTGATGTTCAAATATTCAGTTCAAGTTAGGAACTGAGATGACCTTATATATAGATACGAATCAGGAGTATTCATAAGACCTTCATCTTCAGTGTCCTTGGGTTGGTTTGGAGCTCTCTCAAGGGAGTTTATGGTATGATTTTGAGCACTCTGCTTACAGAATGCAATGAGCTGTGCTGCATTCTGCCTGCTTCCAGTAGCACACGGGCTTGGGCAAGCAGACAGCAGCTCCACCAGTACTTACAATGCCATGAATACCATTCACCATTTAGAATGAGGTCTGGGTAATCAATGACAGTACTTCATGAATACACACTGCATCTTACTGGCTGATTAGTTTTTATGAGATGTCTCTGATGTTTTCAGTGTTGTACAAAATAACAGAACTACTGTTGCTGAAGATGTGATTCCATGAAGCCTTCAGTATAGTAGACTTGGTGTGTATTTGCACACCTCGACATAGGACCCATAGCAAGGGGTTATATTCAAAATATGTAATAACCTGTGTGGCCTGGCCACAAATCAGTAAAGAAGTCAGCCACCAACTGACAGGTAGCTCCTCTTCTACTTTTCAGCTGGACATCAAGCTCTGCTTGTGTTGGATTCAGTGTTATATGACCTCTACCAAAGACTGATTACAAGCCCCAGCACCCAAATGAGGAGACTAAGTCATCTTGAGGTCTTACATACAGAGGTAGAGATAGAATAGTGCCTACAGGTGCAAGGAGTGTAAAAAATTATCTTTGACTGGGTGCAGTGGCTCACGCCTATAATCCCAGCACCTTGGGAGGCTGAGGCAGGCGGATCATGAGGTCAGGAGTTCGAGACCAGCCTGGCCAACATGGTGAAATCCCACCTCTACTAAAAATACAAAAATTAGCCGGGCATGGTGGCTGGTGCCTGTAATCCCAGCTACTTGGGAAGCTGAGGCAGGATAATTGCTTGAACCCAGAAGGCAGAGATTGCAGTGAGCTGAGACCGTGCCACTGCACTCCAGCCTGGGCAACAGAGCATGACTCCGTCTCAAAAAAAAAAAAAAAAAAAAAAACTATCTTTATGGTCCCTTATTGAACTCTGAATTTTTGAAAGGATAGCATCTCTTGCCAGAGGAAAAAAGTTCCATTGTAGCAACTCTGTACAATTGTGATCACATGTACTTTAACTTAGCATATATTTTGGCAAAACACTTTGAAGAAAGGGATCAAATTCTGCCGCTAGAAAGAGAACCCATTTTGGCCGGGTGTGGTGGCTCACACCTGTAATCCCAGCACTTTGGAAGGCTGAGGTGGGCGGATCACGAGGTCAGGAGATCAAGACCATCCTGGCTAACACAGTGAGACTCCGTCTCTACTAAAAGTACAAAATAGCCAGGCATGGTGATGGACGCCTGTAGTCCCACCTAATGGGGAGGCTGAGGCAGGAGAATGGTGTGAACCCGGGAGGCAGAGCTTGCAGTGAGCTGAGATCACATCACCACACTCCAGCCTGGGTGACAGAGCGCGACTCCATCTCAAAAAAAAAGAAAGAGAACCCATTTTTCATAATGCCGCAGTTTAGGCCAGTCTGATAAGTTCCGGTATACCAGAAGACAGAGTCATGCTGGTCTCACACGAAATTAGGTTGCACATGTACTTATTTTCTTTTCTTTTCCTTGTTTTTTTTTTTTTTTTTTTTTGAGGTGGAGTCTCGCTTTGTTGCCCAGGCTGGAGTGCAGTGGTGTAATCTCAGCTTAATGCAAACTCTGTCTCCTGGGTTCACACCATTCTCCTGCCTCAGCCTCCCAAGTAGCTGGGACTACAGGTGCCTGCCACCCACAACCAGCTAATTTTTTGTATTTTTAGTAGAGACGAGGTTTCACCGTGTTAGCCAGGAGGGTCTTGATCTCCTGACCTTGTGACCCGCCTGCCTCGGCCTCCCAAAGTGCTGGGATTACAGGTGTGAGCCACCGCGCCAGGGCGCGCGTGTACATGTGTTCTTCCTGAGCACTGAGCCAGACGCAGGAACTCTGAGGGATGGAGAGCACAGCAGGAAAGTGGAGATGGAACCAATTCTTCCCTGTCTGTATGCCGCAATAGCCAACCACTCCTTTGTGATACCTGTAATTATTCCTACTCAAAGTTATCTTTGCATATATAGCATGTAAAGTTTGAGTTTTAGGGAGGTACAGTGGGAAACATGGGATTAGAGAAGTCAGCCTCTGGAAATAATGAGTAGTGACATATACTGGAATATTATTCAGTACCACGCTTACCTAGAAAAAGTGAAAGAGCCTAGAGTATAAGCAAGGTGGTGGAGGTTGTGGCAAAAGAGAAATCCATTGTGTAAAAGATCCAGCTCCTACCATCTCAGGAATAAAAGGATGATAAGATTAAATACCCCTTCCCCAATTGTAGGGATTCAAATATATAATAGAAATAATATTTGAGGACCTTTTCTTATTTATTAAAAAGATAAACAGGTCGGGGTGCAGTAACTCACACCTGTAATCACAGCACTTTAGGAAGACGAGGCAGAAGGATCACTTGAGGTCAGGAGTTTGAGACCAGCCTTGAAATACAGTAAGCCCTTATATCTTCAAAAAAAAAAGAAAAAAAAAAAAGAAAAAGAAAAAGAAAAGAAAAGAAAGAAAGAAAAGAAAAAAAGAAAAAGAAAAAAAAATGGTGGCGTGCACCTGAGCGACTTGGGAGACTGAGGCAGGAGGATCACTTGAGCCTAAGAGTTCAAGGCTGCACAGTGAGCAATGATTATGCCACTGCTCTCCATGGTGATACCATGTCTCTAAAAAATAAAATAAACAATGTTATATTTTGGAATACAATTTTTTAAGAATAGTCTTGTTTTATAGTATACATGAACACGATAATAAAATCGTAGAGAAATGGAACTTGTTGGAAAGTTAAAACTGCCCTCTCACCAGCTTGAGCCTGCTTTAGAAAGTGGTAGTAGAAGAAGGAACATATAGTCATTAATTCCTGCCCTGAATTCCTCCTCTTCCTCACCTAGCCTGGTGAGTGTGAGGATTAATTTTATATGTCAGCTTGACTGGACTAAGGGAGCCCCAGATAGCTGATACAAGATTATTTCTGGATGTGTCTGTGAGAGTTTTTCCAGAAGAGATTAGCATTTAAATCCATGGACTCAGTAAAGATCACCCTCACCAGTGCAGGCAGGCATCATGCAATCAGTTGAGGGCTGGAATAGAACAAAAAGATAGAGGAAGGGCAAATTCACTCTCTCTGCTTGTGTTGGGACATCCATCTTCTGCCCGAAGCCATTGGCACTCCTGGTTCTCAGACTTTCAGTCTCAGACTGGGAACACCATTGCCAACCCTCTCCACATCCCCCCACCCCTCCCCAGTTCTCAGGCCTTTGGACTTGGACTGAATTACACTACCAGCTTTCCCTGTACTCCAGCATGCAGATGGTAGATCTAGGAGCTTACTGGTCTCCATAACCAAGTAAGCCAATTCCTACAATAAATCCCTATCTATCTACCTATCTATCTATCTATCCATCTATCCATTCATCTATGTGTGCGTCTATGTATCTATGTATCTATCTATGTATCTATCCATCCATCCATGTATCTATCTATATCTATCTATCTATCTATCTATCTATCTATCTATCTATCTATCCATCCATCCATCGATCCCTGTGTCTCTTCATCTACTCATCTATGTATGGATGGATGAATGTATCTGTCTATCTATCTATCTATATCTATCTATCCATCCACATATCTATCCATCTATCCATTCATCCATCTATGTATCTATCCATCTACCCATCCATTGATTCATCCATCCATCTATTCATCCAACCATGTATCTATCCATCTGTCCATGTATGTGTGTATGTATGTATGTATGTATCTATCTATCTCCTACTGGATCTGTTAACTCTAGAGAACCTAGACTAATACCATAGTCATAGATTCTGATGTCCCCAAAATTAATGCAGGGAAGGGAGGAGTTGTGAAGGAGAGAAAAATATTACTTTTTGGTGCCCTCTGAGAACAATAGATGTTTTAAAACTCTATGTAGGATGGATGATCGAAATCGACTTCATTTTGGGGGTGCCTCGTGGGCTCTTCAGAGACCCAATTTACTATACTGAACTCCATTCCCTGTCATTTTCTTCAACTGCCTGCTTGCATGGTCTCCCACAGTCTCTAGTAATCTGTTGGTCCACCCTCTGAGGCAATGCTTTTGAGCAGATTGCAAAATAGCTCCAGATTAACTCTCTTCATCCCTCAGGTCAGCTTCTGCCTCATGAAAACTATTTGCACAACCTTACCCACGTCCAGCTCCCCATCCCAGTGCAGCCCAGTGTGTATTTTTCTGTTCTGCTACCTCAAGTGGACAATCAAACCCTCTCACCCTAAATGTCTCAGGTGCATGTCAGAAATCAGTCCACTCGTTTGCAGCAAACTCCAGGGTTCACACGTAGGGCCCTCTGAATGCCCTATTTGAAAAGAGAAGTGGGGACCACTATTCCCCAGTCTCATGAGTGCAGTGGTGCTATCATAGCTCACTGCATCCTTGGCCTCCTGGGCTCAACTGATCCTCCAACCTCAGCCTTCCAAGTAGCTGGAACTACAGACGTGAGCCACCAGGCCCGGCTAATTTTTTATAGTCCCTTCCTTTGCAAATTGTGGATGGATGGTATAGTAATTTGATTTGTGTGGCACACTTGTTATCTGTTGTCTTGCTTACTCAGTCAAAACCAAGACTGAAAGTCACATGTTAACATCCTGTTGCTCTTAGCATTTACCTGAATAGAAACAAGACACCAGAAACAGACTATTAAAATCTAAGAAGACAGACTCTTCAACTGCAAGTTTAATGCTCATTTGTACCACTTCCTACCTCCCTCCCTCTCCCACTGTCTAAGTCAGTTTGGGCTGCTACAACAAAAATATAGACTGGGTGGCTGCAATAACAAACATTTATTTTTTCACAGTCTGGAAGCTGCGAGGTCCAAGATCAAGGCACTGGCAGATTCAGTGTCTGGTAAGAATCTGCTTCCTGGCTTTCTTGTTGTATACTCACACTGGCAAGGGCTGTGAGGTGGAGGATAGAGAGGGAGAAGGAAGAAAGGAGGGAGAGCTCTCATTTTTCTTCTTCTAAGGACATTGATTTCAACATAAGGGCTCCATTCTTTTGACCTAATTACCCTCCGCCAAAGACCCCATCTTTCAATATCATCACATTGGGATTAGAATTTTTCTTTTTTTTTTTTTTTTTTTAGATAGTGTCTCACTCTGTCACCCAGACTGGAGTGCAGTGGTGTGATCTCAGCCTACTCTAACCCCTGCCTCCCGGGCTCAAGCTATCCTCCCACATGCGCCTCCTGAGTAGCTGGGACGACAGGCACGCATCTCTGCACCGAGCTAATTTTTCTTTTTTCTTTCCCTTTTTCTTTTTTTTTTCTTTTTTTTTTTCTTTTTTTTTTTTTTTTTGAGATAGAATCTCGCTCTGTCACCCAGGCTGGAGTGCAGTGGTGCGATCTCAGCTCACTGCAAACTCTGCCTCCCGGGTTCATGCCATTCTTCTGCCTCAGCCTCCCAAGTAGCTGGGACTACAGGCGCCTGCCACCATGCCCGGCTAATTTTTTTCTGTTTTTAGTAGAGATGGGGTTTCACCGTGTTAGCCAGAATGGTCTCGATCTCCTGACCTCGTGATCCACCCGCCTCGGCCTCCCAAAGTGCTGGGATTACAGGCTTGAGCCACCGCGCCAGGCCCCAGCTAATTTTTCTATTTTTTGTAGGGAAGGGGTTTCACTATGCTGCCTAGGTTGGTGTTGAACTCATGGGCTTAAGCAAATCTACCAGCAGGCCTAGGATTTCCACATATAAATTTTGAGGAGAGACATTCAGTCCATAGCACCCACTCTTTTATATAATATACTAAAAAAAAAAAAAGACTTAAAAATTAAGCTTATCTTTTGAATTACTATAAAAAAATAAGGTTTTGAAGTTCATCCAGAAACACAAAATAAACTAAAATGCTTACACAGGTACACTCAGGTGACAAAGATATAAAGAAAAACAAGGAAATAATTATCATATAAAAGTCAGGGTAGTGGTTATCATAGAAGAATAAAAAGAAGCCCCAGCAGGGATTCTGGGGTGCTGAGAATGCTTGCTTTATTTAGATGATGCTTAGCTGTTTAATAATAATCTGTTAAAATGTACACTGGTGTTTTGTGCAATTTCTCTGTGTGTGCTGTATTTCATAATTTAAAATGTATTAATCATTCCATTATTACCAAAAATTGCAATGGACTGGGCTGGAGGAGGGGATAGCAGAGTGAAAGCACAGAGATGAGGGTGAAAATTATTTCACTAGTCCACATACATGAGGTTGGTAACTTGAACTAGATCAGTGGTGGAAGAAATGGTAAAACAGGCTAAGATTCACGCTATATTTACAGGATTGAGTTTCTAGGACTTTCTGGTGGCTTAGCTGTGGATGTGGTGGAATGGAAGATGTTAATAAATAAAACAGAGACATTAAGGGAGACACTTAGGGTCCTGGACTTACCATATGGATGCAGGAATGGCTCCATTTACTAAGATGGAGGAGACTAAGATGAAAACAGATTTTGAGAGAAAGAAAGAATAATTTGGTTATAGGTAAGTTAAATGTAAGACGCTTCTGGACACTGAAGTAGAGATGTTGAGTACGTAGTTGGAGACATATTCCATGGATTAAGGAATAAGTCTAGGCCGAAATAATCTTTTGGACCAAAGACAATTTCTTTAATTTTCTAGATTATGACTTCAATATATCTTTTACCTTTTGTTTCTATTACCAATCCTATGGTTTACAGTTGGAATTCCTCTTACTGACCGTTAGGGACATCATTTTCTCTTGCACTATTCTCATCTCTATAAATAATGTAAATGTGACTGGAAATCCCGTGTCAATTTACCCTTAGCACATGGATTGGTCTGCTTGAGCTGCCATCACAAAATGCCAGACTGGGAGGCTTAAACAACAAATTTATTTTTTCACAATTCTGAAGACTCAGAGTCTAAGGATGCCAGTATGGCTAGGTTCTGATGAGGGGATCTTCCTGGCTTCCAACAGGATGCCTTTCTGCTGGGTGCTCACATGGCAAAGACAGAGGAAAACTCTCTGGTGTCTCATCCTATAAGGGCACTGCTATAGTGTAGATATTTGTCTCCTCCTAACCTCATGTTAAAATTTGAGCCTCAGTATTGGAGGTGGGGCCCAATAGGAGGGGTGTGCATCATGGGGGCAGATTTCTTGTGAATGGTTTTGTGCTGTCCTAGTGGTAATGAGTGAGTTCTCACTCTTTTAGTCCCCCCCCAAAAACTGGGTTTTTGTTTTTGTTTTAAGAATGAGTTTCGCTGCTGTTACCCAGGCTGGAGTGCAGTGGCATGATCTCAGCTCACTGCAACCTCCGCCTCCCGGGTGCAAGTGATTCTCCTGCCTCAGCCTCCCAAGTAGCTGGGATTACAGGCGCTTACCACCATGACCAGCTAATTTTTGTATTTTTAGTAGAGACGGGGTTTCAACATGTTGGCCAGACTGGTCTCGAACTCCTGATCTCAGGTGATCCGCCCGCCTTGGCCTCCCAAAATGCTAGGATTACAGGAGTGAGCCACCACGCCCAGCCTAAAAGCTGGTTGTTAAAAAAAGCCCAGCACCTTCTCCCTCTCTCTTGCTTCCAGTCTGGCCACATCGTCTCTGACATGCGAGCTCCCCTTCACCTTCCACCATAAATGGAAGCAGCCTGAAGCCCTGACCAGAAACAAATGCTGGTGCCATGGTTCTTGTACAGCCTGCAGAATCATGAGCCAAATAAACCTCTTTTCTTCATAAATACCCCAGCTCCAGGTATTCCTTTATAGCAATGCAAATGGACTAAGACAGGCCCTAATCCCGTAATGAGGGCCCCACCTTTGTGACCTGATCTATACCTAATTACCTTCCAAAGGCCCCATCTCCAAATACCATCACATTGAGGGGTAGGGCTTCAACACAGGAATTTTAGGAGACACAATCCAGTCTATAGCAGCACAGTTCATTGTCTCTTCCGCTATATCAGTTCTCCCTATTAGGTTTTATTGAGGTTTGGGCCTTTAGATTTAATATGGTTTTTCTGCATGGCTGAATTTCCTTTTTACAATCGTTGTTTCTTCCTTTTTTTCTTTTTAAGACCAAGGGCATGAATACAGGGGATCACTACACAGGCAATCAACTACAATCTTCTAGGTAGTTGTACTAACAGTATAGTTGTCATTTTGTAATGTGTAATTTTTTTCTTTTTTTGTGAGACAGAGTCTCGCTCTGTTGCCCAGGCTGGAGTGCAGTGGCGCAATCTTGGCTCACTGCAAGCTCTGCCTCTCAAGTGCACGCCATTCTCCTGCCTCAGCCTCCCGAGTAGCTGGGACTACAGGCGCCCGCCCCCATGCCTGGCTAATTTTTTGTATTTTTAGTAGAGACGGGGTTTTACCATATTAGCCTGGATGGTCTCGATCTCCTGACCTCATGATCTGCCCCCCTCGGCCTCCCAAAGTGCTGGGATTGTTACAGGCATGAGCCACCGCGCCCGGCCGTAATGTGTATTTTTTTTTATTATTAGTGGAGGCATAAAAAAGGAAGCTAACATTAACTGAAGGCTTATTATGTACCAATCTCTGTGCTTTGCATTTTATATCCGCTAATTTATTGATTCTTTAACAGAAACCTAGCAATTATTGTACACATTGGCAGTTGGGGAAACTGAGCCTCAGATAATTTGCCAAAGTTACACAGTACATGATTAGAAGAATCATGATGCAAACAAAAACACGACAGCAAAGCCTGTTCTTTCTACTATCCCTTGTCACCACATGGTGAAAGAGGAAGGACAATACGTTAGATTTACGTTCTTTTATTTTTATTTTTATTTTTTTTGAGACAGAGTCTCACTCAGTCACCCAGGCTGGAGTGCAATGGCACAATCTCATCTCACTGCAAACTCCACCTCCTGGGTTCAAATGGTTCTCCTCCCTCAGCCTCCCAAGTAGCTGGGACTACAGGCATGTGTCACCATGCCCAGCTAATTTTTGTATTTTTAATAGAGACAGAGTTTCTCCATGTTGGCCAGGCTGGTCTCGAACTTCTGACCTCAAGTGATGTGCCCACCTTGGCCTCCCAAAGTGCTGGGATTACAGGCATAAGCCACCGTGCCCGGCCCGCTTTTGTAAGTGTTTTTCCATGTGTTGACATAATCTCCATATTTGTTGTTTTAATAGAACTGCATGATTCTATCAAATTAATGTCTTAATTTGAATAATCAATCTCTAATTGCTTATGTTTGATTTCTTTTTATTTGTTTATTTACAGGCAGGGTCTCACTCTGCTACCCAGGTAGGAGTGCGGTGGTGTGATCATAGCTCACTGCAGCCTCAAACTCCTGGGCTCAAGCAATCCTCCCACCCCAGCCTCCTGAGTAGCTGCAACTACAGATGTGTATCACCATGTACAGCCAATTTTTAAATTTTGCTTTGTACAGTGGGATCTCACTGTGTTGCCCAGGCTGGTCTTGAACTCCTGGATTCAAGCGATCCTCCCCCCTCAGCCTTCCAAAGTGCTGGGATGCCAAGTGTGAGCCACCACATTCTGTCCATGTTTTATATTGCTTCCAGTTTTTCACTCTTAAAAATAATTCTACTATAAAAATACCTGGTTTTTATTCTCATAAATTATTTCTTCAGGGTAAATTCTCTGTGGTTTTCTGCCATAAAGGAATATGATTTAATAATCTTTTTCCTTGTGAGAGCTTATGCTGTGAAAAACAAAAGGAGATAACTCCTACTTTTAAGGAGCCTCTAAGTTAATTTTTTCCTCATCCTTCTTTGTCAAGCATTCTAAGGAACTTGCTAGATGTGTAAGCATTACAATAACTTAGTATATATGTATTGTTTATTTACAAAACTATATGGTGCTCTTCTAATGTGAACTAAACTGATACAAATAACCTTTACATTTTACCACAAAAAATTAACAAACATTAAAAAATGTCTTTGTCTTTTTGGAATAGCTTTTTCGGGATATACCATATTGACTTAAAGCGTTTGAGTCAATGATTTTGAGTATATTCACAGAGTTGTGTAGCCACCACCATCAATTTTAGAACATATGCTTATTTCAGGGAACTGGCTTATGTGATCATGGAGAATGGCAAGTCTGAAATCTCTGGGTAGGCTGCAGCCAACAAGTGGAAAACTCTTGGGCAGGAGCTGATAATGCAGTTTTCAGTCAACATTTCTTTTTCTTGAGGGAAACCTCAATTTTACTCTTAAGCCTCTTCCACTGATTGGATGAGGTCCACCCACATTATTGGCAAAAATTGCCTTAAAGTTAGCTGACTCTAGATGTTTAAAATAGCTACAAAATACCTTCACAGCAACACTAAATTATTGTTTGATTGAATAATTGAGTGCTATAGCCTAGCCAAGATGACACATAAAACCAAGCACCACAGTCCACCCCCATCAGCGTGGCACCCATACACATCTCCTTAAACTATATTTAATCTCCAGATAAAGACAATAAGAAAGTTATATTTCTGCCCAACATGATGCAATTATACTATGTACAACCAAAAATGTGCAACCTTTTCTGCACAAGAGAATGCAACATCCCTGGATCACTCAGTTCATTCTTCTCCTTGACATCCTGCAACTTAAATACTATGACATAAGGTTCATTATTATGAATACATCTTATGTTAGCTGATAAGGTGATAAGAGAAGGAAGAAGGCAAAGAAGTATATACATATATTACATATATATATATATGTAATATATGTATTCCTAACAAAGTAGGAAGAAGTACTCATAACATTTACAGTCCTAATTTCTGCGTCTGGTCAAGAGTTGGAGCTGGTATTTACAACTACTTCTTTTCATTCCCCATTCCCTATTTCCTTTGGCCACAGCAGACACCTCAGCTGATCATAGTTCTTTGCTTGGTATGGTGACCAAATTTTCACTTCTGAAAGGCCTGAACTGGGCTGTTGTAGTTTTATTTTATTTTTTTCATTGACTTTAATCAAAGGGCAGAATAACACTAAAAGAATCACCTAAGGGATCTACAGGGGTCTCCTGTGTTCCAGATTTTCTCTTCCTTACCTCCATTTTGTAGTAGCAGCCCAAATTCTCCTTGGTAATTAGGATCAATGATCCCTGCCAGTATACGAACTCCCTTCTTTACCTGTTAATTCAGATGCATGAGGAGCTCAAAGTGGCTGGGTGGCAGTCTTAACTCCCAGCTCAGTGGAATAATTAATGTGTCTCCTGGTGGAAGCATTCCTTACTTTGGAGCTACAACTTCTTAAACTAGCAGAATCTAAGATCACAGGGACAGGAGGCAAAAATTTTGTTAGTGAATCAGTAGGGTTAATAGTGAGTGGTGCCACTCCCACTTCCACCCTTTGATTCCTGAACCTGTGAATCCTGTCTATGGGAGAAAAAACACCATATGCTAAATGCTGAATTAGAGCATATACATCCTCTTGGAGAATCTTGCCTCTGCTCTGCAAAGTGTTACCCCTGACTCAGTTAGAGACTCAGTGATCTGAATCTCTTCAAAAAGCCATTCCACGGTTCTATCAAGACACCTGTTTCAGGATAATGGGGACATGGTAAGATCAGTGAATTCCATGGCAATTGGCCCATTTCCATACTTAATTTGCTGTGAAAATGAGTTACTTAATCAGAAGCAAGACTTCTTACAATGCTTATACCATGACAGTAGCTAAGGCAGTCTATAAGTCTACAGATGGCAGTTTTGGCAGAAGCACTGTATACAGAAAAGGCAAACACATATCCAGAATTAGTGTCTAGTGCAATAAGAATAAAACACCATCTATTACATGATGCAAATGGTTCAATATAATCAGCCTGCTTCCAGGTAACTGGCTGATCACCCCAGAAAGTGGTGCCATATTGGGGACTTAGTTTTGATGTCTGATGCTAGCAGATTGAGCACTCAGCAGTGATTATAGCCAGGTCGGTTTGGTGAGTGGAAGTCCATACATAACCTTCATCCTTGCCACTGTGGCCATTTTGTGCATGAGTCCATTAGGTAATAACAGGAGTAGCTGGGGGAAAAGGCTGGCTGGCATTCACAGAATGAGTCATCCTGTCCACTTGGTTATTAAAATCCTCCTCTGCTGAGCCCATCTTTTGGTGAGCATTCACATGGTGCACGAATGTCTTCAGGTTTTTTTGCCTATCCAGAGAAGCCTATTGTATTAGTTTGTTTTCATACTGCTGTAAAGAACTGCTGGAGACTGGGTAATTTACATAGGAAAGAGGTTTAATTGACTCACAGTTCAGCATGGCTGGGCGACTTTAGGAAATTTACCATCGTGGCAGAAGGTGAAGAGGAAGCAAGGCACCTTCTTCACAAGGTGGCAGGAAGGAGGAGTGCCAAGTGAAGAGGGAAAGAGCTCCTTATAGAACCAGCAGCTCTCATGAGAACTCACTATAATGAGAACAGCATGGGGGAAACCATCCCCATGACTCAATTACCTCCATTTAGTCTCTCCCTTGACACATGGGGGTTATAATTCAAGATAAGATTTGGGTGGGGACACAAAGCCTTACCATATCACTGTCTATATGCCAGAGTTCTGGCATGGCATGGTGGTTCCAACCTGTAATCACAGTACTTTGGGAGGCTGAGGCAGGCAGATTGTTTGAGGTCAGGAGTTTGAGACCAGCCTGACCAACATGGTGAAACCACCCCGTATTACAAATACAAAATTTAGCCAGGCGTGGTGGAGCATGCCTGTAGTCCCAGCTACTCCAGAGGCTGAGGTGGGAGAATCACTTGAACTTGGGAGGTGGAGGTGGCAGTGAGCCGAGATTGCACAACTGCACTCCAACCTGGGTGACAGATGGAGACTATCTCAGAACAAAACAAAACAAAACAAAACAAAACAAAACAAAACAAAAAGAATATACCAGCCTTCGTTGTCATTAATTTTTCAATTAGTTCCTTCTAAGGCTCTAACTATTCAGACAAACCATTGGCCACAGCTCATGAATTGGTATGTAACTACACATTTGCCCATTTCTCCTTCCAAGCAAAATGAACAACCAGATTTACTGTCGGAAATTCAACTCTCTGGGAGGATATCCCTTCACTAATGGCCTTCAGGTCTGTCCCAGAGAGGGGCTGCAGTGCTGCAACTGTCCATTTTCAGATAGTGCCTGCATATCCTGAAGAAACATCTATAAACCGGACTCAAATGTTCTCCTCCTCAACTGATTTTAGGGAGCACCCCATGATGCCAAAAATTTGGGCTGGGAGAGAGAAAATAATGTAGGAAAAGTGAGAGCTATGGGCACTTGGGCCACTTCCTCATTTAACTTACTTGTGCCCTCAGGGCCTGTTGAGCCTAATCTCATAACTGTCACTTCCATTTGATGATGGAGTATTGCTGTGGATGCACAACTTCATGGCTTGGTGGGTCAGACAATACTCAGCTCATGATGGGCAGGGCAGGTCTCATGGTAACTTGGTGATCATGGGTAGGTGTTCAGTCTCTAGTACTGAAAGCCTAATAGCAAGCAAGTTTCTCGAAAGGAGAGTAGTTATCCATAGAGGATGGCAGGGCTTTGCTCCAAAATCCCAAGCAGCTGCACTGTGATTCACCTAGAGGGGCCTGCCAAAGGTGCAAACAGCATCCCGCTCTGGCACTGACACCTCAAGCGCCATTATATCTGCTGGATCACACAGCCCATGTGGCAGAGCACCTTGCATGACAGCCTGCATCTGTTGCAGAGCCTTCTCTTCCTCTGGACCCAAAACTAGCAGCTTTTGGGGGTTACTCAGTAAATAGGCTGGAGTCACACATTCTATTGAGGAATATGTTGCCCCCAAAATCCTCAGAGTTTCATTAAAAGGGTTCGACTCTTTTTGAGTTGAAGAAAGGGACATATGCAGCTTTTCCTTCATGTTACGAGAGATATCTTGACATGCTCCACAACCCTGGGCCCCTAGAAACTTCACTGGGGTAGAAGTCTCCACATTTTTGTTGGACTCACTTCTCACCCTCTATTATTATGTAAATGTTTTACCAATGACTCTAGCATAGTTGCTACTTCTTGCTCACTAGATCTAATCGGCATAATGTCATCATCAATGTAATGGACCAGTGTGATGTCTTGTGGAAGAAAAAGGTGGTCAGAGTCCCAGTGGATTAAATTATCCACAGGAACAGCATTGACCCTATTACAGCTCTCTGACTGGCTATGGTGCTTTATCATCTGCTTTGTCTTTCCATGTGCTAAACCAACCCAAATTTGCCCCCTAGAACAGACATCTCTCTCCTCTTCATATAAGGCATGCCATGGCATCTCATTGTAGTAGTCTGAATAGTGGGCCCTTGAATATGTCCACATCCTCACCCCTGAAACCCACAAACGCTACCTTATATGGCAAAAGGGACTTTGTAGATGTGATTAAGGATTTTGAGATGGGACATTATCCTGGATTATCTGGGTGGGTCCAATGTCACCGTCATTTTTGGAGACAGGGTCTCACTCTGTCGCCCAGGCTGGAGTGCAGCTGCGTGATCTTGGCTCACTGCAGCATCTACTTCCCCAGGCTCAGGTGATCCTCCCACGTCAGCCTCCCAAGTAGCTGGAACTGCAGGGGTGCACCACCATGCCTGGCTAATTTTTGTATTTTTCAGGACACAGGGTTTTGCCATGTTGCCCAGGCTGGTCTCAAACTCCTGGGCTCAAGTGATGCTCTCACCTTGGCCTCTCACAGTGCTGGGATTACAGGCGTGAGCCCGCACTGTGAGCCTGACCACAATGGTCCTTTTAAGAGTGCAGTAGGAGTAGTCAGGGTCAAACAGAAGATGATGGGATGGAAGCAGAGTTGAGTGATGTGCTTGACTACAGGCAGCCACTAGAAGCTGAAAAAGTCAGGGAAACAGATTCTCCCCTCAAAGCTCCCAGAAGAAAATTCTCCCCAAAGTCCTCATAAGATGCCAACATTGTCGATGCCTTGACTTTAGCCCAGTGAAACTGATTCCAAACTTCTGCCCCAGAACTGTAGGAGAATACATTTGTATTGTACTGTTTCAAGGCACTAAGTCTGTGGTCATTTGTTATAGCAGCTATAGGGAACTAGTATACCCAGCATCTTAACTGAGTAAAGCCAGAAAGATGTACATAAACAAAAGGAACGATGGAGAATAATTGCCCTCTGGTAATACCAAGTGGCAGAAACTATGCCACTTCAGTCTATTGTCCTGTATAAAAATAGGCTGATGGCTTCATATCACCTGATTTTCCAAAGAAGCCATGTATTAGTTTTCTTTTGCTGCTGTAACAAATTATCACAAACATAGTAGCTGAACACAAATATATTTTACAGTTCTGCAGTCATAAATCTGGCATTGGTACCACTGGGCTAAAATCAAGGTGTTAGCAGGATTGAGTTATTTTCTGTGGGCTCTAGGGAAGAATCTGTTTCCTTTTTTTTTTGCAACTTCCAGAGACTGCTCACATTCCTTGGCTTGTGGATTCTTCCATCACCTTCAAAGCCAGCACTGGCTGGTTGAGTCTTCACATGGTATTACTTTCAACCTCCTTCCGTGTCTCCCTTTTGTACCTATAAGGATGCTGATGATTACATTAGGCCCACTCACATAATCCAGGAAAGTCTCCCTGTTCTAAAGTCTGTTGATTAGCAACGTTAAATTCCATCTTCAATGTTCATTCCACTTTGCCACATAAAGTAACATATCTGCAGCTTCCAGAGATTTGGACTTGAGTATCTTTGAGGTGCCATTATTCTGCCCACCTTAAATGTGGATATAAAAATACATTGTAGATTGCTGTATTATCTGTAGTCTTTGATTTTTTTAGGTTTTCTGTTTTTTCTCTCATGTTGTTGGCCCTCTCTCATGTGTGGTGATTCGAGATTGTAAATTCATCTTCTGTGGGATGTTCCTTCTGCAAACATCCTGGACCACACTGACTTCAGGAATTATGGCTGTGTTGGTTTCTCTTGAGGTGGTCTTGGCAGCTGTGGTGGTTTTCCACACAACAGAGATGGTTTCTCAGCACTGCAGGGCAGGATACGTTTGAGAGAAACCTGCCTACCTCAGGCTGAGGTGCCTTCCTTTGTAGAGTTTCTACCTCTCCTAAATCCTGACCACAGCCAGAAGGGACTATTTGCATTTCCCTTAATATAAGAGGCTCTTTTCATTTCCAAGCTTATTAGACCTTCCTTTAAGACACTGTAAAGCAAAAGCAGCAGCATGCATGGGAAGCCAAATAACAACAGTATTGAGTAAAAGGAGACCTGCTTGTTGTTGGGCAGACAAGACTAGTGTCTCTTAGGTGACCTTTATACAAAGTATATCCCATCCCTGTTCTTGATAACAATAAAAGCTGACACTTACATTCCATTTATCACATGCCAGAAACTGTTTATTGCACTTGGCATATATTAACTTGCTCATTTCTCAGAACAACTATTAATGTCTCTACTTCATGTCTCTACTTTGCAGGTGAGTTTACAAAGAGGTTGTGTGAGTTTGTTCTCACACTGCGACACGGACATACCAGAGACTGGGTAATGTATAAAGGAAAGAGGTTTAATTGACTCACCGTTCCACAGGGCTGGGGAGGCCTCAGGAAACCTACAATGATGGCAGAAGGGGAAGCAAACATGTCCTTCTTCACATGGTGGCAGCAAGGAGAAATGCAGAGCAAAATGGGGGAAAGCCCCTTATAAAACCATCAGATCTCATGAGAACGCACTCATTATCATGAGAACAGCATGAGGGTAACCATCCCCATGACTAAATTACCTTCTACGAGGTCCCTCCCATGACATGTGGGGACTGGGGAACTATAATTCAAGATGAGATTTGAGTGGGGACACAGCCAAACCATACCAGAGGTTAAATGACTTATCCTGGATTGTACAGTGTTTTATTCTGAGCAACTCAGCATCAAAAGACCTAGGCTCAGGATATGGAGGAATAGGTAATACCAAGAGAAGTTACACACATACACCACTTAAACAGGTTTCATTCATTTCCTTCTTTCAACAAGCCAAGTAACAACAGCAAGCAAGTAAAAGGAGATAGTGGGTGGAAGGCACATACCACATGATTGGGGATTGATTAATGCCTCTCACTGCCTTGGCTGCCACTCATTCTCAGCCGGTAGTTCTGATGGTCTCTGCTGGCAGATGTCTTTGCCCCAGTCTTTGCCATTGGTTGGAGTCACCTCACGGTCAGTATGTGGTAGTCACGACCCCTCAAGCAGTGGCAGGAATCCACATTCATCATGGCTTGGTGGGTGTCCCCATGTTCTGATTGGGGAGGGTGAGCCCTCTGGGTGCCTTGCAGTCTCTTGGTTTGCAGTTGCATCAGCTCTATTCTGGTTAGCTATATCCATCTGCATAAGCCATTACATCATTATATATGCATTGTTGGCTAGTTATACCCTTCCATATCCATGCATTTCAGGACTTTCTGAGCCTTTTCTAAACATGGTTATGACTTTGGGGGAGGGCAGGTGTTTATCTCTTTTGAGTGATATAGTCATATGCAAATCCATAATGGGGTATACATGTATGATTTTAATTACTTTTGGAAAAAAAGCTTACAAGCAAAGGAACGTTTTTGGTGGGAAAACTTGTTTATCTTCTTTTTTTAAAGCACAGCAAATTGATTTTTATTTATTCCTGTTAAAATGTATGATGTAATATCCTTTAATCATATGAAGCTAGTTAGTGACAAAGCTAGGATTCATATCCAAGCAGTCTGTATGTGGAATCCACACCTTTAACCACCTCTCTGCCTGGAACTAACACTTCAAATTAAACCGACTACCCATGAGCGTACAGACCATAGCCAGAAAAAATCCAGGTTATCTCAGTGCAGGCTACAGACGTCTTTGGAGCAGCAGCCGGAAGACCCTGGTATGTAAGAGCTATCTTATAAAGCTACTAAAACTTTAATGGGAGAGTTGCTAAGAAACTGATACAGAGGATATCTTTAAATTACTGTAATTTTGCTGTCTTGTAATAAGTTGTTTTACCTTTTTTTTTGGTAAAGCTTTTTCTGATACAATGTTGTTAGTACGATTGCAGCTGTTGGCATCATTGCCCATCTGTGGTTTTGTAAAAAAATATTCACCTGGGTTTCTGGATGGAACTTCAACTAAGAGAACGCAACACTTTTATAGAGAAATCTGGGCCCTTGGCACCATAGACATTTCTGACATAAAAATAACTTATCATGTTTCGGTAAGACCAAAATGAGGAAATGACACGCCTCAGCCAAACCACAGCTCTGGCTTGTGCTCGTGGATTTGCGGAGGAGGCATTGCAGAGGGGATCGAAGAATAACTAGACTTAGTAGAAATACTACCAGAATACCAAATACGGTGGGAGATCAATGGGAAGTATATGGATGGAATGATACACCAATTCTAGTTGAAATATGCAACTTGTGCAAGTTCATGATTGTGTAATTTTCAGCGTGTCCATGCGAACCCCATAGGGTAAGAAAGCAAACATCAGAACACAGCCCAAAAGATTGGTGTCCTTTGAGTTGGTGGCTTTTCTTTTGTGTCAACAGTATAGCCTAAGAGAGTGCTATGTGCTCCCATTTTTGTAGTACTTGGGTATACTTTGTGTGTGTGTGTGTGTGTGTGTGTGTGTGTGCGTGTGTAGACAGGGTCTCACTTTGTTGCCCAGGCTGATCTTTGATCTTGATTTTCAGGGATCAAGCATTCTCCTGCCTCAGCTTCCCAAAATGCTGGGACTATAAGTGTGAGCCACTGTACTCGGCCAGGATATTGTTTTTGTGAAAACACTTATGAAAATAAGATACTACACAACTGTGATCAACAATAGTTTAGAGATAGAGTTTATAAAGAATCCTGAATTATGAGATAAGGAAAGAATTAAACCTAATGTTTCTTTGCTTTAGATTCCCGTTCTGTGCAAAACGATGGATATTTATTCCCAGCCCCTATCTTTTTGTCACAAAGGAAGTTGTGAGGGGAAAGCTATCAATAGTGGCTGTGAGTTCATGTTAACACTTTATGCATGCCATGTAAGAGAACGGATCTAACATTCAAAGAGTGCTTATAAAACACCTAGGCTTTTAATCCTCATGACAGTGCTATACTAGGGTCAAAATTTTAGGCTGAGAGAGCTGAAGCATACCTATCAAGATTAGCCAACTAGTAATCATCAGAGATGTGACTTTCAAGCCCAGGTTTGTTTGACCCCAAGCTTTGCTCTTTCCACTATGATATAGTGCATTCCTCCTGGAATTGTGTTTAGCCACAGAAGATTAGGTAATAGCATGTGTCCTTTCATGTTTGGAGCTCAACATTAGTCGGTATAAACCCAAACTTCATAAATACTTAATGTTAAGTACTTTTCCTACTTTCTGCTCGAGGGGAAGAAAGCAATTTCCAGTTGATTGAATGCATTTCCAGACATGGTTTTCCAGTCCAGTTTCAGGCAATTTAGTTTTTTGTTTGTTTGTTTGTTTTGCTGAGACAATTTTGCTCTGCCACCCAGGCTGGAGTGCAGTGGCACGATTTCGGCTCACTGCAACCTCTGCCTCCTGGGTTCAAGCCATCCTCCTGCCTCAGCCTCCGCAGTAGCTGGGATTACAGGCGCGCACCACCACGCCCAACTAATCTTTGTATTTTTAGTAGAGATGGGGTTTCATCATGTTGGCCAGGCTGGTCTGGAACTCCTGACCTCGAGATCCGCCCACCTCGGCCTCCCAAAGTGCTGGGATTACAGGCGTGAGCTACTGGGCCTGGCCGGCAATTTAGTTTTTAAAAATCTCTGTCCAGCAGAGACTTCCTTATTTTATTGTTATTATTTTTTGTACTGATAGACACAACAGATGCATTTTGAATAAGTCTGAACATCACTACTTTCTATGAGTAACTGACCACTGGGAGACCAGATGAGATATTTCTTGTGCCTCCCATTCCAGGAGGACATTATTTAGGGGACACATGGTGTGTTATGGATATCTAACATATCATGTTGGATCACTCCCACTTCTCAATGGTTCTCTGCTCTACATCAAGAAGTTAAGATTAAAAAACAGAAGCATGAAGAAGAATGTTGTGGACTGATTTTAGTTGCACTGATGTGAGTTTTCCTATCCAGCTACACTTTTTGTCAGGTGTCTACTGTGAACAATGGCACATTTCATCATACAGCTGGATAATGTTAAGAATTATAATCTGTAACCCCAGATTAGATGAAAATAAATGTCACTCCTAATACTAATTATGTTCCTGACCTTATTGTATTTACTTACTAACCCCAAATAAACTCATCTATTTACTTAAATGGGAATATTAACATCACATAAATCATATTTAACAATGAACACATGAAACAATTTATCACCTAGTTTAATATTCTGCTTGACTCATCTAAATCTTGTTTCTCTTATAGAATTTCCATCTGTGTCCACTCTATTGGAATAATGCTGTTTCTGTATACTTCTACAATGCCTGCTTTACTATTGAACAGTAGGTATGAAATGGAGTCCTCAATGGGATTATCTCATTCATGGATACATCTTTTGATAGCAGAAAAACAAAAGTATACATAGGTTAGGGAAAAGACAGAAAAAGCAGTTGCTGAAAAATAGCACCTGATGGTGAGTAATGGACAGCAATCAGGTTTTTGTTATGTTTTGTTGTTGTTTTTGTGACAGGGTCTCCGCCCTCTGTCACCCAGGCTGGAGTGCAGTGGTGTGACCTCGGCTCACAGCAACCTCTGCCTCCCGGGCTCAAGTGATCCTCCCAACAGACTCCTGAGTAGCTGGGACTACAGGCATGTGCCACTTTGCCCAGCTAATCTGTGTATTTTTTGTAGAGATGGAGTTTCGCCGTGATGGCCAGGCTGGTCTTGAACTCCTGGGCTCAAGTGGTCCGCCGGCCTCGGCCTCCCAAAGTGCTAGGATTACAGGCATGAGCCACCGTGACCAGCCTAGCAATCAGGTTTTTATCTGTTCGGGGTGTGGGAGAGGCTAAGCTAAACCAGAATTCAAAAGAAAGGAATATATTCATAATTAGTTACACTTAGGGTGAAAAATAAAATTTCAGAGAGAGCAGAATAGGAAAAAAAATCATAATTTTAATAATTCACACTTATTGCACTATTGTTATTTCAATTTTACAGAGAAAAACAGGCATAGAGTGATGAAATAGCTAGTACATATATAAACAACAAATGGCAGAGCTGGAATGCCAATCCTAGCAATCTGAACCAGCATTTAAAAACGAGGAATTAAAGCACATAGGGTCAGAAAAATTATAGGGAAGGGACAAGAGCTCAAGGGGACACCTGGAAAAGAAATACTATAATTTAAAAAATTACCAACGGGCTAATTATACTTGTGTTTTACCGGCAGAGCGCTTTGTCTGTTAGCTCTTTTAATCCCGCTAATAATTCTGTGAGGTTGGTACTATAAGTTCCATTTTTCAGACAAGGACGCTTAATAGATGATAATGGACACATTCCCTGCTTGCTCTGAGCTGCATCTCAACAGCTGGCTCTGGAGCAAGCAAAGGGAGACTAAGGGAAACAGAGCGGAGCAGGGCAAAGAAAGCCGACTGAAAGTGAGAAATGCAGGAAATGTTTCCCATCTAGGCAGAAGCTGGTTCCAGCATTCAAATCTCTCCAGCCGTCCCGCCACCACGTCACAAAGCCCGCCTCTCAGTGACAAAGCCCCGCCCCGTTCCCTTGGCTGTTCTCTGAGCGCCCAATACTTCCCTCCTTCTCTTTGGCCCCTGCTACCCCGCCTAGCATCATTTCCTGTGCGCTGGATGCTGATTGGTCCGACAGTCGGAAGTGAGGGCGGGCGGTGGGGGCCGTTGCCGCAGTGACAGTGCTAGGGGAGTCCGAAGATGGCGGCGTCGCGTCGCTCTCAGCATCATCACCACCATCATCAACAACAGCTCCAGCCCGCCCCAGGGGCTTCAGCGCCGCCGCCGCCACCTCCTCCCCCACTCAGTCCTGGCCTGGCCTCGGGGACCACCCCAGCCTCTCCCACGGCCAGCGGCCTGGCCCCCTTCGCCTCCCCGCGGCACGGCCTAGCGCTGCCGGAGGGGGATGGCAGTCGGGATCCGCCCGACAGGCCCCGATCCCCGGACCCGGTTGACGGTACCAGCTGTTGCAGTACCACCAGCACAATCTGTACCGTCGCCGCCGCTCCCGTGGTCCCAGCGGTTTCTACTTCATCTGCCGTTGGGGTCGCTCCCAACCCAGCCGGCAGTGGCAGTAACAATTCACCGTCGTCCTCTTCTTCCCCGACTTCTTCCTCATCTTCCTCTCCATCCTCCCCTGGATCGAGCTTGGCGGAGAGCCCCGAGGCGGCCGGAGTTAGCAGCACAGCACCACCGGGGCCTGGGGCAGCAGGACCTGGGACGGGGGTCCCAGCAGTGAGCGGGGCCCTACGGGAACTGCTGGAGGCCTGTCGCAATGGGGACGTGTCCCGGGTAAAGAGGCTGGTGGACGCGGCAAACGTAAATGCAAAGGACATGGCCGGCCGGAAGTCTTCTCCCCTGCACTTCGCTGCAGGTCAGAGACTTTTGAATTGTTTATTAAGGGTCATGGGTTTGGGTGCAGGGTCCGGTTAGGACAAGAAAACAGGTTATTGTGATGGGACAAAGTGGGGGCGTGGTTATGGTTCTTCATCACCTCACCAGAAGACTGGAGGTTCCTTTCTTTTGGTGGTGCCTGGGTGATGGGGGCGTGGTTGGGGGGGATAAGTGAATCCAAGGAATTCTTCAGTGGTTGCACAGTACTCATTACAAAACTCACTGTAGTTGGTAGTCTCTGCATATGGATATATTTACACTTTAGTTTTTGGTGTGCAGGAATACAGTTAGATTTGGACAGCTTTAGAGTAGTTTTGTCGTTTGTGTGCTAGTTTATTTTGTTTTTACAAAGGTATGTCCCTTGAGGACAGTCCAGACCAAAAGAGGTTTAATACAACCCAACACATGTTTGAGGATCTATTGTAGCCTTAGTAACCCAATGAAAGACATAAATGAAGTTTTTGAAAGTTTCCCTTCTTCTAAAGGAGTTTGCAGTCTAGACGGGGAGACCAAAATATGCCAACGTGAAACAACTGGAGAAGAATATTTGGATGCATTATATGATGATGGAAGAAATATAGGCTTTGATGTTGTGGCCACTATTATTTGTTGTCTAGCAGACCATTTACCTTGTGTCAGTTGCCTCAGTTTTCTCACGGGCAAAAATCATAAAATGATGTTGTGCGAGCATTTGGTGAGAAGTATCTGGCACAAAGTTCTCCCTCAAAAAGTGTGAATTTCTTAAGCTCTGGACCCCACACTTGTCTTTTTTTTTTTGCAAGTAGTTGATGATTTTCTCTCAAAGACACCTAATAATATGTTTATAAAATAAAGAGAACTGTAAAATAAAAACAAAGGACCATAATCTCACTACCTGGATACCTATTGTTGATGTTTTAAAAATGTAGGTCATAATGTTTTATACATTAGAAACATTATATTGGAAATACATATATTGTACGTTATACAATTCAAATAGGACAGAAAAATACAAAATGAAAGGCATCACACACAAACATCAAAGATAACACACCAGAGATAACTTCTGTTAAGTTTCTCCTATATTTCTGATATATATATATATATATATATATATCACTTCTTCAGTTTGTTCTGTTAATAGTAAAACCTGTGTTGACCCACTGTAGTGTTTATTTTTACCACACTTGGGAGATATGATTAACCATTTTACAGATGACAAAAGTGAAGCATATATCGATCGCTTAAATAAGTCCAAATTCAGTCAGGAAATAGTAGAAATTGAGTTTGAATTCAGGCAGTTTGATTTTAGAGCTTGTGAAATCAAACTTAAACTGTCAGAACCCTGGATTAAGGTCACTTTTCATTTTTCTGAGTAATTGAAGTGTAGAGTTCCCGATTTTTGGGAGAAGTAGTAATGGGGAGGGGCTTATATGCAAGAGAGTAGCTTTCACATGTTTTTTATTGTAGCCCATACTTAGAAATACATTTTACATTGTGACATACGCAACTGAATCAAAAGTTTCTGAAAACAATACTTTCCCTTAATACATGTGTTGTCCTCTGATATTTTATATTTTATTCTGTTTCATTTTTAGCAAATGCTGCTTGTGATCCATTAATGGGTCATGACCAGTGGTATGAGAAACACTTAAAGGAAATCATTATTAGGTCACTGGATTCATTCTTCATACACAGATACTACGTATTAGGAATGCAGTGAATTGAATCAGAAACAGACTTTTGTCTATTTGTTTGCTCAAGGGTCTTGCTTGTTTTAGATGAAATAGCATTTCTTTTTCCTTAGGCTAAATGAAAGGCCTAAGTCTGATTTTATAAATCAACAGAGGTGTCTACTTTTGCATAGTTTATTCCAAGTTTGACTATTTTAACAAATTGCTTCACAAATCATGTCATTTCTCACCATCCCACTTTATGCGTAATCACCAATAAATGATAGTTATATTTATGTGTATTAATGTATTTAGGATAAGTCACACAAAATAGTGCTTGTTTCTCAAATCACGTGTCTTCTATTTGCCACAATAGTTACTTGTTATTCTGTTTCAAAGTTTTATGTATATCCAGATAAGCTAGAAGATAAACAATCAAACAGTACCGTAATTCTGTTGTAGTTATGAGAACCTAACCTTGAATTGGCTTTTTAAGAAAGTTTTTAGCTCAGTTGTGGAAAACACAGTAATAAAATTCTCGATATGAAAACATAATATCCTGTAGTCAGTTTGCCACACTTCCGTGATTGAATTCATAACATTAAAGTTTTATTAAACTTTAATCTTCTTTATCATGTATAGGCTGAGAAATGAAAAAAATTATCAGTTGACTGGTTATTATGATAGTAATTGAATTGTCATGGAATAGCTGTTTTAAAGATGAGAAATTGGTACAATCCCTTGGATGAAAAAATTTAAAAACTACAGTTTATTTGTTCAGAAATATTTTAGTGTACTTAGATGATCGGGTGTTAAATACTGACACAATTGTGTAATGGCAAGCAGCCCTTAACCCTTATGGAGCTTACAGTCTAGTGGGGAATCATAAACAACAACAACAACAAAAACCTATAAAGTATCTAGTGTCTAATCTAGAGTGATAGGAAACGTATGTTATACTGTCTGTCCCAATATGTAATAGGAGCTCTTATCCTTGTTTTAGAGCAGTTAAGGAAGTCTTTGTAGGTAGATTTTTTTAAAGCAGGAATTAAAAGGGTGAGCCCAAGCTAGCCAAGCAGAGGTTGGAAGGGACGATGTTAACTAATGCTTTTATTTCTATTTAAAAATGAGTTTACAGTTCTATAGAATGAAATGAAACAATTTTTTTTTCTTTCCAACTTTTAGGTTCAGGGATTACATGTGCAGGTTTGTTACATGGGTAAATTGCGAGTCTTGGGGGCTTTAGCGTACAGATTATTTCGTCACCTAGGCAATGAGCATAGTAGCAGATAGGTAGTTTTTTGATTTTCAGCCTCCCCCCACCCCTACCGTCCACCCTTAAGTAAGCCCCAGTGTGTATTCTTCCCTTGTCTGTGTCCATGTGTACTCAAGGTTTAGCTCCCATTTACTTACGTGAGAACATGTGGTATTTGGAAATCATTTTTAAAGATCTCAGATGTGGTATGAAACCATATTTAAATCCTTATCACTTTATTTATATTACTTTAAGAATAATCATATTCTTTCCAGCAGTAAAATTAGGAATCCTTTGTATCCTGTCTTGGATTGTGATAATTTGTTTAGAATATGCTTTAGAGACTGCGTTAATAATGGAATCATCCTATCTGCAGTTAAGACAAAATCTTGTTTCCATTGTTGATGCAGGTTCTCAAAATACTATTTTTGATGCCTTCATAAGATGGCTTTGTAAAGATGAGCCATTCTTTTATTGTTGACTAGAATTTATATGAGACTTTTTCTTCTACAGATGTGGTCCTTGACCCTGGTTTTCTATTGTTTAAAGTATAGCAGTCAAAAGAGTTTTATAAATAGTACCAATTTAGAGTGATAGCTCCTTAGGTTGGTTTCTAGTAGTGACATATTTTTGTTAAAGGACCCATCTATTCTGAAGACGTCTCTTTTTATAGAAAAGTTTAAATGAGGTCTTTTTTATTTTAAGGCCTTAGTAAAACATTAAATTCTGAGATTTTATAGTATTTACATGAAATTGAAGAAATCTTGAAATGGGCTTCCTGTTAGTTAACATATACGACTTGGATTATGATAGGGAATGTGAGGTGTTTTAAAATAAAAACCAGTTTTCTTTGTTGGGTTTTATTTTTTAATGGTATCTACTACAATGCATATTTAACAGTACAGAGATTTTTCAACTCATTCCTGACTCTTCTCTGGATTTTTCAGCATGGCCATACTTGTCTTTTTTTTTTTTTTTTTTTTTTTTTCATTTCTCGCCTTTGTACAAATGTCGTTCCTGTTAATAATAGAAGTCACCATGTACTCTAAATTGTTGCCTATCAGTGGGTAATAAAATGAGTCAGAATGCTGCAGTCTTGGAGTGGGAATTATCTTACACTTTTCGTTGCCTGGCAAGATCCTTGATATTACTTGTAAGCAAATGCCCTGTCTGAGGATGTATGAAGAGTCTAATTTGGTAATAGAAGAAAGGGACCTAGTTTCATAAATATCTTCCCAGACTTAAAATTGTTGATTATAAACTGGATTACCTTTTACTTAGTGTTTTCTTAAAACCTTAACACTTTTCTGAAGGTACCTCTTTTAAAAAAAAAAAGTTTACAGAGAACTTTTAGTTAGAAAGATGTGCAAAGTGTCTCTTTCTTTTACCTCAATGATACTACTCTTTGGAAGCAAATGGTTTAAAGAACAAATTAGCCATTTATAAGATGATATGTAAATTTATTGCTAATAGCAAAAAATTTGTAACAAGCCAACTGTTCAACAATAGAGAAATGCTTACATAAATTATAATACTGTACAATTTCTATTACATGTGTATTCCTACATATATGTTCTTTTATCCATCAATCATCTTTTTATTAAAGCATGTCAGTGTAAATGGTAGGCATCTGTGCAGCTTCTCCAAATATGCTAGTATGCATATCATTATCTAAGTTCAGTATTTGTGTAAAGATTTATCTTTTAGTGTGAAATCTGTGCAAATCTTATGTGTACATTCACTGAGTTTTGACAAATGCAGATACATGTGTAACTCAAATTATGACTTTCCTTATAGAAACTTCAGAAAGTTCCCTCATACCCCTTATCTCAATCTTGTCACTACCCCTTTTCCCTCAGGCAACCACCATGCTGATGTTTTTTCCACTACAGAATAAGAGTTGCCTGTTTTAGAATTTCATATAAATGCAGTCATGCAATATTTAGTCTTTCTGTAAGACTTATTTTGCTCAGCATGTTTTTGATTTTGTAACGTGTATCAGTAGTTTCTTTTTACTGCCGAGTAGATTTCATTATATGAATATGCTGCAGTTTGTGTATCCCTTCAATTGATAGACCCTTAAGCTGATTCCTGTTTTGGCTATTATGAATAAAGCTGCAATGAACATTCTTATAAAATCCTTTTTGTGGACACGGATTTTCTTTCTCTTGGGCAAATACCTAGTATTAGAATCTCTGGGTCTTAGGGTAGGTAAATGTCCGCTTTTATAAGAAACTGCCAACACCTTTCCCCAAAGTATATGTACCATTTTACATTCCCATCAACGATTTTTGATGGTTGCTGTTTGATTTTGCTCTTGTTGCCCAGGCTGGCGTATAATGGTGCGATCTTGGCTCACTGCTACCTCTGCCTCCTCGGTTCAAGCGATTCTCCTGCCTCAGCCTCCTGAGTAGCTGGGATTACAGGCGCCCACCACCACGCCCAACTAATTTTTGTATTTTTAGTAGAGACGGGGTTTCACCATGTTGACCAGGCTGGTCACGAACTCCTGACCTCAGGTGTTCCATCCACCTCAGTCTCCCAAAGTGCTGGGATTACAGGCGTGACCTGGCCTTATATATCTTTTATGAAGTTTTGTCCTTTTTTTTTTCTACTGGGCACACTTCAGTTTTATTCAGTTTTATTGGGTTATCTTTTATTATTAAGTTTAAGAGTACTTTATATATTCTTCATACTACTGCTTTGTGGGATAAATGTGCTAATATTTTCTCCCAGGCTATGAATTACTGATTAATTTTCTTAATGAGAGTCATTTGAATAGAAGTTTTAAATTTAATTTGTAAATTTATTTTATGGTTATTGCTTTCTCTGACTTATCACCTGGATAAGAACTTTTATCTGGCCCCAAGTCATAGAAGTTCTCATACATATCCTATGAAAATCTTTATGATTTTAGCTACATTTTATCAGATGTGAGTATATCCACTTCAGTATTCTTATGCTGTGTGTGGCATTTTTCTATTCATTTACTTTCAATCAATCTGCCTTTATATTTAAAGTGTGTCTATTATAGACAGTATATATGTGAGTGTTGCTTTTTAAGACATTCTGACAATCTGTGTCTTTTAATCTACCTCATTAACTAATATTGATACTTCCAATTCAGACTCAGAACTATAGGGTTTTTACTTACCTCTTCTATGTTGCATCTGGCCGTCATTTCTTCCATACCTAAACTTTTATTTCTCAAGGACCTGCTAAGAGCTGTTAATGTTGAAGGTCTGATGAGAATGGGAATTTCCTTCCCTTAGCCTTTTTTTCTTTCTTTCTAGGTGGGCAAAGGATTTTTTTTTTCTCTTCTATTAAAGACCAGATATTCTATTACAGTATGTCTTGGTGTTCGTTTCTCTAGATAGATTTTGTCAGGTATGTGGTATGGCTTTTCTTTACATAGTTTCAGATCTTTTATTTCAGAAAAGTTTCTCAAATTATACTTTTTATTATTCGTTCTTTTCTTTTTATGTATATTGAAACTTTGCCTCTTCTAAATTTGTCACTTGCTCCATTTCTTTAATACGATATATGTAAAATTTACCATTTTAACCATTTTAAGAGTACAGTTTCGTGACATTAAGATCATTCGCCGTGTTATGCAGCCATCACCATTGTCCATTTCCAGAACATTTTTTGTCATCTTAAATAAGCTTTTGTACCCATTAAACTATGTCTATCTGCCCCCCAACCCCTGATAACTGTCACTTTCTTTTGAATCCTATTAAAAAATATATATCTTCTTTTTTTATTAACTTTTTTTCTCCTTTCATCTTCTATTTTTCTTAAGGCAGGAGTTGGAAACTTTCTGTAAATGGCCAGATAGTAAATATTTTAGGCTTTCTAGCCATATGGTCCCTCTCATAGCTACTCAGTTTTGCTTTTATACTGTGAAAGTATCCATAGACTATATGTAAATGAATGAGTGTGATTGTGTTCCAGTAAAATTTTATTTATGAGAATACGTGATGGGCCAGATTTGGTGTTTGGCTTGTAGTTTGCTGACCTCTGTTATAAGGCATTATATGTGGCATTTTTTTCCATTTTGTGTTTTTTCTTGTGTAGTCTTTTCTTCTTGAAATTATTTTTTCTTTTATTTTGAATTATTTTGTGAACTCTCTCCTTTTATTTCTAACTCAGGCATATGCTATACGTTCATATCTTGTATCATTCTCGTATTCTCTTTTAGCTAGTGTTAAAATAATTGATTATAATTTTGTTTGCTTTGTGGGCATTTTTTTCTGTTAGGTATTAATTGTCTGCGGGGATGTTATTCTCCAAATTCTTTTTGTAAGAATTTTGTATGTGTTTGACCTCAGTTTCTTTCGTTGCTCATTTTTACAGAAATTAATTACCAAATAATTTCAAGGATAAAAATAAAGGTCTGAGATAGTTAAGGTAATCCCCCTTGTCCCTTTTTCTTGTGCTGGACCTGCAGCTCTGGCCTAGAATAGATCAAGTCTCTCAGTAAGGTCTGCAGGATCATCTTTTACAGTAGTAGCATTTAAATTTTGAAACATCATCATTTTATACCTCCGTTTATATAACCTATGAGACATTTTCTCAGGAACCTTAACCGGAGACATTGTGCTAAGGGCATTTTATACATAAAGTCTCTTCCTGATAATCTATTTAGTCTTTTTGGTAAGTGTAGTCCAGTCACCTGTAAAGCATTCCCTACCCCATCAATGAATTGAATAGGTCACAGGCCAGGTGTTCTTTCCTGACGTGAAGTGATTCTTTGACAGTTAACAGGCCAGAGAAATACATTGGGAGGATAGGAGGCATATCATCAAAGGTCGAGTTGTGAGCATAAATATGTTTAAAAAAAAATCTCAAGCTTAGAATCCAGAAGAAAAGTAATCAAGGAATGTGAATAATTCTGAGAAAATAAATTTTATTGTAATGTTAGGTTTGGTTTTGGAAAGGAATAAACATGAGCTGTGTGATGACATGAGGGAGAAAACACTATAGTAGTTTAGTCTTTAATATTTTTAACGGCCTCCTTTTGTGTCATAGACAAAGAATCTTTGGGTAGCTTACTATAAAATATTGCAGTAGATAAAATTGAAGGGGCAGTTGCTTCTTACATTTTTATTTTTCCCCATGTCATTGTCCTTGAAGCTACTTTGGCTTATGTTTATTCTTCTGATAGCTAAGTTTTGGTGTAGCCCTGCTCTTGAGGCACCTAATATCATGCATCATTAATAGATACTTATAGTAAGAACTGAGTAGGATTAGTTAAGATAAGATGGGTTGGAGTCTGAGGGCTAGGTGCAGCCTCCCCTTACCGGGCTTAATAAAACCAATGAAACATACACGAGAAAGAAACATTCAGAAATGGACTTTCAGTTTCTTGGTGAATAAAAAGCATTATATCTTCAAGAAAAAATGAGTAGGGTGGGTTTCCTAGGGATTTCTACTAAAGCCTAGAAGCTCAGGATAACCCCGGGGCTCATTAAAAAAAAAAATAATAATCACTTTGATTTCGAGTAACTGAAGAAAGTTTTAGGTGTTTTGTTTTTGTGTGCCCGTTGTTTTTCTTTTAAGGCTTCATCAGATGTCTAAGTTTGCTTCCACCAGAGCGAGTTACTGAGTTCTTTTCTTGAATCTTGTTTTGCCAGTTTGTTCAGGTATCTGTTTATAGAATTAAAGCAGCGTGAGCCTAAACTTTTTTTAAGCTGTTTTTTGGAGTGTGTCAGCTCCCCATTCAATTTAGACAAGTTATTTATTTATTTATTTATTTTGGTTTTGTAAAAGGGAAAATAACGTGATGTAAAATTTTTTCTCTATCCCTTTTGCCT
Organism: Pan paniscus; assembly: GCF_029289425.2. Lineage (NCBI taxonomy): Eukaryota > Metazoa > Chordata > Mammalia > Primates > Hominidae > Pan > Pan paniscus. The sequence goes on from NC_073256.2 coordinate 26,018,416, forward strand.
TTTCAGTATAATGAACTAAACTGCTGGTAGGTGGCAGATGTTTGGACTTGTATTTTTTTCTTCTGTGGTAGATTTTCTTTTAAAGTGAAGAAGCATTTGGTAGTTAGCAGATGATTTCCATGAACTACAAGTCCAAACTGAACAGAATTTGTTTTAAATTTACTGATTGACTCAAAAAACCTTAAAGCTATAGTCTCTGTGTCATTAGTTCAAAAATAAACTAAACCAGCCAGGCGTGGTGGCTCACGCCTGTAATCCCAGCACTTTGGGAGGCCAAGGAGGGCGGATCACAAGGTCAGGAGATCGAGGCCATCCTGGCTAGCACAGTGAAACCCCGTCTCTACTAAAAATACACACACACAAAATTAGCCCGGCGTGGTGGCGGGCGCCTGTTGTCCCAGCTACTCGGGAGGCTGAGGCAGGAGAATGGCGTGAACCCCGGAGGCAGAGCTTGCAGTGAGCCGAGATCACGCCACTGCACTCCAGCCTGGGTGACAGAGCAAGACTCCGTCTCAAAAAAAATAAAAATAAATAAAAATAAAAATAAACTAAACTCCCTGATGCCTTGTTAGTGTGTGTATACACACTTTTTTGTGTCTGCATGTATATAACTTATTATATATGTCAAATTATATGTTGACATATATATTATATACATAGTAAGTAGACATTGAAAAGTTCTGATGCCCTCATTCTGATAATACTCATCAACCGTAGAAACCATTTTGACATTCTCATCAGTCCTGTTAATAAGATGTGCAGGTCTCCTCTTCCAAATGCTTGGGTTATTCTCATGTTGACTGTGGAAATTTGGTATTTTCAAAAGAAATGACATAGAATTACACTTAGTTAATACATCTTAGCTATTTTTTTCTAATGTCTTGAGGTGCCAACTTATGTTTTTCTTCTTTGCAGGAAAATATTCTTATTTGGAAAAAGAAAACTTTTTGGATAAATTTTTGAAACTTTGAGCAAGCTATCAAAAGTTGTCTGCCTCCTCCTTCTCCCCAGCCCCAAAATACACAGACTTAACAACAGAAAAATATAACTGTTATCCTATGTTAATTTATGAAAGCAGATAAATATGGGGTATATAATAAGATAATTTCATTATTTAATTCAATGAATTGCTTGTTTTAGTGCTCTGTAAGTATTTGAACAAGTAAACTTTTTGAGTTAACACTTCTGATTTCTGATCTTCTGACATTCTTAAGTACATAAATAATAATCCTCGTATATTAGCCCAGTCTTTTGTCATCAGAGTCCAAGGTCACATAGCTAGCTTTTAAGTAATGGTGCCAGATTTAAACCCAATCTGGTTGTCCTAAAATCATTTGGTCTGTGCTACTCAAATGGAAAGTTGGTAGCAATGAGAAATAAAATCTGTATTTTGTGTCATTTTGTAATCTGACGATTCTTATTGCCTTCTCAAGTTGGTTTTCTGGTAATAAACGTAACTTTACAAATTTTGGAAAGTACAGTAAAAAGTAGTGCATCATCTTCCCACCCCAAGGGAGCTACTAGTGATTTTGACATATTCCCTCCAGTCCTTCTCTTAGGCATTTAAAGTAAAACTTTTTTGTAAGCATGGTATTGGAACATTTGCAGTTACTAGAATGTTGGGACTATCTGGTCTTTTGTTCAATTGATTGTTTTTATAAACATAAAAAGTGTGATTGGAAGTAATCTTTGAAGAACCTCATAACTAAATGGAAGAAGGAAGGATATTTTAGCAACTGCTTTCTTATTTATTTATTTATTTTTTTGTGACAGAGTCTTGCTCTGTCGCCCAGGCTGGAGTGCAGTGGCGCGATCTTGGCTCACTGCAAGCTCTGCCTCCCGGGTTCACGCCATTCTCCTGCCTTAGCCTCCCAAGTAGCTGGGACTACAGGCGCCCGCCACCACGCCCGGCTAATTTTTTTTTGTATTTTTAGTAGAGACGGGGTTTCACCATGTTAGCCAGGATGGTCTCGTTCTCCTGATCTTGTGATCTGCCCGCCTCGGCCTCCCAAAGTGGTGGGATTACAGGCCTGAGCCACCGCACCCGTCCAGCAACGACTTTCTTTAAAAGACTATTTAGAGTTGTTAGAAAATCTCGTAGATAAATTTTGTTGTATGTTTTGACTCATGGAAGAAGAAGTTAAAAATTTTTTGAACAGTAAGTGAAACATATTGGAGCCACAGCAGTTTGAAAGTATGTAATGCCACTGAACTCTACATTTAAAAATGGTTATGATGGCAAATTTTATATTATGTGTATTTTACCACATTTAAGTGAAAAAAAAGGGGGGTATCGTAGTGGACATTTTAGTCTCTCTATTGTCCTGGAGCGTTTCTTAATATTACTAACACGAAATATGGAAAATAGTATATTTAATAGACTGAATCTCTGCAATTATGTTGAGGATACTCTTTTCATCTTATCTGTTGATTCACATTTTTTGAGAGTGACTTGTAGACCTTCTCTGTCAGTATGAAACTCAGCATTAATGAAGTGTTTATGGAAATTCAATCAAGCTGCATGCAACTTGTTTAATTAACAGTCACTGGGGCAATTCCATGGTGTGTTTTTCCCCCTTGGTTTGTTTCTCAGGGATCTGGCTTGAGCTGTAAGGGTTTTGAGTAGTTCAGTAACAGCTCGAGAAATATGAGCAAGATTATGAGAATGGAATATTTCCTGCCCTTAAGAAAGCTTATAGTAAAAATGCAGTGTTTCTCAAACTTTTTGGTCTCACTGCTTTTTCACACTCTTAAAAATAATTGAAATAATTTTTGTTTATGTGGGTTCTGTCTATGGAGACTTACCATATTAAAAATTTAAAATGAATATAATATTAGAAATTTTAAAAATAAAATGATAAACTCCATTATATGTAAATATGTGTAAACAACATTCTTAATGAAAAGAAGCTATTTTCTAAAGCAAATAATGAGAAGCGGCATTATTTTACACTTTGCAAGTCACTTTAATGTCTGGCTTAATAAGAGATAGCTAATTCTCATCTGCTTCTACCTGCCAATTCTGGTATATTGTTTGGGTTAAAGTATATGAAGAAAATCCTTCTTCAAACAGAAAATGTTGTTGGAAAAGGAAGAAATATTTTAATAGCATTGTCAGATAATTTTGCCGTTTTTCTCTTTGATTCTGCACCCACATTTGATAAGTAATAGTTTCCTAAGGGTTAGTTGCAATGTAGAATCTGAAGCCAAATCAGTGAATTTTTTATACTTCTGCTATGTTAGAATCCATTGTTAGAATCCAGAAATGGGTATACCTGTACTTGTTTTGATCATTTAGAAAATATTGGTTCTTGAAGCTGTGCAGATATTCCAAATGTTGACACAGTTTACTTTGTAATAAAAATAATAAGCATAATTGTTAATATTGCCACTAATCTCATCAGAAAAGTATTTTAGAATTGGGAAACTGTTAAGCTTATAGCAACAGTTGCAAGTGTTACAGAATTCTAGTATTTCCTTGAAAGCTCAGATTTTATCATTGGGAACAAATACCATTTGGTTTCCTAAAAGATTCTAATAATTCCTGTCATCACACCCTGGACAACATCAGCTATTACCATAGTTTCTTAGTGTGGACATAGCTCCATAGCACACACAGATCATAAGTGTACCGGGAGGTGAATTTTTACAAAGTGAATACACCTAGGTAACTAGTGCCCTGCTCAAGAATCAGAACATTATCTGCAATCCATAAGCTCCTGTCCTATGTCTTTTGAGTCATTACCCCTCTAACACTCATAGATTTTGTCTGTTTTGAACTTGTGATAAATGATACTATATAGTCAGTACTATTTAGTGGGAGATTCATCTATCTTATGTAGTTGTAGTTTGTTCATTTTCATTGTTTATATAATTCTATTGTGGGAATATACCACCACTTACCCATTCTACTGTTGAGTATTTGGGTGGTTTTTATGTGTGTTCTATTGTGAATAGTGCTGCTATGAACGTTTTTGTACACGTCTGTAAACGTCAACATTGAAAACTTCTTAGTTGTTTGATAAAACCAATACTTAGTTAATTTGCATTTCTTAGGTCACTGTTTTACTTTTAAAAGACAATTGGCATTCACTGTTTGGCATTATATCTCTTCGTATTCTTTTTTTCTTTTGCCTTTTGGTGTCTTTGTTATCTGTGCTTTGTTAAAGTCATTGTGAATATTTTCCTGGCTTGTTTTAAAATTTTATCTGTAAGCTTTTGAAATCTATTGCCTTAAAAAGTGTTTTTTTAATCTATAAACTTTTCAAATCTATTGCCTTAATTTTTTTTTGTTTGTTTTCGTCTATTGCTTCTCCTATCCTGAGATCATGCAACTGTCCACTTAATTTTGTTACGGTTTCATTTTGACATTTTACACCTTAATCTATTTTAAATTTATTTTGCTATATATTAAGAGGTAAATATTTTAAAAATTGTTCTTTTCTAAGCAGATGCCAGGTTTTTTTTGAACCATTTATTGAATAATAAATATAGGCCAGGTGTGATGGTTCACTTGTAATCCCAGCACTTTGGGAGTCCAAGGTGGGAGGATTGCTTGAGCCCAGGAGTTTGAGACCAGCCTGGGCAATAAAGCGAGATCCCTGTCTCTACAAAAAAATTTAATAAGCTAGCCGGATGTTGTGCTGTACCTGTATTGACTGTAATGGGGATAGCAGCAGGTTCAAGAGGCCAGAAAAGATCCCTGAGCCAATGAATGAAACATAATGTCCTGGGTGTTGAAATACAGGGAAGAGATTCCAGTGGCAGTGGGCTGGGCAGAACCACCAGTCCCTTGCTGGAGTGGTGGACAGAATTACCACATGGCCCAGTGGCATTAGGATGGGTAGAATAAGCAACTGCTTGCAAAAAGCATGCGGTTAGTACAGCATTTTCACTTGACAGCCTCCCCCAGCAACCTCCACCTGGCAACCTTTAACCCAAAACAAAGGGCCTCAATCCTCTATATGGCCCATGTTCCATTCTTCATGATGGGCTTGGGACTCAGATGTCCCTTGTAGATAATGAATGGATCTCCTGGTTGGCCACTCTTGTATTCCCTAGCTCGGAACTGTGACCACACATTGAGGTGCATCTGCCATACAGGGTCATTCTCAGGGTATGCTCAGGCTAAGTCATTGCTGTCATGTGTCTACTGTATACACAGTGTGGTGGCATGTCTGTAGCCCCAGCTACTAGAGAGGCTGAGGTGGGAGAATCACTTGAGCACTGGAAGTCAGGGTTGCAGTGAGCTCTGATCATGCCACTGCACTCCAGCCTGGGCAATAGAGTAAGACCTGTCTCTTAAATAAAAAAATAAATAAAAATCAACCTTAAAAATGGAGGTAGATTTTCTTTTTTAAAAATTATATTCAAGGGCATTTTGCTGCATTTTCATTTGATGTCCAGTTACTGTGATTCATTCATTGTACTATGTTTAACCTTTTCCTCCCTACTGTGGCCTTAAGAGTAATTTCTACAAGAAATTCTGTGTTGAATTTAAGGAAGCTAGACCAAAAACTATCAGCAGAATTTTGAGAATCCTTGTAGCCTTTTTTCCTTTTTGGCTGCCAAGATTGATGTATATATAGGTACCTATCTATATTTAGCAGTTTTCTTAACCTGTATCTAAGTTCACATAGCAGAAATTTGAATTCTGTCGCTTTGGTAATCGTCTTAGTCTTCACACTGACATACATAAAATAAAGGAATTGTAGTTTGGATATACTGTGTTTTGAGGGATGATCTGCTTATCTTCATGATTTCTGTGGCAGAAAGTTAGTTGATTCCATGTTTTTTTCTTTTTTTGAGATGGAGTCTCACTCTGTCGCCCAGGCTGGAGTGCAGTGGTGCAATCTTGGCTCACTGCAAGCTCCGCCTCCCGGGTTCACACCATTCTCCTGCCTCAGCCTCCCAAGTAGCTGGGACTACAGGTGCCCACCACCACGCCTGGCTATTTTTTTATATTTGTAGTAGAGACTGGGTTTCACCGTGTTAGCTGGGATGTTCTCGATCTCCTGACCTCACGATCCGAAAGTGCTGGGCCTCAGCCTCCCAAAGTGCTGGGATCACAGACGTGAGCCACTGCGCCCGGGGATTCCATGTTGTTGCCACTTTTAGTCTCTATTTCTTTCTCTCTGTTTGAACTGTTCTGAACTTTTTTAGGTACTTGAATATAAAGAGTTTCTCACGTCTTGATTTACTGTGCCTTACTCTCTTTGGAACATTTATCCCTATCCTTTTGTCTGGTAAATTGCTTATTCCTTAGATCTTAGCTCAAAATATCACTTTATTAGGGAAGATCTCTATCCCAGACTTGGTTAAGTTTTCTTTGTAACCCTATATTGTAATTATTTGTTAGGGTGATTATTAGTCAGTGTTAAGTCTTGAGAGAGGATAGATTTGTACTGAGTTAATTCATGATATATAGACATATGCTCACACACGTACTCCTGAATTCATTTTTTGTCATGAGTGTTTTCAACCAGGGTCTTTCTGTGTTCACCTTAGAGATTTTGCATATCTGAGATTAATTTGACTTTTACATGGAAGTAAAGTTAGCTATATATGAAATTAAGTATCAGAGTGTCTTTTCTCATAGTTAAGGTTGACTTCAGTCAACTGATTCTTTGTTTTTTGTTTTTAGCTGATATGTTCTCTTTCTGAAAGACTATGGCCTTTGTTGTTGTTAGACTTTGCTACAAAGTGTCCATGCTGTTTGGCACTCCATGAATATATTAATCTGAACTTTTACTTCTTCCTTTAGTTATTAAAAGTATTGTCATTATTTCTACAATATTTCCTCTCTTCCCATCCTCTATCTGTCTTATGTTTTCTCTCATTCTCTTCTGTTTCATGTCACTAGTCTTTCCCTAATTCCTAGTTTCGGGACTATCACTATAGCAGATACGTTTTCTCCATGAAATATAGTAAAACAGAAAACTTTAAAGAACTTTAGAAGATAGACCTGTACGAGAAAGCGAGTAGAATTAGAAAGTCATGTTGAGATGGGGCTGCTGTGCTATATACCCCTCTATAATTTTGAGGCTGCCTCCTGCACATCAGCCAAGATACAGGTGTCATTCGATTTTTAATAGCAAAATTGTGAATTACTGTGTTTACTGGACCTTTAGAGATACTCAAAAGTGTCTGGAACCGCTAGTGTTAAACTAGTGAATGGCAAGTCTGTTGGCCGGGAAAAACCTTTTTTTTAAACTCATAGGTATTACATAAATGTGTCATAGCTGAATTTTGTTTCATTGAAAGCAGTATTTTCACTGTTAAGAATTTTTGTTTTGCTTTTTATTTTGGATGAAAGTGGATTGATAATACTTAAGGTAGGGAAAGTAATATTTATGTTATATGTATGTATATATATAGCAGGCCATTCTCATATTTTAGATTCTAGTTTTTCTTAATGTTTCTAAAGATAATGATGAACAAGTCACATTTGTCACCAAGTGCCTTTTTATCTTTCCCAACTCAGCTTCTCTGATTTCCTTTGTGTCACATATTAAAAGAAAAACCTTAGTCAAATTAAATTTAACAGTTTAATTGAGCAAAGAATGATTGGTGAATCAAGCAGCCTCCAGAGCCAGAATAGGTTCAGAGTAATTCCAGGGCTGCCACATGGTCAGATAACAATTATGGTTAGAAAAAGGAAGTGATGTACAGAAGACAAAACTAAGGTATAGAAAGAGCTTGGTCGGTTACAGCTTATTGTTTGCCTTACTTGAACACAGTTTGAACATTTGGCTGCCTTTAGCTGAATCTTTGTGATTGGTACAAGAGTAGGTTACATTCAGTTTACATATCCAGTTAGATGTATGTATGAAGAAACCTTTAGGCCTAACCTTAAATATGTAAGGAGGCAACTTGAGGCTAAATTAAATTTAACACATAGATATATATGAGAGAGTTCCATGAGTTATTTTCCTAGACAACCCCAAACTTAGTTTACAGTTACTTTATCTGTTGGGTGTAATGGGATCTTTTTACGCTTAAAAAGCATGGGAGATGTAATATGAATGTTCTCATTTGGTATATAAGTGTAGGTTAAAAGATTAATAGTTCAAGTGATGTACAGTGGTTGTAGTTTTGCTGACAGTCTAATTAGGGGGAAAATGACTTTAAGATGTGATTTTGCTGCCATAGATAAAAACATCAGTTTTAAAATACTCCAAACACCTCAGATTTTTCTCTTTTATTAAATTTCAGAAGTCATAGTTGTCAGTTATATGATTTAATATTGGCCATCGTTCCATGGAAGCTTTAATTTTAGGCGGGATTACAATGCTGAACATAAGTGAATGGAGAATAGATACTAGTGACCTTAAATTTGATATTGAAATATTTTTGAAAGGCCTTAATCAACTCTTTGCTATTAGAATAAGGAAAATTGTTAAATATATTGGGGTTAGGCTATGTGTTAGGAATTTGGGTTTCTTCACTGCCAGCACAACACATAGTATATTTTTAAATTGCTTTGAATATGTAATATAATGTTATTGTTTCTCATGAACTGTTTGGGGAAAGAATGTGCTGAAATTCATACATTATATTACTTGATACAGTTGTTGCAGAAAAGCAGTTCATCGGGGTACACTTCTTGTTGCTACCTGCTTTGCCTGACCCTTCCTCAACTGGCGCCTCTAAGAATAGAGTTGCTTAAGCTAGAAATCTGAGAGCCAGTCATCTTTGCTTTAAAACCTATCCATTTTTCTCTTCTTTGACCCAGCTGTACTGTCACTGTTTTTTTCCAACCCACTATCGGTTCTTGCCCAGACTGCTGCAGAATTTTCTTGACTAGTCCCTCTGATTTTGCTCTTCACTTGTCTGTTTTTCACATAGCTGACAGATGATCCTTTTAAGATTGAAATAGAATCAAGTAATTTCCCTAATAAATGGTTTCCCACATACTTACAATGAAATCCAATCTTCTTACCCTTGACTTACAAAGTTGTGACAAATACTGTTGGTTATGTACCCCAAATTTATTTTCTTCGAATTCCTCACTAACAGATCTTAGATTTCGTTCAAGGCAGTAGTGTGTCTGGCTATGAAAGACTTGATTTTTTAGCCTTTTTTGTTTTTTTTGGTAGCTGGACAGATGACACATTTTTGGCCAATGAACTATGTATGAAAGTATCTGGAGATGCCATTTCTTCCTTAATTATAAAAAAGTCAAGAGAGAAAGCTCCCCCGCGCCCCCCTTTACTCACTCTCCCTTCTTGTCTGAGAACCTAGATATGAGGCTTAGAAATACAGCACTCTTGTGACTGTGAGGTAAGAAGCAAGTGGAGATGCTAAGAATGTCAGAGTGGAAAGATTCTAAGGAGCTCCTAATACCGTTGATAAACTGCTATGTGTGCCTGGATTGCCTTTGTCTTGACAAATTGTGTGAGACAAGTGAATCTCTCCATTATCTTTTTATTTTCTTTTGAGACGGAGTCTCGCTGTGTTGCCCAGGCTGGAGTATAGTGGCGCGATCTCGGCTCACTGCAAGCTCCGCCTCCTGGCTTCACGCCGTTCTCCTGCCTCAGCCTCCGGAGTAGCTGGGACTACAGGCGCCCGCCACCACGCCTGGCTAATTTTTTGTATATTTAGTAGAGACGGGTTTCACCATGTTAGCCAGGATGGTCTCGATTTCCTGACCTCGTGATCTGCCTGCTTCGGCCTCCCAAAGTGCTGGGATTACAGGTGTGAGCCACCGCGCCCGGCCGATAATTTTTTAAGAGGAACAAGGTGGGTCAACTCTACCCTACTAGATATCTAGACTTATTCTAAAGTTATACTAACAAATAGACAAACTGACCAACCAAAAAGAAAAGATAAGGAAAAATAAAAATAAAAATTTCAACTCACACCATAGTTACAAGTTAATTAAATATCTAAATGTGAAAGAATTATAATCTAGAAGAAAATGTAGAAACAGTACAGAAATAGGAAAAGTTTCCTTAAATTTTATATATAAAGCACAATCCATGTAGGAAAAGATTAATGTTCAGAATATGTAAAGAACGCCTGCAGAATCATAAGAAAAAGACAAATAGTCCAAAAGAAAATGGCCAAGACAATGAACTGACAAGAGTTGAAATGTGAATGCTTAGTAAACGTAGGAACAGATGCTTATATCAATTTGCATGGATTTAACTATGAGTATTTTAAAACTTCAACTGACTTAAAGCCTAAGGACATTTATTTTCCTGCTTGATAAGAAGTGTAGTGGTAGGAAATTCAAGAGTTGGTTTCAGTTCTGTGAACATAGTAAGGGTTCTATGCCAGCATTTAAAAAAATAATTCTGTTGAATTTTCTAACTGTTGGGAGGAAGGGGGAGAGGAGAAAGGGCACTCTTCCTCCCACACCTTCTGTAGAAGGTGTAGAAGAGAGAAACATATTTCCAGAAGCTTCTAGATTTTCCCATCTGGCCTCATTGCCAGTCACTGGCAGAGCAGAATGAAATTACCTGTTTGGCTTAATTAGGATTCCTCCTCTGGACTGAGGAAGGGATGGCTTTCTCTTAGTATATTATTTCCTGCCCAATTCCCGAGCAAAATTGAGTCTGAGCAAAATTGAGTCTTTCTGTTGGCCAGTGTATTAGTCCATTCTCACACTGCTATAAAGAACTACCTAAGACGGTAATTTATGAATAAAAGAGTTTTAATTGACTCATAGTTCTGCAGGCTGTACAGGAAACATGGGTGGTAGGAGGCCTCAGGATATTTACAATCATGGCAGAAGGCAAAGGGGAGGCAATCATGGTGGGGCAGGAGAGAGACAGCAGAAAGGGGGAGGTGCCACCACCCCCCTCTTTTTTTTTTTTTTTTTTTTGAGATGGAGTCTCGCTCTGTTGCCCAGGCTGGAGTGCAGTGGGGCGATCTCGGCTCACTGCAAGCTCCACCTCCCGGTTGCCACCTACTTTTAAACCTCCAGATGTCATGAGAATTCACTCATGTGACAGCACTAGGGTGATGGTGCAAAACTATGAGAAACCACCCCCGTGACCCAATTACTTCCCACCAGGCCCCTCCTTCAACACATGGGGATTCCAATTCAACATGAGATTTGGGTGGGGACACAGAGCCAAACCATATCAGCCAGAAGAATGGATTATGGTTATCAACCTTCCACTAATATAGATTGAACCATGTGATGTTGACAAAAATAATGTGAATATATGAAATATATTGTAATCACATAGAATATGAAATATGTAATATATAAATAATAACATGAAATGTATAAAATATAAATATAGAAACACAAATGTTTAAAAAACACACATTGAAAAGTATATAATTTGCATGATATAACAAACATTGAATTTATGTAATAGTACCTCTGGGGAAGCAAAGAGGGGACTAGGATTGAGGGTAAGAGTTCAACTGTATTCATATATTTAGTTTTCAACAGTAAAAAAGCAAATATCTGAACTGAAAAAAGTAAATAACAATTCATTTTTTTTTTTACCTCTTTGTTTGTAAAGCTTTTAAATGTGCACGGAATGGTCACGAGGATTTTGGTTGAAAATGAAAATTGGTAGAGGGCAATTTGGCAACATGTGAAATTTTAAATGTATACCTATTGATCTAGTACTACTACTTTGAGGCATTTATCTTAAATGAATAGGACAAATGTACAAGGAAATTTATTTTGACTTTTTTTTTAGTAATGGTAAAAATGTTTTTATAATGGCTGTGTTAGTTCGTTCTTGCATTGCTATAAAGAGCTACCTGAGCCTGGGTAATTTATAAAGAAAAGAGGTTTAACTGACTCACAGTTTTGTAGGCTGTACAGGAAGCATGGCTGGGGAGGCCCCAGGAAATTCACAGTCGTGGCGGGAGGTGAAGGGGAAGCAGGCATGTCTTATATGGTCAGGGAAGGAGGAAGAGGAGAGCAGGAGGAGGTGCTACCCACTTTTAAACAACCAGGTCTTGTGAGAACTCACTATTACGAGAACAGCAAGAGGGAAATCTGCCTCCATGATCCAGTCACCTACCACCAGGCCCCTCTTCTAACACTGGGGATCATAATTTGACATGAGATTTGGGTGGGGCCACAAATCCAAACCAAATTTTTTGGTCCCTGGCTCCTCCCAAATCTCATATCCTTCTCACATTTCAAAATACAATCATGCCTTCCCAATATTCCCCAATAGTCTCAACTCATTCCAGCATTAACTCAAAAGTCCAGAGTTCAAAGCAAAGCAAGTCCCTTCTGCCTGTAAAATCAAAGCCAGTTAGTTAGTTACAAGATACAGTGGGCGTACAGGCATTGGCTAAATACTCACATTCCAAAAGAGAGAAATCAACCAAAACAAAGGGCCTGCAGGCTCCATGGACTTCGAAACCCAGCAGGGCAGTTGTTCAATCTTAAAGTTCCAAAATAATCTCCCTTGACTCCACGGCTCACATCCAGGCCACACCAACACAAGGGGTGGGCTCCCAAGGCCTTGGGCGGCTCCACCCCTGTGGCTTTGCAGGAGTCAGCTCCCATGGCTGCTCTCAAGGGCTGGTGCTGATTAGGGAAATGGAAGTTTGCACTCAGGCTTTATTCAGATCCGTAGAGAAGGAGAATAATTCAACCTTCCTGGGTCAGGACAGCACTTATGGCCCAGTGGAAGAGTAGGGCATTGATGGTAGGGGGAAGGAAGTCGAAGTTAGAGAATTAAAGAAAACCTAACATCCGTAAAGTTCTGCAGGTATTTAAAAAACAAAAACAAGAACCCTGGTAAGATGCTGACAGTTTACTTGAGCATGTACCCTATGCTTTTACTAATATAGTTACTAATACAAAATTGATCTTTTCACCTAAAATTATCAGCTTAATTTTTAAGGATATTTTCTACGGAAACCTCATTCTGACTTCGTAATACATATCTGTGGAAATGTGTGCTTTACTTTGGAGACTTTTTCTTAGAGCCTGCTTTTCTGGAATGAATGAATTTCTATAGATAGCATGGAAGACATATCTTGAGATAAATTTCTTTTTTCCCCTTACTCTTTTCCACATGGTTTTTATTTGTTTAACATATGCCCAAAATAAAGGAAGATGTGACTCTTTTACTGTCTTTTATTTTTATTTAAGATGCCATTTTGTAACAGTATTACACAATAATAGTAGAGGTAGTGATACCTAGTTAATAAGACCTAATACAATTTAAAGTGGGAAAGAATCATTAATTAAGATTCTAGCTTGTGAATATAAAAATGTGAATATTTGCAGTTTCCTTTTATAACCCATTGCAATTTAGTTTGTAATTTTACCACTATACTAAAATTAGTTTAATATTACCAATGGCCATTGTTTTCTTCTCCGTTGATCTCATTAAATCCTCATGGTACTGGACTTTGCATAATGTTGTTGTTCCTTGACTTCCACGATGTTGTGCTTTCTTAGTATTTCTTACCTTTCTAAGTGTTTGCCTCATCCTTAGACTGCTTGAGACTCTTTCTGACTCCCCCTAAACCCCCATTTTTGTCTGAAAACTGTGATACTTATAAAATTCTGGTTTTATATTCCCAAGTGCTTGTATTCCCACTCATTTGCCATATTGTTTCCTCAAACTCAGTAAATCCAAGCTTGAATTGTTCCAGTTCACCACCCATTTCATATAGTTTGGCCACTAGCCCCAAGAATAGATATTTTGGCATCATCTTTAGTTCTTCCTTTTCAAAATTCCCTTTGACCAAGCGTTCACCATGTATTTCTCATACCCATACATTCATCCCCAATTTCCCTAATACAGTGCTGTGTGTTGTGATTTGTCTTAGATTCGGTTATCAGCAGTATTTATTTATTTATTTTTATTTTATTTTATTTTATTGAGGAGTCTCGCACTATTGCCCAGGCTGGAATACAGTGGCGTGGTCTCGGCTCAGTGCCATCTCTGCCTCCCAGGTTCAAGCGATTCTCGTGCCTCAGCCTCCCAAGTAGGTGGGATTACAGGCGCCTGCCACCACGCCTGGCTAATTTTTGTTGTTTTATTAGAGACGGGGTATCACCATGTTGGCCAGGCTGGTCTTGAACTTCTGACCTCAGGTGACCCACCCACCTCGGCCTCACACAGTGCTGTGAGGGTGTGAGCCACTGCGCCCGGCTTATCAGCAGTATTTAAATAACCCTTGTTTCTATGAATGTAGTGAAGAGTTTCTATATACAGTTTTCTGTTGTGAAGCATGAGGGGAAAGTGAGTTCCTGGACAAGTCTTGTCATATTTATTTTGTGTTTCTAGCACTGTTGCACAGCACATATTAAGTGTTTAGAAAATGTTTTTTTGAAAGAACAGCCCAAAGACTAAAGGAATAGCTTCCTTAGTTCTGAATTCTGTGAAATGAGTCAGTTTGAATGAAGCTAATGTTTCTTTTGTTTTACACAATTTACTATAGAGTGCAGTACTTCAGTTGTTCATACTTGTTGATATTGTTACAGATATTCTAATGGTTCTTTTTACAAAATCAAATATATATACAAGACATTTTTTCGTTTCTTTTTAGGTTTTGGAAGGAAGGATGTTGTAGAACACTTATTACAGATGGGTGCTAATGTCCACGCTCGTGATGATGGAGGTCTCATCCCGCTTCATAATGCCTGTTCTTTTGGCCATGCTGAGGTTGTGAGTCTGTTATTGTGCCAAGGAGCTGATCCAAATGCCAGGGATAACTGGAACTATACACCTCTGCATGAAGCTGCTATTAAAGGGAAAATCGATGTGTGCATTGGTAAGTATCGTTTGACGATATCTAAATTTTAAATAAAGTTTTATTCTTACCTTTTTTGTGGTACAAATAGTGTTTCCTCAAAATAGGTAAGGAAGGGTTTATTGCATCTTGTAGACGCAGTTCTTTTCCATCGAAAGGTAAACAGAGAGATGGTAATCTAAAGTTACTTAGGGGAAGATTCACAGCATTAACTTTCCAAATGCAGTCAAATGCCTACTGATGTGGAACTCAATTTTAATGGATTACTATTGTCAAATTTAGTTAATTTATAGTCTCTTTTAAAGATTGGACATTTTCTATCCTACCATCAACGAGAGCCATTATAAAGTACAAATTCTACTGAGTTGGATGACATTTGAACACTTGAGGTTGATTCAAGGAAACTCATCTAGTATAGTAGTCCCCCCGCTTATATGGGGTTTTGAGTGTTTTGAATACAGTAGTTCAGAACTTAATCGTTTCAATATGTGCCATAGTCTATAGAAAAAGCAATTTCAAACAAATTGGACTTTTCAATCATTTTAGGTATCTAGATGAAACGAAGCTGTATTCAATCAGCATTTTGTTCTCTCATATATATTCACATTTTGCTTTGCTGTGTACAATTTTTTATTTTGAAATCTAAAAAGCTTCTAGAGGGCAAGTATAATTTCTCTTGAGTGTATCATCTGTTTCTTCATACTTGAGATGATGGATGTTTGTTTAGCCATGGCAGGTTGATTTACGTAATTGTCTTCCCAGATGTCATCCACTTCAGCATAATCAGTTTTTTAATGATGCAACTAAAATATACATGTCATTTTAAAAGATATAGTGGTGGTGCTTAATAATGGTTAAGATTATTCCTCCTTATAGCCATCTATTGCAGCTTCTAATATATTTTTCAATATTCCTCAAATTGTTGCAATGCCTGATATAAAACTATTTTTTAAAAAAATCACATTTTCTGTCATTATCCTTTGCTACTTGAGCATCCACTAACATGACCTTTGGATATCCTGTCCTTTCAGTTTTTTGACATCTTCCAGTTTCAATTGACTCTCCCATTTCCTCCTAAGTCTCTCACTAACATAGCCACATCCTGGACCAAGTCATTACATAAAACTACCTTGAGAAGCTTCAACTTATAACATCCTCTCTCTGACTACAAAGCCTCTTATGTTACTTGCTTTTGTAAATGATAACTATTATTGAGCTTGGAATGTGTTTCCTACGTAGTCCTCTAGGCTTTCATCTTCTCTGCTGTCACTGCTTCTTGCTTCACCTTGTCACAGCCACTGGATTTTTCTCAGTCATTAGTCAGAATTTTATACTGTTCTCACTTTCTTAAAATATTATCCTTTCCAGGCTTCAGTCTTCTGTTTTCCTGCCTCTACATCTGAAGTTTTCATTTTATCAGTCCTTTGAATATCTTATTGAAATTAGTATTTCTCTCCTCCTCCTCTTAATCCCTCTTTCAAAAGTCCATAATGTAAATGCTCTTTTTATCTAGGTTCTATTGAAATAAAAGACTAGATATGGGGCTTGAATTTTTCATGAGTGGATCCCTGCAGCACTCTACTTCCTCAATTCACAGTAGGCTTTGGCACATATTGTCTTCATTCTGTTTAAGTTCTTGTGCCTTATAAAAGTTGAGGGAAGGGGAAGGGCACCTTTGAAACTATACTCAAAATATAAATGAGGATATAGTTGCTATTAAAGTATGTATCATAGTTATTATGGGAGTCAAAATTGGTTGTAAACCCTGGTATACTTAATTAGCTTGCAGAAACCTCTTAGGAGGTTTATTCTGAGGTTCACTGAAACCTGTAATAGCTTATATATCTTATTTTCTGGAGTTGAATATGGTTAAGGAGTTCTGAGATTTTTCTCTGTAAGGCAGAGTTCTACTTTGGGATAGCTGGATAAAAAAAGTTGGAAGCCTTGTTTTTTTTTTTTTGTTTGTTTGTTTTCCTTTTGCTGGAGTCTAGTACTTTTTGAGAGATTAGTATACAAAATTGATTTTTAAAAGGTTTTTGCCTAGATGATGAAATACTGGCCTGATTTTTATAAAGATTAATCATATCTCTATATGTGGGGTAGAATAGCAAATACATTTGATATTTTTAAAAAGCTAGAGCCCAGCCAAGCCACATTACCACCAGCTTTCAGGAGACATCAGGGCAGGTTGCTGTAGAGCACATGCTCCAGGCTTATGCCCTGACCCCACCAGTTTCCAGCTGTGTGAGGCCATGGGCCTCTGTCTTTCCTTACATGTAAAATGAGAATACTGTTCTTCACAGTGTTCCTGAGAGGATAAGCTAGTACATACAAAATATTTAGAAGAGTACCAGGTACAGTGCACATTCAGTGAATATTAATTGCCATTATTAATTACTGTTATTATTGTTGGTGCTAAAATCTCAGCCTGAATTATGCTCCTGTGTGGTACAGAATTCCCATTTCCTCTGTTTGTCCTTTGTTGACATTTCTTAAAAATGTCCATTTAGGGGCAGGCGCGGTGGCTCACGTCTGTAATCCCAGCACTTTGGGAGGCTGAGATGGGCAGAGCACCAGGTCAGGAGATCGAGACCATCCTGGCTAACACGGTGAAACCCCATCTCTACTAAAAATACAAAAAAATTAGCTGGGTGTGGTGGTGGGCACCTGTTGTCCCAGCTACTTAGGAGGCTGAGGCAGGAGAATGGTGTGAACCCAGGAGGCGGAGCTTGAAGTGAGCTGAGATTGCACCACTGCACTCCAGCCTGGGCAACAGAGTGAGACTCTGTCTCAAAAAAAAAGTCCATTTAGAAATCTTGAACCCATGTGTTTCTTTCATAGATGCTATTTACCATCAAAAAGAAGAAAATTCAAACTGAGATTATTTTAAAAATCAACTTGAAATGCTTGTATAATTAAACAAACTACTTGAGACTATGGTCTTGGGAATGTTGATGATAGTTTTTATACTGTAATGTTGAATTGAATTTACTTTAGAAATCAATACATTTTCTGCCTTTAGAACTTATTTATCTTTGCTTCTCCCTACCCCTCAAATATAGTTTCCAAAACCACTAAATAGCTTTTCTGAATATATGCTATATGATTTTTTTTTTTCCTTTTTTGAGACAGAGTTTTGCTCTGTCACCAGGCTGGAGTGCGGTAGCGCAATCTCTGCTCACTGCAAACTCTGCCTCCTGGGTTCAAGTGATTCTCCTTCCTCAGCCTCCCAAGTAGCTGGGACTGCAGGCGCATGCCACCACGCCCAGCTAATTTTTGTATTTTCATTAGAGACAGGGTTTGACCATGTTGTCCAGGATGCTCTCGATCTCTTGACCTTGTGATCTGCCTGTCTCAGCCTCCCAAAGTCCTGGGATTGTAGGCGTGAGCCACTGCACCCAGCCTGTATGGTTTTTTGAGACTGTTAGTGCTTGAGAATTTCATTTTAAAAGCAAATTATAAGCATACCTTTCATGGAGTCTGATATAAGATCTGGGAGTCGGCGGGTGCAGTGGCTCACTCCTGTAATCCCAGCGCTTTGGGAGGCCGAGATGGATGGATCATGAGGTCAGGAGATTGAGACCATCCTGGCTAACACAGTGAAACATCGTCTCTACTAAAAATACAAAAAATTAGCCGGGCATGGTGGCGGGCGCCTGTAGTCCCAGCTACTGGGGAGGCTGAGGCAGGAGAATGGCGTGAACCCGGGAGGGGGAGCTTGTAGTGAGCCGAGATTACACCACTGCAGTCCAGTCTGGGCGACAGAGCAAGACTCCGTCTTTAAAAAAAAAAAAAAAAAAAAAAAAAAAAAAATCTGGGAGTCACAATGGACATTTGTGATTTTTTTCATTTTGACTAATTAGTATCCAATTCTTTTTCTGATTTTGGAGATTTTAAACTGTGGGCACTCCTTGCTGAGAGGAATGCGGAAACTGGTAGTGTCAGATCTTCCTTCCTTTTACTTCTTGGCAGTCAGGGATCGTGTTGGTTTGTCCAGTCATGCACTTCATTTTGTAAATGTAGAATTTTGAATACAAAATCTTAGCTATAGTAAGGAATCATTTATAGCAGCAGATTTTTGCTTTAGTGTGGGCAGTGGCCTGGTCATAATGTTTCCTACTAAAAGACCGTTGTGCTTCCTACTCTTAGCTCTACAGCTTCTTATGTGTTTCTAAGGTTGGTCCTCTACTCTCCTGTCATCTCAGTCTAAGATAGACAATGGTTTCTGTTACTTGCAAATTAGTATAATTGATAACAGAGATCTTGAGAAGGTTGCTAAATGGAAGTTGCAGAATGGGGCTTCTAAACTGATAAATCTCTTGAATCTTTATTTAAGTCTCACTGCCCTCACACAGTTTACATGTATACCACACCTCCATTTCTCCTTATTCTCTGCAATTCTCAAGAGTGAAGGAGACAGAGTATGTTCCCTTTGGAGGCCTCTTCCAGGTGCCTCTCATTAGGGAAGAGACAGCTTGCTGGCGTCCACAGCAAATCATTCTAAAGATAACAGAGGTGTATGGTGTTCTAACTTATGTGGGATTGTCACTGTGGAATACCCCAACATCTAGACATGAAGCCCAGCAAACCAAGTGAAAAATAACAGCCCATCTCAGCCAGAAGGGATGATTAAGACAACACTCAGAATACATATCCAGGACTGCTAAAGGAGTCAGGTAAATACCTGAATAAAAAAAAAATATCTCCCAGAGAAATTAAAGTATAAAGTGGGGAAGAAATTTCCAGGGGCCAAAACTCAAAACCGAAATAAAAAAAAATCCACCACCTTATTTTTTTTTCAGAGGAAACAATTTAGTAGATGAATTAAAGACCATGTTAGTAGCCTGGAAGCTTACGTGTGAGATATACAGAGAAAAATGTTGAAACATGGAAATCATGAAGAAAAAGGTAAATAAATCTGGGAACATCAACGTTATTTTAAACCTTACACGTGATATGAGTTTCAGAGGCAGGGGAAAAAAGAAAAAAAAGTCTGATGGAAGAGATCAGTAATAATTAAACAAATGATAAGCAAGAAAAACCCGTCTTGAGATTGAAAAGGCTCAAGGAGCTCCATATGAGATTGATGAGAAAAGATAAACTGAGTAAGATGTATATTGCACTTTTCCAGAAAGAAGGAATAAGTTGCCTACAGAGGGAAAAAAATTAGGCAAAGGACTTTTCATTTACAATATTGACAGCTTGAAGACAATGGAATAACCTTCTAAAGCCTGCTGGAAGAAAAGGATTAAGTTGTAATTTCCTTGATAAAGAATAGTTCTGCAGCCTTTTGGGAGTAAGAAAGGCTGAATCAAGCAAGTGACGTTACATTAGAGCGACAAAGCTCCTGCAACTTTCTTTCTATATACTTTCAAACAATTCTTGGTTTAATTTGTCTTATATGCAGAGACTGAGGGGATCCTGACTGAATATCTTTCTTGGGAGCGCAAAATTCAAGCTGCTATTTAAAATCTAACAATTAGGACTTAAAAAAAATAACTGTTTTCTGGCTGAATGGCATTACGTAATAGTGGTTGGAGTCAAAGAGACCTGGTCCTTGAGTGAGTTGTTTACTTCTTTCAGCATTAAAATGGGAATGAGGGTAATAGCTGTATGTCATACAGTTGTTAAGAGGATTAAATGAGATAATATACGTGAAGCACCCTTGTACAATAGCTGTATATTTTATATATAATAATTAGAAAGTACATGCTCATTAGTTGGCACCTGCTTTTATTAACATGAAATAACATGATTAGAAATAGTTTTCTTCTTGTATTACATTATATTGTTCCAGATACTTTTATATTTACTGAAAATGCAAGAAAAAATAGAGATCTGATGGTATTTTTCTAAAAAGTCTCTAAGCAAATTGGCTTCTTAGGGGAAATTAAGCTGACTATATATAAAGATAGTATTATTTAATACCATAATTAACGTTGGTTATCTAAATGAACTAATAAAAGCAATTTGTTGTAATTCCCATTTTTCCCATCCCAATTCAGAACTTCAATTAATTATTTAATATGTAATAGGATTTCTGCTGGGTTTTTTCCCCATTATTTATACTTTAGGGACTCCCTGTTATAAAATTATATTTTATGATTCTGCTGAGAGAGAGCAAAAATAAAATTATGCTTTATCTCTTCTTCCCCCTCCTTTGCCTTAGAAAAGTAGGGGACATACTTTAGCTTGTGATTATTCAACTAGGTAAAACTCAGATTCATTCCATCAAATGTAATATATCAACCCAGATAAGATCTTGGTTCAGAAAAAAATGTTCAAACAGCCAGTATTATAGAATTTATATTTAAATTATACTATAGTCTATATAATTTATATCTAAAACGTGTGTGTGTGTGTGTGTGTTTGTGTGTGTGTGAAGTTAGGTGGTAAATAATGCATTTGACTTGTTAAGTTTTGGGCTAATAATATACAGAGTTATCAGCAATAGGGAAGACTGAAGACTTTGCTCCTCTTAGAGTAATTGAGGGCCACCGTGGTCTGCTGCAAAGAACAATGAAATAGGAGTCGGCGTACCTGGAGAGTGCTGTTGGATCTTCCATTAGAAAGAACCATATCAATATAATGTTATACTTTAAAAACTTTCTATAAGAAGTTACATGCTATATGTGGTAGGCAAATAATGGTTGAAAGATGTTCATATATTAATTCCTGGAACCTGGGAATGTTAACTTTACTACATTGCTAACAGAAATTAAGGTTACAGGTGGAATTATGGTTGCTAATCAGTTAATTTGAGATGGGAAGATTATCATGGATTGTCTTGGTGGACCCAAAGTAATCACCAGATTCCTTAGAAGTAGAAGAGGGAGACAGAGAGAAAGTCAGATGATATAATTTCAGATGGATTCAAGGCACTATTGCTGGCTTTGAAAAGAGAGAAAGGGTTCCGTAAGCTAAGGAATGGGGTTAGCCCCAAGAAGATGGAAAAGGCAAGGAAGTAGGTTTTCATGAAAGTCACCAGTAAGGAATTCAGCCTTGCCGACACCTTGATTTTTTTTTTTTTTTCTTCAAATGGAGTCTCGCTCTGTCGCCCAGGCTGGAGTGCAGTGGCACAGTCTCGGCTCACTGTAAGCTCGGCCTCCTGGGTTCACGCCATTCTCCTGCCTCAGCCTCTTGAGTAGCTGGGACTACAGGCTCTGCCACCACGCCCGGGTAATTTTGTTTTTGTATTTTTAGTAGAAACGGGGTTTCACCATGTTAGCCAGGGTGGTCTCGATCTCCTGATCTTGTGATCCGCCCGCCTCGGCCTCCCAAAGTGCTGGGATTACAGGCGTGAGCCGCTGCGCCCGGCCGACACCTTGATTTTAGCCCAATGAGACTTACGTCAGATTTAGGATCTCCAGAACTGTAGGAGAGTAAGTTTGTTGTTGTTATTGTTTTAAACCACTGGATTTGTGATAATTTGTTATGGCAGCAATAGCAAGCATATATTATAAAAACATCTTACAATGGTTTTGCAAAATTTATCTAGGTTGAGCATCTCCTGAAAAGAGTAGTAGAATGTTTTCAATACAATTAAAACTGCTTTCTTGGAAATGCTTAAAGGTTTGGTCACTTCGGATAAGTAGCAGTTTTTTATGTTGGCAAATATACAAGAATAATACTTGTAAGTGTCCTTAAAATAATTATAAAAAAGCAGATAATGTAGTGGACTCATATTTGTGCTTAAATGATTGTTTCTGAAGTATTTTGAGATTTGGGGTAAATTATCTTACTAAGAAACTTAAAAAAAATAAATTTTGTGTCAAATTAGGTGTGGAGAGTCCTTGTCCTTATACATTTGTTTAAACTGAACATTTTCTTTGTAATCTTTGTAATCAGGTGCCATATAAAAAACGTTTGAAAAACATGTAACTTGACAACCAAATTGCTTTTTTTTTTTTTTTTTTTGAGACAGTCTTGCTCTGTCGCCCAGGCTGGAGTACAATGGCGGGATCTTGGCTCACTGCCAGCTCTGCCTCCCAGGTTCACGCCATGCTCTTGCCTCAGCCTCCTGAGTAGCTGGGACTACAGGCGCCCGCCACCACGCCCAGCTAATTTTTTATGTATTTTTAGTAGAGACAGGATTTCACCATGTTAGCCAGGATGGTCTCTATCTCCTGACCTCGTGATCCGCCCACCTCGGTGTTCCAAAGTGCTGGGATTATAGGCATGGGCCACCGCGCCCGGCCCCAAATTGTTTCTTTTATCTAAAAAGGGGAATTTTATTGTCTGCAGTATGAGGCATGATTAAACATTTTAGGTTGAACTGAAGACTAGGGCCCCAATATTTCTTTCTTTTCTACCTTTTAATTCCTATGACTTTGGGCAGATTATAAGGTCTATGCTTCTGGTGAATCTGTTTCTGAAACAAGTGGCCATTTATAAAGGTTTACTGTATGAAGTGCTTTCAGACTATTCGATCTCTAATGAGCTGTTTGGCCTATGGTTGTTTTAGTGACCAGGAAAACAAAGGAAAAGTGATATTGAAACCCCATAGCCTTATTTCAAATTAGACTAGGAAGAAGCAGCTTATCCAAGTTGAGAGGGATAGGTTAATGGGTTAATCGGAGTGGGGAAAGATGACAACATTCAGCACATCATGGATATTATTGTCATAGATAGTTGAATATATGACAAACTCGATTGGTATGGGAATTTGTCCTCATTAGTGTTTGTGACTGAAAATAGGATTATTTCCCTGCTCCCACTGAACCTATTGACATGAGAAAAATTCTATAGCTATAGAGATTTTGCTCAGTGAGAAGCCTTGAAACCTGTATTAATGAAACAATAATCTGCTTTCACTTGAATAAATGTAATCAGAAAGTAGGATACTAGAAGCAGGACATACATTCTGGGCCAAGGGTAGCAGCAGGATCAGCTTGACTAGGAGGGTCTAGAACCTAGTAGTGGAGTTAGCTAATGAAAGGTATTGTTTATAAACTAGAGGCCTCTTGTAAAGCATCGGATAAATATTTGAAGTTATAGTAAATACTGCATGTAAAGTTGGAGACAGAAACACACCAGTCAGGAAAACCAAGAATTTTGAAGTAAACAACCAAGCCAGCTCCAAGAACTTTAGCAGCAGAGGTATGTCAGCCTTCTCATTAGAATCCTCCCTTAAAGTTGCTGTGAGGTCTTGGCTTCAAGTCCACTCTTGTTGCTAAACCTGAGATGCAAAGAATCTGATGCCCCACTTTGAGTTAGATGTTGACCCTTAATCAGTTAGCTTTAGTCTCAGAGACGTTTCCTAGTGTGGACTTGGCCCCTCGGGCCTCACCACTATACATAGGAATCTACAACTGAGAGTAAATTGATATAGCGGGGCTGGGAGCCACGTGGGTGAGGAAGAGAAGAAAGTAAAAATGAGCTTGATTTTGATTTTGGATCCCTTCGAAAATTGATTACAACACTGTTAATATTCTTTGAACCATCTCATGTCTTCAACGGAGACCTTAATACTCTTTCTGAAAGAAGTCTTCTGATAATATGTTTCTATAGCTGTCCACAAACTCTTCTGAATTAATTCTGTATGCATATACTGCCACCCAACACGTCTCCTCTGTTCATGTGCATGCTCCATTCATTGTCCCATTGAATGTTACGTACAAAATACAAGCTAAGAGATAAGATTGCTAAGAATTTCAGATGGTGACAGCAGAGCATTGGGGCCCTGTGCAACTGCACAGCTTGTGTGTTCGCGAAGCTGCCCATGATTAGATCACACTATGTGCGTGTTTAAAAATGCTCCACATAATTCCAGGTATACTTAAGTAACACCCGAACTCATCTTCAGGGCCCTCCTTGGTCTGGCTCCCGTCTACATCATGGACTTCATCCTCATGTCCCTGTAATTCTCTCCCTTTCTCTCCACCTTCCAGCTACAATGGGCTTTTTGTCTCTCTAATGCACCAAACTTGTTCTGCCTGTGGTACTCTTTCCCCAGATTTTTCACTAATAATGTTAATTCATCTGAGTTGTGCCCTGACAAAGCTGTCATAATTTCTTGCCCTGCCCTGTTTGTTTGATTACTCTTTTATCATGTTTTATTTTACACCATAGCACTTATTACCTGGAGTTATATCCTTATTTAATCATACATTTACTTGTTTGTTTGCCATCTGTGTACTCTTCCCAACTTTGTGCCTTAATATAAACACAGGAACCTACTCTGCCTTACTTTGCACCATATCCCTGGCATAATAAAGCTCTGTGCTTGCTCCGAGTAAAATGCCTACTCTGTGCCAGAACCTCAGTGTGGTTTTAATTGCATTTGCCTGATAAGTAATGATGTTGAGCATCTTTTCATGTGCGTGTTTGCCATTTGTATGTATTCTTTGGGGAAATGTCTATTCCTATCTTTGTCCATTATTAAATTGGCTGTCTTTTCATTATTGAGTTATAATAGATAAAAGTTTCTTACTAGAAAAATGATTTGCAAATACTTTCTCCCATTCTATGTGTTGTCTTTTCACTTTCGTGATATTGTCCTTTGAAGCACAGAAGTTTTACATTTTGGTGATTTGATTAATGGTTAACATTAAAAAGTCTGTTTCTGCTTTCGTTGCTTGTGCTTTGGTATCTTCTCTAAGAATCCATTGTCGAACCCTAGATCATGATTTAACTCTGTTGTCATCTAGGAGTTGTAACTCGAATGTGTATTTAGGTCTGATGCATTTGGAATTGATGTTTGGAGATGATGTGAGGTGAAGGGTCCAACGTCATGCCTTTGCATGTGGTTATCCAGTTTTCTCATTTAGTTGTTCATAATATTCCTTTATAATCTTTTATTTCTGTAAGCTTAGTAATAATTTACTCCCTTTCATGTATGATTGTAGTTAATAGAGTTGTCTTTTATTTTTTCCCTAGGTCCATTTGGCTAAATGTTTGTGAGTTTATATTGTGTGTGCATATCGGTAGTTTTTTTGTTGTTGTATGGTGTTTCATTGTATGGATGTAGCACAGTTGGTGGTTGTTTCGCTTGTTTGCAGTTTGTAGCTGTTATAACGCTGGATGTATGTCTCAGCGTGGACATGTTTTTTCACTTCTCTTGGATGGATCCCTGAGAGTGGGATTGCTGGGTGGAATGCTAAGTGCACATTGGACTGTAAAAGAAGCTGCATTGCCCTAATGGCTGAGCATGTTGAGAATATTTTTATGTACAGTAGTCATTCATGTATTTTTTTGTGAAGTGTCCATATCTTTTGGCCATCTTTGGTTTTATTTTTATTTTTTGCTGTTACTGATTTTTGAGAATTCTTTTTGTGCTGTAACAATGGGTGTTTGTTGGATGTGTGTATTGTGAATGCTATTTCCCAATCTTTGCTTTGCCTTTCGTTTTCTTAATGGTATCTTTATACAGGCAAAGGTTTTTAAGTTTGGTGAAGTCTAATTTATCAGTTAAAATAGCAAAGTATTTGGTGTTTCATCAGTGTTGAAATAATAAGATTTCTGCTTGGCAATTATTCTTAGGTTAAAAGCAGTATATAGAGAAATAACATTATCGTTTTAATTACACTGTGGAAATTCAGGAAAGCAGTTTCCGGTCTGAGGGCTGCTGCTTCAAGTGCTTTCTAACAACTTGCTTAGGATATATTTTTAAAGATTAAAATGAAATAATCAGCTATTTCATGTGAAAAATTGAATATATTATAGGACTCATTTTTAAGATTTAACAGTAAAAGCCAGGTGGACTTTAACTAATTAGAAAATAATTATCTAAAATATGCACAGTTATTTCTGAGATGACATTGTTTGCCTACTATTGGCAAGTATATTTCCAAAATTTAGGGAAATAGGCTGTTTTTAATAGCTTGTTGCCTGAAATCTTTCCACAAACGAAGACTTATTAATTCCCAATACTTAAATTTTTTTTGGTTTGTGTTTTCCTTTAATGTGTTCTGTTAGCATTGTGAACATTATGTGCTTTTCAAGGATCAAAAGACTCACAGATGTTCTTTTAGCTATTTCTTCATCTTACTGGCTTTAGTAGAATTCTCATACTTTTCATATTCCCAGTATTAGGAGACAGGAAATACAAACAGATTAAAGACTCAAAGACTGGTCTTTATAGTTCTAGTATATTGTAAACTTCCTGTTCTTCTTGGCGTCTAGAAGTAGAGTAGTTCTCTGTGCACTGAGTATGTTTACTTTCTAACACAACCACAGGATGAGGTGCCACATTCTTAAACTGAATCAGGTAAGGTGTGAACTTAAGCATGTACCACGTTCTCTGTGGTAGGAACTAACAATAATCTAGTCCACTTTCATACGTATTCTTATTGTCTATCACTGATGTCTGATTATATTCAAGAAACGTGTGTGAAGTGACAAAGCAGTTCACTGGAAGAAGGCTTGATTCTGTCTTGACTTTTTTTTATATTACTCTGTGTTACATGGATAAGGAAGCTGAGTAATTTTCTACGTCTTGATTAGGTGATATCTTGAGATTCCTTTATTTTAAAGCAATGTGAACTTGCAGTATGTCAGACACTTCAATATTCATATACAAATATAAAACACATTTTATAGTCATATGCAAATTATGTTTAGATTATCTTCCATTTGTCAAGTAACTGCTTATTCTTCATTAGGATGGGCAGTTGAATATTGATTCTGATCATGCATTAACTTTTGGTTATAATGGGTTTTCCACAAAGGATAGTAAAACATTTTTTCTTGTTAACTTACAGATTAAACCCATGAATTGCCCCTCTTGGGAGCTGAGGAGTTGAGGTAGGGAGGGATAAGAAAAAATAAGGTGATGGTGGTAAATTTATAAAAATTGCTGTGGATAGTTGATACGTAATATTGTAAAGGGTTTTCTCTCGAGGCCTCTCAAAGGACGTAGCCAAGCAGTGTCACTAATATTTGTGTCCTATGTGTGAGGCAGATGATTCAGATTACCTACCAGTTTACCAGTGAAGAAGGAGAAAGTTGTTACTTTGCCACAGTCTGTAGAGCTGATAGAAAGTTGTTATAATGAAAATGTTTTCTTGATTGAGAAATGAAGGTTCTGTTCACACAGTGGGCTTCATTTAAGAATACATCATACATATAAAAGGTTAATTTCATTCTGTAAGTCTGCCAAATTAATTCTTTTAAATTATTTTTAGCTTAGCTTTTAAAACCGTATCATATTTAGCAAACTTAAGGTGGAAAATAATCTTCACCAAACCCCCTTCCCCCCAAACCAAAAAACTAACCTGTCTACAAAAATTTAAACCAAGTGTAACTTACTCCTGAAGTAATACCTCTCTGCTAATTTCCTTGTAACTTCCTTTTGTGTGTCTGCTATTTAGAAAGATATGTTTCCTTTCCTTTTACAAAGTCTTTTAGTTTAAAAAATTATCTGACCACTTTCATGGTTACTTGTCCTTTGATGAAGTTAACATCCTGGAACTTGGAATGGCACGGGATTGGGGATGGGGGAAAGAAATGTGGAATGAGTGTTGAACTGCCTTTGGTACATTCTTATCCCCTGATATTTATTTATTTATTATTATTATTATTATTATTATTTTTTGAGACGGAGTCTCACTCTGTCACCCAGGCTGGAGTGCAATGGCACGATCTCAGCTCACTGGAACCTTTGCCTCCTGGGTTCAAGCAATTCTGCTGCCTCAGCCTCCCGAATAGCTGGGACTGTAGGCACCCGCCACCACGCATGGCTATGTTTTGTATTTTTAGTAGAGATGGGGTTTCGCCATTTTGGCCGGGCTGGTCTCAGACTCCTGACCTCAGGCGATCCACCTGCCTCGGCCTCCCAAAGTGCTAGGATTACAGGCATGAGCCACTGCGCCCGGCTATCTCCTGTTATTTTAAGTATAGTATTTTGAAGGTTAACAACTTTCTGGGTTTTTTCTTCACAGTATTATTAGAAGTGATAGTTGCCCATTAAAGAAAAATGAGAAAATATACTGATGATAACTCTCACACCTTGTTTTTTTGTCTATTTAGACTCGCATGGTCCAGTGTGATAGCCACTAAATTAAAATTAATTACAGTTTTAAAAATTAAAAGTTTAGTTTCTCAGTTGCACTAGCCATGTTTTAAATGCTTAGTGACTGTATCTGGCTGTTGGTTACCATAATGGAGAGTGTAGACATAGAAATTTTTGTTATCACAGAAAGTTCTGTTGGACAGTGCTGTTAGACCCAGTGAACCTGTGTACACACTCCATTTTACGTAAAATGAGATCTTTCCACCATATTATTTATTTATTTTTCTACTTTATGTAGTAACATATTTTATTGTCAGTGAATATTTTTATATAATCTCATTTTAAAGGCTTCTAAGAATTATTTATATAGAAATCATCATTTTTTAAAATCAGTCACCTGTTGTAGGCCATTTAGGCTATTTTTGTACCATTTTATAAACAGTAGTATAAAGAATATCCTTTTCATTACATACATGTATAAATCTTAATTGCTTTAGGATAAATTCCTGGAAAGCCACAGCTTCTTAATAAGGACCAAAGAAGTTTTAGCTACTGGAGAACTTCACTGGACCTCTTGATTTAGTTTGTCACACTGTCTATTTATATATCATTTATAAATGAGCTAGGTTAAGAAAAGTCATTTCTCACACCTTCTTTACTGTTTGCAAAAATTAGTTGAAAATTCAGTGAAGCCTTGAAAATCTGATTCACTTGGTTTTGTTTCATTCATGTCTTTCCTTTTCCTGCCAGAATACTTCCCTTCTGCATTTTTACCATTAGTTGTCCATGTAAAACCTGAAGTGGGATTTTTTTTTTTTGAGATGGAGTCTTGCTGTGTTGTCCAGGCTGGAGTGCAATGTGTGATCTCGGCTCACTGCAACCTCTGCCTCCCAGGTTCAAGCAATTCTCCTGGCT
The DNA here is from genome assembly GCF_029289425.2 of Pan paniscus. Classification (NCBI taxonomy): domain Eukaryota; kingdom Metazoa; phylum Chordata; class Mammalia; order Primates; family Hominidae; genus Pan; species Pan paniscus. The sequence goes on from NC_073256.2 coordinate 26,047,979, forward strand.
CAGCCTCCTGAATAGCTAGGATTACAGGCACCCTTGAATTGGGATCTTTTAAACAAGTCTCAGTGTAGCATTTTCATAAAAAACAAAGATGACAAAATTCCATACTTGTATCCTTAAAACAGAGAAGAGAGGCCCAGAATGGGAGTCATTGTGCCTTTGGAAATAATCTCCGCTGACACTGAGTATTCTTAACGTTGATGACTTGTCTGCTTATGTTCCAACTGCGGGAAGGTTAGAGTAGTGTGCATTTACCTGATAAAATTGGGACTGTTTTAACAGTTATTCTGTACAATAGTGGTAGATATACACATAACATATATATATGTTATGTACTTATTAATTGTTGTTTTATTAGAATTCCAGTAAAAGCACCCGTATGGAAGCTTTCACTCTTCCAAGACCTTAAGAAATACATTGAAGATGCTTAAATTAGGTGGAAAAAGCAAAAAACTAGAAAAAAAATTTTCATATACTTTTTTACAATGATGCAAGGCTTTACTTAACGCCCAGGTCTGTCTGTCTAATAAAAGCATTACACATTTGCATTTACTTTTAGACTCACTTCAATTGTTCAAAACAATCTATGGGTTAGGTTAGGTGCAGTGACTCATACCTCTAATCTTAGCACTTTGGGAGGCCAAAGTGGGAGGATTGCTTGAGTTCAGAGTTTGAGACCAGCCTGAGCAATAAAGTGAGATCCTGTCTCTACAAAAAATTTAAAAATTAGCTGGGGTTGGTGGCACACACCTGTGGTCCTAGCTACTTGGAAGGCTGAGGCAGAAGGATCACTTGAGTGGGGAGGTACAGGTTGCAGTGAGCCATAATCACTTCATGGGACTCCAGTCTGGGTGACAGAGGGGACCCTGTCTCAAAATACATACATACATACATACATACACACATACATACACACATACATACTGTAGTTTTCAGTGAGATACATGGCTTAAGTTTGGGGTTGTATGAAAATGGTATTTGAGACAAATGGGTTGTGTAACCAGGCAGATTTCGCTTTGCATCTTTATCATGTTATCTGAAACTCATATATTATTAGAAGTATGGCTTCCCTTTGTACAGTTTTAATACTGAAATGTGGAGGTAGGTCCATATTTGAGATAAAGATTTAGGGAGTCCTTCTTACTCCTCATTCTCAACTGACCAAGCTAGAAAACTGTTAAGTATAATAATTGTATTTATAGGCTTTACATTTGTACTTTACTTTTAAAAAATGTACTGTCTTGTATTATTTAAATCTGCTAATTATCTTTTTAAAAATATGGTGGGTATTAGATTTTTCATATCTAAGCAGAATCCAAGATTAAGAATGTTAACCTTACTGTGAGTTATTTCATATTCTACTCCCTGATATGACCATGTAAATAAGACTTACCAAGCATTCCCACTGTGTAGCCAAAGATACATTTTTTTTGGATCAATACATGTGAAATCTGAATAACTCTTTCAGACTTTTGTGTCAAGCCTGAAAATTTCTAAATTTACTGTGGTACACATAATCATGGTTAGAGATAGAGGGCACATCTTTTGTTTTGCCTGTTTGTGACACAGTTTTGAGTGCTGGTCTTTTGAAAGAATAAACTTGAGTTCTGAGGATTGAGGGAACCAGGCCAGGAAATGTTCTAGTGGGTCCCCTAAAATGAAACTCTCAGTGTCATAGGTATTTTTCAAGCGTTCCCACAGGGGAATTGTGATGGGATTATTAGGAAGAGGACATTGAATATAGGAGTGGTAGACAAGGTATTAAGGACAAATATGTAGATATGCCTTTTAGAATTTACTTCTGGGGAAGAAAGCTTGAGTATTGTTCTGGGGTAATCTTAGCTTGCATTTATATGGAATTGTAAGATAGCAAATAAGTGCTTGGCTTTACAATTAAGTATGAATTGCAATTTATCACATACAGACTGATTTCACACATTTGCTTTGAGCTTCAGTTTCTTAATTATAAAATGGACATTGGCTCTACTGCATAAAATTTTTATGGGAAGTTAAATGAAAGAATATAGAGAAAGCTAGTAGAGTCTCAGTAAGTACTTGTTTCTTTCCAGTTGCTTTCTTCTTGTATGCAACAGTAAGGTTGCCACATAAGACTATTTTTGTATTCTGACACAAAGCGGACACTCAGTCAAAGCTCAGTAAAGGGCTGACATTCCCATAATCTGCTCTTTGTTACCATCAGCGTGAATTTCTGTTACATTCTTTGTTTAGTATCCTTTGTAATTTTGTAAACTTGAATTGTGATTTGATAAGACATGAAGCTCTTTTTTCCTCATTGTAATTTACATTCTTTTAACCTAGTGAGTGGAGATATTGCATATAGGATTATGGAGAATCGTTAATGTAACTTAAACATTTTCCCCACAAATATTTCAATAGCAGGGGTATCGTGGTTTGCTGTAACCAAATATTAAGTGTATGAAATAATTGGTTAATATTTTTTAAAGCAGATTACTCATGGGTAAGCAGCTCTCTTTCAAGCCCAGGGACATCACAGTTGCTGTTTCTGAAAATTGTAACCCACTAGGAATGAGACAAGGAAAAGGACAGGTGAGGAATTATGTTAAAAGAAAAAGGTGGTCTTTTCCTCAATGTGGGGGAAAAGTTGAGGTGGGAAGTGAAATATGTGATTCAATACTATGATTCAGAACAATTGATAATAGGATAATGTGTCAAATCCCATGGAAACACAAAACCCAGTTTATTTTTTTAATTATTTGCTTTTAGCTAAATAACTTTCCTAAGGAATGAGAATTCTTTAAGTTATATTCTTTATGTCCTTTAGATTGAAAGTACAGCAGAATGTTGGCATTTCAGTCTGTTGAATCAGTTGTCAGAGGCATAGGAAAATAATAGTAATGATATATTTATGATATACTTTCTCCTCCAGGGTTCACGCCATTCTCCTGCCTCAGCCTCCTGAGTAGTGGGACTATAGGCGCCTGCCACCATGCCCGGCTAATTTTTTATATTTTTTTAGTAGAGACGGGGTTTCACCGTGTTAGCCAGGGTGGTCTTGATCTCCTGACCTCGTGATCCGCCTGCCTCGGCCTCCCAAAGTGCTGGGATTACAGGTGTGAGCCACCGCGCCCGGCCAGTAATGATATACTTTCTTAGGAGACTAAAATTGAAAGCAGAATCAAATTATTGCTATTATGGTACAGGTTTAATCCTGTTTTCCTTGGGAGGGAGGATGTTTTTAAATATGTAAGTTTAAACCTTGTAACTAGTGATAAAAATATTAATTGCCAGGCTGGGCAACATGGAGAAACTCCGTCTTTACTAAAAACAGAAAAATTAGCTGGGCATGGTGGTGCATGCCTGTAGTCCTAGCTACTCGGGAGGCTGAGGTGGGAGGATCAACTGAGCTGGTGATGCGGAGGTTGCAGTGAGCTGAGATTGCACCATGCCACTGCACTCTAGCCTGGGTCACAGAGCAAGACCTTGTGTAAAATATGTGTGTGTGTGTGTGTGTGTGTGTGTGTATATATATATATATATATATATATGAATGAATTGGTCTTCATGTTTTACACACATAAGAAATTTATCTGGAATGCTAGTAAGTCCGTGAGGCCTTGAGAGAGAGGAGTAGAGTTAGCAGTTTAGGGAAGGATTCACAAAGACCGGTGAAGTGTTTCTCATGTTTATCCTTTCTTCTCTGTCATAAACAGATTGGGAAGCACCTTTTACATGTGGTCATTGTCCCTTAGAGTTGTGCAAGCTTTATGATCCTATTATAAATTTCCCTGGTCAGATTGTAGAGACACTTGCTTTATTCCTTATGGACATTTCATTTAGTTGAATCTAGTCAAGTTTAGAAAAAGTAATCTATCCCTAAATAAAAAGAAGCATAATATAGCAGTTAGGTGTGGCACAAATGAATTCATTGTTCCTAGGGCTATTATCAGTTTACCTTTATTTCAATCCAGCAGATCTTCTGTTAGCACTGTATATCTATTTTTGAAAGACAGATGAAAAGATTCTCATTGGGATACAAGAGAGTGTTTATTGAGTTCTTGTTATGTGCAAAGAGCCAAGCCGGGTTTGTATATATTGTCACATTTAATTGTAACAGCAATTCACTGTGTTAGGTAGTGTTTTATGAAAGAGGAAATTAAGATTGGCAGTGGTGAAGTAACTTGCCCAAGGTCAGACAGTTACTAAGGATTGAGCAGTATTCTAAAACTGAGGTTTGTCTGATTCCTGGGACAGAACTTTTAGTCATTATTCTCTATTGAGTTTCCAGGTAGAAAGAGAGATACTTTGTTACACTCAATCTTATATTTATTCCAGTGTCTGCCTTATCTTGTAATAAATTGTTATGTGAGCAGATAATTCTGATTTTACAAATGTATTGTGTCCTGGATTAACTTTGTTCATTGCAAAAAGGATAAAATTGATCTGGGATATAAAAATCTGCTATGTATACATACAGAATAATCTATACCTAAGTTACTGCAGATGTGATGTGCCTTTTTAAAAAAAAAAGTCTTGATTTTCTATATTTATAAGAAAACTTGACAAGAGGCGCAAAATTGAATTGGAAGATTCTTTTATTATTGTAAAATTTCGTGCCAGAGTTTGTCCGTAAAGATTGAAGGAGATGCATTTAACTCATTAAGTCATATATAGAAGACCTCTCCCATGTAAAACTCAGTAATTTTATTCACATGGATGAATTTTTGAGTGGGTAATTAAATATTTTTTAATATCTCTAAAAATTATGTGCATAGGCTTGTTTTGTCGTAACAGCCCTATGAGATAGGTACTCTAATATTATCTCCTGATTTACAGGCAAGGAAATGGAAGCTGAGAGAGGTAAAGGAATTGCTAGGGTCCCACAAGGGATGGCAGCAGAAATGGTATTCTAGCCTGTGCAGTTTGGCCCCAGAATCCAGCCTCTGAAGTACAGCTGTGTTCTTAACTCTAACTATGGCATATTGCCATGGCAGACCTCGTAGTGAACTTTATTTTTTTGAACTTTTAAGAATTTTAATTAAAAGTTGTGGGGTTTTTTGAGATGGGGTCTCACTCTGTCAGTCAGGATAGAGTCCATTGGTGTGATCATGGCTCACTGCAGCCTCGACCTCCTTGACTCAGGTGATCCTCCCACTTCAGCCTCCCACGTAGCTGGGAGTACAGGTGCACACCACCATGCTCAGCTAATTTTTGTATTTTTTGTAGAGACAGGTGTCGCCATGTTGCCCAGGATGGTGTTGAACTCCTGGGCTCAAGGGATCTGTTGGTCTCGGCCTCCCAAAATGGTAGGATTTCAGAGGCATGAGCCACTGCACCTGGCTGAACTTTTTTTAAAAAAAGAAATGCAGTTTTTATTTTTTCCCACTGACCTACGTGGAAAAAAAAGTTACATGTAATGAGGCACATAGTTCACTGGGGTGAAATTAATTTGTTCCAAGTATGCTAGTCCCAGATGTTGACAGAATTCTGAATTTTGGGTCACTTTTATATGAAAGACAAAGACTTTCATATATGAAAGTATGACTAAAACCCTGGAATTTTTTGAAATAATCCCTTCACTATTTTACTAAATTTGTTTCTACAGTCAGCATTATTACAGAATCTAAATTAATAGATTTAGTTCACATTTGTCTTATCCATTGCTGTTACCATATTTAATGTTAGTCATTTGATAGGAAGAATGATCCAATTTTTCTTTATTAGTTACAAAGTAATTTCTGTAAGCAAGAGCTTTTAAAAAGCATTGTTTTGCACACATATTAAACAGCATGCATAAAGATCATTTTTGTCTGAGGATCAATATCCCATGATAAAAATAACACATATATGTAGTAAATATTAAAACAGTGTAGAAATGTATAAAATAGAAAGTGGAAATCCCGTTTATTTCACTTTCAGATATAACACTAAATTTTCCTGTTGTTAAGGTAGCTGAAGTAGTTTTTTTATCTCTGTTATGAACCCATTTGCACATATAAATCTATTTACATATTTTTAAAACATGAACTTTAAATTTAACACGTGTTAAAACTTTGAATTTAACATGTATTATTGTAGTAGCTACTCATTGAGGTATCTGCACAAGTACTCTTTGCTGAGAAGCAATGCCTCTTTCCCCATCATCATTGTTTGTATTGCCTCTTCTAGTTCCTTGGCCAAACTTTTTAAGTCCAGAACCAGATGCTGAGCCAAGCTGGACCAAATTCTCTTTCGTGATAATTTGGAACTAAGATTGAGATAATACAGGCGTATGTGTTTGTATCTGAGGGGAATGTCTGGGAGACAGAGAAAGACAGCAACACCTAAATTTTGAGACACATTTTTGCCTTTGCGTTCAATGGAATAGCTCTATTCTTTAATAAATTTTCCTGTTATTAAGGTAGCTGAAGTAGTTTTTTATCCTTTGTAATAAAAAAGCTCTGTTTGATAAAGTCAGTACTCAAAGATATATTTATAGACCACAGCACCTTAAATTTAGAAGGATACTTAGAGATCATCTTTACTATTTACTACTATTATCTTTTCTACTTATTTACAGTTTTACTTTATTGCTTTACTTATTTCTTATGTTTAGAAACCACATAAATCTTTCTTCAAATGAAATATAATGCAGTAGCCCAATATATAAAAGTGTTCAGAGGGCCGGGAGAAGCTTTGCATGTGTATGAGGAGGTGGGGATGGGTCCATAGGAACCTAAAGAGTAGACGTTCTGAAGCAGGGACAGCTTTACCCCTTAGAGGGCATATTTAGCTATATCTGGGGACATGTTTGGTTATCACAGTTGGGGAGGGTTAATGGCATCCAGTGGGTAGAGGTAAGGGGTGCTGTTAAACATAACACACAGGACAGCTCCCCGCCGTTAAGTGCATTCAACAGACAAGCCGTGGCAAAAGCCCGAGCCTGACTACTTAGGCTGTAAAAGATGCAACAAGCCACTTGTAGGTTTAGCTAGTTGATTACTTACGTAGACAGCAAAAAGAAGGGGAAGCTAAAAGTACCAGCTCCCCATGGTCTACGTATCGCAGGATGACACTGAAAGGAAAAGGGCCAAAGGACTGCATTGAGAGTTGTGGAATACCCTGTTTTGGAAGAGCCAGTAGAAGAGAGAGAGGCAGAAAGCCCACGCCTCCTCACAAATGGGAGGTGATGAGATACTGCCTCATGACAGCTTCCCATCCTCTCTTGTTCCCAGGGTATCCCAAGGCATTGACCCAACACTCAGATTAACTGAGGTTCATGTCTTTATCATTGTAGCCTGTGAGGATACTAGCGGAGTCTCCAGAGCACCTGGTGGAGCCAGTAGGCTACACCTACACGCACAGCAAAGAATTAGCTGGTCAAGAATGTCAGTAGTTCAAATGGAGACTCTATATTTTAGAGTAGCACTGTTCAATAGCAATGTAATGCCACACATATATGTAATTTAACATTTTCTGTTAGCCAAATTGAAAAGAAATGTGATACCAACTTAATAATGTTTCATTTAACTCAATGTATCTCAAGTATTATTTCAACATGTAATGTGTCTAAAACAATAGTGAGATTTTTAACATTATTTCCAACTAAGTCTCTGCTATCTGATGTATATTTTATACTTAAAGCATATCTCAATTGAAACAACGTTTTCATGATCAATACTGGATCTATATTTGGGATTCATAAAATTTGTAGTTGAAAAACTAGGTTTACATACCCAAGGTGTCCTAAATATATTAAACGTTTACCAGTAACTGAATCAACTATCAATTTTTAAATTTAACTATGACTTTTTTTTTTTGAGAGGGAGTCTCGCTTTCTCTCCCAGGCTGGAGTACAGTGGCGCGATCTTGGCTCACTGCAACCTCCATCCCCCAGTTTCGGGCCATTCTCCTGCCTCGGGCTTCCAAGTAGCTGGGATTACAGGTGCACGCCACCACACCCAGCTACTTTTTTTATTTTGGGTAGAGACAGGTTTTCACCATGTTGACCACTCCTGACCTCAAGTGATCTACCCGCCTCGGCCTCCCAAAGTGCTGAGATTACAGGCATGAGCCACCACGCCTGACCTTAACTATGATTTTTAAAATGCAACTAAAAATTCAGATTATCAGTTTCTCTAGTCATGTTTCAAGGAGGCAATACTCACATGTGGCTAGTAGCTACCATATTGGGCAGCATAACTCTAGAACACTGGGAAATTACTAACCATTTTATTGCTAAAGAGAACAGGCTAAGACCATACAACCATTACTTTTAAACTTTTCTCCTGACACCCAGTTCAGTTCCCTGTTCATTATACTAGAATACCTGTTCTTAAATCTCTATTTTAGAAGAGCTTTATGAGTAAGGCACAGTAGGCTGCACATGATATGATGAGGTTCTCATAGGTTCCTCCAAAGGGTGTTAATTAAGTTGAAAGAAGAACCCTGGTTTATTAAGTGAATGTCACTGCTCGTTCAGTGCTGAAGACACCATTGTGCATTAAAGAAATGTTTATCTTATGTTCTCAAGAGAAACTTAATAGCACAAGGATATTAAGAGAGAACAGAACTCATCACTCTTTTTGTGTCCCAAATTTAATCTGGTATACACAGTCAGTGATTATTTTCTTTGAATGCTAGAAGTCAAAGAACTTCAATGAGTAGTTTATTCAGAGGTGAAACTCTTCTGTTAAAAAAACAAAGATGTTAATAATTGAAGAGGATTCTAAAAAGAAAAAGAGGAAGTAAAATACTTTAAAAATGCGAAATTTTGCAAATGAAAATAAGTACTACATTTATATCAAAGAGTTTTGATTTGTTTTTGTTTCTCTGATTTGGCTAATCAGACATAGATTATGCCTTAGTTGCAGGATACTATATGTGCATTATAGGCACATTACCTCAGTGTACATATATTATGTTCACTGTACATTGAGCTCATCATGTTTTGAAGTTTTGGAGATTTCATCCCTGTTTTATTACCTTTTGTACATATACTACTGTATGTGCAAAACCTTTGAGTGTATCTACTTCACTCTTGCCATTTATTTAAAATATTTTAAACAGTGTAACATAATTTAATTGATATCACCAAACTTCAGTCTATTCCACGAATAGGAATATGGGGTTTTTACAGCTGCAAAATAATTGCTTTTTTGCAAGTTGGTAGTAGAATTAAATAGAATTCAATGGAAATGGAATTGTAATTAAGCATCTGCATAACATATATAACGTATATTAAGCTAGGCTCACTAAAATTATCTTTCTTCAGTGTAGTTTATATACTATTAATTTCTTAACTTGCATGCTTTCTCTTGAGTTAGCTACCTTCTTATAGTTGTTGTTCCTAATTTATATGTGAAAAACTGTTTTTCTAAATGATTAATGAATTTATCCTGTTGGTGCTTCTTGAACCTGTAGATTGGGGTCTTCTATTAGATCTAGGAAAATCTGTGGCATTAGCTCTGTAAATACATACATATATATGTGTGTATGTATATATATATTTTATTTTTATTTTTATTTTTTCTTCTAAGACTAATTGCAGCATGTTAGGCCTTTTAGTTTCCATCTTTTATCCATCCTACTCTCTTTTTCATCTGTATACTTCAGTACTTCAGTCTTGGGAATACTGGTTGTCATATTTTCCAGTTCAGCAATTTTCTCTTTAGCTGTTTCTAATCACAGTCAGACCCTCTATAAAACTTTTAAAATATTAGTTTTATATAACATAAAAATCAACTTTATCAAGTTTGAAGTAATGAAATAAAATGAATATATTTTGAGTATACATTTTAATGAGGTTTGACAAATGTGTATACCCATATAACTACCACTCTAATCAAAATAATAGAACAGTTTTGTTTACTCCAAAAAGTTGTCTGGTGCCCATCTGCAGTCAATTTTTCTTCTTGTCAGCCATCCCCAGTCAACAATGATCTATTTTCTGACATTATAGATTAATTTTCTATTCTAGAAATATGTTCTTGTGTGTCTGGCTTCTTTTGCTCATCATGTTTTGAAGTTTTGGAGATTTCATCCCTGTTGTATGAAACGAAAGTTTGTTTCTTTTTATTGCTGAGTAGTATTCTGTTGTATGACTGAGCTACAGTTTGCTTCAGATTTTTTTTCAATGTTTGACTATTATAAATAAACATATGATCATTCACACGCAAGTCTTTTGTGTGGACACATGGGTTGTTGGTTTATTTCTTTCCTTTTGAGTAAATACTTAAGACTAAGTATGTATGCTAGGACATACAGTAGTGTATATTTAGCTATATAAGGAACTGCTAAACTGATTTCCAAAATGGTTAAACCATTCATTTGTAATGCCCACAAGTAATGTGTTAGAGTTCCAGTTTAGAATCTCCTCATTAACACTTGGTATTGCCAGTCTTTTTAGTTTGTATTTTTCTGTTGACTAATAATGTTGAGCATCTTTTCATGGACTTACTAGTAATTTATATATCTTCTTCTGTGAAATGCCCTAGTCTCTTGCTCATTTTTCAAGTTGTATTGTTTGCCTTTTAATGATTGATTTGTAGAAGTTCTTTCTCTAATCTAGAAGAGTTCTTTATCTTACATATGTGTTGCAAATATTTTCTTCTGGATTGTGTTTTGCCTTTTCATGTTCTTAATGGTGACTTTTGAAGAACAGAAGTTCTTAATTTTGATAAAACACAGTTTATTGGTATTTTCTTTTAAGGCTTAGTTTCTTTTTCTCCTAAGAAATCTTTGCATCCCGAGGTCATGAAGATTTTTCTTTCATGTTTTCTTTAACAGATTTTATTAAGTCTTTTTTATGTTAAGTCTTTTATGTTAAGTCTGTAGTCTAGTTTGAGTTAATGTGTTTGTGTGGTGTGCGGTAAGAGTTATTTTGTGTTTTTTTTTTCTTTTCTATATAGAGAATCCGTTGTTTCAGCATGATTTGTTGAATAGGCTATTTTTCCACCATTGAATTACTGTGCTTCCTTTGTTGAAAAGTCAGTTGACTCCCTGTATGTTGCTTTATTTATGAGCTGTCTTCTGTTCTGTTGATTTACATACCCAAGTCTGAATAACATAGTTTTTCAATTGGAAGTTATGCTTCATAACACAAACTAGCTAGTTTAACCTCCAACTCCAATAATTGCAGAAGTCCTATTATATCTATATGTATTCTTATTCTAGTACTGCACTGTCTTGATTACTAGGGCTTTATGATAACTCTTGAAATTAGGTAGTGTGAGTCCTTCAACTTTTTAGTTCCATAGTTTCCCACTTGATTATCAGAGTATGTCTATGTTTCACTTCTTAAGGCCATACTTTCCTTTAATTCTTGGAATTTATTTTCTTTAAGTCTTTGAAATTTTTTATAATTGATGCTTTGAGGTCTTTGCTAACTAACCCTAACACATCTGGGCTATCCTGGGTGTGATTTTTAGTGTTTTTTCTTGACCAGATCACATTTTTCTTTCTCTCTATATGTTTAATAATTTTTTATTCAATAGTGGACATGGTAGTCACTCTGTGATATTTATTATCTTCCTCTGAAGAATTTTTATTCTTGTTTTAGCAGATCACCTTATTGCTGGTTTAAAATCACCCTTAACTTATGGAGGTTTGGTTTTAAGCTTTGTTAATGCAGACCTGTGGAAAGCCCAAGGTGTTTTCCATGTTTCTTTAAGATTGTCTCTTCTGCAGACCTTGTTTTGCCTCGGTTTTGGGCTTTATTAGTATTATGTGTCTAGACTAGGGCTTATTCTAGGGGACAAGTTCTCAAATGTTTAGTCTCTTTTTGCATTCTTAAAAATTATTGAGCGTTCCACAGAGCTTTTATGGGGGTCATGCATATTGTATTAGATATTAAAAAAAGAAGTTTAAAAAATTATTTCGTTTAGCAAATAGCAAACTTACTGCATGTTAGCATGAGTAACATTTTTTGAAAAATTGTTTTCCAAAACAAAAAATATTCCTAAGAGTGGAATCATTTTACATTTATGCAAATGTTGTTAATATTTGACTTAAATGAAGACAGCAGGATTCTCTTATCTGCTTGTGTATGCAGTCTTTTCTGATAGGCTTTTTGGGGTTGAAATATCTGAAGAAGATCTACATTTATAGTTAGAAAACGGAAGAGTATATCAATAACCTTTCCAATAATTGTGGATATTCTTCTTTGATTCCACTTGCAAACTGGACAAATAGTAGTTTCTTAGTGGTTAGCTGCAATGTGGAATCTGAAACCATGTCAGAAAACCTTTTGTACTCTGTAACATCACAATCCGTTGGTCGTCTTACACTTGGAAAGCATCTTTGCCTATGTAACTATGTATGATTTTGTAATGATTTCCATTTGTTTTATCAAAAATACTCGTTTCCTAAGTGAGTCCTAACTTGTTAACATGTTGTATTATACTGTATAAAATAATTACATTTGTTATTTTATATCCATGTCAGCAGAAAAGTCTATGAATTTGGGAGCCCTTTATAAGTACTTTCTAATTCTTCACAGAGAATATTTTAAAGAAATCTGATGGTCAATATTTAATAAAATGCAGTAATTTTACTGCTTTGTCAGGGGCATTCTAATGTGAAACCCTCCTTTTTTTGACTGCATATATGTTTTTTAGTGAAGAATGTAATAATCACTAATAGATGTTGATGACACTGCCATGATTTGTGTTATTTTAGTTTTAAGACAGGGTTTCACATTGTCATCCAAGTTGGAGTGCAGTGGTGCAATCATGGCTCACTGCAGCCTTCACCTCCTGAGGCTCAAGCGATCCTCCCACTTGAGCCCCACGAATAGCTGGGACCACAGGTGCGTGCCATCACACCTGGCTCATTTTTTTACTTTTTGAAAAGACCAGGTCTCCCTGTGTTGCCCAGGCTGGTCTTAAACTCCTAGGCTTAAGCAGTTCTTCCACCTCAGCCTCCCAAAGTGCTGGGAATATAGGCATGAGACACCATGCTCAGCTTGTGTTATCAGTAGTTTTTTCCTCTGTTGCATCATCAGTGCAAATGTTAATATAATGAAACAAAGGAATAATATCTTAATGTTATCATAAAAATAGTTTTGACTTTGTAGATCCCAGCTCTCTGTTCTAGGTCATGGTGCTTATTCATAACTAACGCTGATGCTAAGGTGCGTCACGTGTGTTAACAAGGCGATTTTTTTAGGTTCTCTTTACTTTCTCAAGGCCAGAATTGCGATTTCTTTCAGCACTGCTCTTTCTCTAGCACCTTGCGACCTCTACTCACTTTGTTGTGCTCTCAGTCCCTAGCAGCTATTGCCAAATAAGCCTCAGGGGTTTTGTCCTGCACAGGTACAGCCCAGCCCAGCCATGTGATCCCTGGGGACTCCTTCACAGACATCTGGGGCCTGCTCTCTGCACAGATCCCTCTTCTCTAGTTTCCCATCCTGCAGACTCCAGCCAGTTCTTCTGCCTTGAGTTTGGATTTCTGTCTTCTCAGTTCAGTGTAACCACCATGTTCTGCTTTGACTCTTGTTGTGTTTATGTGGTTGGCAAATTGTGTTAGGCCGAGAGTTGGGTGATTATGGTACCCATGTTGTGAGTTTCTCTTCTTTCAGGGATCACAGTTTACAACTGCAGCTGGCTACTGCCTACAGTTAGTTGCTTCATCTGTTTTCTCCAATTTCATAATTGGTTATGTCAGAGAGGGAAAGCTAGTCTGATACCAGTTACTCCATTATGGCTGGAAACTAAAGTTTCATTTAAAATTTTTATCGTTACGTTTTTATTTCTAAAAGTTCTGTTTAATTCTTTTATACATTTGCCTTATTATTTTTTATAGTTTCATCTTTTTTAGATCTTTCAGCTTGTATTTTATTTTATTAAACACAATAAGCATGGTTCTTTTTGTAATACATGTCTTGTACCTCTGATATCTGAAGTTTTTGTGGGTCTGTTCTTGAGTTGTCTATTTCTGCTAGTTGTAGGTTTTGCATTTTAGATTATTTATGTGCCTCATTATCTTGGCTGTGCACTGGACATTTTACCAACTGTTTATTTATAGGAGTTACTGCCAATCTGGGGCCACCTTAAATCAAATTCAAGGCTTTAGATATCGTAGACACCCAAAGTTTCCAACCAGAGCTATAATTCTGTACTAGGACCAGTTCACATCTATTTTATCCTCATCCTGAGGTGTCACCCTTGTTGTGTGGGGAACAGTCTCGTAATAGTCTTTACTTTTGGGGGCCTCTGGGCTTTTATTGCTCTTCCCCTGATTCCATGAGACATTGAAATGACAGATTTTATTTTTCTTGATCAATAATTGCCTTCAGAACAATGACAGCTTCCATTCATGTTTACCCTCTAGATTTCCTTTGCTCTTCAGTTTTCAGCTGGTAATTCTTTAACTGTCTTGTTAGCTCATAGATGATTTTAGAAGTTGTGTTTTTGTTTTTGTTTTAAATCTAGTTCTGTTCATTGTTTACAGCCTAAGGGTAGATTTAAATAAGCTACTCTGCCATTACTGAAAGCAGAAAATTGTGCCATTTAAATTCTAATTTAAATTCAGTAAGCCATCCTCTATAGGGATAGCACTGGTTACTTGAATTTTCTTTTTTTCTTTTTTTTCTTTTTGAAGTGGAGTCTCGCTCTGTCGCCCAGGCTGGAGTGCAGTGGCACAATCTCAGCTCACTGCAAGCTCCACCTCCCGGGTTCACGCCATTCTCCTGCCTCAGCCTCCCGAGTAGCTGGGACTACAGGCGCCTGCCACCACGCCTGGCTAATTTTTTGTATTTTTAGTAGAGATGGGGTTTCACCTTGTTAGCTAGGGTGGTCTTGATCTCCTGACCTCGTGATACGCTCACCTCAGCCTCCCAAAGTGCTGGGATTACAGACATGAGCTACTGCGCCCGGCCTTGAATTTTCATAGTTAGTGTTAGTGGTAAATCAACTTCAGATAATTTGAAAAATAAAATACATTAGCTTGACTACTTTTATGCTATAATAAGTAATGTGTATTTTGGATGAAAAGATAAAAGAGTTTTTTAAAAATGTATAATATATAAATATATACTGTATTATTACTGTATAATATATACTGTAGCATACTATACATGATATAATGTATACTGTATAATATAATGGCAGTTTATGACATTATATAATATTATACCATTTTAATATACATGTTTGTGTAGAAGAAATAGTGCATAAACGCAAGGATCTATCATGTTTCAGTTTATAAAAATAGTTTGTCTCTTAAAGCTCGTGTGTATTGGTAAAGAGTCTTATACATTGAAGGCTGTACTATAGTGAAAATTTAGTCCTTTGATATTTTTCTATAAAATTAAAAATTTTCTTTGCTTAAAAAATTCAAGGAACTTGATCCTTCATGTAATCCTATTTTTGAAACTCAGTCTAATAAATGTATATCTCTTTATTCTTAAAGCGTTAGATGCTTATAATTTTAAAGTAAAAACTTCCTAAAACATCTTCTGATAATTTACTCTAAAAAGCTTCCTACATTTTTAGCTTGGAAAATTCACATTGTTTCTATGTCTTGTGTCTTTTAAAATTAGTTAATAATGCCTGCAGTTAAACACAATTTATTATAATAGCACTTTGTAATTTTCTAGGAATTTAACAGAATGAGTCTTTGTATAAATGTAGAAATATTTTGTTTTTATTTGCAATAATTATGCAAATGCTTAACTTTAATAGTTTTAAAGGATGAAATGAAACAACATAGCTAAAGTAATACCTGCTGAATTTGGCTCCCTGTGGCTGAATGCCTGTACCAGAAATGGGAAAATCGTGTGTTCCTCTTGGCATAGCTCATTTGAAAATGGTGTTTGAATTTTGTGACCCAACCTTAGTTTTAACTGTCTTGTTATGCCAGCTGCTACATTTTCTCCGCCCCTCTTACCTCGAAAGGAGATGAATAGAGTTGTGAGATGCATTAGTAAAACAATTAGAAATCACTTACTCTCTGGAATTTGAGGTTTAATAATGTCCCAGTGGTTAAAGATAGTATAGGGGGCTTTGTGAATGGCCATAGTACCCTTGAATTTATGTACTGAATGTTACTCAGATTTTAGTTTCCTTCTTTTTCTTTCAAACCTTACTTTGTACATTGTTGGTGTATTTTGGGAACTTTGCTTCAGGTATTTGTGCTACTTTTTAAAAATAATATGACAGTGTATCATCAAGCAATGTGCTACTTTTTAAGAAAAATCTGTTTTATATTAGTGTGCTATCAATGCATATTGATTTTACAAGATGAATTTCTAATTTTATTTTGTGTTAATACTCACATTTTATTATTCTCTTTAATGGCTCAGAATGTTGAAAACAAATTTTGAAGCATCCAGAATTGAGTCTTAGATGACACCACTTTGAGTACAGTGTGGCATTCTTGAAAACTATTGTTACCTTTGCCTCATGTATATGCCATTCTTCTGGTATTAGAAAATAGTCCCACGTAAATCCCCATAGAGAACAGTGTGAAGGATCAGATTTGAAGGCACTTTAGGATGACATTGTATTTGAGAAATTGCTTGGGGAATATTGTAGTTTGGGACATTTAAGAATGTATCTGACAACCTTCAGTGCTCCTGGTCTCAACTTTTGGTTTTGTTTGTTCTTTTTAAAGAGTGAAGATAAATGAAAACCTTTCTGTTATTATTTTTTTCATTTTGATTCAGAGGGTGGGAGAAGAAGAGATTCTATTTGAAGCAGCTGTTTTTTATTTTTATTTTTTGAATATTTTAGATCGTAATGCTTCAGGTCTTTGGCTATAACTTTAAAAGCATTATCAGAGATTTGAGACCGCTCCTAAAATATGTAGAGATCACCTTATCAAGTTTAGCCCCTTTATTTTAAAAGTCGTGAGAACTGAGGCCCAGAGAATTTCTTGTGTGCCCTGGCTCAGTGCTTCTCAAATTGTCTGTGGTAGAGAACTGGGTTTTCTTTTTTCCCCAATGCATGACAGACCAATAATTTTGTAAAATATAAATAAAAAGAAGTACTGGAGAAGGTAATTTTGAAACAACAGACATAGTTCTAAATACCTTCAGTTTCAGTTCTTATCTCAATGTAGATGGATTGTAAACAGTTCTGGGAATGGAATTTTATATAATATGCTTTGTATAGCATAGACCTGGGAATGGAACTTTGTATAATATGCTTTGTATAGCACAGACCACATTTATATAGCACTGCCCAGGGTCAGGGGTCAGCAAAATGGTCCGTAGGCCAAACCCAGCCTATCTCTTGTTTTCATATGGCTTGCAAGCTAAGAATTGTTTATATATTTTTTAATGGTTTTTTAAAAAATCAAAAGAAGAATATTTTATAAATTTTATAAAATTTAAGTTTCAAAGTCCTTAAGTAAGATTTTATTGGAATGCAGCCATGCTCATTCATTTAAATATTATCTGTGGCTGCTTTCGCACTATAATGGTAGAGTCGAGGGAGGGATGAGGACCCTTGAACAATGCAGGGGTTAGGACCGTTGAACAACGTGCAGTTTAAAATTCGAATGTAACTTTCTCCCACAAAATTAATAGCCTACTATTGACCAGAAGCCTTATCGATAACATAAACAGTCAATTAACACTTATTTTGTATGTTATATGTATTATATATTGTATTCTTATAGTAAAGCAAGCTAGAGAAAAGAAAACATTTTTAAGGAAGATAAAATGTATTTACTATTCATTAAGTGGAAGTGGATCTCCATAAAGATCTTCATCCTCATCATCTTCCCATTGAGTGGGCTGAGAAGGAGGGTGAGGAGTGGTTGTTCTTGCTGTCTCAGGGGTGGCAGAGACAGGCACACTCAGTGTAACTTTTACTGAAAAAAATCTGCATATATGTGGACTGATGCAGTTCAAACTTGTGTTATTCTCAGCTACAGTTGAGACAGAGACCAAATAGTCCGTAAAGACTAAAATATTTACTATCAGGCCTATTACAGAAAAAGTTAGCTGACCCCTGCCCTAGAGCAAAGCATGGAATTAGTCGTCACTGGTAGAGTTGAGAGTACACATTTTAACATGTGCTTTAAATATTATGGTGAGCTGATGGGGATTGTCATGCTCCCTGCCCAGCACCTTTGCATGCCACTTTATGTTCTAATTCAGTCCTCCTGGCAATCTTGTAATCTTGTATGAAAGCTGGATAAGTTTAGACCCCTGCTAATCTAATGAGGGGTTAGATACCTTCTCCTAAACGTCTTAACTTTACTGAGTTTTTAATTTTTAATTCATATGTGATGAATGAAATATGGTTAAAAATTTTCTAATGTGAATTTTGTTATCAGCATCTGGTTTAGAAAGTTCAGCTACTTCTTTCCTGTTGCTACATTACTTTGCTGTAGATGTGTCTGTGTTCAGGTCTAATTAAAGAGATAGGCATGGCCCAAACATATTTAGAAAACATCTATTTCAAGTAAATGTTTACTTCTTTTAATGTCACCTAAAGTACAACAAAACTACAACTAAACTGTAATGGCACATTTCTATTGCAAAATGGGCAACATATAGTAGTTAAAATACGGGTTAAAATGAGAAGGATTGAGGTTTTAGGTGACTTTGGAGAAACAGTCAGACTTTCACTATTTCACTTCTAGCACTCATTAAAAACTACAAAATGAAAGCTCCCATCATATAACTGTCAAACTCAGATAAAAATATTCATTTACTTCTTGTTTAAAGCAGGTTCTGAAGTTCCTGAAGTATGCAGTTAAACTCTGCTTTTCATGGTAGCTATTATTTCTTTTGTTTTCTTCCCCTTTGCATGTGATCACTCAGCAACTAAATAAAGTTAGAGATAGTTATCAGCTTGCATTTGATACTTGAGTCTGCTTTATGATAAAGACCTTTTATAAGCCAAATCTTCACGTTAGAATTTCTTCCTGGAATTAAAAAAACATGTTGTTACAATAGCTGTACCCATTATGATGAAAGAGTAACCACACTTTGCTATTGTGGCACTCGCTGTTTTATTCTACTGACTCTTGAATCAGTTTATAAACATCTGGAAAGCAATTATGTTCATTGTTTGCATTCACATAGGAAGTAATACAGAAAGGCTTTGTAAGATCTCACTGCATCTTCTCAAGCCATAGCTGGTTTTTATTGTCCCAAGTCTGAAACTCCCTAGAATGTAATGTATGAGATGTACAGGCTCACCTTCCTGGCAGCTGTGTCCTAGTTCTGGATAAGGCTGTTGTTTGTCCATTATAACAAAGCCATTGATTTTATGGCTAATGCATTAAAGGAAAAGGAAGAGCTTTGTAAACAGAAGGACTTACTGCTTGGTAATGTGTGAGTATTACCTTCCAAATATTGCTAAAGAATGTATGTGCTTTAGCATGGAACTGTCATGAATGAATGAAAATTTGGGACTCATCAACGGTAGTGCCTCATAACTTACAATTGAATTTTACTTACTGGAACAACTTTTTAATACATTCATTGATTTAATCATTGTTTGGGTAGTATTACAGCAACAGTCTCCTCCTCTCCTGCCCTCTCCACCCTCCCTACGTATACACACCACATACCAGATGTGGCTGATAAATGCTTTGCATTAATATATCTGGATTTTACTTAGTGATTTTTTCTTTTGTAGGAACCTCCATATTTAAGAATTCCCAGTAGCTACTTTTTACCCAACATGGCAGGCATTACATTCATGCCTTAGGATATATTATAGTGATTGAGTTTCTGTTTCTAAACATTTTTGATGGAAAGAATAAGTATAAGAGGCAGTTCCTTTTTGCAGCTCCACTCCAGGGGACCAGGGTTACACACATTACTATGTCTGTTAAACTTCTTGGAAGCCATCCAGTATGTTATGGTGAGTTTCATGTGCAAGTGGTGAGCCACTAAAAGGCTTGCACAGTATTATAACTATTCTGAGGAGAGGAAGCATTTGGAAATTCAGCAGTAAAGCAGCGACAGCAACAAGCAGCCACAGTGGTAGTAAGGAGAGGGCAGGTTCACAGTTGGCATATTTCACAGTGTGAGCCAGCGAGCACATAGCTTCCCATACTGCTGCTTGAAGGAGGCAAACCAAAACTCTACATTGCAAGATTTTTCTAGTTTCACGTTTATGATGTTAAGTCATGTGATAATATTGTACCATAAGTTGCCAACTTCATTTCACTCTAGAGAGGCTCCTTTGCTGCAGTGCTTTTTTGCTTTTTTGCTTTTTTTTTCTTGAAAGAGAAAAAATTTGTGCAATGTATGTTTATGCCTACACCATGCCGAGACGACACTTACCAGTAAATAATCTCTGTATCCCCGAGGTAAGATATTGTTTCTGCTTTCCCTGCACAGTGCTGCTGCAGCACGGAGCTGATCCAAACATTCGGAACACTGATGGGAAATCAGCCCTGGACCTGGCAGATCCTTCAGCAAAAGCTGTCCTTACAGGTAAGAAGACAGAGAGCTACCGAATGATTATATCTGTGTAACTCCTTACTTGATTTTATAAAATCTTGTTATGCTGAAGTTTTCTTTTCACTGATGAAGCTAAGCAAATATATCTGCCATTATCTACTACTTTATTATTGATTTGATATCTGTCTCATTAATTGCTATGCTGTCGTAAGCATAAGCAGTAAGGTTGTTGGTCTACTTAGAATGATAGCCTTAAATCATAACATCTTTTACTCGTATTTTAGTCATTTTTATGGTTTATATCATAATTTTTCTGTATCTCATCCTCTCAGTTGTTTAAGACCTTTACTGTTGAGCAAGCAAGGGCATTTATATTACTATAAAAGTAGTTTTGATTGGAAAGACAACCTGCTGCCTGCTGCCTTATTTCTTGGATCGATAGTTAAATAAAATATGCCGCTGCCTCTCCCTTGCCGCCCCGTTTATACTTTAATCATATGTTTTCACTTTTACCATGATAGCTAAGTTATTTTTAACTGAGGCGTTTATTATCTTTTTACTTCAGATAATGCAAATTTGTGGCTTAAATATTAGTTTTATTAAAGCAAATGCCAAGAACCAGCAAAGAGGAAATGCTAGAATGGAAAAGGTCTCTCATAATAATATAGAAAATAGTGCTCTAAGTGTTTTCATTGATCTGCATTCTCAAAATGCTGCATTGGATCTATTTTTGTTTTTATTCTTAGCATCTGAGTCCTGCTGCCTTTGCCCTCTTTTACTTAACTGACCTTCGTAATGAGCCTCTGTCACTGCAGTGCTAACAGTATTGTTTTAGGTTATGTGAAAGTAAATGACTTTTAACTTACCTTTTAAATTTGCCCATGGTCGAAGAAAATAAATGTTTTGTTCTTGTTTAAGTTTAGAGTCCATGGTGTGAAAATTTAGCAAAAATACTGAGGTGAAGGGAAAACGTTTATGTACAGAAAGCTTTGAAAATCTATGGAATTTTGCTTAATTACTCTGCATAGAAAAACAACTTTGCACTGTGCTAAAATTAATATAATTATTGCTCAGAGTAATATGACTTTTCTCAATCAAAGATTAGTGTATTTAGTTGCTGGATAACGGTAACATACACTAGAGTAATAAACCTACTTAAATTAGTGTAGATAAGAAATTTAAGTATAAATATATAATTTTAAGTAGTGAAATTAAAATACATAGCCTCGGGCCTGCTCAGATTCTACAGCCTTTCAGTCTCTTAACAAAGCCCTGGGCAACAATAGCAGCTTTAGAGTGGTCTCTGACCAAAGGAGAAATACAGTGCATACTAACAGGGGTAGGTTATAAATGCTGAGCAAGACTCTTTCTATATCTAAATGTCCTCCCTCTGACCTTTCCTTCTCTCCAACTCTCAACACCCGCTTTGTCCATTTGTTAGATACATTTAATGCAACAACGCTTTTAGATCTACTTTCACTTTTTTAAAAGGCAAAATTTAATATAAGTTATTAACAAGAAACTGTATCCTAATTTGTAATGAATTTCAGGGGAGATTATATTGGATGTTGTTAGTTTGGGAAAGAGCTTTGGAACAATCACTTGTGGAGACCCAAGATTCCTGGAGGACAGATATCACATCTACTAAAATTGACTTGAAAGCCATCTAACACTGTACTTTGCTTAGATAGGAAGATATGAAATTCTTGGTCATAATACTGATTTAGAGTCATTTGTTCTTTTCAAGAATATCTCTAGAGTCATTTAGAGTTAATTGTTCTTTTCAAGAATATCTACTTTTTTGGAAATGATCTACAGCTTTTCAGATGTGATTTAAAAGGAAAAGTCTAGTAATATGGTTAATTTTGTTGAAATATGAACCAGTTCTGTTTCTACATTCATGCTATATAATGCAGTGAAATAACACTTAGGTGAAATGTATTCCAAAATGTTTTTCTGCCCATACAGGTTCTCTAATAAGTAATTCTTTCCAGTGGAATTATGGTGAAAGAATTATTTCCAGAGCTAAATTTAAAATATTAAACATTAATTTTTTTAAAAGGGTTTCTTTTGAAAGGAATGCCTTAGGGTTATTAGAGATCATTCTGAGTAATATGTCATTCTTTATTTTCATGCCAGATGCAATTGTAGTACCCTTACTTACCTTGAGAGTGAAATTTTCCTTCTTAAATATTTTTTCTTTAGGAATTTACTTGCTGCAAATCTCTTTCCAGTATCTCATCGTTTTATGTTATTACTTTTGCGCATTAGCCTAAACTGTGTACAAGTATTTATGTGTTTTCCTTAAAGGCAATTAACAAAGTGACAATCTCTTTTTTGGTTTTTTTTTTTTTTTTTGAGATGGAGTTTTGCTCTGTTGCCCAGGCTAGAGTTCAGTGGAACGATCTCAGCTCACTGCAACCTCCGCCTCCTGGGTTCAAGCGATTCTTCTGCCTCAGCCTCCCAAGTAGCTGGGACTACAGGCATGTGCCACCACGCCTGGCTAATTTTTGTATTTTTAGTAGAGACGGGGTTTCACCATGTTGGCCAGGCTGATCTCGATCTCCTGACCTCAGGTGACCTGTCTGCCTGACAGTCTCTTTTTATACAACGTTTACAAATATTTGACTAATACCATCTTATACATAAGAATACATGTTTTTTAATAAAGCTATACAAAGCAACAGTGTACCCTTAATTTTGCAATTAAGGGACCCTAGCACATAGCCATTGGTTTTGGATAGCACACTTGGGTATTTAAATGAGAAGACTGACTCAGAGAGACTCATCATCCTCTTTGCTGAATTATTGTGTAAGTGAATGGTAGACTTAGAAGAAATCTTGAGGGCTTTCTTTTGTTTTTCTGCTAATAACTGAAGTTCTGGTCAATAAACTGAAGGATTTGGAGGTATTTAGATTTTTTGTTTGTTCATTTTTTGTTTTAAACAAGGGTATGAAAAGTCAAAAACAGCCTATGTAAATGTTATTGAAGAGCAGTTTTTGTGTGTTTTGATTATAAATTTTTTAAAGTAACATACTTTTGGCCTTTTCTTTCTGATTGTAAAAGAAATACATTCATTTGGAAATTGAGAGAAACAGGAAAAGGATGAAAAAGAAAAATCATTTGTAATTTTGCTACTTAGAGATAACATTTTGGTGTACTTTATTTATAACCTTTTCGTCTGTGAGCATCCCACTCTCTTATTTCTCTTTAATCAAATCAGCCTAATGTGTTATAAACTGCTTAATAATACATATTTTTCAAATTTAGTTACATAAATGTTCCCAAAGGCATTAAGTACTTTTCTACAACCTGAGTTTATAACAACTTCATAGTACCTGAGTATATTTTGGTTTTTTGAGCGAATTCCCTAGTGTTTCACATTTAGGTAGGTTGTTTTCAGTCTTTATTCTTCCTTGTGAATTTAGAGTCATTTAATCAATTCTGTTGGAAGTGTGCTTCATCAGATTCAGTCTTAGCATCCATGGACATGGTAGATACCTCTGTTCTTGACTTTGAAGTAAGGAAGCTTTGTAAAATGAGGAGCTTTCTTTTTTAAAAAGGCTACACTGCATGTGGTATTATGGGAGAGCCACATTTAAGTTAAAGGTGGTTGACAAAGGGAATGTTTGTTGAAGAGGGCTAGAAAGTAGGGTCTTTGTTAATTATGTGAAGGAGATTCTCTGGGCAGAGTGGAAAGGATAGAGGGAGCAGTGAAAAATTGAATCAAAAAAAGAGGTAAGAGCAGATTGAGCCTGAGAGTTTGGAAAAGGATAGATAACCATAGGAATGTTTGTCGTTGTCAGGACCAAGGATGATGGGATGTAAAGTGAGTGAGTTTAGATGGTCACAGCATTGCTAAGATGGTTGATCCTAGTGTTTTCCTAGTGTATTTAGGGTTAAGGGGATGTGGAAGGAGGATATGTTTGCATTCAGGTGTCTCAAGAATAAATTAGCTTTAACCTGGATTCATTGCACTTCTGTGGAAATCCAAATCTATGATTTGATGGGTAGCCTCCAGTCTATAAGGAATCAGCTGTGGCTCAGGCCACCAGCAATATTGAGGTGTCTGTTGTGTTCTTGCTGAGACTGGCTTAGTAAGTCAGCAAAATGTATCCGAAATCCTTTGCTTTTTTTTTTTTCTGCTGACCACCTCCTGCTGCCCTTCAGATAAGACCAACATCTTTAGCATAACCAGTGAGGACTTAAATGCTCTGTACCCTGACCACCTAGCTTTGACTACTAGATTTTGCTGAAACCAAAATTTGGAACTCTTTCCTTTTTTTTTGCAACGGAGTCTCACTCTGTCGCCAGGTTGGAGTGCAGTGGTGCTATCTTGGCTCACTGCAACCTCCGCCTCCCGGGTTCAAGCGATTCTCCTGCCTCAGCCTGCCAGGTAGCTGGGACTATAGGCAGGCGCCACCACGCCCAGCTAATTTTTGTATTTTTAGTATAGATGGAGTTTCACCACGTTGGCCAGGATGGTCTCGATCTCCTGACCTCGTGATCCGCTGCCTTGGCCTCCCAAAGTGCCTGGATTACAGGTGTGAGCCACCGTGCCCAGCCGGGCACGGGACTCCTTTCTTTGCCTCACACTTTGTATCCAACCTATCAGTATTTCAGGTCTACCGTACTTTCAAATTCCCAATCTGACCGTTTCTTACCATCCTCACTGCTTTAGCCCTGGGCCACACCTTCATCCTCTGTTTCATGACAGCAGTAGCCTCATAATGGATCTGTCTGCCACTACTTAAACTTCGCTCAGTTCTCTTCACTGCAGCTAGAATGGTCTTACTAAAGCATAAATCAGCTCTATAATCAGAAAATTCTTTAGTGTATTCCCACAGCCTCTGAATAAAATTCAGATTCTTTAACAGTGGCCTGTCCTGATCTGGCTCCTGCCTTGCATTTCTCTGATCTTGTCTTCTACTGTATTCTCTCTTGGTCTCTTTGCTTCAGCTACAGCTGGCTGCTTGCTGCCCCTCAAGCAGATGAAACCTTATTCTGTGTCTGGGCTAACATAAGCTATTTACTGAAACTGGAACACTTCCCCAGTTCATCAGTTAAATCTCTAGTTCAAACGTCTACTCCTCAAAGACGGCTTCTTGTCCCTGGTGCCATCAGCCTACTTGATTTCCTTCATGGATTTATTGGTATCTGGCATTGCATTGTGTTGTTGTTATTTGTCTCAGTAGAATGAAAGCATCACAAGGGTTTGGACTTTTGTCTGTCTTGTTTACTTCTTTATCCCCAGGACTCAAAAGAATACATAAAATGATCAATCAAGTAAATATATCTAAGGTCCGATTACTGATAATTGGGGGCAGCATATTTTCCAGGTCATATAAATACTCATTAACCATTAATTATTTGACATTTTATGCCAATAGTTTTAATAAATTTTTAGCTTCCTAAAAATAGTTTTGAATTGCATATAGTCATATACATTTCTTAAAACTTAAGTGCGTTTTAAAAATGTTTTAATTGGTAAGATGGATGAGGTTTACTGAGTTTTTATCAACAGATTTCTCAGATGGCTCTTATGATTGAGAACATTCCAGTTCTGGAAAGATGAAGCTGCCTGCAGCTGTCACATCAGACATCCAGATGTCAAACTGAGGCCTTATTTTTGCTTTTTTTTTTTGAGACGGAGTTTCACTCTTGTTGCCCAGGCTGGAGTACAGTGGTGCAGTCTCGGCTCACTGCAACCTCCACCTCCTGGGTTCAAGCGATTCTCCTGCCTCTCAGTCTCCCAAGTAGCTGGGATTACAGGCATGTGCCACCACGCTCAGCTAATTTTGTATTTTTAGTAGAGATGGGGTTTCACTATGTTGGTCAGGCTGGTCTCGAACTCCTGACCTCAGGTGATCTACCCACCTCAGCCTCCGTAAGTGCTGGAATTACAGGCTTATTTTTGTTTTTTTCTTTAGGCTGTTGTTCTGTTAGTTTGCTGTTTTGCACATTAGCTATACTATAACCTGGCATATTGCATACCATGTGTAATACATGTTTTACTGTCAGACTATATGATTATTTTTCTCATGCTGTTAATCTGAACTTAAAGAATTACTTATCAGTTATTAGAAAGTCTAATTATACAGACTGCATCCTAGAAAATAAACTACAAGCAGAAATAAATCTTACCTTACTTATTAAGAAAAGTTGTATATTTATCTATCTGAATTTTTTTAGGGGAAATTATTTTTATAATAAGATGAATTTCTGATTTTAAAAGATTGCCTTTAGTATTACAGCAAAGGAAGTTAAAAGGCGTTACTGCTGAAACAAAACAATGTGAATACTCATTTTAAATATATGTTAAAATGTTAATTTCTTGACTAAGAAAATTATATGAATAGTTTAATCTTGTATAATTTTGGACATGAGCAGGAAAATTTAAAGTTTTCTATTAAACGTGGTTGAAAGACTTTTTTGAAATTTTTAAAATATGAAGACAATTTAGGAGAAGAATGTAAAACTCACACCTTTTAAAAAAGATTATATCTGACATAAGAGATTAATTTCAATTTTCAAGTGTTGTTTGCACCGTGAAGGAACAGCTAAGCTAGTTTCTTTGTTTTTTTTTTTTATTATTAGCAGCAGGTATTTGTTTCATAGTTCATACTGAATGTTTAGATTCTTGCAGCAAGCAAACAAGTTAGCGTTACATAAAATACAGTGACAAGAATAATAGCTGACACCTCCTGAATCCTCCTTTGATCCAGGTGCTATTTCAAGGGCGTTGAATGCTCACAGTGAAGCTATGAAGTAGATATTGTTATTGTACTCATTTTTACAGATGGAGAGGTTAAGTTACTTCTAAATTCACAGAACCATCAAGAGAAATTACAGGAATTTGAATTCAAGCAGTTTGGCTCCAGGATCAATGAGTGCTCTCATATGTGCAGAATCAGACTTTTTACCTGTTTGTTCATTTGGAAGGACATGGCATGGCCTAAAACAAAAATAAAATTAGAGTGGCCCCTAAATATAAACTCCAGAGCTTAAATCTAGTCTGTTAATATAATGTTCTTTTTTAGATTAAAGATTATTCCTTTTGAAAGACAAGTTACCTAATCTTGCCAGTAAGATTCATCATCATATTATTATAATAAAATGGATTAATTTGGTAATAAATTGATTCTTTGAACTTTGCATAGTAACCTTCCCTTATCTGTGGGGATATGTTCCAAGACCCCCAGTGGATACCTGAAACCACAGATAGTACTGAACCCTGTACAGACTATGGTTTTTCCTATATGTACATACCTGTAATAAGGTTTAATTCATAAATTAGGCACAGGAAGAGATTAACAACTATACCAATAATAAAATAGAACAGTTATAATGATAAACTATAATGAGAGTTATGTCAGTGTGGTCTCTCTCTGTGTCTCACAATATCTAATTGTACTGTATTCACCTATTTTCAGACTGTGGTTGACTGGGGGTAACTGAAACCACAGAAAGGGAAACTGCAGATAATGGGGAATATCATAAATGATCTTCTTCAGTCTTTGCTCTCTAGTCACTAGGGTTGATGAACATTCATTTGAAACCTAAAACAACTAGACTCTGTATGGAAAGATGTAGTATTTAAAGTGTTTGATCTATTGATAGGTAAGAGGCAGATCAAATAATGTAAATAGACCTTAAGTTAGTTATAGATAGTAACCTGTGTACAGGCATACCTCAGAGTTAGTGCAGATTCGGTTTCAGACCACTATGAAGAAGCAACTATTGCCATAAAGTGAAACACACTTTTTTTTTTTTTTTGGTTTCCTAGTGCTTTTGAAAGCTGTGTTCGTACTATGTAGTGTACAGTAGCATTATGTCTAAAAAAAGTACTACCTTCATTAAAAATACTTTATTGCTAAGAAATGCTAACGAAGTGAGCACATGCTGTTAGAAAAATGGTTCCAGTAGACTTGCTGGATGCAAGGTTGCCACAAACCTTCAATTTGTAAAAAATGTGTATCTGCAAAGTGCAATAAAATGAGGTATGTTGTTTATGGAGTGGGAGGGAATAGAAACTAACTTTCTGGGCTGGGTGCTGTGGCTTATGCCTGTAATCTCAGCACTTTGGGAGGCCAAGGCAGGCAGATCACTTGAGGCCAGGAGTTCAAGACCAGCCTGGCCAACATGGTGAAACTCCATCTCTACCAAAAATACAAAATTTAGCTGGGCGTGGTGGGAGGCGCCTGTAATCCCAGCCACTCCGGAGGATGAGGCTGGAGAATTGCTTGAACCCGGGAGGCAGAAGTTGCAGTGAACCGAGATCATGCCACTGTACTCGAGTCTGGGTGACAGAGCAAGAGACATCGTCTCAAGAAAAAAGGAAAAACAACAACAACAACAAAAAAAAACCAACTAACTTTCTGTTTGGATAATCTCGCCACTCTAGTACTTCAAGTCCTTCCAATGAATCTTCTTGTGTAATTAAAGCCACCAGGCTTACATCATTAAAATCAGCATGAT
This sequence comes from Pan paniscus, assembly GCF_029289425.2. Classification (NCBI taxonomy): domain Eukaryota; kingdom Metazoa; phylum Chordata; class Mammalia; order Primates; family Hominidae; genus Pan; species Pan paniscus. The sequence goes on from NC_073256.2 coordinate 26,076,784, forward strand.
CTTTTAACTCATCAAAAGTGACATATTTGTGAAGCATGATAACTTGTTAGTGTATACTCTGAGAGCAGCTGTCATTTTCCCTAGTAAATTATAGCAACTCTGTAGCATTTGTATTGCAATTTGGATTAGAACTTCAACTACAACCAAACTGGTATTTTAAATGGTTCTTTAAAATATAATAAATTACTGTTAATATTTGCTTTCTTAAAGTAGCACATGTAACATTAGAATTCATTAATGCTTTGCTATTGTAATGGTTACTAGCTCTATTCTTTAAGATTTTTATTAAACTTTTATTTTGACATAATTGTAAGTTCCCATGCAATTGTAAGAAATAATAAAAAGAAGTCCCTTGTACCCTTTTCCTAGTTTCCCCTAGTGGTAACACCTTGCAGAACTGTAGTGTAACATCACAGCCAGGATATTGACATTGATGCAGTCAAGATGTGGGACATTTCTATCATAGAAATACATAGATACTGTTTTGTACTTTTCTCTACTTATAATACCTTTAACTAGTTTTTTTAATTAGGATAAACCTGGCCTTATAGAATGAGTTAGTTTTCCTTTTATTTTCTGGAAGAGACTGTAATGTGTTAGTAATACATTCGGCCCTAGGTGTCCTCAGGGGTACTGGTTCCAGGATCCCCTGAAGATGCAGATGTTCAAATCCCTTATAAAAAGTTACATAGTATAACCTATGGAGGCATATCCTCCCGTAAACTTTAAATCATCTTTAGTTATAATAACTAATACAAAGTCAGTGCTGTATAAGTAGTTTTGTTATACTATATTTTATTTGTGTTATTATTATTACTATTTAAATCTGTAGTTGCTTGAATCCATAAATGCAGAACCCACAGATACATAGGGCCAACTGTATTTCTCCTTAAATGTTTGGTAGAATTCACTAGTGAAACCATTTGGGCCTAATAATTTCATTATTATTATTATTTGATTCAATTTTAAGTAGGTCTAAAACTAATTGGGTTATTTATTTCTTCTTGTGTGAGTCTTAGTTATTTATGTCTTTCAAGGAATTGGTCAGTTTCATCTAAGTTGTCAAATTTGTGCATAGAGTTGTTTTTAGTTTCTTTTTATCAGATATTTGGTGCCTGCAGGGTCTGTAGTAATAATCCCGTTTCATTCCTGATATTGGTAATTTGTGTTTTCTCCTTTTCTTTGTCAATTTTATTGATCTTTTCAAATAACCAATTCTTTATTTCATTGTTTATTTAAATTCTTTTTCTGTTTTCAATATTGTTGATTTTTGTTTTTTATTATTTCCTTTTTTCTGCTTATTTTGGGCTCATTTTGCTCTTTTTCTGGGTTTTTGAGGTAGGAGCTTAGAAAATTGACCTTTTTTCCCCTTTTTCCTAATGTATGTATTTAATGTTATAATTTTTCTTTTAAGTACTGCTTTTGCTATGATTCGCACATTTTGATTTGTTCCATTTTCATGTTCATTCAGTTAAATTTTGTATGTTTTTAAATTTCTCTTGAGATTTCGTCTTTAACCCACAGACTATTTAGAGTATGGTTGTTTAGATTCTGTTTGGAGATTTTTCTCCTACCTTTCTCATGTTACTTTCTAGTTTGATTCCATTGTGCTTGAACAATACTCTGTATGATTTCAATTTTTTGATTTTTAAATCTTTATTTGGACAAAGGTAGGACAAAGTTCATGGCTCAGGACATGGACTATTTTTGTAAATGTTCCATGGGCATGTGAAGAGAATGTATTTTCTGATGTTTTTGGATGGAGTGTTCTATAAATGCCTGTTATTAATAGATTCTGTTGGTTGATGGTATCATTGAGTTCTATATCCTTGCTGATTTTCTGTCTGGTTGTTCTATCAGTTGTTGAGTAGTGAAGTTTCTAACTATAATTGTAGATTTAATTATTTCTCCTTTAACTTCTATCAGTTTTTGTTTCATGTATTTTGTAGCTTTGTTGTTTGTAGCTTTGTTGCATACACATTTAGGATTGTTATAAATGTGATTGACCCTTTCTTCATTTTATAAAAACTCTTTCATAATTTTCTTTGCTCTAAATTCCACCTTATATGATGTTAACATAGCCACTCCTGCCTTTTTAAAATTGAGATTTGTGTGACACAGATTTTTCGATTCTTTTACTTTCAACCTGCCAATATCATTATATTTGAACTGAATTCCTTTTAGATGGCATATTAGTTGAGTCATTTTTTCTCATCCATGCTGACAATTTGTTTTTGAATTGGTATACTTAGGCGCTGTGAGATTTATGGCAAATTCCTCAACTCTAGAACTGTAAGGTAATAAATGTGTGTTGTTTTAGCTACTAAGTTTGTGATAATTTATTGCTGTAGCAATAGGAAACTAGTACAGTATCTATTGGTTGTCTTTTTTATTCAGTTTGAGATCTTCATAGTTCTTGGTATGACAAGTGATTTTCTGTTGAAACCTAGGCATGTTGCGTATTATGCTGTAAGACCCTGGATCTTACGTAAATTTGTTTTAGCTGGCTTAATTTGACGCACTCCGGCAGGAGAATTGTGGGGGTTGGGGAAGGACACTGCCACCTTACAGTCAGTTGTGGGTAGAAGTCTAGGTTCCCTATCTGGTCACTTTTGACACCCATGAGGGAGTTTTTAATTATTGCTGCCTCTCCTGTCAGTGTACTTGCTTGGGAATGCTATAGTATTTATTAATCACAATGGCTATACTATAAAATGTGTTTTTGGTCTTCAACCAGTTTCCTGGCATACAATTCCTAAAAATATTTAGAATCTTCGAAGTCATGTCTTTTTGTATGCTAGTGAGTTTACTGATGCCTGGCAGTCTCCAGGTAGCTTCAGGATGGAGGCTGGTCATTGGATAGACCAGAGCATAATTAGAGGGTTGGACTTTCAGCCCAACCACTGAGGAAGGGAGAGAGGCTGAAGTTTAAGTTGATCACCAGTGGCCAGTAGTTTAATCTGTTGTGCCTATGTAATGAAGCCTCCATGAAGACTCACAGAGTTTGGAGAGCTTCCAGAGAGCTGAACATGTGGAGGTTCCTGGCAGCTGGTGCTCCAGGGATGGCCTCTCCCCCTTCCCATCCCTTGCCATATGCATCTCTTTATCTGTATTCTTTATAAATGCTTTATAATAAACCAGTAAATGTAAGTAAGTAAGTGTTTTTCTGATTTCTCGGAGCCACTCTAGTAAATAAATTAAACCCAAAGAGGAGGTCATGGGAACCCCAGTTTATAGCTGGTCAGTCAGAAGCACAGGTAAAACAACTTGGGATGTGTAATTGGCATCAGAAATGGCAGGTAGTCTTTGTGGGACTGAGCCCTCAACTTGTGGGATCTAATGCTGTCTCCAGGTAGTGTCAGGACTGATTTGGAGGCCATCCTGCTGTTGCCTGTGGCAAAATTGCTTGCTTGCTTGCTTGCTTGCTTGGTGTTTGGGGAAAACTCCCCACACATTCAGTCACAGAAATCTTCTGTGTTCATTGTGGTGGTGCCAGAGCAGAGGCAAAACTGTTTGTTTGTGTTTTTCCACTCACTGTTTGGCCTATTTTGTTGCTGTAATCAAGAAATGAATGTAGCTGGAAAAAAGAAAAATACATGTGTAATTGTCAGATTTCACTTGATAATCATAACCATAAATCTCAAGTGTGTTTTTATCCTTGCCTCAGCCATTTCTTTTTACACATTTTTAGCACTCCTTCAATTTTTTCCTCTCAGCTTATTACTTTTTTCATATTTCATTGAAAAAATAGATGCCATCAAAAAGAACTTATTGCTATCACCAATTCTACCAACTTAGCTGCAGCTGCACTCATGTACAATGCTTTCCTTCTTCCTTCAATGGAGAAACATCCTGCTTCTTTCTAAGGCCACCTCTCGTCTACTTTTTGCTCTGGATTTCATTCCATCTCACCTTCTCAGGAATTTGTTTCCTGCAGCTATGCTCTGCTTACTGGTTTATATCCATCTGCTCATATGTATTGAATTTTGGTAGCTCACATCTTTTACAATAATAAAATAAAAAAAACATTCTTTTGTGTCAATTCTCACATCACTCTTTAGTCACCTGTTTTTCTGCTTCCCTTTAGAGTATAAGGAACTGCCCATGGTTGCTCACTACTGTCTTACTTTTTAGTCTGAACTAAACTCACCTGGTACTGTTTTCATCCCTAACGACTGTACTAAAATGCCTTTTTGCTGTTGTTATTGTTTGTTTTTTCTCCCTGAGTTTTTCAACAAACTCTGTCTTGCATATCCGTTGGCCATTTTCTCGTGGAGCCTCTCAGCCGCATTCAACAAAATTTATTACAACTTCCTTTTTTAGATGGTCTTCTAATGACTTGCAAGGTACAAATTCCTCCTGCTTTTTTTTTTTTCTCTCATTTCATCGATAGATCTTTCTCATGATGATTCTTTCTCTTCTGCTCCACATCCAGCTATTAGAAAGACCCAGGTTAAGTCCTAGGATTTTTACTCCTCCCCATCTAACTTTGGGGTGATTTCATCGAGTCCATTTTAAATGGCATCTATGTGCTAAAGACCCCTCTCGTTCAAACCTCCTACGTTCCAATTTATAGCTCTAGTGTTGCTCTGCCCTCTTCAGAGGTACATATCCTACTACCTACTTGACATTTCCAAATGAGTTGTCCGGATGTCTCAACCTTAACATGGCCAACACAGAATTCTTTATCTCCCTATCCAACCCTATTGCCATGCCCACCAAACTTGAACCCCATTCTTTCCCTCTCGGGAAATATTACCACAAGCTACCCAGTTGCTCCAGCCAAAAACCTACAAGTCGGACTTTATTCTTCTCTTGTTGTCTTACCTTGTGTTCAGTTCATCATCCAGTTTTGTTGGTTTTACCTCCAAAATCTATTCCAAATCCATTTTTCTTAGTTGTTGTGACTGCCAGCAAACATTCTGATTTATACTAGGTCTCACCAACTTGTAGTCTGTAGGCTGGTTTCAATGACCTGTTTGTTTCTGGCCTGCAATGAGGTAAGGGGCTGGCACTAGAATATAAATCAATGGTATCACTAAGCACACCTTTAGTTTACTTGACTTCTTTTTCTAATAGCAAGACTTCCTTGTTGAAAAAGCAGTACATTCTGATGCAGACTCCTAATCTTGCCGAGCAGTGACATTGCAGCCCAGCTGTAGACTAATAGCTGATAGCCCTCTGACTGCTGTACGTCAGGCTTCCTTAAGCCTGTTCTCTACATAGCAGACAGAAACTTTTTTAAAATGTTAACTAGTTTATTTCATTCACCCCCTTAAAAATCTTTTCACTTGGAAAAACATTCAGACTTTTAATCTGGCCCCTATCCACCTGTCTGACTGCAATGGTTAGTACTTTTCCTGTTGCTCCTGTATTCCAGCCACAGTTGCCTCCTTGCTGTTACTCAAGTTGGTATCTCTCTTGGGTTCTTTTTCTACCTTTCTTCTCTTCCCAGTCTGCTGGTTGCTTTGTTTGAAATGTTCTTTTCCTCAAATTTTTGCTTAACTACTTTCTCTTTTTGGTTTTGTTTGTTTGCTTGTTTGTTTTTTGAGACGAAGTCTCGCTTTGTCGCCCAGGCTGGAGTGCAGTGGTGTCATCTCGGCTCACTGCAACCTCCGCCTCCCGGGTTCACGCCATTCTCCTGCCTCTGCCTCCTGAGTAGCTGGGACTACAGGCACCCGCCACCATGCCTGGCTAATTTTTTGTATTTTTAGTAGAGACGGGGTTTCACCGTGTTAGCCAGGATGGTCTTGATCTCCTGACCTTGTGATCCGCCCGCCTCGGCCTCCCAAAGTGCTGGGATTACAAGCATGAGCCACCGTGTCCGGCCAACTACTTTCTCTTGATGTTTAGGTCTCAGCCTAAAAATCACCACTGCTAATAAGCTCTTCGTGACCTCTCATATAGGCTAGTATCTAGTACAGCTACCAGTCACCCTGTATATCCCGTGTCTCCCACTGTCTGCAATGATTTCATTTACTTACTGTTTTGTTTATTCATGGCCTGATTCCCACCCCTGACTTTCAGTACTGGCTTCATAAGAAGTCGATTTTTTTCTCTTTTGTTCATTGTTATGGTTCCAGCACTCAATAAATATTTGTTAAATGAATGATCATTCCGCCAGTGGGTGCTTCATAGACTAGCACTGTTATATTATAGCAGCACAACATGGTAAAATCAAAACAGCATACCAGCAGTATAAAACGTACAAGAAATATTAGGAAGGCAAGCTGGAATTGACAATGAGAAGATTTGAAAAGGGACCTTTGATAAGTTGTCTTATCTGGTGGTTGGTTTGTTTGTTAAATCTGTGTTGGTCTGTGGGTCTCAGAATCTGCAAGTTCTACTTTCAGCTGCTCTTAAATAAACTAACAGACTTACTCTTCAAATAATTAGATAGTTACAAAAAACCCCAGCAAATCCCCATCACATTAATGGGGGGAAAACACTTCTTATTTATAAATTCATGCTATATAAAATTTCCTATAATAGAGTATGCAATGTCTGGCCCATACTAGTACTCCAATAATAGCCTTTGTTATTGAAGAAAAATTACAGAGAATTAGTTGTTTGCAGACTGCATTCAGAATTGTCATTAGGTTTCTGTAGTCTAGGCAGAATCATCGTAAATGAATGAAATAACATATCAAGAAAGAGATTCTAAAGCTTTTCTATTCAATTGACATTTTTTGATTACCTTATGCTCTAGAAACATTCTCAGATCTTTAAAAAAATTAAATAATTTTATCCAGAAATTCTTTACTATATCTAATGTAAAGCCTCCTTTTTACTGTATTTTCTCCTTGACGAAGCAGTACATACATTTTCATGAGCTTTTCTAAAATCTTCATTCATTTATAGAAGACCTTTATTAATTTGCTTAGTTTTAAACAAAACAAGTCTCAATTCTCTCACAAGGCTGCTTTTTTAAACTAGATATTCTTGGCTAAGTATTAGAAGCCTCATATCTACAAATGTACTGATTTCAAATATCTCATCTAACCGTTAACTAGTTCATAAAGTAGTTTTTATAACATTATGATTATAATACCCCAAATCTTTACATAGCTAGAATCCTCCTGTGCTTCTGAAGGGCCTCAAAAGGGATGTGATCTTCTCACGTACCCAGCCGTGTCAATCATGAGCCATTTTAGGGTATGTAGGCTGGACAACAGATTAAGAACTATCTAAGTCTTAGAATAATCCTGCTCCATTGAGATATGATTTTTGTGAGTATACTTTCACATAATGCTTATAAGTCATAAAATGTACTGATGAAAAAGAAGCCATTGGTAATTATTCTATAAAATAAGTTATCTAGTGTAGTAGAAGAAAATTTACTAAAAACTAAACTAATTTGGCATTCTATCATTTTGATAAACACTCTTGTCTCTGTTTGGTGGACTTAGTTATCACAATCAAATTTGTCTTCTGCTTTAGAATATAGGGAGATCATCTCATTCATTCTAGTCTACACAATTTTAAGTTTTATATTTGTGAGCCTATTTGTGTTTAATTTTTCCAACTCTTTTTTTGACTTTCCATCTTATTTCTTCAGTCGTAAGTCTTTTCCAAAATAGCGCTACAACAAAATCTGACATGGTTGGTTGATTTTTTTTTTTCAAGAAAAAGTGTCAAGTTTTTAAGAATTTCAACATGAATCCAGCAACAGAATGCAGATATAGCTAAGAAATGGCAGCTGAGATGGCAGTGATACATGCTTTAATGGTTTACTCATTTACAAACCGTATGAGGAAAGAGGAGATTAACATTGGCTGGTATCTTCAAAAGTAATCAGATTCTTAATTAAAATCAAATTCTTCATTAAAACCTTTGACAAAGCTTTCAGCAGAGTATTAATGGCAGTTTTATTTGCTATTGTTGTTTGTATTCCCTGAAAGCTTAATGATATTAAAAGCTGAAACTTATAATTAGACCTTTGATAAGTAGAAAGATGCCAGACTTCATGTATTAAAATACAAAGAAGTTTTTACTTCTGTTTAATTCAAATTCAACTGCAGTTTTTGCCTCAAAGTTGTACTTTAAACCACTAAGTCAGTTGAGCTATTTGAATTTTATGAGTCATATGTCATTGCTAATGTCAAGCTTCCCTACGACTGTTTCTCCAAATTTTTATTATTTGTATTTTGAAAAATTTCCAACTTACAGGAATGTTTTAAAAAATACTAAGATGAATACCTGTATACTCTCGCATAGATTCACCAATTATTAACGTATTTCAGGGTGTTTCATATTCTTTTCCCTCTATATATTTTTTCTTCTCAGCAATGAAGCATTAATACAATACTACTATTTATTGGACAATTCATCTTCTTACCGTTTCATGAAAAATTTCTTCGCTTTTGACCTTTCCCATCAATACTAGGTAACTCTTTCTTTCAGCTGCTTTTGAGCTGCTTGAACCCTATCAGAGACTCTTAGAAATTGGTATAGCATTTCACCTCTACTTAGCTGTCACCTCTTTTCTACAGATGCATTTCAATATCTACTGAAACATTTGCTTGTTTTCTTTTACTTCTTTTACTTTTGGTTTAATGATGTTACTACTCTATGTTGTTCTTTCCTTTTTTGAGATGGAGTCTCACTCTGTTGCCCAGGCTGGAGTGCAGTGGCGTGATATCAGCTCGCTGCAAGCTCCGCCTCCCGGGTTCATACCGTTCTTCTGCCTCAGCCTCCCGAGTAGCTGGGACTACAGGCGCCTGCCACCACGCCCGGCTAATTTTTTGTATTTTTAGTAGAGATGGGGTTTCACCATGTTAGCCAGGATGGTCTCAATCTCCTGACCTCGTGATCTGCCCGCCTCGGCCGCCCAAAGTGCTAGAATTACAGGCATGAGCCACCGCACCCAGCCCTCTATGTTGTTCTTTGCAGAGATAGTTGAATACAGGTTTTGGAATTATGGAAAATGGTACATTACTACTTACATTAGGCACTGAAGAAATGCATGGTGAAAGTGTTTTAAAAGTTAAATTAAGATTTTTTAATCTTCCTTCCAAAAATGTAGTACTAACCTTCTCAAAGGAGTTTAATTCATAGGTGATCCAGAACTGGATTTTCTAAGTTTACGATTTTCAACAATAAAAATATATAAGCAATAGGTTATTCATTATTTGTAATTGCAAAATATTGGAGCCTGCCTAAGTGCCCAAATATAGGAGACTGGTTGAATAATCTGTACAAATACACAATAGAGTATTTTACATCTGTACAATAGTGAAGTTCTCTAGAACTACTGATGGATTACTTTCTAAGATACATTGTTTAGTGAAACAAAGTACAAAAGAGTGTTTACAATATGCCATCCTTTTTGTCAGAAACAATAAGTGATAACCAGCCTCCAAGAAGGTGCCCAATCAACCTGTCTCCTAGTATTCACGTTTGTATAGTCCCCTCCCACAATGTAGAAGAGTTTTTCTGTGTGACCACTAGCATATGGCAGAGCTGATGATAAGCCATTTTCATGATGGTCATAAAAACTATGGCTTTTGTGTTGGGCTGTTTTTCTCATTCACTTGGATCACTTGCTCCAGAAGCAGCAAACTGCCATATTGTAAACTGCCTTATAGACAAGTCCATTTTGGGAGGTACTGAAGTCTCTGGCCAGTAGCCAGTGAGAAACTGAGGCTTGTCAATAACCACATGAAGATTCTTGGAAGCAGATTTTCCAGCTGCATTTAAGCCTTGAGATGAGATATGATAGTCCCCATGTATAGCTTGGCAGCAACCTTGTTGGAAGTGCTGAGTCAGAATCATCCAGCTAACCATTCCCAGATTCCTGACCCTCAGAAACTATGTGAAATAACATTCATTCTTTTAAGTTGTCATTTCCAGATGTAATTTGCTAGGCAGAAATAGATTACTAATACACTATAGGAATTAAGGAAAAAAAGCTCATTTAACTGCATATATATATATGTATATATTTTTTTTCCCCAAAAATAAGCACAAGAAGGATAAACCAGAAAACATTGAAATTGATTACCTGTAAGAACGTGAGAACAGAGGGTAGATAAGACATTAAGTAGACCATGCCATTTTGGTATAATTTTAGTTTCTGGAAGCATGTTAATGTGCTACATATTAAAAAATTAAATTAAATTGAAGATGGGGGAAAAACACCTAAAATTTGAATGTAAGCAGAAATAAATGAGCCACCTTTATTTCAGACAACCACACTGAAGAAAGTAAAGAACCAATCTAAGTAACTTTTGAACGTAATTCTTTGACTTCATATTCTTGGTGTAGGAGGAAAGAAAAGGGGATTTCAAACCAACTTTGACTTCTTATTAAGTTTGTTGTTCTTTGTTTTTTGCAGTGTGTGGTTTAGTAATTCTGCAACTATTTTATGTATGTTGTAGGATTAAGCAAATAAGTAAATGTGTTGGGAGCAAGGGCTCTTACTGTAGAAGAAGAAGATACAAATGTGGAAGGGGGAAGACAAAGGAGAAACTTGTGGATTTGGATTGAAGTTGTAGGCATCAGAATCACTGCGGGAAAGAAACCTCTATTTCTGCTACAGAAAAGACCTAGAAGCAGTGAGACCCCAATAGCAGTGGAGCACACCTGCTTCCAAGAGCTTGGTTTCTACATGCCGTTTATTAAAAGACCCCAAAACTTTGAAAAAAAAATGACTGATTTCAAAGCTAGGTCGGGGAAGGTATAAAAGGAGCCTGGAACATCTTCTGTGCCAGAAAGTAATGAACTGCTCGGCCGGGCGCGGTGGCTCACGCCTGTAATCCCAGCACTTTGGGAGGCCGAGGCTGGTGGATCACGAGGTCAGGAGATCGAGACCACGGTGAAACCCCGTCTCTACTAAAAATACCAAAAAAAATTAGCCGAGCGCGGTGGCAGGCGCCTGTACGCACGGCCACTCGGGAGGTTGAGGCCGGAGACTGGCGTAAACCCGGGAGGCGGATCTTGCAGTGAGCCAAGACGCGCCACTGCACTCCAGCCTGGACGACAGAGCGAGACTCTGTCTCGGGGAAAAAAAAAAAAAAAAAAGTAATGAACTGCTCAAAGAAATAATGGAGACACATGAAAAGAACATAGGAACCATCCTGAAGGGGCTCCCAATGAACATATCTGGGATAGTTTGACTATCAAAGTATATCATAATAGTGATGGATTGTATAGCCCATTGTATGAAATAGGAATTCTTCAGTGGTAATACATGAACGAATGGGGAGGGACACTTTCTTACTGTAGAATGCCTGCTAATCAATGTGGAGGGACTGTTGGAATTGGAAAATCACCACTTGCAACCATAATAGTAAAGACTGGTTAGGACAACAATCGTTAGTGGGTGACAAATCTCAGGGGCAAAGTTTGATGAGCAGCTGTATAATTATATGATTCTCAGCATGATTGCTCATAGATTGATAATTACTTGGGAAAAACTATACACTGGCAAAATCTGACAATACTTTTTTTGGATATCAAAATTAACGTCACTAATGAGAATGAAATAAGCCTGTGTGCTGGCAGATGTAATACCTGAGAAGGTCACAACATTTCTTATGTTGTATTCTGGCTAGGGAGGCATGACTAAATCTCATGAGAAAACATTAAACAAATTCCAATTTAGGTTCATTCTACGAAATAGCCTGTAGTTTTAAAAAATGTCAGTGTCTTGAAAGACAAAGGCTGAGGAATTACTCCAAATTAAAGGAAACTAAAGAGACATGACAACTAAATGCAAAATATATGATCCTGGACTAGAGGAGAGAAATGCTATAAAGGCTATAATAGGAATGACTGACAAAATTGGAGCACATACTGTATATTAGATGAAAAGTATTGTACCAGTGTTACTTGAATTTAATTACTGTACTGTGGTTACATGAAAAAAGTATTGTTTTTAAAAAATAGGCACTGAAGTACTAAACGCAAGGAGAAATAATGTATCGATGTATTGCAGCCTTCTCAAATGGTTAAAAAATTGGTTGTTACATATACCTATGTGCATAAACATAAGCGAGAGAGGATATAAAGCACATGGGCAGATGATTATAAGTAGGTGAGATGGAGGATATGCCGGAGCCCCTTGTACTAATTTTGCAAATTTTCTGTTTGAAGTTATTTCAAGTAAAATGTTATTCAAAGTGATCATGCTGGGCATAAGAAAGAAAAAGGAAAACTGATTGATGTTAATTAGTTATGTGGTCATGCCATCTATACTAGCTTTTCTGGTTTTCTGACCTTAGACAGCCTCTTTTTTGAATTATTAGTGTTTATAAAGAGCTCAAGACTTTTTTTTTCTTTTTCTTTACATTTTACTTCTAACTGCATTGATGGTCTTTTCTATTGATTATTGTTTCAAAATTAAATGTCTTTTTTTCTATGAATAAAGTTAAAAGTTCCCAGGCCTCATTTCAGATCAGAGCATTTTATGGGCATTGTTATAATTGTTAACTCTCCTTGCTTTCTATCTTGTTCTGAAGAAAACTCTTGGGCATTACATCCATTGAGGTTGTTTTGAAGCAAATGATACCTGTATCATTTTGTCTTGCCTTTTCCATAAGACGACAATAGATTCAGTGTTCCTAATTGGTCAAGAGTGCTTTCACTTCATTCTTTGAGGATACGTTACCTTAGTTGGACACCAGATGAGTACTAACTAGTTCCCAGAAAGCTTATTAGCCAAATTAGCCTTCTTAGCTTTGTATATATGACTGCAATATGTCAGTAATCACTACTTTCTCTTCTTAGGGAAAACATCAGGCCTACTTAGAATGTCAGTAATTTAGAGTACCTTAATATTGTATGTTTGATCATTAGCCTCTTGACAGTTTTAAAATTGCTAGACCTTTATTGATGTGGATGTTGGAAATCATCTGAATTGACAGCTTGAGTGGACATGCAGAAGAATACAGTGAAGAATATGCTCAAATTTTTTTGAATGAAAGTGGAAACTGCATAATTATCTCACATGACTATGAGTTATCGTTTTAGATATGGGAATTTCTCTTAAAAGAAGTAATATTTGGGAAATTAATTAGACAGGAAATCAGTCCTAGATAAGGAATGCTTTTCAAGTGTAGACTGTCCATTGATTTGTGGATTATCAGAACTTTGTTATTGCCTGTGAGTATCATGTTGTTTTTCTTTCTGACGATACAGACTGGTTCTGTGTACCGGTTTTGGTTTCCGTTCCTTCCTTCAGGTTCTTTTTCTTTGTGGGGAAACATTGCTCTTTATAATTCTAGTTATATATATTTGGCTCCAGTATTTGAAAATGGGCCCCAGGTGAATAAAAAATACTCTTTTTTCTCTATTGATGTTAGAATCTTTCCATATGTTGTTGTTTTTTATTATTCTATTACCCTTCAATGCACTGAGAATGAATGATAAATTGCTTATGATGGGACATAAAAATGACTCTTGTTTTGAAGAAGTTATTAGAATGCTAGTGGCAATAACAGACAGCAATGGGACAGTATCCTTTTCTCCAGGAGAGCAACAAATTTTGTGAATTTGTTTACAAAATAAGTCTTCTTATTTTAAAAACCTAATAAGGGAAAGTAAAATGCTCATTTGCTTATACTCTTTGTAAAAGAAAAACAAAAACATATGAAGTAGAAATATTAATGATGATTTATAGGAGAGAAATCTAGCCAGGAATAAAGAAGGGAAAGAAACTCAATTAAGAATGCAAGCAATGTTTAAACCACTTTATACGTACTACTATCACCAAAAGTTTGTGATTTTATTTACTCCTTTTTCTTAAGGTTATACTTTAATGTGTGCCCTTCTGAATATTTGAACTCTTTTTATTATTATTTACTTATACATTTTCTAGAGATGGGATCTCGCTTCGTTGCCCAGGCTGGAGTGTTGCGGCATGATCATAGCTCACTGCAGCCTCAAACTCCTGGGCCCAAGGTATCCTCCCACCTCAGCCTCCCAAGCCCAAGTAGCTAAGACTATGGGCGTACGCCACTATAACTAGCTAACTTTTTTATTCTTTGTAGAGCTAGGGTCTTGCTATGTTGCTTAAGCTAGTCTCAAACTCCTGGCTTTAAGAGATCCTATCACCGCAGCCTCCTAAAGCGTTGGGATTACAGATATAAGGTGCTGCCTCCAGCCTGAATTCTTATATTTCCCTGTGTTTGCCTTAATCATGGCTTCCGTGTCAATGTTACTTACTTTCTCGTTAGTTAAAGTATCCCTTGGGCCAAATGTTATGGTGAAATGTTGTGAATGCTACTTTGAATTATGGCTGGTTTTGGAACTAAAAATCTTCTGTTTTCTGGAGAAGAAAACAGCTATGCCCATGCAGCTGCATCCATATATACCTACATGTGTATACATACATTTTACCTACTTTTTTTCTAGATTCAAGGAGATAATGTTGAATGACAGTTTATATACTTTGTTTTTGAAAGAAAAGAGAATAGGAGAAATTATCCTAAGATTTTTTTGCTTTAAATATTTATGTCATTCTTTTCAGACAAAAATGATTAGGAAAAAGTTGAAATGATATTTTAAAACATAATTTAACCAAAGAGTGGAAGTAAAGATAGTTTCCCTTAAGAAATTTTTGAAAAATGTGAGGTAGAAAATTATTTTAAATGTGTGAAAAGCCATAAGATCCAAAAGGAGACTGGTATCTTATTTATAATGGAAAAAAAAATAGGATGAGGATGAATACAAAGCTCTACAGGAGAACTGAGTGTATATCTGTTTTTCAACTTGGTGCCCAAATCACAGGGCAAAAGAACCTAAAAGAGTGAATGATTCCAAGAACTTTCTCTAACTTAATAAAAAAGAGATGGAATTGAGGATGGGGGTGTCTTGAAAATTGTATTAGCAGAGTTTTCCCTCAAAACAAATTATTGTCTAACCTACTTCTGTTATTAAATTAACTTTCTTCCTGTGAACCTTGACTTGAAAAGTATTTAGACTTTTATCATCATACTCGCCAATAGGTTTGCTATTGTCCAGTAGTGTGATATAATTGAATCTGAATATTTTCTATGTTATTCAGAGCAAATAACAGTACTACCTTGTAAATTCTTGAAGCTTAAGAATTCAGGAAAACTCGTTTATTTTTTAAAGTAGACCTATTTTTAATTGGAATGAAAACCAATTAAGCTTTGAAGGAATGCACATTTACAAACTGTCAGTTGTTTAAACATAAGGAGAGTAGCTTATGAACAGTTTATTGCCGGGATGTAAGAGTAGCTTTCTTTTGATTTTGACCACTCATTTCTCTGTGGGCTAAAAAATGAAACATTTATTTTTTATTGAAATGAAAAAATAAATATGGTCACTTTAAAATGTATACATAGATAATTTTGTTTTCACTATATAATCTTGTTTATCTAAGCCTTTTTTTTTTTTTTTTTTTGGCTTTCTGGTTTTTCCTGAGTAGTTTTCAATCTTGTATCTTTTCATTATGTAAGAGACTATAAAATATATTTACTATGTTTTAGGTATTTATTGTAGTTCAGTAAGTTTTGTATTTATCCCTGACTTAATTAAATAAACTTAATTTTAACTACTGAGGCTATTCCTCAGAAACTGTGATGAGTTCTTGTTATCTTAGGGGATTCTGGTTTGTGCTATAAGTGTATTAGGGTGAAGGGGTTAGTTGAAAAGTGTGGGGAAGCAAAAGGGCTTCTTTGAGTATTTGCAGCTCTATTAGACTCTTTCATTCACTTTCCTTTAAAACACATATATTTCTACATATATCTTCCAGTAAATTGTGTGAAGCTTATGTTCCAAAAGACTAATCGGGGCGGTTCAAGAACAGTGGGAATTGTGCTTTTACTTACTCAACGAAGGATAATTGTAGAAAAGCATCGTGGGCTGCTATAAATCTTTTCCACTATGTGTGAACTCTTTAGCTAAAAAGTGCCTATACAGGGAATATATCAAGAGGTCTTTCTGGCAATTTTGATAGTCTCATATCTTGATTATACCAAAGTTAGGGTTTCCTTAAATAAGGAAATCCATTTTGTGTTGCTGTAACAGTATACCATAGACTGGGTGATTTATAAAGAAAAGAATTTTTATTTCTCACAATTTCTCACAAATTTGGAGGCTGGGAAGTCCAATATCAAGGAGCCAGCATCTGGCCAGGGCCTTCTTGCTGTGTTATTCCACGGCAGAGGGCAAGACAGAAAAATGGCATTAATCCATTCATGAGAGCGAAGCCCTCGTGACCTAATCACCTCTTAAAGTTCCTCCCTCTCAATACTGTTGCATTGGGGATTTTTAACATATGAACTTTGGGGGATACATTCAAACCGTATCATAAAGCTATACTATTTGAGTTACTTAATGGGTAATTGTTTACCCAGAGCATTTTTAGTCAGACTATAATGTGTCTACTGAATAGGGAAGTAAATAACTATCTGACTGGATCCATTATATTCAAGAACCTGTCTTAAGTTATACGGACGGTAATGATTAAGAATTAAATTTGACATAGCAAGAGTACTCTGAAGACAGGTTCATCATTTTTATCAATTAAATTCCTTTTGAGAAAGAAAATAGCACCTAATGTAGGAGTTGGCCTGACATAGCTAGGTCATGTTGTTCTCCGGTTGGATCTGAACAATTTCATGGAATATAAATAATCAGATCAGGTCACCTGAGACCATGATTAAGTGATATGAAACAAGATCACTTCACAATTTTGTCTAAGCACAGACCTAAACAAGGTCACTGTGTAACTCACAACATACCCAACATCCTTCTCACCTGGCTAATGTGAATGACAGCTACTTTTTTGCCCAGTCATACAATTGCCCCCCATTTTGTAATAGCATCCAATCCAGAACAAACATCTACCTCCTTAGCCCGTCTCCCTAAATCTCCCAACCAAAGCCCAAATGCTTTAATAGATTATTTCTAACACCCTTTTAATAAGATGCCCTACTGTTCTCCATGGTGTGTGTTCTCCCTCACTGCATTAAGTAATGCACCCAATTTATTCAGTTACAGGTGTGTTCCTGTTCAGTTACAAGTATGGCCTTTGGCTGGAGAACATTGACAGTTTCCTTAAAGATATTTCTTAAGGTGCAAATTTCATCCCCAGCATTTAGGAGTTGAATGTATTGTTAACTTTTTATATATGCATATGTTCAATTCAGAATTTTTTTTTTTTTACCGCTTGACTATCAGGCACTTTGATAGTTGTTCAGTATATAAGGATAAAAAAGGCCTGCTAGGAAATTTCAAACTGGGTAATTGAGATATTTCCATGTGATAATAAAAATGAGTCTGATTTATTTATAAATATCTCTCCTTCATACACTGGACTCATTTTAGTATATTTTAATAAGAGTCATAAAAATACTTGAGAATTTCTTAATTTTGTATAGGATATGGAATTCTACTTACCATTGCCTAATACGTTGACAGAAATTGTGTTTTTGGAATTTATTCACAAAAACTCTAGTGCCATTGAGCATTTCTAACATTTTTCAGAAAAACGTTTTTCTGAGAATGTATTTTTTTTTATGTGTGTGTGTTAGAGGAATAGAGACACACATAGACATTTACTTTGCAACTCAATAATAATGATTTACATAGAACCACCTGATGGCCAGTTATGATGATATATTATGTGCCTTTTGTAAAAGAATTTCTGGAATTACTGTTAGTTTCATCATCTGCCCTACAATATATCTATCTGCACAAGTCGTTTTCTGTAAGATATGAAACTGTAGATCTCACACAAAGCAAAGAATGAATTACTTCTGAGAGAATGAAGTGTTTCTTAGTTTTGCTTTCCAGAAAGTAACCTCACAAAGCCTTGTATTCCAAGGCAAATCACTGGACACCTCGGATTTCAATTTTTTGCACTTCTGAACTACAACAGTTGCTTCTTTACAAGCTTGATGTAGAAGTGTTTGGCTTAAATCTTTTAAGTTTATCAAGATGAGAAAACTTTAGCCTCTAAAGAATCTGAAAATAGCCTGGTGAAATTTTGTACCAACTGCAAACCGCTTAGGTAGTCTTTGCTACCATTGCTAGGTAATTATTTGCAGAAGCCATTATACAAATGGCTGATTCTATCAATTAAACCACATTTACTCAAAATGAATGTGTCGTTTCTTTTGCTAGCACAGAATGAGAAATTATGTAAAGAGAGAATAGTTTTTAGTATTTGAACGGCGCTAGTTTTCCTTAATTATTGTATTCTCTTAAATATATGACTGTTTTTACATAGTCACAAATTAGAAATGTCAATTTATTTGAAACAGTTTTCTACTTTTGTCACACTAGAATTTCCACATATTTAAATTTTATTTCTGTCTAAATACTATGTGGGCTGAGGACAAATAATTTGAAATGGTACAAGATAAAGCAGAATGATGTCATCCTTCATAAACGTGATCAGTCATGAACCATTTAGTTACATAACTTGTTAGACTTTTTCATAATGTTTTAAAGTAAATCTTTCAGTGTTCTTGAAATAAGATTTTAGTTTAATATACTGCAATTTAGAATATTGAGCATCATTTTTCTTTTTTTAGCCCTAAATTCTCATCAGATCTTTGCTGTAGATATTTTAATTCTCTTAAAGTGAGTAATTGGACGTTTAGTAAAAACATGACACCTCTTTTAATAAATGTACATACTTCAGAATCTCATAAAAGTTCTTGTAAACTCAAAATGTAGAAAATTATTTTACCTCTGTTGGAGAACTAACATCATAATAACAGCTTGACTAAAAGTATGTAAGTACTGTATTTCTTTATGTACTATTTTTATAAAGTAACTGATTATACTCTACCCCCATAATAGTAAGGAGAGATTAATATTTTACCTAATTTTTATATACTTTTTTAAGTCAGTGGAAGGAAAACCCTAATCTACTTTATTGAATATAATTTAATATGAGAAATTACTGAGATGGGGTTGCCCGTGTTTTTCACTCATTTATAAAAGCTTGAGAAGTCCATTTTTATTAAAAATTTACTCATTAGACATAATCTAGGAAAGAAATACATAAGAACTTCGGCAATGCCACCTTGCACCCATTAGGATGGCTATTGCCTTAGTCCATTTTGTGCTGCTATTAATAGTATAACACAGACTGGGTGATTTATAAAGAAAAGAAGTTTATTTTTTTCAGTTCTAGAAGCTGAGAAGTCCAAGGTTGAGGGACCCATGTCTGGTTAGGGCCTGTTTGCTGTGTCATCCCATGGTGGAAGGCAGAAGGGCAGGAGAGCAAGAAGGGACTGAATTTGCTTTTTATAAGAAGCTCACTATCGTGATAAGTAAATGGCTTCTGCGATAATAGCATTAATCCATTCATGAGGGTGGAGCCCTCAGGACCTAATCACCTCTTAAAGGTCCCGCCTCTCAAAACTATTGCATTGGGGATTAAGTTTCCAACATACAAACTTCCAGGGACACATTCAATCCATAGCAGCTACTATTAAAAACAACAACAACCACCACCACCATAGAAAATAAGTATTGGCAAGGATGAGGTGAAATTGGGCCCCTTGAGCACTGTTGGTGGGATTGTAAAATGGTGTAAGTACTATGGAAAACAGTATGGAGACTCCTCAAAAAATTAAAAATAGAATTCCCATATGACCCAGCAATTCTGCTTCTGGGTATATGCTCAAAAGAACTGGAAGCAGGGACTTGAAGTGATATTTGTACACTCATGTTGATAGCAGCATTATTTGCAGTAACCAGTAGGTAAAAGCAACCCAGGTGTCCATCAAGAGATAAACCGATAAATAAAATGTGGTGTGGAATACAATGGAGTATTAATCAGCCTTAAACAGAGGAAGGGAATCTGACACATGCATAGCATGGATGAACCTTGAACACATTATGCTAAATGAAATAAGACAGTCACAAAAGGACAGATAATGTGGATTCCACTTATGGAGTTACTTAGAATAGCCAAACTCAGAGACAGAAAGTAAACTAGTGGTTGCCAGGGCCTGAAGAGAGGGGGGAATGGGGAAGTAGTGTTTAATAGGTACATTTTCAGCCTTGTCAGCTGAAGAGTGCTGTGAATGGATCTTGGTGATGGTAGCACAACAGTGTGAATATGCTTAATGCCACTGTGTACTTAAAAGTGGTTAAGATGATAAATTTCACGTTATGCGTACTACAGTTAAATTTTTTAAAAAAATTTGGGTGAGGCTCTGGTAGTGGCTGAGGTGATGCCATAAATAAATAAAATGAACATTTTTTCATCCTTCTGGTTAGATTTTTTATTCTATTGGGTAAAGTGGCAATTGGCTCTTTCCAATGTATCATTTGAGAAGACTCTGTTATCATTATAGTTTAGTTATATTCATTTGATATTTGCATGCTGCTGCTTGCTTGAACCTATATTTTCACTACTTGATTGGTCAAATATCTGAAAGAGAAATTTTAACGTTTCCCACTAGAACTTTTTCTTATCAAGTGCTTCCATTTCTTGGACTTTTTACTGAAGGCTTGTCTCCCATGTTGTTTGGAACCTGTTTTAGTTTCTAGTGGCTGGCATAATTTAAACAAATTGGGTGGCATTTCTTTTGGCGTACCACCATTCAACCCACAACAGCACCTTAAGGAACTAATTTGCTTTGCGCATTGTTCCTTTAGCAATTAAATATGAAATTATATACAGACAGTCCTCGACTTAGGTTGGTTTGACCTTGGGATTTTTTACTTTATGATGGTGCAAAAGTGATACACATTCAGTGGAGACCATTCTTCAGATGCCCAACCATTCTGTTTTTCATTTTTAGTACAGTATTCAATAAATTACACAAGATATTCAGCAGTTTATTATAAAATAGGCTTTGTGTGAGATGATTTTGCCCCACTATAGGCTAATGTTAAGTCTTCTGAGCATGTAAAGGTAGACTAGGCTAAGCTATGATGTATCATGGGTTTGGTGTATTAAATATATGTTTTTTCTTCACCATTTTATTACACAAAGTTAAACCAGATGGGACTGGTTCTGTGGTTGCAGAAAGTTGGATGTCACAAGACAGGCCTAAGTCACCTACCCCAACTTCAGATCAGGAGAAGTGGTGAATGCAAAGGGGAGGACGGGTAAGCAGAAGGATCTGGTCTAAGGAGGACAAGGGTGGGGGATGGGTTGGGAGCAGGGTGGGGTTTGTAGAATCCCAAGATCAGGGAGAAGACATAGTCTCTCCAGGATTGTGGCTACCTATGAAGAGAAGCCCATTCATACTGGAATGGTGTGAATTCACCACAGTGGTCAGAGTTTTCAAAGACCATGCTGGACAGAGATGTTAGTAAACAGTTTTATGCAAGGAAAAGGCAGGAAAGGAGTTGTCTGCATAGTCTGAAGGGATAAAGACACACAAACAGGACCAACCTCAGAACAATTTTAACAGAAAGAGACACGACCCCCATACTCTCACTCTGACGTCTAAATTTACCTGGGTGGAGAGAGTGAGGCGAGGATTTTAAAAGATTTGCAGGGACCTCAGATTCCAGGTATATTAGTGCTGGGGGACTGTGAAGCACATACTTAATCTAGGTAGAGGGGAAACAGGCATCATGGTCTAAATGTATTTTCAACTTAAAATATTTTCAGTTTACAATGAGATTATTAGGACATAGCCCCATCATAAGTCGAGGATCCTCTGTGTTTGATCTTATTCCTGTCATTTTAACTTTTTCTTTAGTATTTTTTGAAACTTACTTTGATGATTTAAACAAGTTTCTTTCTTGTGTTTTCCCTTCCTGAAAGTTCTGTTTTTGAAAATACAGTTTTGACTCATAGTTATCTTTTCTTTAACAGCCATATTTAAATTCACATTGTTTCTCTGATTTGGCAAAATAAAATAACTGTGTTCCCAAGACATTTACTTACTATTTCTCCATTGCCCTACCCTCAACCCTTCTCAGTTTTTCAATTTCTCATAGTTTAGGTTTTAGTTCTAGACTAGTAGTATATTATATCTCTTCATTTTAGAAATTCCTGCTTAACACATAATTTCCTTCTGCATTATCATTATCCATTTGGGCTTACTTGTATATTGCAAAAATTTATTGCTTGCTTGCTTACTTACATTGCTTGCATTCTTGGTCTTCTCTTGCTCTTGAGATTTCTTTTTTTATAGTATTTTTAAAAGATTTTCTTGTTTTTTTCAGATAGAATATATGAATGTTATTTTTTTCCCTTAGTTCTTACATGTCTTTCTTTGGCCTCCAAACGAATAATGCCTTATCTGCAATATATTAAATATAACTTTTTTATTCAACTTTTTAAATTCGACCTTCAGTGATCTGTAGTTATTATTCTTCATTTTCTAGCTTGTATTATTGCAAATAGAAATCTGTTTCACGTCTGATTTCATTCTCATTTTTTTGGTTTCTAAATATTTGAGATTTTCTCATTTTTATACAGAGAAGTTTCTAATTTTTATGAAGTCACATTGTGTGATTGGTGAGTTCCCTAATCTCATAACATGTTCCCTTTTAAGTGGAATCAATATTAAATGACATGTATTAAGGTTTATCAGAAACTCATGGAATCTCAAGGTTAAATGGGACCTTGAAGGCCATTTAGTCCAAATAATCATCCAGTGCATGGATATTTCAGTACCATTATCAAGTAATTCTCTCATTCATGCTTACATAAGTTTTTTCTTTTCCAAGTCAGTTTAGTCCAGCTTCTAGGTTTTGGTGCTTTGTTAGGTCTCTTTCCCCGTTAGTCCTAATTTTATCCTTTGGGGTCCTATGAGTAAACCTAATCCTTTTGTACTCTGGCAGTTCATCAAGTATTTGAAGAGCACTATTATGCGACTTTAAAACTCTTTTATAACTGTCTTTAAAAAAAGAAAAATTTGGGAAATTTTATATCCCTTAGTAGATGATGGCAGAGAGGTAGCAGAGCAAAGATGGCTAAACTAAAACGTGGATCAGATTTGCAAAACTCCATTTTCTAGCCAATATCATAGGAAAATTAAAGAAAAGAGCACTTGCTATCTATTACTGTCTCCAGAAAAAACCGCCAGCTTTGTTAAAGGTGTAACTTTAAAAAGCAACAACCCGCAAACACACATAGAAACAGACACACACATGCAAGCACACTTCTACCCTCAGTCTAGACAATACTTACCTTTGTTCACTTTTTGCGTAATGATTCTGATCATTCAGTGCCTCTATTTGGTATCTGTTTGGTCAAGTGATACTCTTGTTGCTGAGTACAAGGGATAGAACAGTTGGATTTTGCCCCTTTTTGCTTAGTTTGTTCATTGCACTTATTTTGCACCAAGCTCTTACATGACCCAGAAGTAACTAGAGAGTGAAATTGAATAAGATCATTTGGTTTTAGTCTAGGCCATATGTTTTTGCCACTGTTGAGCAAAAATACGGAAAAGTAAAATACTCTAAATGGAAAAATACACAAATGTTAGAAAATACCAAGCCTTTTAAGAGGCTAGAGAACAACCCAGAGGCAGTAACTGCTGAGTTCATAGCTTTAGTAATTTCTGCAGAGAACCAATTGCTTCTTCCTGTGAGCTCCATAACACTTCAGACATTATATTAAGAAAATCATTTGTGGGCCTGTCTTCTTGTATGACTTGTGCCACTTGAAGTCAGGGGCCATATCTTATATTCATTATATTTCTGGGAATGCTCTGCGTTTTATTGAATAAAGCAGAATATAGTCATGCATCACTTAATGAACGACATAAGTTCTATGAAATGCGTCATTAGGTAGTTGTCATTGTGTGAACATCATAGAATATACTTACAGAAACCTAGATGGTATAGCCTACTACACACATAAGCTATATGGTATGGCCTGTTGCTCCTAGAGTACAAACCTGTACAGCATGTTACTGTACTGAATACTGTAGGCAGTTATAACACAGTGGTAAGCATTTGTTTACCTAAACATAGAAAAGGTACAGTAAAAATATGGTATAAAATATGAAAGACAGTATGTCTTCTGTAGGGCACTTACCATAAATGGAGCTTGCGGTACTGGAAGTTGACTCACTGGGTGAGTCCGTGAGTGAGTGGTGAGAGAATGTGAAGGCCTAGAGCATTATTGTACACTACTATAGACTTCATAAACACTGTATGCTTAGGCTACATTAGATTTGTTTTTAAAATTTTTCCTTCTTCAACGATGAATTAACCTTAGCTTCCTGTAACTTTTTTCACTTTGTAAAAGTTTCATTTTTTTAACTTTTTGACTGTTATGATAACACTTAGCATAAAACACATTGTACAGCTGTACAAAAATATTCTTTACATATGCTTATTCTATAAACTTTTTTCTGATTTTAAAACTTTTTAAACTTTTTTTGTTAAACATTAAGACACAAAAACACATGTTAGTCTAGGCCTGTGGAGGGTTAGGATCGTCATTATCACTGGCTTTCCCCTCCACATGCCGTCCCACTGAAAGGTCTTCGTGGACAATAAACCACTAACATATTCATTTGTTATCATTTTTAAGTATTATGTATTTCATGTAATTGTATGTGCAATACTTTTATACAACTGGCTATGCAAGTTTGTTTACAGCAGCATCACTACAAACGTGAGTAATGCTTCCACTGTGACATTACTAGGTGATAGAAATTTTTCAGCTTCGTGTTATTAATGTTATGGGACTACTGTTGTATATGTGGTCTCTTATTGAACAAAACGTCATTATGTGGCACATGACTGTACCTGTTCCCCTCACTTTCCCATTCTTAGAGTCACATACCTTAAAAAGAATGTCTCATCTAGGGGAAAACACCATTGCGATGACAGAGGGGTCTGTTATATCTAGGCTTAGAACTAAGAATGAAAGTTATTACAGGATTGTATAGGAAATTCCTGGGAGGAAAAAAAAAAAAACCAGTGGGATAGGTTTAGGATATAGACTTAGAAAGTAGTGTCATACATAAACGGGATTAGTAAACAC
Organism: Pan paniscus; assembly: GCF_029289425.2. Classification (NCBI taxonomy): domain Eukaryota; kingdom Metazoa; phylum Chordata; class Mammalia; order Primates; family Hominidae; genus Pan; species Pan paniscus. The sequence goes on from NC_073256.2 coordinate 26,101,682, forward strand.
AGTTTTGGTGTGGCTATTTGAAATTGCTGAATGAAATTGTTATGCTACTAATTCAGTGAAGAAATTATTATAATCATATACATATAAACATACTTTTCATTACAAAGTTTGGTGTGCTATACTTGTTAGATTTTAAAAACATGTTTCTTATCCCTGAAAGCAAGGCAGATAGTTTTGAGCACAGAGCTACTTGAACTACCATAGGAAGAAGAAAAAGTTTTGACAGCAGTCAGTCAACCAATCAAATATGTAGCCGTTTGTTCTAAGCAAATAACTTATTTTCTTGTTTCTCCAGAGAATACTGGACAAATTATACGTGGCGAATAAGATGAGGCAAGGAGTTTTCATGTTTTTAAAGATCATATACAGGCTATTTAATACACTTCACTAGTAGAATATAAAGTAAGTTACACTGAAGAAGAAATGAATAATAACTAATGGTCTTTAATTTTTAAATTTTTATTTCAATTGTTTTTGGGGGACAGGTGGTGTTTGGTTACACGGAAAAGTTCTTTAGTGGTAATTTCTGAGATTTTCGTGCACCTGTTACCCGAGCAGTGTACAGTGTACCCAGTGTGTAGTATTTTATCCCTCATCCCCCTCTCACCCTTCCCCGCAAGTCCCCAAAGTCCATTATGTCATTCTTATGCCTTTGCATCCATATAGCTTAGCTCCTACTTGTTAGTGAGAATACACGATATTTGATTTTCCATTCCTGAGTTACTTCACTTAGAATAATGGTCTCCAGTTCCATCCAAGTTGCTGCAAATGCCATTATTTCATTCCTTTTTATGGCTGAGTACTAGTATTCCATGGTGTATATATATACCACAGTTCTTTCTTTCTTTTCTTTTCTTTTCTTTTCTTTTCTTTTCTTTTTTTTTTTTTTGAGATGGAGCCTCACTCTGTTGTCCAGGCTGGAGTGCAGTGGCATGATCTTGGCTCACCGCTGCAGCCTCCACCTCCTGGGTTCAAGCAGTTCTCCTTCCTCAGCCTCCCAAGTAGCTGGGATTACAGGCATGTGCCACCATGCCTGGCTAATTTTGTATTTTTGGTAGAGACGGGGTTTCACCATGTTGCCCAGGCTGGTTTCAAATTCTTGACCTCAGGTGATCCACCCACCTCATCCTCCCAAAGTGCTGGGATTACAGGGGTGAGCTACTGTGCCCAGCCTATACCACAGTTTCTTTATCTGCTTGTCGATTGATGGGCATTTGGGCTGGTTCCATATTTTTGCAGTTGCAAATTGTGCTGCTGTAAACATGGGTGCAAGTATCTTTTTCGTATAATGACTTACTTTCCTCTGGGTAGATACCCAGTAATGGGATTGCTAGATCAAATGGTAGTTGTGTTTTTACTTCTTTTAATCTCCACACTGTTTTCCGTAGTGGTTTTACTATTTTGCATTCCCACCAGCAGTGTAAAATTGTTCCCTTTTCACCATATCCACACCAACATCTGTTATTTTTTTATTTCTTAATTATGGCCATACTTGCAGACGTAAGATGGTATCTCATTGTGGTTTTAATTTGCATTTCCCTGATAGTAATGTTGAGCATTTTTTCATATGTTTGTTGGCCATTTGTGTATCTTCTTTTGAGAATTATCTATTCATGTCCTTTGCCCACTTTTTGATGGGGTTGGTTTTTTTTCTTGCTTTGTTTGAGTTCCTTGTAGATTCTAGATGTTAGTTAGTCATCTTTGTCAGATGCATAGTTTGCAAAGATCTTCTCCTGCTCTGTGGTTTGTCTGTTTACTCTGCTGATTATTTCTTTTGCTGTGCAGGAGATTTTTAGTTTAATGAGGTCTCATTTATTTATTTTTGTTTTAGTTGCATTTGCTTTTGTGTTGTTGGTTGTGAATTCTTTGCCTAAGCTAATGTCTAGAAGAGTTTTTCTGATGTTATTTTCTAGAATTTCTATTGTTTCAGGTCTTCGATTTAAGTCTTTGATCCATCTGGAATTGAATTTTATATAAAGTGAGAGATGAGGATCCAGTTTCATTCTTTACATGTGCCTTGCCAATTATACCAACACCATTTGTTAACTACGGTGTCCTTTCTTCACCTTGTGTTTTTGTTTGCTTTGTTGAAGATCAGTTGGCTGTGAGTACTTGGGTTTCTTTCTGGGTCCTCTATTTTGTTCCAACTAATAGTCTTTTATTTGGAGTAGTACAAAATTTTAAACAAAAATAAATGAAGTGGGGCTCACTTCTGTTGGTTTTTTTAATCTTTAATTGTGTAATATATATAAAAATAGCAGCTAAAGTTTATGTTCATGTATACAACCAGCATAATAACTTTTACTTTAATATAAGGATAGAAAATATAGGAAAGTGATTGACATATGCATGTCTTTTGTTGAATGCCATCAGTCAAAGACCACCAGAAACATATCTGTGATTAACAAAGTTAAATTTATTTTGCTTGTTGCCTCAAGGGAGGACACACCCAGAAGAGCTTTGAGAGAATTTAGAGGAGGAGTTAGAAGGGGCTTCTTGTAGGGTCTAGACTTGTACTAAATATTTCTAAAAGGGATTTGGGAAGCTGGGATCAGTTCCAGATTGGATACTCTCAAGAAATAGTGCAATTCAGTAGTTCATAAATATCTGTTCGGGAGGCAGGAGGAATGAAGCCAGGCTGGTGATGTCATTAGTCAGAAAGCAAGTCACTAGGAGGGAAAGATTGTTGGCCACTTTTCTAGCTGTGGTATGGGCTTGCATAAGAACATTCTTTTATGTGGGCTTGTTCCATATCCTGTTGGAAACAGTCATTATCAGCCAGGCAAATTTGTAGTTCCTCAATATTTAACATACTGCTGATCCTAGGTTAATTTTTTAATTTATCCCAAACTTCATACTTCAAAATATTAATATACATACTATCCTTCACTCGAGTTTCATAAGGATTATTACGCTGCAGGGTTGGTACATTTCTATGGCATAAAAATATGCCACAATCAATATGCATTTCATGCAGTCATTGTATGCATAATTTAAAGTAAATATGAAGTTTAAAATTAATGAAAAATGACATGTATTAAATATAGAAACAAATCTTTACTTTCATCATAGCTTTTTATAATTACTGACATATGGATATACTTGAAGCTGTTAGAAGTCAATAGGTCACCAGCTAGAATATTAAGAACTATCAGATAGATATTTGTATGACAGGAACTTATTACCAATATTCTTTCTTTTGGAGTGAGGTTCTTCTCTGTAATGAGGAAGTGGATATTTACTCCTGGTAAGGTTTTATCGATCTCAATCAGGTTCTATCTTTTTTGGTATAGAGGAGAAAGGAAAGTTGATCTGCATGATTTTTCTAATTATCTTCGTTTGAATACATTTCACTTTTTCTTGGAAATTATTTAAGGCCCTGTCTTTTTTTACCCACTGTTTTATTAATGTGGTAAATCAATTTCTATAGCTTCTCACATTGGGATTATAACTTTCTAGGGATGCAGGAAAATATTTAGGATAGTAAGATAAAAAAATAACTCTCCTTTTTTGTTTAAATAAAATATGTTTTCTTATAAAGTTAGTGGAGTGTGGAGAAATCTGTTTTCTCAGCTTATTTAAATATTAGTTCTTTTCATCAAAAATTTTTTCACTGACATTAATGAAAAGGAGGTCGTGTCTTCCTGGTGATTCACAGAGAGAAATAAGAAACAATTGTTTGTAAATCAAATACTTTAAAATTTGAATCACATTATTATCATCATCATCACTATCATCTTGTGTTAGAGTTTTTCTGTGAGTCAAACATTGAGTGTTTTATTTCCATTATCCCTGACCCTCAGAGTGACCACAGAAGATAAATATTATCTTCTCTTTTTAAAAATGAGAAACATGAAACACAGAGGAAGGTTACATGATTTGGTCAAACTTACATGGTTAGATAATGGCAGAGCCAGGATTCATTTAAAATGTCTAGCCCTAGAGGTTATCCTCCTTGTTAGAACTCACCAGTGATTCCCTAGCCAGGCACAGGCCACACCTCCAAAGACGTTGCTAGAGGGTTCCGTGCAGTTTCCATGGACATGTTCACCTGCCCATGTTTAGGATGAAAGTCATAAAGTTAGGGGAAGGGAAAAAAGATTAAAGACTGCTATAGTGAAGTAATGAGGGAGAAAGAAATTAAAAGGAAGGACACAAAGCACATTTTAAACATGCATGAATCAAATTACTGTTGTTTATGCTGACAGTGTTTGTTGCTTAATGAACTAACCACATCAAGCAAAGATAGGTTTGACTTCAGGGTCTGCTGGATCTGGGGACTCAAACTGTATCATGCATCTGACTGTCTCTGTTTCTGTAAAACATTGTCTAATTCTGCCTTCTATTGCTATAAGTGAATAATCAAGACTGGGTAATTTATAAGGGAGAGAGGTTTATTTAGCCCACAGTTCTGGAGACCAGGAGGTCCAAGATTGGGCAGCTGCATTTGATCAGCTTCTGGTGAGGGCCTCTTGCTGGGTCTTAACCCAGCAGAGAAGAAGAAGGGGAAGTGGGCACAAGCAAAGACGCCAAGCATGAGAGGCAACCACACTTTATAACAACTCACTCTCGTGGTAGCAAATCCAGTCCCGTGAGGGAGAACTCACTTCTACTCCAATGAGAAAGGCACTAATCACTCTCACAACATCATCACCTCTTAAAGGCCCCACTTTTCAACATCATTATATTGCCAACTAAATTTCAGCATAAATTTTGGTGGAGACAAACCACATCCAGCCCATAACAACTACCGACCTTCTTTCTGCTTCATTCTCTGCCCTTTTTTCTGCTGGCTCCCCTCACTCTTGTTCCTTTCCCTTTCTGGTCTTTCTCTCCTATTCTTTCTCCTTCCCTTCTGTGCTCCCTCTAGTCCTTTCCCTGCTGCCAGATGACTTCAGCCTCTGTGTCTCCATTTCCTGTCTGCATCTGCATGGTTTTTGTTTCCTTAGGCTCTTCATGGCTTGAGGAATATGGCCATTAGCAGCTCTGGGACCACAGCCCTTTAGCTGCAGAGGTCTTTCCCAGTTGTGCAGTAAAAAATTTCAAGGAACAATTCTGAGCCGTTTTAGCCAAATATCTATACCTGCATTAGTCACTGTTCTGCAGATAGAGTGTGATGATTAGCCAGAAGTGGAGCAAGGTGCTGTGATTGGGAACTGCACCAGAATCACAAGCTCTCAATAGAGGAGAGCAATTCCCCAAATCATACTTGAGAGATCACTGGAAGATTATAACAGGCATTTGGCAGATAAAAATAACATGCCTACTGTGCTTTTCTATTTAGATTTATATTTTTCTATAGTTTATTCTTAACCTAGTACTGCTAACTAAAAATTGAGTGTTTCTTGTGTTAAAAAAAACATGCTTTTACAAAAAAAAATTAAATTTTAATACCTTTGCAACTGAAAGGAGATATAAATGAGGATATTCAGAATTTCAGCATTAATGTTTGTTTCAGAATACACAAACATGTTTTTATTGGTTAAAGAATGTTTTTCACTTCATTGCAAACTTAACCAAAAGGTAGAGTAGCTGTTTTACTTTAGATGTTCATCATATATTGTTCAAACAGCTTATTTTTCAAAAGAAAGTCTATGTCAGGTAAAATTCTATTTGTTGCTTTGCAGGCTGTACCTCTAGATGATAGATTTCATGTATCTTAGAATTAGATTTCTGTGTTCTTAGATTCCTGTGTTCCTAGCAACTTGTAGGGAATACCTTAAAAAGTATCTACTTGGGGGTGGAGCCAAGATGGCCGAATAGGAACATCTCCAGTCTACAGCTCCCAGCGTGAGCGACACAGAAGACGGGGGATTTCTGCATTTCCAACTGAGGTACCGGGTTCATCTCACTGGGGAGTGCTGGATAGTGGGTGCAGGACAGTGGGTGCAACGCACCGTGCGTGAGCCGAAGCAGGGTGAGGCATCGCCTCACCCGGGAAGCGCAAGGGGTCAGGGAATTGCCTTTCCTAGTCAAAGAAAGGGGTGACAGACGGCACCTGGAAAATTGGGTCACTCCCACCCTAAAACTGCACTTTTCCAATGGGCTTAATGGCACACCAGGAGATTATATCCTGCACCTGGCTTGGAGGATCCTACGCCCATGGAGCCTCGCTCATTGCTAGCCCAGCAGTCTGAGATCAAACTGCAAGGCGGCAGCGAGGCTGGGGGAGGGGCGCCCGTCATTGCCCAGGCTTCAGTAGGTAAACAAAGCAGCCCGGAAACTCGAACTGGGTGGAGCCCACCACAGCTCAAGGAGGCCTGCCTGCCTTTGTAGGTTCCACCTCTGGGGGCAGGGCACAGACAAACAAAAGACAGCAATAACCTCTGCAGACTTAAATGTCCCTGTCTGACAGCTTTGAAGAGAGTAGTGGTTCTCCCAGCGCGCAGCTTGAGATCTGAGAACGGCCAGACTGCCTCCTCAAGTGGGTCCCTGACCCCTGAGTAGCCTAGCTGGGAGGCACCCCCCAGTAGGGGCGCACTGACACTTCACACGGCCGGGTACTCCTCCGAGACAAAACCTCCAGAAAAACGATTAGACAGCAGCATTTGCGGTTCACCAATATCCGCTGTTCTGCAGCCACTGCTGCTGATACCCAGACAAAGAGGGTCTGGAGTGGACCTCCAGCAAACTCCAACAGGCCTGCAGCTGAGGGTCCTGACTGTTAGAAGGAAAACTAACAAACAGAAAGGACATCCACACCAAAAACCCTTCTGTACGTCACCATCATCAAAGACCAAAGGTAGATAAAACCACAAAGATGGGGAAAAACCAGAGCAGAAAAACCAGAAACTGTAAAAATCAAAGCGCCTCTCCTCCTCCAAAGGAACGCAGCTCCTCACCAGCAATAGAACAAAGCTGGACGGAGAATGGCCTTGACGAGTCGAGAGAAGAAGGCTTCAGACGATCAAACTACTCCGAGCTAAAGGAGGAGGTTCGAACCGATGGCAAAGAAGTTAAAAACCTTGAAAAAAAATTAGACAAATGGCTAACTAGAATAACCAATGCAGAGAAGTCCTTAAAGGAGCTGATGGAGCTGAAAACCACGGCACGAGAACTACGTGACGAATGCACAAGCCTCAGTAGCCAATGCGATCACCTGGAAGAAAGGGTATCAGCGATGGAAGCCAAAGTGAATGAAATGAAGCGAGAAGAGAAGTTTAGAGAAAAAAGAAAAGAAACGAACAAAGCCTCCAAGAAATATGGAACTATGTGAAAAGACCAAATCTACGTCCTGATTGGTGTACCTGAAAGTGACAGGGAGAATGGAACCAAGTTGGAGAACACTCTGCAGGATATTATCCAGGAGAACTTCCCAAACCTAGCAAGGCAGGCCAACATTCAAATTCAGGAAATACAGAGAACTCCACAAAGATACTCCTCAAGAAGAGCAACTCCAAGACACCTAATTGTCAAATTCACCGAAGTTGAAATGAGGGAAAAAATGTTAAGGGCAGCCAGAGAGAAAGGTCGGGTTACCCACAAAGGGAAGCCCATCAGACTAACAGCTGATCTCTCGGCAGAAACTCTACAAGCCAGAAGAGAGTGGGGGCCAATATTCAACATTCTTAAAGAAAAGAATTTTCAACCCAGAATTTCATATCCAGCCAAACTAAGCTTCACAAGTGAAGGAGAAATAAAATACTTTACAGACAAGGAAATGCTGAGAGATTTTGTCAGCACCAGGCCTGCCCTAAAGGAGCTCCTGAAGGAAGCACTAAACATGGAAAGGAACAACTGGTAACAGGCACTGCAAAAACATGCCAAATTGTAAAGACCATCAAGACTAGGAAGAAACTGCATCAACTAACAAGCAAAATAACCAGCTAACATCATAATGACAGGATCAAATTCACACATAACAGTATTAACCTTAAATGTAAATGGGCTAAATGCTCCAATTAAAAGACACAGACTGGCAAATTGGATAAAGAGTCAAGACCCATCAGTGTGCTGTATTCAGGAAGCCCATCTCATGTGCAGAGGCCCACATAGGCTCAAAATAAAGGGATGGAGGAAGATCTACCAAGCAAATGGAAAATAAAAAAAGGCAGGGGTTGCAATCCTAGTCTCAGATAAAACAGACTTTAAACCAACCAAGATCAAAAGAGACAAAGAAGGCCATTACATAATGGTAAAGGGATCAATTCCACAAGAAGAACTAACTATCCTAAATATATATGCATTCAATACAGGACCACCCAGATTCATAAAGCAAGTCCTTAGTGAAGTACAGAGAGACATAGACTCCCACACAATAATAATGGGAGACTTTAACACCCCACTGTCAACATTAGACAGATCAACAAGACAGAAAGTTAACAAAGATATCCAGGAATTGAACTCCGCTCTGCACCAAGTGGACCTAATAGACATCTACAGAACTATCTACCCCAAATCAACAGAATATACATTCTTTTCAGCACCACACCACACCTATTCCAAAATTGACCACATAGTTGGAAGTAAAACACTCCTCAGCAAATGTAAAAGAACAGAAATTATAACAAACTGTCTCTCAGACCACAGTGCAATCAAACTAGATCTCAGGATTAAGAAAGTCACTCAAAACTACTCAACTACATGGAAACTGAACAACCTGCTCCCGAAAGACTACTGGGTACCTAACGAAATGAAGGCAGAAATAAAGATGTTCTTTGAAACCAATGAGAACAAAGACACAACATACCAGAATCTCTGGGACACATTCAAAGCAGTGTGTAGAGGGAAATTTATAGCACTAAATGCCCACAAGAGAAAGCAGGAAAGATCTAAAATTGACACCCTAACATCACAATTAAAAGAACTAGAGAAACAACAGCAAACACACTCAAAAGCTAGCAGAAGGCAAGAAATAGATCAGAGCAGAACTGAAGGAGATAGAGACACAAAAAACCGTTCAAAAAAATCAGTGAATCCAGGCGCTGGTTTTTTGAAAAGATCAACAAAATTGATAAACCACTAGCAAGACTAATAAAGAAGAAAAGAGAGAAGAATCAAATAGACACAATAAAAAATGATAAAGGGGATACCACCACTGATCCCACAGAAATACAAATTACTATCAGAGAATACTATAAACACCTCTATGCAAATAAACTAGAAAATCTAGAAGAAATGGATAAATTCCTCAACACATACACCCTCCCAAGACTAAACCAGGAAGAAGTTGAATCTCTGAATAGACCAATAACAGGCTCTGAAATTGAGGCAATAATTAATAGCTTACCAACCAAAACAAGTCCAGGACCAGATGGATTCACAGCCGAATTCTACCAGAGGTACAAGGAGGAGCTGGTACCATTCCTTCTGAAACTATTCCAATCAATAGAAAAAGACGGAATCCTCCCTAACTCATTTTATGAGGCCAGCATCATCCTGATACCAAAGCCTGGCAGAGACACAGCAGGAAAAGCGAATTTTAGACCAATATCCTTGATGAACGTCGATGCAAAAATCCTCAATAAAATACTGGCAAACCGAATCCAGCAACACATCAAAAAGCTTATCCACCATGATCAAGTGGGCTTCATCCCTGGGATCCAAGGCTCATTCAACATACAAAAATCAATAAACGTAATCCAGCATATATAAACAGAAACAAAGACAAAAACCACATGATTATCTCAATAGATGCAGAAAAGGCCTTTGACAAAATTCAACAACCTTCATGCTAAAAACTCTCAATAAATTAGGTATTGATGGGACGTATCTCAAAATAATAAGAGCTATCTATGACAAACCCACAGCCAATATCATACTGAATGGACAAAAACTGGAAGCATTCCCTTTGAAAACTGGCACAAGACAGGGTTGCCCTCTCTCACCACTCCTATTCAACATAGTGTTGGAAGTTCTGGCCAGGGCAATCAGGCAGGAGAAGGAAATAAAGGGCATTCAGTTAGGAAAAGAGGAAGTCAAATTGTCCCTGTTTGCAGATGACATGACTGTATATCTAGACAACCCCATCGTCTCAGCCCAAAATCTCCTTAAGCTAATAAGCAACTTCAGCAAAGTCTCAGGATGCAAAATCAATGTGCAAAAATCACAGGCATTCTTATACACCAATAACAGACAAACAGAGAGCCAAATCATGAGTGAACTCCCATTCACAATTGCTTCAAAGAGAATAAAATACCTAGGAATCCAACTTACAAGGGATGTGAAGGACCTCTTCAAGGACAACTACAAACCACTGCTCAATGAAATAAAAGAGGATACAAACAAATGGAAGAACATTCCATGCTCATGGGTAGGAAGAATCAATATCGTGAAAATGGCCATACTGCCCAAGGTAATTTCTAGATTCAATGCCATCCCCATCAAGCTACCAATGACTTTCTTCACAGAATTGGAAACAACTACTTTAAAGTTCATATGGAATCAAAAAAGAGCCTGCATTGCCAAGTCAATCCTAAGCTGAAAGAACAAAGCTGGAGGCATCATGGTACCTGACTTCAAACTATACTACAGGGCTACAGTAACCAAAACAGCATGGTACTGGTACCAAAACAGAGATAGAGACCAATGGAACAGAACAGAGCCCTCAGAAATAATGCCACATATCTACAACCATCTGATTTTTGACAGACCTGACAAAAACAAGCAGTGGGGAAAGGATTCCCTATTTAATAAATGGTGCTGGGAAAACTGGCTAGCCATATGTAGAAAGCTGAAACTGGATCCCTTCCTTACACCTTAGACAAAAATTAATTCAAGATGGATTAAAGACTTAAATGTTAGGCCTAAAACCATAAAAACCCTAGAAGAAAACCTAGGTAATACCATTCAGGACATAGGCATGGGCAAGGACTTCATGTCTAAAACACCAAAAGCAATGGCAACAAACGTCAAAATTGATAAATGGGATCTAATTAAACTCAAGAGCTTCTGCACAGCAAAAGAAACTACCATCAGAGTGAACGGGCTACCTACAGAATGGGAGAAAATTTTTTGCAACCTACTCATCTGACAAAGGGCTAATATCCAGAATTTACAAAGAACTGAAACAAATGTACAAGAAAAAAACAAACAACCCCATCACAAAGTGGGCAAAGGATATGAACAGACACTTCTCAAAAGAAGACATTTATGCAGCCAAAAACCACATGAAAAAATGCTCATCATCACTGGCCATCAGAGAAATGCAAATCAAAACCACAGTGAGATACCATCTCCCACACCTGTTAGAATGGCGATCATTAAGAAGTCAGGAAACAACACGTGCTGGAGAGGATGTGGAGAAATAGGAACACTTTTACACTGTTGGTGGGACTGTAAACTAGTTCAACCATTGTGGAAGTCAGTGTGGCGATTCCTCAGGGATCTAGAACTAGAAATACCATTTGACCCAGCCATCCCATTACTGGGTATATACCCAAAGGATTATAAATCATGCTGCTATAAAGGCACATGCACATGTATGTTTATTGCGGCACTATTCACAATAGCAATGACTTGGAACCAATCCAAATGTCCGACAATGATACACTGGATTAAGAAAATGTGGCACATATACACCATGGAATACTATGCAGCCATAAAAAATGATGAGTTCATGTCCTTTGTAGGGACATGGATGAAGCTGGAAACCATCATTCTCAGCAAACTATTGCAAGGGCAAAAAACCAAACACCGTATGTTCTGACTCATAGGTGGGAATTGAACAACGAGAACATATGGACACAGGAAGGGGAACATCACACACCGGGGACAGTTGTGTGGTGGGGGTAGGGGGAAGGGATAGCATTAGGAGATATACCTAATGCTAAATGATGAGTTAATGGGTGCAGCACGCCAACATGGCACATGTATACATATGTAACAAACCTGCACGTTGTGCACATGTACCCTAAAACTTAAAGTATAATAATAATAAAATTTTTTTAAAAAGTATGTACTTTTCATTTAATGAAAGAGCAGTATTTGAGAGGCATCATTCACTGTTGTTAAAAATCCTCAATCTGCCATTTACTAGTTGTGGTAGGCAGAATGCTGGCCCCCATAGATGTCAACATACTAATCCCCAGAACCTGTAACTATGTTACCTTATGGGATAAAGAGACTGCGGATGTGATTAAGTTCATCTTGAGATGGAGAGTTTATCTTGGGTTATCTGGATAGGCCCGGTATAATCACAAGGATTCTTTAAAGGAGGCTCAGAATCAGAGACGATCTGATGACAGAATTAGAGGTCATAGTGATGCATGGCCACAAGCCAAGGAATGTGAGCAGGCTTTGGAAGCTGAAAAAGACAAGGAAATGTGTTTTCCCCTAGAGCCTCCGAAGGAACACAGCCCTGCTCATCCGTTTTAGACTTATGACCTCCAGAACTGTGTGGGAATAAATGTGTGTTTTAATTCACTTAGTTTCTGGTATTGTGTTACAATAACAATAGGAAACTAATACCTGAAGTGTTTGACCTTTTGTTGCCCAGTTACCTCAGAGCATTATTTGAGGATTAAGTGAGTTTAGTCAAGGAAAGTGCCTGTCAAATACAAAGACATGTGTGTATATGTATATGTAAAGGAAAAGAAACCTCTTTTTTCTTTTACTGCTTATTTCACTTCTGGTCACCAAAATTTGCAAGTTTTTCCTACCATGAGCACTCCTCCAACAGCAGTTAGGTGTCCTATAATTCGATTTTGTTCCAACACTGTCTGCTTGGAATTAACATCTGATCCAGTGAGTTAAAGGCTCAGTCCCAGAAGACTGCACTCCACTTGAGAGGCTACTCGCTAGGAGTAGGTTGTCATCTATACTTCTTATCTGCTGGCTGTCAATTGGGGGTTCCCATGACCTCTTCATCAAGTTTAATTATTTGCTAGTGGTGCCCACAGAACTCAGGAAAATATGTTTACCAGTTTATTATAAAGGAATTATAAAGGCTGCAGATGAATGGCCAGATGAGGAGGTACATAGGGCAAGGTCAGTGGGCAGAGGCAAGGAGCTTCCATACTCCCTCCCAGTGCTCCACCTTCCTAGCACCTCCACACGTTCAGTAACCCAGAAACACTTTCAACCTTGTCCCTTGGGGTTTTTCTGGAGGCTTCACTGTGGCCAATTGATTAAATCATTCCCTCTCTGGAGGTCAGGGATGGGGCTGAAAGTTCCACCCATCCGGTCACGTGATTGTTTCCTCTGGTACCAGCCCCTATCTGGAGACTATCCAGGAGCCCCCAGCCATCAGTCATCTCATTATATCTTAGTCCATTTAATGTGTTGCTGTAAGGAATACCTCGAGGCTGGGTAATTTATAAAGAAAAGAGGTTTATTTGGCTCACAGTTTTGCAGGCTGTACAAGAAGCATGGTGCCAGCATCTATGTCTGGTGAGGGCTTCAGATTGCTTCCACTCCTGGCAGAAGGTGAGGGGGAGTCAGCATGTGCAAAGACGACATGGCAAGGGAGGAAGCAAAGTGATGGAGAGGGAGGTGCCAGGCTCTTTTTCACAACCAACTATTGAAGGAACTAATAGAGTGAGAACTCACTCACACTTCCTCCCCGTGCACCTTCCAATGCAAATTAAATTATTCATGAGGGATCCACCTCCATGACTCAGACACCTCTTACTAGGTCCCACCTCCAACATTGGGCATCAAATTTCAACATACATTTGGAAGGCACAAACATTCAAACTGTAGCACGTTAACATATAAAAATGTACTTATCACTTATCCGAGACACTCATCTGAAATTCCAAGAGATTTAGGGGCTATGTGCCAGGAAAGGAAGACCAAATACATATTTCTTATTATAAATCACTCACAGTACATATACATGTAATGTACATAAAATTATGAACTGCATTTAGAGAACTGAAGATGGTTCTAATGAAGATCAGAAAATAAAAAATGCATGCATGTGTAATTTAAGTTCAATTTTATATAATTAACAAGTATACAACTGTTAATAAAAGTCACACGTAAATTCATGACTCTAGAAGAGACCTTAAATTTAGAGGTTAGCTAATCTAACCTTTTACACCGTAAGGTTTCCGTACTATATTACTACATGGCATTTCTATACCATATCCCTATGTGCTCTCTGCCATTAGTCCATTGTTGGGTAACTTAAATGGTTAGAAATACTTCTATGTATTAAGCCAAATATAGTAACTTCTTTTTGGAACTACATCGTATAAGGCTGTTTTTCCTTTTGAGAGCCCTCTCTGAAATACTGACAGTGCTAATCAAGACCTTTCCTATACTCACCACCTACTATCACTTCAAGCTTTTGTACTCTAGACTAAGTTTTCCTCCCCTCCTTTTTAAAATTCTGTTGACGTAAGTTTCCATTTGCTGTTTTGAAATTTGTTACATTGGTTTCCTTGAGCTTCCTGTCAAACTAGCTTCAAAATATTTTTATTGGGGCTAGTCTGGAGTCAGTTTTTAGTCTTTCTTCACTTACTTGTTTGAACAGTTGACTGTTTTTGAGGGGAGAAGGGCTCTAATAGCAGGACATTGCCTTTATCCTGATTAAATGTTCTTGTCAGTCATGTGATGCTCTTCAGCAGTTGCCAGGGAGTCATCATTCTGAAAACCAGATTTACTTTTTCTGTTTTTTATTCGTATTTCCACTTCTTTTAAGTTAGCAGGAAGAAATGCTGAATTCACCAATGCCTTTGGTCCCTTGTCCAGGACTTCAGAGTCACTAGAAATGGTCTATATTTCTTATGGTAAAGTTGTGCATCTCTACAAGATTCCATAAAAGGGATTAGTAGTGTGTTTGACCTGTTGTCTTAAGCATACTGTCAGTCATCTCTTGGCATATACATTTGAATGAGGTAGCCTCATAATAAGCTTGTGCTGCCTTTTCAGGAGTCACTATTAACCACTACTGGTCTCTTTCTCTGGAGACTGGAGCATGGTGCAAGGATTCTTCAACTCTCATGAATTCACTCTCGTGAATTCCCATTATTATTGCATGCACCTTTACAAGCCCTAGAGTAACTACTAAGAAAGGCCTCATGTTGCCTTATGAGTCTCTAAGCCTCCTCAGAGTCTACCCACCTCAAGAATATTTTTATTGGATCCTTTTCCCCTCCCTAACCTCATTCCTACCTCTCTTTTTACTACTCTTCTCTCTTCTTCCTCCCCTCCTCTTTTTTTCTCTCTGTCCTCCAAATAAATGTGCAAAGTCATGCTCTGAAACTGAAGTTCCTTGTACCTCGGAGAGTCCTCATCTTACTCAGCGCAAATTTGTTCCTACTGTAGTAACAGCTTTTGCTGCTGTCTGATTACAACCGTTTTACTGTTGTAAGCTTCCAGCTCATGATGGTTTTAGATGTGCACTGTCCAGCACAAAGCCACTCGTCACAGCTGGCTGCTGAACACACTGCCACACGTTGAAATGGTAATATTGTGGATATAGTAGGGTAAATAAAATGTGCTATTAAAACTCATGTCTTTTTTAAACATTGCTACTGGAAGTTTACAATTACATATGAAGCTTATATTTCTACTGGACAGCACTTTTCAAACATTATAAACTAAAAGGAAATATATAAAGAGATTAATTTATGCAAAGGAAAAGAGAGAAATAAATTACGTATTAAAAAGTAAAATATGGCTGGGTGTGGTAGCTCACGCCCGTAATCCCCGCACTTTGGGAGGCCAAGGCTGGCAGATCACTTGAGGCCAGGAGTTCGAGACCAGCCTGGCCAACATGGTGAAACCCCGTCTCTACTAAAAATACAAAAATTAGCTGGCTGTGGTGGCTCACGCCTGTAGTCCCAGCTACTCGAGAGGATGAGGCACAAGAATTGCTTGAAACCCAGGAGGCAGAGTTTGCAGTGAGCCAAGATGGTTGCATTGTGCTCCAGCCTGGGCGACAGAGTGAGACTCTATCTAAAAAAAAAAAAAAAAAAAAAAGAAGTAAAATACATAGCAATCTTGAACGGTTTTGAGTAAGTACAAATGTCCCTGCACATCTCAGTAGTCCAGAGAGCATTGCTATATTATTCCACAGGCTGGTGGAGGTTCATAATAATTGGCCCTGAATTGTCAAGAAGAGTAAAATTATGTTTGGAATGATCTATTTTTCAGTGTATGGAGGTATGTAATATATTTCATAAAGAAATTCTATCAAGAAAAGAGAAATTAAAATGCTAAATTAGCAGTTATGTTAAAAACTTGGCTATCTGGAATGATTTAGTTCTTGAGTGTTCCAATTTTTATGGTAGCAGTATTCTAATAAGGCAAAGTGATAATTTTTATATGAGGGTAGTTGATAAATTTACGGGAGGAACATAAATCATTCAACAAATAGAAATGACAAAATACTCAAAAACACTTTTTCTTCAGAGATTCTTCTTAATATTTGTATTATTTTTATGTGAAGTATTTATGTTGAAATAATTATTTCAGAAAGAACTCATTTTTGTTTAAACCAGTATGCCAATATGATCTCTTCATTTAAGAAACTGTTGTATATGTAGTAGCTGCAATCTCAGAACTCTCAGGATATATGAACAAAGCATATTGTGATTTATAGGAACCAGGCCATTGTCTGTGAAAAGAAAATTACTTTCCTACAGCCTTTGTTCTTACTGGGGTGCTTGGCCCCTGGATGTGTAAGCCTACTGAGGGCTGAAGTTTTGGGAGTCGCCTATTCAGGGATTGCCTGACCTCTGCATCTTATAACCATATCATCCTGAGGAATTGCAGACTGATGTGGAGGCATGTGACTGCTTTTTGAATGATGTCAGAACCGTCTTGTCTTTGTTGTGATTATTGTGTATGATTGCATTTTATTCTTCATAGTCTGTCATTGATTTACAAAACGTCTCAGAAAGATGTAGTGAGTGCAATTATGGTTTCCTCAAGAAGCACCAATTGTGATTTACTTCTTCAGCTGCACACACTTCAGTTATTTTTTTCTTGTATTTTCCCAAAAGTATCACTAAATCTCTTACTGTGTTAGATTTCATTGACTTTAGTGAAGTCTGATTAATATTCTTTCTCATTTAAGCCCTTCTGGGTTTTTTTTGAGTCTCATTCATTTACTAGTTCTCTTTGAATCACGTCATTTATTTTTTCATTTAACAAATATACAGGCACTGTTTACAATATGCCAAGCACAATACAGCACTGATACAGATACCATAAATCTTGAATTGTTGGAGAAAGTGATGGAATTTAGAGCTAGCATGCTAGCAGTGGCACCAAACCCACAAGCAACTTGTTCATTTAGTAGACTGCAGTGCCCAGCTGTTGCTGATGAAAGTATATCACCCGTGTGAACATTATCTGTCAGGTGTGTTGAGGAAAAATCATTCAGAATCATTTCTAAGAAATAACAGCGCCAAGCACTATATTCTTAAAGCTTTCGGAGATTTACCATTGGTATGTAAGGGCTGTTTGTATCAGTTTATGTCTGTGTAAATAAAAGATTTAGATCAGAGAAATGATGGTTCCTAACCTTTTTTGGGTCATGGACCACTTTAAGGAGCTAATAAAAGCACCTTTAGATCCACTCCTTAGGGAGAAAATACATTGCACATTTGAACATACACTCAAATTTTGCCTCTAGTTGTCAAGTATTTACAGAATTTTTGAATTCCATGGAATTACCAGAGGTTAAGAACTTCTGATGTACACATAATGGTTATAAATATAATCTTAGAACAGGCTTGACAAGATAAACTAGTTGGATATCCTTATGATTAAGACTCAGAATAAGCAGATAACTTGCCTAAAATTTTAAAACTGTAGTGTCAAAGCTAGGACTGGAATCTGTGTCCTTTGACAGTGTTTTTAACTGAAATGGTGTGGAGTGATTTCATGAAGGAAGTTATGTGTAAATTTGGCCATATGTTTTTGGGAAGATTTTAACAAGTGCAAATGATTGGAGCTTAGATCATTGTCAACATGAGCAAAGACATTCAGGAAAATGCAAGGTGTATTTGGGTAAAAGTGAGTGATGTAGAGTTGATAGTGTGTATTGAGAAGGTGAGGTGGAATTGGGAACATTGAATAATAAATTTAATAAATTTAGTCTATATTTTTAAAGGATTTTGACTATTCAGCTGTAGGGTTGAACACCATTTTGTAAGACAGGTATGGGGACTCATACATTTATACTATTTTGATTATTATTATTATTGAATAGGAGAATAAACTAATTAAAGCAGGAATTAATGTAACTGAATTAAGGGCTAGAGACTAGGGAGTAAGGAGTAATTTAGGGATTAGCTACAGGACTGTTATAGGAGGTGGGTGAAAGAAAAAGTACATAAATAAATTGTAGCAATAAGAATGGAAAAAAGAAAGTAGGGACAAGGCATTGTATGGATTATAATGTAGCAGAATCTAATTTAATGTGTTAGGTTAATGTGTAACTAGGGATATCATGTTACATATCTGTAAATGAGTGGTAAAAGTAAAAATATTTACATTTATATTTAGATTAATACTTTGTCCAATAATCTTTCTGAACATAGTTATAGCAGAAGTCACAATTGATTCAGCTTGGACTGAATGGATGTATTACCACGGATTCAGACTTCACATATAGAGAAATGCTCATTAATTTGGAATAACCTAATTAAATAATATAGTTTATTTAGTAATCTAGTGGCTAAAATTTAACAGTCTTTACTTCTTATATAGCCAGTTTCAAGACAGACATTGAGGGTTCGCAATTTGGTCAGGAAGAGTTTCAGACGTTTTAAAGAAAATATTCTCCAAGGAAAGCAATTTTGCTAAATATTATATCTAAAAGACTATAAAAAGGGCTATTGAGATATAATGTCTAGAAAACCAGTTTGCTTTTCTCCTAAGCGTAATATTAGCTTCAAAAAAAGTGACTTAGTGCAGTTGAACATTCACTTACTAAATATAATTAACCGTCTCTTATTATAAAGTTAATACTATGGGCTATTGTGATGTCATGATTGCTTTTGGTTTTAACTTGCTTCATTTTACCTTGATCTCCTTTCCACATTTTGTTCATTTGAAAAGGAGATGTATGAAAATGTTTATTATGGTTTCAGAAAAATATGGAGGACACTTTATAAGTTGAGGAAATGAAGAAGGCATGTTAGTGGTTTTTTCAAAAGTTAGTTTGTGGTATTTTGCATTAGAAAGTTGTTTCAAGTCTGTCTAAATATAAGTCAGGAGAACATTTTTATTCGAAGTAGGAGAAATGGAAGGTGGAGATGTTCAATTTTAGATCATCTTAAAATTATCTTATTGGGAAACATTCGCCTGTATATAGAGGGCATGAAGCCACATATCAGCTGTTTATATTAATTTTCTTATCTGAATATATTTAATCCCATCCCTAATGTCAGCTTTATTGTGTAGTTCCTTCTTATTTTAAATACCTAGTAAAATAGATCATCAACATTTCTACCTAAAACAATGTTATATTAATGAAATTGGAGTCATTCCTCCTCTTTTGGGTGTGCTGGTATAAACTTGTCTGCCTAGTTACCACTTCTTAGAGGGTATTTTAGATATATATAATTTTCAGTTGGTGGTGTTAGCTTTTGTTAGGTGAGAACTAACTTGTTCCTCTTGCTTTTTAGAAAGCTGCTTGGATTAACTTGTGATAAACATCAGACTTCATGCATACAAAGCCTTGCTATGATGTAAGACACTGATGGTAATAGTTTTTCCAGGGTTAGGTTTTAGTTTATGTGTTATCCAGAACTTTATTGTAGAATTTGTCCATAATAAATGTTTACCATCATTTCTAAATATATATGGAATGCCTATTACCCTGAACCTAAGATAGAAAATACTGGTGTTTTGTTTTGTTTTGTTTTTAATGCAGATAACAAGTGAGAAGCAAAGAGTTAAAAGATGTGCAAATTAGTTCAGGCCAGATTAATTGCCCCTATATGAGGCAAGGTTGGTATCTGCAGTGGTGAAATTGTGGCAGTGCCATCATAGTTCTCAGTAGTTAACTTTTTCTCTTTTTTTTCGTTTCTTTTCTATAGGTGACATGAGAATTTTTCAGATTTCAAAAAAGACATGGTTTGGCTATTTCTTAACAAAGTTAAACAGATACTTACGATATAACCCAGCAACCCCACTGCTAGATATTTACCCAAGAAAAATGAAGTTATTTGTCCATACAAAAATACTCTCTGTAAATGTTGCCAGTAGCTTTCTTCATAATCACCCAAAGACATTTGGAAACAACCCAAATGTCTGGCAGCTGGTGATTGGATAAACAAATTGACATACATCCATGTAATGGAATATAACTTAACATTAAGAAGGATCAAAGTACTGATATGTCCAACAACATGGACGAACCTTAAAAGCGTTTATACTAAGTAAAAGATACTAGAATCAAAAGTTTATATATTCTATGATTCCATTTACATGGCATTCCATAAAATAAAACTGTAGGGACAGAAATCATATCCATGGTTACCATGGAGGGAGGGGGATTGGAGTAGGTGATTGATTTCAGAGGGGCCTGACTTTTTGGTGTGATAGAAATGTTTCCTGTCTTGAAGTGTAGTGTTCACACAGCTGTTTAAGTTTTTCAAAACCCACAGAACCATCTGAAAAGGTGACTTTAACTATATGTAAATTATACTTCGAAAAATGACTAAGAAAAGACACAGTTTAATAGTAGTCACCCCTTATCCACAGTTTCACTTTTCAAGGCTTCAGTGACCTGTGCTCAACTGCCTCTCAAAATATTAAGTGGAAAATTCCTGAAATAGACAATTTAGAAGTTTTAAATGGCATGCTGCTCTGAGTATGGTGATGAAATCTCACACAGACCTGCTGTATTCTGCCCAGGGCGTGAACCTTCCCTTTGTCCATAGATCCATGCTGTCTACACTCTCTGCCCGTTAGGCACTTCGTAGCCATCTCAGTGATCAGATCAGCGTCCTGCTATTGCAGGACTTGTGTGCAAGTAATCCTTATTTTACCTCATATTGACCCAGAAGCACAAGAGTAGTGATATTGGCATATTGTTCCAATTGTTCTGTTTTATTAGAGATTATTCTTAATCTCTTACTATGCCTAGTTTATAAATTAAACTTTATAAGGGGTATGTATTATCGGAAAAAACATATATAGGGTAGGTACTGTCTGCAGTTTTAGGCATCCACTTTCATAATGGGGGACCTTGGAATGTATCCCCTGTGAATAATGGGGGCTACTGTACGTCTACCATATATTACAAAACACCCCCCGTGGAGACTGGGGCTGTACTCTGTAACAGTGATATTTTTGTAGTGAAATATATGACAGCTGTGCTGTGTAGCTGTGTACACTAAATGGGTCAAGTTTTGCTGCCGTCTGAGTTTTTAGAGCTTTTTGGGTTTCAGATTTGCAAACAAGGGAGTGTGAATTGATGGCTGTAGAAAAAGGACCTCTGATACAGAACAAAATGTAAAAACTATTGCCAAGTTGTTTTGGATCAAATAGGGAATTTACTTTTCCTGATTTAAATCACTTGTTATGCAGCAGACACTGTGATGGTAAAAACAACAACAACAACAACAAAAAAAACACATACACACACACACACACACACACAAACAAAAAACAAACTAATATCCCACTTCCCCCAGCCCCTAGCTGCCATTAACACAGATAGTTGATGGCTTAAATAATAGTGGTTGTCCTGAGCTCCCAGACTGAACACATAGCATCATAACCTGCCATGCTTAGAGAGTTCCCTCCCTCCTTCCGTCTTCGTTTCCTCCTTTTTTGTTTTCTTTTTAATATATCAAAAAGTTCTTTCATGTGTACTGTGGTCACAAAGGCTGTTTTCTTTGAAAGTACCGGCACACTTTGCAGAAAGTCTCACTAGTTAACAGCTTCTAGAGGAACACCTCTTTTACCTTTTAATATCTAATTTAAAGAATGTATGTATTTGATAATACCCTCTTTTTTTGGCCGATGTGTATTTATTGACACACCTATTGATGGCTACAATTGACACCACATCAGAAACAAGTACAAATGATTGGAAACCCTGCTAAGTGTCAGGAAATGGGATATGTATCTTAGATGTTACTCGGACTAAGAGAGGTCATATTACTGCCTCCTGCATAAAGCTTTTACAAAGCTTTTATTATATGAGTGTTATATTGTGTTTTTGAAATGTTTTAGGACATTGATTGAGGTTTTTGTGTTGACATTTAATATATTACAATTTTTAAGACATGAAAATAATATATAAATTTTATGACATAAAATTATGACATAAAAATTTTAATATAGGATAATAGAGTTGTATTTGGGGCCTTTTACCTTTTGGATTTTTTTTTTTTTTTTTTTTTGAGCAGGTGTCTTGCTCTGTTGCCCAGGCTGGAGTGCAGTGGTGCGATCTCAGCTCACTGCAACCTCTGCCTCCCAGGTTTAAGAAATTCTCTGTCTCAGCCTCCCGAATAGATGGGATTACAGGCACGTGCCACCACGCCCAGCTAATTTTTTTGTATTTTTAGTAGAGACGAGTTTTCACCATCTTGACCAGGCTGGTATTGAACTCCTGACCTCGTGATCCACCCTTCTCGGCCTCCAAAGCACTGGGATTACAGGTGTGAGCCACTGCACCCGGCCTGGAATTTTTTTTCACAGCTGCTATGCAGGGGTTGGGGGGTTCATTTCCATTTTCCTAAAGAATTGGAAAGCTTCTCAAATAATAACTTCGTAGTTTGTCTCTAGTTCCATACTTTGGTGAGCTTTTTTTCTTTTAAAAAAATGTTGTAACAAGTCTATAAAGATTAGAATTATTGAAAAAGTAACTTTCTTTTGAAAGAGCTGGTTTTTATTCACCTTCTAGTTAAAACATTACCAAAAGTTTAGAATTGTTAACCAAGTAGATAGTACAGGTTGGGTAAAATTGTTTGACTGCTTACTCTACAATTTTCAGGTACTACTTTTTATAACAATTTAGTAGAGTGTTTTTTCTCAAATAACTTTGTTTTAAGTCTGTTTAAAGCAACATTAAAACCGTCTTAGAAAAACTTCTTACCAATACTAAGAATCAAATACAGGATGGAAGTTTAAGAGTTGAAACTTTAGAAATCGTTTAACCTGTTCATTTTCCAGATGACAATAAAATGAAGGTTCTGTGAAGCATGAAGTGGTTTACCCAAGGTCACACAAGTAAACTAGTGGCAGAGCTAGAACTCATTCTAGATCTGTTATTCAGTCCAGCATTTTTTATTTCACATGTTTCATGGTAATGAAGTAGTTGTTTGGTGTTCAGTAAGGAAAAAAAAAGCTTATGTTTTGGTAGTGATAATTTTAAGAGTAAAGAATATGGAAAATGGTTATTAGGGTAAAAGGTAACTTCTTACATGCTCATTAAAAACACTGCAAAGTTTCGTGGTCCAATAGAAGTTTCACCTCTTCTGGTGAATGGTCTCTCTGCAGTGTTAAGTATAGAGGTACTAGCTAGTTACCTGTGCCTACCGAATACCTGAAATATGGCTGGTGTGACTGATGAACAGAATTTTTATTTTTATATAATTTAATTGTAAGTGATGAGGGGAGTGGCTAAAATATTGGATAATGTAGAGATTATGTTGGTACTAAGCAGAGTGATGTTAGCTAGTTTAAAAGGTCAAGGTTCCAGGAGACGAGGAAAGGGTCTCTACCAGGAAAATACTCTGTTCAAACTTAGAATTTAAGGACCACAAACAACTGTGTTTAGAATGGATGTTCAGTGTTTAGATTGGCCATGATTCTAGACTTAATTGGTGGTATGGACTTTGAAGCCAGTATCATAATGAGTAGAAATATTTGATAGGATTAAAAAGTACGAAGAAGGCATTGAGAGCTGTGATAACTTTGTAATTTACCCCAGTTGTTCTGAATATATTTTTGAAAGATCGTGGAGCAAAATAATACAGGTGTGTCTGGAGCCCATGTTTAAGTATAGCAGAATATCAGTCTGTCTGAATATTGCTTTGAGAGGAAGACCTAACTCTAATTCTTGAGATTAGATTACTTCCTGGTGCTTTAGCTCAATTCCTTCCACAGCCACATAGGTGGTTTTTAATTTTCAAATCTACTAGTGAAAACATGATGGAATATATCACCTAAGTTAATATTTTATTCTTCATATAGGTTGTCAGTTTAGCTACAAGAATCAATTCATCTCTTAATTTGCTGGTACCTTGATGAGAAAACATCTATATCAGTGTTATCAATTCATGGTACTACTTAGCACTCTGGAATATAAGAGTCCCCACATTAACCTGATAATTGAGATTCTTGACTAAAGTCTTTACATACTTCTTCCCTTGAGATGCCTGATAAGTTCAGAAATTAAGGTATGCTATGGAAAATGCAGAATGGATTCATCATTGGAATAGACCTCAGTGAATTTTCTTTATTCCTGAAATTCCCTTGGCCCAATAGCCTTTGCTTGCAAGCTCATCTGTAAATTTAAATGCTTTAAAGTAGTTTTGATGAAAATTTTTGGCTTGTTATATTGATGTGATTAACCTAGTTAAAGCTAATAATTCTCATTGTTTTTTAAGTTGTTTGATTGTTATTACTATTTGTTACTCTCTCCTTTTGCTTACATGTCTTTTTCCAGAACTCAGATTTGTTAGTTTGTGCTCACATTTTAGCCTAGTGCAGGGCCTGACAGATAATGGATAATACTTAGTGAAACCTAAGACAATCTGTTTAACTGCCTTGACACCAGTTTCAGATGATCCCTTAGGAGAGTGGTTCTGAAATTGGGGGTGAGGTGACATGGAGAAAGGGTGACTTTCAAATGACATTCCTCTACTTTTATATAATGCAAAGTGTTACTGATAGGTTTGGATACCATGCATAATGGTTGAAAGAGAAAAGTCAGAATTTTTTTTTTTTTTTTGAGATAGAGTTTCTCTCTTGTTGCCCAGGCTGGAGTGCAATGGCACAATCTCAGCTCACTGCAACCTCTGCCTCCCGGATTCAAGAGATTCTCCTGCCTCAGCCTCCTGAGTAACTGGAATTACAGCATCCACCACCATGCCTGGCTAATTTTTTGTATTTTTAGTAGAGATGGGGTTTCACCATGTTGGCCAGGCTAGTCTCGAACTCCTGACCTCAGGTGATCCACCTGCCTTGGCCTCCCAGTGTGTTGGGATTGCAGGTGTGAGCCACCGTGCCTGGCCCAGAATTCTTTTTTAGCCTCTCATTGCTTTAAGAATTTGTGGTTCTATGTTCATAGTCTTTCCATGCTATTCCATCTCAACAAAACCAAATGACTTATTTTTACAAAACTAAGTCTACCTTCATCCTGTCAGTTTCTGAATGGGCAAAAGCACTTACAATGTTAAAATTGAGATAAGTCAGTAATTGTGACTTCTCCTTATTGATTTAAGTTTTCTTCATTTTTACTCAAAAAGTAATTTTGCCTTTACACTAAGTGAAAGAGAAGCTATTTCTGACTACTCCAGAAAAATAAAAAGAGCTTAATTTTTCAGCTTTGTTTTAATAACATACCTCTTTAACACATAAGCCTCGTATTTCTCTCTCTCTCTCTCTCTCTGTGTGTGTGTGTGTGTGTGTGTGTGTGTGTGTGTGTGTGTGTGTGTATCTTTGCTTCTTTCATATCGTTACTATTTTACCAGTAAAAACAATTTAGATTTTGGAAAGTAAACTTTTTGGCTTACTTTCAAAAATTCCATTTACTTTTATTTTAATAGAAAATGTTTTAAGCCATCTATTTTCTTCATTCCTGGTTGCTATTATCTTGACTATAATTGCCTAGTTTCCTTTCTGGCTGATCTATTACTGGTCTTTATCTGGATGTTATTAAAGAATATAAATGCTCCATAGAGCACCATAGTCTCAGCCAGAATATTTTCAGATTCTCAGCTAAGATGAAAGTGAACTGGTGCTTTGGCTGTTAAGTAAGTAGCTCAGATTTGTTATCAGAGTGTGAGGGGCTCTAAATTCATTATGTTAGCTGTTCCTGCGAGCTAGCGTTTGAAAAATCGCTTCAGCTGTTTATGGACTGTGGTCCTTGGGCACCAGATAGTGGATGCTAGAATGTATTGCAGAAAAGCTGATTAAAGTAGTAGGATCTCTAGCAGGAAGAGTAGAAAGTCATTTGTAATACCTGTGTCTGACTCTGTTGGATGCACTTAATATATTTCCTTTTGAAAGCTTTGGTTTATTATCAGCTTATCCAGGAAGGAATAGCATTTTTGCAAAAATGTGCCTTTTGGTGAAAACATCAATAAACTATGCTTGATGAGAAGTTCAGGTAGGGAGAGACTGATTTGAACTTTGAGGTTCCCAAATACTTGGCAGTTTCATTACCACTCTTATTGGAGTCATGTTTCACTATGACTTAAATTTCAATAGTAGCTACTTTTAAGTTCACAGTTTTAATGTGTTTTTACTGTCTATCAGGGAATTTATACTTTAAAATGTAGACTGTCAGAATTTACTTTTTTTTTTTTTTTTTTGCCCACCTTCCTCTCCAACAAAAGTTTGCTGAAGTACAGTATGGAAGTATTTTATGTAATCACAAAACTTGCAGCTTTTTAAGTATACTTTGCACTCACCTTGTTAAAATATTGCAGTATTTTCTCATTACTTTCAAAGTAAAGTTCAAACTTCTTAGCTTAGAGAGACATTCATGATGTTTCCATTTCTTCTCTGTCTCATCCATACCCATTCCCCTGTGAGTGTCCTTTGCTTCAGATACACAGAGCTACTTACAACCATTCCCCTTCTCCTTTCTTTCACTGTGGTAGCTTCCTTCTCCCTGACCCTGCTTCACCTGAGGATTACTTGTCCTTCCTTCAAAACTGCTCAAGTTTCCCCTCTTCCAGGAAGGCTTCCTTGACCCCCAACTACCCTTCCAATCATTAATCCCATTTACACTGGCTGGTAAGCTCTCTAGGATTTCGTACGATTTCTTTATACTCTACTGTAATCATTTATTTATTTTTCTGTCTCCTTTAATAGAATAATATTCCTTGAGGTCAGAGATGATAGTGTCTTTCGCGTTAAAATCTGGCATACAGGCCTATTGAACAAATGTGACTCTACGAAATTAATACATTTTATAGATACGTTGCGTAATTTGGTTTACTTTGATCCTGGTTCTGTAGACATTTGGGGGCATGGGTTATGCCATTTTCCTCACAAGGAGCTTTTAAAGTTGACTCTCTAACTTCCATATTGCTACCTAAAATGTTTAACAAAGGTAGGTCTTGGGCTTTGGGAAGGCAGGAACTTAAATAGATGGAGGATATAATGAAATGACCTTTACTCTGTCAGTTGGCTAAAAAATCTGAAATACAATTTATGGGAAATTAGAAAGACCAACTCTATGACCATGAAATCGTATATTCTAGCTTATATTCTTAAACTTATAACTTTATTGGTATACAAAGTTCTTTTAAGAGAAAATAGGTATTTAACAACTTTTTACTTTGAAAATACCTGGTTGTAGTTTTCAGATTTTAACCTAATCTTAATCCAGGAGGCAAGACAAAATTAAAGCTAAAGAATATTTGCTAATAATGGGTTATAGCATTTAAGTATGTATTTGGTAGCCTTGAGGTGTCTTTGTAATATTTGCATCAATATTCTGCATTCTTTAGCAAAACAAAATGCGAAGTCCATATTTACACATAAGATTTTTTAAAAGTTACTTAATATTATTTCATAATAGAATAACATTTTCATTTAGTCTAATGTTTTATTATATGAGCACTTAGTATTTGCTTTCATGTAATTATTTGTTGAGATACTTTGTATAATTATTTCTTTAGTGATGTAGCAAACTAAGTCAGTGTATTATAGCTGAATCATAGTCCTGGCTGTTCTTTTTATTTACTGAAGGAACAAACACTGTATTATTAACATTCCTTGTCCTTCAATTGAGCTTGCAAAAGAAATTTGTTTGTTAGATCTTGAATACCCTAAGAAATGTATTATGGATGGTTTTTAATTATATTTCTATTTTCATCATTTGATATATTTTTAAAATCTTGTGATAAAATAGAATGGGGAAAAATTACCCATGTCGCAGTAGTTAGATATCTGCTCATTCTCAAAGACCCCAACCTCCTTTTAAAAAATATTTTAAGATTTATTATATGTTAAAATTGGTATTGAATTTATATGAAGTATTAAGATTACAGCATGTCAGAATATTATTGCCATTTAAGAATGTATTCACTGTTTTGGTTTTTGGAGCACTGCCTCCAAGAGGTTCATGGCATTTGGTACGTAGTTCACGTATTTCTAGTCTACAGACCTTCCCTATCGAGTCAAAGCCTTCGTGGTTCTGATATTTGCATTTTCTACTGCTATAAAGCTCAACAATAGTAATTAATTTTTTTTTAACTTTCCATGTCATTACCAATAAAACTTCAGTTTTTAGAAGACTAGTAATTTGTACCTTTAAAGAGCCACATTATTTTGCTTTTGTCTCAGAATGTATTATGCTTCACAAGTATACTGTGACAGCCTGAATAGAATAGGGGGGAGGGGACATTGTCTTCAGCTGGCATGCTGTTATCAGAGGGAATGTGTTTCTGGACACGAGATTTAGCATTCATTGGTTGTCTGAAGAAAGCTATTTCATCTGAGGATTGGACAAGAAGCTGCGTCAATTTGCTGCCCGTCTCCAAGGCACTGGTGATGCTGCCTTCACAAGCTGGCTAACGTCACGGCTCCATCACCCAGCGGGGTGTGGACTCTCTTTTTCTGTTCTTCTCTATTTAATTCTCTATTTGCTGCCTACTGCATTTCTTAATCTGTCTTCTGCCAAATGCTAACAGCATGATATTTTGCAATCATCTAGGTGAATACAAGAAAGACGAACTCCTAGAAGCTGCTAGGTAAGTGATTCCATTCATTTTAAGTGTATATAATGCATTTAGGAAGAGAAGGAGGAGGGCAGGTGGAGGACTATAAAAAATATAACGTTATTGTCTTGCTTGGATTTTATGCAATTATGCAGATACTCAATCTTTATATACTTTATATCATTATTGTATATAATAAAATCTTTTCATGTGGGGATGATTATAAGGTTAATTTTATTTGGAACATTTCTTGAGGTACCTGTAAACCCTAGTTGCCCAGCTTTTCCAACGATATTCTTGGAGTATTTAAATACCTATATCTTCATTTTCATCTGAAGATTTTTCTAGCAAAGCTTGAATGAAGAGCAAAAAGTAAATGTTAAAATCCTCATCTATTATTTTTTTTGTTCTTGGTCGTTTATAATTTAATTGATTAGCTCTTTACAGCATTTTGTATGTATTTTTAACTCCAACGTTTTAGTCTATTTATCAGAATAAAGTTTGTTTGTAATTAAGAAGATGACTTTATGTAGATAAATAAAACAAAAATGTAGAAAGCTACGTTATTTAAGATATACCACTATAGGGTAATTAACAGGAATTAATTAGAAATATATTAATTGAATTGAATATTGCAAAAGAGATTTATTGTGATCCATGTAAAAGAAATCAAAGCAAACCCATATTTTACTCTCGTGTGAAAAAATTATGCATAAATATTCATAAGAAGCTTTGTAATTTTAGAGGAATTGACTTACTACCTTTTTATAGGAGTGGTAATGAAGAAAAACTAATGGCTTTACTGACTCCTCTAAATGTGAATTGCCATGCAAGTGATGGGCGAAAGGTAAGTTATTTTAAATACAATCCTCTTTAATTGCAATGCTTCAAAATTTGGTGAATGTGGCATATATATATATATAAGCACGTATACCTACATGGCTTTATTTTAACTGGCATCTTTTCACTGTAAATGAAATGCTACTATATCTGTTATTGGCAGTTGTGACACATTCATAGAACTGGTGAAGCATGGATCTTAAGTAAGCCTTTTCTCTTAAATGTCAGACACTGCAAGTTATTTGTTACATGAAACTGCAGTTTTGTCGGTGATTAAAATTACAGCATATGCTCTTTTCTGGGTATGATAATGGAAACTGGAAATATGAGTGTCCTATTTACCCATCTTTGTTAAGACATTCGTGTTTTTGATTTCTTATTTGGCAGAAGAAGATTTGTTTGCTAGATACCAACACTTTTTCCATTAAAGCTGAGAAATTGCTGTTAATGATTTTTTTACATCTATGTAACAGCTCTGCTCTTTTATTATTATTTGTACTGGCTAAGTTTTAGTTGTGGAATATTGAAAGAAAATAGATTAAAACAGAGAGGAATATTCTATATTAATATGCAGTTGCCATAAATGTAAGGTAATATATAAAATATACAGCTGGCAGCTTCATTATCTACTTTGTATTCTTGCTGAAGATAGACTGAAATGTAATCCTTTATGGCCTTTGGTAATTGCAGAGTTTTGTAGTGATTTATGTAATAGACATTGAAAACCAATGCACTCTGTACCATAAAGTTGGTTTTTTTTAAAATGAGAGTTAATTTTTTTATGTTAACTAAAAACCTAAAACATTTTTAAAGACACATTACAAAAATTGAGGAAAATTATATGTCTGATATTTAGGAATGAATTCTTTTGAAATTATTTACAGTGAAAATGTTACGGCAAATATCAGGATGGATGGTACCCCTTAGAAATAATAAATTATTTTGCTTTTAAAAAATTACTTTTCTGTGAGTGATAATTTTGCAGATCAGATTTTTGCAAGCTTCCCCACTTTTTCTCTATTTTAATGAAATCCAAAAATAGTGGCAAGGAATTGAGTCCCTCGGAATATAATTTACGTTCATTTGTTTTTGTAGATAGCTTATATATCGTTACATGGCCCAGTGAGTATTTTGTTTCTCTGGGTAATTTGGGGAGAGACTTCTACTTTCATAGAAGGTTAAATTACACATATCAAGCTATAAACTAGCAAAGATTGACTCAGCACTATTAGTTACTCTTGGGAAGTGTTTTTAAATGGTAACTGTTCATTTTTCCTTCAGTTTTGAAGTTGCTTTAGTTTTGAGTGTGAATTTCACACTCTTGTGTGCACTTGAAACTCCAAATTTTATTTGGATTCTCCAAGTAGATAAAGTGGTTTCTATCACTGTGTAGAAAAGGGCCTTCTTATCTGTGGTTAAATGCAGCTGTTTTTTAGACAGAGCTTGTTTCGCCCGGCCTACGTCACTTTTCTATAACCGTTTTAATACTGCAGAACTTATGTGAGATTACTACAGCCGGAGTCGATTTCTGTCACAGCCTCGTTTTCCCTTCCTTACCCTTCTACTTTGACAGCCACATTCCTAGTGCAATAAATCATAATAATTAAGGAACATGATCCCTGATATTTAACAAATTCTCTCTTCTCCCTGCTTCATCTCCTACACAAATGTATAGAACTCATTTATTTTTCCTTTTCCTTAAAGGAGAATATACTTCCTTTAACTAGAACCAATGTATTCCTCATCCAAATTCTTGTGGCTCCTTTTCTATATTACTCTGTGGCACTTAGAGTTCCTTAAAGTTCATAAATATCTTTTTCTTTTACTCCTCTATTAGCTCTTCTTGTATTTTGCACCAGGACCAAGGCTGGCACTTTGCATATAGCAGAAGCTTAGAATACCACTTTGTTGTTCCTTGATAAACATAATTTTATCCTCTGAGTGAGAAAAACATCTACCCTTTGCCATTTAGAAAATTAAATCAGAAGTATGTGAATGCGATATTTTATGTTTTTTTGTTATTATTACTATAATTATTATATTAATTTATTTTGGGGTACTGTTAACATGAGGGAGAACTGTATATTTTATAATGTATAGAACATTTTTAAGAACATACCTCAAGCATTATTATTGTACCAAAAGATTCCTAAAATATAAATAATGCAATAATGTTCCAAAATGTACTCATACTTTTTTAGATTATCAGGGTTTTTTTCAAATTAAATTAGATAGAAAAAATTAAACTTAAGCATTTATTAGGTTTTAGTGCTATGCATATAAGAAATAATTAACAATTGCTCATCTGTGTGGTTTGAATTGAATAATTCCTATTTAGATATTATTCTCATTTACGGCACAGAGTAATTCTTATTAAATGTACCAGTTGCAGTAAAGCCACAAGGTGTTAAATGTTCTGGGTGCTAATGGAGATTGGGACAAGATCCCTTAGTTATGTCAGTTTGTTTTTATTTTCTTCCTGTTGTTATCAAGAAAACAAATCTAGCTGCTAAAATTACAAGTATCTGTCCTAGTAGATATGTAGTCCTTTTTTAGAACATTTGTATGTGTTTATTTAGAATTAGAAAGTCAGATTGTGTATTAATGAGATGATAAAGGTACTTTTTCATATGTAGTAAATCAGGCATATAAAGTTTATTTCCTGAATTTCATTTTAGAACACAGCGTAGAAGCAAATTCTTTTTTGGAAGTTTCCTAAATTACTGTATTATTGCTTAACTGAGCCCTTTTCTTAGTTTTTACTACAGTTCCTGGTTTGTAAATTTAAAAAGCCCATGAAAATGTTAATTTTGAAATGTTTTTGGAAAAGAAATGTCTCTTATACAGTGGTTAGTAGGTGGGGAATTTGCCTAGAGATATGTGGGGGTTTGAGACTTTAGGTTTTTTTTTAATGTAATATGTGGGATTATACAATGAGAGTGTAAATTTTAAGTACTCTTAATTCTATACTGTGACTTGATGATTATCTAATTAGGTAATATGTGAGAAGTTAATATTTTATTTCCCAAAGACAATTGTTTTCCTAACGTTTAGAATTCTGAAAATTATAAAACATCAATAAGGTTTTATACAGTTTATATTGTTACTATGCTTTTATTTTACACATAAATCAAAATTGGCTCTTGGCTACACTAGAAATTTTATTGGCTTTTTTTTTCCCTAAAAGCAGAATTTTTTTTTGTTCTAAAATGCTACCTTTTGTTGTTGCTCTAAAATGATACTTGTATGCAATTATATACGTGTTATAATGATGACCACTTTTAGAAACATAGGGACATAGATGTTATTTAGTCATCTTCTACCTTCTGCCCAGTATGATTAGTCATTAACAGTCCACAATTCATTATTGCCATTAGGTGAACCAGAACCTGAAAATAGGTTGTTCCCTTTCTAGAATTCTTTATGCCTGTATTTTCAAACTTGGATTTTTTGACCTTTAATCTCCCTTTACAGTGTTTTATATCAGTATCAGATGTTTTATTAGCTATTATCCACATGTTCTGGCCTTGTTTGATATCTAAATTTAAGGTGGTAATATTCTCTTGTTTTCCAGTGTTAATTTTCATAAGGATACCTTTTATAATAAATGAAAATAAATATTTGAATAAAATTAGTCCAACAGTCAACTCTTTTGAGAGTTCTTTGTGGTTCCTCTCTGTGTTATTCTCCTTTTCTAGGTGTCTTTATCCCCTTCCAAAATAAATGTCCAAAATTATCCATTCCTCGTCTTAATAGGCAATAGGTAGGGGTTAGGGACTGTTGCACATATTTCCAAACAGAAATAATATGTATCTTTGAATATATCTACTCTGCCTACTGTTGCTACTAGTATATGTCACCAATTGAAAGTAACTAATATTTGATAGGTGCTTTTAAAATAACATCTCCAATGTAATTTTGAGTATTTCAGGTTTCCCTCTGCTCCTTTCATTCATTCATTCCACCAACACTTAATACCTACCATGTGTAGGTCACTGTGCTTAGTGTCATGGGAGATAACTATATGGTTGACGGTACTGGTTAACGGGGAGCTCAAACATTGGTAGAATGATTAAGACATTATGGAAGACATTGAAGCTAATGCATTAAAATGATACAATATTCCTTTTGCTGTGATACAGTTATAAAGTGCTGATTTAAGGTGACAGTGTTTTTTCCTGGCCCTTTTAGTTTTAACGCTTTAGTATTTAGTATACCCTTCTGTAAGAAACCACAAATTTAGATGAACAGGTAATTGGAGGAACATGATTTTAATTCAGAAAACTTAAGGATTTCTTTAAGTGTCAACTTTCTGTAAATATTTGCTTCCAAATAGTTAATAATGAAGATGACTGGAAACAGAGAAAAGTAAAGTGTTTGAAAACTACTTTCAAAAGGAAATCAACCAGAAATAAAGTAGAATTTAGTGAATTTAGTACTGTACCTTGAAGACACCATAGAAAAACTGTGATAGGGCAAATAGACTGTAAGGTCAGAGGGATTGGGTTCTATTCTGCTTTCCAAGTGTGTGTCTATGGCTCTAGAGTTTTTAATTTACTCACTCTCAAATGGAAATAACCATACCCTTTCCACGAGGCATTTGAGAGGATTAAGTGAAATAATGTGGTCAGTATACCTAGTACAGTTTGTAGCGCACAGTAACCTTTAGAAAATTAGATTCCTACTCCTTCGATAATTTTTTCTGAAACTTTCAAATGTATCTAGAATGGACACTTACATACTTTTAAGTACTCCAGTGTTCCCCTTCTCTCCACTTAAATGTCCTTATTATCCAAGCTCTGTCCCAGCTGGCTTTGGATAAAATAACCTATAGATTGCCTTGTAATCTATAAAGCATATAATTTAATTAATTCAGTTGGAGCTTGGCCTTCCCCTCTCTTCACCCAGTGTCACATTTAATAAATAAATTTGTCTAAATTAGCAGCTTATAAATTCAGAAATACATTCTTGAGATATATGCCCATTTTAAAACATGTGTTGATTAAAAATTAATATCTGGCTGAAAATAATGCCATATATGGAATTCCATAAACCCCATCCAGTGAAGAACAAGAAAGATGTAGGATTAGTGTAATTCTTTGTATCTACATTTAAGTTTTAGGGTTGTAGAGTTTCTCATTATTCTTGATCAGTACCCCCGTCTCTCAGTATAACTTTTTTCCAAATACTGTGTTTGGCCAGGATTTTAACAATCTTTATGTGGTAGGTTGTTATTTGGAGATGCCTCAATAAACCGTCCCTTTTATTACTCATGCCCTTGTCTAGCCCCCTGCCACACTGACTCTGGGCTTAGCCTGGGACTGCTTTGAATAAAATAAGGCGCAAGTGATACTCTGTCCTTTTCAGGACACGCCCCTGAGTTGGCCTGGCAGCTGCTAGTTTCTTTTTTTGTAATTCTTCTTGGAACCCAGCTGCCATGTCATAAGGCAGCCCAAGCAGCCATGTGACGAGGTCCACATGAAGAACTGAGGCCCCTACCCAACAGACCCACCTGAGTTCGTATGGAAGCTTCTTAATGATTCTAACTATTCACACGTCCCAGACAATTTAACCTCATCTGAGTTCCCGATCCATCCTTAGGGTGACATCAGCCATCCTAGCACCGTAGCTCATACCACATAGAGCTGAAGACCTGCCCAGGTAATTCACTGCTGTTGGGGTGGTTTGTTATGTAGTAATAGATAACTGAAATACCTGCTTAAAAGAAAATATAACTCAATGCTTATTATCTATTGGGCAAGAAAGATTCCATCTTTTTTTCAGCTTTATTACTGAAAATGATTCGTTTGATAGTTACTTGGAAGAATAAGTGAGGATTTTAAAATATCTTCCCAACTATATTTACGTCTTTAGATATGTTCAGTTCTTTTGAATTTATATCTTACAATTTAAGTATTTTCCCCCTTGAAATGCAAAAACATAATTTTATGTGCATCTTTTGGGGTCATGGTATTGTGGGAAAAAGCAGGAACTTGAAGCTAGAAGATCTGATTTTAAGTTTCAGCTGTTATTAGCCATGTGTTCATGGCAAATTTTATCATATCTCTGAGTTCTCAATTTTTTTAGCCTAAAAAAATGAAGAATTTGGGCCATGTGAGCTCTAAAGTACCTTTCGACTCTAACATTTCAAGATTATAATATATTTTGTTACTTATTTTTCAGCAGAGTTAGTAGCAATTACCCATAATGCAGAATTGAATTTCATAAGTGACTGTATCCTCACACTGGATAGAACACTCATGGCATCTGCAATGAAGTTTATGTAGAGCCCTTTTCCCCTTTAAGAAAGAAAGTGTTAGCATTACCTGGGGTTACATATCTGGCTCTCTATGGCCTATAGTGACCTTTATCATCCTCCATTCTTGCCAAATCTTGGTAGATAAAAGGTCATACCAGTTTTAAATTTCCAGCTTTTATGGATCCTAGCCCAGATGCTACTTGGGATTACAAGAAGGTCAAAATGCAGTAAGTCTGCATTGGGGAACTCTTCAAATACTTTAGGTTTAATTATATATCTAATCAAATCACTTCTTCGGAGTACGTCTTGCTGAGCAATGCATATCTTAGTGTAGTGCCAGAATCCCTTAGAGCAAGTTTTCTTGCCTACTTATGTTGGGATATATTGTATAAAATCTTTATGCTTATGTATATTCATTTTGTACCAATAAGGACTTGAAAATGTCTTTTTTATTTTTCATTAGGGAGTTGCTTCTACGAAAACAATCTCTATTTTGTCAAGCATGACATTTCTACTGGTAAGGGTAATTAGTACCAATGCCAACTGCGCTGTTTTCTCTGTTGGAGAAATGAATTTTTAGTAGAAGGGGACCGACCACAGTGCTAAAAAGCAGCAAAATGATAAAACTTAGTTGTCCATTTACCTCTATTTAGCCACTCTCCTAGCTTTGAATTGTCCTGCCTTCCTATCCAGAAGCACAAGTTTCCTGCTGTTTTCCACTTTAGACTGCTCAAGGGACCGGAAGGGAGTTGGTACTAAATCCTTTGGCCGTGAGTGTGAGTCATTATTAAAAATTTAGAAGCCAAATTACAAATATGACGCTTCAGCATCTGTTTTTAAAATTGTTAGAATCGAAGTTTAAAGTGTTCTTTCTGCCTTTACAAGTAAACCGAACTTTACATTAGTAGAGTGGATTACAACTACAGCAGTAGCTGGAAAAACACCCATGTCACAGAGTGGCAAAGGAAAAAGAGCAGGAAGAAACACACAAGATAGCTTCTGTGGTATTGCCGATGTCCCAGTTCTCCAACTGAATGGATGCTGGATGGTGTTTTAATATATGCTTTATAACTTACATGTTTCTATGGATTAAATATTACATGATAAAGATATTTTAAAATATCTCTGTAATGATTATGATTTGAGTACCCTTTGGATTGAACAGACTGTTCAGTTAATATCATTTGACAGTAGAGTATTCTACAAAAAGTTATTTAAGTAAAAGACTATATTGTGTAAAAAAAGGCTTGTTTAGGTGCAAACAGAAGTCTGATTTCAGGAA
The DNA here is from genome assembly GCF_029289425.2 of Pan paniscus. Classification (NCBI taxonomy): domain Eukaryota; kingdom Metazoa; phylum Chordata; class Mammalia; order Primates; family Hominidae; genus Pan; species Pan paniscus. The sequence goes on from NC_073256.2 coordinate 26,138,820, forward strand.
ATTCTTCCAGCCTGATGAGAAATGGCAAAAAGAAAGTGATGAGTTAATTATGGATTTAAGAATTCTGAAATTATCTGTAACTTCGAATTGGCATTATTAAAACAATTGTTTGGCCACAATATAAAACCAATGTAAACTATTTCTTAATTCATTGTATACCATTTCTAGTGTCTTAGTCAGCTAGGATTGCCATACCATTGACAGGGTAGCTTCAACAACAGAAATTTATTTCTCACAGTTGTAAAGGCTGGGAAGTCCAAGGTTTAGGTTCCAGCATGGTCAGATGGTCAGTTTCTGGTGAGCAAGTTTCTTTTCTTTTCTTTTCTTTTTTTCTTTTGAGACAGAGTCTTGCACTGTCGCCCAGGCTGGAGTGCAGTGGCACAACCTCAGCTCACTGCAAGCTCCGCCTCCTGGGTTCTAGTGATTCTCCTGCCTCAGTCTCCTGAGTAGCTGAGATTACAGGTGCCCGCCACCACACCCAGCTAATTTTTTGTATTTTTAGTAAAGATGGGGTTTCACTATGTTGGTCAAGCTGGGCTGGAAGTCCTGACCTCAGGTGATCCACCCACCTCGGCCTCCCAAAGTACTGGGATTACAGGCGTGAGCCACTGTTCCCGGCCCAGCAAGTTTTTTCATGTCTGTACTTAGGAAGGGCACTAATCTTATCATGAGGTTCCCACCCTTATGACCTCATCCAAACCATATTACCTCACAAAGACCCTGTCTCCACATGCTATCATATTGGGGGTTGGGGCTTCAGCATAAATTTTAGGGGAATACTAAGCATTCAGTCAATAAACCTGGTTATTTTTTCTTTATCACTGCCTTTTTTTCCTTTTATTAAAGAGATTATCACTCAAGCTTGCTTCTGTCTCACACATATGCATATTAATCCATTCACTCATCTCATTCAGTTAAATTAGGATTGTATTATGAAAACAAATTTCTAGAAGTATCAAAAATCTTCATATTATTCTGCCTTTTAAAAGAATGTTTTCAGTGACTAATTTAAAGAAATGTTTTTCTCTAATAAGAATGCCATCAAGAGTAAAGCTTTAAGAAAGCACTGTAAATACTATGCATAATCACTTGAAATGCATATTTGGATAACTAAACTAGTAAATTTGAAAATAGACCAATTCTAAATATAAAATGTTTTATATTTTGATTTTATAACGAAAATGCTTTAATTTGTTAATAGTAACATAATATCCTACTTTTGAATAGGGTATGCTCCATAAAATAATCTACTTTCAGACAGTGTTCAATACCCATTAGAATTGGGAGAGAAGGCTGTGGGCAGGGAACAGAACTAGATGTCTCTGCTCCTGGCTGTTTTTGGCTGCCACATTCATTATACAAATGCAGAAACAACAAAGACTTTATCACTTAAGGAACTTTGAGGTGACAGCATACCTGCAGAATCCTAGAGCTCTTAGCCACATTAAAATCAGCTGAAGGAATTTGTCACTTTCCCAGTTTGCAGTTAAAATGACTATCTAATGATCTAAGGTGGACCGATTCCCTCCTATGTAATTGTTAAATGCCCATCAGTGCAAGTGGTTTTTTCTTTCAAGAAGACCTCTATCTGTTGTCCATTACGTAAAATCTTTGATGCTTCGATATGAAAACCTAAGATTGAAAATATTAGTTACAAAAAGGAATTTATGTGCAGTTTGGGTAGTGTGAAAATTTTTCTCCTTTCATGAAGTATGAAACATCAAGTTACTATCAGACCAAGAAACCTTTGATTTTTTTCTTTTCATAAAATCTACCAGCTATTTCTCATTCGATGATGAAAACCTAATGTTGCACCTTGAGAGTACTAAGCATTTTTGTTCACACAAACCTTGTGAGAGCATGCTAGAAACTCATTTTCACCACGTTTTAATTCTTCTGCTGATTCTGAGGCTGGAAAAGAGAAACACACATTGCTGGCTGCTGAAAAACCCCCTTGAAGATTCCACAATGATAATGTGACGTTAAAATTGAATTAAGTTGGCATTCAGAGCTGTATTCTCACAAAGATTACCCTACGGATTTCTTGTTCAATCTTATCTGCTCTTCTCCCTTCCCTTCGCTTTCTCTTCTTAATACATACATTTAAAATAAAGATAGTCCTTTATATTCTCACTTTAAAGATAAATTTTTGGCCAAGCTTGGTGGCTCACACCTGTAATCCCAGCACTTTGGGAGACCGAGGCGGGTGGATCATTTGAGTTCAGGAGTTTGAGACCAGCCTGGCCAACATGGTAAATCCCCGCTTCTACTAAAAATGTAAAAATTAGCTGGGTGGCAGGCACCTATAATCCTAGCTACACGGGAGGCTGAGGCAGGAGAATCATTTGAACCTGGGAATAAATGAAGTAAATAAATAAATAAATAAATAAATAATGTTTACTATTTGTGGCAACTTGAATTACAGAAACCTTGTTTTATATTTCATAAATTCTTTAGCTGTTAAAATGCCTTCCTAAAGATGAGTACTTCCGTTACTTTGGAAGAACATCCTTTCTGAGGCTATGAAATATCAATTGTTATTTTATCTCTGTTCATGTCATCTATCTAGGATTCATAGAATCTTATTTGGATGAGGACTTAATGGCAACTAGTTCAACCTCCCGATGCAGTGTTAGAACCTTCGCTATGATAGCTCTGACAGGTTCTGCTTAAGAGAGAGAGAGCTCGCTTGTTTAGATCAGACCATATTTGGATTGAGTGCTCAATTTAGGGTGTCACATTTTAAGAAGGGATATTGACCAACCAGAGTGTAACCAAGAAGGTAGTCAGAAAATTCTTCTCTAATAAGCAGTTGAAGTAACTGCAGGGGAGTTTATTTCAAGAAGAGACCAAGTGACTCTCTGTTAGAGATATCTAGAAAAATCCTGCACTGGGAAGGAGGCAGAATCAATTATTCTCTCCAATTTCAATATTGTTATTCTTTTTTGTTCTGCTATATTAAACTATTTTTAGGCAGCTTCTGTTATGAAGGAGTTCCACATTTCTGGGGCGCTTATCCAATGGAACAGTCACACTGTCATTATTGATAGAGTTTAATGTCTACTGACCTATGGATCAGAATGCTAAAGTTGTCAGAACCAAGGAGATCCCTGCCTGCCAAGAGTAATTCTTGCCCCTCCGCTATATTAGTCCATTTCTGAACATCCTATCTAGAACCTGAGCCCCCACACAAAGGAAAATTAGAAATGCAGAATGAGAGTTTCTAAGTCAGACTGCCTGGATTTGACTCCTGACTCTGCTTTTAACTTGCCATGTTAGTCACCCTGTTCCTTAGTTCCCTCATTTGTTGTATGGAAGTAATAGTGTTTCTAGCTAAGGTAGTTGCTGTATAAACAAGTTAATACATATAATGCACTTAGAAAAGTGCTTAGTACATAGAAAATGCCCAAATTTTAGCTGTTATTTTTAATAAAATATTTGTATTTAAAATTTTTTGTATATTCTATGTCATTTTATTTTATTTAGTCATTGCTTATGTTTTCTAGTTTCTACATCTTGCACTGGACACTGGCTTAGACTCAGTACAAATTGAAGATCTTTTATCAAAGTCAAAATAATTTATTTGTTATATAGAGAGCCACACTCCAGCTAATGAATTATTGTTGTTCATTTTACAGCATCTCAGATATAAAAAATTTGGTTGCATCCTACATGTCTTTTTTTTTCTATCTTGTTCCTCCTGTCCCTTCCTCTGATTCTTGTTGTCCCCCCTACTTTTATTTTAGGTTCAGGAGTGGGTACATTTACAGGTTTGTTACTTGGGTAAATTGTGCGTTACTGAGGCTTGGTTTACGAATGATCCCATCACCAAGGTAGTGAGCATAATACCCAACGGGTAGCCATCCGGCCAACTCTCCTCTCAAACAGTCCCCGGTGCCTGTTTTCCCATCGTTGTGTCCAGGTGTATTCACTGTTTAGCTCCCTCTTATAAGTGAGAACCTGTGGTGTTTGGTTTGCTGTTCCTGCATTAGTTCACTTAGGATAATGGCTTCCAGCTGCATCCATGTTGCTGTAAAGGTTCTGTGTCATTTTAACCAGAAGACAACTTTGTGAGGAAGTCAGCACTGTTGTCACCCATCTCCCCCATTACAAAAACCGTGAATTAAAGACATTAATATGTTAAACAGCCTTAGGTTTTAGGAGTAGTATCATGCCATGATCCACTGTGATGAGACTATATCTGTGGTTAGATGCGTTTAGCTCTAAGAACGGTGCTTGAAAGAACCGCTGACCAAGAGGTCCAGGACCAGAGAGAAACACTCATAATGGGAGAGAAAACATACGGCTGTTAGAGAATCTAGTCATGTCATCTGCAGAAGAGACAAATTAGAGGAGTCATACTTTTTGATAAAGAAGTGAATAAAATAGCTTTTTTCCTTTCTTCTCACCTCGTTAATCAATATTTATTTTCCACAAGGTTTCTCTTTTAAATTTTCATTCTAGTGTTCCAAAAGTTAAGTAACTTCATTGAGAGTGCCTGATCTTCATTATGGTACTACTTAAAAATCCCTTTGAAAGACAGGATTAGCAATGAAATATATTTATTTCCATGGACTCATGCCTATATCGATTCTCTAGCTGTTAATTTGTTTAGGGTTCTCATCTAAATATCACTCTCTCAAAGAGCTACTAAGCTCTTTGCTTCTTAGTTTCTTAGCAGATTAATCGTGTCTCTGTGCCTGATAGAAATTTAATAAAGCTAATTATGTGTTTATTGTATTTTCCTAAGAATTCCATTTTAATGGCTAATGCAATATTTTATTTTTAGAAGGGAAACTGATTGATCTTAACCAAATGACAGATTCAAATGAAATATGTTTTGATAAGACAGAGCAAAAGTAGAACGTTACTAAATAATTATGGTACAGCCACACAATGGAAATACTGTACAGCTCTTACAAAGAATAAGACAGACAGATATGTACTAATATTAAGAGGAAAGAAGCTAATCATAGAAGAATATAATAACATTTCTGTTTGTGTGGGAAAAAACAGCAACAAAAAGAACTCAGAAAAAACAAATACATGTTCATATACATGGAAAAATATCTGAAATGATCATTGTGCAACTGTAAATAGTGATTACATTTGGGAAGAGGGCTTGTTTGGCTGGAGGGAAAAAATAATAAACGTTTATGTTATAGTATTTTCTCTACTGTTTGAATTTTTAGAGGGAATATAGTAATTTTGTAATTTAAAAAGGAGCTATTGGGGAGAGGATGGTGAATAAATGTAAAGTAACTGATATTGAGACTGGTTAAACTGAGAAAATACATATACAATACTTTATTTGTGAAGCCAGACCTGGACACAGAAAGATGCAGGAAGTTAAAAAAAATTACAAGGATGATATGTAGAACACATGAATTCAGAGAGGTAGTACTTAACAAAACTGCTTACAAAACTGATGGTACATTGAGCAATCTTACTACTAAAAGTAGAGTACAGTATGTCACCTGATAGCATATGCACACGCACACACAATTTTCTCATTCTGGACAGATCCAGAAACAAAGAAACTGATTTACATTGCCTGGGTAAGGTAGGGTGACCAACCGTCTTAGTTTGCTGAGATCAATGGGTTTCCTAGGATCAGGAAAGTACTGGGCAAATCAGGACAAGTCAGTCATGGTAATCTAGAAAGTCCCAAAGGAGTTGGTCTAGGCCAAACTGGTTCTTCATCTTACAGAAAAACAAAATACACTGTATGTCACAGTTTAGAGGGCTCTCTGAGGACTTACAGCTTCACAGTTGTGATTTTATTCTTCCTTAGGAAATGCATCGAACATCACACATGCTTGTATTGAAGTGTCAGTGTAAATTTGTCACACAAATTTAAATTCACCATGTCGGATTATCCTTGTGCTCTCTTGACCTTTAGAAATGTAAATCAAAAGCTGACAATAACTCATTCATTCTTTTTTTTTAAAAAATACCCTATTATATGTAAGGTGCTTTGTTAAGCCTTTAAAACATAAAATTAAGGAATGTTCTCTTTTCTCAGTGAACTCACAGTGAGTTAGGAGACAGATACATAAGTAAATAACTATTATTTTGGAACATGTGTAAGAGTAAAAGATTGTGGCAAGTGTTTTCAGGACCAGTCTTTCTTCTTTCAAAAAGTATTGTCCAGGCCCAGCATGGTGGCTCACACCTGTAATCCCAGCACTTTGGGAGGCCAAGGCAGGTGGATCACTTGAGGTCAGGAGTTCACGACCAGCCTGACCAACATGGTGAAACTCCGCCTCTACTAAAAATACAAAAATTAGCCGGGTGTGGTGGTGGGCGCCTGTAGTCCCAGCTGCTTGGGAGGCTGAGGCAGGAGAATTGCTTGAACTTAGGAGGCGGAGGCTGCAGTGAGCCGAGATCACCCCACTGCGCTCCAGCCTGGGCAACAGAGAGAGACTCCGTCTCAAAAAAAAAAAAAAAGATATTGTCCAAAGACAGAACAAGAAGAAAAGAGGTAATTGTATGGAACATTGGTATTTTGGAATCTCATTTAAAAATTTTGTTCAATAATAATAATAGTCCTAAGAAATAAAAAATATTTATATTTTATGCTTTTAGATGAAAGGTGAGCTAGATGCTAGGCTATTCTGTCTAGATGGTAGTTATAACTTGAAAAACTTCCCCAGCATTATCAGAGCAAGGAAACCTTTTCTTCTGTACCCAGCAGTCATTTGTGAGATAACAACATATATTTTATATTAAAATGTAAATGCTAAAATTCCATTTGGATTAAATATGTGATAATACATCTAGACATACTGATAGTTGTCATGATTTTATTGCTCAGTGGGGAAATCAAAAGATGTAGTCATTAAATTTTTGTATTCCAGACACATAACAGTATATAGGTCTTCCAAAGCAGATAGCTACATTATGAATCCATAAGAACTTTTAATTCTAATATTAATCCTCAGGAAGATTTTACCTTCCATCATTGTTTGGATTTATTAAGAAGTTATGTATGAAATTAAATATTCATATTTTGTTACTAACTTAATTTTTTCAGAAGTTACTTTAATTCTCAATGGTTCTAGCTAACTGATAATTGTGGCATTTGAGTTGCATGAAGTGGAGTGGAGTGAAGAAAGGGGAGAGGAAAAGGTGAAGTTGGAAAGTTGTGGGGTGGGATGTAGTCAGGGAGATTGCTTATGGCCTTCTAGAACATTTTAAACACTTCAGTTTCTTCTTAGAGTGAGATGAAGACCCACTGGAAGATTTTGAGCACAAGATTTGTATACCTAACTTAGGTTTTAACAGGATTACTCTGCTGTCATGTTGTGTTACTCTAAGGGGATTATACTGGAAGCAAGGAGACCTAGTAGAAGGCTTTTGCCACCAGCCAGCTGAGAGAGGATACTGTCATCAAGTAGGTGACAGTAGATGTGGTAAGAAGTGATTGGATTCTGGATATATTTTGGAGGCATAGTCTCTAAGAGAAATAGTCTGATGGGTTGAGCATAGTGTGTGGGAAAAAGATGGGAATGAAGAAAGACTCCCAAAGTTTTTGGCCTGAGTAACTAAAAGGATGGAGTTGTCATTAACAGGAAATTCTGCAGCATATGTTTCAAGGGAAGCACTAGGGGGAGCTCCATTTTAGACAGGAGAAAAGCATGAGAAGTCTTACATACATCATGTAGTGATGTCACATAGGCAGTTGGATTATAGCATATGACTATATGTCATTTACTCTATATAGTAACCAGTAACCTCCACAGTATGGAAGTTAGCAAAGAGGACTAGGTTGGAGATATAACTGGGGAGTTGTCAGTTCATGGGTGCTATTTAAAGCTACAAGACTGCATGAGCTCACCAAAGGAATGAGTTAGACAATGTAGAAAAGAGGTTTAAGGACAGACTTTTGGAGTACTCCAATGTCAAGAGAATGAAAACCAACCAGCAAGGACTGAGAAGGGGTAACCAGCTAGGGAGGAGGAAAATAAGAAGTGTGGTGAACTAGATGCCAAGGAAGAAAACACTTTAAGGAGGAAGAAGTGACCAGTGATACCAAATAATGCTAATAAGGTCAGATAAGATAAGGACTGATAAATGACCACTAAGAAATAACATTAAGAAGTTCTAGCTAGAGCAGTCAGGCAAGAAAAAGAAATAAAAGGCATCTGGATAGGGAAAAAAACAAGTCAAACTACCTCTCTTCACTGACACTATGATTTTATTCTAAGTATAAAAAACCCTAAAGACACCACCAAAAGGCTGCTGGAACTGATAAACGATTTTAGCAAGGTTTCAGTATACAAAATCCATGTACAAAAATCAGTAGCATTTCTATACACCATTAGCATCCAGGCTGAGAGTCAAATCAAGAGCTCAATCCCATTTACAGTAGCCACAAATAAAATGAAATAGCTGGGGATATAGCTATCCCAGAGAGATGAAAGATCTCTACAAGGAAAAGTATAAAACACTGCTGAAAGAAATCAGAGATGATACAAACAAATGGAAAAATATTCCATGCTCATGGATTGGAAGAATCAGTATCATTAAAGTGGCCATACTGCCCAAAGCAGTTTACAGTTTCAGTGCTGTTCCTATCCAACAATCAACATCATTCCTCAAAAAATTAGAAAAAACTATTCTAAAAATCATATGGAACCAAAGAAGAGCCCAAGTAGCCAAAGCAATCCTAAGCAAAAAACAAAGCCAGAGGCATCACACTACCCAAATTCAAACTATACTGTCAGGCTACAATAAAGAAAACAGCATGGCACTGATACAAAAAACAGACACATAGACTGATGGAATGGAATAGAAAGCTCAGAAATTAAGCCACATACCTATAATCATCTGATCTTCGACAAGTCCAACGAAAACAATTAATGGGGAAAGGATTCCCTGTGCAATAAATAGTGCTGGGATAGTTGGCTACCCATATGCAGAAGAATGAAATGGGACCCTTACCTTTCCTCATATACAAAAGTTAACTCAATATGGATTAAGAATTTAATTATAAAACCTAAAACTATAAAAATTCTAGAGAAAAACCTAGGAAATACCATCCTCAGCATCAGCCTTAGCAGAGAATTTTTGGCTAAGTCTCCAAAAGCAGTTGTAATAAAAATAAAAACTGACAAGTGGGACCTAATTAAAGAGCTTCTGCACAGCAAAAGAAACTACCAGCAGAGTAAATAGACAATCTACAGAATGGGAGAAAATACTCATAAACTATGCATCTGACAAAGGTCTAATATCCAGGATCTATAAGGACCTTAATTCAAAGCAAAAACCAATCCCATCAAAAAGTAGGCAAAGGACATGAACAGACATTTTTCAAAATAAGACATACAAGCAGCCAACAAACATGAAAAAATGCGTATCATTACTAATCATCAGAGAAACGCAAATCAAAACCACAATGAGATACTGTCTCACACCACTCAGAATGGCTGTTATTAAAAAGTCAAAAGACAATAGATACTGACAAATTTGCAGAGAAAAAGCAATGCTTATACACTGTGGAATGCAGTTTGGAAATTTCTCAACTTAAAACAGAGCTACCATTAGGCCCAGCAATCCCATTACTAGATCTATACACAAAGGAAAATAGATTATCATACCAAAAAGATACATGAAGTTGTATGTTCATTGCCATGCCATTCACAATAGCGAAGACATGGAATCAACCTAGGTGCCTATCAGTGGTGGATTGGATAAAGAAAGTGTGGTACATATACACCATGGAATACCACACAGCCCTGAAAAAGAATGAAATCATGCCCTTTGCAGCAATATGAATGGAGCCAGAGGCCATTAACCTAAACGAATTAATGTAGGCACAGAAAACTACATATCACATATTCTCACTTATAAGTGGGATCTAAACATTGAGCACACGTGGACATAAACATGGGAACAGTAGACATTGCAGACTACTAGAGCAGGGCAGTGCAGGTTCAAGAACAAACTACCTATTGGGTACCATGCTCACTACCTGACTGCAGTATACCCATGTAACAAAACTGCACGTGGCCCCCTGTATCTAAAAGCTAAATTTTAAAATGAAAAAAAAAAAAAAAAAGCTTAAGTATATAAGCAACTTAATAAGATGATGATAAATAATAACTATCATTTGTTGAGTTTTTCCAATGTGATAAATACCGTATTATGTACTTTGTACAGTTATCTTTAATCTGTAAAACATTCCTGTGTGATAGGGATTACACTTCCCACTTCACAGATGTTGGAAGCCCGGACACAGAGACGTTAATAAATTAACCCACTTGAACCCGGGAGGCGGAGGTGGCAGTGAGCCAAGATCAAGCCACTGCACTCCAGCCTGGGCAACAGAGTGAGATTCCATCCAAAAAACAAACAAACAAAACAACAAAAAAACAAACAAACAAAAAAGAAACAAAAATGAGTTTCTATATGGGAGAAAACTTTACAGTAGTTTTCCCTTATCCTCGGGAGAGAACGTTTCAGGAGCCCAGTGGATGCCTGAAGCCTCGGATAGTACCAAACCCTATATATGGGTTTTTGATCTCATAACTGAGATGGCTACTTAATATGTAGCATCTTCAGTGTGGATATGCTGGAGGAAGGGATGATTCCCATCCAAGGTGGCACAAAGTGGGCAGATTTCATCAGGCTACTTAGAATAGTGCTCAGCTTAAAACTTATGAATTGTTTGTTTCTGGAATTCCACACGTAATATTTTCAGACTAAAATTAACCACAGGTAGGTGAAATTGTACTGTATTTTCACAGGTTTTTCAGATAGCGAGGATGAGTGATTTTATCTCCATTTTATACATGAAGAAGCTGAGACACACGAGTAGCATGACTTCCACTGGGTTGCATAATAAGATCCAGGAATGTAGTCAGGTTTCCTGACTTCCTGTTCAGGACCCTTCTAATCTGAATGGTCTCCTTGTTGATAGCTGTGCATTGCTCAAAATATTTTCTAAACTTAGAGGCTGACAGAATATGTAAAATGTATGAAATATCTCAAAAGCAATAATAGTACAGTGTTTAGTAATTCTTTTGTATCTTCACATCTGGAATAGGTGAAGCAAATAAATTAAAAACCTTATTAAATCCCAAGACCCCAAATAGAAGACAGGAAAAATGAAAGGGAATGCATTAAAGTATATTAAAGCCTGTATGAAAAACCCGTTATGGTATTTAAACTTTAAATTAACAAAGGTGGAAAATTGCTGTGGTTGCAGAGAAGTTTTTAATTAAAGTGAAGTTATTTCCGATTCTTAAAAGGTGAGAAGTTTGATTATTTTAATTACCATACTAAATTTTAGCAGAGAACCTTCTAATAACTTGACTCAAATTACAATGTGGCAGAAATTAGCTGGGAAGAAACTGTATTCCTCTCTTGTCTTTATACAGTGTATGTGGTACATAAAATGGAAGAATTAAATGCTACCTTGGTATACATCATTGCACCCGGTGTAGCAAATTAGTTTTGACCATTACTAGCAGCCGTACAGAATGAATAAGGCCCATTGTCCTTTTTGTTTCCATTAAAGTTTGTTCAAATTGTTCTTTAGGGATGTTTTTCAATCTTTCCTATTAAAGAAATTTTGAGAGCTAGATCTTTAGATAAAGTTTTATGGTACAATTGGGATTTAAAGGTTAGAAATTGAAAGGAGGACAGGATTTAAGTAGGATAGGGAAGAATGTTTCCAATTATAGGAAACATGAGCCCTGGTGTGTCTTCTCAGAACAGTGAGAATGTTTCATGTTGGAAAGAAATAGGAAATCATGTAGAATAGGTAGGGTAAGGTTTGATTACTGATGGCCTTAAAAAAACAAGTAAGTGAAATAGGTGGATGGCACTAACGTTAGTATTGACTCCTGAGGGCAGTAAATTATCTCTCCTTAAGTTATGAAATGTGAATTTTTGACATTTCAGCACAGTATTTTTGTGTCAACTTTCATTGTGTTTAAATCTGAAATGGCAAAGCAAGGATTTTGTTTGTTTGTTTGTTTTTACCTGAAAAGGAGTTGTTTTTCTTTTCTAGTCGACTCCTTTACATCTAGCAGCGGGCTACAACAGAGTTCGAATAGTTCAGCTTCTTCTTCAGCATGGTGCTGATGTTCATGCAAAAGATAAAGGGTAGGTCTATCAATTTACTTCCTGTCAGTGCTTTGTTTTTGTCTGATACTCTAAACTTTTAAAACACTAGACAAAGTCATATGTCCCATTTGTTACGGCTTATATAACGTTTTAAGAATGTTCACAACTCTGATTTGAGGCTTTATTTTCATGTACCTGCTTAATTAAGGATACTTCTCATAATAATTTCCCAAATCAATTTAATTTTATCACCGTTCTGTTACTTGAAGTTGAAATTGTGTCTCAGTTGCAGTTATGGTTTTTCAACTCTTAAATTGCATTTTAGAAAAATAAAACAAATTGAAAATTATGAAAATCCAGTAGCATAGCTATCAGATTCAACAGATAGTAAAGGATCATCCTTTATTGATAAACCAAAATCATAAGTATACAATACCAAATTTTTTTTCTGATGAAATCTTGGACATCTAAACTGAGAAAACCTAGAAGGTTGATGTGAGGGGATATGGGTGGTAACTAAAAAAGCAGTTATGTCATTTACTTTACCAATAGGTCATTTTTGAAAACTTTGTATCAGTTTCCTGTAAAGTCTCCAGAGATATACGATCATTGGGTTTGCTGTCCTATGTGGTGGACTAACATTTCTCATTGCCCCAGTTTAAGATCTGAAAGATAATTAACCCTACTACCCAGGTAAGGTAGATTATGTTACAGTCTTGTGACTGACAGCATAAAGAAGAGATGCCCTAGAGGAGAGTTTCTTTCACTTTGCCCCTCCCCAAGTCAAGAAACATAAAAATGAACTGAATACTTGAGACACTTATCAGAAGAATTCTTCCATTTCCAATCTACTTTTTCTGGTGCTGTTCTCTTGCCTGCACCAGGTTTTGTGCCATATGTGAATGGTGTCCCAGTAGTATAGGGGCATAAATGCCTGATGCTCTTGTACATCTCTGTTTCCTTGTGCGTGTCTGAAAACAGATGGGTGTACAATAGGTGAGTCATCAAGAGATGTACACCACAAAAAAAGGGTTTTTTTGGTTTATTTAGAATACTTTGATATGCAAGTTATAATAGTTTGGATATTTGATTATTTCGCTAGAAATTACCATAAAAGTGAATTAAAATGGTGGACTATTTCAGTTCACTACCAATTAACATTTATTTCTTGTAAATACTTAATATATAATGCATGCATTTGTCAATTAGCATATGATCTTCCTTTTGCCAAAATGTTCTTCTATTTGGTATTTTTTTCATTATCTTCAAGGATTATATACAAAAAACAAGATAAATACAAAAGGTGTGAACATAAGCTATGCTTTGAATTCTTTTATTATTTTATTAAATACTTTTAAATATTTTAAAATAATTGTATTGGCATTTATTGGATTTTATTTCTTAGTACGTCATGGATAAATAACTTGTTTGAAATTTAAATATTTTAATTTGCCTCTTTTCATTTAGTGGACTTGTGCCTCTTCATAATGCATGTTCATATGGACATTATGAAGTCACAGAACTGCTACTAAAGGTAAGAGAAATTCAGAATATTGAGCATCATTTACTTTTTTTTTTTCTTTAACTTGTCATGACTTTCCATACTTTTGGCCCCATGAAAGTTTGTTTAGTTCTTTGGGGTTTTTTGTTTGTTTGTTTTGAGACAGGGTCTTGCCCTGTCACCCAGGCTGGAGTGCAGTGGCACATTCACAGCTCACTGCAGCCTCAACCTCCCAAGTTCAAGTGATCCTCCCCCTCAGCCTCCCCACTAGCTGGGATTACAGGGGTGTGCCACCACGCACAGCTAATTTTTATGTTTTTTGTAGAGACGAGGTTTTGCCATGTTGCCCAGTCTTGTTTTTTTACATTTTAAGAGAATAAAATACGTTTTTAAACATATTACCATTGCCTTAAAATTTTTAAAACATTGAATTTAATTTCAGCTGCTTTTGAAAGGTGATATTAAAGAAATGAAAACACTTATTTGAAAAAGTTATAACTGAAATTTACAAAGAAATAAATGTCTTTTGAGTTTTATTTGATCCAGCAAAATGATTACTGACCTAAAATGTTTTTTTCTCAATTCAGCATGGAGCTTGTGTTAATGCCATGGATCTCTGGCAGTTTACTCCACTGCACGAGGCTGCTTCCAAGAACCGTGTAGAAGTCTGCTCTTTGTTACTTAGCCATGGCGCTGATCCTACATTAGTCAACTGCCATGGCAAAAGTGCTGTGGATATGGCTCCAACTCCGGAGCTTAGGGAGAGATTGACTTGTACGTATTTATATCCCGAAATCATTATCGCATAAATTGGAATATTTAATTTCTGTTGAGTTTTATCTACCTTAAATAATAACCTTCCATTCTTACAAGCACACTAATTCATAATCCTCATTTCTAATTGTATACTTTTCTTCATGAATTCCATGGGAATATTATATACAGACACTTTTTGTATATATTGTATTTATTCGAGCCTAGTTTTAATTCGTATGTTGAAGCTCCTTTTTTGGTTTTTTGAAGGCTAATGAGGATGAGTCAATCAGCATCCATTTCTTGGATACTTGCGATGTGGCAGGCACTAGAAATATAGCAGTGTACAAACCATTAAAAAGCTCTGAGTTTCTGGGGCTTACATTCTTGTGCTATTGATAGTGATAGGTATCTAGCATTATTGAACCCTCTTATGGGGTTACATTCTTGTGCCATTGATAGTAATAGGTATCTAGCATTATTGAACCCTCACCATTTCCCGAGCCCTGCAAGGTTGCACAATCATATTTTTATTTGTCATGTGTGTTATGACCCAAGTATAATCACTTTCCCATATTTAAGTGAGATTTTAAAAATAATTTGGTTGAGGTCATCTTCTGAATACATTACCAATATATACATGCAAATGTTTTTTAAATAAACTTTTTGTTTTAGCGTAGTTTAAGATATAAGAATATTGGATTCTCATTCATGCAATTAATTTAGATACAGGTTTTCAAAAAATCTCTCACCTGGTTATGAAAATAATAAGCTATTAATTGTTCTTTGAAAAATTTTCAAGCTCTGCATTTCTCCCATATTTTAGTCCTTTCCTTTTCTGTGTCAAGACCTAATCACCATTAATATTTTGGTAAATATTTCTGTAAATGTTTTCTATACCATTACTTATGGTGTACTTATGGTGGCAATAGTAGTAGCAAGAGTAGTGACAATACCAAAAAAAATGCATCAGCCTGTCCTTTCTTTTTTGAATTTTCATGTACCACTGTATACTTTCATGTATGTATGTAGTGTATGTAGACCTATCTCTTGTTTAAGAGCTAGAAAGTGTTACAGCATATGTGCGCACAGATTATTTAACTGGTTTCCTTTTGGTGGACATTTAGGTTTCCTGTTTCAAAATTTTGCTGCAATAAGTATCTTTATAGGTGTATCTTTATGACTCTGAGAGTGTGAAACAGTCTTATTTCAGAGCATACATACTTCACAGTTTTTCATGAATCTACATCCTCATCTTTTGCATTTTTATCATCATATTGTCACATTGCTGCTGTTGCTAAAATAGAGAAATTCATAAAATAATAATATTCCTACTTATTTATAATCATGCTGAAGATTTTTATACATTTTAAATCTTTTTTTATGTCAACCATTGTTTCATTGACAGATGAATTTAAAGGTCATTCTTTACTACAAGCAGCCAGAGAAGCAGACTTAGCTAAAGTTAAAAAAACACTCGCTCTGGAAATCATTAATTTCAAACAACCGCAGTCTCATGAAACAGCACTGGTAAGATTTTATTGTTAATCTATTCCCTGGGTCTATAATAATAACGTAAGCACAAAATATGATTTTCATTTCAGAAACCTTAAAGTAACTTTAGTATCTGAAATGCCAGGAATTTGCATTTTAATTTTGGTTGCATTGATTTTTAAACTTAGTTTGGGGGATGATTCTTTTCATGGGTGAGAGAATTGACATTTGCTCAACCTCAATTTGGAAATTATTGTACCTTTGTCTTCCCCACCTCATTATAACAAATCCACTTTTGTGGCCAGTGCTTTCATAAACTACAAGATATGATTTTTCAATAGAATTTTTTTTCTTATGTTTGCTAGATAAATACTAGATTTCCTTCTGTAGAAGATTAAAGTATATTTTTAGATATTTGCATTATCTTTTTGAGCAATTGTATTCAAAGAACTGATTATATTCATGGTAGAAAAATGGCAAGATCATGAATTTTTTGTTTGATACTATACAAATTATTCTGAAAACTATCCACGTTTTTTTCTTCAAATGCACTTTCAGAAAGATTTATTTATTTTCTTTGTCATTGACACATTAAGGCTCAGCTAGAGAGTGGTTAGTGATCACTCCTAAATTGAGAATTTAAGCATATGTGATGCCTGCATCACAGACCTTAAGTATACCTAATTAATGTTCTTACGTATATTTGACACAAAAGATCAAACCTTTGTCAGTATCTGCATAAAACAACATTAAAGGATTGACCAAACTGAAATAGGCTAACTATATATACACTTAAATACATGTCTCTCAAACTAGGGTTGAGATAGATTCAAGCTACACAGTGTTACGCTAGGAGATATTCATAGCCACAGAATAAACCTGACCCACTTTTTTGGAGTTTTCATTTTATTTAGTTGAAAGTAGTTTTTTATTTTTAAATTTTAATACGAATATAAAAATGAAGCAGAATAAAAAAGTTGTATAAATATTATGTTAAAACCTAAAATTTCTGAGAATATTTTTCTCTAAACTGCTTCAGTTATATCATTTTCTTGCTTATCCTTGGGCATATAAACGTCTCCTGTAGTGCTGGGAGTACCTCTGTAGAAGAGCTTAGAAATACTGACTTGTGTGGCTGATGGCCTAATGAAAGATAGAGTAACTTAGTTATAGATTTCTGTAGCTTTGCAGAGGCATACGTATTATGATGCTCTCCATGGAATATATAGTGAATATTTATTGATTGGCTAAGCCAAAAGAAATAAGGTCTCTCTTAATGTTTAAGAGCATAATTTCACCTTGGTTTAAACGCTTACGTTTTGTATTTCCACTATACGTAGAAAGAATATGGATCATCTCTGTGATATAAAACATATACATATGTTCTGATACTCTGAGATAACAATGTTTTAAATGGTCAGCAGATACTGTTCAATTCCAAGAGCTACTGTACATATGGAAGTGTATTTTATTAACTTGGTTTTGTTTACTTTATAGCACTGTGCTGTGGCCTCTCTGCATCCCAAACGTAAACAAGTGACAGAATTGTTACTTAGAAAAGGAGCAAATGTTAATGAAAAAAATAAAGAGTAAGTATAATTGCAGAAAGAGTTGTTCAGTTCCTAAAGAGGAAATGCAATAAAAGAGAGACAATTACCTTTTCTTTCTTTCCTCTTTTCTGTAGTTTCATGACTCCCCTGCATGTTGCAGCCGAAAGAGCCCATAATGATGTCATGGAAGTTCTGCATAAGCATGGCGCCAAGGTGAGGCACACACCTGAGCAGAGTGGCAGACTCAGCACTGAGCAGCCAGCTGCTCTTAACACTGCTTCTCTCTCTCCGATTTTCCTGAAGAAACTAATTTTATAAAGGACTATTAGTTCGTACTTAAATTCATAGATTCTCCTATAAAGCTGATTTAGATCTTGTTTCTAATAAAAATAATTACCCGTGTTTCTTGATCCTTTAATGTCACCCTTCTGTAAAGCAACGAAATATAGCTATAGTCATTTGAAATAGATTTCATCTTTACATTATTTTCAGTTAATACTGTACGGATATATTTTGATAGTGTCCATTTGAATAATAGTTTATCAGAAAATAAATTATGTTAAATGATAGCATCAGAATAGCTCTACTTATTCTAAAAAACATTTGTGGCCAGGCACAGTGGCTCACGCCTGTAATCCCAGCACTTTGGGAGGCCGAGGCAGGTGGATCACGAGGTCAGGAGATGGAGACCATCCTGGCTAAGACGGTGAAACCCCGTCTCTACTCAAAATACAAAAAATTAGCTGGGCGTGGTGGCGGGTGCCTGTAGTCCCAGCTACCCAGGAGGCTGAGGCAGGAGAATGGCATGAACCTGGGAGGCGAAGCTTGCAGTGAGCTGAGATTGCGCCACTGCACTCCAGCCTGGGCGACAGAGTGAGAATCTGTCTCAAAAAAAAAAAAAAAAAAAAAAAATTGTATGCCTTCAGATTTGTAATAATTTTCTGAACCTCTACACTAAAGAAATATGACATATTTAATAATTTTTATTGGCATTTTCTGAATGGTGTAGTCTGAAACTTTGTCAAGCACTTAAGAGAGGAAAGAAGCAAACTGGTTGTTTTTTAGGGGTGACTTGAAATTGTAGATTTTTTCATTCTCAAGAATGTATATTTCAAAGCAGTTGTAGACTCCCTATGGAGCATACAAGACGCCCTGTTGGAAAAATCCTAGCATTTCAATTTATAATACTTTTATTTAAGAATAAGGAAATTCAGATTTACCAATATTGAATACAAAGATGATGCCAGCACTCTCACTAGGTCCATGTGTCAGCCAGTGTGACTCGTGATGTCAAGGTTTCCTGAGGTAAGAGTGGGACTTGTTAGTATCGAGGGATTGACAGTGGCAAACTCACTCGTTTGTTCCCTTTCAGCATATTTTGGCATAGTGGACTTTACATGTGTCCAAATGAGTTGAATTTATGGATATTATCCTAAATGGTAGAACTTTTATAAATATCATACTTGATCAGAGGAGTGACCCTGACAAGGGACACAGGGAGTGACTCTTACATGCTTTTATAGCATAAAAAGATGGTCTGGTTATTTTGTGAAGTAGTATTTTAAGGTGTTGTCATAGTTGTGCTCTTTTTAATGAAAATAAAAGGGTTCAAAATTTGTTAATAGTTCTCTGAGGACAAATGACCATGACTTGCATGTAGATACCCTTTAAAAAGGAAACATAATCAGATCCTTAAAGGTAAAAGTTACACACTTTAGGTAAATGATAAAGTAACTGCTTTTTTTTTTTTTTTTTTTTTTTTTTTTGAGACGGAGTCTCGCTGTGTCTCCCAGGTTGGAGTGCAGTGGCGCGATCTCGGCTCACTGCAAGCTCTGCCTCCCGGGTTCACGCCATTCTCCTGCCTCAGCCTCCCAAGTAGCTGGGACTACAGGCGCCCGCCAACACGCCCGGCTAATTTTTTGTAATTTTAGTAGAAACGGGGTTTCACCGTGTTAGCCAAGATGGTCTCGATCTCCTGACCTCGTGATCCGCCCGTCTCGGCCTCCCAAAGTGCTAGGATTACAGGCGTGAGCCACCGCGCCCGGCCAAAGTAACTGCTTTTTTAAAAGAAACTTTAAAAAATGAAGAGAACGTTTTGAACATAGATTTTTAGAAAATGTTCACTTCTCTGTGATTTTGCTGAAAAATGATATAAGTGAATCACCCAGCCGTCATATCTACGTAATTTAAACACATAAAAACAGAATTTTCTAACCTGTTCAAAAGCCTTCCTTAATTTGGTTTTAGGGTAGATTTTGAATCTATTCAAAACATTGTAATGCAGCACTTCCTAATAACTTTGCAAGAACATCAGTAAAGATGGAATTTTACTACAGAATTTCAATGAAAACCTTAGCATAATTAGTAAATTACATTAAAATTAGGCATTCTGATTGAGTAGGCATAGTTAACAATGCATTTATTTCATTGGCTCCATGTATCTGTATGAAATCTTTGCAACTAATATAGCCTTTCAAACTAATTATCAAAAATGAACTTAGAGCCACGTGTAGTGGCCCGTAATCCCAGAGCTTTAGGAGGTAAAGGCAGAAGGATTGCTTGAGGTCAGGAGTTCGACACCAGCCTGGGCAACACAGCAAGACACTATCTCTACAAAAAATTTAAAAATTAGCCAGTTGTGGTGGTGTGCACCTATAGTCCTAGCGACTCGGGTGGCTGAGGCAGGAAGATCACTTGATCCCTGGAGTTTGAGGCTGCAGTGAGGTATGATCATACCACTGTACTGCAGCCTGGGCAACAGAGCAAGACTCTGTCTCTAAAGAAAAATGAAATGAACCTAAAATTAAACCCTCAAATTCCTAATATCACAATTTTTATAAGTTTTTTAAAATGTTTAAACTACAGTCAATGGATATTTTCTAGCATAAGTAATTAAAATATGTTTTGGACTGCCACCATAGCCTATGCCTTAATCCCAGCACTTTGGGAGACTGAGGTGGGAGGATCGCTTGAACCCAGGATTTTGAGATCAGCTGGGCAACATAGGCCAACCCCGTCTCTACAAATAATAAAAAAAATTAGCCAAATATGGTGGTGCATTCCTGTAGTCCCAGCTACTCGGGAGGCTGAGGTGGGAAAATCACTTGAGCCCAAGAGGTCGAGGCTGCAGTGAGCTGTAATCATGCCACTACACTGTAGCCTGGGTGACAGAGCAGTACTCTATCTCAGAAAATAATAATCATGAAATCTTTTTAAATTTTTAATTATTTCATCTCTTTCTCATCCTTCATAAATTCTCTTTGTATAAGTTTTATAATAGTATAGCACTTCTTGGTTATAATTTACAAAGAAATTCATATATATATATTAAGTGTTCTCAAAACTTTTCTACCTGGAGGGTGTGTGATTTAAAAATTTGGATATCACTGCTTTAAAATGGCACTTTATGTTTTTAATTTATGAAATGAAGACAAAGTGGAATAAAAGGGAACAGAGTTCTACAGATGTATTACCTATTTTGTAGGTACAACTACTGCATTATTATATAAGTAGCATCTTGTTGCTCTTTCAAGCAGAAAACACTAAGCTAAGTGACATTTTTGCTACACTTACGAGCTTTGTACATTTATCATTGACCTGTTTTTGCAAATATCTAATGACATTTATAATGCTCTTGAAAAATTAGGAATAATGCCCTTCATTTTGGGAAAATAGTATCTATTTATTGTCTCCCATCAGGCATTTTAGTTTATAAAGTTTCAATGAAAAATAACATTATGACTTGTTCTAGTCAGTCTTTCTCTAGGTCTGTGGTTCTCACTCTTTATTTGCCTTTCATGTGCACAATACATTTTCATCAGTAACATCTTAGTTCATTACTAGCCCTGTCAATGATGTAGAAGAACTTCTAGACTTTTGTGTTCACCCTAGTCTTTCCACTATAGTTCATCTACATTGATAACGCTTGCTAGTAGGCACTTAAAAAAGAGGAGAGTTATATTTAATCAGAGTTATGAACCCATAGATATCAATTGCTATCAGTAGATATCAAATGCCATAGCAACTCCTATTTACCCCATCCCAAGGCAGGATGCTGTTCCTCATGGTTGGTGTATCTGGTGATTAATGTGTTGTAAAAAACTCCCAGTAAGAAACTCACTTAGCTATTGTTGGGCTCCCATTTTTGCTTGCGTAGTATTTCTTTCTGAGGAACTCATGGTTTCTGTATGATTTTTAGGCAACTCACGGTTTCCATTTGATTCTGAACACACCTTCTGAACAAGCAGCACCAGTTTTTAATTAGGATTCAGCCCTCTTCCACTGCTTCTAGCACCCTGCTGCCTTCACCTACTCTTGATGAGTCAATTTCTCAGGCAAAGGCAGAAGAATTTGGGATGAAGACCTAAGTATCATTAAGTAATTTGCCTTACTTTGACAGAACTTAGTGATATTTTTATAAGTCAAAACATTCTTTTGCCCAAAGCCGGGTAATACATACAAACTTGAGGTTTGCTGTTAATGTTAAACTAAATGTACGCCATATATAACCTAGACAGGCATGCTTTTGAGTTTAGAATCCTCCACTTTCTAGATTTGTGACCTTGGGCTAAATTTCCCTGAGTCTCAGTTGACTAATCAGTGATATGTGAAGCAACCGCCCTACAGGCTTTTTTTAAATCAAATGAGCATATGTATATAAATATGTAGTATAGTGCTTAACACACAGATAATGTTTTGGTTCTTTGTGAATATGAGCATTTTTTTCCCACATTTGTCTTTTCAAACATGTATATACTATGTATTTCCCTTTAATTATCTAAATTTTATAAGACACATATCTAATCCCTTTATAATTGGGTTTCATCCACTAACTCCATAAATATTGGCATGCAAAATAATCAAGACTGTAGTAGATACTGTGGGAAATACCAGTTTGAAAGTTAATGCAGTTACCAAACTTGACCTCAGTCCTGAATCAATTTAGCAGCATTAGTAATGAAGAAGGAAGAGGAAGATAAAAGCCACTTATGAAGGAGGAATTATATTACCTGGAAATGAATTGGGTGTTAGAGTGGACTTAGAGAATGGTGGTGCAATTAATGGAAGTAAGAAAGCTACAGAGAAACACTGGTTTCCTACGCCTTGATAATGATTTTCTACTTGAAGTTGATATTACAGAAAGACATTTAATAAAACCAGCAGTTGGAAAGACAGCATCAGAGTATAAAAGAGTTTAAGATTAGAAAGATCTACTGAGAATTCACATAGTGATTCTACATTTTAGGAGCGAGTACGGTCCCTGGTAGAGAAAGCATGGAAAGAAGGGAGTTAAGGAAAGATCCTTCGAGGATTGCCCATGTTTATAGAGCGGTGGTGGGAAGAGAAAGCTGGAAGTTCTATCACAGTGTCTACAGAGTACAGGAGGTGTATGAAGAAGGAGCAGGTGACCAGTGCCACTGAGAGAAATCAAGGCAGACTGGGGCATTACTTAGACCGTTTTCATATGAGGGCTTTGGTAGCTTTTGAAGGAGAAATTCTAAGGAGATAGAAGCAGAGATAAATCTCAGTTAGGGTCTTGGCAATAAATGGCACACTTAAAATGGGTAATTTGATGAAAGTTTAATAAAGGAATTGTATAGAAACGTGGGCAAGGTTCAAGGAAAGTAGCAAGGAATGAGGTTGTTCTAGCAGCAAAGGGGGAGGTATGATCATCTCTGGTCTGAAGGGACAAGGGAAAGGAGAGGTTCTTGGCGCTGGAAGATGGTAGCTGTATGGAAAAGGCCACCTGGTACCACCTGTAGCCTTTGATCAAAGGATGTATCTAACCTTACTCTTCATTGTCCTGCTGTCCTCTGTCTCCTCCCAGTACCCCCCATCTCCTCCCAGTGCCCGTGACCAAATTCAACAAAACAGTGAAGACCAAAAGAGTCTGTTGATGTGGTTCATACAAGTGATTTTCTCAGGACCCAGAGCAAGGTGGAGGATGGCTGTGGCTCTAGAGGGGAATAAGGGCAATATTCAGCAAAAGATTAGAAAACAAATTGCTAGTAAGGAGAGTTACAAGAACATTGGAGCATTACCCAATTCATTTGAAAAATCCTCATTTACTAGGAGTAAACTTTTGTACCTTAAAAAAAAATCAATAATTTATTATCCCCTGCTTTTTGGGAGTACTATAAAGTCTAAATAGGAAAGACATGAAGACTTTATCCTTCATGTGGCAATTTTTTCTTTATTATGGTTAGTCTGCCCTGGCATTCTGCATTCTATCAGTAATGAATTGTCTGCTCTCATTATTAAGAAAACTTACGCCCCAACTGCATATGGTATTCAAGAAGTTTAATTCATAAATGCATTTCTTCATATATAAAGCATAGCTATTTTGTCATTATGTGCATCTGTTAAATACGTGAAACATGAAGGAATTTTTTGACAGTTCATATTCATATGTCTTAATTTGACAGATTTATTTACATTGTGTTTAAGAAGATATTGTGACATAATAATTGACATTTAATAGGCTTATTTCTCACATTTAGAAGCGATCACGAGGCTTTGCTCACTTGGGGAAATGTGTCAGCCCATTATAAGAGTTTTATTAATGCTTTTCTAGAGGTAGATTGATAAGTAGATTGTTAGCGCAAAGATGTTAAAGTACTTTTAAAGATACTATAGCTCTAAAGTATCTTTTACAGTGCAAATAATATCTGAGGTTTGATCATACCAAAATAAAGTCCAAAGGGGCAAGTGTCCCAGAGACATTTTAGTTCTCAGTAACAAACCAACTCAATCTAGATTAAACACAAATGGAAATATATTTTATACTAATATAAATGTATATTAATACAAATGTGTTTATTACTTCTGTGAGAAACTCGTATGGTTATCTCCCAGAAATATGTGTAAGAATTGTAGCTGAGATTCACAAAAGACCAGAACGAGGAATTTAGAAACTATCAGGTACTTTGGCTGCCATTCTCTATGTCTCTCCCTCCCTGCTTCCCTCTTTCCCCTCTTCTGTGTCTCTGTCGCTCCCTGTCTCTCTCTCTTTCTCTTTCTGTGAGGTTGCATGGTTTCTTTTCTCTGCCAGTGTTTGTTCATCTGCTTCATTCTTCTTTCTGCAGACTGGATTTTTCTGTATTATTTCTCTATGGCCTAAATGTGGTCTTTTACAACCCATACTTTATGTGTCCTTGGCTTAGAAGTATACCACCTGCAGCTGATAGGGTCTGTCCCGTCTCGGGGATGAAAAAGGGAGAATTATAAATAAGACTCGCTTGTTGAGTACGAGCATTCATTGGATTGGCACCCTCTAGTCTATAATCAGTTTTGCTCAGTTTGTTATTTCTTAAGGCACGTGAGCAAGATTAGTACCCCTTGAAACCACCAAAGATAATCTGTGGTATTATTTTATATATATATATATATATAAATCTTTTCAGGGAATTTGATTGTTTCTTTTAAATTTCCACACGAATCTTTACAGATAGCACACTCAAGTTCAGCTAGCAAATAGAAATCCAGTTCCATACTCTGTAGTGAGTTCACAACACATTAAAGGATTAAAAAACATTTCAAGTAAAATATTGATTACTATGTCAGTATTCTATTGAAAAATTGTGTTCATTTGTCTGTTTCATTCCTCATAGGAAGTGCTTTAACTATGCATACCACCAAGGATAATGATGAATACTTGTAAAACACCTGTAAAAACATTAGAATCAATTTAAATTATATTTTGATTACAGATAAAGCAAATTCATTTTCAATATTAAGCAATTCTATAAACACTGGCATTTACCCTTCTCCCTCAATTTCCAGGGAAAGAGGAATGCATTTTGGTTAGATAGAGAACATTTTAGTAGTTCCTAATGTTTGTTCAATATACAGAACAGTATGTCAAAAGTAGTATTTTTTATCACCAGAATTTATTAGTTTGTTGCTCTTGTGAGTCATTCACTTACCAACCATTTTCAAATATCTATTTATACAAGGCATGGTACTTACTGCTAAGAGGATGTATAAACTTTGAATTTGATCAAGATCCTTCTCTTAAGGAACTTAAAATCTAATTGTCTAACACAGTCTACTTGACTACTATATGAACTGGAAAGTAGTATGTATAATAAGAGAAGTATAGATCGATTTATATTCAGAGGAATAAACAGTTATTTGTGTTGGTGATGGCAGCCTGGGGAAGAGATTGGAGAAATCTCATGAAGAAAATAGAATTTCAGCTAGGAATGTTCAGGAATCAAATATATAGATATATATAGGCAAAATAAAAACAATACATTTTCAGTAAGGACTGAAAATCAGGGAAATAAAGGGGTTTGTTTATTAAACAGTCAGAAGTTATGATTAGTTAGTCCAAAAGGTACAGAAAATGGAAACAATGAAAAGCAAGATCTTTGTATTCTCAATTGGAGAGTTTAAACTTTGTTCTCATAATACTTGGAGAACCTATCATTTGTTCTTCTATCATAGATATATTAATGCCTGTTAATTTTTTTAATTGTTGACTTTCAATTTGTTATGGTTTGAGAAAAAAAATGCAGTGTCACTCTAGCTAAAGAATACAGACTGTTTTCAACTCTCGGCTTACTTGAAATCAGCTTTTAGGTTGAGGCAAACACATGTTCACAGTTAAAGGTGTTAAGTACAGATGCCACAGAACAGTTTGTGATTAATTACCAAATGAGTGATGTAGACAATGATAGCTTTAAGTTTAGGAGAAGTGGCCTCAGGATTAGCTGTCTGAGACTAGGCTGTTCACACTGAGTAGAATATTGAAGGATTCCCCTCAGCCATTTCCTTGTGGTCTGCTTGCTGGTTTCCAGAACTGTTTTGGCATTTTTTGAATCATAATTTCATGTCCTAAATATTTCGGGCCAAGTGTCATTGTGATTTTATATAGTTTTACTGAGTTATTCATCTTCTGTAAAGTCATTTTTGCTACTCAGATAGAAATGAAAATATGTACACTAAGGTTGCAATCTCTAGATACAAGGAAAAGTGGGAATATGTTTTACCTCTAAAACTGCCAGACATCTATTATTCTGACTCCTGAATGGATAGGTCAAGCCAGTCTTAAGCATTTAATTACCACAGTTGAGGGGTAACATTAAATGTAGCAGTCTCTTTATTTGAGACAGTTTCTGTAACCTGGTGAAAATAATCACTTTAGTGCTGAATGTTAAGTGTTTTTTAGTGACATCAAATCATGTTCCCATGCTTCAACAAGTTGGATTGGGAGTTCCCATTACTATAATAGAATAAGTTAGTATGTTTCTTACCCAGTTTCCAGAAAAATGTTAATGATTAGAATGTTCACAATTTTAGATTTTTCTTTTGTGCTGAAGAAGTAACAAAGAAATCAAAATTCAAGTTAGTTTGGTAGCTTGTGTTATCCATTGATACATGCTAATGGCTGTGCTTTTTTGTTGGTATGTGTCAGCAGTCATTTTTCTTCTGGCAAATGTGATAGAGTTAAACATGTTAGTATTTCATGGGAGTTTTGTGAAAGACCATCAAGAATTTGTATGAACCCTTTCTTGAGTAAGTACAACAGCCTTACTGGTAATGATAAAAGACTGGCGACAGGGAGACCAGTTGTCTTTTATCCTTTCTTTTCTTAATCTTGTATTTAGTGGGTGTACACAAATATTTTCAATAATCAACCAGCATATAATTGAGAATTTACTGTGTACCTTTAGCAGGAGCTTTCTAGAGGACCCAGAAAGTCTATGTGTAACATGCACTCATATTCTCAATAACCTTAGTTTAACTCAATAAACAAAAATTACCCCAGTATTATATTTTATAAGACAGTTAAGTGCTAAATTGACATAGATGTTCAGAAAAGGAGTAATCAAAGTCTTCAAGAAATCAAGGAAGACTTCTTGGAGATGAGGAGACTTACACTGGATCTCAGGAGCCATAAAGGCAGAAAGAAGGGTTTCTCTGAAAAGAGCAGCAAGCACAATGAACGTGGACTTGGGTCTGACTGGAGTAGAGGGTGCTGATTGGGATCTGCTGGAAGATAAGATGAGTCAGGTTTGACCAGATTAAGAACATGATCCCAGTGTTTCACATTGTCTTAAGCAGTCTCACAACTAGCTAAATGATTCTTCTTCCTGTGTATAACTCTTCAAAGCTTTAAAAAGGAATGTTTGAATCCTCAAATCTTTTTTTTTTTGCTTAAATATGCTTGTAATTCAATTAAGATATTATAATTAGCTATATTACCTAAATTAGAAAAGAAATATAATCAACTACTTTGACAGTCTTTGCTTACATATGCTGTTGTCTTTATATTCTGGGGAAAAGTTTGGTAAAAATCCATTCATTCAGAAGAATTTGGTGAGCATCTTCATTGTGGCAAGCAGTAAATACCAGACCAGAGTTGCTGCCTCCATAGACCAGTCTAGTCGTCGAAGGGAGTAGCAGAAATGGGAAATGGTCAGGAAAATGGTCATTCCGGGAAGAGAGGGTATGTTGTAATTTTCAGTAAGGTGATCAGAGAAGGGTAACTAAAAAGAAGATAGTTCTTCAGAATCAGTGAGCAAAAGTTTATAATGAATATCTATGAGACTTTTTAAAAGCTTTGAAAGTTGATTTTTTTTCATAAGAATGTATTTTCTAAGGTATAAAAGGAAACTAAACTAGATGCTTAATTCCTTGTGCCCACCTAATGATTTTTCAGATGAATGCACTGGACACCCTTGGTCAGACTGCTTTGCATAGAGCCGCCCTAGCAGGCCACCTGCAGACCTGCCGCCTCCTGCTGAGTTACGGCTCTGACCCCTCCATCATCTCCTTACAAGGCTTCACAGCAGCACAGATGGGCAATGAAGCAGTGCAGCAGATTCTGAGTGGTGAGTTAAAATAGACCAACAGGGCATTTTATGTTTTCTCTTCCATCCCTGCTGAAATACACAGACAAACTTTGCAGTGTTTACTTTGCCTGAAGTTTTTCTCGTGCCTTTTCTTGCAATTTAGCCTGTGGACTTCCCCATCTCCCTTTTTTGGTAGGGTAAGGTAGGTGTCATGGGAAGGAAGCAGATACAGCTTTTAATTTTTTTAGCTTTAAGTTGAAAACCTGACTCATGAGTGTTCTGAACAAAGGTGACTTAAAACTCATATAAACAGTGTGGAATTATGGTAGCTATAAAATCTATCAAATAGAGAAAATTATAAATCATTCATATGGTAATGACATTTAATTAATTGTTCCTACCTGTGTAAAATTCTGACATGCTTTTAAAATTCTTAACTTCACTGCATTATTATAAAA
This sequence comes from Pan paniscus, assembly GCF_029289425.2. NCBI lineage: Eukaryota > Metazoa > Chordata > Mammalia > Primates > Hominidae > Pan > Pan paniscus. The sequence continues at coordinate 26,167,450 of NC_073256.2, forward strand.
TTATCTTGTCTTTTTCTGGCTTAAATATAATTATAGGCCGGGCACAGTGGCTCACGCCTGTAATCCCAGTACTTTGGGGTGCCGAGGCAGGCAGATCACGAGGACAGGAGATCGAGACCATCTTGGCCAACATGGTGAAACCCTGTCTCTCTTAAAAATACAAAAATTAGCTGGGCGGGGTGGCGCATGCCTGTAGCCCCAGCTACTTGGGAGGCTGAGGCAAGGAGAATTGCTTGAACGCGGGAGGCGGAGGTTGCAGTGAGCCAAGATCACGCCACTGCACTCCAGCCTGGAGACAGAGTGAAACTCTGTCTCAAAAATAAATAAATAAATAATATATATATATATATATAAAATTATAAAATTTTGCTGAATGTTTCATCGTCTGCCTGGTATAGTGTTAGATATTTTAAATATAAACTGATAAGAAAATAGATAGTGGCTTCCTAAGTCCCAAAACTAGAGGAAGTAATGCAGTCTACCTACTGACAAAATGAACTAGAATCAAAAGTTTAGCATAATTAACCTCTTTCCTAACCTTTTAATTTTGTCTGTGGATTATATCTGCTATGGAATGAAATGACAAACCAGAAGAGTAAAATGTAGAAGGCTATAGACTAGGAGTCAGAAGTCCTGGTTACTTTTTTCTACCTACAGTCTGGTAGTTCTTAACTCTATCAGGTACAGTGCCCGCTTTTTATAAAGAATGTCTTATGACATCTCCTTATGACATTTCAGAAGTGAAATTCATAGATAATATGACCTAACTGTATAGGTACCTTCCCAAAAATCTATATAAAACGCCCTAACTAGGTCGGGCATGGTGGCTGACGCCTGTAATCCCAGCACTTTGGGAGGCCGAGGTGGGCGGATCACGAGGTCAGGAGTTCCAGACCACCTTGGCCAACATGGTGAAACCCGCATCTCTACTAAATGTTAAAAAATTAGCCGGGTGTGGTGGTGCGTGCCTGTAATTCCAGCTACTCGGGAGCCTGAGGCAGGAGAATCACTGGAACCTAGGAGACGGAGGTTGCAGTGAGCCAAGATCGCGCCACTGCACTCCATCCAGCCTGGGTGACAGAGCGAGACTCCATCTCAACAAAAAAAAAAAAAAAAAAAAGAAAAAAATGCCCTAACTATAATATAAAGGGAAAATAGCAATAAGTTACAATAAAATAATTTATAGTTCTTATGTAAATAGATTGGACACGACTATATTAGAAGACAAAACATGACCCCACAGATTTCTAAAGGGACCCCAAGAAATACAGCCCAGTTGAGAATCACTGCTATATGATGCAACAGGGACCCTTCCAGGGCTTGTAGAGATTATGATATGTGTATATTGTGATAGGAAGATCAGAGCTAAATAGCATAATAAAACTAATTGTGCAACATTGTGAAAACTATTGATGAGGATTTATTTTCCTCATGCTAGGTCATTCGTAGATAGTGATCATTCTACTTCAGCCTTAATGGTGATCTTGAGACGGGAAGATTTAGAAGGAAATCTATCTAGCATGTCTTCACTATCAACATGAGTAAGATCCAGCTGAACAAATGAAATTTCCTATATAAATTTCAAGCTTGAACTCAAAAAAAAAAAAAAAAAAAGACTTTGACTTCCTGTTTTTATGGAGTGATAGAACATTTGCTTAAAGGAGATATTACTCCTTGCCTAGGAAATATTTCTTCCCTCTCAGTAAATTCTAGTGATTTCTAAAAGTTGTGATTTTTGTTAAAATTTCTAAATTTTCTCATTTTACTGAGAATCACTTAGTACCGAATTTTAAGTTAGTTTCTGTATGTTTTAACCATAAGTCAGGCAAACACATAGCTTTGCCTCAAATTATGTGCATAGCTTTTAGAGGTAATTAACAAAATGGAGAAGAAAGTATTGAATGAATCAAGCATATCAGATCCATATAATACTTTTAAAATGTCTTCTTACTGAATGCAGTTAGAATATATGAGTTCTGGCAAAAGATAAAACGAAATACTGAATACAAATGAAATATTTTTCTTCGATTATTTTGATAAATCTCCTTTAAAATTGATTTTTGAAATAAGACATTATATAGGTAATTAAATGCTTAATTTAGAACATGCAGAACTTTTTAGTTTAATTCTTTATTGATCTGGAAAGCTAATACAAATAAAAAATATATATAGGAAAATTTTGCCCTCCAAAAGGTTTTTTTTTTTGTAATGGGAATTGTTTCTTATTTGAAATAGGATATAAGTTTTTAAACTACTATTTTTACCAGGAATTTGTATGTCTCTGTAGACTATGGACCATGCATTAGCTGAACTTTTTAGTTCTTTATTAACCCAATATCAGGTTATATCTATAATGACTTCTGAAAGAATATATTAATATCAGTCAAATAAGATGTATAGTAATTTGTTTTGTTCTGGATAACATTTTATAAGATTCATTTAAATACACTTGTTAATACTGGGTTTGAGATCTACTTTAGAAACCTGCACTTTCAACTCCCAAGTCTGTAGTTGCCAGAAGTTTACATTAATAAAGTTTTCATTATAAACTGCTGGCAATATTTATGTCAAAACTAACATCAATGTAAAGAAAACAAGATAAGCAGCTTTTTATGAATTAGCACTTTAAAACATTATTTCCAAAGATTTGATTTCTTTCTCTAGACTTGCTCTTTCCAATATGGTAGCCACTAGCTACATCTGGCTACATTTAAACTAATTAAAATTAAATAAAATGGAAAATCTTTCCATTAGTTACACTAGCCACATTTCAGGTATTCAGTAGTCACACATGGCTAATGGCTACCATTATAGCATGAATAACACTATTTCTAGCACCACAGACAGTTCTTTTGGTCATTTCTTTTAAGTTCGATCTTGACCTGAATTCTTGCGATTGTATAACCCAGTGTGGGATAAGCATTACTTTCATCTACACAGGTAAAGATTAGGCTTATGATAGCTAAATTAAACATTGAAACGCCATTTACAGTGGCACATTGAAATAAGCCGTTAGGACCTGTTGCCAGTCCAATAGTCTAATATTGATCAAACTACTAAGTCTATAAAAGATGTTTTTAAAAATAGGCTGCTTCCAAGCGTTTCTAACTTTTTAAAAACTCTAATGAGCCAGAATAAGGTTGGAGACAAAATAAGAAGCTCATCTTTAATCTTTGATTCTAGGTGACTATAATTTCATGTTCTACAGGCTGAGTGTGGTTGCTCACGCCTATAATCCCTGCACTTTGGGAGGCAACGGTGGGAGGATTGCTCGAGCTCAGGAGTTCAAGACCAGCTTGGGCAACATGGCGAAACCCTGTATCTACTTAAAAATTTTTAAAAATTAGCCGGGTATGGTGGTGCATGCCTGTGGTCCCAACTACTCAGGAGGCTAAGACAAGAGGATCGCTTGAGCCCAGGATTTCAAGACCAGCCAGGGCAACATAGTGAGACCCCGTCTCTAAAAAGAAAGAACTAAACAAATAAATAAATTTCATGTTATACAAACCTAGCATACTTACAAAGAATTTTACTAATATAGTACTTTGCATACAAGCTACTCTTTCACTCATGTTCCTTTTTTAATTTCATTTTTTATATCTCTTTTAATTGTGCATCACTTTATACAAAGTTCCTGGGCTGTATGTAAGTCATTTCAGTTAATACATTTTTCGCATTATTTCTAAAAACAAGTCTATCCTAGGCCTTATTCAAGATTTGTAATAGGTGCAGGTCTCTACAATCTATATAGTAATTAACCAATATTTTAAACATCTTTACTTTCTCCTCTTTAACCAGGGCTAATAATTCTTTTCTCATAGTTCCAGAAGCATTCTTATATTTGCTTAAGACTTTTTGCTTGATTGGAAAATTATACTCTTTAGTAGACAGTCTGCATCAAGATATGTGTTCCAATTTCAAATAGTTCTTAGATTTCAAAAATTTTGCCATATTAAATGTATCCTTAAAGTGCTGTCATCGAAAAATACTCAGTTATAACTCTATATACATAAACAATTGTCTCTTTATTTTGTTGAAATGAAAAACTAAAAATATTACCTGTAGATATTGAAAGGATATATCAGTGAATTTTGTCAAATCCAGAATCACTGTCATAGAGACATAATATACACACAGCATCTTACCTATAAATGCGGTAGTGTATGTGCACACTTATAATGGAGACTAATGAGACAATGAAAGAACAGAATAAGAGCAGCCAAAAAAAGAGCTAAGATTTGACAGACTCATTGACCCCAATACATAGCGGAAATCCATCCAGCAAATGCTTTTGGAATGCTCTCTGTGTGAAAAGGAATATAAAGATGAGCAAGATCTGGTTCCTTTCCTCAACAGTTCTACAAACTAAAATGTAATATAACTCTTAAGAATAATAATTCAAAGATTTACTTTGTTATATGAAACACTCTCTTTTTTCCTCCCTTAATCTCAGCATTTTACCTGCTATTATGATCAAATAAGTAGTTTATCTTTTACTGAAGAATTGTCATAACTTATTCTGTAAAAGCCACTCTCTCCTGAAATCTACAACCTCTTCATAGCATCACTTGATCCTCCCACTTGGACATTGGGCTCAAAAAAGATGTCTCTGATCATAAGATAATGCAATCTTAGATCTGAAAGATTTTCAGCACTCACTTTATAAGGGCAAAAACTAAACTGTTACATGAGTTGTCCAAAGTTGTAGATTATAGAGCCCAGTCTAAAATGTAGGCCTGCTGGAGATCCATCCTTTTGTGTTAACATATGTGTGCTCATTCGAAAAGCCACACTTCACGTACATAAACATACTTTTGGTTGACATATTATAAATTGTTTTCTTTAAAAACTTATTTTATTTGGGTCAATGTGAAATGAATTTTCAGTTTATTTACATTGGATTAATCAAAATAATAACTCATTTGTTAGCCTCTAGACCTAACAGCCCAATTTAATTATATTCTGTTTCGCATTGCTATCATACCTCCAATTATACAAACATTGAAAGTTGCATTTTCCTAAAGCCATTCAATAAATGTGAATTAAACAAATGTCTGTATTTAGTAGCCCTTTTCTGTTCACTGATTGTACTTCACAAGATGATTCTGATTTCAAAACTAGTACATTGAGACTAAAAGAAAAATCAAGGCTGGGCGCAGTGGCTCACATCGGTAATCCCAGCACTTTGGGAGGCTGAAGCAGGAGGATCACTTGAGCCCAGGAGTTTGTGACCAACCTGGGCAACATGGTGAAACCCCATCTCTGCAAAATATACAAAAATTAGCTGGGCGTGGTGGTGTACACCTGTGGTCTCAGCTACTCGGGGCTGAGGTGGGGAGGATTGCTTGATCCTGGAAGGTTGAGGCTACAGTGAACTGTGATCACGCCACTGCACGGCAGCCTTGGTGACAGAGCAACTGTCTCAAAAAAAAAAAAATACATATGTACATACATAAAAAAATTAAACATTAAGTACTGAAAGTTGTGTGGCTTCCCTAGGTTTGTATAACAAATCTATGGCAAAGTTTTGCTACAACATTTAGTAAAACCAAACTAAATAATTTTTCCTCCTGAACTACTTTGCAATCCCTCAAGAACCATTTTTGTTTCCAAAATCAATGCAGTTGGAATATATGAGTTTGGATATATATATGAGTTCTTTCCTTCCTTTTATGCAGAGAGTACACCTATACGTACTTCTGATGTTGATTATCGACTCTTAGAGGCATCTAAAGCTGGAGACTTGGAAACTGTGAAGGTAAGTCAGTGCCCTTAATATCTGGAATAGCACTGTTGAACTTTGCTAACCAATTCATTTTTAAGCTTCTAAGTATATCTACTCAAATACAAACAGTAAAAAGGTTGAACAGAGTCATGGGCAGGAAAAATCTGTACTACTATTAAGGAATTCCCAGTATGTGCCTTGTATTTATGAAACCATTTGTATATATATGTGTGTGTATGTATATAGATAGATAGATAGATGGATATATACATACACACACACACACATATACATGGTTTTTAGTAATTTTTCTTCAGGTTACATGAAAGCTCTTTTAATTTCACTTACATTAATTACAGTGTTACTATTTTTGGCTGCATTCACAAAATGTATAAACTAGATCGAGCCCAGACATTAGCAGGATGACATTTGAAACAATATTTCTTGATCTTTTCTCAGAGGTTCACACATTTATTCTAGGAAAGCTTTCCTGTGATCCCTCAACAGTGGAATTATTCATATGCAGAAGATAGATTTTTTCCCTGTGTAGCTCTACTTGCTTCAAAAATTTTATCAGTCTGTATTTGTGGTACAGAAACAATGATTGTAGTTTTATTTTTTTTCAAATATAGTCATATTCTAATACTAAGTATGCTTTTTTAAAACACACATTTCCCATCTATAATCATTCACTTAGGGATGAAGTTAGCAAAAGTTTTTTGTTTGGAGGTTGGTCTTCTGGGGTTTGTTTTTTGTTGTTTTTTACGAGACAAGGTCTTGCTGTTTTGCCCAGGCAGGCCTCAAACTCCTGGGGCTCAAGCACTCCTCTTGCCTTCCCCTGCCTACTATCAAAGTAGCTGAGACTACAGGCGTGCACCACTGCACCCAACTTTGCCTTTATTATTTTTATAGAAAAGTTAATAGCAAATTTGCTATTGACACTCAGTACTTTTTACGACGTACTGTCAACTTTGTCACCTCTTCTTAAGCAAACTTTTTGCGATTTTTAGCAAACTAATTTTAGCATTCTTGATAACATATACTGGTTGAAAGTGACGGTAAACACGTTTTAAGCTCTGTTGCCTAGAAATTTTATTTTTGTTTTAATATGTGGGCACTTCCAGGATCACTTCCAACTTACGATAGCATCTAAGTTATTTAAAGAATAATAGTAAATTTTAGTTGTGATAGCCACTAGGGAGAAATTTTTATGTTGTCTTAAATCTAAAACTGTACATTTTTTCTTAAAAATGCTTCGTCACTTGAAATGTATTCTAATAAAAGAAAATTCTTAAATATAAAACGATTAGGCTTCCTTTCAGAGCATGATCATCTCAGTGCTGGAATTGCTATATGTGCTTATTATAATTAATACATACTTTATTTTTAAAGCATACAGTTTTAAATTCCATGTGTTTTGTATACGATAAGCAGATGTATACTACAGCTTTTAGGTTTCTTAAACAATCCATTCACAGTGAAGGCCTAATTTATTTTGATCTGTGGAATGGAAGTAGCAAAAGAAAACAAAGCAGCACAAATTGAGTGAGAATTAGGCCTGGTAAATTTCTTCCCCAAGAGACTTTAGAAAGTAGTAGAATTGAGGTTTTAGAAGAAAAGGCTGCCTGTTTAATAAAGCATTTGAAATTGTGAAAAGTAAGTAGGAAGGATGTAAAATTGCTTTGCCATTCGAAAGAAAACTGAAACAGAATAAAGAATTTCTAAATCTTAAAAATCAAATATTTAATAAGCAGGATGGGCTTCTATTTCTGTAGCCTCACAAAATGAGTTGTGTTTCATTCCCTACCTGTTCCTATTTTGTCCATATTCTGACAAATAGAATAATAATAGAGTTAATTTAGAATGTAAGAACCAGTGGGGGAAAGCAGCATTAGGAAGAAGCTTCAATCATGTCAGACTCCTTAGAGGGTGTTTATTATCAATTTTTGCATCTTTTCTTTTTGATTTATGTATTTATTCATTTTTTATTTAATTTGATTTATCAATTATGCTATTTATATATTAATATAGCCACAGACTCATTTGTCATGAAAAGATATTTGACCTGGTCAGATTACAATAGCTCTTCAGATTTCAGAGGCTGGTGCATTTCTGTATAGAGTTGATGAAACTGTGAACTCGCCTTTACTGCCCAGACTCCTTCCTGTCATGTGAAAATTACACCACTTAAAAAGCGCTTATTTTTATCCTACCTGTGTGAAAGCTTCTTGTCTTAGTCTATTTGTGCTGCTATAAAAAAATACCATAGACTGGGCAATTTCTAAGCAATAGAAATTTATTTCTCTCAGTTCTGGAGGCTAGGAAGTCCAAGATCCAGGTACTGGTAGGCTTAGTGTCTGGTGGGGACCCCGTCTGTCTGCCTTCAAGGTGGTGTCTTGTTGCTGCCTCTTCTGGAGGGGACAAATGCTGTATCCTCACTTGGCAGAAGGCGGAAGGGCAAAACAGCCAAATGCTGTGTGAAGCCTCTTTTAGAAACGCCTTAAGCCCACATTCAGGAGGGAAGAGTCCGCATGACCCAGTCACCTCCTTAACACTATTGCATTGGAGATTAAGTTTCAACATGAATTCCAGAAGGACACAAACATTCAACCCGTAGCACTCCTACTTCCTCTATCAGTAGAAATTTTTCAGGTTCTTAATTTTTATGTAATAATAGCTTATTACTGTGGCGGAAGTGGCAGCAAAATTAGTGAATACCTGAAAATCCCCAGGGACCCTGCAATCGTCCTTTATAGCCTAGAGCATGCTATTGTCTGCTCTGCTTCATTTGCTTTTTCTATTTTTCACTGCCTTTCTTCTGATCACTTCCCTCAAGTTGGATAATTAGGAAAGTAAGCGATGATACATGATGTAGCAGAAAGACTAAGAGGTTAAAAATCAGTAAAGCAGGGTTTGAGTCTTTATTCTACCCCTTACCAACTGTTTGACAAGGATAACTCACTTAACCTTCATCCCTGATTTATTTATCTGTAAAGTTAATTTATAAATTAATCTCCATCCCTGGTTTGTTATCTATCAACTTCTTAGACATATAATAATTTCCTCGCTGAAAGAATATGATATTCTTTTTTTTTTTTTTTTTTTTTTGAGATGGGGTCTCACTCTGTCACCAGGCTAAAGTGCAGTAGTGCGATTTCGGCTCACTGCAACCTCTGCCTCTGGAGTTCAAGCAATTCTCCTGCCTCAGCCTCCCAGCGAGTAGCTGGGACTACAGGCATGCGCCACCATGCCCAGCTAATTTTTGTATTTTTAGTAGAGATGAGGTTTCACTATGTTGGCCAGGATGGTCTCGATCTCTTGACCTCGTGATCTGCCTGCCTTGGCCTCCCAAAGTGCTGGGATTGCAGGCGTGAGCCAACGCACCTGGCCGATATTCTTTATAAACTGTAAATTATTATTCAGATATTATCATTACTCACTTATTACCACCAGTGATACAGTCTTTCATTCCTTCCGTGGCATCCTGCTGCTTTGTAAACAAACGGAGCTTACAATTTAGATTGTGCTGAAATAGATTGTGCTGAAATTGAAGCATTCAGAGAGAGATAAGGAGACATAGAAGAGATTTGGAGGACATCTCTGAAAGAGATGGAAGTAAAGCCCAAAAACTAGGGTATGATTAAAAAACCAGTTTAACTTGTAAAGGTAAGCAAACATTGCCCCAAAAGTCAAGGAAAGCACTGTTGACTACATAGCTTTGCTACAGTCAATCAAAAGACCCAGGGAGTGGCCCAGGCAGAAAAATATTTTTCCAGAGCCTTTTTGCTTGCTTGACTCACATTAGAGATGGCAAGAGCTCTCTGGTTACATAGTCAACTGAGGTTGGTGTTAGCACAAGCAGATACGCTATGACAAACAGTAGAGCATATCTCAGGGAGGAAAGACTTACAAAGATAAAACAGCAAGGCATTATTTGCTTTGGAAATGCTTGCTTTATTGTGGGTTTTTCTATTTGATTCCGATTTTGGTCAGGAAATGTTGAAAAACATTAATTTGCTCTGTACATAATAAAAAATATTTGTCGTCACTGTAAGGCATAGTGCTGATTTCTAAACATTTGTATTGTCTAATCTTTGGAAATAAATATTCATTAGAAAATTATAATTTACTTATCCAAGATGTTGAACTATTTTGGGGCAAAACATGTGAATAAACAGTAATGTTCGTTTTGTGTTTGTCTTTGTGTGTGCACCACGAAAGCAACTTTGCAGCCCTCAAAATGTGAATTGTAGAGACTTAGAGGGCCGGCATTCCACGCCCTTACACTTCGCAGCAGGCTACAACCGCGTGTCTGTTGTAGAGTACCTGCTACACCACGGTGCCGATGTCCATGCCAAAGACAAGGGGTACGTGTTAGAAGTTAGCTGTTTGGGAGTCATTCTCTTCATGCTTAAAAAAATTTAAAATATTTTTGAAGTCTTAGATTTTTTCTGTATTAAAAAAGTAATCCTTATTTTTTGTTTAAAACATAAATTAAAACATAGAAATGTGCCAGGCATGGTGGCTCACGCCTGTAATCCCAGCACTTTGGGAGGCGAAGGCGGGCGGATCACCTGAGATCAGGAGTTTGAGACCAGCCTGACCAACATGGGTGAAACTCTGTCTCTATTAAAAATACAAAATTAGCCAGGCGTGGTGGCACATGCCTGTAGTCCCAGCTACTTGGGAGGCTGAGGCAGGAGAATCACTTGAACCCGGGAGATGGAGGTTGCAGTGAGCTAAGATCTCACCATTGCACTCCAGCTTGGGCAACAAGAGCGAAATTCCATCTCAAAAAAAAAAAAAAACATAGAAATGTACAGTATAGAAAGTGAAAATTTCCTGTCAGCCCACCTCCTGCTCAGAGATACAGCATTAAAATGTTGACCTTATTCCTCCAGATATTGTAAATGCATAGACTTGTGTGTGTGCTGTGGTGATGGTGGTGGTGGTGATTTTTAACACAAATGGTGGTGCCATCCTATATGGTCTGCTTTGCAGTTTGCTTTTTTCCACCCAGTAGTGTATCTTGAATAGTCTTCCCATATCAGTACTTAATAGTCTCATTCTTTTAATGCTTGTATATAGTATTTTATTACATTATATGAATTTTGTTTTGTTTTGTTTTTGAGACAGAGTCTCGCTCTGTCGCCCAGGCTGGAATGCACTGGCACAATGTCGGCTCACTGCAAGCTCTGCCTCCCAGGTTCACGCCATTCTCCTGCCTCAGCCTCCCGAATAGCTGGGACTACAGGCGCCCGTCACCACGCCCAGCTAATTTTTTGTATTTTTAGGAGAGATGGGGTTTCACTGTGTTAGCCAGGATGGTCTCAATCTCCTGACCTCATGATCCAGCCGCCTCGGCCTCCCAAAGTGCTGGGATTACAGGCGTGAGCCACTGCACCCAGCCCTATATGAATGTTTTTATATAGTCTGTAAGTTATTGTTTATTCTTCTTTTTTGCTATTAAAAATGTACAGTCTCTTCTAAAAAGAAGTCATCCATCCCAAAGACATCAGTATTCCTAGAAGCATAGTTTTATTTTTACTAATTCAGATACTGTATATTTTATATTAGTTTGCTAAATTATTTTGTCTAGGCAAAGCTTAAGGCAGCTACTTAGAAATGTGAGAAAGGTATTTTAACTGATATGAATTCCCGTGTTCTGAGTTAATTTCATATCATCTCAAAATAAGCCAGTAGCTTTCTGTGTAATTACATACAAGTGCACAGTAAAATTAAACTGCACGATTTAGGCCTCATCGAACCATTATGTATTTATTTATCTTTTAAAAGGGACACATCAGACATGAATATTTCAAAGTGTTATAGTGCACTGGAGAGCAATCAGCATTTGCTTCTATTGCTCATTTTAACAGTTAGCATATTTCATCCCAAAACTAAAAAAAAAAAAAAAATGCACTTGATACTTTGCTTCTGCCATGTGTTAACTTCAACATTTTATTCTTTTGATGCACTCTTTTGTGGGAGCATCTTTTTGTCCTTTTAGAATGTCAGCTGCTTACAAATCAGAGCTTAGACTCCTCTCAGAATAGTTTGCCCATTTCTTATCTGAGTAGAGCTTACAGTTGACATCGTCATTTTTCTTACTGAATACTTCTCTGAATTACCTGGATTATGAGTTTTCAATATTTGGCACCTCAATATTTAAACCTGTGCATGGAAATCACCACTGAATCACCACTAGGATTAAACCACTATGATTTAATCACCACTATGATTTACACAACTTTTTACCAAGGTAGAACTTGCCTAAATAAGCTAATTGCATTATATTTTTCATAAGTAAGCATACAATTTTCATTAGGGAAACTCATAAAGATAAGGATTGCTGTGAGTATATGTCCATCCCCAAGAAACTTAGGAAAAAATCTTTACATTGAAAGAACATTTTTGAAATTATTACTCCTTATTTAGAAATGGATAACTATATCTTAAAGAACAGAGGTGGGTGTATTTCTTTTTGCGCAGTGTTCAGTATAGTCAGTACCATAGAAGAATGGTAGGATTTTTATTATAAGAATCATTTTAACTCAAAGGTTTGTTTTATGACTTTAAAATAATTTTCTTTTGTTTAGTGGCTTGGTGCCCCTTCATAATGCCTGTTCATATGGACACTATGAGGTGGCTGAGCTTTTAGTAAGGCATGGGGCTTCTGTCAATGTGGCGGACTTATGGAAATTTACCCCTCTCCATGAAGCAGCAGCTAAAGGAAAGTACGAAATCTGCAAGCTCCTTTTAAAAGTATGTAGTTTAAAAAGTTATGAAATATAACTAATTTTATTTATATTTTGGTTATTACTTGAAAGTAAGTTGGGGTATGTTATTCTATTAAGAACAATACTGCTGTAGAGACTGCTCTCATTTTCTATTTCCCAGAAGACCGTTTATGTGATATGACACATAGCTTTGCGTAGTGCCTAAAGTGAATATCTGAAATGGTTTAAGTCCATGTCATAAAAATTCATCAAACTAGGTTTTAGAAAGAGCTGAAATAGTTTGCATTGCTTGTCTAGTACTTGTAGTATTAATATCAGAAAAAACTGTACAGGAGAAACAAGCTTTTCAATCAAGTTGGGGTTTTTTTCTTTGTTGGCTATTTTATTATTGTTAACTCATTCACTAGTAAACATCAAACATTGTATCTTTTAAGAACTTATTGTAATATCAGATTTTTATTAAAATATAAGATGATCTCTAAATTTGTTCATATAGATTTGAGATACATGTAAAAGTGAAAACTAGTAGTTATATGAAACTAACTATAATTTATGCTCACTTTAAGTTAAAGTATATTTTTAAAAAACGACCAGATGTGTATTTATGAGATTTTCTTTTGCTTTTTTTTAACTACGGAAAAAAAAAAATTGATGTGTTTAAATAAAATTCTTCTCCCTTCACTTTTATGATATCAAATACATTCTTATGAATCTTGAGAAAAACACAATATCTGATACTCATTTTTATTATCACTGGTTGGTAAGAAATAACTTCCAAGTCATTGTGAGTCCATTGTCCAACTTGACTTACAACTAATTTCCGCAGTGAGCCCATGACAGTCTGTGGCCGACCCATAATAAAAATTATTGACTTCTATTTACTTTATTTAATAGCTATTGGTAATTAAACTTTTAAAATCTATAATTTTTAATACATTTATATCTAATTTCATGATAGATGTTAAGACTTAGGATAAAAATATTAAAAATATTACCAAACTTTATTCTTACTGATGGCCTTTAGAATTAAGTCCTTTTTTACCAGTGTGTCTTACTCTACTCTCTTCTTTTTCATACCTACTGAGTATCTTTATGTAATTGAATCTGGTCAAAATTAACATCCATGCTATTCTTCAAAGTAAAATAGGTTTCCAAAGACAACTTGGAGTCTGAGAAAAAGTGTATTATATAAGTTGTCTCAAAGATACTTAACACTCTCCCTACTTTATCATCACCATTGATCCTGAAGCTTTGACTGTGTAGTATTAATAGTTAGAAAGCTGATCCATTATATTACTAAGTAGGAATTTTGCAAAGTATTTTTCAAAATGCATATAGAGTAGATATCTTCCCCAGAGGAACAAAGGTAGAGTAAATTAATTACCTACCTACCTACCTAGCTACTTACTACAGAAAATACAAACCCCATTTGGTTTTTCTTCTTTGTAGCATGGAGCAGATCCAACTAAAAAGAACAGAGATGGAAATACACCTTTGGATTTGGTAAAGGAAGGAGACACAGATATTCAGGACTTACTGAGAGGGGATGCTGCTTTGTTGGATGCTGCCAAGAAGGGCTGCCTGGCAAGAGTGCAGAAGCTGTGTACCCCAGAGAATATCAACTGCAGAGACACCCAGGGCAGAAATTCAACCCCTCTGCACCTGGCAGGTAAGCGCCCCCAGTGCCTCCAAGCCTCCTTTTCCTTTCTCGGACACCTAATACAGTTTACTAAAAGACGAAAGCCATGCTGAACACAAATGGGACTACTTAGTAAAATGCTCTTGATTGACATAGTTTTGTATAGTTTCTTATTGTGAAGTCCCTCCATTATGTGATAATAGTATTAGCTTTTGAAGCAAAAAGTATTAAAACCTTAACATTTTCTGGTCCTTATTACATATGTATGTATTTTTTTTCTTTTAAGCTGACACGTTTCCTGTATTTTTTTTACTCTAAATAGCAGGCTACAATAACCTGGAAGTAGCTGAATATCTTCTAGAGCATGGAGCTGATGTTAATGCCCAGGACAAGGGTGGTTTAATTCCTCTTCATAATGCGGCATCTTATGGGGTAAGCATACTAACATTAAAATCTAGAAAACTGACCAGACGTGGTGGCTAACGCCTGTAATCTCAGCACTTTGGGAGGCCGAGGCAGGTAGATCACTTGAAGTCAGGAGATCGAGACAATCCTGGCTAACACGGTGAAACCCCGTCTCTACTAAAAATACAAAAAATTAGACGGGCATAGTGGCGGGCGCCTGTAGTCCCAGCTACTTGGGAGGCTGAGGCAGGAGAATGGCGTGAACCCGGGAGGCGGAGCTTGCAGTGAGCCCAGATCGTGCCACTGCACTCCAGCCTGGGTGACAGAGCGAGACTCTGTCTCAAAATAAATAAATAAATAAATAAAATAAAATCTCGAAAACTTCCCTGGCATTTACGACTTTATTAAATGCATACTATGCATTAAGTAAGTAGATATCTAACTAATAGCATGATTTAGCATAATTTTAATCTTTTGTTCAGAGTTTTGGTGTATCTTCCCGGCTAAGCTTAACTACCTTTTGGCCAACAGTCATGCTTTTTATTGCTTTTTGGTCTCAGCACATTATCAAGCACAATAATAGGCATGTAATGAGTGCTCAGTTTATATTTATCAATAATGTAATATAATAAATATATATAATATAAAATAATATAATAAATATCAATTTCTTAATTCTACCTCAAGTATATTTTAAAAACTATAAAAGCTGTGCGGCTGTTATACAGGCATGGAAAGTATGTTGGCTTACATTTATCATCAGCACCTTAAAAATATTCGAGTAGCAGGCACAGTGCCATGCGCCTGTAATCCCAGCCATTCAGGAGGCTGAGGTGGGAAGATCGCTTGAGCCCAGGAGTTCAAGGCCATCCTGATCAACATAGTGAGACCTCATCTAAAAAAAAAAAATTAAATGGTTGAGCAGTTGATATATATGGTTTCAGAGAGTAGGAATTACTAGCTAAAACCTCCAGGTGAAAGTCCAGAGTTATCCTTTCAAACACTGTCATCAGTTGTAAGAGGAAGAGAAATGGATTGCAGTGCCTTGATGCCGTATGTCAGAACTGACTGACTGGAAGTAACTAAGGCCCACTCAAGCCTGATGGCTCACGGCAGAAATAGGATGAATGCTCATGTGCTTGACAGTTCATCCACTTAATCCCTTCTTGACTGTAAAAACCCACAGATGCCAGTTCATACGTACCAGGTGTTCTCACAGTTGGAATCACTATTGATAGAAGGTGGTTTCTAGATTTGCAAAAGCCTGACAAACTATAAATAAAAACCAAACCAAACCAACCACCTTGATTACCATATTCTTCCTCCTACCGCCTTCTCCCTGGCCTTTTGTAATGAGACTGTCGTCTCTCAGACCCATTTTACAAAGACCTGTATTTCAGAGAGTGGACAAATCTGAGTGAGGATAGTTTTAAGGAAAGCAACAATCCAGTTTTTTGAAAGAAAATTATGCTTCCAAGTATGATATAAATTAATTGAAAGTATCATATTTAATGAGTATTAGTACTGAAATCCTCTTGAAACTACAGTATTTAAAGTTACCTTTCTAAAGATGAGTACTTTTATTAAAATTCGTAGAAATTTTAACCTTCCTTCACATAAGGTTCTCAATTTCTCTGAGCAACAAATACTTCTACCAAAGACTTAGCATGCTAAATATTTGCTGCTAACATACTACATATACATTTATATGTAATTCTTGTTTTTTTTTTTTTTTTTTGGAACAGGTTGGACTGCAGTGGCGCTATCTCAGCTCACTGCAAGCTCCGCCTCCCAGGTTCACGCCATTCTCCTGCCTCAGCCTCCCGAGTAGCTGGAACTACAGGCGCCTGCCACCACGCCCAGCTAATTTTTTTTGTATTTTTAGTAGAGACGGGGTTTCACCGTGTCAGCCGGGATGATCTCTATCTCCTGACCTCCTGATCCGCCCGCCTCGGCCTCCCAAAGTGCTGGGATTACAGGCGTGAGCCACCACGCCCAGCCTACATATAATTCTTGACCCTTAAGTTACAACTTACACATGTATATCATTTGGAGACAAATTTTCAGCACTTCTTAGCATAATTGTTCTCTTCATATGGTATTCTACTAATCCTTTTGCTAAGCTTCAGTTAAGGGTTTATAAAGCCAATGGGATCGGTAGAACTGAAATTAGATCTTTTATCGTCTCTGTAAACCTACTATGAGTAAGGACAGATGGTGGCCATAGAATTATAATAATGAACTGATCTAGTAAAGCTTATGTTACACTGTCAACTGTGTAGACTACAGTAGATCCCGTACATTGTGGATGTAAGGAAGTTCTACTCCATTAGCCTTCACCTTTCACAGTCTTTATAGCAGTCACGGAGGATAAGGAAAAGAAAAATTAATTTATAAAGTATTTTACCTTTTGATCCTCATTCTTCTCATGGGATAGCGTTAAGATGTGTTCTACTGCATTAGTCTTCACCTTGCACAGTCTTTATAGCTGTCACAGAGGATAAAGAAAAGTTAATTTATAAACCAAGTATTTTACCTTTTGATCCTCATCAGTTAAGATGTTACTTACTCTACATGTGTGTCACTCGATGACCACTGTGAAGACAGTAAAATGTACAGTGGTTCTCTTGTGGCTCAAGCGTAATGTAGAGTACTGGTCAACCTCGTGTAACTTCACGTTCCCTTGAGGCTGACTTGCTGTCACCTGAAGAGAGGTGTAATGCAATCGGTCTCCCGACCGGAAGTCCACTCTTTCATTTTCATAAACTTTATTCACCATCACCCATAACTCCCCTTCTCCTTTTCTAACTCCAAGTAAGAAAAAATAATGAACACTTTTTTTCACTATCTCTTTTTATGTTATCCTCTTTTTATGTTTGTTAAATCCCTACTGCTTAGCTCTTTGTAAATGACGGTAACTTACTGAGGTGAGAATGATCAAAAAATTCTCCAGGCCTTGTAAAGGGCATTTGATAGAGGTTTTAATCAGCCTGGTTCATCTCATCCTTGTATGGAAGAATGCAAATGGGCTACATAATGTGTTTATAGCAGGTATTTTTACCTCATTGTGAGGGTGGATTGAGTCACTCAAAAATTGTTTTCATGTATTAAACTTGTAAATTTAAAAATCAGGCATCCGTGAGTTGATGACTGTTACTTTTTTTTGACAAACTTTGACTTTGGTGATTTCTAGACCTTTTTTTAATTACCTTTTTTTTTTTTTGGTCAGATACATGAGTGTGATAATACCTTTTTTTGTTTGTTTTTTAACATGGGCAACCCACTTCCCTCAGCAATCTCGCATGACATACAGTGACTCTCAGTTGGCATTTTCCCCGTTCACGATCTCTGCTCTGCAAAATAATTTTATTTAATGCCACTTGTAAAACCTATAATCTATTATTAGTAACCAATCAGTAACCATATTAAGTAGTATTTCTCTTAATCTCAGTTAATAGACTTAAAGTAAGGCTAGCCATGGTGGCTCACTTCTGTAATCTCAGCACGTTGGGAGGCTGAGACAGCAACATGGTGTAAGGCCAGGATTTTGAGACCAACCTGGGCAATAGTGAGACCCTATCTCTATATAATTATTTATAAATAAATATTTAATAAATATTTATTTAAAATATAATGAATTAAATTAAGAAGTATTTATTAGTACTCCTTAAATATATATGCTTATATATTTAAGGATATACATGTATATCCTTATATTTAAGGAGTAGTAATAAATACATACATTTATATATTTAAGGAGTACTAATATTAACACAATATAAAAAGTTTAAAAAGCTACTTTGTCTCCCCTTAAGAGTAGATGCAACTATCTTCTATTATTTGTAGATTGATAAATCTGTGTATCTTTGAAAAGTTCCTTTTTATTCATTCTATCCTGCCTTGGCTGGATATTTTAATGAAATCATAGGACTCCAGTCTACATTTCTATTAGGATGGAAAAACACTGATTATGTTGTATTCATCCCATGAATTTGATGATGCTTGAACTAGCCTGGCCACATATCATCATTTTGTGGAGTAGATTTTCTGTGGCATATCATCTGGAATACAGCTTCTATTCTGAAAATCAAGCAATTTATAGAGCAACTGTAGGTATAGTGTTACCCAGTGATCTCTAATTAAATCATTTCTTCTTCCTAATATTATCTCTTTCCCGTTTTCAGCTTGGAAGGAAAATGGCTCTTGTGTTTTAGTCTAGCAAACTCTGCAGGCATCTGTGGTTTAATGGAAAAACCTGAACTTAGGGTCTGAATATCTGGGATCTAGTCTTTCCTCTTCTGTTTCATAACCCAGTAGTCTTCAGCAAGTGTCTAACTTTTTCTCATCTTTGGTTTTCTCAGTAGTAAAAGTTGGATTCCAAGACCTCCTTTCCAGCTTGTTGTAATGATTAAATGAGACCATGCATGTGGAAATTGCATTAACTAATGTAAGGCATTATAAAAATGCAAGGTAATACTGTTATTATAAAATAACTTGCTTCATGGCCGGGTGCAATGGCTCATGCCTATAATCCCAGCACTTTGGGAGGCTGAGGCGGGAGGATCTTTCAAGCCCAAGAGTTCAAGACCAGCCTAGGCAACATAGCGAGACCCCATTTCTACCA
Organism: Pan paniscus; assembly: GCF_029289425.2. NCBI lineage: Eukaryota > Metazoa > Chordata > Mammalia > Primates > Hominidae > Pan > Pan paniscus. The sequence goes on from NC_073256.2 coordinate 26,186,583, forward strand.
AAAAATACATATCCATATCTGTAGATATATAGATATTAAAAATTAGTAAATTCCTCGCTTCCCACAGTTCCTGTACTAAGCCAGTCAGAATAAGGGCTGCATGTCACTCCTACATTTCACAGCCTTAGGAATAATCTATATATTTGACTGGCTCAGTGCTGTATTAAATAAACACAGATTAATTGACTAGCCTGAGGATGAAATAATAATCTGAGGTAGCTGTGAAATTACATAGTTATTTACTTATGTAGTTATTTATTGATCATTATTCCTTCATACATATTTACTTTTTTCCCCTAGAGAGCTAAATCTGCTCTCTGTGTGTCTTTGAGCCTTTTTTGTATAAAAAGAACCTCAATTTTTCCAAATGGAGAAAAAAATACATATTTATTTAAGAAGCATCAATAAAAATTACAAGTTGCATGAGAGTTGATATTAGTGGTAGTGTGCCTTACTGTGTCGGTGTTCTTTATATAATAATGCCTTGTATTATATTTGAATACATGTTTATACAAGACAGTTAACTTTTCTGCTAGTCAGTAAATGGCATTGATACTTATTACCACAAAGCATGTAAATTTATATAAGAGTAAATCAATTGACTGATTCATTTTCTCTCAACTGTTTTTATTTTCCAGTGCTTTCTCTAAAATGGATAACATTTGGGGAATTTCATGACATAATTGTAATAAAGCCTCTGTACAATTAAATGGCTTTAACTGAAGCCAAGCACATTTCTCTTTCCCCTACTTCCCACCTTTTAAAAATTAAAAGCTTCCCAGTCTTTTTAGGTTGTATTTGTCATTTAAAGCATTTTGTATTGCAGCTGGATTCTGAAACTAGGTTAAATTGTCTGTTTCTCCTGGAAACATTCCAACAGAGATCAGTTTCTTTTCTGGACCTTCTAGTTCAATACTTTGCTCTTATATACTGTGTTGAATAGAACTGAACTGCTATTTATTGGATTTGTCAGCCTTAAATTCCAGTTACTGTTTTTGCCTCAATGGTGTAGCTATTTAAAAGAATTAAACAGCTTAAGAACTGTATTTTTAGTTTATTTGGGTAGTAATATACTCCTTCCTGTTCATTGTTCTTTCAGACATTTGTCAGAAACTTTCACAAGCATGTAATTGGTTTGTCCAAGCATAAACTATAACTTCAATATAAAGAAAGCTTAATAATACATACCAGATATACAATTCATTTCATACACACATACACAAACATGTAATTTTCCTTGGACTTTTTGTAATTTTGGAAGCCCGTGTAAATTAAATTAGTCTACCAGATTATATTATTCGGCCTGTAAACATAGGAGTTCAATAAAATTAATCATCAGAAACACAGTTTAAATAGCTTGTGACCTCACTGGGGAGAAGCTTGAAATCATTCCGTGCTTTTGGGTTAACTTAACAAAAATTGCTGCCTTTTTTCAACATATAGCCTTTGAATAAGGGAGATAAATTACTAGGTTTGGTTTTGTTTTAGGTGATTTTGATAATACCACGAGTGGTACCTCTGTTTTCATCTTTTGTGTTAGAAAATTTAAAAATAATTAAGCTATAGAATTAATTTTATAGTGATATTATAATCCCAGAAGAATCACAAAACATCCTGTTCTGAGAAGACTTAGTCTGATTATGCTGCTTATTTATTTTATTTTTTGTTTATGGGGTTTTTTGTTTTGTTTTGTTTTGAGATGGAATCTCACTCTTCACCCAGGCTGGAAAGCAGTGGTGCAGTCTTGACTCACTGCAATCTCCGTCTCCCAGATTCAAGCGATTCTCCTGCCTCAGCCTCCCAAGTAGCTGGGATTACAGGTGTGTGGCGCCACACCCAGCTAATTTTTGTATATTTAGCAGAGATGGGGTTTCGCCATGTTGGCCAGGCTGGTCTCAAACTCCTGACCTCAAATGATCTGCTGGCCTCGGCCTCCCAACGTGGTGGGATTACAGGCCTGAACCACCACACCTGGCCTATTTTTTGTTTTTGGGGGGGTTTTTTGCTTTGTATTATTAGAGCAAATGTGGAAGCTTTCCTTAGTAGTTGGCTGATCTGTACTTTTGTTTTTAGATAAATGTTCTTCACTTTGTTTTCAGAAACTACTATTTCTAAAATTAGGAAATACAGATATTTATATTACATAAAGTTAAATACTACCTCAGAAAAAGTGCCTGTTCTTTTTGAAGTGAGTGTCTTCAAGAGTGCAGGGAAGACGATATCTTAAGGAAGATAGAAAGTGACATGCATTAAGTTGCACCTTGGGATCTTTCTTGGCCTTCCCTGTCTTTTCCCATTCTCATAAATGTCTTCCTTAAAAACCTCAATGTATGGTAGTTGAGCAGCAGCATGAGTTAGAAATTTATTCTCAATAGATAATGTGCTTTTGAGTTAATTATCCAAACTGACCAAGTTATGCCCAGAAATGTGTCTGTAAGGGACACAGATGTGCCAGTTGCACCAAATTATAGCATACTAGAGTTGAAATGGATCTCAGAAATACTTAAGTGCTAACCAACCTAACATCCTAAATGTATTTATAAAAATATACAAGTTATTTTTAATATTCTTCAAAAGCCTATTTGTTGAATCAGTAGTGCCTATTGTGTGATCGATTGTCTTAGCTTACTTTATAAGGATTTTTGGGAAGAAGCTGAAGCCTTTTGCTATGTGGAGCTCTTACTTGAGTGAACCTGGTCTCCATGGAACTTGCTCCTGTATTGGCTTTTATAGTCCTGCTCCTTTATAGTTCTTCTCCAGCTTCCGTTTTTCCTTTTGTCTCCTCTGAGGATTTTTCTTCCACTCTCCTTTTCCAAAATATTGTTGTTTTCAAGGTTTTATCCACCTTGTAATTATCTTTCTGTATTCCTTTCCTTCCATGAGCTCATTTATCAAGTAGCTACAACTATTAATCCCCTATTCCATTTCGTAATCTCCCTGGAGCCCCCAGCCCCAGTCCTCAGCCCTCCATAGGTATTGAGCAAATGCTGGTTGGTGGGTGAGTGGTGGGAGAGTGAGTAAGTGAATGATGCCCCCTCGACTGTGCTCCACCCTTTTCTGACAAACCATCTGCACAATGTCTTTACTTTGATGTTTTACCTCAGAAGGTGCCTACCTCAGTGAGCCTTATCTGAGAGTTTCATACCTACTTAAACTTTTTTTTTTTTTTTTTTTTTTGAGACGGAGCCTTGCTCTGGTACCCAGGCTGGGGTGCAGTGGTGCAATCTCAGCTCACTGCAACCTCCGCCTTTTGGGTTCAAGTGATTCTCTTGCCTCAGCCTCCCGAGTAGCTTGGATTACAGGCATGCACCACCATGCCCAGCTAATTTTTGTATTTTTGGTAGGGACGGGGTTTCACTATGTTGGCCAGGCTGGTCTCGAACTCCTGACCTCAGGTGATCCGCCCACCTCAGCCTCCCAAAGTACTGGGATTATAGGCGTGAACGACCGCACCCAGCCCCTAAACTTTTACAACTCAATTTCTTTTAATAGTTCTACCTTATTTTCTAATCTTCTAGATTCCCCCCTCCTTCCCCCCCTCAAAAAAATGTAGTCATCTTTGACTTTTCTCTCTCTGTCTTCTGTTGTGAATTTGGCTGTCTAAACCCAATTTTTTTTTCTTTCAAAATTTCTCAGATTTAGCCCTTCTTTTCCATTTTTCTGTAACTGTCAACGGTTCAGGGTCTCATCACCTCATGCCCAGGTTATTAGCATGTCTGCTGCTAACATTTCCTCCACCCCGCAATCATTTAGACATAACAGACCAATTTTCATAAAATGTTATGTTGCTTTTTCAAAGGCTGAAGAGAAAACATTGAGAATCTTTGAGATGAGTATTTCAGTAAATCTGATTGCAGTAGGTAGAAAAGAAATGGGAAGATAAGAGAATCAATGTGAATAGAATGCATATTTGAAAAGTTTGGCAGATAGATTAGACCATTAACAGAAGATTTGAATTAGGTACTAGTTTCACTTTATAGAACGAAACACCTAACATAGTATTTGTTTTTAAAATAAAGTTGAATATATTAGAGGGATGCATTTTTTGAAAAAAAGCCCATGAACAGTTAGAGGGTAATAGTATAATTGTGTAATTGAGATTTTGAAGGAGGCAAGAAAAGATGGAGTCCAAAGTGTAAGTAGAAGACTGAAATACTCTCTTTTTTAGAAGAAACTTCTGTTAAGGATGAAAATGGAGATATAGAGGAGTGAATTGTTAAATAAAAACAGGTATACACAATGGTGCTTTACCAGATGATCTCATTCTTAACTCTTTGTATCCTTTTCTTTTTTTTCAGCATGTTGACATAGCGGCTTTATTGATAAAATACAACACGTGTGTAAATGCAACAGATAAGTGGGCGTTTACTCCTCTCCATGAAGCAGCCCAGAAAGGAAGGACACAGCTGTGCGCCCTCCTCCTAGCGCATGGTGCAGACCCCACCATGAAGAACCAGGAAGGCCAGACGCCTCTGGATCTGGCAACAGTAAGTCCTCGTTTCAGATACTGATTATTGTTCCTTCTACTTTCACAGATGACATCAGATTCTCGGGTTCGCCAGCTTACTTTTAGTCGTGTTTATTTCACTTAGAACAGAGATCTTTTGAAAATTTTTGAAGTTCACACTTTTTCTATGAAAATATAATCTAAAACTCTTAAGACAAACTAAACAGTAAGTTAATTTAATTTTTTGTCATTCTTAGCCTGCCGGGAAAACATGAATCTCAAGGAAACACATTTTTAGAGTGTACCCTCAAAGAATTACATTTAGTAAAATATCTTATACCTTCTATATTTGGCATGTTATTGTAGAGCAACTAATGTTCATGATAATTTACCTAAGTCTGTGAGATAGTCAAAGAAAAATTAACTCTGGGCAGTATTATTTAACTGCAAAGTTAAGCACTGCATCATCTTCCGTGAACTTTCTGAAAACCAGGGAGTTACTGTATAGTCACAATAATTTCTAATTTTTAAGCCAGAAATGTTTTTTCAAGTTATGTTCTGTTTCATTTATTGATTGCTGCGTAACAAACTGTTTCAAAACACCCAGTGGCTTAAAATAATGACTTATTATTTCTTATGATTCTGTATGTTGGCTAGGAGATTCTTCTGGTCTTACCTGGGGTCACTTGTGCAACTGCATATAGCTCGTGGCTGGGGCAGAAACATAAAGACGGCTTCATTCATATGCCTGGGGCCTTGACAAATACAACTAGAATGCAGGGGCCTCTCTAGTCCCATGTGGCATCTCATCATTAAGTGGTCTTGTTAGAATTTCTTCACAGAATAATTGTATCTCAAGAGGGAGAAAGCAGAGGCTGTCATTGTTCTTTAAGGCTAAGCCTGGAACTGACATGCTATCACTTCCACCACATTCTGTTTTGCAAAGCAAGTCATGAAGTCAGCTTAGGTTCAAGGGATAGGAAAACAGATTCCACCTTCTTTGAAAGGAGAAGCAAAAATTTCGTGGCCATCTTTAATCAGCCACAGTCTTCCCTGTGAATACAAGTTAAATCTATTTTTCCCACATTCAAATTACACTCACCTGCCACGTGCTCCCCCCATCAACAGGTGGCAGATAGTCATCACTGGGTCCTTAGCAATTCTAAAATTCAGCCAGACACATGTTATCAGGGCCATCTACTCTGGAGTTAGGGAATGATCCCTGATTAGGGCCCAGTTCTGCTCCCAGGGAGTGGTTCACTGTGGCTGTCTTTTTTTTTCCTTTTTTTTTCTTTTCTTTTCTTTTTTTTCCCCTTGAGACACAGTCTGGCTATGTCACCCAGGCCAGAGTGCAGTGGCGTGATCATGGCTCACCGCAACCCCAACCTCTTAGATTCAAGCCATCCTCGTATCTCAGTCTCCTGAGTAGCTGGGACTACGGGCACATGCCACTATGCCTGGCTATTTTTTTTTGTTTTTACTTTTTGTAGAGACAGGGTCTTGCTATGTTGCCCAGGTTAGTCTTGAACTTCTGGGCTCCTCCCTCAGCCTCCTTCCTCAGCCTCCCAAAGTGCTGGGATTACAGGTGTGAACCACTGTACATAGCCTCTGTAGCTCTTGGCCATGCCCTCTGAATTATCCTTCTCTTTTCGTAAGAAATGGATCATATTTACAGCCAAGTGGCTTTCTCAACCTGTTCCCTGCTCCTAGAAATTTTCGGGACCCTGAGCCTTTTATCATTTTGATCTACCTGTCCCTTTTAGTCCAAACTAGTACAACTCTTCCTTTGTAAACTTTTGGATTTCCCATCAAATTACACACCACTCCATCAGCCAAAAGCCCCGCCCACAAATCTTTTCAAGACAGGTCCCTCTCTAACATGGAATCCAAGTAAAGGTGCAGTGGGACAATGCCCATAAGATCCTTTGAAGCTCTTTCATCTAGCCAAGGGAATTCACAAGGTACCACCTTAGAGGTTTTCTAAAGATTTTGAGGTAATATATCTGTACCTTTAATTGATTTTTATTCTGAGGCCATGTTTTCCTGTCAGCACGCTGGATTTGACCTTTGGCCTGAGGCTGTGCCTTACTTGAAGAAACTTTTGCTGATGGAGAGGCTGGGAATGGTGAATAATTTTGTTTTCTAAGCTAGCAAATGTTAGGTGAATACATTTCCTTAAAGAGAACTGGACAGTTCTTTTCTCTCTTCCTGTACCTTATCATGGGCAGATAAACACACCAGTCCAGTTGACAAGGCAGAATTTGTTCTGGAAATTTCCTTAGCCAAATTTACAAATTTATTTAGGTTTACGTTCTACCTTCCGTAAGACCTCCTGTGCCAGCATTGCCAAACTTTCTGCTACACAGCATTAGTCCCCTTTCTCTCGCCTTCAATAGCACTTGCCCATCTATCTTCCATTCACAGCCTCCCTCAGCAATAACCAGGCCACCCTTCACGCCTCCAACCAAAGCCACATGTCCACCAGCACCCCACTTCCAGGTACTGGTGTGCATTTCATTTCTTTATTGCTGCCCACTAAGCCACCCCCAAACCCACTGAGGGTTTAACGTGACAATTTATTATTTCTCACACGTCTGGGAGTTGACTGGGCTCAGCTGGGCGGTTCTGGTTTTGCAGTTACCTGCACCTGGGAACTCAGCAGAGGCTGGAGCTTCCAAGATGGCCTTTCATGCTGCAGGGCTCTCCCTGCGTAGGATCTCACCACTCAGTAGTCTAGCCCAAACTTCTGTACAACATGGCAGATGGCTTCTAAGAGAGTAAAAGTAGACACTGCCAATCCACTTAAAGCCTGGCTCAAAAGTCTCAGAATGTCACTTCTCCATTCTATTGGGCAAGACAACTCACAGGGCAAACCGCATTCAGGGGGTAGGGGGGCAGAAATTCAAGGGGAGGCATACATGACGGGAGGAAGGAATTGATGGGTGGCTGTCTTTGGAGACTATCTCCCGCATACTCGAAAAGCAGTTGCATCTAATACTTAAAAAGTGAAAAGTTTATGAATAAATGAGCTAAATTAAAGTGTCATCCCTTTGTAATTTCACCAGATGTTAATTGTACATGAAATTATTAAGTGTGAAGTAAATAACCAGATTATAGCTGTTTAAACATAAACAAAATATAGTAAATACGGAAATTTTTTTCTAAAGAAGGGTGACAGTTAATACTGAAAGTGCTTTTTTTTTAAATGAAAAAAGAAATATCTTTAAAAATTACATAGTTTCTCCGATTCTGTCTACTGAAACTATTGAAACTCTTTGGAGCTGTGGATAGGAGAAGGAATGATCAAAAACCAGTAGGTGATAATGAGGCATTCATTAAGGAAAAAATCCACAAAGTATTTGGTTATCAGTGAAAAACTTACCATTTTAATATATAGTATTTTCATGGTTTTTGTTTTTAATCATTTTTTTAGGCTGACGATATCAGAGCTTTGCTGATAGATGCCATGCCCCCAGAGGCCTTACCTACCTGTTTTAAACCTCAGGCTACTGTAGTGAGTGCCTCTCTGATCTCACCAGCATCCACCCCCTCCTGCCTCTCTGCTGCCAGCAGCATAGACAACCTCACTGGCCCTTTAGCAGAGTTGGCTGTAGGAGGAGCCTCCAATGCAGGGGATGGTGCCGCGGGAACAGAAAGGAAGGAAGGAGAAGGTGAGTAGACCCCATGAATGCTTATTTATTTCTACCTTTTGTTAGTGGAGCAGAATGACTTTTTTCTATTGATAACTATTGAATGCCTCAATTAGAGACGTCCTGTCTGTAAATTTTCATACACACAACATCTTATAAGAAATATTTCTTCATAGAAGGCTGCCACATTTCTTGGCATTGTCATTGTTCTTATTTCTGTATATTCTAGAGCATCTGTTTACAACCATAGCATCTTATTGAACCACTTATACTGAAATTGTGTCAGAACACAACTGAGAGGTCATTTCAGGAATGAAAACTAAAATGATAGCTGATACATTTAGATTTTTTAATTCATTAAAAGCTTTAGATTTTTCTATATAAGTAGCATTCTATAGTATAAGAATTATACTATAATGTTAAAATTAGTATAATATTCTATATATTTTTATAAATTACAATAAGTTATAATTCTATATTCTAACCATAATATTAGAATACAAATACTAATTTGATAAAGATAAAACACTCTGTTTTTACTTCCCAATCAACTTCAGAAATAAAGTGTCTAAATTAAATCTGTGTATTCTGTATTATTTTATGCCACGGAAAATCATCTGACAGCCAAGGTTGTCAGAGTCATGTCTAAATGGATACTGAAATTTTCTTTATATTTAGAGAATTCTTTCTGAGAATCTTTAATATGTTTCTGTTTTAGTTGCTGGTCTTGACATGAATATCAGCCAATTTCTAAAAAGCCTTGGCCTTGAACACCTTCGGGATATCTTTGAAACAGAACAGGTAAATACTCTTGTATATATTTGAGTCATTTAAATTAAATACTAAGATTAGGCTGGATGCAGTGGTTCACACCTTAATCCCAACACTTTGGAATGCTTCGGCAGGATTGCTTGAGCCCAGGAGTTTGAGACCAGCCTGGGCAACAAAGCGAGACCCCCATCTCTACAAAAAAAAAAAAGTTTTTAAGTTAGCTGAGCATGGTGACTTACTGGGCCCCTGTAGTCCTAGCTGCTGAGAGGCTGAAGCAGGAAGATCATGTGAGCCCAGGAGTTGGAAACTGCAGTGAGCTGTGATTGTGCCACTGCATTCTAGCTTTGGCGACAAAACAAAACCCTATCTCGAAAAAAAAAAAAAAGAAAGACTTATTAATTGCCACCCACCTCTTCCTCTTTTGCTTCTTACGAGCTATTCTTAAACCCACAACACATTTCTATAAGAAGCCAGAGGAGCCCAATATTTTATACTTCTCCCCAAAATTGTCTAACAAATGAGTCTTTATTTTATCTTTATAAGCAGTCTAGCACTATGCATTTTATTACATGTCAAAACTTAGACCATGCAACTACCTCAAAAGAATGTTTTCATGATTGTCCTTGGTTGGTTGTTTCCGAAAAATGTCAGTCTTTATTCATCTCATTTCATTATTCATGTGACTAGGCTCCTGAAGCAGTTGCCCATTAATTTGGAAAGCACAGTATTATTTAGACAAGTGCACTTTTAAAAAATTGCCCCTTTATGAAGTTTCTGTTGTCCACTTGGAGTCTTAAATAATATTAAACCAAAAGTTGGCCATACATTCCAATAGACCCACCCTATTTTGGGATCCATCTTAAATGTCTGTGAAGGTCTAAGGATGGAGTCATCATTAGGGCATTTATGAATTAGGATTCTTCTGTTTGTTTTACTGTTTTCATACAGGATAAGGGGTTGTAATATTGTATGCTTTCATTATTATGATCAGCTTTAAATATTGAATGATGGTAAGTCCTGAATTTAAATGGACTATTGATATACATTAAATTTAAGAATGGGAAAGGTGTTTAGAGAAAAATTATTCTCCCAGGTGTAGGGATCACCCTTGTATAATAACACCCATGTTAGTCCTCCAGCCAAGGAAGATATCTTGTTACAATTTGGGACAGGTGTAATAGAATGCTTGTAACTTAAACTGTGCCAAAATCTGCCCGTAGGTATAATTCCTTTGTTTTCGGCTTACGCTTACGCTTACCCTGTTTTGCACAGAGATCTAATCTCCAGTCTACATATGTATTTAGTTTCAGAGGACTATACTCCCTACAGAGGCTGTAGGGGAGAATCTATTCCATGCCTCTTCTTGCTTCTGATGGTTGGCAGCTTCCTTGGCTTGTGGCCATGCTACTCCAGTCTCTGCATCCATCTTCACATTGCCTTCCTGTCCTCTGTATCTCTTCTAAGGACATTTGCATTGAATTTGAGGCCACCAGTATAATCCTGGGTGATCTCCTCATCTCTAGACCCTTAACATAATTTCGTCTGCAGACACTTTTCTTCCAAGGAAGGTGACATGCACAGGTTCTGGGGATTAGAACATAGACGTATCATTTTGAGGGCCACCATTCAGCCCACTACAACATAATATGGCCCTATATATCTTTTTAAGACCTAGTCAGCTTATCAGAGGTGTCACCCTTTCAATCACCCACCTCTACACATCTTCCCCTATTTTAGAATAAATCTGTTTTTTCAATTATTCTTTATATGACATAATTTTCCAATATTTCACTGGCATCTTTGTCCCATTATGGTTCCCTTCTAGGCTTATAGTCAGTTTGGAGTTAACTTAAAAACCAGGTCTTTTTTCTTTTTTATATCAATTATACTGTTAAGATTTTTCTTCTGCTTTCTCTCCTTTTTTTAGCTACATTTTTTCATTATAGTTCATCTTTAATGCTCTTAGTGATAAGAACAGCCGAGTAGGGATAGCACTGGACTAAAAGAAGACCTTAATTCTAATTATTTTTACCCTCTTACTAGCTGTGTAAAATTGGGCTGAATGACATTTATCCTGTCACTTCCTTTACCTGTAAAACCTAGTGCTTACAAATGTTCAGAGAGTTAAAATCCTCAGTAATATTGTGCTGCTGTGTCAGCTTTTAATACAGTGATGCATCACAGGTGCCTTTGGTCTAATGGTTAGGACTTTATAGACTGCTGTCTATAAAATCATTTTCTTTTCCAACCATTTATTCATCCTCTGGTTTGGAGCTTTCTTAGGACAATATCCTAAACAGTAAGAGTGCTTTATCCTTATTCCCTAACTGAAGGTGTGAAAGCTGTTTTAAAACCATTATACTCTGCTGTTCCCATATTACAGCTATAGCTGTTCTTCCCAAATCATTTCCACAATAATTGTAAAATTTCAAACACATCTTTGCTAAATAAACCAAAGACCTTAACTCAAACAAATAATTCCAATTTACTGATGAAAGTTTTCTAAAGAATGTTCATTTTTCTTCTTTTAGTCAGTATGCATTATAAATTTATGTGTTCTTTTTTACTTTATATCGTATATTCTCATTGTCAGTAACTGACTTCCTGTGGCGTATTTATCACATTTTATTGATTTGAATAGTTTAATAGTTTAGTCTCCTAGTCACTCCTTCTGACAGCTTGTCCTGGTTTCATCAGTTTCATTGTTCTTTTTTTACTGCAGTTTCATTCTGAGTAAATGGTTCCATTGATTTTCTTTTAGCCAGAATAATTTCTATAGCCTTTTCTTGATCAATACGTAGACGATTGCATTTAATGTATATTACCAAGCACAGTTCTTTCCCTCCAGACAAGTGATACTACCTTTCTTTGTATTGAACTGTGTCTGGCCCAATCGTCAAGCAATCAAATTTATTTTTATTTTAATTGCAAATGTTATTTATCTAGCCTTCCATTATAAATAAATTTAATAACCTTTTCCATAACTTTAACCCTTAGCATTTTCTCCCATTAACATTCTATATCAGTAATATGTGATGATGGTCAACGTATTTGTATAGTCGGGGAGGAGTGAGGGTGCATGCATTGAACTCATTTAATTCATATCTGTTTGGCTTAAGCCGGGGGAGCCATTGTTTTCTGATGCTCTTTGACATGCTTATATGTCTCATTGCCTGTGTTCCTACTCATGGATGCCAGTCGGGTGTGAAATGTAGTTATTTTACTTCTGGTCCCAGAAGAAAACCTTCTACACATCATAGCCTCACCTCCTGTCTTCACAGTTACTCTCTTGGAAGTCTCTAAACTAAATTGTCCTGTTTCCCATAGATACTTTGCCAAGTTCTGTGTTAAATAATATAGTATCCTTTCTAGTTAATGAAATATAGTACCCATGTGACTTTGGCCCTTCCTTTATAACATAGCTTTCTACCTATGAACATAGATAGGTAGGAACACTTTTTATATGGGACAGACAGGTTTTATTTACACTGCAATTCCTAGAACATAAATGCTATCACTTGGAAGACTGCTTGTGGACATTTTTATGGTTAACCTATGTATTTTCATGAAAAGTGACCAGATAAATTTTGATCTCAAATTCTTGAAGACAAAAGCGTGGCCACCCGTAATTCATTGTGAACTTGATTATAAAGTTAGTTCTTATTACTACTGCTGTACCATAGAACCTTTTAAGCCCAAGCAAGAGGACGTCTTTTTCATTAAAACTAGTTTTCTCTCCCCACCCAAAGTAAAATGACTCTCAGAAGCTAGACGTAGCTCTTTTTGCAGTGACCTTTGCTTTATGTGCAAGATGACTTTAACTGACACGTGGATAATCTTTATTCTTAGTAATTTTATTTTAATGTATACTAGATAGAAATAACTAGCCCAAGAAGCTTGTGATTTCCTCAGTATAATAACTAAGTCAAGGTTTTAAAAAAGGAGCAAGTTAATTTAAATATGATTTTCAGAAAAAAAAAGTCTAACAGCTGATAGGGGTATATATAAAATTCCTGAGTCTTGAAGCAACATGTCTAAAACCCAACTAACCTGCTTTCCATCCAGATATTTCTATTTCTTTTGTTGATACGAAAGTCTCATAGTTACCCAGCTGCAGAATTTTGGAATAATCTTACTTTCATTCCTTTTATTTTAACCATTTCTATTTACCAGGCCCTGTAAATACAGTTCTCCAGTTGCTTTCAGATTCATCCCTTCCATGCCATTTTATCTTCTTCTTATTCCCAGTTGCCTTCCCTTCCAAATCTGCCCTTCATAATGCCAACAGTCTCATCCTCCTAAAATACAACTTCGATCATATTACTCTGCTGAAAAGACTTCCCAGGGCCTTTGGTATACTTTTTTTTTTTTTTTTTTGAGATGGAGTCTAGCTCTATTGCCCAGGCTGGAGTGCAGTGGCGTGATCTCAGCTCACTGCAACCTCCGCCTCCCAGGTTCACACGATTCTCCTGCCTCAGCCTCCTGAGTAGCTGGGATTACAGGCATAGGCCACCATACCCGGCTAATTTTTGTATTTTTAGTAGAGATGGGGTTTCACCATGTTGGTCAGGCTGGTCTCAAACTCCTGACCCCGTGATCTGCCCGCCTTGGCCTCCCAAAGTGCTGAGATTACAGGCATGAGCCACCACACCTGGCCAGCCTTTGGTATACTTCTAAGCCTCTTAGTTTGATAGATAAGGCCCTTTAAGATCCTCTCTGTGCCTGCTGCTCTGCTGTGCTCCTTTTAATCCTTGATACATACTCTCCTGTAACCATTTTGAACTACAGTACTTAAGGTCCCTCAAATACTCTGTATTCTTTTAACTGATTTTCCCTTTGCACATGCTATTCCCTCTGTCTTAAGCACACTTCCCTCCTTCCCCTGACTGATTAGCTCCTGCTGCTTAGCTGAATTATGACCTTCTTCTGAGAACCTTTCCTCATCTCCTTCCTGCTCCTTCCTTCCCAGCCCCCCTTGCAACCCTGACCAAGCAGGTCACCTTCACGAGAGTTCTCTTAGGGATTGTCCAAGACATTGACCCACTTTTTGTTTCTTGGTTACCTCAAGTAAATAGCATGAACTTTGGTTAGCACTCTGTTTCATGGCCCCACTCTTTTACTATCAGTTATTTGGACCAACTATGTAACTTTCCAACTATAAGGGGTTGTTTTATAATTAAATGAAATATTTAGTTACTTTTTAAAGAAATATATAGCGTAAAGAAGGTACTCATTAAACATTTTATATGTGAATGAGCTAACATAAATCTAAATTTCTTAGCTTTTCATTTAAGGTTTTTCAGTGGCCACTGCCTGATAAATATGTGGACAAATTGGACACCATGTAACTCACTGCAACTAAATTTAACATTTAATCATTTTCACCTTCTAGTCATCCTTTTAAAGAATATAAACAGGGAAAAGACAGATACAGCTATACATCTCAGCTCTTCTGTGTACTATTTTTATGACTTCTCTAAGTACCAGTGACCTCATAAATACATTAATAGTACTTCATTATCTGTCATTGTGAGGATTAAATGAGGTAATGTAAATAAAGTGCTTGGAACTGTGCTTGTTATATAGCGAGTACACAACAAATATTGTGTGGATGGTGGTTGGATGATGAATGGTTGGATGGAATTGCAAGAATAATGTGTATTTATATTCAGTTGCAAGTATAGAAAGTTGTCCCATTCCCTTTTTGTTTTTTTTAGATTCCACAGGTTGATAGCTTTTCATCTCTTCTATCCTTCAGGATAGCCTAATAAACATTTTCTTTTTTTTCTTTAGTTACTTATTTTCATATGCATTCCTTTTGTGTGACTGTAAGTATCTAATTGGATAAATGCCAAGATAGCATAGGTAGATCACTTATCTACTGCTGTGTAACAAATTACCCAAAACTTAATGGCTTAAAAGAACAAACATGTATTATTCCACAGTTTCTGTATGTCAACAATCTAAGCATGGCTTAGTTGGGTGCCTCTGGCTCAAAGTCTGTCCTGAAGCTGCAGTAAACTGTCCAACAGGTCTGCAGTCTCACCTGGGGACTCACCTGGCAAGGGCGGGGACCCACTTTCAAGCTCTCTCACAGTGTTGGTTGACTGGCCTTGATTCCTCACCTGTGGGCCTCTCCACAGAGTGACCTTATGGAGTGTTACTTACCTGTTGCTGCTTGATAAATTACCGCAAACTCAGCAGCTCAAAACAGCACACATTTTGTGAGTCAGGAGTCTATGCACAACTTAGTTGTGTCCTTTGCTTCATGATCTCTCACAAGGCTACAGAGCATTAGCCAGGGTCACTATCTCATCTAAAGACTCTACTGGAGAAGGATCCCCTTCCATACCCTCACGTGCTTATTGGCAGGATTCAGTCCCTTGCAGTCTGTTGGACTGAAGCCCTCAGTTCCTTGCCATGTGAGCCTGTATAACATGGTTTCTTGCTCTATCAAAGCCAGCAAGAGAAAGATGATCTGCTAGTCACTTCTCATCACCATTGCTGTATTTGCTTGGTTAGAAGCAAGTCACTAGGCAAGCCTGCACTCCAGGGGAGGGGAGCACACAGGATGTGATGTAAGGAGGTGGGAATCATTGAGTCTGTCTGCCATAGCGTGGCAGCCAGTTCTTCTAGGGTGAGCAGTCCAAAGAGTGAGCGCCCAAGATGGAAGCCACAGTCTCTTTATTACCTAATGTAAAAAGTAATTTCCCATCACTTCTGCTGTATTATATTTGTTAGAAGTGAGTTCATAAGTCTGTCTCACACGGGGAAGGGATTACAGTGAAGACACAAATGCCAGGAGGTAGGAGAGCACTTTCCACGTTAGGTGTGAGAGCTCCTCTCAGCCTTGCCTTCTAAACTAAGTGACTTGCTATCAGTCTCTTCAGGTTGTTTTGTTGGTTTGGTTTGGGTTTTTTGTATTCATTTTATGGTTAGAGCTATAAAATGAATAAATATATTAAATATTCTCCATTACTCCTCTAGAACATTGTAGAGAATATTGTGTTTTGCTGGCCTGGTGTCTGCTTCCTCCAGATGTGCACTATATGTATCAATCCAGAAAAGTCTGACGAGGGCCAGGCGCGGTGGCTCACGCCTGTAATCCCAGCACTTTGGGAGGCCAAGACGGGCAGATCACGAGGTCAAGAGATCGAGACCATCCTGGCTAACACGGTGAAACCCCGTCTCTACTAAAAATACAAAAAAATTAGCCAGGCGTGGTGGCGGGCACCTGTAGTCCCAGCGACTCGGGAGGCTGAGGCAAGAGAATGGCGTGAACCCAGGAGGTGGAGGTTGTAGTGAGCCGCTGAGATCGCGCCACTGCACTCCAGCCTGGGCGACAGAGCGAGACTCTGTCTCAAAAAAAAAAAAAAAAAAAAAAAAAAAGAAAAGTCAAGTCTGAGAATTCTCTAAGTTGAAGTTACCACATAGATATGAGACCCTTGGTTTTAAACTGAAGTTAGTTTAGAATATTTAGAAGAAAAAAATGGGACATCAATAACATAGTTTCCAAATTATATTAAAATCATGTCTAGCTAAGAATGTAAAGCCTCCTATTATTTTGTGAACTATTCCATCTCAAAGATGTGTATTTCAGAACTGGGGTTTTTTGTTTTGTTTTGTTCTGTTTTTAAAGCTCTGCTGAAACCTTTCTTTTGGGTGATTGGATGTGAATTGCCCGCTTTGCGCAATGAAGCAATTATTGCTTAAATGGCCACTTAGAAGCAATATAGAAAATTATTTCCAAAGAACGACTGATATATGCTCATTTCACTGGAAAGATCAAACTCATATTTTATTCTGACAAAAAAATCAGCAGAGGTCCAGGCCTAATTTGTCAGTTTTTTAAATGTTACTTGCAAGTTAAAAGTGGAAAAAAGCGATCTTGTTTGAGTTGGAAACTGAATGTCTATAAAAGGATTTCTTGGTTTTCCAAGGCAGGGGAAAATCAAAGACTAATCTTGTAGACTAGTATTTGGATTGTCACAAAGCCAGCTTCATCAGGGCTGGAAAATTGCATGTTCAGCCTTCAAGAAATGTGGCTACCCGAGTTCATCCTGTGTGTTCAGAATATAGCCACTGGGTGGTAGTAGAGTCCCAGCTACTTTAGTCCATAAAGGAATTAGGTTATTTTGACCCAACTAATCATCTCCATTTTACAAGGATGAATAACCAAAAGTTAAAAACTAACCAAAAATTAAAAAGCACTATGTTGTATAAAAACAGAATGTATTTTAAGGAGAAGGGATTAAGTCTGAGAATTTATGAGAGAGTTTAAAAAGAATCTAATTTTCTTATCCAAATTGGAATTTTAAAATGTAGCCTCTTTAAAACAGTTTGTAATCTAACCAAATACTTGAGATGTCAATCTCACTGCTTTTTAAGGCAGCCTGTCCCAGGCTTGAGTATTTCTTAGCACTGAGAAGTTCTTCCTTATCTTCATCTAAAAATTGCTTTCTCCTTTTCCTGCGTTGTTTACTTGGCTGAACGCCTCTCCCTTTCCCCCACCGTTCATTTCTACTCCCTGCTGGATACTGGGATCTGGTGTTTTCCCATTTTCAAGCTACTGATTCCTCCTCTATCTTGAGGCAGTCAGTAGATGATAGAACAAAATAATCTAATGGAAATACAGTGATGATCATTTTGTATTTCTATAGTATTGTTTCTCCCTTTTTAATTCTCATGGACAAAAAGCAAATCAAGGAGTACCTCAGGTAAGCAGAAAAGCTGATGAGACTATCAAGACAACTTTAAAAAAATTGTAAGCTCATGTTTATAAAGGGAACAAAAGAATTTTCTTAATTTGAATGGTACTCATAGCATTGAAGGCAATTGGAAAAGCTTTTGTCCTCTTAAGAACTGTCAAAGATATCACAGCTAATTTTGTTTCATTTTTCAGATTACACTAGATGTGTTGGCTGATATGGGTCATGAAGAGTTGAAAGAAATAGGCATCAATGCATATGGGCACCGCCACAAATTAATCAAAGGAGTAGAAAGACTTTTAGGTGGACAACAAGGTAAGCTATTCAGAAAAAAAAAAATTTCAGAAATCAGTGGTACAAGGTAAGTATTGGGGCTGATAATTGAACTCAGGCAGTCCAATCCCAGAACCATACACTGAACTATTGTACCTCCTGTCCCTTCCCCGTCTCAGTTATTGGCCTCATGCTCCCTCTAGCTGGAAAAATCTGAGTCAGTCTTCCCTGTCTCCCAACACTTTGTATCCTCAATTTTTCTGGAATCTCTGTACTTCTGTCCTTTCCCATGACTGTCACTTGATCCAAGCCACCATTCTCTCTCGTGGACTGTCCCAACCACCTGGTTTATCTCCAGCCTTTACATTTGCTTCCTGCTTCCTTCCAGTACCTTCTCTACAATGTGAACACAATCTTTTCAAAATGATTATATGATCATATCACTCCATTGCTTAAACCCCTGTAATAGAATCCTGTGTCTTTTAGGACAGAATCAAACATTCCTAACATGGTTTTTTACAATCTAACCTTTCTTAACTTGAACTTTCCTCCCTCCCACATGACTGTCAGCTTTGTCTTTTTCCATTGTACTTTGCCATTACAAGCCTCTTTCCCCTCTGTTTTTACCCATTTCTCTATTTGTTAGAAGCACCTTCACTATAGGAAAGCAAGGAAGGAGAATCTACAGAGCTAATCAAATTATAAAAGAATGATGTGAAATTCAAACTGGAAGATTTTGTGCTTGAGTCTTGCTTATTTATCTGTATTTTAGTTCATCCATGAAACTAACAAAGATAATGTGTTTTAAAGCAATTGTAAGTGGCTATTATTTCAAGCCATCTTACAAGAGTTTTTAGAGGATAATTTTTATATTTTAGATCTGACTATATTGTGATGTCAGTGCTTGTTTTTCTTTTGTGTCAGACATAGCTTCATGTATGTTCATGATAGAGTTTAATTCAACAAATATTTGTTGAACCCTGCAGTCTGTACAAGAAGCTCTATAACAACAGATAAAATGGGGCTGGGCGCGGTGGCTCACGCCTGTAATCCCAGCACTTTGGGAGGCCGAGGCAGGCAGATCATGAGGTCAGGAGATTGAGATTATCCTGGCTAACATGATGAAACCCTGTCTCTACTGAACAAAATACAAAAAATTAGCTGGGTGTGGTGGTGGGCGCCTGTAGTCCCAGCTACTAGGGAGGCTGAGGCAGGAGAATGGTGTGAACCCGGGAGGCGGAGCTTGCAGTGAGCCGAGATCACGTCACTGCACTCCAGCCTGGGCGACAGAGCGAGGCTCCGTCTCAAAAAAAAAAAAGAACAGATAAAATCAGTCCCCAAACATCTTCATTCTTTTCTCCTGTCTTTGAGTATATTTGTTTAAAGTAACCGAATTTATCAGGTTCAAATTGCAGATAGTTTAGGTTTGTTCCAAAACCTCAATTACTTATTATGATTTTTTTTTTTTTTTTAATAAAATAGAGCCTGAGTAGTGTAGACTTTTGTTTTATATGTTAATTTTTCTCTCCGACAGGCACCAATCCTTATTTGACTTTTCACTGTGTTAATCAGGGAACGATTTTGCTGGATCTTGCTCCAGAAGATAAAGAATATCAGTCAGTGGAAGAAGAGGTAATATACATCAGAAATCTTTCATTTGCTTTTCTTGAAATCTGTGGATAAACCTGTTTTTCTGGAAGTAACCTCGTCTTACATTGCCTTGCGGTCACATGCCTATTAATGAGTCTGTCTTAGCCACTGTGGTAGAATATTGCCAAAATTAAAATATGACGGCGCCCCATGGTTTTCACATCATAAGCCTAGGTTTTCTAATGCATGGGGCCCATCTGTCTTTTTATTCTGGAGATTTTCTTGAATCTCATGCAAAATAAGGAGCCTATTACAACTATTTTCTTATATTGTTACAGTGCCACCTAAGAATGACATAGAATGAAAAACTCTTGCCTCATAGAGAGCAAATATGTTCTCATCCTTGTTTTTATGCAGTTATAAATGTGACTATAAAATAATATGCCTAATCGTCACGTATGCTTCTGGGTCTGCCTCATTATTCTGCATAACATTTTTCCAGTCACAGTTCTTCTGAGCCCCTATGAAGGCTGTTTGTGTGACCCTCCTGGTGGTCAGATGCCAGTGAGACTCCTGCTCCACTGACGGCTTATGCATAAACAAACAGCCTAATGCCATTGTTATAAGTAAGCTACCCAATTGTGTTATGCATATACCTAGGCAGAAAAAGGTATGCCTAATTCTTGTTTGTTTGTTTAATTAGTGCTCATTTTATTTTCATTCCCAGGCTAGGAACTTCCATAGGGAACTCAGGACCATGACCCCAGGGCTGTATTCCAGCTCATACTTAGCGCATCAGGAAGGCATCATGGGGTCCGGTGTCTTACTACCTAATTCTCCTAGCAGTTAGTACATTTTGATAACAATGTCAAAAATGTAGTGACTCTTCACAAGTGAAGCAGTAAGGAAGAGAATTCATTTTATTGAGTTAATTCTCTGAGAAACTTAGATCTTTAAAACATTTTTCTTTTCCATAATTATTTTTAATTTAGAGAGTAGTCAGAAGACAGTTATTCCCTTTAGTAGTACATTATAGTCAATGTCCCCTGGTCCGTGTAAATATACTTAGAGATCCCAAGCTGAAGACTATTGAGATAATATGGAATATTTCACCTACAGAACAAATATTTTTTAAAAATTGTTTATTTTTAGCATTTGTCCAATGGGCATTAATTGAATGTAAGGAGTTTTAATCAGAGTGTTAGTTCTTCTTCTCAATAAGATAAGATAGTAATTGTAGATGACTTAATGTGTTTTTTAATATGTTCCCCATTGTGTTTACAGAAAACTCTTTTAATATGTTGCCCCATTGTGTTTACAGAAAACTCTTTCAGAACTTTTATTTAAAAGTAAATAGAAAGTGCATAAATTTAATATTTATGTTTGAAATTATTTTCTCACCAAAAATACTTATCCACTAAACTTGTTCATCAATTTATAGTGAACTCCTATTTATTTATTAATACTGAATTTTAGACTCATCATTGTCTAGAATTACACACTGGGATGTTTTTATAAAATCAGTTATTTTGTTCTATAGATGCAAAGTACAATTCGAGAACACAGAGATGGTGGTAATGCTGGTGGCATCTTCAACAGATACAATGTCATTCGAGTAAGTTTTTAAAGTTTCATGGTGAAAACTGGATTGCAAGGCTTGCCTAAAAACCAAATCTAGACAATGAAAAAAGTTTATTAAGTCATATTTTCAAACTGTGAAAGATAATTCGTCACCTATCTGAAGTCAGATAGCACTCTTCTCACTACAATATCTCTAAGTAACTCCCCAAGACAATACATCACTAAAAATAGAGACATTCTGAAAGCGCCAAAGCTACAAACAGGAGGCTAAATCAGCTTGTACTAGTGATACTTACATGGATATTGGTCTCCCTGCTCATGCACAAATACAGGCCATAGCTGACAATAATGTTTTTTATCATTAGAAAGTTGCATCAAAGTCCTGGATCTTCAATCTAATTGAACCAGTAATTACCCCAGAATACATATATTTCTTAATCTCGGTATCTTAATTTATAATATGGAACAGATGACTCAAGCTTTTTACAAAGGGGTATCATAAAGATGAATAAAAT
This sequence comes from Pan paniscus, assembly GCF_029289425.2. Classification (NCBI taxonomy): domain Eukaryota; kingdom Metazoa; phylum Chordata; class Mammalia; order Primates; family Hominidae; genus Pan; species Pan paniscus. The sequence continues at coordinate 26,208,118 of NC_073256.2, forward strand.
CTGTAGAGAACTGGTTTAACCCTTTGAGTTAACAGACCTGTAAAAGTTATACTGGTACATATCAGAATAACCCAGGGAACTTTTTTAAAAAAAATACAGATTTACAGATCCCCATCTCCTAAAATTTATTAAGTCTGGGGAGATGCCTAAACATAACCTTTTTACCTATTTTTTTTTTTTAATCCTGAGGTGATTGATTTAGAGGTAACAGCCAGGTCTGGTATAGAATAACAAAAACTGTAACTGAAAATTATGTCACTAACAGCTAGAGTATTTTCTGAATTACACTGACATGGTAGCTTTATCACTTTTAAATTATGTCTTAAGCAAAATAAAAATTGAACCTTCCTAAAAGGAAAACATACTTTTCATTTTAAATCATAAATGCACATTTCACCGATAATGTTTCTTTCTTCTTCATCCTTAAAGATTCAAAAAGTTGTCAACAAGAAGTTGAGGGAGCGGTTCTGCCACCGACAGAAGGAAGTGTCTGAGGAGAATCACAACCATCACAATGAGCGCATGTTGTTTCATGGTAAGCAGCGTGGCAGGGACGGTGGACGTCTCCCTGGGCCTTTGCAGGAGTCAGTAAAGGGAAAAACCTACGTTAAATTGACTATAATACGGTTGTGTTAAAAATGGGTTGTTTTGATTATTTTGTTCAAATAAATAATTACTTCTTGGTACCAGCTTTCTAATGTATCACACATTAGTACAGACTTTCCAGTGCATATACAGTGAAAATACTTGATCTAAAATTATTTTAGAACTTAAATTGCCAATTGAGCCACCTAGTGAATTACTTTTGTTGTAATTTTGTACTAGTACATTATTATGTATAATAGACCTTCTTAGAAAATACTTTTCATTTATACACCATTCATTTCTTAATATTAACCTGCCCGATGCAAATAGTGTGCAGGTAATTGAGCTTCTAGAAAAGTGTTCAAAAACGAATCTTTCTGTCTTCGTATTTCTAGGTTCTCCTTTCATTAATGCCATTATTCATAAAGGGTTTGATGAGCGACATGCATACATAGGAGGAATGTTTGGGGCCGGGATTTATTTTGCTGAAAACTCCTCAAAAAGCAACCAATATGTTTATGGAATTGGAGGAGGAACAGGCTGCCCTACACACAAGGACAGGTCATGCTATATATGTCACAGGTAAGCATCTTGCCATTAGTGTAACGTTTCCCACCCCTAGGTCACGAACCAAATTGTCTTTTTTTTTTTTTTTGAGATGAAGTCTTGCTCTTGTCACCCAGGCTGGAGTGCGGTGGCACGATCCCGGCTCATGCAACCTCCACCTCCTGGGTTCAAGCAATTCTCCTGCCTCAGCCTCCTCAGTAGCTGGGATTACAGGCACCCGCCACCACGCCCAGCTAATTTTTGTATTTTTAGTAGAGATGGGGTTTTGCCATGTTGGCCAGGCTGGTCTCGAACTCCTGATCTGCCCACCTCGGCCTCCCAAAATGCTGGGATTACAGGCATGAGCCACCGTGCCCAGCCCCAAATTGGTTTATCAGGCCCTGCAGAAGTCACAGATTATCCTCAGTCTTGCATCCCAGTAAATCCCATTGGTTCTGGGAATGGGTGGGAACAGCTGATCAGCCTCTTCTGACAGGAGCAATAACAACAGAGCAGATAACCAGGGGTAAAAACCGGGTACATGGCCTCCAGTCATGGGTTATGATAAAACTCCCTGCATCTTGGCTTTCTCCCTGGGCTTCACTTTTCTTCCTTTGTAATCAGAATATGGCAAGGCTAAGGATGATTTCTGTGGAACAAAGAACTGCTAGCTCTAGTCACGTTTGAATGAAGACACACTTCTATAAAAAACATAGACTCTTTAATTTACTTCTGATGTTGCTGGTGATGTTGTTGTTTTAAGGCAGGATATATAATTAGCCTTGGCAACTTAAAATATCAACAAATGAATATTGGCCTTGTTAACAGACTTTTAAAACTCAAAAATTGGCGAGAATAATGGTATAATCTCTGTGATGTCAGTGGCGAAAAAAGTACTTTCCCTTTCCTTGGCAATGAAAAAATACAAAAGAATTATACTGTACAAAGATTGGGATTTATTACATTTCTGTGTAAACTTACCAAATGCATTCTTTTTAACAAGCCAGGTTAATAAGATATTTTGTAATTTGGTTAAGACCTTAAAAAGACCCAAATAATTTCAGAACAAGGATCTCTGAGGGAGAAAAGCCCCAGTAACCTTGAAATTGTGATTATTGACCTTAAAACTTATCTCTCAATTGTGTTTTGAACAAAATTATTGCCATCAGCCATTTGGAGTCGGATGTCATATATCCAGAAGGAAACTTCCTTCCATGAAGACCTCTGTGGTTAGGAATACAGAGATATTTTCGGCTGGGCACGGTGGCTGACACCTGTAATCCCAGCACTTTGGGAGGCCGAGGCAGGCAGATCATGCCGTCAGGAGATTGAGACCATCCTGGCTAACACAGTGAAACCCCGTCTCTACTAAAAATACAAAAAAGTAGCCGGGCGTGGTGGCAGGCGCTTGTAGTCCAAGCTACTCGGGAGGCTGAGGCAGGAGAATGGTGAGTACCCAGGAGGCGGAGGTTGCAGTGAGCCGAGATCGCGCCACTGCACTCCAGCCTGGGTGACAGAGAGAGACTCCGTCTCAAAAAAAAAAAAAAAGAATACAGAGAAATTTTCAAGAATATATAGCATGTAAAAGTATTTTTGGGTTTTTTTGTTTGTTTTTTTGCTTCAAACCTAATTCCTCTGGAGACAAAAATGAACCTAAATAAGCAATAAAAGTGAACCTCAATGAAAATTAACAATCGCTCATTAAAATTAGACACACAAGTTTAAGTCTTAGCCAGGATTTCTGGAAAACAGAGCCTCAAGCAAAAGCATGTGACTAGTATTTGGCCAGTGCAGCCCCAGGGAAGCAGGAATGAGGGCCCAAAAGGAACTGAGGTGGAGAAGACAGCAGAGCAACCGCAGTGAGGTGCATTCATGAGCTGGCCACAGTCTCATAGTGAGTGCAGTCGATTGCCCAGTCCATGAGGCATCTCCGGAGAGGCTGTATCAACTACGGCATCTCACAACAGTAGTATATCAGTGAGAGAAAGAGACGAATTTGTCTGCTGGCTCCTGTCTTGCATTTGTCAAAATTTGCCACCAGGGCTAATTGGTAACCCTACCATTTAGGCTGCTGCGTCTGCAGAATGCACCACAATGCACCAGACAAGCCAGTGAGCAGACTTGAGCCAGCTCTCTACTTGCCCATCTGCAGCTGCAGCTCACCGCTGGCTGAGCAGGTCCCACATCATCTCCTGCCTCGGCAGCAACAGGCGAACCCTGGGGCAGGAAGCAGAAGACCAGGGCCTGTCAAGTTCACCTTTGTGTGACGTAAGAGACTAGCAGAATCTAACGACAACATAGCACTGCCACAAATGTAGAGATGGAGCTCAAAAAGCCTCCTTCTGATGGAGAGCAAAGCCCTTTTCTCTGGGACCTGCAGGAGAATATAGTAGACCAAGCCAGCATCCCAGAGGATCATCAATAGCATCCAACTCAAAAAGCCAGTCCAGATAAGACCCAGTTGTCCTGGATCCAGCACAAATTTTAGTTGATTCAAAATAAAATCTCTGGTTACTTATAACACAAAGATTCTACTCCATTACTAAAAACAATTTGACTGAATTATAACTGTTTACATTTAACAGTGTGATCATTTGTACTAATTTGTAAAAATGTTTATTGCTTATATTAGAGATTAGCAGACATTTTCTTTAAGGGATATATAATAATTATTTTAGGTTTTGCAGGTCATACAATCCCTGTCACAGTAACTCAATTCTGCCCTTGTAGTGCAAAAGCAACCACAGACTATATGTAAATGAATGCATGGCTGTGTGCCAATAAAATTGTATTTACGAAACCAGATTGCAGGCTGGATTGAGCCATGGGCTATAGCTTGCTAACCCCTAGTGTATATAATAGACTTTCTTCCCAGTCAATCTTTCTTACTCTGTGATACTTAACATCTGCTCTAATTCATGTTTCACCCAGACTATTATGATTTTCAGCCATACATTTAAGCTAAGTACTTTTGTTCATGATCCACTTTTATTATTACTGTTTACCTCATCCCAGTTTCTACTTTTTTCCCTGTAATGAATAAACCCAATCTTAATTTCAGGTGTTGTTTCCATCAGCTTATTTTCTTCACTTTCCACCTACCCATCCATGCAAGAGCTCAGTTTTTTCTCTGGTTTTTTCCCTTTTTCCACCAGGCAAAACTTACTGGCAGGCATTTTCTTTTTTTTTTTTTTTTTTTTTTTTTGAGACGGAGTCTCGCTCTGTCGCCCAGCCTGGAGTGCAGTGGCGCGATCTCGGCTCACTGCAAGCTCCACCTCCCGTGTTCATGCCATTCTCCTGCCTCAGCCTCCCAAGTAGCTGGGACTGCAGGCGCCCACCACCACACCCGGCTAACTTTTTGTATTTTTAGTAGAGACAGGGTTTTTACCGTGTTAGCCAGGATGCTCTTGATCTCCCTATCAGGCATTTTCTATGGCCGATTCCTAAGCCATACCAAAACTACTTTAAACTTTAAGTGTAACTATTGAGTCTGGTAACTGTTTATAGTAAATCATTATATCAAATTCCATCCCATTCCTACTCATAAATCTGAAAATGACATTTAAATTAGCTTGCCTTATGTTAAATTTTTAAAAAATTAATAGATCTAGCAGTTATATTATTGTAAGATTTAAAGCTTCCTTCAAAGCATTGTTTTTTTCTTTTTCCTTAGACAAATGCTCTTCTGTAGAGTGACCCTTGGGAAATCCTTTCTGCAGTTTAGCACCATGAAAATGGCCCACGCGCCTCCAGGGCACCACTCAGTCATTGGTAGACCGAGCGTCAATGGGCTGGCATATGCTGAATATGTCATCTACAGAGGAGAACAGGTATGTTACTCATCAAACAAGCATAACCAAGTTCACAAACATGTCACTAGAGCACAGAGACCGTGTAAGACTTGAGAAACTTTTCAGTGAAATATCCACCACACAGTGTGCTAGTATTAATTACTTCAGATACAAAATAAAGGTATCAAAATAATTCTTTGACATCAACTTTTTACCTAAAACCCATTAGTAGCTGTCAGCCACATAACACAGTGTGAACAAGAGAGCAGCTGAGAAACAAAGGCTTGGGCTCTCATGCCGTTTTGAGGCCTGCAGCTCTGAACTAATGCCTTGTGCCACTTCATGTGCAGCATGCCAGGGCAGCTGCTATTAGTGGGTCTTCATGGATGTACCTGCCACAGGATTTGTCCAAAAACAAAAACAATTTGTCTGAATGTAACTGAACTTCAAATGAATACCATAACTACAATAAAAGAGAAAAATAAAGAAGGAAATAACTAAATATATATAACCTATGAAAACAGTATTTTACACTGTGCCTTCAGTCATGGGCAAGGTAGGGAATGCTGTTGGGGAAAGACTGACAAAGGAATCCTGAACTCCTTTTAGTAAATGTGTTGATGGCGATACTGTGGGCCAAACAGTGAAACTCTTAGGCATATTATAGGATTGAGCACATGAGCGGATGTGTTGATGTATTGATTTGAGGAGCCAAAATTCTCATGGTAGAAGAAGGGACATACAAATATGGAATGGAGAAGGTAAGAAAGACTCTTAGGGTGGACTGAAATTGGAAGTATTACTATGACCTCATGGTTTCTAACGTGTGTGTACACTCATGTAAATTTATGGGTAAGTAGTAATATAAGCATGTGTGTGTATATGAGAGAGAGAGAAACCAAGGAAGGGAGGGAAGGAGAGAGAGAGACAGGAAGGAAAGGAGGGAGAGAAGAGAGGAAGGGAGGGAGGAGAGAGGAAGGAAGGAACAGAGAAGAAAGGAGGGAGAGAGAGGAAGAAGGGAGGGAGAGAGGGAGGAAGGAAGGGAGGGAGAGAGAGCAAGGGAAAAAAAGGAAGGGAGGGAGTGAGAGGAAGGAAAGGAGAGAGGAAGGAGGGAGAGAGGAAAAAGAAATGAGAGAGAGGAAGGGAAGGAAGGAAGGGAGAGAGAGCAAGGGAAAAAAAGAGGAAGGGAGGGAGGGGAGAAGGAAGGGAGGGAGCGAGAGGAAGGAAAGGAGGGAGAGAGGAAAAAAGGAAATGAGAGAGGTAGGAAGGGAAGCAGGGAGGGAGGGAAGAAGGAAGGGAGGGAGGGAGAGAGGAAAAAAGGAAATGAGAGAGAGGTAGGAAGGGAAGCAGGGAGGGAGAGAGAGAGGAAGGGAGGGAGGCAAAGAGAGAGACAGAAAGGGAGGGAAAGAAAGGGAGACAGATACTAAGGAAGGGAGGGACAGAGGAAAGGAAAAGGGAGAGAAGAAGGAAGGGGGAAAGAGAGATAAAGGGAAGGAAAGGGGAGAGAGAGGAAGGGAGGGAGAAAGACAGAGGAAGCAAAGGAGAAAGCAAGAGGAAGGAAGAGAGAAAGGGAGAGAGGAAAGAAAGAAGGGAGGAAAAGAGGAAGAAAAGAGGGAGGGAAAGAGAGAGGGATGAATGGAGGGGAGAGGGAGGAAGGGAGGGAGAGAGAGAGGGAGGAAGGGAGAAAGCGAGAGAGGAAGGAACAGGGAGTCAGAGGAAGGATTGGAGGAAGGAGAGAGAAAAAAAGGAAGGAAGAGAGAGGAGAAGGGAAGTGGGGGGGGAGGAAGGGAGAAGGGGGAATGAAGGGGGGAGAGAGACAGGGAGGGAGAGAGGAAGGAAGGGAAGGAGAGAGAGCTAGAGAGCGGAAGGGAGGGAGAAAGTGAGGGAGAGCAGAAGGAAGGGATGGGCAGAGAGTGGAAGGAAGGCAGGGAGAAAAGGGAGGGAGGGAGAAGAGGGAGGGAAGGAGGGACAGAGAAAGAGGGAGGAATGGAGGGAGAAAGAGAGGGAGGAAGGGGGAGGGAGGAAGAGAGAGGGAGGAACAGAAAGGAGGAAGAGAGGGAGAAAGAAAGGGAGGAAGGGATGGAGAGAGGAAGAAAGGAATGGGGGGAGAGAGGAAGGAAGGGAGGGGAAGAGAGGAAGGGAAGGAGATAGGAAGGAAGGAAGGGAGAGAGAGGAAGGGCGGGAGGGCTAGAGAGAGGAAGGATGGGAGGGAGAGAGGAAGAAGAAAGGAGGGAGGGAGAGCAGAAGGAAGGGAGGGAGAGAGGAAGTGAGGGAGAACAGAAGGCAGGGAGGGAGGAAGGGATGGAGGGAGAGAGGAAGGGAGAGGGGGAGACAGAGAGATGAAGGTAGTGAGGGAGAGAGAGGGAGGAAGGGAAGGAGAGACAGGAGAAAGGAAGGAGAGAGGGAGGGAGTGAAAGAGGAAAGAGGGAGAGAGGAAGGATGGGAGAGAGGAAGGATGGGAGAGAGGAAGAGGAAGGAAACAAGGGAGGAAGACGGAGGGAGAGGGGGGAGGGGATACAGAGGGATGAAGGGAGGGAGAGATAGAAGAAGGGAGGGAAGGAGGGAAGGAATGAAAGAGGGAGGGAGGAAACAAGATGGAAGAGAGAGAGGGAGGAAAGGGGGAGAGGAGGGAGATAGAAAGGGAGGGAGGAGAGAGGAAGGGAGGGAGCAAAAGAGATATGAAAGAAAGAAGGGAGAGAGGGAGAGACAGAAGAAGGAAGGTAGGGAGGGAGGGAATGAGAAAGAAAGGGAGGAAGGAAGGGAGGGAGCAAGAGAGCGTGAGGAAGGAAGGGAGGGAGAGGGAGGAAGGAAGGGAGAAAGAGCAAATGGGAGGGAGAGAGGAATGAAGGGAGGGAGGGAGACAGAAGAAGGAGTGAGGAATGAAGGGAGGAAGGGAGGGAGGGAGACAGAGGAAGGAGTGAGGAAAGAAGAGAGGGAGAGAGAAGAAAGAAGGAAGAAAGGGAGAAAGAAGAGAGGAAGGGAGGGGGAGAGAGGAAGGACGGAAGGAAGGGAGAAAGTGAGAGGAAGGAAGAGAGGGGGAGAGGAAGGAAAGGAGGGAGGGAGAGTGGGAGAGAGGAAGGAAGGGAGGGAGAGAGAAACGAGAAGGGAAGTAGAGGGGGGAGGAAAGGAGGGAGAGGTAGAGGGAGGAAGGAAGGGAAGGAGAGAAAGAGGAAGGAAGGGAGAATGGAGGGAAGGAGGAAGAGAGAGAGAGGAAGGGAGGGAGTAAGAGAGAAGAAGGAAAGGAGAGTAAGGGGGGGAGAGGGAGGAGGGGGAGAGAGGGAGGGAGAGAGAGCGGAAGGGAGAGAGGAAGGAAGGGAGGGAGAAGGGAGGGAGAGAGGAAGAAATGGAGAGAGAGAGGGGAAGGTAGGGAGGGAGAGAGACAAAGTGAGAAGAAGGAAGGGAAAGAGAGAAGAAAGGGAGGGAGACAGGGAGAGTGGAAGGAAGGGTGGGAGAGAGAGGAAGACAAGGAGAGAGAGGGAAAGGAAGTGAGGGAGGGAGACAGGGAAGGAGGGAGGAACAGATAAAGTGGGATGAATGGAGGGAGAAAGGAGGAAGGGTGGGAAAAAGAGGGAGGAAGGGATTGAGAGAGGAAGGTAGAGAGGGAGAGAAAGGAAAGGAGGGAGAGAGAGCAGAAGGAAGGGAGGAAAAGAGAAGGGGAGGGAGGGACAGAGAAAGGGAGGAATGGAGGGAGAAAGGAGGAGGAATGGAGGAAGGAGAGAGAAAAAGGAAGGTGGGGAGGAAGGGAGGGAGGCAGAGAGGAAGGAAAGGAGAAGGAATGAAGGGAGGGAGAGAGGAAGGAAGGGAGAGAGATGAAGGGAGGGAGGGAGGAAGAGAAGGGAGGGAATGGGAGGGAGGGAGACGGAGGGGGGGAGAGAGAGATAAGGCAGGGAGAGAGACAGAGAAGAATGGAGAAAGGGAGAGAGAAAGGGCGAGCAGAAGGCAGGGATGGAGAGAGGAAGGAAGGGAGGGAGGGAGAGACAGGGAGGGGGAGAGAGACGAAGGAATGGACGGGGAGAGAGAGAAAGAAAGAAGGAAGTAAAGAGGAAGGGAGAAAGGAAGGAAGGGAGGGAGAGTGAGGATGGAAGGGAGGCAGAGAGAGAGGAAGGAAGGGAGGGAGAGAGGAAGGTCAGGAGGGAGAGATGGAAGGAAGTGAGATGGAGGCAGGAATGGAGGGAGAGAACGGAGAGGGTGGGAGAGAGGGAGGGAGGGACGAGGGAATGAGTGAGGAGGATGGAGTGAGGGGAAGAGGTGTACGGAGGCAGAGGGGGAGAGAGGGAGAGAGGGAGAGAGAGAGCCGAAGGAAGGGAGGGAGAGTGAGGATGGAAGGGAGGGAGAGAGAGAGAGGAAGGGCAAGAGGGAGGAATGTAGGGTGAGATGGAGGAAGGAAGGGAGACGGACAGAGGGAGAGAGAGAGGAAGAGGTAGAGGGAGGGGGGAGGAAGAGGTAGAGGGAGGGAGAGAGGGAGAGAGAACGGAGAGGGTGGGAGAGAGGGAGGGAGGGAGGGGAGGGATAAGGGAATGAGTGAGGGGAAGAGGTGTAGGGAGGCAGAGGGAGAGAGAGAGGGAGGGAGGGGGGAGAGTGAGAGGGAGGCAGAGGGAGAGAGTCAGAGAGGGAGGGAGAGGGAGAGAGGGAGGGGGAGAGTAAGCGAGAGGGAGGGGGAGAGAGGCAGGGAGAGGGAGAGAGTGAGAGAGGGAGGGAGAGGGAGAGAATGAGAGGGAGGGAGAGGGAGAGAGTGAGAGGGAGGGAGAGGAGGAGAGTGAGAGGGAGGGAGGGAGAGGGGTAGAGTAAGAGAGGGAGGGAGAGGGGGAGGCAGAGGGAGGGAGAGGGGGAGGAAGAGGGAGTGAGGAGGATGGAGTGAGGGAGGGAGGGAGTGGGAGGGAGTGAGAGGGAGAAAGAGGTGGGAGGGAAGAAGGGATAGGCAGAGGGATGGGGGAGGGAGAAAGGGAGGGAGTGAGAGGAGACAGGGAGGGATGGAGGGGGAGGGATGGAGGGGGAGGGAGGGGATGGAAAGAGGGAGGGAGAAACAGGGAAGGAGGGGGGGAGGGAGAAACAGGTAAAGAGGGGTAGAGGGAGAAACAGGGAAGGAGGGGTGCAAGGAGGGAGGGAGAAACAGGGAAGCAGGGGTGGAGGGAGGGAGAAACAGGGAAGGAGGGGTGGAGGGAGGGAAGGATGACATGGGACTCATCATGTACCCATTATTAGACCAGGCAAGAATTATTAATGGATGCTAAATAGGGGGATTGTTTCACTAAGGAGAAGAATATTTGCGTGGTTTTCTTATTACAAACTTACTTTCAAAGGGGGCTGGGGGGAGTAGTAATTATATATTGGAGAAAGGGGACAATGCCTTGACCAGATAATCAAAATCAACATCACCAGTGAGGGACAGATAGGCTTATATTGTCTCTCTAGGTGGATACTCTAAAGGCACGACATCTCTGCAGCATTCCAGCCAAAAATACATGATGTAAGTCTAATCAAAATGAGGAATGTTTTACTTTTTTTAATGTTGAAAGATTGTATTCTTCAAAAATGTTAATATTATAAAAGAAAGGCTGTGCTAACTTTCCAGATTACATGAGGCCCAAGAGACATGAAAACTAAGTTAACCTTCTGCCCCCAAACTGCATCCAGTATTGGAAGAGAAAGTACATTATTAGATCAACTGACAGAATTGGAATATGGACATTAAATAAAAGGATTATATCAGTGTAAAATTATAAGTTTGATTCTGTACTTATGTAAGGCAATATCTCTGTGCTTAGAAAATATATACTGGCATATTTAGGGATAAAGGACCATGATGATATATATAACTTGTAAACGTTTTGGGGAGAATGCGTGTGCGTGTGTGTGTGTATCTAGTATACAGGGATAGGGAAGGGGCAAATGATAAAGCAAATGAGATAAATAAAACCTTCCCAAAGGTAGATCTGGGTAAGGTTATGTAGCTGTTTTTGGTACCACTTTAATTTTTGCAACTTACTTGTAAGTTGGTAGCTGTTTCCAAATAAAAAGTTTATAAAAAGGAAGGAATAAATTTGTCATATTTTTCTGTTTAAATCATAAACCTTAAACTTCTTCTAGAAAAGAAGCTTTTTTTTACTTTTATTCAGTAATTAATTATACTTCTAGAAATTTGTATTGGAATAATCAGTGATAGTCACAAACACACACTATACACATGAATATATGAATAGTCATCACTGTCTTATCACAATAAAAAATTTAAACAACCTAAATATTAAGCAAAAGCAGAATTGTTAAATAAATATATTCATATGTCTGGTATTATTTAACATTTACATAATATATACCAAACACAGATTCACCCACAGCATAAGAATATGGTTATCACTGGGTGATAATGAGTGGTTTCAGTTCTCTTTACCATATATTTTAAATATACTATAAGTTATCTCTGATTCACCCACAACATAAGATGGTTATCACTGGGCATTAATGAGTGGTTTCAGTTCTCTTTACCATATATTTTAAATATAAGTTATCTGTAGTGGTAAATATTTATTTCATAATTGGGTACAAAGAAATAATAAGGAATACTTAGAAGATAAGTATAAGTTTACTTTTCTGAAATTTACTAATTAACCATCTCCCAGGTAAAATTTGACTTGATAATTTAGTCAGAGTGTCTCATGAAATAATTTTAGAGAGTGATTAGTACAAAACTTATTTGAAAGAAAAAAAAATGCCTAAATAAAAAAATGCATTCAGCATTTATTTTATTTCCGGGGAGGATAATTGCTCTTCCATATTCAGGTATACTTGTACACATGGATCGTGTTAACTGTAGTGTCTGCTAATTGAGTACTTTCTCATGAGCAGTTTTTGCTGATTTTATAGGGAAGTTTTCCTTTGCTAACTTTTATTTCATTCTCCTTGGTCATACTCTAAATCATCTTTCACTCTTAATGTTTAACTTTCAAAAACACACACATGTTTTATGTGTTTTTGATTGAGGATGACTTGAGTAGTAGTATTCGTTATTGGTGGGAATGTTTCTTTCTTGAAGATTGAAAAGATATATTGAAGGTTAACTGAACTGTACTTGGAAAGAAAAATGGCTCTGATTATAACATATGATTGGACTTAAGATGTCAGTGGTATTTGTATATGTTGTACTTTAAACTTCACATTGGACATGAAGGAGAGGTGTTCTCTGCTCATTGGTTGCTCCAGAGATTTCAGCTACTTTACTGAACTGACGTGAACAATGCAGAATTACTTAACCTGGAAAAGAAAAGACTATAGAATAGAATGATTTCTAAAATGGTTTCCAAACATACAGAATCATTCAAGAGAGCATGACAGTCCCTTCCTCACCTCTATGAGACATAAACTGAGAGCATTTGAATTTAAATTTTAGTGTTAGGGATTTGGATTAAGAAGAAAATTCAGAAAATGAGTTAGCAGAAGTGGTTGTGTATTTAAAAAATAAGTAAATAAACACATACATACATCCTATGCTGGTATAACCAGCATGGATTTAAAGTGACCTGACCGAAAATGATGGTTTTTGGTCCATCTTAGGCCCTTCTAGTTCTGCAGTTTAGTCATTCCCTTACCCTTAATCCCTCTGGACTGTAATTGATTAATTAGTAACTTAAAGGGTACACAGAAACAATTCAGTAGCCTAATCATTAGGAACCGGGAGCATTTAGATAAGGACCTTTAAGCAACTCATGCCATTAGAATCTTAGAATCCACCTGACTAAGATGGACGTGTGTCAGGGATCCCCTTAAATCATGAGCTACCTAAATGCAGACACCGGCACTATTGACTCCTTTGCTTCAACAGCTTTTCCGCAAGTAAAATGTCATAGAAAGTATTATAGATATTAAACTTCACGCGGATAAAAGGAAGTAGGGGTGGGCATCCACTCATTTTTTGACACTCAGCATATGCCAGCCTGCGTTCTTTTTACATTTCTCCTGTTTTTGTCTGTCCGCATGGTAAGCTCCTTCACAGCAGGATCCACATCTCACACCAGAGTGTTCTTATGTGGTAGATGCTCAATACACGGATGCTGGTGATAAATAGTTTTCTTGACCATTAAGCCACCTGGTTGATTAATTAGTGTTTTCAGTTTTTACCAGTATGTGAGCTTTGCTAGATTTTTTATACCCAACTCTAGAATTAGCAGGAGGTATCTGACCTAGATTGTTTTAGTAAACCATTTCAAAAAGTAAGTGTATGTCTTCAGATCAAACTACAGATAGTTTCTTTTGTGAGAAACTGTAATATTCTCACAAAAATAAAAGTACAGACTGGTTACTGAGACTTCAGACTAGAAAGTCAGGAGAGATTTTCAATCTTCGTTTCTTCCCACTAAATGTACTAAAATAGAAGCTGTTGTTGTTTTTAACTAAAATCAGAGCAGACTGGAATTACGGAAAAGAATATTATGAATGGTTCTATATATATATATATAGACAGAACTTAACATTTATGTATTTTTGTTATTTTTAAAGTCCTTGCTGAGAGCTTTTAGGAGGGAGTACTCTCTAATGAATAATACTAATAAAAATAATAACAATAATAGATCCTTACTATGCCAGACCTTTTCTAAGACTTTTGCATTTAGTTCTCACAGAAATCCTAATATTACTATTCAGTTTTTACTTATCTTTCTTTCCTTTTATTATCTTATCCTGTATCTATATGCAAGTAATTTGTTGGTCAGCATTGAACAAACTATTTTTGGTCCCCAAAACACTTTGCTCACCCAAGAATCTTCTTTTAGTCACAGACCACTCTGAACTACTGAGTCTAGTTTCATCGTCATGTTATAGTTAGGGCTGAAGAATTCCTATGTAGTCTACTCACTAAGGGGTGTCCTACCTCTCCTTCCAAATTGCTGCCTTCACTGCAATTTCTGGTTAGGTTTTCAGCAGCTTCCTCTGATCAGCCTCCTTTTTCCTGCTCCCACCAAGAAGAACTCTTCCCATTCCAGACACAGCCTTGTGTTTTACTGACTGCAAGAAAAAAGAGAAAGAGAATATGAAAGAGGCCAGTCTAAATCGGAGCCCTTATCTCTCCTGTAAATGATGCCTTGGAGTAGTGAGTTTTTAAATATTGTTCCCAAACTGTTGTTTCTGGGTTATTGGTGACTCAGTACATCTCACCCTTACTCCTTCTAGCTCAGTGGGTTACATCATCTTCTATGATTAATTTGGACTGGATTCAGCAAAATTTTCCTTTCATTTAGCAAACTTTTATTGAACACACGCTGTGTGACAGCACCAATGCTCTGTGAGGTGAAAAAGATATTAGTGCTACCTCGGGCCTTAGTTTCCCTGCTTATGACACATGGCTCTCTAATAAGGGATGAATGGAGCTAAATTGACAGTATTCGAAGTAGAAATAACATTCAGTTTTCTAGATTGTAGGGTTTATACACATTTATTTACAGTTAAGTAGGTGAACCTCAAATTGTTCAGGCACCTATTAAGAAACTGAGTCTATATAGAATATTGGTCACGATTAACAGCCTTTGAGGCTTCCACATTCGGCAAGGCTTTAATATTGTGCCTACTAGAAGGGTGATTTGTTTTTCTTCTTGTCCTTCCCAGGCATACCCAGAGTATCTTATCACTTACCAGATCATGAAGCCAGAAGCCCCTTCCCAGACCGCAACAGCCGCAGAGCAGAAGACCTAGTGAATGCCTGCTGGTGAAGGCCAGATCAGATTTCAGCCTGGGACTGGATTACAGAGGATTGTTTCTAACAACAACATCAATATTCTAGAAGTCCCTGACAGCCTAGAAATAAGCTGTTTGTCTTTTATAAAGCATTGCTATAGTGATGAATAGTATGAGTAACTGATACATACTCAACTGCTACTGTTCCCTTTGAGGAAATGTTTACAGGGGCGGCCTTTTAACATATCTCAGGCTCATTTTCATTGCAATTATCCATTTCTAAAACAAGATTGCTTCGATCTAGACTTGGAAATGGAAAATAAGAAAACCAATGCTTTTTCAAATGTTCACAATTCACACACTACATTTGTTTTGTTATGCATGATGTGTATATAACAAATATACACATACGACAGGCAACAAGCTTGTTTTTGATTTGCCAGACATGCATCATTGGCTATTGTTTGTTTGTTTTTTGTTTTTTTTGTGTTTTTTTGGTTACTTTGAAAATGAGCCAGAGCCTTCTTGAGGATATTTTGCACAAAGTCACGCTGACAAAATCATTAGCAGTGCAATCCAAGCTTCTGGCTGAGCAAGATTCAGTTTCCACTTTTTAAAATTTTTTTATTTTGCTCTGTAGCTGCACTTCTCGTTATCATAAATTGAGATGAAAAGGAAAAAACATCAAGTTTTAGTACCCTTTTATGAATTGGCCTATCTTACAAGAGAAGGGCACAAACACCAACCTGACTTAGGAACGCCTAAATTCAGAGAAGTCAAAGCCGGTGAAGGCCACTTGCTCTTTCCGACACAAGCCTGCCACAGAGGTCTTCGGGACAGTACTGGAGATGCAGGTTGACACAGGCTTGAGTTCCAAGGTGAAAAAACTGGGGAGGCTGTGAAGGAAGAGCTGCATTAAGGAGGGTGAGGAGCGTGTGGTTCTGTATCATTGCAGCCCCAGTGGATCCAGGGGATGCCTCCAAAAAATAAATGCTTCCCTTCCCTTCATCTGTACTGTTGGGATTGTTACCCACCTCCAAATTAGCTGCCTTATTTCAAAAGTCAGTGAAATTACTGTACTTGATGAGGGTCACAAAAATACCACTTGATTGTTTCTTTAGTTGAGAAAGCTGGGATTCAGACTCGAATAGTGGATAGATACACACAAATGCAAGGACTTTTTTGTTTACTCCAGATTTGGGGTTTATTTTGAGTGGCATGCTTCAAATAGTTCATAAAGATCCTTGCATTAAATTTTTGAACCATTTCTTCAAACTTCTTAGTGTGTTTAGACAAGGAGAACAAAAATTGAAACCAAAGCCCTTTCTGTTATTTTTTCAATGAAGGTGAGAAAGAAATACCATACGATTTTCTTTGTGAAACTACTGTTTATTTTCATCAACATTACCAAGTGCCATTGACATTTATAAAAAAATGATCCTTTATAGTTCTTACACTTGCCCTTTTCACCTTAACTGAATATGAATTGAGTGCACTAACTTATTTACTTGATATACTGTGCATCTACTCTGCTTTGAAGCGAAAGAAATATAAACACGACGAGGAACAGGAAAAACAGTGTGACACAAACTTGCCATTGCAATTCAAAGCCCTGAAAACGATGGGTTTAATGCACGGTGATTAAGCTGTGACCTCCTTTAATCTCCTGAAGCAAAATAAAATGGTTACATGCAAAACTTCTAGAAATAGACTCTTAAAATATACACATTTTGCTTTGATTTTGGCTTCGACCCAGTGCTGGAACTAGGCATCCAGACTAGTTTGAATGTTTGTAGCTGAATTTTGCATGGGTCCTCAAAATTAAATCAAGAATTAGCCTCAGTTGTTGCTTCTTTTGAAGTTTCAGTGACCCAAGCTGGGTGTTTGTGTCTTGGCTACTTGTTTAATAGCACTAGAATTCCATGTGAAGCTTTGAGAGTTGCTATTCATTAAGAGGGCTTTGTTTCCCCTTCTTTCCTTCTCTTTTGCTGTAACAAAGGGTTGAAGAAATTGCCATCTGTGTAGTTTTTAGTAGCTGTCAAGTGTGTCTTACTTACCTTCCCCCAGACGTAGTTTAAAATGGTAAACACAGCTGTGATTTTTAGTTAAGTAAAAGAGTTAATATGATATAGATATGGAAAGCTTTATGGCTTCATTAAAAAGATAAACCACTACCTAACTGTGGTTGTATGTTGTTTCCATCATACTAACTAGATGAATGGATGCGCCAGTTTTCATCTTGGTCCTTACACTTGAGAAGTTAAACTGTGGTTCAGTATTTAAACTGCCAGTGTTATATGTCTCATGCTCTGTGTGCCAAGTGAAGGCACTGTGTAAGGAAGACATTTGCGGTGCTTCTTGTCCTATAATGATTCAAGTATACAGTAGTTCTTGAAAGAGTGTGCATATATTACTCATCTGCTTAAGAGAGTGGGTTAACGGATATATCACAGGAGCCAAATACATTTTTTTCAGAACTTGAAAACCAAAGGTCATCATGAGTGCACTCAAAAGTTAGCACAAGTTTATTACATTTGGGATTTTCATCTGTAGCCGTATGAAGAACCCTTTCCAATATAAAAGCATGGCATTAAATTAGGCTGAAGTCTTTTATTTTTTGTGTATGTACTATATAGAAATACTAGCAAGTTAGGATCATCCAATATGGCCTACCCCGAAATGGCCCCTCTGTTTCCCTAACCACATGGAAGAAAGAATCCGAATGTCTCCACCAGCTTTACCCGAGTTCCAAAACTAAAGGGCTTCTCCAGACCTGATGGTTCCAGTTTACCTGCTGTTGGCCTACTGGATACTTGACTCAGGCATAAATTAAGTGCCCTGGTCCTGAAACTTTCTGCTTGTATTTGACCTCCTTCCCTGTATTTGACCTCCTTCCCTCTTTCCTAAATTACTAGTCTGGAATTAAAATTAGCTCCAACAATGACCTTTGACTCCATTCATTTTCTCCTCATCTTGGGTCTTAAAAAAGGAGACCAGATACCTCTTAGCTTTTGTATCACAACCAGGAATGGGTATTAGGCCTCATGCGCTTTGCTCAGAACACTGCCGCTTTGTTAACAAATGACAGTGGAACCCAGAGTTTTGATTCTATGCAAAATAACAGCAGTGCAACCAGGATTCTTGTTTTCCTTTTCCTTCTTGGAGTTTGGAATTTCTAGCTTTTCAAGCAGCATAAGTAGAATCAACATTAGGATGTTTTCATGAAATAGCATCCTTATAGTTCTTTGAGCTTGATGTTAGTGGCTAGACTGATTTCCCTTTGCTCTCAGAATACAAAGTGCATTGAAGTATACAGAGAAATGCCTGAATATGGCAAGCAAATAATGTAGATTAACGTTCTATTATTGTATCCATTTTACAAAAAATAAAATTTTGATATATGCCAGAGAACGGCATTAGAATGCAATAAGTTGTCTAGGTTTTTCTGTTTCAGTGTCTCTCCCAATGGCACGAAGGGTTATTGGGCATTGCCCCCACCCCCGCCTTTTTAACATGTGCACTATCTGGATTCCTGTAAATGGCCTTGCAAACAGAAGTGGTGTGTATTTTCAAGCACCTTTCCCCCATTGTATCCGAATCCCACTTGTGTGATATCTGTGACAAATAGCCTTCTTCTTGTGTTTTCTGTTGGACTAATTATCTCATGTAAAGCTATAGACCTTACTAATTTGGCAGGTATTCAAAACTGACATTTAGATAGGATTTCATGTCAGATATGTATTTAAAGAGTAAAGTCAAATTTGTTTAATGTCAGATCAGTGACAGAAGTGAAAAGAAAGTAACTGTGAAAGTGATGTTGGAGCTATTGTACACATCTAGCATATGGAAAGCAAATGCACTCGAAAACTACTACTCTAGAACATGAGGCTTCTTCAGCAACTTGTGCACTCTGCCATCAATAAATTAAATTTTTCCCTCTAGAAAGCCTTAACTATGGCAGAAACTTTTTAACCTTTTATATTTTAATAAATAAAACATTGTAGTCCCATTTCTTAGTGTTTGAAAGGTGTGTCAGTGAGTCGGCCATGTCTCCATGTGTTTCAGACCTGTTCATCTTATTTTATGATGGTATATTTCATAAGTAATATTCCCTTACATGCAATGGAGCTGATTAAAATTAATCCATTTCAATTTCTCCATATTGGAACTTCCTCAGCTACCAGATTTCTGGTTTGGAGAAGTGCTGGAAAGATTTCAAAGCCTATTCAGTTGTGTATGTGGGGATACGACAGCAACTGTGATACCTTGTAGAATATGAGTGATATGCAAGCTGTGTTTTTTAATTGTTTTAAAATGTAAACTATGGTTATGCTAAAGTGAAAACCTAGAGAAAGCTAAAGATTTTATATACTTTGCACGATCAAATATGGTCGTAGTATGACGAGTTTTATACATTGCCAGAGAGTTCTGCCTCCTCTGAAATAACATTCGCACTGTAGATTGCATTTCCGCTTTTCCTCCTTTCACATTCTTTTTTGCTTTACACTTCACGTCTTCGCACCTGCCCTACCTCCCATCCTTTCAAAGAGGTTTCTTTCACGTTCCAGAATTCAGATTGTTCTGTGATTTCTTTTTCATCAGTCTACCCATTTCTGCAGGCAGCCCTGAAAGCCCTTGTGTTGATTCAGAGTGTTTGCAGAGAAATGCAGTTGAACCCTGGTAGTGGGGTGTCCCTCACACACCCGCGCAGCCCTCCCAGAGTTCAGGATGAAAGGCTAGAAAACCCATTCAAAGTTAGGAAAGAACACAGATCTTTGAGGCCGACAGCCTAGACCTAGAAGATGACCTTGAGTATGTAAACATTGTCTCCATGACACAAAACATTGAAACTCTTCATGTGCATATAACACCTGCTTCTGCTCCCATTGTTTCAAGCTCATCTTATCTTTGTAGTAGTAATGTTTGTCTTTGATACCTACAAACTAAAAAGGTACTTTTATCAAGGTTTCTCAAAACATTTACAAAACCAGCTTTGAGAAAATGTTATGTTGCCTGGCAACAGCACTCGGAGTAGTAATTGTGTTTTCTCATTGTGATGTTAGTCTGTGTGAGCAACCAGTGTAGTGACTCTTTGGTTCATTATTGGTGTTGTTTTTATTTTTAGTCTCTGTGTGACCCAACAGTGGCAGGGGTTACAACCCCCTCTCCTTTTTTGTATTTATCTATTTGTAGGATTGTCAGATCAAGTACAAGATGCCCAGTTAAGTTTGAATTTCAGAGAAACAATTTCGCGTTAAGAATGTTTCATGCAATATTTGGCATATATTTACAGTAAAAGCATTCATTATTTGTCTGAAATTCAAATTTAACTGAGCATGCTGGTTTTTCTCATTGTTTGGTTTTTCTAAATCTGGCAATCCTACAGATGTGGTCATGGGAAATCACCTACAGCATGTTAAAGTCCTCTAGTCATCATCTCGTCACCTGAAATGGAAGTCCTTTTTCCCTTACCCTCCACTTCTTTCCAAAGGAGGGCATCAAGGAACTTAACCTGCCTGCCTGGTGGGTTTCTATTTAAGACATCTTTGTGATTATATTTAACCTGCAATTGTGCTTTGGCTTAATGTCTAGCTCACTGTACTTGTAATTGATTAATATTCAATAAAACCATTTTTAAAGTACACTTGTGTGGATAGCAGTTAGCTCTTAAGTATTTTCATTTTGCCCTGCTTGTTCATTTCTGCCTGACCAACCTTAACACAACTGACTTGAAAAACTGTCAGAATACAAATACCAACCCTCCCTCTCCATCTTCCAGTGAGACCTGGGTTTTAAGTGACTCATCCTCACCTCTCAGCCCACATGGGAGTTACTAGATAAGTTCTGCAGTAGCACGGGCAACATGGGTTCCTTTCAGAAACATCTCTTAAACAAACAGGCTGACACTTTACAGTCAGACCTCCTACCAGGTCCAAAGGCAGCCCAGAGGCCTTGCACAACATGATTGCTCACAGACTCACCTTCTCCACCTCTTGGGGGAGACGGAGGGGAAGAACGCCTGCTTCATGCAACAGTCAGTATTAAATACTTAGCACAGTGCCTGGCGCAGAGGACTAAGAAAACCCTTCCATTCTTCCCCTCTTCTTTCTCCATGCCTAGGGGTCCGTTACATAGCACATTTGAACCTAGAATTTTATCTGTACAGTAACTTTTTTGCCAGAGGGATTGTCAGAGCAACAAACAGACATAATTAAATGGAAGTATTCTAGTAACCCTGCAAATAACAATAGCCATCATTGAGCCCCTACGTGAACCAAGTACTTTGTATACATACATTTTCATTAGTAACCCCAAAAACTTTGCAAAACTGGCCTTTTAATTCTGTTTCACAGATGAGGAAGTGAAACTGGAAGTGGTTAAATTAGTTATGTTATATCCCAGAATACCTTCCACTATAAGACTAAGTACCAGAAGGCCAGGCGCAGTGGCTCACGCCTGTAATCCCAGCACTTTGGGAGGCCAAGGCAGGCGGATCACGAGGTCAGGAGATCGAGACCATCCTGGCTAACAGGGTGAAACCCCGTCTCTACAAAAAATACAAAAAATTAGCCGGGTGTGGTGGTGGGCACCTGTAGTCCCAGCTACTCGGGAGGCTGAGGCAGGAGAACGGTGTGAACCTGGGAGGCAGAGCTTGCAGTGAGCCGAGATCGCACCACTGCACTCCAGCCTGGGCAAGAGAGTGAGACTCCATCTCAAAAAAAAAAAAAATTAAGTACCATTTGCTATGTACCAATCACCAATCACAGATGGAGTTTCAGTGTTTAAGCAGGAATAAAAACACAGACTTGACTCTACCACATGATTTTATGTCAGTGTCTCACACAACAATCAGATTCTAAATGCCATTAGACTCAGGTGTTCCCTTTTGGTTATAGAAAAGGAAATTATAGAGGGGACAACTTTGTGAATAAGGGGTTATAGAAAGGGTTATAGAAATAGAAATCTGAATTGTGCACAAAAAGCAAGTGGAATATAAAACAGTAACTTAAAATTTCAAAAGCCTGGGTTAGTTTATGACATAGATGTATTCCAAGGGCCTGTTTCTGTAGCATCAACCACTGTGGGTTGGGGATTGGGGGAGGTGGGATGGAGCAGCTGTAAATCACTTGCTGGATTGGGTTTATTTTCTGAAGGAAATTACTTGCTGGAAAACTAGATCCTATTAATCAAAGGGATGGGTGCTTCTTGGTAGCCAGTTTTGAAGAAGTATTTTTGGATTACGTTGCCTACATTGAGTGTCTGGATGCTGTGACCTAGTTTCTCACATTAGAGGTAGCGTGTCCTATTTATAGCACCTGTCAACCTTTATCATTTGGCTAGGTTCACTTTTCTTCATTATCTTATAAGACTGTACAATAGGCCTCCAAGCTGAAAGAGCACCTGACACTATACTGGAAATAATGAAAGTTAGGTCATCCATTCCCATTAAGTTGGAACATAAGTGTCAGGTCTTCTGGTTTGCATTAGCTCTGAACACTTGGATATATAAAAAACAGTGGAAAAGGGGAATGGTGTGTACGTCTTCATTTCTACCAACTACCATCTACCATACAGTGCTAATAAAACAACATTGCATTGGACAATATGAAAGATGTTAATTTTGTTAATATGATTCTTGGCATACTGTTCCCGCCCAAGGACTCATTTATAAAATAAGTCTATTCACCTGTACTTTCATAACTCTGCCTGCAAATCGGTGGTATGTAACACAAAGTAAAAGTATAATGTAACCGTGGTTATGAGTCATTGGGAGTATGTAGAGGCTGAAGTCAGGAAACCAGTGCTTGCCCTGCAGTACAGAATTGCTTCTTAACTCCAAGACAATTCTATGAAGGCCACGTCTCTACCTTTCATCTGTCAAGTAGGAATACTCACCAGATCAGCACATCCAGACGGTGCTGGCTGCCATACAGTTATTTAATTTAGGACTACTTAAAAGATGTACAAGGTGATACAAATCGAATGCTTTTGGGGTCTGAAGAGAAGATGGAAGTAGAACAATGAGAATTTTAGGTGTCTAATCTGTTAGGGTGACTGTTACCAAAACACCTGGGTTTTCATCTAGGCCCTGCTGCTTGCCGCACAGAAAGCCAATGACTGAGATGATGAGTATTGCCAAGGAAGAAGGCTTTAATAGGGTGCTGTAGTCAAGGAGATGGGAGTTCAGTCTCAAATCCATCTCCCTAACTAAAACTAGGGGTTTATATAGCAGGGAAGTAATGCGTAAAAAAACAGGAACGAGGGAGAGGCAAGGAAGCAATCATGATGATTGAGGTGTTGGGCATCTCACTGTCTGGATGTGCTGATCTGGTGAGTTTCAGTTCTATGATACGTTTTGAGAGGCCTGAGGGTTCCTTTCCTGAGGAAAGAACTAAGATAAAACAAATATAAGTTTTAAGCTTTAAGAGCAGAAGGGTCCATTTCTATGTTTATCCAAAAACAACTGTGTATGGGGCTGTTGGGTCAATTTCATAACTAGTTAGCTGAAAGGCTGTAGGATTAAAACCTCCAGCCCTGCAATCAGAAGGCCCAAGTTCATAGCTTGGTTTTACCACTTACTAGCCATGTGACCTTGAGAAGTTCCTTATTCTTCTTGGGCCTCACTTTCCTCATCATTAAAAATGAGTATACTACTGCTACTACTACTACTATTTCATAGAGTTGCTTTGAGAATTAAATGAGTTAACTTGCATAGTATGTTCTTTTTTTTTTTTTTAATCTGAAAACTGTCTTTCCATTCTGTCCCCTAAGAAAAAGTACTTGATTGGCTAGAATGGGAGATTAGAAGAAAGCATATCCATGACTGACTCAGACCCCTTAAAGAATCTGCCGGCCGGGCGCGGTGGCTCACGCCTGTAATCCCAGCACTTTGGGAGGCCAAGGCGGGCAGATCACAAGGTCAGGAGATAGAGACCATCCTGGCTAACATGGTGAAACCCCATCTGTACTAAAAAAAATACAAAAAATTAGCTGGGTATGGTGGTGTGCACCTGTAGTCCCAACTACTCAGGAGGCTGAGGCAGGAGAATGGTGTGAACCTGGGAGGCAGAGCTTGCAGTAAGCAAAGATCACACTACTGCACTCCAGCGTGGGCGACAGAGCGAGACTCTGTCTTAAAAAAAAAAAAAAAAAAAAAAAAAAGTTTCTGCCTAATTGAAGCCCAGAGTGCTGCAGAGTGGAACCAGATGTCCACTATCAGCCCTAACATTTTTGTCATCAAACTACCATACTGGCTCAGAGCTCTTGCCAGATCTTCTGGGGTTGCTCCTTATTGAAGCAGTAATGAGAACACATTATTTCACAGCAAGGTATATACAACTACATCTTCATCAGTGTTGATGTTGATGAGCATAGTATAGCAAAGTTCCCCAGAAGTCATCCAAATCCCCAGAAAGAAAAGCCTAAAACTATTACTGTATCAGGGTTAGACTCTAGAAGTCTGCCATAGACTCAAGGCAAATGTTGGTGAGGGGTAGGGGAGGAGTTCAGGGGAGGGCCTCCCATTCAGTAAGTGTATCTAGGAGTTCAGGAAGGAAACTATCCAAAGGGTGATCAAAGTAACCACATCTTTGATAATGGAAAGACTTGGCCAGTTGGACATTTTCTAAAACTTGAGTAGCAGGCTTAGAGGAAAAGAAGGAACAAAGAGAGGTTTGAGGTTTTCTCATAGCAGGAGAACAAAAATCCTGGTTGCCACTCAAGTTGACTTAAGCCTGATTTCATCATCACCATCTAGTAGCATTTCTTATGGTCACAGCCATGAGTGAGAGAAAGGCAAAGGTTTATCCAATACTTTTTATTAATTTAAATCTCTTCCAAATCTGTTACTCTGATAAATTGCACTTTTATAGTCCTGATTATAGTTGCTTGGCTATCTATGTGCTTTGGACTTGTCTCTGATTAGATGGCTCTTTTTTTCATGGCAGGAACCATGGGATCCCCAATACCACCTGCCACAGTGCCCTGAACATAGAGCACTCATTCTGTTTCCAAGCAGCATTTGAACAGGCTGTCACACTGGCAGCCTGTCCTTTAGTAAACGGAGTGTAGCTAGATCTTTTTAAAACACCTTCAAATACCCTAAGCTGACCACATGCTAAAGGATGAGGATAGGAGTGCAAAATAGCTTTTCGTAGACTCTGAGAACCGGAATGGGTCTTTAGAGATCACCTGGTCCAGCTCTGTTATTTTTTTAATGAAGAATTTGTAGAAGGCCACATAGCTACAGTGAGGCAGGGCAGACACCAGAATCCAAACTTCTGGCTTTCATTTGGACTTATAAATAGCATTCCCACCCAATGACACTAATTCTTAAAATGACCATCTTTAATTCTTCACACTCTTTCCTCTTTCTTCTAACCTTCTACAAAGAGCTATTAAGTCTTGTAGAAATATTTCAGCCATCAAATCTCTCATTCATCCCTTGAGATCATGCCTGGACTAGCAGTTGCTCACCCCCACTACCAAAATCTTCTGAAAGCACAACTCTGATTAGAGAACTATGTCATGTGGGAAGTTACCTTGATTCAGTGGTAGCCTCCACAGATACTACCAGGCAGACTATCCCAGAGTTCCTAGAGCAGAAAAGTCCAAACCAAATGAAAAAATTCAAATACTTTTTATTACTTATTTTAATAAACCATTTAGTTTATTGAATTAAACCACATACCCAGAAGAAAAGAGTTAGCATACTTAGAATAGGATACAAGAGACTACACTACCGCAATCTTGTGTTATACAATGTTCATGATTCCTCCCCCTCCATCACTCCTCTTCCTCCTCTGTCACATCAGCCCTCTTGCAGATAGTACAATTTCAAGGACCAGAGTGTGTGACTTCATGGTACTTAAGCACCTCCCAAGTAATGGGGAAGGAGGCAATGGATGCAAAGTTAATGCAAAATAATTGAGGTAAGTCTTCTCACTCAGAGAATCCTTCAAGTCCCAGTTCAAATATCTTTCAAGAAAAGCCATTCCTTGCCTACCTGGTGCCATGTGACCACTCAGCCCTTTGAGTCCAATCTGTGCCCAATATGTACTTCATTAAACTACATCACCATCCACGTAATTGTATGTTTCCTCTACCACCACAGTGAGCCAGTTGGACCTAAGCCATGTATCATTGTCATGGTCTTCCTAGTTCCCAGCCAAGTACTCATCTTTAAATTGAACTGAACTATAAAAGAAATATGAAATATGTGTCTCGTACTTTAGATTATGGAGGCATCTGATCTTGGCTGGCAGAAGAATAGAATCAAGAAAATTTTCTCAAAGGAAGAAGAGAATTGCACTGAAGCTTTGGGAATAAAAAGAAGTTAGCCACGCAAAGATAGAGTCTTCCAGGTGAAGGAAAGGCATATACAAAGGAATGGCAGTAAGAGAGAACAAATCATGTTCAAGAAGCTGGAAGGAGTTGGCCGTGGCTGAGCATTGGGTGAGATGACAGTGGAGAGGTGAAGAGGCCGAGAGAGGGGGGCAGGGCCAGAAGCAGAGAGGGTTCCATATGTTCTTCTCGGAGCTTTTAACTCTACCATGTAGGCTGGCACAGTGGCTCACATCTGTAATCCCAACACTTTGGGAGGCCAAGGCAAATGGATTACCTGAGGTCAGGAGGTCAGGACCAGCCTGGCCAACGTGGTGAAATCACGTCACTCCTAAAAATACAAAAATTAGCCGAGCATGGTGGCAGGCGCCTATAATCCCAGCTACTCAGGAGGCTGAGGCAGGAGAATCTCTTGAACCCAGGAGGTGGAGATTGTAGTGAGCCAACACTGTGCCACTGCACTCCAGCCTGGGTGACAAAGTAAGACTCTGTCTCAAAAAGAATAGAAAGAAAGAAAAGAAGATATACAAACGATCAATAAGCACATGAAATACACTCAGTATCACCAGTTGCTAGGGAAATGCAAATAAAACTACCATGAGATAGCACCTCACACCCATTAAGATGACATCTTTTTTTTTTTTTTTAAAGGCAAGGGTGTGGAGAAATTAGAACCCTTATGCACTGTTGGTGGGAAAATTAAATAGTGCAGTCACTATGGAAAACAGAATGAAAGTTTCTGAAAAAATTAAACATAGAATTACTATATGATCTAACAATTCTGCTTCTGGGTATATATATACCCCAAAGAATTGAAAGCAGAAGCTTAAACAGATACTTGTACAAAAATGTTCCTTACAGTGTCATTCACAATAGCCGAAAGGTAGACGCAGCCCATGTATACTTATATATACACACAATGGAATGTTTATTCAGCCTTAAAAAGGAATGACATTCTGATACATAATGTGACATAGATGAGCCTGGAGGACATTATGCTAAGTGAAAAAAAGCCAGTCACAAGACAAATACTGTGTGATTCCAGTTGTATGAGATACCTAGAAAGGGCAAATTCAGACTCAAAGTAGATGGGTGGTTGCCAGGGGCTGGGGAAGGGGGGAACGTGGAGTTATTATTTAATGAATATAGAGTTTTAGTTTTGCAAGATGAAAAGAGTTTTGGAGATTGGTTGCACAATTTAAATGTTTTTAAAACTACTGAACAGTATGATTAAAAAAATGGTTCATATGGCAAGATGGTAAATTTTATGTGAATTTTATCACAATTAAAATTTTTGGGCCAGGCACAGTGGCTCACACCTATAATCCCAGCACTATGAAAGGCTGAGGCAGTCTGGGCAACATGGCAAAATCCCATCTCTACATAAAATTTAAAAACTAGCTGGGTGTGATGGTGCACACCTGTGGTCGCAGCTACTCGGGAGGCTGAGGTGGGAGGATCACCTGAGACCAAGAGGTCAAGGCTGTAGTGAGCCATGTTTTTACCACCGCACTCCAGCCTGGGTGACAGAGTGAGACCCTGTCTCAGAAAAAAAAAATTTTCTTGGCTGGGTGCAGTGGCTCATGCCTATAATCCCAGGCTTTGGGAGGCCAAGGCAGGAGGATTGCCTGAGGTCAGGAGTTTGAGGCTGCAGTGAGCTATGATCATGCCACTGCACTCCAGCCTGGGCAACAGAGCAAGACTCCATCTCTACAAAAAATTTTTAAAAATAGCCAGGCATGGTGGTGCACACTCATCTACTCAGGAGTATGAGACAGGAAGATTGCTGGAGCCCAGGAGTTCACTCAATTGAGAAAAAATAAAAATAAAGGTGTCTATCTCATACAACATGTCTATCACAGGTGTCTGGGTACTCTGTTCACATGATGTAGTTCACATGTAGGATCCAAGCAGGGAAAGCAGCCACGACTTGGAATATTCTGGTAACTGGCAGAGAGGGAAAAAGTATGACCAAGCACACACATGCTCTTCAAGGTTCTTCCTGGAACCAACACACACCACTTCTGTTTACATTTTATTGGCAAGACCAGTCACATGGCCATGTCTAAGTTCAATGGGGAGGCGAAAGAAGTCTGATTCTCCCACATGGAGGGCTACTGGGTATTGTGAACGGTAACACAATCCACCCTCATTGTTGATAATGCAGCTTTGACAGTTGCCACAGTCACTATTTAAAACTTCAGAAATTAGAAGAGGTGCAATGTGAACATTTGCAACTGAAATTCAAGAACATAAGAAAAAGAAGCTGAACAAGAGGAGTGAGTGGAGTATCCACAGAGATGGGGACGACGTAGCCTAGGAAAGGGCAAAAAAAATCCACATCTTGTTCTGGGTGACAGACACACAACACAGGTGTATAAATACATATAATTCACTCAGCTCTACACTTTTTTTTTTTGTTTTTTTGAGATTGAATCTCACTCTCTCACCCAGGCTGGAGTGCAGTGGTGCAATCTCGACTCACTGCCACCTCCACCTCCCAGGTTCAAGTGATTCTCCTGCCTTGGCCTCCCAAGTACCTGGGATTACAGGTGTGTGCCACCACACCCAGCTAATTTCTATATTTTTAGTAGAGATGGGGTTTCCCCATGTTGGCCAGGCTGGTCTGGAACTCTCGGCCTCAGTTCATCGGCCCGCCTCAGCCTCCCAAAGTGTTGGGATTACAGGCATGAGCCACTGCGCCTGGCCGAGCTCTATGCTTATAATTTGTGTACGTTTAAGTTGTACCTCAAATTTTTAAAAACTAAAGAAAGGGTACGGAACCTGTGAAAGGAAAACAAATCTTGCAACCCCGTAAATCACTAAGCCAAGGGAAAAGTCAAGCTGGGAACTACATCAGGCAAACCTGCCTCCCATTTTTTCCCTAAATAAGATAGCTACAGCAGACACGGTGGCTCATGCCTGTAATCCCAGCACTTTGGGAGGCTAAGGAGGGTGGATCACCTGAAGTTAGGTGTTTGAGATCAGCCTGGCCAGCATGGTGAATCCTCCTTTCTACTAAAAACACAAAAATTAGCCAGGCTTAGTGGCGGGCACCTGTAGTCCGGGCTACTCGGGAGGCTGAAGCAGGAGAATTACTTGAACCTGGGAGGCCGAGTTTGCAGTAAGACAAGATCATACCACTGCACTCCAGCCTGGACAACAGACCAAGACTCCGTCTCTAAAAAAATAATAAAAAAAAAAAGATAACTACAAAGATAAAAAAAAAAAAAAGCTACATACCTCCTTCACAATTGACTCATAAGGAAATTCCTTGTGGACAAAGGACAGAGAGAACTCAAAGTCATCCCTGCGGCTCATGCATATCTGGTTGCTTCCTCTGCCCTATTGTTTCACTGAGCCAGACAAAGGCATAAGTGACTGTTCCTCTACCCTTGTCTCACGTATAAATCATGTATTCAGTGAAAGGCTAATTAGAAACTCAAAAGATTGTCTCTTATCTACCTATGACCTGGAAGTCCCCTCCCCCACCTGTAGTTGTCCCACCTTTCTGGACGTAACCAATGTCCATCTCACACGTATTGATTGTTGCCTCATGTCTCCCTAAAATGTATCAAAGCAAGCTGTTCCTTGACCACCTTTGGCACACGTCATCACGCCTCCTGAGGTTGTGCCACGGGAGAGTCCTTAACCTTGGCAAAATAAACTTCCTAAATTGGTTGAGACCTGGCCAGGCGCGGTGGCTCATGCCTATAATCCCAGCACTTTGGGAGGCCGAGGAGGGAGGATCACCTGAGGCCAGGAGTTTGAGACCAGCCTGACCAATATGTGAAACCCCATCTCTACTAAAAATACAAAAATTAGCCAGGTGTGGTGGCATGTGCCTATAATCCCAGCTACTCAGCAGCCTGAGGCAGGAGAATCACTTGAACCCAGGAGGTAGGGTTGCAGTGAGCCAAGATCACACCACTGCACTCCAGCTTGGATGACAGAATGAGACTCTGTCTTAAATAAATGAATAAATAAATAAATAAATAGGTTGAGATCTGTCTTAGTTATTTTGGGTTCACAAACTAAAAAGTTGATTGAAAGCTCTAAATGTGTGCATGGGGCATGACAGCTTTGAGCTAAGTGGGCTGTTCAAGGAAAAAGTTCTGCTGCTGATGTATTTTGGCAAGCTATGTTGTAGATATCAACGAACGGATTCCAGAGTTCATATGGAGAGGCAGAAGACCCAGAGAAGAACACAGTTGGAGGACCGGAGGACTGACACTACCTGACTTCAAGACTTACTATAATGTTACAGTAATCAAGACAGTGTGGTACTGGTGAAAGAACAGTGAATCGATGGCTCAGCACAGTAGCTCGCACCTGTAATCCCAACACTTTGGGAGGCCGAGGTGGGAGGATTGCTTGAGCTCAGAAGTTCAAGACCAGCCTGGGCAACATGGCGAAACCCCATCTCTGCCAAAAATACAAAAAATCAGCCAGGCATCGTGGTGTGTGCCTACGGTTCCAGCTGAGGGAGGCTGAGGCAGGAGGTTTCCCTGAGCTGGGGAGGCAGAGGTTGCAATGAGCCAAGATTATACCACTGCACTCCAGGCTGGGTGACAGTGAGATTCCACCTCAATGAAAAATAAAAAAAATGAAAGGAAAGGAAGGGAAGGGAAGGGGAAAGGGAAGAGGAAAGAGAAAGAGAAAGGGAAAGGAAGGGAAGGGAAAAGGGAAAGGGAAAGGGAGGGAAGGGAAAGGAACGGAAAGGAAAGGAAAAAGGAAAGGAAAGGAGGGAGGCAGTGAATTGATCAATGGGACAGAATAGAGAGCCCAGACACAGACCCACATGAATATAATCAACTGATCTTTCACAAAAGAACAAATGCAATACAATGGAGAAAAGAGTTTTTGCAGCAAGTGGACATCCAACATGCAAATTAAAAAAAATGAACCTAGATGCGGACTTTACACACTTCACAAAAATTAACTCAACATGGATGATAGTCTTGAATGTAAAACTCAAAATTGAAACCCTTAGAAGATAACATAGGAGAAAATCTCGATGCCCTGAGTTGGTCAATCACTTTTTTAGATACATCAAAGACATGATCCATCAAAGAAATAATTGATAAGCTAAATTTCATTAAAATTAAAAACTTCTGCTCTATGAAAGACACTGTCAAGAGAATGAAAAGCCAACTCATAGAGTAGAAGAAAATGTTTGCAAAAGTTATAACTGATGAAGCACTGTTAGCCAAAATACACAGAGAAGTTATAAAACTCAACAATTAGAAAATTAACAACCTCAGTAAAAAATGGGCAAGGAGATATACAGATGGCAAATAAGAATGTGAAAAGATGGCCAACTTCATAAATCATCAGGGAAATGCAAATTAAAACAATGAGATACTACCACACACCTATTCACGTGGCCCAAATCCCAAACATTGACAATACCAAATGCTGACCAGAATGTGGAACAACAGGAACTCTCATTCGTTTCTTAGTATTTACCAAAATGAGTTGAAAACTTATGTCCACATGAACCTGCACACGTAATTGTCAGAACTAGGAAGCCACCAAGACATCCTACAGTAGGAGAATAGATAAACAAACTCTGGTCCATCCAAACAATGAAATTTTATTCAGTGCTAAAAAGAAATGAGCTATCAAGCCATGAAAAGACATAGAGGAACCTTAAGTGCTTTTTACTAAGTTAAAGAAGCCAATCTGAAGACTTCTTTTCAGAAGAAAGGTGTAGTGGATCAGTCAGTGTGGCCAGAAAAATTGTAAGATGAAGTTATAGGATATAGACACCAACCTTCTTGGAAAGCCAGAAGGATAGCATAGCTTCAGTAAAAGATTTGGCTGAAGGCAGTCTAATCCTCTTTACCTTTAGTTGATAGCAAAAAAGCAAATAACAAGGAAATGTGGGGAAGTTTATCTAAATAGCTTGTTTACTCATGTGGTCCTAAGACCAACCTTTGATCAACCGCAGGTGCATAATTGCCCTCTACTCAGGGGTCGGCAGCCAGGTCAATTACCCACAGATGTGTTGACTCAAAGCCTTTATCATTTAATCTGTACTAAATAAATGCAAACTGCACTGGCTTATCAGCGGGATGCTCCAGATTCAGAGCAGAACCCCTTAGCGGGACTGACAGGCAGAATATCTGTGTTAGTGTACATCTCTCATCTGTTGCTGGGTCAGGTCTGCGGGTCAGATATCTGCAGAAAGGGGCTCAAGCTACGATAGAGGCAGCTTTCTTTGTCTAAATATTCTTTAAAATAGGGCAGGATAGGCCAAATGTGATGGCTTATGCCTGTAATCCCAGCACTTTGGGAGGCCAAGGTGGAAGGACTGCTTGAGGCCAGGCGTTTGAGGCTGCAGTGAGCCATGATCATGCCCCTGCACTCCAGCCTAGGCAACAGAGCAAGACTCCATCTCTACAAAAAAATTTCAAAAAATAACCAGGCATGGTGGTGAACACCTGTGGTCCCAGCTACTCAGGAGGATTGCTTGAGCCCAGGAGTTCAAGAGCGTAGTGAGCTATGATCACACCACTGCACAGCCTGGGCAACAGAGCAAGAACCCATCTCTAAAAAAAAAAAAAAAAAGGACAGGATAGCAGATACACTAAAGAATTGAAAGCAGGAGCTGGGCGCAGTAGCTCACACCTGTAATCCCAGCATTTTGGGAGGCCGAGGCAGGCAGATCACCTGAGGTCAGGAGTTCGAGATCAACCTGGCCAACATGGTGTAACACCGTCTCTACTAAAAATACAAAAATTAGCCTGGCATGGTCATGAGTGCCTATCCCAGCTATTTGGGAGACTGAGGCAGGAGAATCGCTTGAACCGGGGAGGCAGAGGTTGCAGTGAGCTGAGACCGCGCCAATGCACTCCAGCCTGGGCAACAAGAATGAAACTCCGTCTCAAAAAAGAAAAGAAAAAGAATTGACAGAGGGACTCAAACAGATGTTTGTTTTTAAAAAATGATTGCAAGAGAAGCCAAAAGACAAATGACAAATGACAAACTGACAAAAATGTTACAAATGTTTTGCAATAGATAGGGGGCTAATCTCCTTAATATACAAAGAGTTCTTGCAAATCTAAGAGAAAAAAGTTAGGTGAAAATTATAAACTTATGAACACACAGTTCATAGAAAAAATACAAATTGTTCTTGAATATATATAAAATGCTCAGTCTCCTAAGAAAACAAACGCAATTTAAAACAAGGTAATAATTCGAGCTACACCTACTAGATTGGCAAATACAGGATGTTTATGACAAATGTGTTGGCGTAAAAAATGTTGGTGTAAAAACGTGAAAAACAGTGGATGGGGGAAGAGATTACGTAAATATAGATTCATAAATATCTTCACGTACTGACTTGTATATGCAAAGAATATCTTCTGGAGGAGTCTGGGAAAATATGGTGACACTGATAACATTTATGTCCACACAAAAGCCTGCACACAGATATTTATAGAAGCTTTATTCATAATTGCCCAAACTGGGAAGCTCTAAGATGTCCGAGATAAATAAACTCTGGTCCATCCAAACAATGGAATTTTATTCAGTGCTAAAAAGAAATGAGCTACCAAGCCATGAAAAGACGTGGAGGAAACTTAAGTGCTTATTACTAAGTTAAAGAAGCCAATCTGAAAAGGCTTTCATGAATAAAGCGTCTATAAACATCCATGTGCAGGTTTTCGAGTGGATAAACTGGGTGCCCCAAGGAACATGGCTGAGAGAGGTTGTATTATACACGATTCTGTGCCTTTTGAATTTTGAGCTATGTGAATAAATTATTTAAATAACTAAAACTTAAGACTGTATTAGGTGATTTATCACTTGACTTGGAGGGATTTCCACAATATATTGAGGGAAGCAAAACACAGAAAATTGTGTATTGCACGGTCCTGTTTTTATGAAGCAAACAATACTGAGTAAAACCCCACATACAACTAAACACACAGGAAATGGTGTAGGTGGATTATACTATTACACCCAATGCTACATTATATTGACTATGAGTCTATGAGCATGGAGAAAGAGAGGGAAGGTCACATAATTGTTAACAATTGTTTGTTTACAGGGTATAAGCGGAGGAAGGAAAGTCAAAAGAAAGTATTCTCTAACCATGTGCCTGACATATTTACAAAATACCATATGTATGTATGCTTATACATATATAGTTACATCTACCTATCATCTAAATAAAATATGAAACAGAATCATTGACAAGCCATAAGAAAAGACAGCAATCTTGACTCTTTGTCGGATCATCAAGCATATATACATACACCTGTATGTATGTGTACAAATAAGAGTGTTACGCATACGTGTCTCTAGTCCCAGGCAACTATTAATCCGTTTTTTGTCTCTACAGATTTGCCTTTTCTAGCAGGTTTACATAAGAAAATCACATACATAAAGATGCTCATGGAAGGCTAAAGGTAGTTGTTTCAGAGATACAGGATTTCCTGGGATTTTGTTTTTTAATTTTTTTTTTTGAGGCGGAGTCATACCGTTGCCCAAGTTGGAGTACAGTGGCGCCATCTCACCTCACTGCAACCTTCACCTCCTGGGTTTGAGCCATAAGTGTTACCTGCCTCAGCCTCCCGAGTAGTGATATTAGCAGTAATATCGAATATATTATGAATGATATCACAAGGTGTACATCCCAGGTGTACACTCACTGTGACATTAGCAGTAATATCAAAGATATTATGAATAACATCACAGGGTGAACCCCACTGTGATATCACAAGTAATATCAAAGTTATTATGAATAATTTCACAGGGTGTACACCCACTGTGATATTAGCAGTCATCTTGAAGATATTATGAACAATATCATAGGATGTACACACACTGTGATACTAGAAGTAATCTTCAATTTTATTTTATTTCAATTTATGACAGTGGGTGTACAGGGTGTATTACAGGGTGCACACGCACTGTCATATAAACAGTAATACCAAAGATATTATGAATAATATTAAAGGGTAATCACCAATGTGATAATAGCAGTAATATCGAAGATATGAATCACATCACAGAGTGTACAACCACTGTGATATTAGCGGTAATATAAAAAATATTATGAATAATATCACAAGGTGCACACCCAGGGTATATACCCCTGTAATATTAGCAGTAATAGAGACGATATTATGAATAATATGACAGGGTGCACACCCAGTGTACGACCACTGTGAAATTAGCAGGAATATCCAAGATTTTACAAATATCACAGGGTGTACACTCACTGTGATATTAGCAGTAATATCAAAGATATTATGAATGATATCACAGGGTGTACATCCAGAATGTATACCCACTGTGATATTAGCAGTAACATCAAAGATATTATGAATGATATCACAGGGTGGACAACCAGGATGTACACCCAAGGTGATATTAGCAGTAATAGCAAAGATATCATGAATAATAAAACAGGGTTGGGGTGTACACCCACTGTGATATTAGCAGTAATAGTGAAGATATTATGAGTAACAAAACAGGGTGTACGCCCACTGTAATATTAGAAGTAATATCAAAGATATGATGAATAATACAACAGGGTGTACACCCACTGTGATATTAGTAGCAATACCGAAGATCTTACGAATATCATCACAGGGTGTACACACACTATGGTATTAGCTGTAATATCAAAAATATTATAAATAATATCACAGGGTGTACACCCACTGTGATATTAGCAGTAATACCAAAGATATTATGAATAATACCACATGGTGTACACTCAGGGTGTACAACCACTGTGATATTAGCAGTAATATGGAAGATATAACACATCTTTGGTAAGATATTCTGATATTAGATACACACTGTGATATTATTTGCAATATCTAAGGGAAGATATTACTCCTAATATCACAGTGGGTGTACACCCTGTGATATTATTCATAACATCTAAGGAAAGAAATGACTCTTAATATCATAGTGGGTGTACATCCTTGATATTATTCATAATATCTAAGGAAAGATACTCCTCCTAATATCACAGTGGGTGTATACCATGTGATATTATTCATAATATTTAAGGGAAGATATTATTACTAATATCACAGTGGGTGTAAACCCTGTAATATTATTAGTAATATCTAACGGAAGACATCACTCCTAATATCATAGTGGGTGTACACCCTGTGATACTATTTTTAATATCTACAAGAAGATGTTACTTCTATATCAGAGTGGGTTTACAGGCTGTGATATTAATTGTAGTATCTATGGGAAGATATTACTTCTAATATCACAGTGGGTGAACACTCTGTGATATTATTCATAAAATCTAAAGAAAGACATTACTCCTAATAACACAGTGGGTGTACACCCTGTGTGTATACCCTGTAATATTATTCATACTATCTACCAAAAGACACTGCTCCTAATATCACAGAGGGTGTACACACTGTGTGTACACCTTGTAATATAATTCCTAATATCTGAGGGAGATATTACTCCTGATATCAAAGTGGGTGTACACCCTGTGATATTATTCCTGATGATATCTAAGGGAGATATTGCCCCTAATATCACAGTGGGTATACACCCTATTATATTATTCATATCTAAGGAGGATATTACCCCTAATACCACAGTAGCTGTACACACTGTGATATTATTCGAAATATTTACAGGAGATATTACTCCTAATATCACAGTGGGTGTACACCCTGTGATATTATTCATAATTTCTTTTTTTTTGAGATGGAGTCTCACTCTGTCGCCCAGGCTGGAGCGCAGTGGCGCGATCTTGGTTCACTGCAAGCTCCGCTCCCCGGGTTCATGCCATTCTCCTGCCTCAGTCTCCCGGTAGCTGGGAATACAGGCGCCCGCCACCACGCCAGGCTAATTTTTTTTTTTTTTTTTTTTTTTTTTTTTTGTATTTTTAGTAGAGACAGGGTTTCACCGTGTTAGCCAGGATGGTCTTGATCTCCTGACCTCATGATCTGCTGGCCTTGGCCTCCCAAAGTTTTGGGATTACAGGCATGAGCCACCGCGCCCGGCCTATTCGTAATATTTAATTATATCACAAGGATTGTATACCCTGTGATATAATTCATAGTATCTAAGGGAGATATTACTCCTAATATCACAGTGGGTGTTCCCCTGTGATATTATTCATAATATCAAAGAAATATGTTACTCCTAATATAACAGTGGGTATACACCCTGTGATAGTATTTGTAATACCCTAAGGAGATATTACTCCTTATATCACAGTGGGTGTACACCCTTTGATATTATTCATAATAACCTATGGAGATAGGAAAGGCCAATTGTGTGGAAATCTAGGAAGTCTCTCTGGCTGTTTTATTCATATTCATTCATTCATTCATTCATTTATTCAAAAAGCTCTTCTATACTGGATGTGCCTATTAGGTGGCAGGCACTCTTTAAATGCTAGCAATGCCGCTGTGAGCTCTCTCCTGAAGCTCATCTGAAGGCTAAGAACATATGGCTGGAACAAATCAACATATAACAGGATGTCGGGTATGAAGAAAAGTGCAGCAGAGTGTGGGGAAGGGGAGGTGGCGCAGGAGGGAGTAATGCTTCACTTCAGAGGACGCAGCCAGGAAAAGGCACTCGGAGAGGCGCTGGAGTGAGCTGTGGACAAAGTGAGGCGAGGGCCAGGGCAGAGTTGGGGAGAGGGTCCCAGGCATGGGGGAGCAGCACGGGCTGGAGAAAGAATGTGCTCAGGGCACTCAGGGGACAAGGGAGAGGCCCTCGCAGCTGGAGTGCTGGAAAGGGAGGTCATTCTGCTCTTACGGGTGTTGAGCAGTGAGCCCCACAAGGAGGCCAGGGCGGGGGCCAGGCAAGGGTCCTGTGGC
The DNA here is from genome assembly GCF_029289425.2 of Pan paniscus. NCBI lineage: Eukaryota > Metazoa > Chordata > Mammalia > Primates > Hominidae > Pan > Pan paniscus. The sequence continues at coordinate 26,245,874 of NC_073256.2, forward strand.
CAGCCTAGGATGACAAGGAGAAGATGGGGAGAGGTCATGCCTGGGAGCTGCTTTTGTAGGGAGTTCGGTCAGGATGGTGGGAAAAGTTGTAAGCAAAAGTTACAGGGAAAGACACAAACCTTCTTGGAAGGCTGGGAAGTTTTGAAAAGCTTCGAAAAAAATTTTGGCTGAAGGCAGCCAAATTCTCTTATCTGGAGCCTGAGAGCAAAGGGTAGATAACAAGGGAATGTAAAGGAACATATCTAGATAAATTTGGTTACTCTATCTCCAGAAACCAACCTATGATCATTTGCACACAGGACTGCTCTCTACTCGGAGGGTCAACAATATTTATTACCCACCAATTGTGTCTGCTCCAAGCCTTTGCCACTAAATCGGTACTAAATAAATGCAAGTGGGGCCGGCTTATGGGAGCCGCATTCTCTTGGCGACTGTGGTACTCTCGTTGGTGGTGCTGAGCCACGCGGTACCCTAGCCGAGCTGTCAGGCAAAATATCTGTGTCAGTGTACTCCTTTCATTTGTGACTTGGCTGGAGCCTGTGGGACAGACTCAGCAGGTGGTGCCCCATGTGATGCACACTGCAACAGATCGTGACAGAACCCTCAAAAACAAAGGTGAAGAGACTGCACAGTCAGTAAGTCATTGGTGCCCATTCGGGATTTCCAAGTTCAAGGGAATTGTTCAGGCTGGAGTTTCATCATGGGACAACAGTTATCAGCTCAACAGAAACAATATATAAAAGTATTGAAACAGCTATTTAAAGCTAGTGGTTTTGCAGGCTCAATTAAGGGACCTAATGCAAACTGTTGTTTCCCATAACCCATGGTTCCCGGAAGAAGGGACACTAGACGTAGAGCTCTGGGAACAAGTGGGGAGAAATCTTAAACAACATCATGCACAAGGGCAACGGGTCCCAGTAGCATCTCTAATTTATGCGCCTTAGTTAGGGCTGCTTTTGCCCCCCTCTACACAGAAGAGCCTAAAAAGGGATGGGAGGAGGAACTGTCACCTACCTTACCGTCTCCTCCTTCTCCCTCAGCCCAGCCATTACCAGGCAAAAATACCAAAGGAAACAGAGGTTTTGCCTAAGCCCCCTCCCCCAATAAATTGGAAAAAAGACAAGGGATATGCTACAGCTATGGGACCCTGTCTTAGGCAAGCGGCATTAGAAGGGGAGCTCTTAGCCTGCCTGGTAATGCAAGATCGAGAAGGCAATCGGGTATATGACCCCATTATTTCCAACACTTATAAAGAGATAAGAAAAAGCATTAGAGAAAACGGAGCCACTAGCCCATTTACAAAAGGGTTAATTGAGGTCACTCTGCAGACCGCTTTCTAATCATGGCCACTGCTATTCCTCCCCTACTCCTGAGGTGGATTTCTCAAAATCCTATTTGGGTAGAATAGGAGCCTTTAAAGGGAGAGAAATTAAAACGAGCCCATGAATTCGTTGAGGAGCAATTAAAAGCCGGCCATACAGAACCATCAAACAGCCCTTGGAAGTCACTCATTTTTGTCATTCCCAAAAAGTCTGGCAAATGGAGACTTTTGCATGACTTATGGGCTATCAATGCTTGTTTGCAACCTACGGAGTCCCTTCAACAGGGCCTCCCTTCCCCCGCAACGATTCCTCAAGATTGGCCTATAGTCATTATTGACTTAAAAGACGGCTTTTATACTATTCCCCTAGTAGAACAGGACAGAGAACAATTTGCATTTACAATACCAGCCATCAATAATGAAAGGCCAGCTTGCCTATTTCATTGGAAAGTACTTCCTCAAGGAATGCTGAACAGTCCTACCATGCGTCAGTATCATGTAAATCAGGCTTTGTTTCCCAGTAGAAAAGAATTTCCTAATTGCAAGATTATTCATTTTGTCGATGATATTTTACTAGCAGCCCCAACGGAGCCAGTGCTTTTAAGTTTATATGCGTCTGTCATAAAGAATACACAGTTAAGAGGTTTAATCATCATAGCACCTGAAAAAGTACAATTGTCTTCTCCTTGGAAATATCTTGGATACATATTAACTTCCCAGTCAATAAGACCTCAAAAGGTTGTATTAAATACAAGCAACTTACATACGTTTAAAGACTATCAAAAATTACTGGGTGATATTAATTGCCTTTGCCCCACCTTGGGCATAACTACTAATAAGTTACAAAACCCGTTTTCTATCCTAAAGGGCAATACACTCCTAAACTCTCCCAGGTATTTAACTCCTGCAGCAAAAAGGGAAATTGAGGAAATAGAGCAAACTATTTCTCAGAGGCAACTAGATCACAGAGATCCACGATATTCAGTTCAATTGTTTGTTTTTCCTACTAAACATTCCCCAACAGGATTACCAGGACAGATGGCCCCAGGGCTGCACTTTCTAGAATGGGTTTTTTGCTCACATACAGGAACTAAAACACTATCTCCCTATATCCAGCTGGTTAGTGAAGTCCTCTATACAGGCTGTAGACAATGCAATTAGTTGCTAGGTTATGACCCTGATGTCATAAGAATTTCTTTGAGTGAAACGCAACTTGAAGCAGTACTGCCCCTATCTCTAAATCTTCAGATAGCACTCTCTGATTATGCAGGCCATACAGAGCATGTCCTTCCTGCTGACAAACTAATTCAGTTCTTATCTCATACTCCTGAACTTGTGCCTACAAAAGTAGTTCACTCCCCCATACCTAACGCTTTAATGCTTTTTACTGACGGCTCTGGGAAAAATGGAAAATGGTGGAGACTGCATAATTCCCTCACTCGTTCTGGAGTTACTAGCACTCAGAGAGCTGAGGTTGGAGCCTTAATATTGGCCCTGGAGACCTTTTCCACTCAGCCCATCAATATTGTTAGTGACTCTGCTCACTCTGTTTATTTATCGCAGAACTTTGAGACAGCCCTCATTAAGTCCACTCTCGGGCCCACCCTGTGTGCACTTTTTCTTTGACTTCAGCAATTGCTAGATCAACATACACATCCTATTTTTATCACACATATTCGAGCCCACAGCTCACTGCCTGGCCTCCTGGCTTATGGCAATGATCAAGCAGACCTGCAGGTTATGACGTCACTAATTGACCAAGTCACCCCGTCACATCAATTTTTCCACCAAAATTGGAGAAATTTGTCTAAACAATTTCATCTTACCCAAAGAGGAGCTAAACAAATTATCCTGCAATGCCCAGATTGCCAGCTCACAGGCACATCCCCTCTGTCAGGCCTCTGAGCCCAAGCCTGCAGGTACACATCCAGATGGCCTGAAGCAACTGAAGAATCACAAAAGAAGTAAAAATGGCCGGTTCCTGATTTAACTGATGACATTACCTGGTGAAATTCCTTCTCCCGGCTCAGAAGCTCTACCACTGAGCACCTTCTGACCCCCGCCCCTGCCTGCAAGAGAACAACTCCCTTTGACTGTAATTTTCCACTACCTACCCAAATCCTATAAAACTGCCCCACCCCTATCTTCCTTGCTGACTGTTTTCGGACTCAGCTCGCCTGCACCCAGGTGATTAAAAAGCTTTACTGCTCACACAAAGCCTGTTTGGTGGTCTCTTCATATGGACACGCGTGACATTTGGTGCCGAAGACCCGGGACAAGAGGACTCCTTTGGGAGACTGGTCACCTGTCCTCGCCCTCACTCCATGAGGAGATCCACCTACAACCTTGGGTCCTCAGACCAACCAGCCCAAGGAATATCTCACCAACTTCAAATCGGGTAAGCAGTCTTTTCACTCTTTTCCAGCCTCTCTCACTACCCTTCACTCTTCCTCTCTCACTACCCTTCAATCTCCTTGTCCTTCCAATTCCAGTTCTTTTTCCTCTCTAGTAGAGACAAAGGAGACACTTTTTTTTTTTTTTTTTTGAGACGGAGTGTCCCTCTGTCGCCCAGGCTGGAGTGCAGTGGCGCGATCTTGGCTCATTGCAAGCTCCGCCTCCCGGGTTCACACCATTCTCCTGCCTCAGCCTCCTGAGTAGCTGGGACTATAGGTGCCCGCCACCGCGCCCGGCTAATTTTTTGTATTTTTTAGTAGAGACGGGGTTTCACCATGTTAGCCAGGATGGTCTCGATCTCCTGACCTCGTGATCCACCCACCTCAGCCTCCCAAAGGAGACACATTTTATCTGTGGATCAAAAACTCCAGTGCCAGTCATGGATTCAGGAAGACAGTCTTCCCTTGGTGTTTAATCAGTGCGGGGATGCCTGCCTGATTATTTACCCACATTCCATTGGTGTCTGATCATCATGGGGATGCCTGTCTTGGTCATTCACCCACATTCCCTTGGTGGCAACTCAATTGTGGGGACACCTGCTTTGGCTGCTCACCCACATTGCAGCCCAGGGCTGCTCACCATCCCCCTTCTCTGTGTCTCCACCCTCTCTTTTCTCTGGGCTTGCCTCCTTCACTATGGGCAACCTTCCACCCTCCATTCCCTGTTCTTCTCCCTTAGCCTGTGTTCTCATAAACTTAAAACTTCTTCAACTCTCACCTGATCTAAAACCTAAGCATCTTGTTTTCTTCTGCAACACTGCTTGGCCCCAATACAAACTCGATAATGGTTCTAAATAGCCAGAAAAGAGCACTTTTGATTTCTCCACTTTGCAAGACCTGGATAGTTTTTGTCTAAAAAAATGGGCAAATGGGTCTGAAGTGCCTGACGTCCGGGCATTCTTTTACACATTGGTTCCTCGCTAGTCCGTGCTCCCAATGTGACTCATCCCAAATCTTTCTTCTTTCTCTCCTGTCTGTTCCTTCAGTCTCCACCCCAAGCTCTGAGTCCTTTGAATCCTCCTTTTCTATGGACCCATCTGACCTCTCCCTTCCTCCCCAGGCTGCTCCTCACCAGGCTGAGCCAGGTCCCAATTCTTCCTCAGCCTCTGCTCCCCACCCTATAATCCTTTTATCACCTCCCCTCCTCACCCCTGGTCCAGCTTACAGTTTTCTTCTACAACTAGCCCTCCCCCACCTGCTGGAGCTAAAGGCATAAGTCAAGGCTAATGTTCCTTTTTCTGTATCTGACCTCTCCCATATCAGCTAGCATTTAGACTCTTTTTCATCAAATATGAAAACCCAGGACAGTTCATGGCCTGTTTGGCAACAACCTTTAGATGCTTTACAGCCCTAGACTCTGAAGGGTAAGAAGGTCGTCTCATTCTACATATGCATTTTATCACCCAGTCAGCTCCTAACATTAGAAAAAAGCATCAAAAATTGGAATCCAGTCCTCAAACCCCACAACAGGAATTAATCAACCTCGCCTTCAAGGTGTTCAATAATAGAGAGGAGGCAGCCAAATGACAACGCATCTCTGAGTTACAGCTACTTGCCACCCCTGTAAGACAACCCACAACCACGTCTCCAGCATACAAGAACTTCAGAACATCCAAGCCACAGCTCCCGGGGCTCCTTCAAAACTTCCTCATGGACCTTGCTTCAAATGCCAAAAGCCTGGCCACTGGGCCTCAGGATGCCACAGCCCAGCATTCCTCCTAAGCTGTGCCCTGTCTGTGTGGGCCCCTACTGGAGGTTGGACTGTCCAACTCACATCACCGCCACTCCTAAAACTTCTGGAGCTGAAACCCAACATTCCTTGGCCGACTCCTTCCCAGATCTCCTCAGCTTAGCAGCTGAAGACTGATGCTGGCCGATCGCCTCGGAAGCCCCGTGGACCATCATGGACGCCAAGCTTCGGGTAACTCTTACAGGGGAGGGTAAGTTCATCCCCTGTTTAATCGATACAGGGGCTACCCACTTTTCATTACCTTCCTTTCAAGGGCCTGTTTCCTTTGCCCCCACAACTGTTTTGGGTATTGACGGCCAAGCTCCAAAACCCCTTAAAACTCCCTCACTCTGGTGCCAACTTAGACAACATTCTTTTACGTACTCCTTTTCAGTTATCCCCATCTGCCCAGTTCCCTTGTTAGGCTGAGACATATTAACCAAATTATTTGCTTCCCTGACTATTCCTGGACTACAGCCACATCTCATTGCCACCATTCTCCCCAACACAAAGCCTCCTTTGCGTCTTCCTCTTGTATCCCCCCACCTTAACCCACAAGTATGGGACACCTCTACTCCCTCCCTGGCAACCGATGATACGCCCATTACTATCCCATTAAAACCTAATCACCCTTACCCTGCTCAACACCAGTATCCCATCCCTCAACAGGCTCTAAGGGGATTGAAGCCTGTTATCACTCCCCTGCTACAGCATGGGCTTCTAAAGCCTATAAACTCTCCTTACAATTCCCCCATTTTCCCCATCCAAATACCGGACAAGTCTTACAGGTTAGTTCAGGATTTGTGCCTTACCAACCAAATTGTTTTACCTATCCACCCCATGGTGCCAAACCCATATGCTCTCCTGTCCTCGATACCTTCCTCCACAACTCACTATTCCATTCTTGATCTTAAAGATGCTTTCTTCACTATTCCCCTGCACCCCTCATCCCAGCCTCTCTTTGCTTTTACCTGGACTGACCCTGACACCCATCAGCCTCAGCAACTTACCTGGGCTGTACTGCCACAAGCCTTCAGGGACAGCCCCCATTACTTCAGTCAAGCACTTCCTCGTGATTTACTTTCTTTCCGTCCATCTGCTTCTCACCTTATTGAATATTTTGACAACCTTCTACTTTAGAACCCCTCCTACAAATCTTCCCAACAGGACACCCTCCTGCTCCTCCAACATCTGTTCTCAAAAGGATATCACGTATCCCCCATCAAAGCCCAAATTTCTTCCACATCCATTACCTATCTCAGCATAATTCTTCATAAAAACACACGTACTCTCCATGCTGATCATGTCTGGCTAATTTCCCAAACCCAACCCCTTCTGCAAAGCAACAACTCCTTTCCTTCCTGGGCATGGTCAGATATACTTTCATCTTTGGATACCTGGTTTTGCCATGCTAACAAAACCATTATATAAACTCACAAAAGGAAACCTAGCTGACCCCATAGATCCTAAATCCTTTCCCCACTTGTCTTTCTGTTCCTTAAAAACAGCCCTAGAAGCTGCTCCCACACTAGCTCTCCCTAACTCATCCCAACCCTTTTTCATTACACACAGCTGAAGTACAGGGCTGTGTGGTCACAATTCTTACACAAGAACCAGGACTGCACCCTGTAGCCTTTCTGTCCAAACAACTTAACTTTACTGTTTCAGTCTGGCCCCCCACATTATTCCTGATACCACACCTGACCCCCGTGACTATATGTCTCTGATCCACCTGACATTCACTCCATTTCCCCATATTTCCTTCTTCCCTGTTCCTCACCCTGATCACACTTGGTTTATTGATGGCAGTTCCACCAGGCCTAATTGCCACTCCCCAGCAAAGGCAGACTATGCTATAGTATCTTCCACATCTACCACTCTGCCCCACCCCACTACCTCTCAGCAAGCCAAACTCATTGCCTTAACTCAGGCCCTCACTGTTGCAAAAGGACTACATGTCAATATTTATACTGATTCTAAATATGCCTTCCATATCCTGCACCACCGTGCTATTATATGGGCTGAGAGGTTTCCTCACTACGTAAGGGTCCTCCCTTATTAATGTCTCTTTAATAAAAACTCTTCTCAAGGCCGCTTTACTTCCAAAAGGAAGCTGGAGTCATTCACTGCAAGGGCCATCAAAAGGCATCAGATCCCATCGCTCAGGGCAACGCTTATGCTGATAAGGTAGCTAAAGAAGCAGCTAGCATTTCAACTTCTTTCCCTCATGGCAAGTTTTTCTCCTTCTCATCAGTCACTTCCACCCACTCCCCCACTGAAACTTCCACCTATCAATCTCTTCCCACACAAGGCAAATTGTTCTTGGACCAAGGAAAATATCTCCTTCCAGCCTCACAGGCCCATTCTATTCTGTTGTCATTTCATAACCTCTTCCATGTAGGTTACAAGCCTCTGGCCCACCTCTTAAAACCTCTCATTTCCATCATGGAAATCTATCCTCAAAAAATCACTTCTCAGTGTTCCATATGTTGTTCTACTACTCCTCAGGGATTGTTCAGGCCCCTTCCCTTCCGTACACATCAAGCTCAGAGATTTGCCCCTGCCCAGGACTGGCAAATTAACTTTACTCACATGCCCCGAGTCAGGAAACTAAAATACCTCTTGGTCTGGGTAGGCACTTTCACTGGATGGGTACAGGTCTTTCCCACAGAGTCTGAGAAGGCCACTGTGGTCATTTCTTCTCTTCTGTCAGACATAATTCCTCAGTTTGGACTTCCCACCTCTATACAGTCCGATAACAGACTGGCCTTTATTAATCAAGTCACCCAAGCAGTTTCTCAGGCTCTTGGTATCTAGTGGCTCCTGGTTTTACCTCAAACCACCACCCTTAAGTCTCTTTTGAAGTGGATAGAAGATCTTCACTGGCAATCTTCACCAATACTCCAAAAAGTGTACTCCAATACTTTCACCCTGATGAATTCCTATTCTTTACTTTTATACTCACTCTTACTCTCGTTCCCGTTCTTATACCACTCTCTACCTCTCCCCAGCTATCTCCACCGCACTGTCAATCTCACTCACTCTCTCCTAGCCATTTCTAATCCTTCTTTAACAAACAATTCTTGGCTTTGCATTTCTCTTTCCTCCAAAATCGCCGAGGCCTCAACTTACTCACTGCTAAAAAAAAAAAAAAAGGAGACTCGGTATATTTTTAAATGAAGAGTGCTGTTTTTATTTTATCAATCTGGCCTGACATATGACAACATAAAAAAACTCAAGGATAGAGCCCAAAAACTTGCCAACCAAGCAAATAATCACACTAAACCCCTTTAGGCACTCTGATTGGATATCCTTGGTCCTCTCAATTCTTAGTCCTTCAATACCTGTTTTTCTCCTCTTACTGGGACCTTGTGTCTTCTGTTTAGTTTGTCAATTCATACAAAGCTGTATCCAGGTCATCACCTGTCATTCTATATGACAAATATTCCTTCTAACAACCTCACAATATCACCTCTTACCACAAAATCTTCCTTCAACTTAATCTCTCCCACTCTAGGTTCCAATGCTGCCCCTAATCCCACTTGAAACAGCCCTGAGAAACATCGCCCATTATCTCTCCATACCACCCCCCAAAAAATTTTTGCCACCCCAACACTTCAACATTATTTTTTTTTATTAATATAAGAAGACAGGAATGTCAGGCCTCTGAGCCCAAGCCTGTATGTATACATCCAGATAGCCTAAAGCAACTGAAGAATCACAAAAGAAGTAAAAATGGCCAGTTCCTGACTTAACTGATGACATTACCTGGTGAAACTCCTTCTCCCGGCTCAGAAGCTCTCCCACTGAGCACCTTGTGACCCCTGCCCCTGCCTGCAAGAGAACAACTCCCTTGGACTGTAATTTTCCACTACCTACCCAAATCCTATAAAACTGCCCCACCCCTAACTCCCTTTGCTGACTCTCTTTTCGGACTCAGCCCACCTGCACCCAGGTGATTAAAAAGCTTTACTGCTCACACAAAGCCTGTTTGGTGGTCTCTTCACATGGATACGTGTGACACCCTCCTTCAACAGGCGTTAACCCTAGAAGACTAGAACCTAATCAGTTATGGCAAACAGATGTTACACACGTCCCTGAATTTGAAAACCTTAGATATGTACATGTATCCATTGATACCAATTCTCACCTAATTAGCACACATGCTCTTCCTGGAGAGTCCACCCAATATGTTATTAAACATCTTCCCTTAACTTTTACATTTATGAGGCAGCCCACAAAAATTAAAACTGATAATGGTCTGGCTTATGCCAGCTCACTATTTCAACAATTTTGTCACATGTGGAACATCCAACATTCCACAGGCATCCCATACAACCCCCAAAGACAGGCCATAGTAGAACATGTCCATTCCACTCTTAAAAATATGCTCAGAAAACAAAAAAGGGGAATATGAGTAAGAACCCTGCAACACTACTAGCACAAGCCTTATTTACCCTTAATTTCTTAAATTTAAATGATAAATTTCAATCAGCTATAGAAAAGCACTTTGCTAAAACCTCTCAAGACGTAAGACCTGCAGTTTTATGGAAAGATGTAAACAGTAATGTATGGTGTGGTCCAAATGATTTGTTAATGTGGGGAAGAGGATATGCTTGTGTTCACACCTCCTCAGGTCCTCTTTGGATTCCAGCATGAGGCATCAAACCTTACCATGGCATGGCTAGGACCCAACCTGGCACAAGAAATGAAGGGAATGACCCTGCAGGACCCGCAACACTGGACGATGCGGCTTCCTGGGATGACACAAGCCCCAGACATTACCTGGGGGATGCTAAAGAAGACAACTCAGGAGGCTGAGCGAATCCTGCTCTGGACACAGACACCAGTCACTCCAGATAATTTATTCCTTGCTATACTCTCTGTTGTACATTGCGACTCACATAGGGTATTGATCCTTTTTATGTCATTGTTCTGCCTGCAATCTGCACCTGTTACTCTCTATTGGACACATCTCTTAGATCCTTAGCACCCGCAAATCATAGCACCTGAAAAAGTTCTTCCCTGTTACTTGGGCAGACACCCCTTCCCAGCCTCTAATAATGTAACTGCTTGGCTAGGAGGGACTGACTTACCCCCAGTGGGATCCCTCATTAATGGCACACATTGGACTAAGGTGCCAAGTAACACTATATATCACTCCACTATCCTCCCACCGTGTGTAAGTTATAAAATTTCTAACCCTTACTGTGTACCTGCACAATCACTATTGTGGCTACATCATGGCAAAGGAAATGCCTTAAGGTTCTTGGTTACAGGTAGCCTCAAACCAGGCAATGCAAACAATGCCACTTTCCCCAACCTTCCTTCCTGTGCTAAAGAACATAGCTGGCAAAGTAATGGATTCCACTTTGGCTGGGAGGTCTGTCATGGGGGACAAGCCTGTAGCCTCCATTTAGGCAATTATAACATCTTAGACTGGAGCCCCCACTGCCATTTGTGGGGCGACCATACTCATGTCCACATCTATCACAGCATCAATCACAGTTTCATAGCCATGTCCCATTCCTTTATGATTTGCACTGATGGGGGGATGGGATATCCCAGGCCCCAAGTAAAGCCCATGCCACCCCAAGACACTTTATGGCTCCTGGGACATCTTAGTACCTCCCATAGTATAGTTGCTACTATACCATGACCGTTATTCATGATCACACATATCAGTGCCTGATTTGCACTACCCATCCATATGTTTTCCTTATGGGAACTAATATTTCCATTACACCCCTAAACTCCACGTTTCTGACCCGAGTGCAGGGACAGGCTTGGTTCATCTCATGTAACACTAATTACAATATATCTAATTTAAATATCACTAGTGTCATGGTATTAAGGAGTAAATCTGAGGCATTCTTACCTGTGAATTTGACACGCAATTGGCAAGGCTTCTCTGCCTTTGCCACCTTAGAATGTGCCCTGTCCCAGGTCACACCCAAAAGACTCATAGGCACACTTATAGCCTTTATAGTCTCAGCCATAGTCATCTTGGCAACTGCTAGTGTTGCTGTGGCCTCTATTACTGAATCAATACAAACAGCTACCTCTGTAGATAACTTGGCCAAAAATGTGTCTAATGAACTTCTCTTACAGCAGGGTATAGATGAAAAGACTCTCGCATGCCTGCGAACCCTTGATGCTGCCTCGGAATATGTAGGGGAGTGGCAAGATGCACTGGCATTCCGACAGCAATAAAACTGGGACTGGGAGCATAAGCACATCTGTGTCACCTTGGAATCAATTGATGTGTAGTTGGGATGAGGTGAAAGAACCCCTCGGGGAATCTTACATGATAATTTCACAGCAGACATAAGTCAACTTAAAACTAAAATTCTACAATCCCTAAATGCCATAGATCTACACGCCCAACAAACAGCCATATTGCAGGACGTGCAAGAAAATCTCTCCTGGATAGACTCCCACTCCTGGGGGTCACTCCTTGATTGGAAAAGAATGTTACAGATTACGCTAATGTTTGTCTTATGTTATTTACTAATTCTAGGATGCAAAGCCAGAATATGAGCAGTAACTGCTACGCCAGACAAACTGGTTTGCTGCACTCATCTGTACTCTCCAATCAACAAAACCTGATGCAAAAAACAGAAAAGGGGGAGATGCAGGTGTTAGTCAGGGTGGTGGGGAAAGTTGTAAGAAAAAGTTGTAGGGAAAGACACAAACCTTCTTGGAAGGCTGGGAGGTTTTGCAAAAGCTTTGAAAGAAAATTTGGCTGAAGGCAGCCAAATTCTCTTATCTGGAGCCTGAGAGCAAAGGGTAGATAACAAGGGAATGTAAAGGAACGTATCTAGATAAACTTGTTTACTCCTGTCTCCAGAAACCAACCTTTGATCATTCGTGTGCAGGACTGCTCTCTACCTGGGGGGTCAACAATATTTATTATCCACAAATTCTGTTTGCTCCAAGCCTTTGTCATTAAATCTGTACTAAATAAATGCGAGCAAGGCCAGCTTATGGGGGCTGCATTCTCTCGGTAGCTACAGGACTCTCATCAGCAGTGCTGAGCTGTGCAGTCCCCTCGCCACGCTGCCAGACAAAATACCTGTGTCAGCATGCTCCTTTCATCCATTGCTCGACCAGAGTCTGCAGGACAGACTCGGCATGCTTTGAAGGTAGAGCTGATGGAACTTCATGCTGAGGCAATTGCTGGATGAAAAGGCAAAATTCACCAGCTCAACTGTGTTCAAGTGTGCAAAGCAGAGGCGGTAAGTGCATCCATGCTGCTGTGCAGCCAATGTCACATCCCTCTCCAGAACTTTCCCATCTTCCCCAACTGAAGCTCTGTCCTCCTCATCCCCATCCCAGTCCCTGGGAGCCACCACTCCTGTCTCCAGGAATTTGACTTCTCTTGGGACCTCACATAAGTGGAGTCATTTGTCCATTTGTCCTTTTGTGACTGGCTTGTTCCACTTAACATAATGTCCTCAGGGTTTCTCCAGGTTGTAGCCTCGAGGTTTTGGGCTTGAGCAACTTGGAGGTGGCATTTGCTGAGGACAAGGACAGGACAAGTCTTTTGGCTCAGCTGGCGGTGAGCCTTCCCTTGAGGGCAGAGGCAGACATCACATCCCTGTATTTCCAAGAGATCTGTTTTCCCAGTAGGTGCTTCCTAAAATGATTGTTGAATAAAATGTACTAGTTTCTTATATTTTAGCTTTTATAACCAAGTAGGCAAAGGTGATCCTGAATGCATGGTTCTAGAAACTGGGAAGAAAGGAAGGGCTGGGCATGGTGGCTCACACCTGTAATCCTAGCACTTTGGGAGGCTGAGACAGGAGGATGCTTGAGGTCAGGAGATCGAGACCAGCCTGGGCAATATAGTGATACCTTGTCTATATTTTATTTTATTTTTGAGAAAGAGTCTCGCCCTATTGCCCAGGCTCGAGTGCAGCAGCAATCTTGCCTCACTGTGACTTCCACCTCCCAGGCTCAAGCGACTCTCCTGCCTCCTGAGTAGCTGGGATTACAGGCATGTGCCACCAACATGCCTGGCTAATTTTTGTATTTTAGTGGAAATGGGGTTTCACCATGTTGGCCAGGCTGGTTTCAAACTCCTGGTCTCAAGCAATCCACCCACCTCGGCCTCCCAAAGTGGTAGTATTACAGGCGTGAGCCATTGTGCCCTGCCCCATCTCTATTTTAAAAAACCAAAAGGAAAATAATAATTAAAAAAAAAACTGGCTGTGTGCAGTGGCTCAAGCCTGTAATTTCAGCACTTTGGGAGGCCAAGGAGGTAGAATCATATGAGTCCAGGAGTTTGAGACCAGCCTGGGCAACACAGTGAGTCTCCATCTCTACAAAAAATAAAAAAAATTAACTGGGCATGGTGGCATGTGTCTGTGGTCCCAGCTACTTGGGAGGCTGAGTGGAAGCACTGCTTGAGGCCAGAAGTTTGAGGGTACAGTGAGCCAAGATTTCACCACTGCACTCTGACCCGGAAAACAGAGTGAGACCCTGTCTCAAGGGAAAAATAAAAATAAAAACTAAGGCTGGGCTGGGATTACGGGAGCTGTGGCTCACACCTGTAATCCCAGCATTTTGGGAGGCCAAGGCAGGGAGATCACCTGAGGTCAGAAATTTGAGACCAGCCTGGTCCAACATGGTGAAAATACCTCCTCTTCTAAAAATACAAAAATTAGCCAGGTGTGGTGGCACGTGCCTATAATCCCAGCTACTTGGGAGGCTGAGGCAGGAGAATCGCTTGAACCCAGGAGACAAAGGTTGCAGTGAGCTAAGATCGTACCACTGCACTCCAGCTTGGGCAACAGAGCAAGACTCCATCTCAAAAAAAAAAAAAAAAACTAGGAAGAAAAACAGAATGATATACTTTTGACAAGGATTGAGCAGAATTTCTTCTCCTGAAATTCAAGGTTGTGGGGAATCTTGAAAAACAAATACAGTATATTTAATACCTTCACCTGCAGCGGCCGTCCCAATATAGAGAACTTGGAGACGTACTTTAGGCAAATGCCTGGCAACTGTAACCGCACATTTTCTAGACGATTTTCTTTTATGAATATTTCCATTCCCACTGCAAGAGGACGTTTTCATTCACAAAGGTACTGTGAAAAGCTAGGAAGACATGAACAACCCCACGAAGGCCATGTTGCATCTGTGCTTCTCCCTGCATGGCTGTCCAAAGAGGCGGAAAGTCAGAGCACGCTCGACAATGTTCTTCTGGAAACACTAGCAATACAGATGCCCTTCCTCTCCTCTCCCCTCCCCTCTCCTCTCCTCTCCCTTCTCCTTTCCCCTCCCCTCTCCTCTCCCCTCCCCTCTCCTCTCCCCTCCCCTCTGCTCTCCTTCCTCTTTTCCTTTTCTCTTTCTTCTTTCAAGACAGGGGCTGGATGTGTCACCCAGGCTGGAGTGCAGTGGCATGATCTTGGCTCACTGCAACCTCTGCCTCCTGGGCTCAAACAATTCTCCCACTTCAGCCTCCTGAGTAGCCAGGACCACAGGTGTGAGCCACCATGCCTGGTTGATTCTTATATTTTTTGTAGAGATGGGGTTTCGCCATGTTGCCCAGGCTGGTCTCCAATTCCTGGGCTCAAGTAATCCTCCTGCCTTGGCCTCCCAAAGTGTTGGGATTACAGGTGTGAGGCACCACACCCTGTCAGATAGTATTTCAATGGTATTTCTTCTCTCCTTTAGTCACAAGAAGAGTGGGAATGCTGGCAAGAGGCCATTTAAACACAGTTCATGAGTACTTTTTCTTTTCTCATCCCGTGTGATGGGTGAGATGCTTGAGCCTGCTGACACTGTGTTCATATCTAACGTGTTTGTAAGAAATTTGAAGCTACTGGTGAGCTTTGTCTTCGCCATCCTCTGCCCCAGCTGTAGGTGCTGACACTTTTAATTGCTCAAGGGATGTTTTGATTAAAAAATTGTGTTAAAATAAAAGTTTAGTGGAATCCTATGAACAGCATTTGAATTCGTGGAACTCTGCCCTTTTCCTGCCTTAATTGTTCATGTTCTTCTCTTGCTACTTTTTTTTCTCTTTTGAGTTAAAAACAAAGCAAAAAAACCCCACAAATTAACAAAAAGCTCTAAGGTGGTACAGAATAGTGTGTACAATATTTTTATGCAAATACAAAAAATAGTACATGTAAATAAACTGGCATACATAAATGGTGTTTTCTAGAAAGATATACCAGGGAGAGTTTGACAAAGAAAACAACTCTTCTTACTTTAAACTTAAAAAGATATTTTTGATGAGAATTGCTGGCAAGATGGTCCAATAGGAATAGCTCTGGTCTGCAGCTCCCAGCGAGATTGACGCAGAAGGTGGGCATTTCCAACTGAGGTACCTGGTTCATCTTACTGGAACCAGTTGGACAGTGGGTGCAGTGCATGGAGGGCGAGTTGAAGCAGGGTGGGGTGTCGACTCACCTGGGAAGCACAAGGGGTCGGGGAATTTTCTCCCCTACCCAAGAGAAGCCATGAGGGACTGAGCCTGAGGACCTCCAGCACAGATACTGAGCTTGTCCCATGGTCTTGGCAACCTGCAAACCAGGAGATTCCCTCCAGTGCCTACCCCACCAGGGCCCTGGGTTTCAAGCGCAAAACTGGGTGGCCATTTGGGCAGACACTAGCTGCAGTTCTTTTTTCCCATACCCCAGTGGCTCCTGGAACGTCAGGGAGACATAACCCTTCACTTCCCTAGAAAGGGGTACTGAAGCCAGGGAGCCAAGTGGTCTGGGTCGGCGGGTCCCACACCCTGAGGAACCCAGCAAACTAAGATCTACTGGCTTGAAATTCTTGCTGCCAGCACAGCAGCAGTCTGAGATTGACCCAGGACATCTGAGCTTGGCAGGGGGCAGGGCATCTGCCATCACTGAGGCTTCAGTAGGTGGTTTTACGCTCACAGTGTGAACAAAGCTGCTGGGAAGTTAGAACTGGGTGGAACCCACTGCAGCTTACCAAGACTGCTGTGGCCAGACCCAGATTTCTCTTCTCTGGTCAGGGCATCTCTGAAAAAAAGGCAGCAGCCCCAGGCAGGGACATATAGATAAACCCCCATTTCCCTGGGACAAAGCACCTGGGGAAAGGGGAGGCAGTGAGCACAGCTTCATCAGACTTAAAGGTCCCTGCCTGACAGCTCTGAAGAGAGCAGCAGACCTCCCAGCACAGCGTTTGAGTGCTGCTAAGGGTCAGACTGCCTCCTCAAGTGGGTCCCTGACCCCTGTGTATCCTGACTGGGAGACACCTCCCAGTAGGGGCCGACAGACACCTCATACAGAAGAGCTCTGGCTGGCATCTGGCAGGTGATCATCTGGGACGAATCTTCCAGAGGAAAGATCAGGCAGCAGTCTTTACTGTTCTGCAGCCTCCACTGGTGATAGCCAGGCAAATAGGGTCGGGAGTGCACATCCAGCAAACTCCAGCAGACTGGCTGCAGAGGGGTCTGACTGTTAGAAGGAAAACTAACAAACAAAAAGGAACAGCAGGTCCACTCAAAGACCCCATCCGAAGGTCACCAACATCAAAGACCAAAGGTAGATAAATCCACAAAGACAGGGAGAAACCAGTGCAAAAAGCTGATAAATTCAACAACCAGAATGCCTTTTCTCCTCCAAAGGATCACAGCTCCTCACCAGCAAGGGAACAAAACTGGATGGAGAATGAGTTAGACGAATTGACAGAAGGAGGCTTCAGAAGGTGGGTAATAACAAACTCCTCCGAGCTAAAGGACCATGTGCTAACCCAATGCAAGGAAGCTAAGAACCTTGAAAAAAGGTAAGATGAATTGCTAGCTAGAATAACCAGTGTAGAGAAGAACATAGATGACCTGATGGAGCTGAAAAACACAGCACGAGAACTTCATGAAGCATACACAAGTTTCAATAGCCAAATCGATCAAGCAGAAAAAAGGATATCAGTGATTGAAGACCAACTTAATGAAATAAAGAGAGAAGACAAGACTAGAGAAAAAGGAATAAAAATGAACAAAGCCTCCAAGAAACACAGGACTATGTGAAAAAACCAAATCTATGTTTGATTGGTGTACCTGAAAGTTATGAGGAGAATGGAACCAAGTTGGAAAACACTCTTCAAGATATTATCCAGGAGAATTTCCCCAACCTAGCCAGACAGGCCAACATTCAAATTCAGGAAATATAGAGAACACCACAAAGATACTCCTCAAGAAGAGCAACCCCAAGACACATAATCATCAGATTTACCAAGGATGAAATGAAGGAAAAAATGTTAAGGGCAGCCAGAGAGAAAGGTTGGGTTACCCACAAAGGGAAGCCCATCAGACTAACAGTGGATCTCTCTGCAGAAACCCTACAAGCCAGAAGAGAGTGGGGGCCAATATTCAACATTCTTAAAGAAAATAATTTTTAACCCAGAATTTCATATCCAGCCAAACTAAGCTTTATAAGTGAAGGAGAAATAAAATCCTTTACAGACAAGCAAATGCTGAGAGATTTTGTCACCACAAGGCCTGCCTTACAAGAGCTCCTGAAGGAAGCAGTAAACGTGGAAAGGAAAAACCGGTACCAGCCACTGCAAAAACATACCAAATTGTAAAGACCATCGACACTATGAAGAAACTGCATCAACAAACAGGCTCTGGGGACTGTTGTGGGGTGGGGGGAGGGGGAAGGGATAGCATTGGGATATATACCTAATGCTAGATGATGAGTTAGTGGGTGCAGTGCACCAGCATGGCACATGTATACATATGTAACTAACTTGCACATTGTGCACATGTGCCCTAAAACTTAAAGTATAATAATAATTTTTAAAAATAAACAATAAAAAAAACAAACAGGCAAAACAACCAGCTAGCATCATTGTGACAGGATGAAATTAACACATAACAATATTAACCTTAAATGTAAATGGGCTAAATGCCTCAATTAAAAGACACAGACTGGCAAATTGGATCAAGAGTATAGACCCATCAGTGTGCTGTATTCAGGAGACCCATCTCATGTGCAAAGACACACAGAGGCTCAAAATAAAGGGATGGAGGAATATTTACCAAGCAAATGGAAAGCAAACAAAAGCAGGAGTTGCAATCCTAATCTCTGATAAAACAGATTTTAAACCAACAAAGATCAAAAGAGACAAAGAAGACCATTACATAATGGTAAATGGATCAATGCAGCAAGAAGTGCTAACTATCCTAAATATATATGTACCCCATACAGGAGCACCCAGATTCATAAAGTAAGTTCTTAGAGACCGACAAAGAGACTTAGACTCCCACACAATAATAGTGGGAGACTTTAACACCCCACTGTTAATATTAGGCAGATCAATGAGACAGAAAATTAACAAGGATATTCAGGACTTTAACTCACCTCTGGACCAAGCAGACCTAACAGACATCTACAGAACTCTCCACCCCAAATCAACAGAATATACATTCTTCTCAGCACCACATCGCACTTACTCTAAAATTGACCACATAATTGGAAGTAAACACTCCTAAGAAAATGCAAAATAATGGAAATCATAACAAATAGTCTCTCAGACCACAGTGCAATCAAATTAGAACTCAGGATTAAGAAACTCACTCAAAATCACACAACTACATGGAAACTGAATAACCTGCTCCTGAATGACTACTGGGTAAATAACAAAATTAATGCTAAAATAAAAATGTTCTGTGAAACCAATGAGAATGAAGACACAACATACCAGAATCTCTGGGACACATTTAAAGCAGTGTGTAGAGAGAAATTTATAGCACTAAATGCCCACAAGAGAAAGCAGGAAAGATCTAAAATTGACACCCTAACATCAAAATTACAAGAACTGGAGAAGCAACAGCAAATAAATTCAAAATCTAGCAGAAGACAAGAAATAACTAAGAAGAGAGCAGAACTGAAGGAAATAGAGACTAGAAAAACCCTTCAAAAAATTAATGAATCCAGGAGCTGGTTTTTAGAAAAGATCAACAAAATAGATAGACCACTGGCCAGAATAATAAAGAAGACAAGAGAGAAGAATCAAATAGATGTAATAAAAAATGATAAAGGAGATATCACCACTGATCCCACAGAAATAAAAACTACCATCAGAGAATACTATAAACTAGAAATAACTAGTTTATAGTAAACTAGAAAATCTAGAAGAAATTGATAAATTCATGGACACACATACCCTCCCAAGTCTAAATTAGGAATAAGTTGAATCCCTGAATAAACCAATAACAAATTCTGAAATTGAGGCAGTAATTAATAAACTACCAACCAAAAAAAAGTCCAGCACCAGATGGATTCACAGCCCAATTCTACCAGAGGTATAAAGAGGAGCTGGTACCATTCCTTCTGAAACTATTCCAAATAACAGAAAAAGAGGAATCCTCCCTAACTCATTTTATGAGGCCAGCACCATCCTGATACCAAAACCTGGCAGAGACACAACAAAAAATGAAAATTTCAGGCCAATATCCCTGATGAACATTGATGCGAAAATCCTCAATAAAATACTGGGAAACTGAATCCAGCTGCACAACAAAAAGCTTATCCACCACGATCAAGTTGGCTTCATACCTTGGATGCAAGGCTGGTTCAACGTATGCAAACTAATAAAAGTAATCTACCACATAAACGGAAGCAATGACAAAAACCACGTGATTATCTCAATAGATGCAGAAAAGTCCTTCGACAAAATTCAACGCCTCTTCATGCTAAAAACTCTCAATAAACTAGATATCAATGAAACACATCTCAAAATAATAAGAGCTATGTATGACAAACACACAACGAATACCATACTGAATGGGCAAAAACTAGAAGCATTCCCTTTGAAAACCAGCACAAGACATGCCCTCTCTCACCACTCCTATTCAACATAGTATTGGAAGTTCTCACCAGGGCAATCAGGCAAGAGAAAGAAATAAAGGGTACTCAAATAGGAAAAGATGAAGTCAAATTGTCTCTGTTTGCAGATGACATGATTGTATATTTAGAAAACCCCATTGTCTTAGCCCTAAATCTCTTTAAGCTGATAAGCAACTTCAGCAAAGTCTCAGGATACAAAATCAATGTGCAAAAATCACAAGCATTCCTATACATCAATAACAGACAAACAGAAAGCCAAATCAGGAGTGAACTCCCATTCACAATTGCTACAAAGAGAATAAAATACCTAGGAATACAACTTACAAGGGATGTAAAGCACCTCTTCAAGGAGAACTGCAAACCACCGCTCAAGGAAATAAGAGAGGACACAAATGAATCAAAAAACATTCCATGCTCATGGAGAGGAAGAATCAATATTGTGAAAATGGCCATATTGCCCAAAGTAATTTATAGATTCAATGCTATCCCCATCAAGCTACCACTGCCTTTCTTCACAGAATTGGAAAAAACTACTTTAAACTTCATATGGAACCAAAAAAGAGCCTGCATAGCCAAGACAATCCTGGGCAAGAAGAACAAAGCTGGAGGCATCACGCTATCTGACTTCAAACTATACTACAAGGCTACAGTAACCAAAACAGCATGGTACTGGTACCAACACAGATATATAGACCAATGGAACAGAACAGAGGCCTCAGAAACAACACCACACATCTACAACCATCTGATCTTTGACAAACCAGACACAAACAATCAATGGGGAAAATATTCCCTATTTAATAAACGGTGCTGGGAAAACTGGGTAGCCATATGCAGAAAACTGAAACTGGACCCCTTCCTTACACCTTATACAAAAATCAACTCAAGATAGATCTTGACTTAAGTGTATGACCTAGGACCATAAAAATCCTAAAAGAAAACCAGGGCAATACCATTCAGGACATAGTCATGGGCAAAGACTTCATGTCTAAAACACCAAAAGCATTGGCAACAAAAGCCAAATTTGACAAATGGGATCTAATTAAACTAAAGAGCTTCTGCAAGCAAAAGAAACTATCACCAGAGTGAACAGGCAACCAGCAGAGTGGAAGAAAATTTTTGCAATCTATCCATCTGACAAAGTGCTAATACCCAGAATCTACAAAAAACTTAAATTTACAAGAATAAAAGAACCCCATCAAAAAGTGGGCAAAGTTTATGAACAGATGCTTCTAAAAAGAAGATATTTATGTAGCCAACAGACATATGAAAAAATGTTCATCATCACTGGTCATTAGAGAAATGCAAATCAAACCCACAATGAGATACCATCTCATGTCAGTAAGAATGGCAATCATTAAAAAGTCAGGAAACAACAGATGCTGGAGAGGATGCGGAGAAATAAGAACGCTTTTACGTTGGTGGGAGTGTAAATTAGTTCAACCATTGTGAGACAGTGTGGCGATTCCTCAAGGATCTAGAACCAGAAATACGATTTGACCCAGCAATCCTACTGCTGGGTGTATACTGAAAGGATTATAAATCATTCTACTATAAAGATACATGAACACTATGTTTATTGAGGTGCTATTCACAATAGCAAAGACTTGGAACCAATCCAAATGCCCATCAATGATAGACAGGATAAAGCAAATGTGGCACATATACACCATGGAATACTATGCAGCCATAAAAAGGATGAGTTCATGTCTTTAGCAGGGACATGGATGAAGCTGGAAACCATCATTCTCAGCAAAGTATCACAACGACAGAAAACCAAACACCGCATGTCCTCACTCATAAGTGGGAGTTGAACAATGAGAACACATGGACACAGAAAGAGGAACATCACACACCGGGGCTTGTCTGGGGGTGGGGGGCCAGGGGAGTGATAACATTAGGAGAAATACCCAATGTAGGTGTTGGGTTGAAGGGTGCAGGAAACCACCATGGCACATGTATACCTATGAAACAAAACTGCACGTTCTGCACATGTACCCCAGAACTTAAAGTATAATTTTTAAAAAAAATTATAAAAGAAAAAAATACATATTTTTACAGAGGTCATCCTAATCTCTGTGTCATTCCAATTTTAGTATACATGCTGCTGAAGCAAGGGCTATTTTATACTCTTTTGTAAGTTTTTTTTACTATATGTGTATAGTCTATTGATTTATTCTTTTAACTATTTCATACCTTGCTAAATATGCATATATTTTAATTTTTGTCAGCATATTTCGGGGTGGGCTTCTGAATCTTTTGAAATGCTTTTGTATTCCAAAGTTAACTTTTTTTTTTTTGCTATCAGAATCTGGCATTTACTACCAACGTTAATTTTAACTCACACACATTTCTGCGGTGTCAGGCTTACCCCAGTTCCAGGAAGTCCATCTGCCCTAACTTACTTGGTACTCATTTTGTTCCTCCTCTTGCCTGATGGGCTCATAAAGGTCTTTGAATCCACAAATTTCAGGCCCAGAGATGCTCAACACACACTTTCAGGAACCCAATTTCACCACAAAATGTATTCGAAAGCAAGAGTTTTGTCATCCCTCATTTTTTTTTTTTCTTTTTAGAGATGGGATCTCACCATCTTGCCCAGGTTTCCCCTGGGCTCATGTGATTCTCCTGCTTCAGCCTCTCCAGTAGCTGGGACTACAGGCACATGCCACCATGTCCAGTTAATTTTTTAATTTTTCTTTTGTATAGTTGGCATCTCACTATGTTGACCAGGCCGATTTCAAAATTCTGGCCTCAAGCAATCCTCCTGCCTCGGCCTCCCAAAGTGCGAAGATTACAGGCATAAGCCCCTCTGTGCCTGTCCCTGTCCCTCATTTTTACTACAGATTCCAGTTATTCTCCTATAGCCATTTGATTGTGTTTATTGGTGGGAATGACACTCATCCTATTTAATTTTTTTAAAAATAATATAGCCCAGAAACTGATTTCATAAAAATAAAAAAACCTCTTCTTTTTTTTTTTTTTTGAGATGGAGTTTCGCTCTTGTTGCCCAGGCTGGAGTGCAATGGCACAATCTCAACTCACTGCAACCTCTGCCTCCCGGGTTCAAGCGATTCTTCTACCTCAGCCTCCCAAGTAGCTGGGATTGCAGGTGCCCACCACCATGCCTAGCTAATTTTTTGTATTTAGTAGAGACTGGGTTTCACCAT
Source organism: Pan paniscus (assembly GCF_029289425.2). Lineage (NCBI taxonomy): Eukaryota > Metazoa > Chordata > Mammalia > Primates > Hominidae > Pan > Pan paniscus. The sequence continues at coordinate 26,269,378 of NC_073256.2, forward strand.
GTTGGTCAGGCAGATCTCATACTCCTGACCTCAAGTGATCCACCCGTCTTCGCCGCCCAAAGTGCTGTGATTACAGGCATGAGCCACTGTGCGTGACCAGATACTTTTCTTTTCTTTGGGCAGGTAGGTCATGTACGGACAGGCATAACTTCTCCTCACCTAGGCCGCAGCAGCACCTGTCTTACACAAGCTCCAGGCCTGCCGGCGCCTCTGCTCCTGAGATGTATTTCCTTATTAACTTCTCACCTCCACCCAGCGACCCCTGCCCTGGAGTTTCTTTAGTTGTACTGGCTACAGTTTTGAGGGGTTGTTCTCCATACAAATTGCAGCTCTCCTCTGCCACCAAGTGAAAGTGTGCTAGAAAAGAGTTCACTGAATGACCATCTTGTTGCCATTAAATTTCATGCAGGGTCTCACCAATCCACGCGCCAAACAGGCCAGAAAGAGCCATGACAATGACCAGCTGTGGAGGGATTCATAGATAAAGCCACATTCCTGCAAGAAAGACAGGCAAGTTTCCTCAAAAAAAAATTTTGTTTTTAGACAGAGTCTCGCTCTGTTGCTCAGGCTGTAGCACAGCCGTGCCACCTCGGCTCACTGCAACCTCCGCCTACCGGGTTCAAGCAATCCTCCCGCGTCAGTCTCCCGAGTCGCTGAAACTACAGATGCCCGCCACCATGCCTGGCTAATTTTTTTATTTTTAGTAGAGATGGGATTTCAGCATGTCAGCCAGGCTGGTCTCAAACTCCTGGCCTTAAGTGATCTGGCTGCCTCAGTCTCCCAAAGTCCTGGGATTACAGGCGTGAGCCACTGCACCTGGCTGGTTTCTCAAAAATTAAACATAAGCCGGGCTTGGTGGCTCATGCCTGTAATCCCAGCAACTTTGGGAGGCCAAGATGGGAGGATTTCCTAACTCCAGGAGTTCAAAACTGGCCTGGGCAGCATGGTGAGACCCCGTCTCTTCAAAAATTAAAAAAATATATACTAGCCAGGCATGGTGGTGTGCACCTGTGATCCCAGTTACTTGGAAGGCTGAAGCTGGAGGATCGCTTGAGCCAGGAGGTGGAAGCTGCAGTGAATCCTGTCTGCCCCACTGCATTCCAGCCTGGGTGACAGAGTGATATCCTGTCTCAAAAAAAAAAAAGAAAAAAGAAAAAGAAAAGAAAAAGTATAGAAATCTAGCAATTCCACTTCTGGGTATATAATCAAAGGAATTGACCACAGAATCTTGAAGAGAGATTTGCACACCCATGTTCACAGCAGCGTGATTTACGATAGCCAAAAGATGGAAGCAACCCAAGTGCCCATCAACAGATGGATGAATGGGCAAAATGTGGTCCAGCCACACAGTGGAATAGTATTCAGCCTGAAAAAGGAAGGACATTCTGGCCCATGCTACAACATGGATGCATCTTGACGACATTAGATTCAGTGAAATAAGACAAACACAAAAGGACAAATTGTGTATGATTCTGCTTATCTGGGGTCCCTAGGGAATCAAATTTATAGAGACAGAAAGTAGAATGGGAGTTGCAGGGGCTGGAGGGAGGAAGATGGGAGAGTTAGTGTTTAATAAGTGCAGAGATTCAGTCGGAGAAAATGAAATAGTTCTGGAGATGGATGGTGATGACGGTTGTACCACAATGTGAACATCCTTAAATGCCACTGAACTGTACACTTAAAAGTGGCTAAAATGTTGGGCGTGGTGGCTCACGCCTATAATCCCAGCACTCTGGGAGGCTGAGTTGGGTGGATCACCTGAGGTCAGGAGTTCAAGACCAGCCTGGGCAACATGGCAAAACCCTGTCACTACAAAAAAAAAAAATACGAAAATTAGCCAGGTGTCATGGTGTGCACCTGTAGTCCCAGGTACTCAGGAGGCTGAGGTGGGAGGCTCACCTGAGTCTGGGAGGGGGATTTTGCACTGAGCCGAGATTGTGCCACTTCACTCCAGCCTGGGTGATAGAGTGAGACCCGGCCTAAAAAAGTCTGCTGATGCAGGTGGATCACCTGAGGTTGAGAGTTTGAGACCGGCCTGGCCAACATGGTGAAACCACGTCTCTACCAAAATTACAAAAATTAGCTGGGTGTGGTGGTGAGCACATGTACTCCCAGCTACTGGGGAGGCTGAGGCAGGAGAATTGCTTGAACCCGGGAGGTGGAGGCTGCAGTGAGCCAAGACTGTGCCACTGCACTCCAGCCTGGACAACAGAGTGAGCCTCCATCTCAAAAAAAAAAAAAAGTGGCTAAAATGGTCAATTTTATAATTATATTTTACCACAATTTTAGAAAGAGAAAGAGAGAGAGAGAAAAGGAGAGAGAGAAGGAGAGAGGCAAGTTATGAACAAGGAGAACAGGGGATGAGCATATGGTAGGCACTGATCCAGGCCCTTTGAGAGCTAGGCGGGAGAGAACACTTAATCCCCCCAATTAAGGGGGCATGATGTCGTTAATTCTTTCCTCAAATCTACTTATTCATAAACCAGCAGTTTCATAGGGCTGTGTACTTCCCGAAAATTCCCAATACAGATGCTCCCAGCTTACAATGGGGTTACACTGCCTGCTAACCCATCGTAAAGTCAAAAAATTGTTAAGTGGGCCAGGCATAGTGGCTTATGGCTGCTGTCCCAGCACTTTGGGAGGCCGAGGCAGGCAGATCACTTGAGGCCAGGAGTTCAAGACCAGCCTGGCCAACATGGTGAAACCCCTTCTTTACTGAAAATACAATAATTAGCTGGGTGTGGTGGCAGGCACCTGAAATCCTAGCTACTCCCGAGGCGGAGGCAGGAGAATCACTTGAACCCGGGAAACGGAGGTTGCAGTGAGACGAGATTGTACCACTGCACTCCAGCTCAGGTGACACAATAAGACCCTGTCTCAAAACAATAACAATAATAATAATAAATTGTTAAGCGGCGCCATCACAAGTATGGTCCTGTCTAAATTTGTTTCCCTCCCACATTCCTGCCTGTACTTCCTTAGATTTTGCCAGTGGTTCTCGGTGTGGGCTGACATTGGAAACCCCTGGGGTACTGTAAAAAGCACCAATGCCAGAGTCCCATGTCCAGAAATTCACATGTAATTGGCTGGGGTGGCTGGGGTATAAGGCAGTTTCAGATCCCTCTGGGTGACTGTCAGGTACAGCCTGAGCAGAGAACCACTGGTTCAGGCCACGGTTCCTTCACTGGGTGATGAGCGAGGCCTCCTGCCTCCAGGCGTCACGGCCTTCCTGCCGTCCCCAGGACTGGACGCCACTGATCTGTGGAGGGGTCGGCCAACCCTGCAATAGGGATCAGCTCCGACCCACGGACGGAGTTCCGCCTTCCGCATGCTTTTGTAAATAAAGTGTCATTCGCCCCTAGCCGACGCTGATTCATTTGGGACTGCGGGGTCTGCAAAGCCTAAAATACTGATGAGCTCGTCCTTTTCAGAACACGTTTGCCAGCCCCTGCATGCTGCAGCCCAAGACCAGAAGTCCTGCAAGTCTCTGGAGTTCGCTTCCTGCTGCAGGTCCTGCCTCACGGGTATTGGATCAGTTACCTGCTCTAGGGACACTCCCTGTTGTTTGGGGCAGAATGGGGTGCACCTCCTCTTGCCCTCACAGGGCCTGGGTCCCCTTAACTCACTGTTCTCCTTGTTTGTGACTGGCCTACCTCTCTTGCAGAACTGGGAGAGCCTGCAGGGTGGAGGGAGCAGGGCTTCATCTGTGAATCTCATAGCTAGCCAGGGTCTGGCATACAGTAGGCGCTCAAGGTATGTGCTGTCTCAGTGGTTTAGTTGAATGATCTTCACTAAAGCCTTATCAAAGCCTATGCTGGCCCGGGAGCTGTGGCTCATGCCAGTAATCCCAGCACTTGGGGAGGCTGAGGCAGGTAGATCGCCTGAGCCCAGGAGTTCAAGACCAGCCTGGGCAACCTAGTGAGAACCCGTCTCTACAAAAAAGAAAAAGAAAAAGAAAAAAAAAAAAGCACTACATGCGGTGGTGCTTGCCTATAGTCCCAGCTACTGGGGTGGCTGAGGTAGGAGGACGGCTTGAGACCTGGGGTTGAGGTGGTGGGTTGAGGCTGCAGTGAGCCGTGATCGTTCCACTCTACTCTATCCTGGGCAACAGAGCAAGACCTTGTCTCAACAAAAGAAAGAAAGAAAAAAAAAAAGGCCTAGGCTGACTGTTCATAGGATGAGTAGAGGAGTCTTGGTTTGTGCAGAGAAAACTAGAGAGATTAAAAAAATGTTTGGCTGATTTAAAGCTTTCTCTGACTTCACTTTTGCTAAGAATTTGATGACTGTCATTCATCGAATCACAATAACAGCAAACAATACAGGTTTTTTTTGCAAACAATAACAAAAATACAGTTTTCATAATGTGCTAAGTATGATATAAAGTGCTTTACATGTATATCATTCACATAATTCTCACAACAACCCTATGATGGGCACTATTATTCCTGATGTACAGATGAGGAAACTGAGGCACAGAGTGGGTAAGCGACTTGCCCAGGTTATATACAGCTAGTAAGTGACAGAGCTGAGACTCAAATCAGGCAGCCTGGGGCCAGAGTCCAAGCTTTTTTTTTCTTTTCTCTCTCTTTCTGTGGCAGGATCTTGCTCTGTTGCCCAGGCTGGAGGGCAGTGGTGCAATCACAGCTCACTGTAGCCTCCACCTCCCAGGCTCAACTGACCCTCCTGCTTCAGGCTCCTGAATGGCTGGGACTACAGGCATGCAGCACCATGGCCCGGCTACATTTTTTTTTTTTTTTTTTTTTGAGACTGTCTTGCTCTGTCATCCAGGCTGGAGTGCAGTGGGACGATCTCGGCTCACTGCAACCTCCACCTCCCAGGTTCAAGCAATTCTCCCTGCCTCAGCCTCCTGAGTAGCTGGGATTACAGGCACCCGCCACCATGCATGGCTAATTTTTGTATTTTTTTTTTTTTTATTAGAGATGGGGTTTCGCCATATTGGCCAGGTTGGCCTTGAACTCATGACCTCACGTCATCAACCCACCTGGGCCTCCCAAAGCGTGGGGATTACAGGCGTGAGCCACCGTGCCTGGCCAGGTTTTCTACTTTTTGTACAGATGAGGTCTCACTATCTTGTCCTGGTGGATTTTTAACTCCTAGCCTCAAGTGATCCTCCTGCCTCGGCCTCCCAAAGTGTTGTGATTACAGAAGTGAGTCACCACATCTGGCCCAGAGTCAGAGCTTTTAACCACTATGTTACACTGCTTGAGAGTCACAGTAAGTAATAATAACCCCACCCACAACCATGCAATTGTGAAGCCACCTCACAGGGTCTCAGCAAGAGCCACCCTTCCAGTACAGCAGTCATTGGCCCCATCCGCTCTGCTGAAGCCTGCAGGGGAGGCTGCACGGGCAAGGCAGATGACGCATCCTCTCAGAGAAGAGGAGTTCAAATCCCAGAGCCGCCTCTTCCTAGCTATGTACCCTCAGCCAAGATCATTAATTTGTTTTCCTCATCCTTAACAATGGGGCTCACAGCCTCTTCCCCGGGCTGTTGTGAGGGTGACATAAAGCATGTCCCAGAGCAGATACAAAAGAGGCCATGTGTGCAGAGGGTGGTGGGTCGGGCCATTCAGCCCAATTGGGGCCATTCATTTAATGGGATCCGGATACACCTTCGTCTACGGATCTAGCCAATTGCTGCTGCCTGTTTAGGTTTTGCCTGAATCTTGATCAAGAATATCTGATAACCTTTCCTGCTTTGTTTTATTTGAAAACATTGTAAACTCAAAAGGGCTTTTTAAGTCACCTCTGGCCTCCGCCCTCCGAGCGGCACTCTCTTCAAGCCACTTTATATACACATTCAGCCCTCCTCTCCCTTCTACCAGGAGTAAGACCGTGGCCGTGTCTCACTGATGATCCAATAGGATAGAGACGGACAGAGAAAGAATCCAGCCCCGACAAAGCACACTTAACTTTCCAGCCGGGCACGCCTGTCAAAAATAGGAAATGAGTTTCTGTGAAGCTCTCTCTCTTCCTCCTCTGAGAAAATCAAATTGAGTCTCAAACGAACCCAAAGGTGAAGAGACTGGCGGTGGTTTTATCTTTCTGTCAACCCCCTCTTCGCCCTTCTTAGATTTATTAATGTAAACCAATCTGTGGACCTTTTGGCCTCATGAATTAGAACTAAAGCTGGTACTGAGGGAGGGGAAAGGGTTTACGCTAAGGCAACAGCGCCACCTTGTGACCAATATTTTTACTACTGTCAATGCGCTCCAGCCGCGGACCTCAGAGGGTGGTGATGCCGGTAAAATATGAACAAGATTGCTTCCCGAAACTTCTCGGTTTTGTCAGCTGTTTTATATATATATATATATATATTTTTTAATATATGTGTTTATATATGTGTTAATAAATATATTTTTATATATTTTGTTTTAATGTTTTTATATGTTTTAATATATATTTGTTTTTATATATGTTTATACATATTTGTTTTAAAAAATATATATGCTTCTTTATTTATTTTTCTGCATCCAATCATCCATTATATTTATTTCTAAGAGACGGGTCTTGCTTTGTCACCCAGGCTGGAATGCAGTGGCTACGGTCATGGCTCACTGCGGCCTTGACTTCCTGGGCTCAAGCGGTCCTCCCAACAGAGCCTCCCAAAGTGTTGGGATTACAGGCGTGAGCCACTGCGTCCAGCCTTGTCAGCTGTTCAAGTCTTAACCTGAGCGTTAAATACGGACCATACACATGTAAATCACGGATATACAGTGCATTGCCTGTTTCTGCATGTACCTCAAGAGTTGTAGACTCCGGAAAATGGGTGCTCTTTATTCATTAGGTGGCTTATGAACACGTTTTGCGTTTTAATGCATTGTCATTAACCCATTCATACTGTGTCCCAAACCCTGTAGTGACATCAGAGAGAAAAATGATACATACCACAGAGTCCCTGACTTCGGACAGATGACAACCTGGTCAAGATGATTAAGTTCCCTCAAATTGCCTTGAATTGGCCTGATACCGTGTCCCCACACCCTGTAGCACCCAAATGCAGGTAGACAATGAAATTAAGTGGATTTCAAACACGACCACACTAACTCTAAAGCATTCGTCACTGGCCAAGAAAATGTGATTAGGAGCTTACTCGAGCTAGCAGATTCCTTCAATGCATTCAGTCCTCCCCTCACCCAAGGACAGATTAGGAAGCTCCAGCCAATGGCGCATGTCTGTCTGTCACTGAGAAGGAAAATGGAAGTATCTTTTCTTGAGGAGAGAGTTCCCTTCGTCTTTTCTTTTTTTCCTTTCTCTCTTTTTTCCTTTGTTCCCTCCCTCCCTCCCTCCCTTCTTCCCATCTTTCTTTTTAACTTTCAGCATTTCAAATCTCCAGTGGATACATTTCTGGTGAAAAGTCTAACTAGAAAAAAAATTGGGGTAGTGGTGGTGGTGGTCATGCTGGAATTTTACAACACGGATTATCTCAGGGAACTCAGAAAACTCTAATGGCTATTATGAGTGTCTTTTATAAAGAAAAATTGGAAACCTAAGTTGACTGTTTCTTAATAAATTCAGTTTGTTTGGCAGACAACATATCTCCAGGCGGAGGATCTTTATTTTTTATTTTATCTTTCATCTTTAGATGAAACAGGTGGAACCCCTGCTTTAGATAGAAGTAGGTGCTGACCTCTAGTGGACATGTGTAGCAATACAGCTCTACACAGAAGTAGGTGCTGACCTCTAGTGGACATATGTAGCACTACAGCACTACAGAGAAGTTGCTTAGGGAGAATACTATTGAAAAATGCACTCTAGAAAGATTGCTCTGTTTTCTGCTTTTGCGGATCCCTCAGGATCCTGAAAATCTCTCCTGTACCTTCCACATTTTGGGAGTGCTACAGTTTGGGTATTTGACCCTCCAGATCTCATGTTGAAATTTGGCCCCCACCATTGGAGGTGGGCCTAGTGGCAGATGTTTGGTCATGGGGGCAGATAACTTATGAATAGATTAATGCCCTGGTCAGGGGGTTAAAACTAGCTCTTACTCTGTTAGTTGTGGAGGGCTGATTGTCAGAACGAGCCTGGCACCTCCACCCCACCTTGCTTCCTTTCTTTCCATGTGGTCTCTGTACACACCAGCTCCCTTTCACCTCTGCCCTGAGTGGAGGCAGCCAGAGGCCCTCACCAAAAGCAGATGCTAGCACCACGCTCCTTGCACAGCCTGCAGAACCATGAACCAAATTAAATATCTCTTCTTTATAAATTACCCAGTCTTAGGTATTCCTTTATAGCAACATAAAATGGACTAAGACAAGGAGCCACAAATCTGCAATTCTTTGGCTGATAAATTATCAAATATAGCTAACCTAACTAGCTTCCTCCCTTTTGCATATGTCTGGCCTGTCTCCTGGCACCTCTGCTTTCTCTTCATGAAGCACCCAGGTAACCCATTATCCAGAGCTCTTACTAATTCTATTCACTGTTTGTTTCTTGCTGCTGGGGCAGGAGGTGGAGAACAAAGGGAATGAGGGAACATTGAGAAATTTCTCTTCATTGTGACCAGCTAGGGCAAATTGTCCTTGGTCTTCTAACCCAGCAGCAAGTATTCATTGCTAAAACACACACACACACACACACACACACACACACACACACACACACGCATGCCATTTATGCAAAACACATTAGTGAGGGTATTTTTCCTCTTTAAGTACCAAGGAAAGCCAGGAAGAAACAGTGTAAAGAGTTTTGGATGGGAAAACAAACAAGGTTCTAGTCCTGGCCCTGCTCAAATGACCATAGGGCACTAGGAAAGTCTATCAGTTCCTCAGTTTTCTTTTTTCTTGTTCCTTTTATTTTTTTTTTTTTAAGACAGGTTCTCACTCTGTTGACCAGGCTGGAATGCAGTGGCATGGTCACTGCTCACTGCAGCCTTGAATTCCTGGGCTCAAGCGATTGTCCTGCCTCAGCCTCCCCAGTAGCTGGGATTACAGGCACACACCACCATGCCTGGCTAACTTTTTTTTTCTTTTTAGTAGAGATGAGGTCTTTTTGTGTTGCCCAGGCTCGTCTCAACCTCCTGGGGTCAAGCAAGCCTCCTGCCTCAGCCTCCCACCTGCTGAGGCTACAGGTATGAGCCACCCCTCCTGGCCCTCATTTTTCTCAAATGTAAAGTGAGAGAGTCTAATTAAGTGACCTTTAAAGACAAATTTAGCTTTACTTTTGTATGATTTATGTTGTCTGGACTCTTACTGAAATTTCTATTCAAAGGCCCCACCCCTGAAAATTTGGTTGTTAGTGCATAGCAATGCCTGGGAAGACAGTGTGGTTTCGGGCCTGTAAGATATCAGATGGGCCCATATTAGGCATGTATTAGTTATCAATTGTTGTGTAACACATTGCCATAATGCTTAGTGGCTTAAAACAACAACATTTATTATCCCACCCCATCTGTGGGTCAGGAATCTGGCTGTGGCTTACCTGGGTCTCCTATCTCAGAGCCTCTTACGTGGGTGCAATCGAGGTGTCAGTTGGGGCTGTGGTCTCATCTGAAGGCTTGACTGGGAGCAGGATTCATTTTAATGCTTACTCTTGTGGCTACTAGCAGGCTTCATTTCCTTATGGACTGTTCAGTTGAGGGTTTCAGTTTCTCTTCTCTTCTCTTTTCTTTCTTTCCTTCTTTTTTTTTTTTTTTCAGGGTCTCACTCTGTCACCCAGGCTGGAGTACAATGGTACAATCTCAGCTCACTACAACGGCTGCCTCCCAGGCTCAAGCAATGTTCCCACCTCAGCCTTCTGAGTAGTTGGGACTACAGGTGCAAACCACCACACCCAGCTGATTTTTGTAGTTTTTGTAGAGATGGGGTTTCACCATGTCACCCAGGCTGGTCTTGAACTCTTGGACTCAAGCAGTCTGCTCACCTCAGCCTCCAAAACTGCTGGGAGTACAGGAATCAGCCATCGTGCCAGGCTGGTTTCAGTTTCTTGTACGTGGGCTTCTCCATAGGGCAGTTCATAACAAGGCAGTGTGCTTCATCAGAATAAGCAAGTAAGAAGAGCTGGGGAGAAAGAGAGAAGAGGAGATGGAATTTACACACTCTTGGGAGCTAATAAGGGACGGCCCATCACTTGTGCCACGTTGTATTGATTAGAAGTGAGTTACTAATTTCAGCCACTAAAGGAGAGGTGATAATACAAGGAACTGTGTGGTAGGAATACTAGGAGGCAAGGGGTCTTTGGGAGCTATTAAGAAGCTGCCTATCATGCTGTGTGACTTCAGGAAAGTGAATGTCCATGTACCTGTTTCTTTCATTGTAAAACGGGGATAATAATGCCTACCTCATAGACTTGAGGTAGGAAATACATGTAGATTACTGGGGACATTTTACCTTACAGCCCTGTGATCATTACTTCCCATATCCTCCCTGTAGGAGGCCTTCCGTATACACGAGTGGATAATTGAATTATCCATGCTGTTTTATGTTTTCTCCCCAAATAGGCTTTGAGCTCCCTGAGGAATAGTAGCAAATGGAAAATAATGAAAATGTGATGATTTATTTATTTTACCCTTACAGTTACAAATCAAAATAATAAGATAATCTTTAAGCCACCAATTATATGCAGGAAAGAAGTTCAGTAGTCATTGGAAGGCTGGTTTCTGTATTTCTCACCATGGTATTCCTAGCACCACAGCACCTGGTCTGTGGCAGACACTTAATAAATATCTCCTGAATTGTACACTGTTTTTGTTTTATAAACTACTTCTCAAGGAAACTGGAATAGCATATTGTTTTGGCTTAAAGAGGCTGCAATCTTCTTAATATCATAGGGAATATTACTGAAAAGAAAGAACCCAGACATCATTGTCTTATCCTTTGTTAAAGTCATGAATTTTTCCACTTGGAATATTGTATGATTTATGGTACTTTAAGAAAAGAAGCTCCCAAGAAAGCATAGTTTGAATGATGATTATTATCAGAAATCCAAAGGCCTGTATCTTCAGCATAAGGGTGAACTAGCCCTCAGGTTTTCATAATCTGGTTTGTTCAGGAAACCTCAAGCAGTTCCTAGATGGGTAGTGCCTCTACTGCAGGCAGGAGCATGTGCAAATCCTCTCTGGGGAAAAGAAGCTTCACCCAATGTCTAAGTGCTTCCTATAAATAATTTTTTTTTTTTTGAGACAGAGTCTCACTTTGTTTCCCAGACTGGAGTGCAGTGGCACAATCTCGGCTCACTGCAACATTTGTCTCCTGGGTTCAAGTGATTCTCCTGCCTCATCCTCCCAAGTAGCTGGGATTACAGGGGCCCGCCACCATGCTTGGCTAATTTTTTGTATTCTTAGTAGAGATGGAGTTTCACCATGTTGGTCAGGCTGGTCCTGAACTCCTGAGCACAAGTGATTCACCCACTTCAGCCTCCCAAAGTGCTGGGATTACAGGTGTGGGTACCATGCCTGACAATAATTATTGTTAGTATAATAGCAGTACACAAAAATAGTAAATGCAAAAGGAGAACAAAACAATAACTAAGAACCAGAAAAACAACAGAACAAAGTCCACAAAGATGTCATTGGAATATTAAAATTCCAATAAGAATCGAAACAGTTGAACACAAACAACTGTCGTTCTTACTATATTTAAATGAACAAAACATAAGCTTGGATGCATCTGTGGGGAAATAGAAGTAAACAACCACAAAAAGCAAATGTAACAGAAAAAACAAATATAGCTTCTAGAAATAGAACACACAATCCTGAAATTAAAAGTTCACCAGATTGGTTCAAAATCATGTTAGACATAGCTGAGGAGATAATTAATCACCTTGAAAATAGGCACAAAAAATTTTCCAGTAAGTAGTACAGAGAAAGAAAAGATCAAATATATAGAAAAATGATTAATAGGCAGAGAGAAAAAGTCTAACATATATTTTATTGATGTTCTATAAGTAGGGGGGAATGGGACAGCAACAACGTATGAACAGAGAAAGGTGAATAATTTTTTAGAAGTGCTGAGAGAGAGCAAACCACAGATTTGCTGTGAATCGCAAACTGGTTCAATACAAAAAAATTTACACTGAGATTACAGTAAAGCTTAAAAGATCAAAACAATGGAGATCTTAGAAACAACCATACCCAGAAAAGGGTGGGCATGGTGGCTCATGTTTGTAATCCCAGCACTTTGAGAGGCTGAGGCAAGAGGATTGCCTGAGGCCAGGAGTTTGAAAGGCGCCTGGGCAACGTACTGATACTCCATCTCTGAAAAAAAAAAAAAGGATAATAATTAGCTGGGCATCATGGTGCACGCCTGCAGCCCTAGCTACTTGGGAGGCTGAGGTGGGAGGATTGTTGGGTCCAGGAGTTTGAGGCTACAGTGAGCTGTGATTGTACCACTGCACTCTGGCCTGGGTGACAGAGCGAGACCCTGTGTCAAAAACAAAACAACAAAACAAAACAACCAGAGGAAAAAGACATCTTCAAAGGAGCAGCAGTGAGACCAACTGCTGACTTCTCAATGGCAACAATGGGAAACCAAAGACAATGGAATGGCATTGTCAATGCATTAAAAGAAAATAACTACTACTTTATATACCAGAAAGAGCTATTTCAGGAATGATTTTGAAATAGACATATTTTTCATACAGACAAAATGAAAGGTTTTTCATTATCAAATTCTCAATGAGGCAAATTCTAAAAAATATATTTCAAACAGAAATCATATGATACTAAATGGAAGAAATGAATATAGAACAAAAAGTGGTAAATATTGGCTGGGCATGGTGGCTCAAGCCTGTAATCCCAGCACTTTGGGACACAGTTGTAGGTGGATCACCTGAGGTCAGGAGTTCGAGACCAGCCTGGCCAACATGATGAAACCTCGTCTCTACTAAAAATACAAAAATTAGCTGCGTGTGGTGGTGGGCACCTGTAATCACAGCTACTCGGGAGGCTCAGGCAGGAGAATTGCTTGAGCCCAGGAGACAAATGTTGCAGTAAGCTGAGATTGCACTGCTGCACTTCAGCCTGGGTGACAAGAGCAAAACTCCATCTTAAAAAAAAAAAGTGGTAAATATCTAGATAAAATCTATATTAACATTGGTTAGATAAAACAATAACAATACCTTGCGAGGTTTAAAATAAAATTAAAATACCTGACAATGCCAGCAAATATGTTGGAGGGGGAGAAATGAAATGTAAGTATTCTAAAGATTTTTAATTGTCCAAGAAAAGAGTAAAATATTGACTAACTTTAGAATCTGATATGTTAATTATGCATGTTTTAATTTCTAGGTATCCAGTAAAATAGTGGAAATAGAATATATAACTTATAAATCAGGAGTAGGAAAAACAGAATAATAAAACATAATTAAGTAGCAAGAAGGGGGAAAACAGAACACACAGGACAATTAGAAAGCACAAAATAAGGCTGAGCATGATGCTTCATGCCCGTAATCCCAGCACTTTGGGAGACTGAGGCAGGCGGATAACTTGAGGCCAGGAGCTTGAGACCAGCCTGGCCAACATGATGAAACCCTATCTCTACTAATAACAAAACCCAAAACAAAACAAAAAAGAAAGCACAAAACAAGATGCTAGATTTAAACTAAATCTATTAGCAACTGCATTAGATATAAGTGAATCACATGCTCCAGTTAACAAAGATCCTCAGATTATTAAAAAAGAAGGAAAACGAAATCATGTGCTATTTAATGAGATGTTTTGAGCATAAAATAATCAAAGTATGAGTAAGAGGATAGTGTATTAGCTTTCTATTTCTGCTGTAACAATTTATCACAAACTTAGTGGCTTATGTGATACAAACAAGGTTTTATTGAGCTAAAAACAAAATGTTTTCAGGGCTGTATTCTTCCTGCAGGTTTTAGATACAAAAACATTTTTGGCCAGGTGTGGTGGCTCATGCCTGTAATGCCAACATTTTGAGAGGCCAAGGCAGGAGGATTACTTTAGCCCAAGAGTTCAAGACCAGCCTGGGCAACATACGGAAGCCCTATCTCTACATAAAATAAACAAAATTAGATGGGTTCAGTGGCACGTACCTGTAGTCCCAGCTACTCAGGAAGCTGAGGTGGGAGGACTGCTTGAGCCTGAGAGGTAGAGGCTGCAGTGAGCTGAGATTGTGACACTGTACTCTAGCCTGGGCAACAGAGTGAGACCCTGTCTTAAAAAAATAAAAAGAAATCTATTTTGGGGTCTTTTCCTGCTTCTGGAATCTTCTAGAAGTTGCCTACATTCCCTGGCTCATGGCCTTCCTCCTCCATCTTCAAAACCAGCAATATTGAGCCAAGTCTTTCTCACATTGCATCATTCTGACCCAGTCACTACTTCTGCCTCTTTCTTTCACTTTTAAGGACAATGATGATTACATTGGGCCCAATTGGCTAATTCAGGACACTTTCCCTATTTTAAGGTTAGGTGATCAGCACATATCTGCAACCTTAATTCCCCTTGGCTACATAACATATTTGACAGGTTCTGAGGAATTAGAATGTGGACATCAATGAGGGCCATAGATAGGGAAAGATATACCATGAAAGTATTAATCAAAAAGAAAGCCAGGGTAGCTATATTTGTTTATGTTTTAGAGATAGATGTCTTGCTATATTGCCGAGGCTCACCTCAAACTCCTGGGCTCAAGGAATCCTCTTGCCTTAGCCTCCCCAGTAGCTGGGACTGTGGACATGTGCCACCACACTCAGCTTCAGTGTAGCTATATTTATATTAGACACAACAAAATTTAAAAAGTGAAAAAAGACCTAAATACATATGCCCTATTCATCAATTGGAAGTCTTAATTTCATTAAAACACCAAATTTCACCAATTTAATCTGTGAATTTGATACAATCCCAACCAAAATCTCAGCAGGAGTTTTTGTAGACAGAAAAGTTAAACATAAAATTTATATTAAAAAGCAGAGGGGATTGCTGGCAAGATGGTCAAATAGGTACAGCTCTGGTCTGCAGCTCCCAGCAAAATCGATGCAGAAGGTTGGTGATTTCTGCATTTCCAACTGAAGTACCCGGTTCACCTCACTGGGACTGGTTGGACAGTGGATGCAGCCCACAGAGGGCGAGCCGAAGCAGAGTGGGGCGTTGCTTCACCCAGAAAATGCAAGGGGTTGGGGAATTTTCTCCCCTACCCAAGGGAAGCGGTGAGGGACTGAGCCTGAGGAACCGTGCCCTCCAGCCCAGATACTGCGCTCTTCTCATGGTCTTTGCAACATGCAAACCAGGAGATTCCCTCCAGTGCCTAAGCCACCAGGGCCCTGGGTTTCAAGCACAAAACTGGGCGGCTGTTTGGGCAGACACTGAGTTAGCTGCTGCAGTTCTTTTTCCATACCCGACTGGCACCTGGAACGCCAGCGAGAAAGAACCGTTTACTCCCCTGAAAAGAGGGCTGAAGCCAGGGAGCCAAGTGGTCTGGCTCGGCGGGTCCCACTCCGACAGAACCCAGCAAACAAAGATCCACTGGCTTGAAATTCTCACTGCCAGCACAGCAGCAGTCTGAGATCGACCTGGGATGCTGGAGCTTGGTGGGGGGAGGGGCATCTGCCATTGCTGAGGCTTGAGTAGGTGGTTTTACCCTCACAGTGTAAACAAAGCCACCAGAATGTTCAAATGGGATGGAGCCCAGTGTAGCTCAGCAAGGCCACTGTGGCCAGACTGCCTTTCTAGATTTCTCCTCGCTGGGCAGGGCATCTCTGGAAAAAAAAAGGCAGCAGCCCTAGTCAGAGACTCACAGATAAAACCCCCATCTCCCTGGACAGAGCACCTGGGGGAAGGGGCGGCTGTGGGCGCAGCTTCAGCAAATTTAAATGTCCCTGCCTAGCAGCTCCGAAGAGAGCAGCAAATCACCAAGCACAGCATTTGAGCTCTGCTAAGGGTCAGACTGCCTCCTCAAGTAGGTCCCTGACAGCCGTATACACTGACTGGGAGACACCTCTCAGTAGAGGCCAAAAGACACCTCATACAGCAGAACTCTGGCTGGCATCTGGCAGGTGCCCCTCTGGGATGAAGATTCCAGAGGAAATAATAGGCAGTAATCTTTGCTGTTCTGCAGCCTCCGTGGTAATAGCCAGGCAAACGGTCTGGAGTGGACCTCCAGCAGATGTGCGGCAGAGGGACCTGACTGTTAGAAGGAAAACTAAAAAACAGAAATGAATAGCATATCCACTCAGAGACCACATCCAAAGGTCACCAACATCAAAGACCAAAGGTAGATAAATCCACAAAGATGTGGAGAAACCAGTACAAAAAGCCTGAAAATTCCAAAAACCACAACGCCACTTCTCCCACAAAGGATCACAACTCCTCGCCAGCAAGGGAACAAAACTGGACGGAGAATGAGTTTGACGAATTGACAGAAGTAGGCTTCAGAAGGTGGGTGACAACAAACTCCTCCAAGCTAAGAGAGCATGTTCTAACCCAATGCAAGGAAGCTAAGAACCTTGAAAACAGGTTAGACAAATTGATAACTAGAATAATCAGTTTAGAGAAGAACATAAGTGACATGATGGAGCTGGAAACACAGGACAAGAACTCCGTGAAGCATATGCAAGTATCAATAGCTGAATCTATCAAGTGGAAGAAAGGATATCAGACATTGAAGATCAACTTAATGAAATAAAGCATGAAGACAAGATTAGAGAAAAAAGAATGAAAAGGAACGAACAAAGCATCCAAGAAATATGAGACTATGTGAAAAGACCAAACTGACATTTGATTAGTGTACATGAAAGTGAGAGGGAGAATGAAACCAAGTTGGAAAACACTCTTCAGGATACAATCCAGCAGAATTTCACCAACCTAACAAGATAGGCCAACATTCAAATTCAGGAAATACAGAGAACACCACAAAGATACTCCTTGAGAAGAGCAACCCCAAGACACATAATTGTTAGATTCACCAAGGTTGAAATGAAGAAAAAATGTTAAGGGTAGCCAGAGAGAAAGGTTGGGTTACCCGCAATGGGAAGCCCATCAGACTAACAGTGGATCTCTCGGCAAAACCCTACAAGCCAGAAGAGACTGGGGGTCAGTATTCAACATTCTTAAAGAAAAGAATTTTCAACCCAGAATTTCATATCCAGCCAAACTAAGCTTCATAAGTGAAGGAGAAATAAAATCCTTTATAGACAAGCAATTGCTGAGAGAGTTTGTCAGCACCAGGCTTGCCTTACAAGAGCTCCTGAAGGAAGCACTAAGCATGGAAAGGAACAACTAACTGGTACCAGCCACTGCAAAAACATGCCAAATTGTAAAGAACATCGACACTATGAAGAAACTACATAAACAAATGAGCAAAATAACCAGCTAGCATCATAATGACAAGATCGAATTCATACATAACAATGTTAAACTTAAATGTAAACGGGCTGATTGCCCCAATTAAAAGACACAGATTGGCAAACTGGACAAAGAGTCAAGACCCATCGGTGTGCTGTATTCAGGAGACCCATTTCATGTGCAGACACACATAGGCTCAAAATAAAGGGATGGAGGAATATTTACCAAGCAAATGCAAAGCAAAAAAGAGCAGGAGTTGCAGTTTTAATCTCGGATAAAAGAGACTTTAAACGAACAAAGATTAATAGAGACAAAGAGAGCATTACATAATGGTAAAGGGATCAATGCAACAAGAAGAGCTAACTATCCTATATGTATGTGCAGCCAATACAGAAGCACCCAGATCCATAAAGCAAGTTCTTAGAGACCTACAAAGAAACTTACACTCCCACACAATGTTATTGGGAGACTTTAACACCCCACTGTTAATATTAGACAGATCAATGAGACAGAAAATTAACAAGGATATTCAGGACTTGAACTCAGCTCTGGACCAAGTGGCCCTCATAAACATCTACAGAACTCTCCACCCAAAATCAACAGAATATTCCTCTCAGCACCACATCGCACTTATTCTAAAATTGACCACATAATTGGAAGTAAAACACTCCTCAGCAAATGCTAAAGGATGGAAATCATAACAAACAGTCTTTCAGACTACAGGGCAATTAAATTAGAAATCAGGATTAAGAAACTCACTGAAAACCGCACAACTACATGGAAACTGAATAACCTGCTCCTGAATGACTACTGGGTAAGTAACGAAATTGATGCAGAAATAAAGATGTTCTTTGAAACCAATGAGCACAAAGACACAATGTACCAGTATCTCTGGGACACATTTAAAGCACTATGTAGTGGCAAATTTATACCACTAAATGCCCACAAGAGAAAGCAGGAAAGATCTAAAATCAACACCCTAACATCACAATTAGAAGTACTAGAGAAGCAAGAACAAACAAATTCAAAAGCTGGCAAAAGACAAGAAAAAAACTAAGAAGAGAGCAGAACTGAAGGAGATAGAGACACAAAAAACCCTTCAAAAAAATCAATGAATCCAGGAGCTGGTTTTTTGAAAAGATCAACAAAATAGACCACTAGCCAAACTAATATAGAAGAAAAGAGAGAAGAATCAAATAGAGGCAATAAAAAATGATAAAAGGGATATCACCATTGATACCACAGAAATACAAACTACCATAAGAGAATACCATCAACACCTCTACACAAATAAAGTAGAAAATATAGAAGAAAATGGATAAATTTCTGGATACATACACCCTTCCAAGCCTAAACCAGGAAGAAGTTGATTCCCTGAATAGATCAATAACAGGTTCTGAAATTGAGGCAATAATTAATAGCCTACCAACCAAGAAAAGTCCAAGACCAGAATGATTCACAGCAGAATTCTAAAAGAGGTACAAAGAAGAGTTGGTACCATTTCTTCTGAAACTATTCCAAACAATAGAAAAAGAGGGAATCCTCTGTAACTCATTTTATGAGGCCAGCATCATCCTGACACCAAAACCTGGCAGAGACACAACCAAAAGACAAAATTTCAGGCCAATATCCTTGATGAACATCAATGCGAAAATCCTCAATAAAATATTGGCAAACCGAATCCAGGAGCACATCAAAAAGCTTATCCACCAAGATCAACTTGGCTTCATTCCTGGGATGCAAGGCTGGTTCAACATATGCAAATCAATAAACATAATTCATCACATAAACAGAACCAATGACAAAAACCACATGATTATCTCAGTAGATACAGAAAAGGCCTTCGACAAAACTCAACACCATTTTAACCTAAAAACTCTCAATAAACTAGGTATTGATGGAACGTGTGTTGAAATAATAACAGCTATTTATGACAAACCCACAGCCAATATCCTACTGACTGGGCAAAAGCTGGAAGCATTTCCTTTGAAAACCAGCATAAGACAAGGATACCCTCTCTCACCACTCCTATTCAACATAGTATTGGAAGTTCTGGCCAGGACAATAAGGCAAGAGAAAAAATAAAGGGTATTCAAATAGGAAAAAAGGAAGTCAAATTGTCCCTATTTGCAGATGACATGATTGTATATTGAGAAAATCCCAATGTCTCAGCCCTAAATCTCCTTAAGCTGATAAGCAACTTCAGCAAAGTCTCAGGATACAAAACCAATGTGCAAAAATCACATGACTATACACCAGAAACAGACAAACAGAAAGCCAAATCATGAGTGAACTCCCATTCACAAGTGCTACTAAGAGAATAAAATACCTAGGAATCCAACTTACAAGGGACGTGAAGCACCTCTTCAAGGAGAACTGCAAACCACTGCTCAAGGAAATAAGAGAAGACACAAATAAACTGAAAAACATTCCATGCTCATGGAGAGGAAGAATCAATACTGTGAAAATGGCCATACTGCCCAAAGTAATTTACAGATTCAATGCTATCCCCATCAAGCTACCCCTGCCTTTCTTCACAAAATTGGAAAAACTACTTTAAACTTCATATGGAACCACAAAAGAGCCCACATAGCCAAGACAATCCTAAGCAAAAAGAACGAAGCTGGAAGCATCACACTACCTGACTTCAAACTATACTACAAGGCTACAGTAACCAAAACAACATGGTACTGGTACCAAAACAGATATATAGACCAATGAAACAGAACAGAGACCTCTTAAATAACACCACACGTCTACAACCATCTGATCTTTGACAAACCTGACAAAAACAAGCCATGGAGAAAGAATCCCCTATTTGATAAATGGTGTTGGGAAAACTGGCTAGCCATATGCAGAGATCTGAAACTGGATTTGTTCCTTAAACGTTACACAAAAATTAACTCAAGATGGATTAAACACTTAAACCTAAGACCTAAAACCATAAAAACCCTAGAAGAAAACCTAGGCAATACCATTCAGGATCTAGGCCTGGGCCAAGACTTCATGACTAAAACACCAAAAGCAAAGGCAACAAAAGCCAAAATTGACAAATGTGATCCAATTAAACTAAAGAACTTCTGCACAGCAAAAGAAACTATCATCAGAGTGAACAGGCAACCTACAGAATGGGGGAAAATTTTTTGCAATCTGTACATCTGACAAAGGGCTAATATCCAGAATCTACAAAGAACTAAAACAAATTTACACGAAAAAAAAGAACCCCATCAAAAAGTGGGCAAAGGATATGAACAGACACTTCTCAAAAGAAGACACTGATGCAGCCAACAAACATGAAAAAAAGCTCATCATCACTGGTTATTAGAGAAATGCAAATCAAAACCACAATGAAATACCATCTCACGCCAGTCAGAATGGTGATCATTAAAAAGTCAGGAAACAACAGATGCTGGAGAGGATGTGGAGAAATAGGAACACTTTTACACTGTTGGTGGGAGTGTAAATTAGTTCAACTGTTGTGGAAGACAGTGTGGCGATTCCTCAAGGATCCAGAACAAGAAATAACATTTGACCCAGTAATCCCATTACTGGGTATATACCCAAAGGATTATAAATCATTCTATTATAGGGGCACATGCACATGTATGTTTATTGTGGCACTGTTCAAAATAGCAAAGACTTGGAACCAACCCAAATGCCCATCAATAATAGACTGGACAAAGAAAATGTGGCACATATACACCATGGAAAACTATGCAGCCAGAAAAAAAGATGAGTTCATGTCCCCTGCAGTGACATGGATGAAGCTGGAAACCATCATTCTCAGCAAACTAACACAAGAACGGAAAACCGAACACCACATGTTATCAGTCATAAGTGGGAGTTGAACAATGAGAAGACATGGACACAGGGAGGGGAACATCACACATCAGTGGCCTGTTCAGGGTTGAAGGGCTAGGGGAGGGATAGCATTAGGAGAAATACCTAATATAGATGACAGGTTGATGGGCGCAGCAAACCACCATGGCACGTGTATACCTATGTAACAAAACTGCACATTCTGCACATATACCCCAGAACTTAATGTACAATTTAAAAAATCCTCAGCAAAATACTAGCAAACAGAATCTGGCAATATATAGAAAGAATATACACTATGACTATCCCAGGAATGCAAGTGTGTTTAACATACCTAAATCGATTAACATAATATACTCATCAATAGAATGAAGGACAAAAAAACCAGATGATCATCTCAATAGTTGCAGAAAAAGCATTTGACAAAATCCAACACCCTGTCATGAAAAAAAACCACCCAACAAACCAGGAATAGAAGGGAAATTCCTCACCCTGATAAAGAACATCTAGGGAAACCAACAAGTAACATCATACTTAAAGGTAAAAGACTGAATTTTAAGATTAGGAACAAGATACTGACATCTGCTCTTGCCGCTTCTATTGAACATTGTTTTAGAGGTTGTAGTGAGGGCAATTAGGTAAGAAAATGAAATAAAAATGGATACAGATTGGAAAAGAAGTAGTAAAACTATCTCTATTTGCAGATGACATGAGCTGGTATACAGAAAATACAAGAAAATCCACTAAAAATCTCTTAGAACTAATAAATGAGTCTTGCAAGTTTCAGAATACAAGATGAATATAAACAATATTTCATTGTATTTCTATGTTTTCCTATCTTTTTCATTTCACCAAGTCCTGATGGAATCAATTGTATTTTTGTACAGTAGCAACGAGCAAACTAAAAATGAAATTAAGAGAGTAGTTTTATTTAGAACAGCACCAAAAAGAATAAAATACTATATTTGTCCATTCCCAACTGCTATGAAGAAATACCTGAGACTGGGTAATTCAAAACGAAGAGGTTTAATTGGCTCATAGTTCTACTGGATGTACAGGAAGCATGGCAGCATCAGCTTCTAGAGAGGCCTCAGGTAACTTTCTATCATGGCGGAAAGCAAAGAGGGAGTGAGGCATCTCATGGTCAGAGTAGAAACAAGAACGAGGTGGGAGGTGCTACACACTTTTAAACGACTAGATTTCCGAAGGACTCACTATCACGAGAACAGCACTAAGGTGATGGAGCTAAACCATTTATGAGAAAACTACCCCTTTAATACGATCACCTCCTAACCAGACCCCACCTCCAACACTGGGAATTACAATTCAACATGAGATTTGGGTAGGCATACAGATCCAAACCATATCAAATACTTAGGAATAAATTAACAAAAGAAGCGCAAAACTTATAAAATGAAAATTACAAAACATTATTGAAAAATGTGAAAGAAGAGCTAAATAAATGGAAAGACATCCTACATTCATGAATAGAAAGATGTAATATTGTTAAAGTGGCAATACTCCCCAAATTGATATGGATGTTTAATGCAATCACTATCAAAATCCCAGCTGCCTTCTTTGCAGAAATTGACAAGCTGATCCAAAAATTCATATGGAAATGCAAGGGACTCAGAATAGACAAAACAATTTTGAGAAAAAAGACCAGGTTCACATTTCTTAATTTCAAAGAACTACAAAAATATGAAAATCAAGACAGTGTGGAACGGGTATAAGAATAGACACATAGATCAATGGAATAGAACTGAAATTCCAGAAATAGGTCCTGGCATGTACAGTTAATTGATTTTTTTACTAGAGTGCCAAGACAATTCAGTGGGAGAAAGAACTGTCATTTCAACCAGTGGTATTGGGTCACATGGATTATCCACATGCAAATGAATATCCACATGCAAATAGAAATTTACATGGAATAAAGCTGGATGCATATCTCACACCATATGCAAAAATTAACTAAAAGATTGATTAAAAACCTAAATTAAAGAGCTAAAACTATAAAACTCTCAGAAGAAAACACAGGTATAAACTTGCATGTCCTTAGATTAGGCAATGGTTTCTTAGACATGACACCAAAAGCATAAGCAATAAAAGAAAAACATAGATAAACTGGACATCACCAGAAGTTTAAATTTTTGTGCCTCAAAGGACACGACCAAGGGAGTGAAAAGACACTCTACAGCATGGGAGAAAATTTTTGCAAATCATATCTGATAAGAAATTTGTATCTAGTATAAAGAACTTTTACAACTCAATAATAAAAGGTAATAACCCAATTAAAAAGTGGCCAAAGGATCTGACATTTCTCCAAAGAAGAAACACATACGATGAATAAGCACATGAAAATTTGGTCAACACTATTGGCCATCAGAGAAAAGAAAGTCAAAACTATTGGTATCTAGTGGGATATACCAATTCACACCACTAGAATGGCTATTATAAAAACAAAGAACAAAAAACTAATTAAAAAAAACAGATAATAACAAGTGTTGACTGGGTACGGTGGTTCACATTTGTAATCCTAGTGTGTCCGGAATTGGTGGGTTCTTGGTCTCACTGGCTTCAAGAATGAAGCCGCGGACCCTCGTGATGAGTGTTATAGCTCTTAAGGCAGTGCATCTGGAGTTGTTCTTTCCTCCTGGTGGGTTCATGGTCTCACTGGCTTCAGGAGTGAAGCTGCAGACCTTCTCGGTGAGTGTTACAGCTCATAAAGGCAGTGTGGACCCAAAGAGTGAGCAGCAGCAAGATTTATTGCAAAGAGCCAAAGAACAAAGCTTCCACATTGCGGAAGGGGACCCAAGCGGGTTGCCACTGCTGGCTCCGGCAGCCTGCTTTTATTCTCTTATCTGGCCCTACCCACATCCTGCTGATTGGTCCATTTTACAGAGAGCGGAGTGATCTGTTATGACAGGGCGCTGATCGGTGCGTTTACAATCCCTGAGCTAGACACAAAGGTTCTCCACCTCCCCACTAGATTAGCTAGATACAGAGTGTCCACACAAAGGTTCTCCAAGTCCCCACCAGAGTAACTAGATACAGAGTGTAGATTGGTGCATTCACAAACCCTGAGCTAGACACAGAGTGCTGACTGGTGTGTTTACAAACCTTGAGCTAGATACAGAGTGCTTACTGGTGTATTTACAATCCCCTAGCTAGACATAAAGGTTCTGCAAGTCCCCACCAGAGTCAGGAGCCCAGCTGGCTTCACCCAGTGGATCCCGCACCAGGACTGCAGGTGGAGCTGCCTGCCAGTCCCGCGCCCTGCGCCCACCCTTGGGTGGTCGATGGGACTGGGCGCCATGGAGCAGGGGGCGGCGCTCGTCGGGGAGGCTTGGGCCGCACAGGAGCCCACGGAGGGTGGGGGAGGCTCAGGCATGGCAGGCTGCAGGTCCCGAGCCCTGCCCTGCGGGAAGGCACCTAAGGCCCTGCGGGAAATTGAGCACAGCAGCTGCTGGCCCAGGTGCTAAGCCCCTCACTGCCCGGGGCCAGCGGGGGCCCGCAAGCACCTCGCGCAGCCCTGGTTCCCGCCCGCGCCTCTCCCTCCACACCACCCCGCAAGCTGAGGGAGCCGGCTCCGGCCTAGGCCAGCCCAGAAAGGGGCTCTCACAGTGCAGCGGAGGGCTGAAGGGCTCCTCAAGTGTCGCCAAAGTGGGAGCCCAGGCAGAGGAGGCGCCAAGAGCAAGCGAGGGCTGTGAAGACTGCCAGCACGCTGTCACCTCTCACTAGCACTTTGGGAGTGTGAAGCGAGTGGACTGCCTGAGCTCAGCAGTTAGAGATCAGCCTGGCCAACATGGCAAAACCCCGTCTCTACTAAAAAAAAAAAATTAGCCAGGCGTGGTGGCACACACCTGTAGTAGCAGCTACTCGGGAGGCTGAGGTAGGAGAATCACTTGAACCTGGGAGGCAGAGGTTGCACTGAGCTGAGATCACGCCACTGCACTCCAGCCTGGGCAACAGAGCAAAACTCTGTCTCAAAAAACAAAACAAAACAAAAACCCAAAAACAAAAAACAAACAAAAACCCCCGCCCAAAAAAAAAATAAATAAAAAACCCAAAAAACAAGTGTTGGTGAGGATTTGGAGAAATCAAAACCATGATACTCTTCTGGTGAAAATGTACAATGGTGCAGCTGCTTTGGAAAATAGTCTGGCAGTTCTTCTAAGTGTTAAACATAGAGTTTCCATATTATCCAACAACTCCACTCCTAGGAAGATCCTCAAGAGAAGTAAGAACATGTCCACACAAAAACTTGTACATGAACATTCCTAGCAGCATGTTCATAAAAGTCAAAAAGAGGGAAAACTCCAATGTCTATCCATCAACTGATGAAGGGACAAATAAAATGTGATATGTCCATAGAATGCGATATTTGGCAATAAGATGAAGTATTGATGCTCCTCAACTCACAGTGAGGTTACATCCCAATAAACCATTGTAAGTTGAAAACGTCAAAAGTCGAAAAATGCATTGAATACACCTAATCTACCAAACAACACAGCTCAGCCTAGCGTACCTTAAACGTGTTCAGAACACTTAAATTAGCCTACGGTTGGGCAAAATCAGCTAACACAAAGCCTATTTTATAATAAAGTGTTGAACATATCATATAATTTACTGAATACTATAATGAAAGTGAAAACCAGAATGATTGGATGGGTTCTTGAAGCACAGTTCCTACTGAATGCATGTTGTTTTTGCACCATCATGAAGTCAAAAAATTGTTAGTTGAGCCATTTTAAGTTGGGGAATGTCTATATTGATACATACTACAACATGCATGAATCTTGAAAACACTGTGCTAAGTGAAAAAGAAAACAGTTACAAAAGACATCATATTGTATGATTTTATTTATATAAAATGCCCAGAACAGGCACATCTGTAGAGACAGAAAGTAGTTGCTGCCTAGGACTGGGGTCAGTGGGATGAGGTGTTTCAGCAGTGGTGTCTAAGGGGCATAGGTTTTGTGTTTTGTTTTTGTGGTAATTAAAATGTTCTACAATTAATTGTGGTCCTAGAAGTGCACTTTGTGAAAATACTAAAAACCACAGGTTTGCATAACTTGAAAGTGTGAATTGTATGATATGTGAATCATATCTCAATAAGATGGGTATGGTACAGGACTCTCTGTACTGAAAAAAAGAAGGGTATGCAGCAGTGGAAACTCTCAAGTGATGTTGATGGGAATGAAAATTAGCATAACCACTTTGGAAAGATGTTTGCCAATATCTCGTAGTTGAAGACTACATAGTATCTCTATGACTCAGCAATTGTATTCCTGAATATATCCACTTGGGAAACTTGTACACATGTGTAGCAGGATACATTTATGAGAATAGCAGCGTTAATTGCAATGACTCCAAAAGGGAAACAACCCAAATGTCCATCATTAGAGTGTGTAATTAAATTGTAGTATCGCAATATCATGGAAGACTTTTGAGAGAAGAAAATGAATGAACTAAAACTATTCTCACCAATTGTGGATGAAGCCTAAAAACTTAATGTTGAAGGAAAGAAACATGACACCAGAAATATAGACAGTATTAATTCATTTACATAAAGTTCAAAAACCTGAAACTAAAAAGCAGAAACTAAAACACAGAATTTAGGGGGGCTATCCATAGATGGTAAAAGATAAAGAAATACAAAGAAAGTAATTATCTAAAAAGTCAGAATAGTGTTTACTCACCCTCAGTGGGGAGGGGACACTTAAGGGGTTTTGGGACCTTGGCAAGGACTTTCCTTGACCCAGTATGAGTACACAGCTGTTCCCTTTAAAATTACTCATTAAACTGTATATTTATATTTTTTGGTCTTTTTAAAATATGTAGTAATACACAATAAAAAAGCTCAAAGAAAAGTCTGAAAAATGTTTGGAATTAATAAAGAAAACATATTAATATTTTAAAATTATTTTAAATATATTATTCGTAGATGTTTGAATCGAATTGGAAAGAATTCTACATGTTCATATATAATATTGTCCTACTGACCCAGAAATTGACATGTTGCATTATAAACAAAAGAACTCATTACCTCTAGTGCCCTCAGTGGGACTGTATGCTGAAATGTAAGTAGGTTCAAGAAGGGTTTGGAGGAATTGATGGAAGACAGATCTCAAACAGTGATACATACAATAAATTCCTAACCTTTTGAAGTGGATGTCGAAGAGGGTAATTGGATTCTCTTCAACATGTTTCCTGTTGCTGCTGTCAGATAGAAAGCAAGACTGGATCGATGGAGGGTCTGACCCAGGAAGGCAAATCTCATCTTCTTCTGTAACTACGGAAGATACAACTCTTCCCCAGAGGATCGCATTCCACGGCAGGTGCCCAGGATGAAGGAAAAGGCTCATCAACCAGTATTTACCATGCAACTTAAGACTAGAGTAGTTTCTGGGTCCCTGTTTTCAAAGAATTGATAATCTGACTGGGAAGACAAAGTGACACTCGTGACCAGAAGCTTCAAATTTTGAATTATGTGGCTTTAACAATAAATATATTCTCAGGAAAAATATTTGCAGATATTAAGTTAGGAAAATTTACAAATCAATAAGAAAAATATAAACAACCCCAAAGAAAAATGAGCAAAGGGACTGGATGGGCAGATCACAGAAAAAGAAATCGAGACACCAACAAGCATATGAAAAGTTGGTTACCTTCATACTCAAAATGAACAACTGTAGATCAAAGCAATAAGGTGTTCTTTATCACCTGTATTGTCCATTCTCACATAGCTATAAATAACTACCTGAGACTGGGTAATTTAAAAAGAAAAGAAGGTGAAGTGGCTCATGGTTCTGCAGGTTGTTCAGGAAGCATGGCTGGAGAGGCCTCAGGAAACTTACAACATGGTGGAAGGCAAAGGGGAAGCAGGCACATCATCATATGGCCAGAGGAGAGAGTGAAGGGGGACATGCTCCACGCTTTTAAAAAACCAGATCTTGTGAGAATTCACTCATTGTCATGAGAATAGCAGGGGAGAAATCTGTCCCCATGATCCAATCACTTCCCAACAGATCCTTCCCCCAACATTGGGGATTACAATTCAACATGAGATTTGGGTGGGGATGCAGAGCCAAACAATTCATCACCTATTACATTGGCAAATATTTACGAGTTTAAAAAGAGCCAGTGTTGGTGAGTGTGTGGGCAAATAAATATTGTTTGCTACTAGTAGAAACATAAATAGCTATTTATTAATTCCTAATTACTAAATTAATATTTAGTAATCACTAATTACATCCGTACAACCTTTTTGAAGAACAAGTATCCAATATCAACTTTAAAAAAACACACACATACTCTTTGACTCAGCAATTTGAGTACCAGGAATTCAGCCCTTGGATATTCACCTAAAAGTACCAATGTAGAGATAGATAAGAAACAAGTAACATAAATTTCCCCCATGGAGGGGAAAATAGTGGCTGGGGGCTGTCTAGGAGGGATGCAATGGGGATTACAGAGAAAGAAGGGGAGACTTTTTGCTTTATAATCTCTTAGATATTTGAATTTTGAATTTTGTAAATGAGTTTATAAAATCATTAACAAATTTGTTTTACATTAAAAATAATTTTAAAAAAACTTAAAAAGAGGATCTCACCACTGTAAGATGAGTGTGTATAATAATATTATTCCTAGTAGCTGGGTGACAAAATAATCTGTAAAACAAATCCCTGTGACCCAAGTTTAGTTAAAACACAAACCTGCACATATATCCCTGAACCTAAAAGTTAACAAAACTCAATAAATATTATATGGTTTCAAATAGCTAGAAGGGGGATATTGATGTTCCCAACAAAAGAGAGTGATAAATGTTTGAAATAATGGATATGCTAATTACCCTCATTTGATCACTACACATTATATGTATCAAAATATCACTATGCACCCCATAAATATGTAAATATTATTTGTCAATTAAAAAACATAATTTAAAAAAGGACTTCAAGATACGTTCATTGGAACATTACTATTGCAAATCACTGAAAAATACCCAGATGGTCATCAACAGGTGACTGCTTGAGTAAATGTACGTGGAATCTATGTAGCTGCTTAAAAGAGTGAGATGAGGCCAGGCATGGTGGCTCATGCCTGTCATCCCAGCACTTTGGGAAGCTGAGTAGGGAGGATCGCTTGAGGCTAGGAGTTCAAGACCAGCTTGGGCAACATAGTGAGACCCTATCTCTAAAAAAAAAAAAAAAAAAAAAAAATAGCCAGAAGTGGTGGCCCTGCCTGTATTTCCAGCCACTCAGGAGAATGAGGTGGGAGGATCACTTGAGACCAGGACACGGAAGCTGCAGTGAGCTATGCTCGTGCCACTGCACTTCAGCCTGGGTGACAGAAATGAGTGGGACAAACTCCATGGGGGAATATCTCCTAGATACATACAACAAAAGCAAGCTATAGATGTCTCCACAGAGGAATTCTAAGGAGTTGTGTTTTTTTTTTTGTAAATTAAAAAACATACATGCAGATAATCTTTGAGGGGGGAACTGGGAGTGGGGAGGGAGGAAGATTTATCTTTATTTTGAAATGTCTATATTGTTTGAATATATTACATTTTCCTTTTTAAATACGTAATTTTTACTTTAAAACATTTTAATAAAGATTTTTGGAGATCATTAATTTAGCAAACGCCTACTGAAATTTGTTGTGTTCCAGATTCTGTGGTAGACAGAAGGGAAGAAAAAGTATAAAAAAGACATAGCACCTTTGCTGGAAGAACTCAGTCTCACTGAAGACCATTTATAGACAATTACAGCACAGTGGAAAAAGCCCCACTGAGAGAGAGAGACTAATGCTGTGTGGTGGGGTCACAGAAGACTTGGGTTTTGGAAAAATTTCTCAAAGTTCCTAGGCAGAAAGAGGGGTGCTGCCCTAAACCAGGCAGAGATGACCAGGAGCTGACCCAGGTCATTGGCAATGGGATGGACTGAAAAACCTTTTCTATAGTAGAATCGACTCAAGATAGGTGATTAGTGGGCTGTGGGCAGGTGAAGGAGAGAGCTATTTCTATGTGATTGAGTTAGGAACATCAACTGAATTTGGTATTATTTTCAGAACAGCAGAAACTGTTATGCAGTGTTCGGATGCAGCAGGCATATGAAGGTCCCCACCCCCAGAGAGGCTTAAATCTGGTTGGTGAGAAAAATGATACTGGCTTTTACCTGTCATTAGTCTAAGCTGACACTTCAATTCACTAAAACCTGCCCTTTTGCCAACAACCACTCAACGTCTCTGCTGCAATGTGTTGAAGAGCAGCACCCAGCGCCTTCCCTGATCGACGGTTGCACTGCCTGGCTCTGCCACTCAATGGCTGCGTGATCATGAGCAAGTGACCTCACTGCTTCCACCACTCTTTCTTCATCTGTAAAATGGGGATGAGGATAGCACAGGCTTTATGACACGTAAATGATATAAGGAATGTAGAGACTTAGCATAGCGTTTGGCATGTAGCAGTGCTCACCAAATGCGATCTGTGACTGTTACTATTATTTTATAAAAATCATGGGGGAGGGACCAGGCACGGTGGCTCATGCCCCGTAACCCCAGTGCTTTAGGAAGCCTAGGTGGAAGGATCGCTTTGAGTGTTGAACTCCAGCCGGAGCAACATAGGGATACCTCTGTCTTTACAAAAAATAAAACTAAAAACATTAGCTGAGAGTGGTGGTACACGCCTGTGGTATCAGCTACTTGAGAGGCTGAGGCGGGCAGATCCTTTGAGCTCAAGAGTTCAAGGCTGCAGTGAGCTATGATCATGCCACTGCACTCCAGCCAGGGTGACAGAGTAAGACCCTGTCTCAAAAAAAAAAAAAAATCATGGGGAAAGGAGTTCAGGTGTTGATCAGCAAAGCTCCTCCAGGCCATTTTAAGTTGTGAGGAGGCAGCCCTGCTGCTTGAGCTGTGAGGACTGGCTATGTACATGCAGAGTTTGGTAATAACATCTGCAATAGTGACACATGTGTTTGTTACTGTGCTACATGGTCATTAGATATAAATAGCAAGCCATTCACATAAATAAAAATATTTACTTTTTTAATGAGACCAACCTGGCCAACAGGGTGAAACCCCGTCTCTACTAAAAATACAAAAATTAGCTGGGCATGGTGGCAGGCACCTGTAATCCCAGCTACTCGGGAGGCTGAGGCAGGAGAATCGCTTGAACCCAGGAAGCAGAGGTTGCAATGAGCTAAGATCGTGCCATTGCACTCCAGCCTGGGCAACAAAGTGAGACTCTGTCTCAAAAAAAAAAAAAAAATTGCAACAAGAAGAAAACAGGCCAAGTGTGGTGGTTCACACCTGTAATCCCATTACTTGGGAAGGCTGAGGTGCGAGCATCACTGGAAGCCAGGAGTTCAAGACCAGCCTGGGAAACAAACCAAGATCCCATCTCTACCAAAAAAAAAAAAAAAAAAAAAAAAAAAAATCAGCTGGGCATGGGAGCGTGTGCCTGTAGTTCTAATTACTCAGGAGACAGGATTGCTTGACCTCAGAAGTTTGAGGCTAGTGAGCTATGATTTCTCCACTGCTCTCCAGCCTGGGTGACAGAGCAAGACCTTGTCTCTGAAATAAACAAGAAGTAAATGCATTGTTGATAAAGTCAGAGAATAATGAGGGAAATGTTTTGTAGAGAAAACAAAGCTGGAGTGAAGGCCTAAGAAGAAGCCGAAGATGTTTGATTGCAGAGTTACGGGGCTAAAGCCAAAGCTACCTTGTGTGTGAGATGCAGAGACGCATTACGGGAAGAGAAGGGTGTCTGAGGCTTTTAAAGAAAAATCCAAAAGAAGGAATAAAGGGGATTGGAAAAGAAATGAGTGAGAAGGGAAGAACTAGGGCTGGCAGTGACCGTTTCCTCTTCCTAGAATGCCTCTTCAAGGAGAAAGCATTTATTGATGAGCTGCAATTCATTCCTTCACTTGACATCTGGAGATGGTTTGAGAAATCCTGCTGTAGAGTAGCCGGGGCTGCTGCTAATGCCTGCCTAATCCCAGATGGCGGGAAGAAGATGGGTTCCTTCCTTCGGTCTCCTGTGCCAGAGATGCCTTTTGCATGAAGATGCCTTGGCCTTGTAGGAACAGGAGAGGAAAATGAGCTTCCTTGGATGTAGAAACACAAGGCTGGGAGGAGAGAGGGGTGTGGGGCCCAGAGGCAAGGCTTCTCAGGTGGCCTGTGCCTCCACTACCATCACCATCAGATCCCTGCTGCATGTGTCCAGGCAAATCGATTAGTATGTCCATCTCAACAGACCCATTCAGCAAGAATGAGTTCATATGCCAGTGTATGGGTTGGCCCACATGCCCTCTGAACCAAAACCAGAAAGCAGGCTGTTGTGTGACATCAACCCCTGAGAAGCAAGGTGTCTTTCTTTCTCGTTTCTGCTGGGACACCCGCTGACTTCAGGTAGTCAATGTTACACTTAGGGAAGAGGGTGGCAGGACGAGAGGCAGGGAGGGAGAAGCAGTTTCGAGTTTATCAAGAGTGGAAGGGCTCATGCTGTATTTAATTTTATTTAATTTTTCATTTCTGTGGGTACATAGGAGGTGCATCTATATTTACAGGTTACATGAGATGTTTTGATACAAGTATGCAAAGCTTCATAATCACATTAGGGTAAATGGGGTATCCATCACATCAAGCATTTATCATTTGTATTCCAAACTATCCAATTATACTTTGTTATTTTTAAATGTACAATTAAATTATTGACTACAGTCAGCCTGTTGTACTACAAAATACTAGGTCTTAGAATTCTTTCTAGCTACTTTTGTACCGATTAACTATCCCCACTTCTCCCCACCCCCCACTAACCTTCACAGCCTCCAGTAGCCATCATTCCACTATCTCCATGAGTTCAATCATTTTAATTTTTAGTTCCCACAAATAAGTGAGAAAATACAACACTTGTCTTTCTGTGCCTTACTTATTTTACTCAGCATAATAACCTCCAGTTCCATCCATGTTGTGGCAAACGACAGGATCATGTTCTTTTTTATGGCTGAATAGTACTCCATTGTGTATAAGCACCATATTTTCTTTATCCATCTTTCTGTTGATGAACACTTGGGTTGCTTCCAAATCTTGGCTATTGTGAACAGTGCCTCAGTAAACATGCGACTGCAGATATCTCTTTGATATACTGATTTCCTTTCTTCTGGGTTTATATCCAGCCGTTGTATTGCTGGATCATATGGTAATTCTATTTTTAGTTTTTTGAGGAGCCTCCAACTGTTCTTCATAGCAGTTGTACTAATTTACATTCCCACTAACGGTGTACAAGGGCTCTGTTTTCTCCACATCCCTGCCAGCATTTGTAATTGCCTGACATTTTTTTATTTTATTATTTATTTTTTTGAGACGGAGTCTCACTCTGTCGCCCAGGCTGGAGAGCAGTGGCGTGATCTTGGCTCACTGCAAGCTCCACCTCCCAGGTTCATGCCGTTCTCCTGCCTCAGCCTCCCAAGTAGCTGGGACTACAGGCGGCCGCCACTACGCCAGGCTAATTTTTTTGTATTTTTAGTAGAGACGGGGTTTCACCGTGTTAGTCAGGATGGTCTCGATCTCCTAACCTTGTGATCTGCCCGCCTCGGCCTCCCAAAGTGCTGGGATTAGGGGCGTGAGCCACCGCCGTCACCCAGGCTGGAGTGCAGTGACGCGATCTCGGCTCACTGCAACCTCCGCCTCCCGGGTTCAATTGATTCTCCTGCCTCAGCCTCCAGAGTAGTTGGGATTACATGTGTATGCCACCACGCCCGGCTAATTTTTTTGTATTTTTAGTAGAGCTGGGGTTTCACCATGTTGGCCAGGCTGGTCTTGAACTCCGGACCTCAGATGTTCCACCTGCCTCGGCCTCCCAAAGTGCTGAGATCACAGGCGTGAGCCACAGTGCCCGGCCTGTTATTGCCTGACTTTTGGATAAAAGCCATTTTAACTGGAATGAGATGATATCCCATTGTGGTTTTGATTTACATTTCTCTGATGCTCAATGATGTCGAGCATCTTTTTATACACCTGTTTGCTATGTCTTCTTTTGAAAAATGTCTATTCAGGTCTTTTGCCCATTTTAAAATCAGATTGTTAGATTTCTTTTTCTATAGAGTTCTTTGAGCTCCTTATATGTGCTGTCATTAATCCTTTGTCAGATGGGTAGTTTGCAAATATTTTCTCACATTCTGTGGGTTGTCCCTTCACTTTGTTGATTGTTTCACTCGCTGCTCTATTTTAAAATCTTTCTATATCCTTGGTCCCTTTTAGGAATACTAGCAGTGTCACTTTGTTAGGATCTATAGTTGCATTGCCTTGAGGCCTATGAGCTTTTAAGGAGCCTACAAAAAATATCTGAGGTCTAGAAAAAAGAACATATGACTCTAAGATGGAAAAAATTGAAATAAACATATGTTTGCACTACATGAACATGTGAACTATGTGAACAAACATATATAAAGTGTAAATTTCTATCAATTTTATGATTGATTAAATTTAGTGTTCATAAAATGTCATTACATGTATAGTTGAAAGCTACCTATAGGTTTGCTTTTCTCACTTCACAAGAATTCTGGTATATGCCTATCTGATTGCAGAGAAGTCGTAGCGGAATTAAATGTGTTCCTCAGAGGTAAAGAATTTCAGAAGCCAAATTATAAAAATTATTTTAATTTTTTACAGCAAAAACAATTGTACTTAACGTGAGCCACATGTGCATTTGAGAATGCTTGATATTAGGTAGGATGAAATTTCTCAAAGTGAACACGGAGGGACTGTGGAATCTTAAAATGGCAGTGCACACATATATCTGCCTGCAAGGATGTTCATCACAGTTTGGTTTACAATAGCAAATAAGTTCAAGTCAATGACAACTTGAAAAAAATAGCAAATAATTTGAAATCACCTATATTGACACCAATCAGAGACTATTTTAAGAAATTATGGTACCACAAAATAGATATGAGGTAATTGCTGAAAATGAGGTCGTCATAGGAAATTATTTAATTTGATCAGAAAGACCTTCGAGA
Organism: Pan paniscus; assembly: GCF_029289425.2. NCBI lineage: Eukaryota > Metazoa > Chordata > Mammalia > Primates > Hominidae > Pan > Pan paniscus. The sequence goes on from NC_073256.2 coordinate 26,304,484, forward strand.
TGTATTAAAATGTAAAACAGTTTGTGCAATATGATTGCCCTTGTTTATACAATGAAAAACTATTTCCAGAGAAAAAGACTGGCAAGAGGTACATCAGTGTGGTCTCGATGAGTGGTTATCTCTGGGTGGTACAATAACAAGTGAGTTACATTTTATTTTCTTTTATAATTCTCTGTGTCTTCTACCAGGAGTATTTACTATTTCTGGAAAGCAGACAGATATGTTTTATACAGATAGGAAACACTTCATAATGGATGACTTTTTTCCTGATAATCAATATGTTCGAGTCAAAGAAGGCTATATGTGGGGTTGGACTGAGTGGAGTCAGCAGACGTCTGCCTTTCTCAAGTTTGAGGTTGAACACATTGAAATGTTATAAAAATAGAACTACCATTTGATCCAGAAATCCCTGGATCTACCCAGAGGAAAAGAAGTCGGGATAGGAAAAAGACACTCAGACACACGTGCTTATAGCAGTACAATTCACAATTGCAAAAATATGGAAACAGCCCAAATGCTAATCCATGAGTGGATAGAGAAATTGTGGTGTATACCACACCATATAGATATATATATGTATATATATATACACACACACACACATCACATCATATATATATATACCACATCATATATATATACCACATCAATATATATATACCACATCATTCATATATACGTGATGGAAAACTACTCAGCTATAACAAGGAATTAATTAATGGCATTTGCAGCAACCAGGATGGAACTGGAGACCATTATTCTAAGTGAAGTAACTCAGGAATGGAAAACCAAACACAGTATGTTCTCACTCATAGGTGGAAGCTAAGCTATGAGGATGCAAAGGCATGAGAATGGTACAGTGGACTTTGGGGACCAAGGGGAAAGGGTGGGGGGGGTTGAGGGATAAAAGACTACAAACTGGATGTAGTATATATTGCTCAGGTGATGGGTGCACCAAAATCTCACAAATCACCACTAAAGAACTCACTCATGTAACGAATACCACCTGTTCCTCCAAAACCTATAGAATTTTTTTTTAAAGAAATGCCATTTAGACAGAGATTTTGACTACATAATAGCAACACTCATGTCACCACCAGTAGTCAAAATAAGCCTTTTATTTTCTCTTAAAAAAATTTTTTTTAATTATACTTCAAGTTTTAGGGTACATGTGCACAACGTGCAGGTTTGTTACTTGTGTATACATGCGCCATGTTGGTGTGCTGCACCCATTAACTCGTCATTTGGCATTAGGTATATCTCCTAATGCTATCCCTCCCCCCTCCCCCCACCCCACAACAGTCCCCGGTGTGTGATGTTCCCCTTCCTGTGTCCATGTATTCTCATTGTTCAATTCCATGGAACTTTGCTATGTTGCCCAGGATGGTTTCGAACTGCTGAGCTCAAGCGATCCTTCCACCTCAGCCTGTCAAAGTGCTGGGATTACAGGTGTGAGCCATGGCACCCGGCTTCTTTTCTATTTTCTTTTCAGACAGGGTCTTGCTCTGTCTCCTAGGCAGGAGTGCAATGGTGTTATCATGGCTCACTGCAGCCTCTGCCTCCTGGGCTCAAGCCATCCTCCTGCCTCAGTCTCCTGAGTAGCTGGTGTGCAACACCATGCCCAGCTAGTTTTTTATTTTTTTTGTAGAGATGGAGTCTCAATATATTATCCAGGCTGGTCTTGAGCTCCTGAGCTCAAGTGATCTTTTTGCCTCAGCCTCTGAAAGTGCTGGGATTACAGGCATGAGCCACTGTGCCTGGCCCGGAATAAGCCTTTAAAAAACTAAATTGTATTTTGCAGTCCTTCAATGTTGTCTCTTATAAAGACTTATAAAGATAAGATTCCAAGACATCACCTTAGCCTGCCCCTTCTCCTCAACTGTATCCATATCTCCAGCGTGATCTCCAGCTACTCTGATGCCCCTGCGTGACTATCTGAAGGCACAGACATGTGCCCCTATCACATTGGGTAGGGAAAAAGCAGATTACATACAAAGCATGTCTGGCATATCCTAGTTTATGTAAAATTGAAGACACCTATTTTATATAATATTAATTTTTTTTTAAGAAATGGGATCTTACTATGCTGCCCAGGCTGGAACACAGTGACTATTCAGAGAACCCATAGTTTAATCTGCATACATGCACAAAACTTTCAGGAAGGAAATGCTCAAAACATTCACTGTGGTTACCTATGGATGGTATCATTGTGAGCAACTTTAAAAATACATGGTTTGAAATTTTTACAGGGGTAAAATGTCATTTTTATAAAATTGATCTGTGACTCTTGGATTGTTTGACTCATTCTTTGTTTAAGAGCTCTGATAGGAAAGAGCAAATGAAATATGATCTCAGGCCGGGCGCAGTGGTTCACACCTGTAATCCCAGCACTTTGGGAGGCCAAGGCGGGTAACCACCTGAGGTCAGGAGTTTGAGACCAGCCTGACCAATATGGTGAAACCCCATCTCTACTAAAAATCCAAAAAAAAAAAAAAAAAATTAACGGGGCGTGGTAGCATGCGACTGTAGTCCCAGGAACTCGAGAGGCTGAGACAGGAGACTTGCTTGAACCCAGGAGGTAGAGGTAGCAGTGAGCCGAGATCATGCCACTGCACTCCATCCAGCATAGGCAACAAAGCGAGACTCCATCTCAAAAAATAATAAAAAACAAACAAATAAATAAATAAATAAGACATCAAAATGCCGAGTGTTGTGACTTATGCCAGAAATCCCAGCACTTTGGGAGGCTGAGGTGGGAGGATCTCTTGAGACCAGGAGTTTGAGACCAGCCTGGGCAATAGCGGGACTCCATCTCTATAAAATATTTAAAAACTAGCTGGGTGTGGTGGTGCATGCCTGTAGTCCTAGTGACTTGGGAGGCTGAGGCAGGAGGATCACTGGAGCTCAGGAGTTTGAGGCCACAGTGAGCTATGATCATGCCACTGCACTCCAGCCTGGGCAACACAGTGAGATCCCATCTCGAAAAAAAAATTCTCAAAAATTAATTTTTAGAGAAAAAGTGGATGGAGAGTGTGCATGGTTAGCAGGATGAAGTGGGGCTACTGGAATGCTTGGCTTTGTTCTGGGGCATGTGTGCTTGGTCTTGGGGTGGTCGTCACCACTGAGCATGTTATGAGGGACACATAGATTCGATTTTACCCCAGGCAAAGGACTCAGAATGTTGGCACTGCTGAGGCCACTGTTCTTCCACGGAGGGGCACAGGCCATCTCCTTTAGGCAAGAATCATGAATGTAGCCAAGAGTCTCAGCTACCTGGGAGGAGGGGACCTATGTGTAGACCAAGCAAATAGAAGAAAAGCACCTTTTGAGAGGCGAACATTCAGCATTCAATTTAGAGGGTTGTGGGAGGCAATATGAAAAGGTGGGTAATTAGGAGGATCTGGGATCAGAGAGGCTTCTATCCCCATCCCACCCCACCACTCAAAGTGGGACCTTCTTACCATTCCAGACACGTTCAATTCTCATGCCAATGAGGGACTTGTTACCCCAACTGCTGGGAGTGTGGTCAAAGACTACCTCCAGCTGCCAGCACCCTCAGGGTTTGCCTCAGCTGCAGAGCCACCTTGCCCAGAGCCACACCCTTCAGGGCTGTCCCACGTCCAGTGACTGATCGAGAGGGCGTATAAAGTCCTGGCCACCCCGGCCCACTTAGAGAAAACCATGAAGTGCCATTCAGGCTCCAGAGCTTCCCGCGTGCTGGCTGAGGCTGGCAGTGGTTGCACCAGAGCTCCACTTCTTTATCTGCCCACTCCTGCTCCCCTCCCTTCCAAGGGTATCAACTCAAGGGCACCCCCCGAGGAACACACTGCATACTAACCCTGGAGTCTCCTTGCTGAGGAGCCCAACCTGGGACAGTTAAGTTACTTAATCACTCCGAGCCTCCATTTCTTTTCTTGTTTTAGAGATGGGGTCTTGCCGTGTTGCCCAGGCTGGAGTGCAGTGGTTATTCACAGGTGCAGTCATGGCTCATTACAGCTCGAACTCCTGGGCTCAAGTGAACCTTGTGCCTCAGCCTCCCAAGTAGCTGGGATTACAGGCACATGCTACTGTGCCCACCTTCCATTTCTTCATCTATAAAAATCAGGATGATAATAATTTGGTGTCCATTGCATAGGAATGAGAATTATATGAGGTCATATATGTAAAACACTTACCAACTTTGTACATAATTCCTTAATAAATGGTAACTATTGGTATTGCTATTAGGAAAGAAACAACCTATCCTTGACTCTCCCCATCATAATTCATTAACAGTTTATCCTGTAGTTTAGCCCCTAAGAGAAGGCTCCAGAAAATGTGGACACAGGGTGAATAAGGGCTGGTGGAAGACAGAAGTGAAGAAGGTTTGGAGGAAGGGATGTTACCAAACAAGGGCAGCCTGCAAAAGGGTGCATTCTTCTAATAAAAGATCAGTCCGGGCCAGCTGCAGTGGCTCACACCTGATAGCCCAGGATTTTGGGAAGCCGAGGTAGGAAGGCTGCTTAAGCCCAGGAGTCTGAGACCAGCTTGGGCAACTTAGCGAGACCTCGTCTCTACAAAAAAGAAAAAAAAGAAAAATTAGCTGGGTACGATGGTGCATACCTGTAGTCCCAGCTACTCGGGAGGCTGAGCCAGTAGGATGGCTTGGACCCAGGAGGTCACGGCTGCAGTGAGCTATGATGGCACCACTGCACTCCAGCCTGGGTGACAGAGTGAGACTGTCTCAAATAAAAACAAAAAAAAGACCAGTCCACAGGCATCTGGGCCAACCACAAGCCTCCTACAAGTCTAGTTAGCACAAGGCAGTTCCCGTCGGGCTGGCCACTTTGGAGCAACCTAACCAGTTGTGATATTGGTCTGCCATGCTGGGAGAAGCTGGAGCCGCAGTAGCTTCCAGGAGAGTGGGCATCCTCCGTGGTCCATCTTCTCGAGGTGCTGGGCCTAACACAGGTAACGGTGGCCCATGCTGCAGGACTGTCCACGCAGTGTGGCCTCACGGGTGTACAAGGCTGGGCCCTCACACTTTAACGAGGACTAGAGAGGGGTATGTCTGCCCTCCCCACTGTCGCTTCTGTCTTCCACATGCATGCCCCTTGCCCATTTCCTGGGCCTTGGTGTCCGACTCTAGGTCCTCCCAGACACCTGGCAGCTGTCCTCCTCACCTCCTTCATGTGGTGCTCCATTTGGGGCAGCAGAGGGAACCATCGCTTTACAGTGGTGGGGACTTTTTGTTCCCTCAGATGTTTTTGTATCTGGCTTGGCTGCATTTTCCTCTAGAAATCTGCATCCTGGGTATAGATTTGGCTTTGGGGGAGCCGTCCATCTGGATGTGTTTGATTGTAAATTACCATCGTGTATTTAAAGTTATGGCCATCCATGATGAAGAGCAGACCTGGGCATGTGGTTTTCTAGCCCAGAGATTGCACGAAGCCTCTGGGGCTTCAACGACTGCAGGAGGCGTGCAGTCTGTAGAGTCATCGGTATTCTGAGACATCCTATTTGTCCCCAAGCTCTGGCAAGTGAAGCTCAGAGCAGCCCTGGCCTGCCAATCCCTCTTCACAGTGCCTATAAATTTCAGAAATCTTACTTTGAGGATATCATTTAGCTAACACATAATTTTTTTCTGGCAGTTTATTGATACTTAAAAATAATGTTTGCCGTACTCCAAGTTGGGACTAGTGTACATTGATAGTCTACCATATGGCATCACTAGGAAATAAGGGAATTCTTTCTCTATCTAAATAAAGATAAGCCCATTAAATAGAAAAATCACTTCCCAGGTAAATCTTTCATATATATAGATGAATATATAGTTCACCTTTTAAAATAATTCATATCATTACTAAATACTAATGATCTTCCAGGCTTTTACATACATTGTTGCATTTAGCCCTTAAAAACCCCAAAAAGCCGGTATTATTCTCGCCATTTAGCCAGTGAGGAAAATAGAAGCCCAGAGAACTTACTTAACATGGCCAAAATTATACGCTGGGTGAGCGAGTGCCCGAGTGGGGATTTGAATTCAATTTTGTCCAACCCTGCAGCCCATGGGATGGCCACCACGCTGCGATGCCTCACTTATTTCTTTCAAATTAGAGGTGATCAAGCATATTTTTAACCTTTTCTTCATGAGTTATCGACAAAATTATGAACATCAGTGATAACGCAGTGCCAAAGGACTGACTCAGGCAGGATCCTCAGGTGAAGTGATGGAAATCAAGTAATGCTTAAGCAAAGAGAGAAGGAGCAGGGTGCAGCCGGGTCTCAGGAATGAGCTGGGACTCAGACCCATACCCATCGGGACCTTCTCCATCCTTCCTCTCTGCTCTACTCCATGCACCTATTTCTATTTCTTTTCTCCCTTTTCCTGCAGACCAGTCTGAAGGTGGGCAGTCCAGAGCTGGTGTCCATGACTCTAGGGCATCATCAAAGACCTAGAGTCCTCACAGCTTCCCGCTCTGCCTTTCTTCTGCTTTTGCTCTTGTTATCAGAAGATGGCTGCCATTTTTGCAGGAACCTGCCTCTCCTTCCAGGCTAGAATACGGGATAAAGGTGAAGGGCAATGGAGAATCTGTCTTTTTGCCTCCAGTGCACAGGGGCAGATCCTGCCTTACCATCATGGAACTTCTAAACCCTCAGGGAAGATGAACATGGAGCAGTTAATTGCACAACTGAAGAACGCCGTTAAGAAGACGTAAGAGTACCCAAGAGAAATGAGCGCCTACGAAAGGCAGCTGTAAGAATGTTCATATAGCTTCATGCATAATAGCCCCAAATGGCAAATAACCCAAACGCTCAACAACAGAAGAATGAATAAATAAATTTCATACAATGGAAGACTATTCAGCAAAAACAGCAACAACCCGCTGCTGAATGCAACAGCATGAATCACTCTCACAGGCGTAGGGCTGCATGCGAGAAAGCAGACACAAAAGAGCACACGCTGCATTCTGTTTATATGAAGTCTAAGAAGAGGCCAGAGAAGACAGAAGAGCGTTTACCTCCGAAGGGGAGTTAATATTAGTATTTTTTGAGTCAGGGTCTCGCTCTGTCACCCAGGCTAGAGGGCAGTGGTGCAATCTCAGGTAATGCAACCTCCGCCTCCCAGGTACAAGTGATTCTCCTTCCTCAGCCTCCCGAGTAGTTGGGATTACAGGCTGGCACCACCATGCCCAGCTAAATTTTGTATTTTTAGTAGAGACAAGGTTTCACCATTTGCCCAGGCTGGAAATGGTTTATATCTTGATCTGAATGGTGATTTTGCAGTTGTACACATATGCAAATTTGTCAAGGTGTGCACTTGTACAGTTTTCTCTATTTACATTATCCCTCAGTTTTTGTTTTCTTTCCTTTTTTTCCCGAGTCTTGCTCTGTTGCCCAGGCTGGAGTGCAATAGAGCAACCTCAGCTCACTGCAGCCTCTGCCTCCCAGATTCAAGAAATTCTCTTGTCTCAGACTCCCGAGTAGCTGGGATTACAGGCGCGCATCACCACATCCAGCTACTTTTTTAAAAGTAGAGATGGGGCTTCACCATGTGGCCAGGCTGGTCTCAAACTTCTGGCCTCAAGTGACCTGCCTGCTGTGGTCTCCCAAAGTGCTAAGATTACAGGTGCGAGACACCGTACCTGGCCCATTATCCCTCAATTTTTTAAAGGTAAGTGGATATGGACCTAAAAGGGAATTTTCAACTTTTTTTTTTTTGAGACAGGGTCTCACTCTGTTGCCCAGGCTGGAGTGCAGTGGTGCAATCACAGCTCACTGCAGCCTCAAACTCCCAGGCTCAAACGATCCTCCCACCTGAGCCTCCTGAGTATCTGGGACCACAGGCACCTTGTTCCAAAATAAATAAAGAGAGATAGATATGTAGATAGTCCCTGAAGCTTGTAATTGGCCTTGTAGTTTTCACTGTTGGCTCACAGCTATGTTGCACAGTAGTTCTCAATTGTGGCTGTGCATTAGAATCACTTTTGTTTTAATTTTGTTATTTCTTTTCTTTTCTTTCTTTTTGTTTTTTTGAGACACAGTCACACTCTGTCGCCCAGGCTGGAGTGCAGTGGCACAATATCGGCTCACTGCAACCTCTGCCTCCTGGGTTCAAGTGATTCTCCTGCCTCAGCCTCCCAAGTAGCTGGGATTACAAGAGCAAACCATCATGCCCAGCTAATTTTTGTATTTTTAGTAGAGACAGGCTTTCATCATGTTGGCCAGGTTGGTATCAAACTCCTTAGCTCATGTGATCTCCCGCCTTGGCCTTGCCAAAGTACTGGGATTACAGGTGAAAGCCACCATGCCTGTCTCCTTTTTTTTTTTTTTTCTTCATGTCAGACAGGTAATGTGCCAATGTTGTAACAAGGTTTGAGGGAGGCACATCTCACACTTGAGCACAACATCCCAATCATCGCACTTATGACCTACAAAAGGGTCTAATCTTTGACACAGGTAATCTATTTACGTGATTTAACATTCAACTAATTTTAAAAGGTCCGTAGGAAAAGTTGCTCTCTGCCCTCTGTCTCCCAGCCTCCTATAACTCCCTCAGAGGCAACCCTCATCCCAAGGATCTTGTGAATCCTTCCAGAGATTTTATGCTTCTATAACCAAAGGCAAATACACATTATTATCCCCTATACAAATGGAAGCATACTGATTTATACCAGCTTCATTCATATAATATTGGATCTTGAGACTTTTTTCTTACCAGGGTAATAAACAGCTGCCCCAGTCTTTTTGATGGTTGCCTAGTAATCCAGTGTCTATGTTTACCAGCGTTTATTTGAGTCCCTGGGTTTTTCTAAAGATACTCATGCCCTGGGGCTTCCTCAGCTCTAATGTGCCTGGGTGTGAGGTGCAGGCAGGTGTGGGAACCACTGGCATGGCTCACTGGTCTCCTTCTTTCTCAGCCTATGGTAGGAACAGTCCTGGTTTCCTAGCACTTAGAGAGCTGGTTCAGGGTTTTGGAAAGTGAAATGAATTCCTTCTTTCTGATGAGCAGAGAGCAGTCATAGATAAGACTCTCATTTGCAATGGACACAAGACCAAGAAATTGAGAAAAGCTGGCCCAAAGCCCTGGTCCTTTATGTAAGAGTAGGGAAGGAGATTGCATGGCACAGTCCCTAGGTTTGCAGATAGCACAGGACTTGACAGGTAGTGGAGATACAAACAAAAAGTCATAAGATACATGAAACTCTTGCCAGATTCTCTGAGCTACAGAGAAGTGGTAGGTGGGTTTCAGCCCAGGTCAATGAAAGATGGAATTTTTATTTTTATTTTTTAGAGACAGGGTCTCGCTATGTCACCCAGGCTGGAGTGCAATGGCGTGATCATAGCTCATTGAGCCTTAAATGAACTCTTGGGCTCAAGTGATCCTCCTGCCTCAGCCTCTCGAGTAGCTGGGAAGTATAGGTGCCTGGCCAACATGGAATGTTGACAAAAATAGTGCAGACTATACTTACAGCTCCTAGGGCTAAACATACGTCTGTGAGGAATATTAGACTGTTTTCTGAGCTCATCAACTTTAGGCAGCCAAAAAAGTTGGCTATATGTTGGGCCGAATCAAGAGAAGTAATAGAAACATAAGATAAAACATTATTATACTATCATATAAAAGTATTGCATTTTAAGAAAGAAACAGGGTCTTGTTCTGTCACCCAGGCTGGAGTGCAGTGGTGTGATCATAGCTCACTACAGCCTGGAACTCCTTAGCTCAAGCAATCCTCCCACTTCAGCCTCCTAAGTAACTGGGACTACAGGTGCACGCCACCACGCCTGGCTACTTTTTAAATTTTTTGTAGAGACATGGTCTTGCAATGTTGCGCAGTCTGTTCTTTAACCCCTATTATACCGCCTCAGCCTCCCTAAGGGCTGGGATTATGGCTGGGATTACAGGTGTGAGCCACTGCATCTGGCAAAATTATTGCATTTTTGAGTCTGAATTTTATGGAATTTTGGTCAATAAACCTCAGAAAAATATGCTTAGGACGTGAGCAGGGCAGTTTAAAAGTTAAAGGAAAAGGTAAGAACAGGGATTTGGAAGGAAACTGGAAGCATTTGGACTTTTTAATATGGTAAAATCGACAGATGATATGCCTAATGATTTTATTTTATAAAATTAAATAGACCTGGCCAGGTGTGGTGCCTTATGCCTGTAATCAGCCGTTTGGGAGGCCGAGGAGGGTGGATCACTTGAGATCAGGAGTTTCAAACCAGCTTGGCCAACATGGTGAAACCCCATCTCTACTAAAAATACAAAACAATTAGCTGGACATGGTGGCAGGTGCCTGTAATCCCAGCTACTTGGTAAGCTGAGGCAGGAGAACTGCTTGAACCCGGGAGGTGGAGGTTACAGTGAGCCAAGATCACGTCACTGCACTCCAGCCTGGGTGACACAACAAGACTGCATCTCAAATAATAATAATAATAATAATAATAATAATAATAAATTAAATTAAATTAAATAGACCTAACCTCAAAGTGGAAACAACCAAAATGTCCTTCAGTAGGTGAATGGTTATACAAACTGTGCTACAGCCATGCTGTGGAGTACTATTCAGCAAGAAAAGCAAATGGCTATAGATGCATGCACGTACTTGGGATGAATCTCAAGGGAATTATGTAGGGTGAAAAAAGCAAATTTCAAAAGCTTACATGCTGTGTGATTCCACTTAGATAACATTCTATAAATGAAACTGCGAGGTACAGTGGCTCATGTCTGTAATCCCAGCACTTTGGGAGGTCGAGGCACGTGGGTCGCTTGAGTCCAGGAGTTTGAGACCAGCCTGGCCAACATGGTGAAACCCCATTTTTAGGTTGGGTGTGGTAGCTCACGCCTATAATCCCAACACTTTGGGAGGCTGAGGTGGGTGGATCACCTGAGGTTGGGAGTTCAAGACCAGACTGGCCAATGTGGTGAAACCCCATCGCTTCTAAAAATACAAACATTAGCCAGGCATGGTGGCATGCACCTGTAATCTCAGCTACTCAGGAAGCTGAGACACGAGAAGAGCTTAAACCCAGGAGGCGGAGGTTGCAGTGAGCCGATATTGTGGCATTGCACTCCAGCCTGGGTGACAGACTGAGACTCTGACAAAAAAAGGAAAGAAAGAAAGAGAGAGACAGAGAAAGAAAGAGAAAGAGAAAGAGAGAGAGAGAGGAAGGAAGGAAGGAAAGAAAGAAAGAAGGAAAGAAATAAATAAAGAAAGAAAGAAAGAAAAGAGAAAGAAAGAAAGAAATCTTGTGTCTATAAAAAAATAGAAAAATTAGCTGGGTATGGTGGTGTGTGCTTGTAGTCCCAGCTACCTGGGATTCTGAGGTGAGAGGATCACCTGCAACCTCACTTGAGATTGAGGCTGCAGTGAACGTGATTGCACCACTGCACTCCAGAGCCTGGGTGACAGAGCAAGACCCTATCTCCAAACAAAACAAAACACCCAAATTATAGAGATGGAGAATAGAATAGACAAGTGATTGCCAGGGTTAGGGAGGTGGGGAGGAAGGGAGATGGCTATGACTGTAAAAGTGAAGCACCAGGGGGCCGGGCACAGTGGCTCATGCCTGCAACACCAGCACTTTGGGAGGCCGAGGCGGGTGTATCATGAGGTCAGGAGATCGAGACCATCCTGGCTAACATGGTGAAACCCCGTCTCTACTAAAAATACAAAAAATTAGCTAGGCATGGTGGCTGTTGCCTGTAGTCCCAGCAACTTGGGAGGCTGAGGCAGGAGAATAGCGTGAACCTGGTAGGCGGAGGTTGCGGTGAGCAGAGATTGCACCACTGTACTCTACCCTGGGCAACAAAGTGAGACGCCAGCCCAAAAAAAAGTTAAAAGTGAAGCACCAGGGACCATAGTGGTCATGAGACTCTTACATAGCTTGCCTGTGGTGTTAGTTTTACCCACCCATGCAATAAAACTATGTAGAACTAAATACACACACGCACACACAACTAGTGAAAATCTGATGTAAAACGAGTGAAATCTGAAAAAGATCAGTGGATTGCACCAACGTCAATTTCCCAGTTGTGACATTGGGTACTATAGTTACGCAAAATGCTACCATTAGTGAGAGACTGGGTGAAGGGCACAATGGATAGATTTGAGATCTGCAATTATCTCAAACATCTAATTTAAGAAATCAAATAAGCCTAGACTGTTAGTGCTAGAGAAAAGTGGAAATGGACCACAATGACTTTTACCCAACTCAAAAGGGGTCAGCTCTTGACTTTTAATAGAGGCAGATTTTAAACAAATGAAAACTATGCACCTTTTCACACACTGAATAATAAACTTATGAAATGTGTTAGCCTAACAAATGAGAGGATGAAGATTTATACAATGTGTACGTGTGTGTGTGTGTGTGTGTGTGTGTGTATATATATATATATATTAATTAAAGACAGCATCTCCGCTCTGTCACCTAGGCTGCTAGAGGGCAGTGGCGGAATCATAGCACACTGCAGCCTCAAACTGCTGGGCTCAAGTGATTCTCCTGCCTTGGCCTCCCGAAGTGTTTGGATTATAGGCATGTTGAGCCACTATACCTGGCCCAAATGTACCTGGCCCATATATGTATATGCAACATTGGGTTTCTAAGACACATGAAGTTTTGGGAGCATTTCTGACCTTGGAGTTTGACATCACAAATAAGAGCCTCATGCATCTACAATCAGGTCCCAAGTCAATTTAAAATGAGCTCAGTGAACATTTGCTGAGTTCCTATGAAGTGTCAGGCATGTCTTGGTTGCTCAGTGTTAGAAACGCTGGGTGCAGTGGCTCGTGCCTGTAATCCCAGCACTTTGGGAGACCAAGGCTGGAGGAAAACTTGAGCCCAGGAGTTCAAGAGCAGCCTGGGCAATATGGTGAGACCCCATATCCACAAAAAGTCAAAAAATTAGCCAGATGCATTGGTGTATGCCTGTGGTCCCAGCTGCTCAGGAGTCTGAGGTGGGACGATCGCTTGAACCCAGGAGTTCCAGGCTGCAGTGAGCTATGATCGCATCACTACCCTCCAGCCTGGGTGACAGAACAAGACCCTGTCTCAAAAAAAGAGGAAAGAGAGAAAGAGAGAGAAAGAGAAGGAAGGAAGGAAGGAAGGAAAAGAAAAGAAAAGAAAGAAAAGAAAAAAGAAAGAAAGAAAGGAAAGAAAGAAAGAAAAGAAAAGAAAGGAAAACATAAAAGACACAACCCTGTCCCTCCTGGTAAGTGTCCCATTGTTCAGGAATTCAGTGCTGGTGACATTACTTGTGGAAGGGAAATGAATGTCACCCTGACATATTATTTTTAATGATATCCTGATTAATAGTCATACTTGAGGCTATTTTAAAAATGGAAGCAGTCACCACGAAGTGTGATAGGAATTACCCCAAAATAGACTATGTTATCCTCTGTGAATAATTTAGACACCAGCGCTCCGAAGGCAGCGAGAGCATGAGGACTGTGAACAAGCTGATTGGGAGCTTTGGGAAAGTGAGGCTGGCATCTTATTATCTCCGCAGCCCAGGACTTAACAGTGCATGCTTGGTATGCAGCAGGAGCTCAATAAGTAAATGCTGACTTGACAATCACGATCTTTTTATTCTTATTTTATGTAAGTTTAGGCCAGAAGGAGCTTATGGGACTCTACCACTGATAACTGGAAACTGATTTTGACTAGGATCAGGAGGTACTGGGATAGGATATGAAATAAAAGAGAAAAAGCAGAGGACAGAGGTAAAGATCTGTTGGCACAGGATAGACCTGGAGCTGTCCTGGGAACACCTTTGGCGATCAGGGGTTCTCTGGCCTGCAGTAGCTCATTCCCAGACAGTGGCTGCTCTGCTACTGTGGACTTGAGCTTCTCCCCTGGGTAAAGGAATGAAATCCCACCCACTCACCCCTTTTCTTTCAGAAGTAGTGTGGGGATGCACATTTACTGGCCATTTAACATTCACAGAGATGCATTTAGCATCATGAACGTTATAGAAACGACAGTGGCAAATCATTACAACTGCTTTTTGGTGGTAAGCTTCCCAGAAGAAAATTATGGAAGAGATGTGGTACAAAACATGAAGACAGCATTTAGCATACTCAGCCTCATTTCCTGCCATCAATGGCAGGTTGTTGTTGTTGTTGTTGTTTTGAGATGGAGTATTGCTCTGTCACCCAGGCTGGAGTGCAGTAGCATGATCTCGGCTCACTGCAGCCTCTGCCTCCTGGGTTCAAATGATTCTCCTGCCTCAGCCTCCCAAGTAGCTGGGATTACAGGCTCCCGCCACCATGCCCAGCTAATCGGTGTAGTTTTAGTAGAGATAGGGTTTCACTATGTTGGCCAGGCTGGTCTTGAACTCCTGGGCTCAAGTGATCCACCCCACCTCGGCCTCCCAGAGTGCTGGAATTACAGGCGTGAGCTATGGCGCCTGGCATGCAGGTAGTTTTATCTTTAACTTCTAGGAGCAAATAATGAATACCTACCAGTACGGTGGGAACTATGGGCATAAGGAAGTTGATCTCTGTCATTTATTGGCAGAAGTGGATATTTAGATCAACACCCAAGAATTTAAAAATGTTATAGGCTAATTCTTTTTGAATGTCACATTTTTATCTCTCTGATAACAAGTCAGAGAAGACTGGAAACACTGCAGAGTGAGTGGCCTCATGAGACTCTTTCTCTCTCTCTGCCATGTGAGGACGCGGTGAGGAGGTAGCCATCTGCAAGCCAGGACAAGGGCCCTCACCAGAAACGGAACTGGCTGACACCTTGATCTTAGACTTTGCAGCCTCCATAACTGTAAGAAAATAAATGTCTACTGTTGAAGCTGCCATCTATGGTATTTTGTTACAGCAGCTGGTGTAGACTAAGACAGCCTGTGACTCTGAAGCATGGATGGGAACATCTAGATGGATGTTGAAGATGTTGATTCCACAGACGCCGGTAGACCCCCTGGCCTTGCAGAGGTTGTCTGCCCTGCCAGCTCGTCTGTTGTGCCTTCAAGGTGCTGTCAACACTTCTCCTTGTTGAGGCATTAGGTGATCCCCTAAGGAACACCCTCATCTCCGCTGCCAGGCTGATAACTGGGTTAAGTTCCAGCACACCATGGATGGAAATGAACCGGGCCAGATGAGGGAGAAAAAGAGAATCCACACCTAAGGAATTGTAGGAAACAGACAGCCAGAGCAAGGGAAGGGCTTCTGGGATTGGATTTTAGGGTGTTTGATCAGGTGGGCTGGAGTGGGAGGTTGGATAAATAAGAATGGATTAACTTGGAGACTCTTTCTTAGAACATGAGATGTTAACACCCAATTGAGGACCCTGAGGGACGGAAAAACTCAGCTGCTAGGCCAGGGTGGTACTTAGATGCCTGGAGAAAAGCAACGGAATTGTTAACACAGAGCAGAGTGGGAAATGCTTGAGCTGCTCTGGAGGATGGTGGCAGAAGGTGTATGAGGCTGAGGGAGCAGGTGTGCTGGGGTGGAGAAGCAACACAGTGTTAGAGGGAGACCCACCAGAGGAGAACGTTCCATGGAGGGCCCAGAAGACACATCCACCAAGGGCACCAGGAATGCATGACATTCAGCAGTGGCTCATCAGGCCGGAAATAACTGAAGGAGAGATGGTCACAGAGAGGGCCTCACTACCCTCCATGGGGATGAAGGGGCCCTGAGGAACAGAGTCCAGGGCAGCATGCAAGCCCCCAAAACCATGAAGCCATAATAACTGTAAAACCTGGCAAAGCTGGAGTGACAGTCATGGGGCTTTACCCTCAGAGAGTTTTGGAAGTGGTTTGTGAAACATGGCATCTCTAAAAGATAGACAAGCAGCCAGAAAGTGTGCTGCATGACATCTTTAATGAAAAATAAGGCAATTAGCTGGGCTTGATGGTGCACACCTGTTATCCTAGCTACTGGGCTGAGGTGGGAGGATTGCCTGAGCCCAGGAGTTCAAGGCTTCAGTGAGTTACGATTATGCCACAGCACTCCAGCCTGGGCAACCAAGCAAGACCCTCTCTCTTAAAAAAAAAAAAAGTGAAAAGAAAGGAAGGAAGGAAGGAAGAGAGACAGAAAGAAAGAGAAAGAAAGAGAAAGAGAAAGAAAGAAAGAAAGACAGAAAAAGAAAGGAAGAAAGTAAGGAGAGAGAAAAGAGGGAGGGAGAGAGAGAAAGAGAGAGAGAGAGAAAAAGAAAGAAAAGAAAAGAAAAGAAAAGGACAAGACAAATAAGGCAAGAATGGAGGTCCAGTGGGCTTGAATAAAAATTCAAGATCCCTTGTTCAATTCCTAAGCCTGAGCCAATTTTAACATCAGAAACCCACAGACTGAAGAGACAGTCCCTGAAAAGAAGGAATCTATAATACTAGGCAAGTATGCATTTGTGAGGATTCCCCCAAATCCTTCCCCAAAGGGACTTAATTTATTTGGATGAGATTGTACACTGGGAAAAAGGGAATAGCCAGATATTTTGAGAACAATTGGACCCAGGATTTGCAATGACATTGATAGCCAGAGATCCAAGGTGTCATTATATCCCCTTCTAAGAGTGGAGGTCTATGAGGGCCAGGTGATAAATGGAGTTCCAGTAAAGTCCAGCTCACAGTGGACACACTGGGTCTGCAGATCCACCAGTGGTCATTTCTCCAGGCCTGAAGTGCACAACTGAAATGGGTGTACCTGGCAGTTGGAGTAACCTCCACATCAGGCCCTGGTCTGTGGATTATGAAGGTACCATAGTCGAGGAGGCCAAATGGAATCTCTGAACTGAACTCCTCACACCCCACACCCAGCCAAAGTAATAAAAAACAATATCATAGCAGGGGTTGGGGAGGGGAAGATTAATACCGTCATTAAAACTTAAGGATATAACAGTGGTGGCCCAGGTTATTTGCCAGTCTGGACTCTGCAAAAGCTGGTTGGATATTGGAGAATGACCATAGACTACTATGGACTTTTGCCAAGTAGTAGCCTCGATTTCAGTGACTGTATTGAACATGGCATCACTGTTAGGATGGATTAGCAAAGCTTCATAGGTGGTCATTGATTTGCTGAATGCATTCTTTTCCATTCTAATCAGAAAAGAGGATCAGAAACACTGTATTCTACTGCGATGGACAATAATAAGCATTCACAGTTTTGTCTTACATCTACAGGAACTCTTCTGTTCTTGGTCATCGTGTAGTCTGAAGACATCTAGATTACATCATTACATGGGTGCCAACCTGCTGATTGGTCAAAATGAGGAAGAGGTGGCTGGTATGCTAGAGGCTTGGGTAAGACACATGCACTCCAGTTGGGGGTGAGTAAGCCCTGTGAAGAGCCAGGGATTGGCCACTTCAGTGAAGATTTTAGGAATCCAGTAGAGTCAGGGGCCTACAAAGTAAAAAAACAAAACAAAACAAAAAAAAAACCTTTGTGTATCTTGCATCCTCTATCCCACTGAAGGAAGCCCAGCACCTTACAGGCCTTTTTGGGTTCCAGAGGCAACACATTCTGCAACTAGGAATACTGTTTTGGCCCATATACTGAGGGACACTAAAGGTGACCATCTTCAAGTGGAGGCTCAGAGTAGAAAGGGGTACTTCAGCAAGTCCAGACTGAGGTGCAATTGCCCTGCTGCTTAGGCCATGAATTCTGGCAGATCCTATGGTGGTGGAGGTGTCAGTAGTGAGAAAAAGCACAATATAAAGCTTACGGCAGGTACATTGGAAGAATTGCAATGGAGGCCGCTGGAACTTTGGAGTGAGGCTGTGCCATCATCCTCTGAAACTGATACAGCCTTTGAGAATCAGCTTTCAGCATATTACCAGGCTATAGTGGAGATGGAACACTTGACCAATTTGCCCATGGGGTACTTGGTGATCACGCATTGGGAACTGCCCATGGTGAGTTGGGTCCTGTCTGACCTGCAAAACCATAAGTCTGACAGCTGCAGTCCCATCATACCATGGACGTGGTCCATCCCAGGCTGGGGCTCACCTGGCCCAGAGGGCATGAGTAAGCTATATGAGCAAGTAGTGCAGACTCCCTTGTCATTCATCACATCATCTCTGACTGTATGTGAGATCCTGCATGATCGGCTGAAAGAGGAGGAAAATCCCAAGCTTCCTTTGCAAATGGGTTGGCTGAATATGGGGAGCAAACTAGAAACAGATGACAGTCTTCCATCCAAGTACTAACCAGGCCTGACCTGCTTAGCTTCTGAGATCAGAAGAGAAAGGGGGCTGAAGCCAGGGAGCCAAGTGGTCTGGCTCAACGGGTCCCAACCCCATGGAGCCCAGCAAGCTGAAACCCACGGGTTTGAAGTTCTCACTGCCAGCACAATAGTCTAAGGTCAACCTGAGATGCTCAAGCTTGGTGTGGGGAGGGACATCCGCCACTGCTGAGGCTTGAGTAAGCGGTTTTACCCTCACAGTGTAAACAAAGCTGCCAGGAAGTTCAAACTGGGCAGAGCCCACTGCAGTTCAGCAAGGCCACTGTGGTCAGATTGCCTCTCTAGATTCCTCCTCTCTGGGCAGGACATTTCTGATAAAAAGGCAGCAGCCCCAGTCAGGGGCTTACACAGAAAACTCCCATCTCCCTGGGACAGACCACCTGGGGGAAGAGGCAACTGTGGGCACAGCTTCAGCAGACTTAAATGTCCCTGCCTGGTGGCTCTGAATAGAGCAGTGGACCTCCCAGCACAGCATTCGAGCTCTGCTGAGGTTCAAACTGCCTTCTCAAGTAGGTCCCTGACCCCTTTGTATCCCGACTGGGAGACACCTCCCAGTAGGGGCCGAGAGACACCTCATGCAGGAGAGCTCTGGCTAGCATCTGGTGGGTGCACCTCTGGAACGAAGCTTCCAGAGGAAGGATCAGGCAGCAATCTTTGCATTCCACAGCCTCTGCTGGTGATTCCCAGGCAAAGAGGGTCTAGAGTGGACTCCCAGCAAACTCCAGCAGACCTGCAGCAGAGGGTCCTGATTGTTAGACGGAAAACTAACAAACAGAAAGGAAGAGCATCAACATCAACAAAAAGGACATCCACTCAGAGACCCCATCCGAAGGGCACCAATGTCAAAGACCAAAGGTAATAAATCCATGAAGATGGGGAGAAACCAGTACAAAAAGCCTGAAAATTCCAAATACCACAATGCCTCTTCTTCTACAAAGGATCACAACTCCTCGCCAGCAAGGGAACAAAACTGGACAGAGAATGAGTTTGACGAAATCACAGAAGTGGGCTTCAGAAAGTGGGTAATAACAAATTCCTCTGAGCTAAAGGAGCATGTTCTAACCCAATGCAAGGAAGCTAAGAACCTTGAAATAAGATTAGACGAATTTCTAACTAGAATAACCAGTTTAGAGAGAACATAAATGAGCTGATGGAGCTGAAAAACACAGCACGAGAACTTCGTGAAGCATACACAAGTATCAATAGCCGAACCGATCAGGTCGAAGAAAAGATATCAGACACTGAAGATCAACTTAACGAAATAAAGTGAGAAGACAAGATTAGAGAAAAAAGAATGAAAAGGAATGAACAAAGCTTCCAAGAAATATGGGACTATGTGAAAAGACCAAACCTACATTTGACTGGTGTACCTGAAAGTGAAAAGGAGAATAGAACCAAGTTGGAAAACACTCTTCAGGATATTATCCAGGAGTACTTCCCCAACCTAGCAAGGCAGGTCAACATTCAAATTCAGGAAATACAGAGAACACCACAAAGATACTCCTCGAGAAGACCAACCCCAAGATGCATAACTGTTAGATTCATCAAGATTGAAATGAAGGAAAAAATGTTAAGGGCAACCAGAAAGGTTGGGTTACCCACAAAGGCCGAAGCCCATCAGACAAACAGTGGATCTCTCTGCAGAAACCCTACAAGCCAGAAGAGAGTGAGGGCCAATACTCAACATTCTTAAATAAAAGAATTTTCAACCCAGAATTTCATATCCAGCCAAACTAAGCTTCATAAATGAAGGAGAAATAAAATCCTTTACAGACAAGCAAATTCTGAGAGATTTTGTCACCACCAGGCCTGCCTTACAAGAGCTCCTGAAGGAAGCACTAAACATGGAAAGGAACAACTGGTACCAGCCACTGTAAAAACATACCAAATTCTAAAGGCCATCAACACTATGAAGAAACTTCATCAACTAATGGGCAAAATAATCAGCTAGTATCATAATGACAGGATCGAATTCACACATAAAAATATTAACCTTAAATGTAAATGCGGTAAATGCCCCAATTAAAAGACACAGACTGGCAAATTGGATAAAGAGTCAAGACTCATCAGTGTGCTGTATTCAGGAGACCCACCCCATGTTCAAAGACACACATAGGCTCAAAATAAAGGAATGGGGGAATATTTATCAAGAAAATGGAAAGCAAAAAAAAGCAGGGGTTGTAATCCTAATCTCTGATAAAACAGACTTTAAACCAACAAAGATCAAAACAGACAAAAAAGGGCATTACATAAAGGTACAGAAATCAATGCAACAAGAAGAGCTAACTATCCTAAATATATATGCACCCAATACAGGAGCACCCAAATTCATAAAACAAGTTCTTAAAGACCTACAAAGAGACTTAGACTCCCACACAATAATAATGGGAGACTTTAACACCCCACTGTCAATATTAGACAGATCAATGAGACAGAAAATTTACAAGGATATTCAGGACATCAATTCAGCTCTGGACCAAGTGGACCTAATAAACCTCTACAGAACTCTCCACCCCAAATCAACAAAATATACATTCTTCTCGGCACCATATCACATTTATTCTAAAATTGACCACATAATTGATAGTAAAACACTCTTCACCAAATGCAAAAGAATGAAAATCATTACAGTCTCTCAGACCACAGTGCAATCAAATTAAAACTCAGAATTAAGAAACTCACGCAAAACCATACAACTACATAGAAACTGAACAACCTGCTCTTGAATAACTACTGGGTAAATGACGAAATGAAGGCAGAAATAAAGACGCCTTTGAAACCAATGAGAACCAAGACAACATACCAGAATCTCTGGGACACATTTAAATAAATTTCCCTCTACCCAGTGTGTAGAGGGTAATTTATAGCACTAAATGCCCACAAGAGAAAGCAGGAAAGATCTAAAATTGACACCCTAACATCACAATTAAAAGAACTAGAGAAACAAGAGCAAATAAATTCAAAAGCTAGCGAAAGACAAGAAATAACTAAGATCAGAGCACAACTGAAGGAGATAGAGACACGAAAAACCCTTCAAAAAATCAATGAATCCAGGAGCTGGTTTTTTGAAAAGATCAACAAAATAGATAGACTGCTAGCCAGACTAATATACAAGAAAAGAGAAAAGAATCAAATAGATGCAATAAAAAAAACAATGAAGGTGATATCACCAGTGATCCCACAGAAAAACAAACTACAATCAGAGAATACTATCAACACCTCTATGCAAATATACTAGAAAATACAGAAGAAATGCATAAACTCCTGGACACATACACCCTCCCAAGTCTAAACCAGGAAGAAGTTGAATCCCTGAATAGATCAATAACAAGTTCTGAAACTAAGGCAGTAATTAATAGCCTACCAACCAAAAAAAGTCCAGGACCAGATAGATTCACAGCCGAATTCTACCAGAGGTACAAAGAGGAACTGGCACCATTCCTTCTGAAACTATTCCAAACAATAGAAAAAGAGGGAATCCTCCCTAACTCATTTTATGAGGCCAGCATCATTCTGATATTAAAACCTGGCAGAAACACAACAAAAAAAGAAAATTTCAGGCCAATATCCCTGATGAATATCAGTATGAAAATCCTCAGTAAAATACTGGCAAACGGTATCCAGCAGCACATCCAAAAGCTTATCTACTATGATGAAGTGGGCTTCATCCCTGGGATGCAAGGCTAGTTCAACATATGCAAATCAATAAACGTAATACATCACATAAACAGAACCAGTGATAAAAACCACATGATTAGCTCAATAGATGCAGAAAAGGCATTCAACAAAATTCAACAGCTCTTCATGCTAAAAACTCTCAATAAACTAGGTATCGATGCAATGTATCTCAAAATAACAAGAGCGATTTATGACAAACCCACAGCCAGTGACTTACTGAAGGGGCAAAAACTGGAAGCATTACCTTTGAAAACTGACACAAGACAAGGATGCCCTCTCTCCACTCCTATTCAACATACTATGTTGAATAGGAAATTATGGCCAGGGCAATAAGGCAAGAGAAAGAAATGAAAGGTATTCAAATAGGAAGAGAAGAAGTTAAATTGTCTCTGTTTGCAGATAACATGATTGTATATTGAGAAAACCCCATTGTCTCAGCCCTAAATCTCCTTAAGCTGATAAGCAACTTCAGCAAAGTCTCAGGATACAAAACCAACGTGTGAAAATCACAAGCATTCCTATACACCGATAACAGACAAATAGAGAGCCAAATCGTGAATGAACTCCCAGTCACAATTGCTACTAAAAGAATAAAATACCTAGGAATACAACTTACAAGGGATGTGAAGGACCTCTTCAAGGAAAACTACAAACCACTGCTCAAGGAAATAAGAGAGGATACAAATAAATGGAACAACATTCCATGCTCATGGATAGGATAGATTCAATGCTATCCCCATCAAGCTACCAACGACTTTCTTCACAGAATTAGAAAAAAACTACTTTAAATTTCATGTGGAACCAAAAAAGAGCCCACATAGCCAAGACAATCCTAAGCAAAAAGAACAATGCTGGAGGCATCATGCTACTTGACTTCAAACTATACTACAAGGCTACAGTAACCAAAAGAACATGGTACTGTTACCAAAACAGATATATAGACCAGAGGAACAGAACAGAGGCCTCAGAAATAACACCACACATCTATAACCATCCGATCTTCGGCAAACCTGAGAAAAACAAGCAATGGGGAAAGGATTCCCTATTTAATAAATGGTGTTGAGAAAACTGGCTAGCCACATGCAGAAAACTGAAACTGGACCCCTTCCTTACACCTTACAAAAATTAACCCAAAGTGGATTAAAGACTTAAACATAAGACCTAAAACCATAAAAACCCTAGAAGAAAACCTAGGCAATACCATTCAGGATCTAGGCCCGGGCAAAGACTTCATGACTAAAACATCAAAAGCAAGGGCAACAAAAGCCAAAATTGACAAATGGGATCTAATTAAAGTAAAGAGCTTCTGCACAGCAAAAGAAACTGTTATCACAGTGAACAGGCAATCTACAGAATGGGAGGAAATTTTTGCAATCTGTACATCTGACAAAGGGCTAATATCCAGAATTTACAAAGAACTTAAACAAATTTACAAGAAAATAAACAACCCCATCAAAAAGTGGGTGAAAGATATGAACAGACACTTCTCAAAAGAAGACATTGATGCAGCCAACAAACATATGAAAAAAAGTGATCATCACTCATTGTTAGAGAAATGCAAATCAAAACCACAATGAGATACCATCTCATGCCAGTTAGAATGGCAATCATTAAAAAGTCAGGAAACAACAGATGCTGGACAAGATGTCGAGAAATAGGAATGCTTTTACACTCTTGGTGGGAGTGTAAATTAGTTCAACCATTGTGGAAGACAGTGTGGCGATTTCTCAAGGATTTAGAACCAGAAATACCATTTGACCCAGCAATCCCATTACTGGGTATATACCCAAAATTTATAAATCATTCTGCTATAGAAGACACATGCACACATATGTTTACTGAGGCACTATTCACAATAGGAAAGACTTGGAAGCAACCCAAATGCCCATCAATGATAGAATGGATAAAGAAAATGTGGCACAAATACACTATGGAACGCTACGCAGCCATAAAAAATGAGTTTATGTCCTTTGCAGGGACATGGATGAAGCTGGAAACCATCATTCTCAGCAAACTAACACAAGAACAGAAAACCAAACACTGCATGTTCTCAGTCATAAGTGGGAGGTGAACAATGAGAACACATGGACACAGGGAAGGGAACATCACTCACTGGGGCCTATCGGCAGGTGGGGGGCTAGGGGAGGTATAGTATTAAGAGAAATACCTAATGTGGATGACAGGTTAATGGGTGCAGCAAACCACCATGGCACGGATATACCTATGAAACAAACCTGCATTTTCTGCACATGTACCCCAGAACTTAAAGTATAATAATAAAAATAAATAAAAATGAAAAATAACAGATGACAGTCAGATTTAGGGGTGTCCCTGAAACTCAGTGGAGAGATGAGCTCTTCCCTGGAGACAGGGTTGTGAACAGTGCACCTTGTCATCAACCCTTTGCATAGGGAAATAAAAGTGGCCCAAGATGAGAATTTGTGCAAATCCTGGATAGTGACTAAGGAGGTGTGGGGCTGAGGTGTGTGAATGTACACTTGAGAGTGGGCATACAGTGTGAAGGATTCTGTTGCACATATTCATGTCTACTAGGACACATCCATCATGGAAGAGCCTCTGAACAATCAATTAGACAAGATGACTTGGCCCAGTGATGCCGGCTGTCAGTGTCCACCCCAGAACTGGCATGACAGGAACACGAACAGATAGATGGCTGAGGTGTGGAGATGGAGGCTGTAAGAGGTCAACGGCATGGCTCCGGCTTACCAGTCTAGCCACTGTGCCTCTGAATGTCAGCAGCAGAGCTGCACCTGCTATGGCGCTATTACCATAGGACACCAACCTAAAAGGGCCAGTGGTTTGTCTTCACAGGTGTAGATACTTTGGGAATGGATCTGCCTTTCCTGCCCAGAGCATCTCAGCCAGCACTACCATCTGGGGGATTATAGAATGCCTGAGCCATAGCCATGAGTCCCACACAGCACAGCAGCCAACTAAGAGACACACCTCATAGCCCACGACCATGGGGTTCACTCACTGTATCACACACTGCAACCCCCTAGGGCAGCTGGCCTCATAGAATGCTGGCATGGCCTTTTCAAGGAGCAACTGAAGTGCTGACTCAGAGGAAACCCCCACAAGGACGAGGTGCCATCCTTCAGTGTGCAAAGACTTGTATATGTCAGTGTGTCCCCAAAAGGAAAGACCCATGAGTCTGGAAACTAAGGAGTAGAAGCAGAGGTGACTTACCACCAGTCTCTAAGACCCACTGGGGGATTTGGGGCTTCCTGCTCTGCGACTCTGGGTTACGCAGGGTTGGAGGTCCGGATCCAAAAGAGGACACGCTCTGGCCAGGAGACACAGTAAGGGTCCTGTTGAACCGCAAGTCGAAGCTGCTGCCTGGACACGCAGGATGCCTCGTTCGCAAGGATCAGCAGGTTAAAAGAGAAATCATCTTATTGGCATGCGTTATTGACCTAATCAGCAGCAGGAGGCAGGCGCTCTTTTACCTAGTGGGGGCGGGGAGGAACAAGGGCAGAACCCAGGGGCTGGGCTCAGGTGCCTCCTGCGGCTCCCTCACCCACTTGTAACTGTGAATACGCAGGTGCAGTCACTCCAGACTGAGCAGGGTGTGATTCTAATTTAGACCCTTCAGGAACGAGGGTCATCCCATCAGGTAAGCTACCGACACCTGCTTACCTGATAGCTGAGGGTGAGGGGAATTTAAATGCCGGGCGGAGGAGGGGTTAGGGATGCTCCAAGACCCTCGGCCGTCACGGGGGCTGTGGTTTATCGCTCAGGAAGAAAGGCCCCTGGGAACCTTGGAGGAGCTGCTTTCTGAACTTCCCTGGTTGGAGAAACAGATCTGTGTGGGGCAAGGGGTGGGCGGTGGTGGTAATGAGCATGAGTCTCACGGACCATCATCAACGAGAAGCGTCAACAAATCAAGGGCCCAGGCGGCTGCGCGCAGACATCCATGGCTGTGTGTGCCCTGGGCTGCCCTCCCCGCGGGCAGCTCCCTGTGAGTGGCTGATTGCTGCAAGGATCTAACGCCGGTTCCTGGAAGACATCCACGGATAGCTGACTTTGGCTGGCTGGAGGACTCGCTGACCCTTCCTTAGAGGGCATGCAGTCTGGGACACGTCCACGCCACCTCCTTTCCCTCTCTCCTCTCTCTTCCCTTCCCTGGTTTGCTGTCGGACACGCCATCGCAGCCTATCTTACCTCCCTTCCCATTTTTTTTTCCTCACACAAGTGCTTTCTCTAATATAACCTTTACACATTTGATCCCGACTTGGCACCTGGTCAGTGGTGTGCTGGTAAATGGATCCCCCTCAAACAAAAGCTCTCATTTGTAGCATTGGCTGATTTCCACGGTATAGGTGGCCCCACCATGGCAGTCTTCTACTAATGGTTCTTGCGAAACTCCCAGGTAGCGGCTTCCATGAGCTGGCACCAGTCACTCCAACGCACCACTTCATGTGCCTCTGGGGGCTGAGAGACACGGAGGGGCGTGAACCCATGGTGGATCCTATGTGCTTCAGGGTAGGGTGAGTCAAAATCTGGGGAAGGCGGAGGAGTCTGCTGATTGCCAGCATTTGATCTCAGTAACAGGGTGTCTTCTCGGTGCTTGACATGTCTCTTCGGTGTTTCGGACACTAGAAATCTGACATGCGCCAGTCCTTAATGACATATCCACCGTTCTAGTCATTTGTCTCTATCCCCCTCAATCCAAGCAGCAATCCGCCATCTGATTAGCCTTCCTAAAGCAGCACTCTGACCATGTAAATGCCTCTGCTAAAAAGCTCCAATAGCTGCCTTTACTAGGGAGACGTTTCCCTAAACATGTGGAATGCTTTTGGAGGATGTTAATAGGTGTCACGAGAATCCCAGGGCAGCATAATCCAACAAGTTTGGGCAACACTGACTTTAGCAAAATGAGGCAGATATCTTTACGTCAGGATTTACCAATGTAAGCTAGTGTGCATGGCAAATTGGCCATAGGGCTATGCAGCCTTTCTGAGACCTGTTTGTCCATGGCTCCCTTCCTCCGCTTTTTTCAGAGCATCTCATAGAATTAGTGTCCTGTGGAACACTATGGAAACGGTGGATGTGCTGACTTAGAGAATAAAATCCAAACTCCCTAGTCTAGCCTTCAAGGCTCGCCATTGTCTGGGTTTCAATGGCTGGCTGACCTTGTTTTCCTTCTGGAACCCTTTGTTCCAGGAAACTTAAACCACTCACTGTGGGTACCCATGGATAGATACTTCACTGCCTTTGATCCTTTCGTGTCCTTCCCCTGGTCTCTAATGTCCTTCTTCCTCTTCTTTATATACTGAAATTCATCTGTTCTTTCAGGCAGCTCAATGCCACATTTCTATAAAGTCTCATCTGAAACTACATGAATTTGAAAAAAAATGTGGTAAAATACCCTTACATAAAATTTACCATCTTAATCATTTTTTAAGTATGTGGTTCAGGGGCATTAAGTACCTTCACAGTGTTGTGCAGTCATTACCCCATTCATTCCCAGAACTCTTTGGCAAAACTGAAAATCTGTTCCCATTGACAGTAACTTCCCACTCTTCCATCCTCCCCCCTCCTATCAACCCCCATTTTTATTTCTGTCTCTGAATTTGACTAGGTGCCTCATATAAGTGGAATCATACAGTTTTATTTTTTGTGTGTGATTGGTTTAGTTCACTTCATAGAGTTCATCGCACAAACAAATTCACGAAGGGCATAAAACTGGAAGGTCTCCAGAAGGCTCCTGACCTGGGTCCCCAAGGTCAAGCTTGGCAGCTCCTCCATCCTTCCATACTCATCCTGGAGCTCAGTGGCCCTGTTGAATGGAGATGTTGAAGGGTGAATGGGGAATTGTTTCTCAGCATTCCTGATCCCAACTACTTTGGGAAGAAGACATACACCCAGTGGACTGCTCTTTCTTTTTTCTTCTTCCACTCAAGGTACATCTATGTTGTAACACGTACCAGAATTTGTTTCCTTTTAAGGTTGAATAATATTCTACTGTTGATACATAGCATGTTTTACTCATTCATTCATTGGCCAGTGGACACTTGGGTTGCTTCCACATTTTGGCGATTGTGAATAATGCTGCTGTGAACATGGGTGTGCAATTATCTGTCTGAGTCTCTGCTTTCAATCGTTTTAAGAACATACCCGGAAGTGGAGTTGCCGAGTCATATGGTAATTCTACATTTAATTTTTTGAGGACCCGCCATATTGGCTTTCACAGCAGCTGCAACTTTTGACATTCCTGAACCCACACAAACTTTTACCAGCACACTCTGCATTAGTTATTAGTTATACTCCTCAGTATATTTTTAGCCATTTATACAAGTCTTCTCTTTCCTGTATTATAAGTCCCTAAAAGGTAAGAGGCATGACACATTTTTCTTTGCTTCTTCCCAGTTGTCGAGAATAGTGCCTTAATGTGGTGCTCACTGATGTTCTGTCCCTTAATATTGGGCCTCACCACTTGTGGGAGGACTGAATTTCTCTCCACACTGACATATTACTAGCAGTTTTCACTAATAGTCACACACATACACACACACACACACCAAAACACACTCACATCATAATCTTTCTACTCTTCATTGTGGTAAATAAAGCCTCTACCAAAGGATAGCAAAGAATGTTCAGACGATTATTTGCACCAAGAATGTCCTCCCAAAGCACCAGCATACCTAAAATGTTGGGTGGAGATGGTGCCTTTTCCAGTGGAAGCTACTCATGGCATCAGAACAAACCCACCCCACCGACAAATTCACAAAGGGTGTAAAACTGGAAGGCCTCCATCGGGCTCCTGACCAGGGCCTCCAAAGTCAGGTTTGGCAGCTCCTCCATCTTTCCATGCTCATCTGGAGCTCAGTGGCCCTGTTGAATGGACATGATGAAGGATAAATGGAAAACTGTTCCTCAGTATCCCTGGTCTCGACTACTTTGGGAGGAAGACATCCACCCAGCAGGCTGGTCTTTCTGTTTTCTTCTTCACATTCCTCTTCACATAGTTACTGTTCCTCTTTTCACAGGTTAACATTTAACTTGGAAAAAAAATTAGCTCCTTAGAATTTCGAGCAAATGTTAATCACTACCAGCAGTCCCCGCTGTCCACCTTACACCTTCTCCTGAGGTGGGCAAGGCTAATTTAGCTTGTCAGTGGAGGTTTTGTCTGCTGTTAACCTCTTCACCTCTTTGTCTTTCCCAAGTTTGTTTGCTTTACCAGGCTTTAATTGGATTAAGGTTCTGGTCTCAGAGACTTTCAGATCTGGAGCCTTTATTAGATGAGACGAGATCATAGAAAACAGAAGGTAGGGTGGGAGGGCCACTAATTCAACACCTGGCCCACAGGGGAGAATTAAATCCAGAATTAGTGAGACTTGGGAGCAGGACCTCCCCGTTGGGGTTTTCTTCATGTTCCAAACTGCTCTTTGGAATCCATTGTCTCAAGGACCCCATAGGAGATGAGAGTATAGGCATTACCTGCATCTCTCTCTCTCTCTCTCTCCTTTTTTTCATGTTTTAGAGAGGAGAGAGGAAATGTTGGTAGCTTGCTAGGGAGAGAAACAGTACAGTAAGACAGAGGTAGTGTGGTGTTGTGAAAAGCACCAAATGTTGTATATACAACTGGTTAAAAAACAAATCGGTAACAACTTGTGGTCTTCGCAACCAGCTTTTGTGGTAATCTGAACTTGGACACAGAGCATGCTGGGACCTTGGCTCCAGGATTGGGACAAATGGTCAGTATTTCAAACCACAGGACTCCAGAGGATCGGGTGAACTTGGGTGTCAAGATCTTCTGAGGAGGGCAAATGGGGAGGTAGAGGCCAATCTGATGGTTTGGAGTTTAGAAATAAGATATTCTACCAGGACCAGCATCACACGGCTTGCTTATTGCACAACTTCAGAGGAACTGTTCACAGCAGATTGGTGGTAGTTGTGGATACCTGTGGTCTTACCTGGCCAGCAGTACCTTTTTCTAGGTGGCTGCCCTCCCTGCCATCCACAGTTACCATAGGTGCTCCCTGCATGCACTTAACTCCAGCTTGATCAGTTGAGGTTTTCCATCCATTCGGTCAAGTTGACTGGCACAGGGGTGGCCACCTGACCTAAGCTGGGCTATAAAATGCAAAGCTTGGGACATCCCAATGGCCATGTTTCTTGCTGTGAACCTGGGAAGCAGAGGCCAGTTAGCAGAAAAAAAAGAAGATTTCAACATCTGCAGAGAGGCGCTGAGATGAGAAACTCAGAAAGAGATGTTCAAGTCAGCGTTTCTGCCTGTCCCTGGGGCACTGGGTTCCATGAGATACTAAATACCTCTGAGTGTTTCAGCTGGTTCAGCTTGGGTTTCTGTCACTTGAAATCATAAGAGTTCTGAATAATATGCTACAGATCAGGGTGAAGGATGCGAAAGTGCTTTGTTTTCAGTGCTTCCTCCGATTTGGAATAGGAGCCTTGTGGAGGTTAAATGTAGCTCTCAGGAATCGGAGGCAGGAAAGGTGTAGGAAGGGTTTCAGCAACCCAACCAAGGAGGGAGGTTTGAGGATTTAAGCAAATAAACCAGGTGGTGGGGAGGCACAGGACAATCACTGGGCATTCAGGTGAGCAGCGCACCACCCAGTGCAGGACTTAGGAGAGCTAGGCTTTATTCAGTGGGTAATGGGCTGCTGACTCCACCTCATTTGTCAAAACTGCACTGGAGTCTGGGCATGGTGGCTCTTACCTGTAATCCCAGCACTTTGGGAGGCCAAGTCAGGAGGATTGCTTGAGCCCAGGAATTCCAGAGCAGCCTGGGGAACATAGCAAGACTCTATCTCTACTAAAAATAAAAAATAAAATAAAATTAGTCAGGCATGGTGGCATGCCCCTGTAGTCCCAGCTAATTCAGAGGCTGAGGTGAGAGGATCACTTGAGCTCCACAGGTCAAGGCTGCAGTGAGCCATTATTTTGCCACTGCACTCCAGCCTGGGTGACAGAGAGAGACCTTGTCTCAAAACAAAACAAAACAAAAAAAACAAAAACAAACAAACAAGAGAACTGCCTTGGAATTTGCCAAAGTAATGATTGTCATGACAATAGCATCAACGACAACAAAAAACCCAAACCAACAACCCAATTAAGACATGGGCAAAGAAAGGACTTGGACATTTTTTCAAAGAAGGTAAACAAATGGTCAAGAAGGACATGAAAAGATGCCCAACATCACTAATCACTAGGGAAATGAAAATCAAAACCACAATGAGATACCACCTCACACCCTTTAAGGATGGCTACTATACACACACACACACACACACACACACACACACACACCCCACACACACCATAACAAAGATTGGCAAGGATGTGGAGAAATTGGAGCCCTTGTACAGTGTTGGTGGGTATATGGAATGATGTAGTATGGTAGGTCTTCAAAAAATTAAAAACAGAATTACCAGGCACTGTGGCTCACACCTGTAATCCCAGCACTTTGGGAGGCGGAGGCTAGTGGATCACTTGAGGTCAGAAGTTCGAGACCAGCCTGGCTGACATGGTGAAACCCCATTTCTACTAAAAATACAAAAATCAGCTGGGCGTTGTGGTGGGCGTCTGTAATCTCAGCCACTCAGGAGGCTGAAGCAGGAGAATCACTTGAACCCGGGAGGCAGAGGTTGCAGTGAGTCAAGATTGCGCCACTGCACTCCAGCCTGGGTGACAGAGTGACTCTGTCTCAAAAACAAAACAAAATAAAACAAAGCAAAACAGAATTGCCATATGACCCAGCCATTTCCACCTGCAATCTAGCCCCAAACTTTCCTTCTCCTATATTGTCATTGTACCTATGCTTAATTCTGCAAAACTTCCTCACATCTGGGATGGAGTGGATGCTAATCTTACCACTTACGGTGTTCCCTCCACCCCAGATCCCACCTGCCTCTTGAGGTTTCCCCAGCCCTCTCATTGGAAAACATGTCTCTTTCATTTGAACTCTCCTGGCATTTTGACTGTCTGTCTTGTATGGGACTGCTCATATTGGCTTTGTCATAATTGCTAATGTATTTGTCTTATCTACTGGACTGCGTGCTTGCTGAGGGCAGGAAGGGCGTGAGTCTTATTCATCCACAAATTCCACCTAGCTAACATTGGTGATTGACAGGCAGCACAATTTCAATAAAGAGTAGTTGAAAAACATGACTATAGGGGAGGATGAGAACCCTGGTTATTAATGGAATGAGAAATTAGCACAGAATTAAATTTAGGAACATGTACCACACCCATGTCTATTTTCTCCTCATTTGGCTTGTGAATAGGAACAGCTATCAGTCACTAGTGTGACCATGCTCGTCTTGTTATTTCTGCTGCACAGATGTACTGGGTTATTGTTTCAAAGAATAACCCTCCACAAAGGCTTGTTATCCCTGCTCCTTACACACACATGCATGGCAAGACAATCCTGGAGAGCCTGAAAGCCTTCCTAGAATCCCAGTGGGGAAGGTCAGGAAGATGTTCCTGGAAAATGGCCCCTTCAGGGACTGTGAAATTTTACCCTGGATGGGTGCGGTGGCTCATGTCTGTAATCCCAGCACTTTGAGGGGCCAAGGTAGGAGGATCATGTGAGTGCAGGGGTTTGCGACCAGCCTGGGCAAGATGGTAATATCCCCTGTCTACAAAAAAAATTTTAAAAATTAGCCAGGGGTGATGGTGCATGTCTGTAGTCCCAGCTACTCAGGAGGCTGAGGCGGGAGGATCCCTTGAGCCCAGGAGTATGAGGCTGCCGTGAACTGTGATTGTGCCACTGTACTCCAGCCTGAGCAACAGAATGAGACCCTATCTCAAAACATAAATAAAATTGTTCCCTGCTACGGTCTGAATGTTTGTGTCCCCCCGCCATTCATATGTTGAAATCCTGACCCCTTGAGGTGATGGTGTTAGGAGGTGGAGGCTTTTGAGGGGCAATGAAGTTGTGAAAGTGGAACCCTCATGAATAGAACTAGTCCCCTTATAATAGGCCCAAGAGAGCTCTTTTGCCCCTTCTGCCATGTGAGGTCAGTGAGAAGGCGCCATCTATGAACAAGGGAGTGGACCCTATCAGACCCCAAATCTGCCAGTGCCTTCATCTTGGACTTCCCAGCTTCCAGAATTGTGAGAAATTTATTTCTGTTATTTTATTTTATTTTTGAGACAAGGTTTCACTCTGTTGCCCAGGCTAAAGTGCAGTGGCATAATCATGGCTCACTGCAGCCTCGACCTCCTGGGCTTAAGCAATCCTTTTGCCTCAGCCTCCGGAGTAACCAGGATCACAGGCATGCACCACCGCACCCGGCTTATTTTTTAATTTTTGTTTTTTTGTAGAGATGGGGTCTCTCCATGTTGCCCAGGCTTGTCTCAGACTCCTGGGATAAAGTGATCCTCCCACATCAGCCTCCCAAAGTCCTGGGATGACAAGTGTGAGGCACCATGCCTAGCCCTCTGTTGTTTATAAGCCACCCAGTTTGTGGTCTTTTGTTACAGCACCCAGAAAGGACTAAGACATATTCCAAAGAGGCCCTGAACATGCGGAGCCTGGACTCATCCATTTCACAGGCCACGCACAGAACAAATGACAGGCCTGGCTTCAGATTTGGCATCTGAAAAAAGAGAAGGAGCTGCTCCTTGGGCCTAAGGGTAATGGCAGTGAGTATTCACTGAGCACTTACCATGTGCCAAATAGTATGCTCCACCTGCACTGTGTGGTAGATACTAACCATGTGGCTATTAAGTACTTGAAATATGCTCAGGGCTGGCGGCGGTGGCTCACGCCTGTAATCCCAGCATTTTGGGAGGCCGAAGTGGGTGAATCACCTGAGGTCAGGAGTTCGAGACCAGCCTGACCAATATGGCGAAACCCCATCTCTACTAAAAATACAAAAATTAGCTGACCGTGGTGGCACATGCCTGTAATTCCAGCTACTTGGGAGGCTGAGGCAGGAGAATCGCTTGAACCCAGGAGATGGAGGTTGCAGTGAGCCAAGATCGTGCCACTGCACTTTAGCCTGGATGACAGAGTGAGGCTCCGGCTCAAAAAAAAAAAATATATATATATATATATATTACATATATATATGTATTATATATATTATATATAATATATATTATATATAATATATATTATATATAAAATATATATTATATATAATATATAATATATATTATATAAAATATATATAATATATAATATATATTATATATTATATATAAAATATATATAATATATAATATATAATATATATTATATATTATATATAAAATATATATAATATATATGCTCAGTGCAACTGAAGAGCTGAATTTTTAATTTAAATTAAATTTTAATTTAAATTAATTAAAATTTAATTTAATTGTTAAATTTAAATTTAAATTTAAAAACAGATACTCTATTCAGTTATTAGAAAATATTTAAGAATGGTTGGAACTAACATGGGTATGTGAATGTACTTTTTCAACTATTATATAAATCTTATGAAATCTAAATGAGAAACAAGTATTTCTGATGAAAATTTAGCATCTGAATTGAGATGCATTGGGAGTATAAAATACACATCAGATTTTGAAGATTTAGTATGAATAAAAGAATGTTAAACTTCTCATTAATATGTATTATTTTTTGAGATGGGGTCTTGCTCTGTCACCCAGGCTGGAGTGCAATGGTGTGATCATGGCTCACTGCAGCCTCAAACTCCTGGGCTCAAGTGATCCTTCCCCCTC
Source organism: Pan paniscus (assembly GCF_029289425.2). Lineage (NCBI taxonomy): Eukaryota > Metazoa > Chordata > Mammalia > Primates > Hominidae > Pan > Pan paniscus. The sequence goes on from NC_073256.2 coordinate 26,339,041, forward strand.
AGCCTCCTGAGTTGCTGGGACCACAGGTGTGCACCATCATGACATTTTTGATTATATGTATTGGGTTAAATAAAATATATGATTAAAATTAACGTCATATGTTTCTTTTTTACTTTTAAATGTGTGGCTACTAGAAAATTTTAAACACCACATATGGCTTGTGTTATATTTCTATTGAACAGAGCTCTGTGATATGCTGAATATTTTCACATGCATTATCTCATCTCCTCCTGACAATAACCCTTTGAATTAGATAGCATCATTATATCACCTTCTTACAGAGGATGCTCAGAGAGGTTTAACAACCGACGCACAGTTACACAGCCTGGTGGTAGCGCCGGGGACCAAGCAGACGTAATGTGATAACCAGGCTGGCGGTCATAGCGGGCTTCGCTTTCTCTGGGGGCTGAGGCCTTAACATCCAGGGGCTTTTCACGGAATCACACAGAGTGTTACAGTCTCAAAGGCTCTCATAGGCATTCCTTTTGGTAATATTTTTGGAAGATGCTATACATACAGCAATTTTTATAGCTCTGATTTGGCATTTCTGAATGTACTGGAAGCCTCAAAAAGAAAAAAAAGGAAGGTACCAAGTCTGTCTGGGCTTCTGAGAGGCCCTGGGATCACATTAAATAATTTTCCTAGCTGCTCCCACATGCTGTCTTGGATAGGTTTTGGTCAATAGTGTGATGAGTGATTCGGGAATCAGATAGGACAGGTTTAGTACAATAGAAAAGCAGTCCAGTCCAGGCACAGTGGCTCAGGCCTGTAATCCCAGCACTTTGGAAGGCTGAGTGGGGCAGATCACCTGAGGTCAGGGGTTTGAGACCAGCCTGGCCAACATGGTGAAACACCATCTGTACTAAAAATACAAAAATTAGCCAAGCATGGTGGCGCACGCCTATAATCCCAGCTACTAAGGAGGCTGAGGCAGGAGAATTCCTTGACCCTGGGAGGCAGAAGTCGCAGTGAGCCAAGATCATGCTGCTGCACTCTAGCCTGGGTGACAGAGCGAGACTCCATCTAAAAAAAAAAAAAAAGCGAGGCTACCTACCTTCACACTATGCTGTTGCTGTTGATTAATTGTCCACATGAAGGCGGCAAGATGCTGAGGTAGGAGTAGAAGGCTGGAAAGAAGGGAGAGATAATTGACATTTCCAAAGGCAAAGTTTTCTAAGAGGCTGGCTGGAGGCTGGGAAGGCTCTCACTCTCCCTGAAAGTCCTAACACATCTGCTTCTTGCCCCACGAGAACTTGCTCCTGGGTGCCGGCTTTGCCATTTGCGGGAAGCTCAGATGCACTGAGAATGGGACATGGGACAGGGTGCTTGGAGAGCCGGGGCTGCAAGGACATGAGAGAGTTCCGGTTAAGCAAGGGAAGGAGCTGGCTGAGGATGGGAGAGTGACCAAAACCAACCCAGGGAAGTGTCCAGTCCCAAGTTCCAGCTTTGCCTGGAGCCACTTTGCATCTACCTTGGGTTATCAGGTTGAAGTGGGCTTACTGTGTCACATAGTCTGGTATTTAATCAAATAATTCGTTAAATATAATTCATGGAAGCCGAGCACGGTGGCTTATGCCTGTAATCGCAGCACTTTGGGAGGCCGAGGCAGGTGGATCACCTGAGGTCAGGAGTTCGAGACCAGCCTGGCCAATGTGGCAAAACCCCATCTCTACTAAAAAATACAAAAATTAGCTGGGCGTGGTGGTGCACGCCTGTAATCCCAGCTACTCTGGAGGCTGAGGCAGGAGAATTACTTGAACATGGGAGGCGGAGCTTGCAGTGAGCCGAGATTGCACCACTACATCATTCCAGCCTGGGTGACAGAGTGAGACTCTGTCTAAAAAAAAAAAAAAAAAAAAAAAAAAAAAAACTCTTGGAAATAGCAAAATCAGAATTCACGATTATGCAAAGGGCTGGCTTCAAATTTGCAAAGATGCAGTAGCCTTGACCTAGACTGATATCTACCTGTCATCACAGGTATCGACATCACAGATGTCCCTGCCAAAAGCTTGGGGTGCTCCTACCAGTTGGTACTAATAGAGGAGGCAGAGGACAGAGCAAGCCATGAGGATTCATTAGGCTTCTTTACATGTGTTTTCCTGTTGTGTTATGTTTAAAAGGTTGAGCACCCATGTGTCTGGAACAAAGGAACAATGATGTTATCCTCAAGCAGAAAGTGGAGGCTCTGATGTGATTCTTCCTTACTGCTTTTGGGTGCCTTTACAAGAAACTCCTACAATTAGACTTGGTAGGTAAGTGCCTCTTTTCTTTCTTTCTTTCTTTCTTTCTTTCTTTCTTTCTTTCTTTCTTTCTTTCTTTCTTTCTTTCTTCTCTTTCTTTCCTTCTTTCTTTCTTTTTTTTTTTTTGAGAGTTTCTCACTATTGTCTCCCTGGCTGGAGCACAGTGGCCCGGACACAGCTCACTGCAGCCTCATCCTCTGGGGCTCCAGCGATCCTCCCACACTTAGCCTCCTGAGTAGCTGGGACTGTAGCTGGGATTGTGCCCCATCACGCCCGGTTAATTGTTTTGTTTTTTTTGTAGAGATGGAGTCTTGCCATATTGCCCAGGCTGGCCTCAAACTCCTGGGCTCAAGTGATCTTCCCTTCTTGGCCTCCCAAAATGCTGGGATTACAGTTATGAACCACCATGCCCACCTCTTCTAAAATGTTAAATATCTCTGGGGAAGTTAAAAGACTTGTTCAAGTGGCTCACGTGTTAGTATGAAATGCTTTAACCTCACTGTCTTTATCCTAATACCTCTTGAGCATTGAGAATATAGATACTTTCAAGGGGCTGGGGGAAGGAGAGTAGAAGGAAATAGAAGTTGATTATAGTTGTTGTTGTTGTTGTTGTTATTAGTCTTGTTTAGAGGGCATACCCCAGTGGGAAAGGCCTCGGTTGAGATGTGAATTGGAGTGGTGACAAGAGAGATTTGAATATGAGGATCTTTGAAAGTTAAAGTGCTCTCGAAGGACCATAGAAGGGTTCTAAAAAAGAGTTTTGTTTTTTTTTTCCCTCTTGTTTTCCCAGAAATTCTGTCTGGGACTGGGCACGGTATGTGGGGTCTTTATGCTTGGACTATTTTAAAAATAAAACTCAGCTGGGTGCGGTGGCTCATGCCCGTAATTCCAGCACTGTGGGAGGCCAAGGCGAGTGGGTCACCTGAGGTCGGGATTTCGAGACCATAGGCAGTCCTTTGGTAATATTTTTCGAATATTACCAATTCACCTGGCCGACATGGTGAAACCCTGTCTCTATTGAAAATACAAAAAATGAGACAGGCATGGTGATGCCTGCCTGTAATCCCAGCTCCTCGGGAGGCTGAGGCAGAAGAATCTCTTGAACCTGGGAGACCGAGGTTGCAGTGAGCCGAGATCATGCCACTGCATTCCAGCCTGGGCGACAGAGCCAGACTCCATCTCAAAAACAAACAAACGAGCAAACAAAAAAAGAAAAGAAAAGAAAAGTCCATGCCTCTGGACAAGCTAGGCAGGGGCTGAGGATAGAAGATGAACCAGAAACACTGTTAGCCCCCTCCTTTCCTAGGACGCCACTCTAACTAGCCTTTGCCCAAGAGGCCTTCATGCCTAATTGTAGCTTTTCAACAGGAAAAGCAGGACAGCTGCTGCTAATTTAATTACATCCAATTTGGGTGGTATTTATTGAGCCTTCTGCGTAAGGCACCTTCTTAACAATGTCCCAGCCCTCCACCACAGTCACCACCCACCTCCCCCCTACGACAAATCTGACCATAGGATTTCCAGGCGGAGAAGAAAAACTCCCACCTCGGGCTTCATCTGTAGGGGCCGCAGTCCAAGCCAGCAGCTCTGACGTATTGTTTTCTCTGCATTCGGTTCTGATGCCGACACTGCGCAGGTTGTTACGGAACTGCTAGAGATAAGTGTGAGGGCACATTAAGGCATGGGAGGCATTCTTTCCAAGGGGGGAAGGAGAGGAAGCAGACAAAGAAGGGCCTCTGCTGTCGTTAGGATTCTCACTTGTATGTTTCTGTTTCCAGAGCACCAGTGATGGGAAGTGTTTGCTTCTATTAGTGAACTCAAGGCACAAAAAACCAAGGCAAAAGAACACTTTTTAAAGGCTCTTGCCCCCAGTTGCATCAGCTCCATCAAGCAGGGTTGCGCAGTGCAAGGCTGGAATGGTTTCCAGGGCCTCTGTGGGGGAGGAGGGGAGAGCTACCCTCCTCATCTCTGAAAATAGTGCTTTTTCAAGTTTCCCTCCTTGAAATGTGGAATGACATCCTCCAAGCACCCTGTTTGAATCTATGGTGTTATGTCTATGTGGTGGCTTTAAGACAGTCTCGGAGGGGCTCCTAGGGAGGTGGGGAGGGGAGCCCTGAGGCCGGGGCACCTTGCTTGCTTTTGATGGAAAACTGCTCTCCAAAAATGGCTCCAGAGAAAGCAAATCTTGGGATAGTGGAGAAGCTTAGATTCCTTTTTAAATGGAAATTATTTCCACTGCAAAGAAGACATTTCCCTCAAAAAGGGGAAAACGTCTTAAAGACACCTCCCCCAGCTCAGCTAGCGCTGGGACACAAGCAAAATGCCTGACGGGCCGGTAAATCATCTTGGGAGGACAGAGTTTGAATACAGGGGAAGGCAGAAAAGCAGAAGCCCGGCATAGTGTGAGCTGATTCCAGCAGAGGCTGAGAGCAGCAAGGGGCCTGGGCTATGGGATACATAATTGGCTAACGAATAATAAAGCCAAAATTGGATATTAACAGCAATTAATTTCTGTAGAGGCACTGGGGAAAAGAGCTGCAGAAAACCCCATTGGGCCTTAAGCCGAAGCAATCTGAAATTAAACCAGTGTCTCAATTAAATGGGAATAAATATTGCCACATCAATCTGTGTAGAGTGGGAGGGGGCTGACAGAAGCCCCCCGTGCAGCTCAGGGCACCTTCCCGCACGTCCGAAGCTCTCGGTGGCACAGCCTCAGTCAGGCACATCCTGGTCCTGACCTGTGGCCTGTAGAGGCCACCCGGCCCATGACCTTGAGGCCAGGGCTCTGAAAGTTATTTCAGGGGACGGCCTGTTGACCCAAAGGGACCTTGCATCACTCACTGCACGCTGATGGACCCAACAGATGAGGAAATGGAAGGAATTGAGTTTTTTTGCAAACAGAGACCGCGTCCTAATGGCAGCAGCGGTTGCATTTGCAAGGAGATTCATGGAGACAGAAAGAGCCTTCTGCGCCTTCCTTCCAACCGACTTCGAGCGGCTCCGTCCCCTCCGGCTTCGGATCTGGAACTAACGCTGACTAAGGCCGAAGGAGGAATGTGTCTTTTTCTTTGTGGGTTGAAGATTTTTGTTGTGGTTTTGGCTTCTGTGGAGAGGGTTGCGGGGGTGGGGAAGGACGGTGTTTGGGGATGGCGAGGACACGTCTCTGGGTCCTGGGGGAAGATGCCCGCTCCCTGGCCGGGTCACTGGGGGTATGCGGGAGAGGAGGCTGGATGTATGGGCGGGGCGTCCTAATGGGGAATCCAGGAGGATGCACTGAGACGGACCCCCCACTCCAGCAAATAAAACCCAACCCCCAAGCGCTTTCGCGGCGGGGTCCTCTTCCCAGGCTGCACCTGCCAGCCCCTCTTTCTTGCAAGTTCTGAGGCTTCCCGGGATGCAGGGTGGGGTCCTCGAGGCCGCAGGTACTGAAGTGGATCAGAGAGAGGCCCGGAGCCGCACTGCGGGCGCCGGGCGCACAGGCTCACCGGCTGCACGGCCGGGAGGGCGCGGCTTCTAGGCCCAGGCCTGCGGCTGGGGAGCGCTGTGGGTGGCCAGGGGAGGACGTGACCTCCCGCCCAGGCCTTCGGTCTGGCTCGGCCACCCTTGGAAGCAAAGGATGTACCCTCGTCTCAATTCGTCCCGCTTCCTGCCCCCGACTCCGTAAAAATCTCTAACGTTGACCGTCGAGTGTCCATCTGGCAGCTAGAGTGAAATCGATGTGCATGGAAAATGGAAAAATGACCTCTCCGGGGACAGTCCCTGGCGTTTGTCGCCCTGACCTCTTCGCCTCCCCCTCGCCTTAGAACTTGGGCTTGGGGCTCATCCTAGAAAGACCCTGAGACTAACCCGCGTCTACCCACAACTCGGATGGATCCAAAGCTTTGGGAACTGCAGGAGGACCCGAATCTCAGGAGTTCCAGGTCTGCATGATTCGGGAGAGAGAGAGAAAGGAAAAAAAAAATCAAGACTGGGAAATGGGAGCAAAAAAGAAAAGGGAAACCAGCGCCTGCTCATCTTCTCCTTGCTCCATGGAGAAGTCTCGGGTGCATTCGAAGAGAAAGAGACGAGAATGCCTCTTGCGTGCTGGGAAGCGAGTCACTGAGAAGCCCTGGGCGCGGTCCCGGCCGACGGGGCCCGAAATGGGGCCCGCGCCCACAGTCGCGGAGCCGCAACTCGCCGCAGAACCGCCCTGGGAACATCACGCGAAGTTGCAACATGCACTTGCAGCGGAAGTATTGCCTCTTGGACCCCAGGTCTCAGTATTTTGTGTGTGCTTAAGCAACAAATAGGTTGGATTTGAATTTCAAAAGAATCCTCCCACTGTAATTTTGAGAGAGAAAGCCCTTAGTGATTCTGGAAGTTTGTTTTCTGGGCTTCCCGGACCCTGACCCAGGCCCTCAGGTCTTGGTAGCGTTTCTATTTTAAGACAAAAGGGAGAAGGACAGGAAATAAAAAGATGAACCTATTGAGAGTTGCTGACACTTTTATTTCTGACCTGGAACATTCCTTGCCCTCAATAAGGCCTGATTTTTTTTTTTTTTTTTTTTTGAGGCCATCTAAATTTGGTGCTGGAAGATCATTCCAGACCTTCTCCACAGCTCTATAAGGCAAAAAGCCGCACACATTGCCTCCCATAAATTCCGTTTGAAGTCCTTTCTTCTATGTCTACATTTGTGATGCAATTAAGTATTGAATACATTTTCTTTAAAAAAAAAAAAAAAGCTGAAATGAGATTGAGAAAGACTTGGCAAAACATCCAATGAAAGAATTGTAGATGGGACTTGGGAAAAAAAGTCTTTATTAGGTACCATCATTCTCATTCTTGTTGTTATTGACATCCTCGTCACTGTGAATCAGCCAGCCCAGCCTCCAACACACATACCACCAGCACAACTCCTCATGTTGACTCATGGGCCCTGAAACCACCCACAGAGTAGATGAGGAAAGGGAGGCTCCATCTGTCCTAGGGAGAACGCTTTGCAGCTGCCCCCAGAAGACTCCATTCTAAGGTTGGAATGGGAGGAGGATATTATGTAAGTTCAAGAGGAGGAAAGAGAAAATGTTTTCTCTGTGGAAGCAGCATAGATGGATGGACTTTTGGTGGCTAAATGCCTTCCTCTAAATGCTAGCATTCGATACGGTTATGCGGGAAAATGTATGTGTGCATATGGGCACACCCCTCCTCCGAATATCTCTCTGGCAAAAGCTCCTCATACATTCACAAAAGCCGCCCCCCTCCCTTTGGTAACAGAAGTAACTTACAGGAGTTTACCTTTGCCTCTGCTAGAAGGTCAATCTCTTTTCCGCTTAAGCGGAGATCTGGGCTGTTTCTGGCAGGGGAAAGAAGAGTATCACCAATTTTTCCTCTGACACATTTCTAAATCTGGAAGTATCTGATAGAGTTACCTCAAGAATCATATAAGCTTGCATCACGATGAGGACTGTGATGGCAGTGGTGCATATGAGCCCATCAGGTCCTTCTTCGCGTATTCAGTCAGCAAACTGCCTCAACCGTGTCCTACTTTTTCTTAACCATATAATTCCCCTTTCATTTAAGCCAGACTGTAGCTAGAGGGGCTCAAATAGGTAAGAGAGAAGATACTAAAGAGTTAAATGCACTCAAAGGGGAGAACTATTCAGATTTCTTGTAAAATTACTGGTGGCATAAATAGGCCCCAAATACAGAAGGGAAGGGCTGACCTTCACTCGGACACCTCATTTGAGCACAGAAGGGGCCTGGCAATTACACATGGGGCCAAGTGGTCTATTCATCTCTTTGCCATTTTCAGCCATTAAAGCCCTACATAAACATACATTTCACAATGAGACCCACCCGGTGGACACAGGCAAATGCCCACACCCATGCACACAGACCTAATAGAGCCAGAACACTCCCACACACATTAAAGCTTTCTGGAACAAGAGTTTACATAAGTAATGAAGTAAAAATATGCCCCTCCCATCATAGATTATTTGCAGCAGAAACCTGGCAGGCGTCAGCCATGGTACCTGTGGTTTAAGCTCTCGGCTTAAAGCATCTGAAAGGGGCATTACGTGGGAAGGCATCTGGAGGTTTTACAGGAGGGCACATCAGCGAAGGGTACAGCAACCTCTGAAGGAATTACGGGGAAGCAGTTACTAAAAAGAGGCTCGTCAATGTGGACGTTTGTGGGGCAAGGGGTTTAGTAATCGGAGGCTTAAACCATGCCTAAGAGAAGCATCCAGCGGCCTTCACAGTGAGCAGAAGGGGCAGAGCAAGGCGCTTTACACCCCAATAAGGCCCAGCACTGACTGCTTTCTTCTTCCCAAATCTGTCCAGAAAGGGCGGAGGGGACACCAGGACTCAGAAAGCTACTGGTTTCGGGGGAGGTATATTTTGAAGGCAACGGCAAATAGACAAGGGCTTGTGAAGGCTCAGGGGTGAGAGAAGCTGTTCTCCCTTTCTGTCCTGCAGCCAAGCTTGCCTTCTGGGACTCCAGAGGCAGCCCAGCACCTGCAGTCTGCAGGATGTGCACTGCAGCTTTGTCTCTGCGGGGGCAAGCAGGTTGTGCCACATTCTGCAGACCCAGAGAAGGTTCTGGAAGTATCTAGGTGAGGTGCAACACACTTAACCTCTGCCTGACTCTAAACACTGCTTTAGGAGGGCAAATGAAGAGCCTAAGAGGTAATAATTACACAAGGATTGCACATAGTAGGTACTTAATAAATATTTGGGGGAACTGAGGCCGGGGAGGGGCCCTGATCCAAGGCATCACTGAATACTACTAATTTATTTAGCAGGCTAGATTGAGGCTTTGGAGAGGAAAGAAGTCCTCAGTAAGCTTCAGTGGAGACTCTTAGGCCTTGATTATTGTGTCAGGAATCAAATTAATCTCCTAAGCATCCCTTATGGCCTTGGCCTTGCAAAGCCAGGCCTCTGCCATGCTCGGGGGAAGGGATGCAGCAGGCTTCCTGGGCAGAAGGATCCAGCTCTTGGCCTCCTTTCTCTGCTCCTCCCTCTACTGCAGGGACCTGCCCCTCCTCCATTTCCTCCACCTGGAAATTAATGAGCTTAGGTCTTGCCCCATCCGCTGCAGCTTGGTGGTTAATACAGAGCTGGAAATGGGATGAGATTGTGGCAGCGCAGTACGAGGGGGGTCTCTAGGACCAGCTGCTGCTCAGGGTCTAGTGATGGGAGGAAGGCCTGATTTGGGAAGCAGGTTCTTCAGGATGAAAAGCTTAACCTTTTCCATTCCCTGACAGCCTCTTTCAAAACAGTCTTTCCTCAGACCCCCAGTTGCACACATTCTGTTTTTCCTTCTGTTCACATTTTTAAAGGAACACATGTCTCCCTTGGGTCCATGTAGGTTATTGTGCCTCTCCCTTCCTCTGCAGCTCCTGGATCTCTGCCTGAAACTGCAATAACAGCTACAGGGAGGGCGTGAGGTGCTCCTTAGAGCCATGACCACGCTTTCAGCTCCGACAGAGCTTGTGAACCCGCTGGGAGCTGGCTACTTCTTGTCCACATAGCCCAACGACTTCCTTAAGCTTGTCAGGTGCTCTCACCTCTACAGCAAAGGGTGACAAACAGCTCCCCCTCTCCCTTCCTACCGCCTGCCCTCCTCCCCAAACCTCAAGCAGAACACAATATATCCGCAGTCCAGGCCCTGAGGCAGTCTGCCAGTCTCTGGATGCCAAATTATTATTTTTTTAAGGGCAAACCAAAAAACTCAGCTCAGAACAAAAACACAGTCACGGAGGAAGGTGTTGACCCACATACAATGAGTCCTGAGCCCAGAGAAAAATCTGCACACACAAGCACTCCGCAATGCGCTCCCAGGCGACCCCCTCCCCACGCACACCGCATCTGTGCTGCACAGATCTGCTTCTGTCACAGAATCAGCTTCTGTTTCTCTCCCTGAGTCTGTTTGCATCTCTAAGCCCCTGTCTGTCACAGGCTGCACACCTCCCCACCCCACGGGCTCCGGTGCGGGACAGGCAGCCGGAGGGAGCTCCAGACCCCTCCCCTCGCGCCCGCGGCCGCTGCGCGGAGGTCTGCGGAGGGCGCCTGGCTCGGTCGGTCGCTCCTTCCTTGGCGGGCCCTCGCCGACCCACGGTGCTCAGCCAGCCCCATTCTTGGCATTCACCGCGTGCCTTAATTGTATGGACATTTAAATCAAGGTCCGCTGTGAACACGGAGAGAGAGGCCTTTCTCCTGAGGAAGGAAAGGAGGAAGGAAGGAAGGAAAGGTGAAAGAAAGGAAGAGGGGTGGGTAGAAGATGGAATAAGAAAACCAGGAAAAAGAAATAAAAAGCGGCGCATGTGCGTGCGCACTGACAGCGGGGAGAGGGATGGGGGTGGGGAGCGCCGGAGGAAGGGACCACAGCATCCTCCCCGCCGCAGCTCCCCCAATCACACAGACAATGAGATAACAGCGACGTCTTCCAAAGGCTCTTTGTTCTCCCCCATCCTTTCGCATCCAGGCTTTTTCCTGCAAAGCGGAGGGGGTGGAGGGATGGGGGTGTGGGTGGAAGTGGGAGACGGAGGGGTGCCTCCCCCGTGTTAATTACCCCGGCTCCCCTCGCCCCTTTCCCCGCGCCTCGCCTCCCCTGCAGCTACAGACAATGAAAAAACAACATCGACCCCACCTCGCCCCAGCGCAGCAAACCCACCCACCCATGTCGCCCTCTGCTTTGCCCAGGAAACTGAAGGGGGCTAGGAGGAGGAAGAAGAGAGCGAAGGACAAGGAGAGCAGCGGGGGCTCGGCAGCGGCAGCCGGGGCACGGCGCGCGGCCGCCGCCTCTTTACCTCCATCGCTGAGTGGGGGCGCAGCCGGGCCGGGCGTGCCGCAGGGGCGAGTTGCCGCGGTCCGGGGCTGGGACCTGGGGATTCAGCCTTCCGGAACTCGCCTGCTGCAGTCCTCTCGCTCAGGTCCCAAGTGGTGGAGGGGGGAAAGGAAGAGAGACGAGAGAGAGAGACAGAGAGAGAGAGAGAGAGAGAGAGAGAGGAAGAAGAAGAAGAAAAAAAAAAAACCATAAGAGCGAGGCCCATCTGGCCCCTCATCAGCTTTGTCAAGTCTTGCATACGCTAAAATGCTAATGACCTAGATAGCTCATGCAAAATGCAGCAGGGAGGGCGGGAGCGAGGGAGGTGGGAGGGAGGAAGAGAGAGGAGTGCAGGGGGGAGGGAGGGAGGAGAGGCGGAGGGAGGGAGAGAGGGAGAGAGCACCCCTACACTCTCCCCACCCCACCCCCAACTGTCAGCGGGCTTTACCGGGTAAAGGGTGGACGTAGATTTAAAAGGTCACTCATGTATAATGCGGCTGGATCCCCGGGTCAAAAAAAGGGGGCGAGACAGAGGATGAGAGTCCCTAAAGCCGAAAGGACAATAAGACATCATTTTAAGCCCCCACCCCCATGCCCTCCTCCACCTCTCCACACTGTTTACACACAAATCCTGTCGCCGCCTCATGCATGTGCACGGACATGTCAATTTCTCATCAATTTCTCAGCGCTCCTATCGACAGACACCCGAATTCTCATTCCCAGCAAAACTCATCCACTGGACCCGAGGGAGGAGAAGACCCCTTCTCCTCCTCAGTGCTCTTCGGGCTGGCCCATCCCTACTCACCTCCATCTCCACTCTCTACTCCCTTAGCCCTCCAGGCAGCAGAGGGCTCCTTCTCTTTTCTAAGCCTTGAGTCCCCTGTCCCCTTCCCAACCCCCGCATCTTGAGAAGGAGAGGCAGAGTAGCAGGAAAGCCAAGTCAAGTCCACCTAGGTCTCCCACAATTCAGCTACCCCTCCCAGAAAAAAAAAAGAGACCCCAACAACCCCGACCCCTCTCCTACGTAGACACTGTGAAAGCAAGCCACAGGGACAAATAAAAGACAATCCGAATACCCTCAGCGTTCCGCACGCCCGGCGGACGCCCTTCCGCAGCGGCCACGCGTGTTCTGGGTTCAGCGCTCCTGCGCGTCCCTTCTCGCCGAACCCAAGGTGCTTTGTCCCGGCGGCCACACAAGGTCTTCGGCTTTTTGTTCTCCTTTTTAAGAGACTGGCCGCAGTCCCCAGCGATTCAGCCGGCCCAACCAAAGGCAGTGGATCTACTGAAATGAAAAGGATCGAGATAATACACAGGCAGATGAATGAGGGGGGGATGCTGGAGGTGCAGGAAGCATCCTGGGAGCGGCCGCCCGGGCCAAGCCCGAACTGCTTGCTGCCTTCGCTGGGGAAGGCGCAGGAGGCGAGCCGGCGCTGGTGGTCGCTCCACCTGGCAGGAGGAAATGATAACCATGATAAGGAACGTGATGATGATGATGATGATGATGATGATGATGATGAGCATGATTTAAAAAAAATCAGTCTCCCTCTTGGTGAACCAGAGCATGCGTGCCGGAGGGACTGCACTGCTGGCGGCGGCGGCCGGGGGAAGGAGAGCGGCGCAGGAGGCAAAGGTTGAGGAGGCAGCACCCTCGGATGAATAATAACACCGCGCCGCGCAAGTTGCGGAGCCGCCTGGAAATCCAGCCCTTCGCGTGAACTCGCGTCGAGCGCGGATTGCAGGGGATGAGGAAGAAGGGGGAGGGGAGGGGAGGGTGGAGGAGGGAGGGGGAGGGGCAGAGGGGAAGGCAGAGAGGGACAGAGAGAATTGGGAGCCTTTTAATTTTTCCTTACCAAGCCCTAATCTCGTGCGCCGTCCTCTTTGGCTGAGGTCGAGCTCCTTTTTAAAAATTATTACTCCTTTAAAGGATTATTCAGGTAAAGGAAGCCGCATCTGCTGACGGTTCCGAAAACAAGAGGATTAGGAGCCGGTCCACAGATCCAGGCCCGCAGACCCCCCACCCCCTCTGCACCAGCACACGTCATTCTCACTGCCCCCGGGTACCTCCCTCTCCTTCGTGCTCGGGGAGAGCTGTGCCAAGGAAAATGCGGATTTGGGGAAAGTGAGAAGTGGGAGAGCTCGGAAGAGCGGGAAAGCCAAGGCCGGAGGTGGCGATTCGCACCCCCACACTCACACGCGCTTCCGTTTATCCGTTTCTATCCCGGGAAAAGGGGGCGCCTGCCCGAGCCCACGCGCGCCGCCGCATCTGCAGCGGTCGGCGCCCCACGCTCCCTGAACGCCCCCCAGGCGGCACCAGTCCCGGGTAGAGTCCCCTCGGCGGCCGCGGGCGTCAAATCGACACCTGACTCCACAGCCCCCTTCCCTCTCCTCTTCTTCCTCCTCCCCGGGGGTCCAGGCACCGCCGTGCGTCCACTCCCGGTCTCCACGGCTTAGGCAGACGGAGTGGGGGACTCCGGGGACCCGCGCGTCCTCTCCTCCTCGGCCCTGGCGGGAGGCGCCGGGCTGGGGTTTCCGCGGGCCGCGGCGCGTTTTAGGGCTGCCGGGGACTGCGGCGGATGCGGTTGACATCACTGCGGAGAGCGCGCGGCTGCCGGGCCGCTGCGGCGACCTGAGCGCCGGTGCAGCCTCCCCCACCCCGCCTGGGCGGGCGTCTGGGCAGGACAGCTGCGGGGAGTTGGGAGAGGAGTCGGGGGGAGGGGGACGATCGCCCCATCCCCCGCCCCCCCCGCAGTCAAGGTGAACATGAAGGAGAGCCGGCGCGCGTGCCCGCGCCTGGGAGGCGCGCGGCCCCGCCCCTCCCGGAGCCCTCCAGCGCGCCCGGGCCAGATGGACGCCCGAGATTAGAGGCGCAGAAGTGCGCTCCACGACGGGCCCACCCGTCCCGCGGACATCAGACCTACTTCGGGGAGGCGCCTTTTGTTGTGGTGGCCGTGGCGGTGTTTGTGTCTTTCCGGGAGCACAGGGTGAGCTTGGCCTTCAGGAATGACTCAGAATGAATCCGCCTATAAGAGCCAAACTAAAGACGACCCCCCGCCCCAGCCCCCCAACCATAACCCAACGCCTGCCATGAGAAACCTTCGGACTTTCCAAGGGGTCAGTGCCTCAGCCACGAGGGGCAGCCCTGACCCGCGCGGTTCACGCACACGCAGGGCCCATCTGCTTCCCCTACTCCGGCTTTTCTTCTCTGTTGACTTAAAAGAGAGTGAGTGAGGGAGGGAGAGAGAGAGAGAGAGGGAGGTCTAAGTGTTTCTTGGGCACTGCTGGATTCAGGGCAACTAGAGATGGGGAGAACAAGCCCCGCCAGCTAAAAGCAGCCCTGCTGAAACCACATAGCCCGCGAGGGTCGCAGCAGAGGCGCCCACCCAGCAGGAGTGGCTGCACGAAGGGTGACCCGGGCGAGGCCCTTGTCGCTTCGAGGCCATTTCGGCTCTTGTCAATTATTGGGTGTTTGTCCCAGTATAAGTAGAATGGCGATCTCACACCCTTTCAGCACTAGCCTTTGCTTCCAACAATGCACCACTAGAAGCTTAGAAAAGAAGCAGTTTTTGTAAATTTCAAGAAGCAGAAAGCTTTGGTTTAAACAGAGAGAGAAGGAGAAAAGAGGAAGAGGAGGAGGAGGGGGAAGAGGAGGAGAAGAAGAAAAAAGAAGAAGAAAAATAAGAAATAAACCATTGCCTGCAACTGATGTTTAATTTCTGAAGACCATGCCTGATTGGAAAAAGCCATCATTTGGGCTGTCTTTCAGGGAAAAACTTACCATTCTGATAACGTTTCCCTCAAACTAAAATACTTTTGTGGTGGAAAAACTACACTGGCAGTGGCTTGGTTCAAGACTCCCACCATTTTGATAAGGGTTTTTAGCTTCAGGACAATTTGTTTCCTATTCACTAAGAATTCCTTTCGCAGACAGTTTCGGAACTCCTTGTATATGGAGGGATGGGGCCGTGACCCGAGTTGGCCTGGACTGAAGGACAGTAGGACACGCTGCTGCTCCCTTTTCCGTAGTTTTTCTTAAAGGCCTGGTTTTGTTTAGATTGAGGACGGTTTCTGGCAGTCCCTCCTCGCCGTTGCTGCAATGCAGGGTATTTGCCGCTCATCTTGCGGCATGGGGGGAGGGGAGGAGAGAATGGTTTTGTAACGGGCTCTGCAGGCCTGAGCGGGAACGCCTTAAATGATGAGCCCCGGGTTAAAAAAGAAAAGAAAAAGACAAAAAAAAAAAAAAAAGCAGCTGATGCTGAATTAATAGTTAGAGCATACCCCTGGGGCTTGCTCCAATCAGGGGGTCAGAAGTCCTTTCCCCTCCCCCAGTCACGGATTTCATATCTGTTTTTAACCAGTCTGATCGGATGCTGGGACATTTGTGATGGCTTCTTAAAACCTAAACCTTTGGGCTTAAGAGTTGTCTATGCTCCTGGTCAAACTCACCCCAAATACTAACATGTTAAGAAATTATATTGTAAAACCTCCCCAAATCCGATTGACTGGGCTGTTTGGGGCCCATATGGCCGGACAGCTGTGCTGCTCCACGTGAAAAGACATCATTGCCCTTCCGATGGTATAAAGCGAGGGTTCCCCAGAGAGCTCAGACATGACCTAAGTATTAGCTTAGCCTGGGGTGAAGACTGAGTTAAATCTCTCACTTCTTGGAGGTTAAAATAAAGACAACAACAAAAATCAAAAGAGATGCACTTTTGAATTCATTGTATATTGCGTGCCTCCTGCTGGTCCCACCAAAGGAAGGAAGGACAACCCGAGAAATAAACTCTTTAGCTTACCACAAACATGACGTTAGACAAACTGAAGACACAGGAAAGAAATATATTATTTGCCAAGCGTACCATGTGTCAGTGACATTTGTGGTTCCCTGTTCAGAGAAGCAGGGTTCTGACCTCAGCCGATGCCTGTGTTAACCATAAAGAACAGCCATCAGAGTGTAATTTCCATGGTGAGAAGATGAAACCGTGCTTGAAAAAGGAAAGCCCATTATGAAATGCAGCCGGATTTAATTTTTAATATGATGGCGGATCCTCGAACGCATTCTTTGCTGGTGTTTGCATTCAGAAGGAGTGATTCATTCTGTGGCAGAAATCAAAATAACATTCTGCAGTACTTTTAAATGCGCCTCTCGTTTTTAAAGGTGTCCTGAAATAGAATATTCTATAACCTTTCAGTGGTGGTGGCTGTAGAAGCGGAATACAAAACTCTGTTCCTAGTGAAATGCTCAGTCTAGATAAGACCCGGCTTGTTCTTACTTATCTGTTTGTGCATAGCCCCTTGCAGTCTCTCCAGGCCTTAACAAATGTTTTAAAAATAAGGGAGACAGAGAAAAAGAGAGAGAAAAAAACTCTCACAAATCCATCTGGAAAGTGAAATGAGGGGAAAATAGTGGTTAGATGGTTAGATACATAAGCTTTTAGTCCAAGTCAGTCAACATTGTTTTGGAAAATTCTTTCAATAGTGAAACTCCCTCATTTGAAACCTTTATGTACAGTAGCAGGTACTGAAGTGTTTTTGTGTTCCTTGAATATCACTTCACATTTTTGGAAATAGCTACAGAGAGTTCTGCAGTTACTGTGTCTTTAAAAAAACAATTTTGGAGGTATTATTTGCATAGCATAACTAATGATGGAACCCTGGAGATCATTTGGTGCCCCCCTTACTACTATAAAAGAGTAGAGCAGGGCCCAGAGAGATGGAAAAAGAGCTTCTAGAGATCATGTGGGTGGTTTGTAGCAATTTCAGTGGTGAAGTTAAGAGCAAAACCTGAGTCTCTTCATTTCTTGCCAGTATGTATTTTTTCCTCATGTATTTGAACATGAAAAGCTTCCTAAAGATTTTGGCAAATAAAACAAATAGTGGACGCTAGTGTGTTCATGTAGTGTTTAGCTTGGGTTGAATTTTGAAATTTGAGTTTTTTCTATTTAAATGTCTCTAGTTTTAGCAATATTTCAGGAGGTAATTAGGAAAACACACCCAGCCAACCTCTTGTGACCCTGGAGGGATAGGGCAAGAGCCACACAGAAGTGTCAGAGCCTTTGACCCAGTGAATTAAGAGCCACAACGTGTCTAGAAAATAATCACGTTAAAGCTAGGACTGGGGTTCTGAGGAAGGACTCCCCCAGCCCAAGACACAGCTATGGAAAACATAGTGTTCTTTCACAGTCATTTTGGGGGCAAGAGTCTGCGACACAAATTCAGTCTATCAGGTGACAGTCACCACGTCAATTTGTTTTGTTTCTGGATTACTTAATAAATTATTCATATTGCACAAAAAAGGAATATGTTTTTTAAAAGACCCAAAAGAAAAATAAGCTGTGGTCTCGGACACGTGTGGGATCTTGTGCAAGTAAGTCACTTTCCTTGTTTTCTATCCTCTTCCTCAACATGAGTAAATGATTTCTAAAGTCCCTTTCAACATGAACAGTGTGTGATTCTATTGTTTTTCAACAGAATCCACATTTCTGAGTCTGGAAGATATTGTCTCCCTTTTAAAATCTATCTGGCAGACATTGTGTTCAGGGCCTGAAAAGTTGAACATGGAAAGCTTTGAGAAAAGTAGAGACAGAGAGAGAGAGAGAGTGTGTGTGTGTGTGTGTGTGTGTGTGTGTGTGGGCGCATGCATTTAAGTGGCATTCATCTGAAAGTATAGCCATCTTTATTTCTGATTACCCTCTGGGTCAGGAAAAGGTCTTTCTATCAGGTGAAAGCATTTTTCTACTCCCCTCAGTGCGCCCGGCACAGCATAACTGAATGCTTTCTGTGTTTTCACCTAAGCAGATTCAACCTGAGTCCTGCAGCAGATTTAAAAGCCCTCCTCTTTAGCGCCCATCCTGACCTAGATTGCAGGATGAAGGCTAATGATTCATTTGCAATGGTCATGATGGGCATCTACTGCAGGGGTTCCCTCTCCCCTTCTTGTTCCGAAAGGAACCCTGTTACCCTTATCATCTGATATTACCACAAGTAAATATTTTTGTTCAGTTGCTACATAGGGCATGAGGCTATTTCCTAATGAATTATCTGCCCCAGGGAGGCGAACTATAACTCACCAGTGCTTCAGGCAATTTTTAGCATGTGTCAGATTGTGTTTGCATTAGAGAACTTGGACTGTGTTTTGGTGCAGGCAAACTGTTTTTCTTTTCCTCTTTGTGCAGAGATATACAATTCAACATACCTTTACAAGGAGAAAAGACTTGCTTGTGTTTGAGTCTGATGGGAGCATGAAAAAGATGTTCTATATGCATAAAGCATGAGACCATGCAGACGATGGAGTGCTCGTATTCAGATGCCAGATATTGTTATAATGCAAACTGGACAAGGCTTTCTTTGAATTTCATTTAGAAGCAGCTACCATGTACTATACATTATAAAATCAGAGGATTACACTTGACAAAATGGCCTTGACTAATAATGAAGTGCCGATTGGTGTGTTCATTAAATATACAGATTTGAAGCAGAATTAGTAGCGATGACTGAAATGGAAATCTTGTCAATCATAAATGAGGCAGCTGACAAGTTAGAAGGGGGAAAAAACCCCTCAAATGTGACTCAGATCTTGTAGGTTTGTGTCTGAGGATGATTTA
The DNA here is from genome assembly GCF_029289425.2 of Pan paniscus. Lineage (NCBI taxonomy): Eukaryota > Metazoa > Chordata > Mammalia > Primates > Hominidae > Pan > Pan paniscus. The sequence continues at coordinate 26,357,686 of NC_073256.2, forward strand.
AATAAATTTGGACATTAGGTGGTGACAAGACAAAAATGAAAAATAGCATCTAATTGGGCAAAAAGACTGTGGTAGGCCTGGGGGATTGTAACAGAAAAAAAAAAGGAGATGGAAAAAGGAAAAAGGAAGAATGAGGGGGTCGTTTGCAGGATAGCTTGTTTGTAATGAATGAATGAAGAGATGAAATCTAGAATATTTATTTCCCAGTAGCCGACACTCAGGAGACATTTAACTATTGTTCATAAAATAAAATCAGTGTCCCTCCTGTGTTCAGCAGCATCAAACAGATTATCTGCATATATAACTTTGCTGGGAGGCGAGAGTGTCGTCAGCTGGAAGTACAGTGTGGGGAACATTGGCTTACTTTCAATCTTTAATTTCAAAACACGGTAACTAGGCATTTAAAAACATTGTACGTAAGACAAAGGGCCACTGTATGGCAGCTCCATGCCAGCCACAGGGCTAGTTAGATGTTTTTCTTATATTATCTACAATCTCAGATCCACACTAACCCCATGTTACAAAGAGGTGACTTTCTCAAGTGCAGAAGCTGGCATTGGGATCCAGATATAACTGGCCTCAAAGACCCTCCTTTTTCCATTACAACTGCATGCTGAAGTCTTCCCAGAAGGAACAAGAATAACATTATATAATGTAAAGCTGATATAAAAGATGCTAAGCATTTGTCCTGCCTCATGTACCAAGTTGAAATAAGCAGGGTGAGGCTGACAGAGCAAATGAAAAACATCACTTAAGATCATTTTTTTCCTGCTAAACTCTGTTGTACACTATGCAAATATGATTGCAAAAGTGGAACATTATCAACACTTTAATGCTAGTTATCTTTCAAAGATGATACTCAGAGTAATCAACATAAACTTAGTATACTGTATCCTAAATAATAAAAATGTTGCCTTGCATCATTCTGATATCCTCAGTACGACCTAGAAAGCCGATCGGAATGATATATAGTGATAATAGCATTCTGCATTTAAACAGCATCCTAACAGTCACAGCGTTTGGCCACCTGGGTTGGGGCGGAAAAGGGAGGTTGGGAAATTAAGGACTTAGCAGCCCGTTTGGGGACACATTGCCCGGGGAAATTTTTGGGGTGGCAGGCTGTAAATCAGGATGAATGTATTTCTGGATGATAATCCTGTTTCCAGTCTCCCCTAAAGCTGGGCTGGTAAGGCAAGACGCCCTGCTTGGCAAAGATGTTCCCTGGTTTTTGGTGCCTGGGCAGATACCCTGAGTTGATAGTAAACAACAGAACACAAGGGATAGAAAAAGCAGGAAGAAATTTTTTTCTAAATGATGGGAACTTCATTTTTGTGGGATTTGCTTCTCTGTTTAATATATATATTTTTTCTTTGAAATGATGGAGCTGCCGGGGGACAGGAAAAGATGGCGTTCATTACAAATTCCTTACTAGTCATTTGTCTACAACTAGAAGATTAGCAAGAGAGTTCCCTGTCCAGTAAAGGAGCCAGCACGCTGGCAAAACGCTATGTGGTGTGGGACTGCTGGCCTGGGAGGCAGGAGGCCTGGATTCTAGTTCTAGGTTTGCCACAGACAGAAACTTTGGGCTAAATTATTCCCTCCCAGGTAAATGAAGAGTGGAGGGGTTCTTTCTGCCTACTCTGTTGCTCCACCTTCCTCTTTGTTCTGTTTCCTGCTCCCCCTTCATGAGGATCCCTCCGGACTCCTCAGCCAATCTGCTTGTAGGGCAAGATCTCGACTCAGCAACTGGCACCTGACTATGTTTACTCTCTTAAGGGAATTTTTAAAAGGCCGGACCATCAGTTAACATTTTGAGAACCCCTAAGCAGATGAGCCATGGATGTTTGGGGGAGACAGCGGATGCCTTCTGGGCAATGCTGAAACGGTGCTGGTTTTGTGTGGCTCCTTGGCCCCTTCTGCTGCAGACGGGACACCCTGTGAGAGAACAAGCATGGGTCTCAGAGCCCAGACAGATGAGAATCCACATCCCAGCTCCAGGCCCTACCTCCTCGGTGATTTGGGCCAGTTTTCCATGTGCAGTATGGGGACAATGATAGTCTCGACACCATAGGGCTGTCGTTTACTGAGAGAACACCCAGTGAATCCCAATTTTGTGTTTCTCCATCTTTCTGCCTCTTCTCTAAAGGATGGACAAAAGAGAGCTACTCGAGAGGCTGAGGCAGGGAGAATTGCTTGAATCCGGGAGGCGGAGGTTGCAATGAGCCGAGATCGCGCCACTGCACTCCAGCCTGGGCGACAGAGCAAGACTCCATCTCAAACAAAAAAAAGAAAAAGAAAAAAAAAAATTGGTGGACCAAGGTGAGCCTGAGGACTGCAGCTCCTGTCAGTGGTTCCCAGGCCCCAGAAGAAGAGCCGGCAGGGGCCAGCAGTGAACTGCCATGCTCCATGCCGTTCTCCAGCCTGTGTGGTCCATGGCTGGCCCCAGCCTGAGCCAGAAGGAAGCTCGGGGAAAGATTATTTCATATCGATCCCATCTTTGACCCACCATATGACTGAACAAGCATTGTCAGAACAGCACATAAGGAAATGGGAAGGCACTGCTACCGCTCCTTTCAGAATTGCAGGAGGAGCTTTTAAAATCCTGAGGCAGGGTTTTAGAAACTCCTACAGAAATGGAGCTTGAACAGGAGCGGGGGACATTGACTTTCTCAGCTGATTGGCGGTCTTGACCCCACTGTGTGTGTGGTGGTGGGAGACCAGAGAGAATCTTAGAGCTGGCAGGTGAGGAAATTGAGGTCCAGAGAAGTGAAGTATCTTCCTAGCCCAAGGCCGCAGAGTTATTGATTAGGAAGCTAGAAATCAAAAACAAAAGCACTGCACGACCTCGCAGGAAGCCAGAGGAAGGGGCCGGTGAGAAGAGGTAGAGTTTTATGCTGAGGTAACTTGGAGAGTCTGTTGCCTTTCTTTTTCACCCAGCCTTAGCCCGGCCCTGCTAGAACCCCAAACGTTTAGAGCTTCCCTTGAAGAGAGGTAATAGTTACACCTATGTTAGAGTCATTGTCAGAATACAATGACACAGTGCATAAAGAAATACTTAACACAGTGCCATGTCCTGGGACGTGCTCAACAAATATTAGCTGAAGATATTTTTTACCTTAAAAAAAAAAAAAGAAAGAAAGAAAGAAAAGAAAAAGGCAGCCATTGGCAAATAAAGGCTGTTAGTATCATTGGCTTTATTCTTGATAAAAGCCAGAGAAGTTCCCTGATGTTTTGTGGGTGATGGTTTAGCAGAAGAGGCTGATTGTCATCATGTTTTCCAAAGGTCTAAGAAACTCTCTTTCTTTTTGGGGACCTGATCCTTAAAGTTAATGTCTGTTTTCAAGGAAGTACTCCCCGCAGTAGCCACTTTATCATCATTCCATTGCTGGTACAATGTATTAGCATGAACCATTACAAGAAGAAAAAGAGAAGAATTTAGATATACATGTGAAATTCTTTGGAGATGTCTGGGAGAGACAAGATGAAATTAAGAGCTTGTTTGATGTGATGGAACAACACAGGCTGAATGAGAGAAAGTTCCAGTTTTTAACATCCTAAGGGACAGAATGTCAAAAAAATACTTATGAGGCTTCTGAAAAATAGGGTCCAAAACCCTTCATTTCTGGCAATAAGAAGCCTGACAACCTCCTGGAAATTAGTAGCTAAAAATTTTAGACAAGATATTAGAGTATCATTTTAATTGCCTCATAGAGCTTAAAGGAAATAAATATAGCTAGGTCAGAAAGAAAATCTAGCTATATGCTGTTTATAAGAGATTCATCAAAAACATGAAACAAAAATGATGGAAAAGTAATGATAAGTAAACACTAATCAAAAGAAAGCTGATACAGTTTGCTAATGTTAGATAAAATAGACTGGAAGACAATAAACATTATTGGTGACAAAGATGGGCTGTATATAATAAACAATGAAAAAGGAAAACTACTTAGGAGAACAACTCTAAACTTGTATGCCCCTAGAAACATAGCTTCAAAATAGAAAAGCAAAAAAAAGAAGCAACATTGGAGAGAAAATGACAAATTGGAAAAGATATAAAAGATTGGAACAACACAACTATCAAACGTACTCTAACAGACACATTTGGAATTTTTCTTCTCAATAATTAAAACAATCACATTTTTTTGAGCATATGTGGGACATTTATAAAACTTGATCGTGTTCTAGCCCACTAAAGTAGTCTCAACAAATCTGTGATGTCACATCATACAAACCGTGTCATTTGACTACAATATAATTTTGTTAGAAATAATGAACCCTCCCGCCAAATCACATACTTCTCCCCATAAATCTGGGGGTGGAGGGAAAGACATTTCTAAATAACTCATAATTCCAAAAAGAAATTATATTGTAAATTCTTGATTAATTAATTTAATGACTACATTTTAAAACTTTGTGTCATGGAGTTATAGTAACACTCAGAGGAGAACTGACAGTCTTAAAATACTTATATTAGTAAAGAAGAAAGACTAAAGATTGAAGATTTAAGTGTTCAACAAAAGAAGTTAAAAAAAACAAAACAGGTTAAGCCTAAAAAGAAAAAAAAAAAAAAGAGAAGGAGAAATAGAAAGGTAGGAAGAAAAAAAGGGGAAAAGATGGTGAGATTTCGATCCTAATACCACCTGAAAAAGACCATAGCTGCTTTATTGATGAGGAGAAACATCCTCCACTGCAAGTATCTTTCCCTCTCAGCTGATTGTTGTCTTTCCTCTGAGGGCCCTTCTCACTGACTCTGTGTTCTCTTTGCAGGGGACTAGCTTGGTGTGTTCTTCCTCTCTGCAGCCTTCACATCTAGCCCAGGTGCTCTGCAATTTTACTGAATGACTTTTCTCCTTCCGTAGCTATTTGTGTATTTTGCCCTTTATGCTAGATTGTAAAGTCTTTGAGGTAGAAACGGTATCTTTCTCATCTCTGCTCCCCCACAACATGTAAGCCAGGACCTCATGCAAAATACCGACCTGGCATCTAGATGTGTTTGAAGTGGAATTGAGTTTGTAGACAGAGCTTCGGCTTATAGGCAGAGGAGGACATGGGAGAAGGAGAGTGGAAGTGATTTCGGACTCTCCCAGACTTGGGAATCTGGTGATCGTTCGGAATAAGCTACCTTCAGCGGCAAGGAGGGCTTTCCTGATGTGTGGGCCATGATTTTGTGGCTAAGAAACTAAAGAAAAAAGAAAGAATAACTGAAAGAAAAATTTCTTAAGCCCTTCTTTGGAGAGGAAACACATCCCTTCAGCTGCTGGTTTTGTAGAGGCACCTACTCTATTTCTGAGTTCTGAGTCCTGTCTGGTAGCCCTGGCTGAGGTGTGGTTAGGGGTAGGGTAGGTGATTTTGGAGTTGGGTGCTAATCTGGGCTGAAGTTCCCCCACTACATTTTTCTTTTTTTGTGGTAAAATATACATGACATTTGCCATCCTAACCTTTTTAAATTGTATAATTCAGTGGCCTTAAATATACTCACATGTGGTGCAACCACCACCACCATCCATTTCCAGAACATTTTTTTATCATCCCAAACAGAAACCCTATCCCCACTGCTTTTTTTTTTTTTTTTTTTTTTTTTTTTTTTTTTTTTTTGACTATGCAACTTTGGTCAAGTTGCCAGTTTCTTCATCTGTAAATCAGGGTTAATCATATTATGTACTGAATAGGATTATTGTCAGGATTAAATGACGTAATGCATGAAAACTGCTTAACATAGTGCCTGGCACTGTGTTTTATTGACTATGCACTGAATAAATGTTAATATAGGAAATGGCAAGAGGAACGAGAATTTAAATCATTTAGAGCCAGCAGAGGGACACAGTAAATTTTTTCCCAACTCTGAATGATTTGAACTAATGATTAGTTCCTGGAACGCATGCTGGGCAGTTTTGATGGGGCTTGACTGGAACTATAACTGTTGGCAAATAACCTCTCCAGAGCTGAAAGGTGTGGGGCTGGAGGAGGTTATTTCTAAAATCCTTCCACCACCAGTGTCACATCTAGCATGTCAGGGAAACGCAAGATAATGCTTGAGTGAGTGAATGAGTGAATGCCTACGTATACATTTCAGTGCTTGAAGGGAGGATGGAGATCATTTTCTTTTAGTCGTCAGTTTGTCAGTGAGAAGGCTGAGACCCAAATAAGTAGAGTGACTTATTCAAGATCACATAATTAGGGGTAGAGCTGGTTTAAAAAGCCAAGATTCCTGAACATATTGTGCAATCTTAACTTGAAAGAGAACCCAGAGAAATGGGAGAAAAACTGGAGAAAACCTCAAAAGCTCACGCAGTTGCTAACTGAGAGTCAAGGTCTCCAATGTTCAATGTCATTTTCCCTTCTCTGACTGCACATCTGATCCAAAGTGTTGCAGATAATTGCTTTTTGTTAAGGAAAGAACATCCCCTTCTAGTTTAGGAGCAATGGTGATTCCAGTAAGGAAGATCATGGAAAATAACTGTTTTAAAACCATAATTCTTAGGGAAACCAGAAATTTTTAAGAGACCTCAAATAGCTTGCACTGTTTAACCTTACCTAGGCTCAGTCTGCCTCCTGGTCAGGTATGCATAGTAATACCTCGCCAAGCATGGCGAGCTTTAAATAACATAAAGAACGTGACAGTGGCTTGCACACAACCTGGCATATGGGTGGCGTTCAGCAAATACTTGTTGCAAGAAAAGGAGGATATCATTGATGAAACACACTCTCCAGCCCTATCAACAGCCCACTTGACTCTGCTGGGAAGACTTGCTGGTGCCGTATACACTTTGTTTGCAACGTGACCTGGAGAATAACCTCGGGGGAGGAGGTAGCCATTAGGATGGAGCAATTTATAGCAAACACGTGCTGCTGTTTTGCTGCGGCACCCCAGGTTGCAGTTAGTCAGAAATGGCTTCCCATGTTTACTGGAAACGTCGAGATGTGTCTCAGTGACACTAATGCTGCAAATGCAGGTTTCAGTCTCATACACGGGGACACAGGTCACTTGGCACACAGGCAGTCACTGCTCACCCATGTAGAGCAATAGGAAGAATCCTGTACCAGGAATCGGAGCACTGGGTTCTAGAGGTGGCCCCTTACAAGCTTTGTAATCTCACGGCTTTACCTCTCTGAACCTCAGAATCCTCTTCTGTGAAACAAGGGGGTTGAATACATGATTTCTGACCCCTTCCCGCTTGAAAACACCATGATCTGTTTAGTTATTGCACTCACAGCTTTGCAAGTATTGCTGCTCAGTGAAAATGTAAGTGCCATACATGTGTACCATCACACACACACACACACACACACACACACACCCTTCTAGACCCAGATTCTCCACTCAGGGAAATAGCATGAAAGAAAACCTGATGCCCCAGTGAATAGCCATTTTACTCACCACCTTTAGAATGACATAGCCCAGCTGCTTCTGGGCTAGAACCTCATCCTCCTTGTGACTCGATGCTTCTGCTGCCAAATGAGGTAGGAATGGTGCAATCTGATTTCCACCCCCTAGAGCAACTGCTGCTGCGGCGCTGCGGCCGCCCCTGCCTTTTCTACCATGGATGCTGCATCAGCACAGAAATGCTGAGCACAGCACATTTCTGAGCTTTGGGAGGCAGACCGGATTGCTGCAGAGGGAAATGGGTTTCCATTCTTCTCATGACTAGTTCCACACAGTGGGTACTAGTGGTGGGGGGAAATTTACTTTTAAACATTGCAAGCCCCAAAGGGATGAATGTGAGAAACCTTGGCTTTTGCCCAGATCAGAGCCCTTTTTGCAGTCAGATTGAATCGCTTGGGATTCTGATCTCTCTTCCTGCTCCAGACCTGCATAGTAAGGCAACATTTCTAAGTGTTTGTTGATGGTGATGATGACAGGGTCTTTAAAGCATCCTGGGGCAAATGCCTGCTTTTCTCTTAAAGGGTGACATTTCTGCAGGCTTCTAGGGTTCAGAGCGACATCATTCAGGGGTGATAGAATGAGCTATTCTTTGTGGTGCTGGCTTTCCTGGCGTAATCCATTTGGAGTAGAACAGGACAGAGCCTAGGACTCATTAGCTTTGGGGGAGGAGTTTGTGTTTTAGTTTCCACCGATGTCTCCCTGAATTGCTCACTCAGCTTCTGGGGTACCAGTTCTATTGGCTAGTCTTCGCTTCCACATAAATCCTGTAGCCGATGGTCTCCGAGCATTTTTGCCACCCTTAGGTTCAGTTTTCTCATCTGCAAAATAATATGACTCACGGTGTGATTATAACCCGGACATCCTGCATATGTACCCCAGAACTTAAAATAAAAATATAAATTAGAAAAAGAATTGTTTAGATGACTTATGACAATGCTCTCTAAATCTTTTTATGATCCCCATTGGTAAAAATTTTACTCTGCCCCCCAATGTATGTATATTTATATATTTGTAAATTATATAATGCACTTATACCATTAGCCAACTATCTCAAGTCTTAATATACATTTAGGGTAAGGTTCATTATTAATAATAGTAGATATTAAATCACATTTTTAACCATGTGATAATTTAAAAAATTTTTGGCCAACTTCATATTGGATCTGAATAAGCCATCATTGTAATCTTGTAATGTGGTTGCAAAAAGCTCTAACCAGGAGTAGACCTGTCAGTTCTACCTTGTCAGGTTGCTCGTGTTATTAGTATTCACTTTCATTAGGGATTTCTTTGCGGGAATCTTTCTAAGCCAAGCATCCTCTTTGTGGGGGGTGAGTTTAATTAAAACCAGTATGTATAATCTGGAACTTCGTTTACCCCTCTCACATTGTGGAACTCTTGCTCTTCCCTCAGCATAATGTGTTTCCTGGAAGTGACACTTGGGCTACTGACACACAGACAAAAAAAGTCATCAGTGTCAACCCACATATTGAATATTAATAAAACTCCCTTTCTGATATTTTAGATTATAGGGAGGCTCTGATATTTTCCTTCCTGCATTTCCATGGATGGTTCTGCATATCTCCTGGGGTAGCTGCACCTTTTTTTTTGTTTTTTTTCAAAACCACTGAGTTAATGGATATAAACATGCTTTGTAAGTTGCCAAAATGGACTAAACCAAAGTGAGGATGCTGATATCTGGAATAATTTCTTCATGTGTAGAGCTGTACTCACCTACAGCTCTAAAGACACTTTCAGGAAGGATAGATCTCATTGGTGCTCACAATAAGAATTGGCCCAATAGGCCAGGTGCGGTGGCTCATGCCTGTAATCCCAGCACTTTGGGAGGCTGAGGCAGGCAGATCACCTGAGGTCAGGAGTTCGAGACCAGCCCAGCCTATAATGGTAAAATCCCATCTCTACTAAAAATACAAAATTAACCGGGCGTGGTGGCACGTGCCTCTAATCCCAGCTACTCTGGAGGCTGAGGCAGGAGAATCACTTGAACCCAGGAGGCAGAGGAAGGAGAATCGCTTGAACCCAGGAGACGGAGGTTGCAGTGAGTCGAGACTGTGCCATTGCACTCCAACCTGGGCAAAAAGAGCAAAACTCCATCTCAAAAACCAAACAAAACATTACAAAACAAAACCAAAAAACACAAAAGAATAGGCCTGATTATTCCTAGTTTGTGATTGGAGTCCTGGGCAGGGTAGGCTGGTCACATGGTCATATATAGACATTTCTGACTCCAGCGATGCCCCCTGCATGACTGCTAGAAACATCTCAAATGCAGATCCCCATTCCTCATTCTCCAGATTGGAGACCCAGGAGAAGGATGCCTTCTGGGGTTTAGTATGACCATAGGATTATAAACAGGAACAATGAAAAATGCTTCCACATTGTATTCTCAGAGGGCTTTGCTGAGTTACAGAGAGCCAGAACTATCAAAACAGTTCTAGGAGTTTAGATGGAAGACTCAGAAGTCCCTCTCTGGATCTTGAAAACATCAGTTCTTTCTTCAACAGCACTTAGGTTACAGTGTTCTGATATGAAATAAATGGGATCAAGTCATATTGGGTATTGAGGCAGAAGAGATGCTGCTTATGATCAGACAGACTTAGGGAGAGAGAGAGACAGAATATTCATAAATTATGACTTAGGCCAGGCTTCCTAGGGCGAGTCTCTGTAGCTCACCCTGGGATGACATTCACGGGGGTGGTGGGGACACAGACTTGAAGTCATTGTGCCCTGCAGATTTTCCTGGAGAAATCTAGAACCCCAGCTTTCTCTGGAATAGAGTGATAGTCTCTAAAGGACTCTTTGATAGTTTTCTGGGTCACTCTAAGGGCAATCAAGAAAGACCCCCATCCAGATAACAGCCTGGCTTGACCGCTGGAGGTAGTGATTATCTCTGGAGTAAATTTGGCTCCAGAAAGAATAATAGGGTAGAAGAAGCTCAAGGAGTATGTGTTCTCCACCTCCAAAAAGAGGAATTAAAACAGGAAGAGATCATTTTAACCATATATTCCCTGAAAAATAAACGGCACTTTAGGGCCTTCTTTCTTAGTATGTTCTCTGATAATAGCAGAACTGTTGTTGGGCGCATGCTGCCTAGCAAGACTACAGTTCCCAGCTTACCTTGCTATTAAGTGTAGTCATGTGACTGAGTTCTTGTCAATGGAATCCAAACCATTTCCAGGTCTGTTTATTAATAGAGTAGTGTGTTTTTATCGTGCTGTATTTCTCATTCCCATGGCATAAACCTAGACATGATGATGACCAGCTTCGGACATGTGGATAATGATGATTCTTAAGGGATGGTTGAACAGTGATTAGATCATTGAATCACTATGTGGAGCAAAGCTGCTGTCCTATCTCCAACCCCAAACCTGGACTACTGTAGTTGATACTGTGGTAGGGCTTCCCAGGTCTTCCCCTTTAGTCCTGAAGCACTCATTCTCCCAGATTCTGGGAGCATTAGCACCTGATGGGTCACACTTGAATTCATCTTTAGGAATTGCTCTTGGCCAAAGTGAGCTGCGTCACCAGAATTTGCACTCCCTCCCCCAGGAGCATCCCACATCCAATGATTGGACAGTGCTAAGTTAAATTGGACATGCCTCAGTTTTAGACAACTCTAAAGGGACATCAGAGCCCCATGGGGCATTGGCTGAAGCTTCTGTTGCAACTGCAACAATCTCTCTGCCCAGTTGCTGCTCCAGGGAGTACTCCCCAGTAAACCTCTAGCATGCAAGCCTCCTAATTAATTTATTTCCTGGACAATCCAAACCAATATGCTACTCATATTGTGATTGTTACATTAATGTGGGAAAAAAACCCTTATTTATTTATTAGGTCTCCACAGTGTTGTGTTTATTTCTTACAGCACCTCAAACTTTACCTTCTTTCAATTATTGAGTAGTGAGAAACAAAGTGACCTGTGGATCAGATTTGACTCCTTGTTCTGTTTCATCAGGAACTCATTTTTTTTTTCACTTTGAACTTCACCTCTCTTGGCCTTAATCTTATTTGTGAAATGAAGATGTTGGATTAGATAATTTTAAAGGTCTCATCCAACTTTAATAATCTGTGGTTATCTTCTTTTTAAAAAGTATTTCTTCATGAGGATGGAGAGATACACAGTGACAGTTGTATTCCTTAAAAATTTCCACCCAAGCAAAAGATTGGAATGTGACCCTCCATCGTGACCTCTCTTTTGCTTCTACTCATCCCTTCTCCTTACCTTCTGCCTGCACCACCTGTCCTCTGTTTCTCTCTGATGCATCTCGTCCACTAGCCAGAGAGGAGGTCCAGAAAACCTCAGTCGTTTCTTTGAGCTCAGCTGCTTCTGTATGCTTCCAGCTGAAATTCCATCTGGAGCTAATGTTGTAGGCCAATTCCTCCTGTGAAAGCTGCCCTTTTTCCATTGCACCTCTCCGCCCCATACCCCAAGGGTTGCTAGGGCAGAACTGGCCACTGAGGATGAACATTGTACTTTTTCTTCCCCAAGTCAGAACTCTTTTGCAATCAAAAGGCTCTTGATACATGTCCCTGAGAACATGATGCTATGCCAGGCACTGTAACTAGCTAGGGGGACCTGGCCCTGCCTTCACTGCACTTACATACAAGCTTGGGCATTGTCACTTGAACAATCAGAAATGGTTAACTTTTTATTTAATAGCGCTTTGCAGTTTATAAAGTATGTTTTTTTATTACCTCAATTCATCTCTATGGAAACTCGATATTATTATTATTCTCATTTTACAGATAAAGAAAAATAAGTGAAAATGACTGTCCTAAGATCACATCCTAGTTGGCAGAATTAGGATTGGAACCTAGGTCTTCTAACCTCAAAACTTGTACTTTTTTTCTTTCCCCTTTTGCTAACCTAGTAAATTCCTTCTCAAGATTTGTGCCTAGGTCCTCTAGGCAGGTCACTGGACTCCTATGAAACTTGGCTTATGTCTTGGTGGGTAAGTTATTAGTTTGCAATCCACCATTCATTCCCCCAACTAAGTTGGGAATGCCTTGAGAACAGAGATTGTGTCTTGGTCATTCTTGTGTTTCACTTGAATAACTAAATATTCTTGGTTGACAGTAAATTAAATGTGTTTTCTCCCTATAATACCAAAACCCTTTACATTGTGCAATGTTGAGAGTAATGAACATTGGTCATGTGTATGGACAATAGGAAGCTGCCCATGGGTGTGGCATTATAAGCCTTGAGAAATATCTTTTTATTGCCTTCAAAATACATTTCCCAAGTGGCAGTATAACTTTTCATTCCATGGCACACAAGGGTTTTCATTTTTTCCTTTTCTTTTTTCTAGAGACAGGGTCTTGCTCTGTCACCCAGGCTAGAGTGGTGAGGCGTAATCATAGCTCACTGCAGCCTCAAACTCCTGGGCTCAAGTGATTCTCCCATCTGATCCTCCCAAGTAGCTAGGACCACAGGCATGTACCACCAAGCCTGGCTAATTTTTGTATTATTTTTTTTTTTTTTGTAGAGATGGGGTTTTGCCATGTTGCCTGGGCTGGTCTTGAACTCCTGAGTTCAAGTGATCCTCCCGCCTCGATCTCCCAAAGTGCTGGAATTACAGGCGTGACCCATTGCACCTGGCTGAATGTAAGGTTTTAAACAGAGGCCCACACTGACTTAAATTCTCTCTGGTTTATAAAAGATGTCTCCCAGATCCTCTTCCAAGAGGAGGTTGGAAGCGCGATGTGGAAGAGGCCCAGTGTAAGAGAGCAGCATTTGAGATGGGGAAAGGAAGATCCACTGAGAGGGAAAATGGGACTAGAAAAGTGGATTTTTGGAATGTTATTGGCAAATTATCTGACCTGGCAGTTTGGCTGGTACAGTTCTTGAAGCTTCAAAAATTTTTCTACGCCTTCAAGAAGCTGGTGTCAGTGGTGGGAGTAAAGCTAGAGGTAGAGATTTAGGCACTTTGTCCCAATTCTGCCTTTTAAGCAGCTGAATTCCAGGCTTAGGGATTGCTATGACCTTGAAGCTAAATCAGAGGCAGAGCATGGAGCAGCCTGGAAAGGTCCTTGATGCCTCTGCGTGTTCCAGGCATCAGGCTGTGCTGCTTCAGTACCGAAGACAGCGCCCAGAGGGTCCCCTTGGAGACAAAGCTGGGACCTCTGCCTGCCGCTGTTTAGACTGGGAAGTTCTGAATGTTTGATTCAATGTCCTTGGCAAGCTGCGCTGATGATTGAAACTCGGGGCCTTAAGGAAGGCTCAGCACCCAGGGGTGTAATTCAGATTCCTGTGGGTTTTCCTCCAGGCTTGGAATCATTTCCCTTTTGTGTATCCTTTGGGTTTTAAGGCTCCCTTTTCCTTTTCAAGCAGCCTGCGTCACTCCTACAAGAAGGAGGATAAAATCCTGTAGCATCTCTTTCTACTCCTCATAACTGATCTCATTCCCTTACGTCTAAGTAACTGTTTATTTCCATGGACCCCTGGCCCTCTGATTTCCATGTGAGAGCTGGCTACATAGCTCTGGATTGAAGGGAAGGCATGGCAGCCCACTAAAGTATAATTGGCAGAGAATAGGATTCCAGTTTCTTTTCCATTTTCCAGGCAGTATGTGGACCTTTCGGTAGGACTCATTTGGAGACGTGGTGCCTTAGCTCAATGGGATGTTCCTCCTAGTAGGAAAGTCAAGCTCAATTTCAGATCAAGGTGGAAGATAGCCTCTACAACCCTTCAGGACCTCAGAGATGCCACACATTGTGCAAGAAAGACAAGTTGATGTTCTACCTCTATGAAAGGCCATTCTGGGTATAGGTTGAGTTATTCACCAACTGTGTAATCTTGAGTGTGTTATTTAACTTCCTTGAGTGTCAGTTTCCTCAACTACAAAGGAGGATAACAACAAATACCTAAGTTATATGAAATTAATAGGATCATGTATGGGAAGTTGTTTTGTTAACTGTAAAGTAAGCCATAATAATTAATAATAATCGTTCCTACAAAGTCTTTGATGGGAAGGAATATGCATTTCTGTCTTTTAATCACTGTGGGCTAGAAAAATGTCAAATCATGCCCATCACGGAGTCTGCAGATAGTGATGTCAGGCCACTTCCAAGGGAAACTTGTCATCCTACTTTGAGTTGGCTATTGTCTGTGATTGGCTTTGGTCCATTCCATATTCAGAAAAAAAGTTTACTTCCTCCATTAACTTAATAAGCCAGAGACACTCACACTGACACCATTGGTTTATCAGGCAGTCACAGTGTTGCTGGAAACAGCCAGTGACACATCCCCTCCTCGCCATTCCCCATGGGCAGGGAGAGAGCTCAGGACCTTGCAGAAAGCCTGTGGGTCTGTATGAGTAATTGTCATGTGCTTCCACCCATCCCCCAGCTCCCTTCATGTCACTTCCACTCATTGCTGTCACATCTTTGGGATGATTTGACTTTCCTTTAGCATTCTTAAGACAGACTGCCTTGTGTTGCCTCGAAAGGAGGGTAAGCCATATCATTACTCAGTCTGAGGACAATGCAATTCTTGCCTATATGCTCCTACAGGCTTTTAATCGCTCAGTAGTCATTCCGTTGTGTCCTAGCATGGTTTGTGCAATGATCACTCTATTTCCCCCCTCTTTTTTTTTTAACACTACCCCAATCTTGTTCATGTATCCTCCATTCCCTATGTAACCATCTGCCTGTGGAGAGCTGACCTCACCCTCAGCTCCAGAGTGGTTTTGACTGGGGAAAGGGTATATTTCCCCTTGGCTGGTGGTTAGTACTGCAAGGTCTCAGGAAAAGGCTTTCTTGCCTCTAAAGGATGATGAAGGGTCTGGATGAGATGCTAAGAATTATTCCTGCCATTCTATTATTAAAGCCAACTCTGAGGATGACAGGGAAGAGAGATGAAAAGAACCCGAGTCCTTGGTGACACTGCCAAGCCACCAAATCAATCAATTCTGAAAACCTGCATTTCTACTGGCCTTCCTGTTATGTGAGATAATAAAGTTCTTTATTGATTGAACAGGGGTTTCTGTTACTTGCAGCTAAAAGCATTCTGATAGACTCAGTTGCTTGTCAGGAGATGGGTCTAGGTCATTTGTCAGAGATACAAAGCAAATTTGACCTGCTATTGAACCCCACAAGTAGTACCCCAAAATAATCTATGGTGCTTCTTCAACCAACAGCATTTTGAAAACTCACTCCTGCCATTCTTAGCCACTTGTGTCAGACGACATTCGGTGGCAGTAGGTTGAGGACATAGTCTGCCAGTTTGTGGATTCTATTAGGTGTTCGGATTCCTTCTTAATCATTGTTCTATTTCCTCTAGGTGCCAAGCCTCATTTTATAACTTAATTGCTTGATTTGTGTTGTTTTCTTTGCTTTGGTAGGAAGGATGTCCTGTAGTGCTGTTGAACAAAGGTCCTACCGGGGAAGGAGATCTTTGGCAAGTATTAGGTTGGTGCAAAAAGTAATTGTGGTTTTTGCCATTAAAAGCAATTATTTTTTGTGCCAACTTAATAGAAGGACTCAAAACTCCTTGGAATCCAGTTTTGAAGCCCAAGATCCTGTGTATAAAGAGTTCCTTGGGGCGACATTTATTAGTCTTCCTGCAAGGAGCATTTTGAGAGGATATCATGTTTACCGTTCAATGCAAGGCTCTTTAACTTATGACCTCTCAGCTGGAACAATAATTTCCTCCTCTTGACTCTGGGGTATTCCCTGCTTCACACGAGTGACAGACAATGGAGGAAGCCATGTTTAGAGACTGCTTGATTCCTCACACCTGTAGATAGGTGATTGATACACAACTAGATAGAAACTAGAAAATAAATGACAGATGGGGAAACTGAGGAACAAAAGAGGCTATAAGGAGATTAATTCCATATTTCAAATAGATCCAATAATAACATACAGCCCAGAAATAATGCGAAGCACTTCCCACGTGCAAGTTTTTGTGGGACAGATACTTTCCTTCTCCTTCAGGGTTGGGGAAGTCCATGATATAAACAAGAACAAAGTTACTTTTAACGATGAAACTACCACGCCCGGCCTGCTCAGGGATTTTAACTCAGGCCTGTTGGGCACCAAAGGATTTAAGTGTGAAAACTTACAGCTCCTGAATTATTAGAATGTTACTTAGCTCTCCAAGCCCTACCAGTTTCAGAGTGATTCTGACAACAGGTAAGTAGAGCGTTTAGTCTAAACATATGAATAAAGTATTGGATGAATTCTTATTAAATAGTGTCTAGGCTGGGCGCGGTGGCTTATGCCTGTAATCCCAGCACTTTGGGAGGCTGAGGTGGATGGATCACCTGATGTCAGGAGTTTGAAACCAGCCTGGCCAACATGGTGGACCCCATCTCTACTTAAAATACAAAAATTAGCTGGGCGTTGTGGCACATGCCTGTAATCCCAGCTACTCAGGAGGCTAAGGCAGGAGAATCACTTGAACCTGGGAGGCAGAGGTTGCAGTGAGCTGAGATCGTGCCCCTCCCTCCAGCCTGGGCGACAGAGCAAGACTCTGTTTCAAAAAATAATAAGAAAATAAATAAATAAATAAATAAATAAATAGTGTCTAATGTGCTCAATTTTTGAGTGTACTGATTGTGCTAGGATGTTCTAGAATTGCACCCCCAGGCCATTTCTTTCTTTTTAATTTATATGCTGCCAAAGGCTGGGACTACTGGAAATTTCAAATGAATTTTCCTCTGCAGTTTGGGCTAAGAGCTGGGAGTGCTAATTCACAGATGCCTAAACAAACACCGTTTGACATCCTTGGCCTTACCTACAAAATGGGAAGCTGATTACTAAAAAGCGTGCTCCATAAGCAAGAGCTCTGTCTCTTCTCCTTTCATCTTTGAGTGGTCTGGCCAAGTTGGAAATTGGTACGTGTCTCTGTTTCAGAACTCCCAACAGATCCCTCTGTATTGAGAACTGGTCAAAGTGATGTAAACCATAGTTTCTCAGTATAAAAACGTGGTAAATTTGAGACATGGAATTCAAAGCTGAATGTTAAAAACATTTGAAATACAAGTACTAGAATATCAACACACAAAGCAAAGAGTTGGAGTCCTCCAGTACCTTATTTTAAGTAATCTAGGACAGAGAACCAGAGAGTGTTGGATTTAAAATGGGCCTGTCCAGACTGTTCTCAGCCCTGAGTTTGAGGAAATATTAAATAACTTGCTAAAATCACACAGCTATTCAATGCAAGGAGAGCTGAGCTTTAAACCCAAGTCTGTCTGATTCCAAAGGGCGTTTTCTTTTCACTGTATCATTGTGCTAAGAGCAAGCAGCGTCACACAGGGTCTTAGTCCATTTGGGCGGCTGTAACCAATGGAGATGTGACAGATGGGGAAACTGACGAACAGACCATAAGCAGCTTAGCTGAAGAACAGCAGAAATTTATTTCTCACAGTTCTGGAGGCTGTGAAGTCCAAGCTCAAGATAGATTTGGTGTCTGGTGAGGGCCCATTTTCTGGCTCATGGATGGCAACTTCTTCTTGCTGTATCCCTACTGGCAAAAGGGGTGAATGAGCTCTCTGTAGTTTCCTTTATAAGGACACTAATCCCACTCTGAAGACTCCACCCTCGTGACCTAATCACCTCCCAAAGACCCCACCTACTAATGCCATCACCGTGGGGGTTACGATTTCAACAGAAGTTTTGGAGGGACACAGACCACAGTATGGAGAAAATCAAATGAGAGAATGATGAAACAAAGCATACGCTGAGCATCTTATAAGGGGCATGGAAAATGTTCCTCACTGGAGCAGGAAAGGGGGACATGATACCTAGAGGCTGTTTTGAACAGAAACTCCTTCCCTTCCATTCGCTTCATCTCTGTGGGCTCCTGTTTGCCCCTGTGGAAGATGCCAGGTGGGTGTTGGGTAGGAGGATAAATTTAGAACAGGGATGTCCTTCTCAGCTCTAATAGTCTAGAGACCTGGGGGCTTATTTGTTTCTTTCTTTATTTTTTTAGACAAGGTCTTACTCTGTTGCCTCACCTAGAATGCAGTGGAAAGATTCCAGTTCACTGCAACCTCTGCCTCCTGGGTTCAAGCGATTCTCTTACCTCAATCTCCCAAGTAGCTGGGACTACAGGTGCCTGCCACTACACTTGGCTAATTTTTTTGTATTTTTAGTAGAGACGGGGTTTCATCATGTTGGCCAGGCTAGTTTTGAACTCCTAACCTCAAGTGATCTACCTACCTCTGCCTCCCAAAATGTTGGGATTACAGGCATGAGCTACCACACCTAACCCTGTTTCTTGATCTTTTAAACTTGATGGGGCAAACCATGGCTCTCATGTAAATTCCAACTTACCTGTAACAGTGCCAGTGGTGTGATAGCCTTAGCTTTCATGCCAGGCAGGAGAAGAGAAGAGAGGGAGCAGGTTCTGCCACAGGGGTGGAGGCATCAGCCTCACTCCTTGTCTGACCCTACAGAGAACTGTCCCTATCCCCTCTCTGCTCTCCCACTATGATCCTGGGGAGGAGAATGAGATCATGTCTGAAAAGTAAACAGAACTTCTTAGAGCAAGAAGCTGAATAACTTCGAGGCCTGCAAATGCCATCATCTGTCTCTAATTTCTAATCCTCATTCAAAGACCAGATCGAGTTGATCTTTTAAAAGAACTGGTCAGGGTCAGCTCTTTTTTTTTTTTTTTTTTTTTTTTTGAGACGGAGTTTCCCTCTGTTACCCAGGCTGGAATTCAGTGGCGTGGTCTCGGCTCTCGGCTCACTGCAACCTCCGCCTGCCAGGTTCAAGCTGTTCTCCTGCCTCATCCTCCCCAATAGCTGGGATTATAGGTGGCCACCACCTCGCCTGGCTAATTTTTGTATTTTTAGTAGAGACAAGGTTTCACCATGTTGTCCAGGCTGGTCTTGAACTCCTGACCCCAGGTGATCTGCCTGCCTTGGCCTCCCAAAGCGCTGGGATTATAGGTGTGAGCCACCATGTTCAGCCACTGAACTGGTCAGCTCTTGAATCAAAGAGCTGAACCTCTTATTTTTCCTCTTCTGGGCTTTCAAATGGTGATAAGAGCCCCTAATGCCATGGCAACAGAAGCTGTGGAAAACCTAACCCAGAAATGTGGTATGGAAGGGACTCCTGTGGAGTTGGCAGCCTCTGAGGAACAAGAGGGTCATCTCCCTGAAGGCCTTTTTCTCCATTTTGACATTGCCCACTGCAGCTAAGATTTTAAGGAGCAAAAAACGTGGGCTCTGGTGTCACACAGTGCTCAGTGTAAATGCCAGCTTTGATCCTTCCTGGCTTTGTGGTCTCTGAGCCGATGTTGCAGGATTGTTGTCTAGATTATGCCAGAGGATGGATACTTGGAAGTGCTTGGCACATATTAGATGCTCAACACATAGAAATCATTGTGGCCTGTTTTGTTTGTTTGTTTGTTTGTTTTTTCTGAGACAGGGTCTAGCTTTGTTGCCCAGGCTGCAGTTCAGTGGCACAAATGTAATTCACTATACTCTCAACCTCCCAGGCTCAAGTGATCCTCCCACCTACAGGTGTGTGCGCCACACCAGGCTAATTTTTTTTTTTTAAGATGGGGTCTCGCTATATTGCCCAGGCTGGTCTCAAACTCCTGGGTTCAACTGATCCTCCTGCCACACCCTCCCAAGATGCTGGGATTACAGGCGTGAGCTGCTGTCCCTGGCCTTTTTTCTTTTTCTTCCCATCAGATGGGTAATGGGCAGACATCGTAACAAGGTTTGAATGAGACACATCTCACACAATCGCCTGAAAACCCAATCATCATGCTTATGAACCACAAAAGGATCTGGCCTGTTTTAAGGACTGTTTTTTTTTTTTTTTTTTTTATCTCTTGCTGTAAGTTCACTCTGGCAGCCTCTGATGATGAGGTTCGAGGTAGGAGTGAGAATAAGCATCCATATGTCAGGCTTACTTCGAGCTAGAAAGATCCAGGGGAAACCTGCCGGAAATTTTCCTTGTTTATGCGGCTCTTCTCTGCTCAAGATATATTGATAATGGAGGGAAGAGAAAATCTGTAGATGGAGAACTGGGAATCAGAATACCTGGATTCCTACAGCCTTGACTCCCAGAGAGATCCTGGGCCAGTCGTTTCCTCTCGCTGGCTTTGGACTCTGCTCTGTCCTGTGGGTTTAAAAAGTTGAAAGCTCTTTAGAAAAAGCACGTATTAGAGTTTGGATGAGATGACCCTCCTTTGCAAAATATCTTTCTACTTAGCTCCCTGATGACTGCAATTCTATGCCAGTGCCTCCTCCCCTGGAGTCTGGAGTCAAATAAGGGTTTTGTCTGCTTGGACAAATGCAATCACTGATGAATCACTGAGTACATCATGGCTCTGGGAAGGCCGAAAGAGGAAAGACCAGCACTGGGGTGAGAGGAGAAGAGAACACAGACAGCGGAGGCTGCCAGGCCTCAATACAGCTTCCACCTTCCAGCATTTGCCAAGGGCCAGGCCATTGGCCACCGACCGACAAAGTGTCTGTGCACTGGTAGAGAGGGAGAGAGGAACTCAGGAGCTCACTGTGTACCCTTGGGAAGGCCACTCTGTCTCACCAAGTCCTGTGAAATAAGAGTACTGGGCTGTTTCCACTGTGAAACTGACTATGTACCTGCATGGGAGGATGCTGCCCAAGGCATCAGAGAGCCAGGGGGTAGCAGCCAGGAACTCTGCAGTGGAGACTTCCAGAGCCTGCTCAGAGGGAAGGACATAGCTCATGGCTGAGGCGAGGTTCCCTTCGCCTCTCTCGCAAGCCCTTGATGATAGAAAGGAAGAATACCGGACGTGGGTGGTGGCATATGGAGGGAACCCCTCTCACTCTCACTTATAGTATTATTTTATTTTTTCTTTTTCTTTTCTTTTCTTTCTTTCTTTCTTTCTTTTTTTTTTTTTTTTTGAGACAGAGTCTCGCTCTGTCGCCCAGGCTGGAATGCAGTGGCGCGATCTTGGCTCACTGCCACCTCCACCTTCCAGGTTCACGTAATTCTCCTGCCTCAGCCTCCTGAGTAGCACACCACCACACCCGGCTAATTTTTTGTATTTTTAGTAGAGACAGGGTTTCACCTCGTTGTCCAGGCTGGTCTTGAACTCCTGACCTCAGGTGATCCACCTGCTTCGGCCTCCCAAAGTGCTGGAATTACAGGCATGAGCCACCGCACCCGGTCTATTTTATTTTTTCCACAAATAATTATTGCCCACCTACGGCATCATCAGGTACTCGTTCACATCAGTGTGCAAAACACAAAAATCTGTGTCTTTATAAAACGTGTGCTCTAGTGCACAGAGACAGACAATGAAAATAAATGTCAAAATCATGTGTTAATAGTGTCCTATGTGATAAGGACTACAGGAAATGC
Source organism: Pan paniscus (assembly GCF_029289425.2). Lineage (NCBI taxonomy): Eukaryota > Metazoa > Chordata > Mammalia > Primates > Hominidae > Pan > Pan paniscus. Next base: position 26,379,401 of record NC_073256.2, read on the forward strand.
CGAATCGGGGTTGTGATTGTGGGGCTAGGGGCGGGGTGTAATTAACATAGATGACTTTTGAACAAGAATGGGAAAGACCTTGGCTGACCTTATTTAGAATATAACTACACATTAATATTCACAAAATGCCCTTTAATGATGCTATTCATTAGTGCCACTTGTTTGTTAATAATTAATAAACGAACTATTTATCTGTTCATTTTTTTCCCTTTAATAAAGGCTTAAAGGGAGAAAACGTGGAGAGCCTAGGAGACACAAAATGTGCACATAATGTCTCTTTTCCTATAGATGTTCCTGTTTCCCCCCTTATTCCTTCCACGGCCACCTGGGATTTTTCCAGGCGGGCTCTGCCTCCTGTCCCCGCCCCCTCCCGCCTCTGCTCCAGTTCTCCCGAGAGCCTGTCAGTTTCAGTCCGCTGCGGGCAGGCGGAGTGGAACCGCCAGGCAGAGGGGGACGGAAGAGGGAGAAGGAACCCTGCAGCTCTGCATCCGGCCGCGCCCACCCCGGCACGCCTCGCCTCGCCTCGCCTCAGCTCCCTCCACAAAGCGGCACTCGCCTGCAGCGCTGGTTTCCAAAAGTGGTCGGGGCTCTGGCGAAAACGATGCACATGGGGGCAGGAGGCGGGAGGCTCAGGTCCCCTTCCCGATGAACCGGACAACCTCGGGGACAGTCACTCAACTGCAAGTCTTTGCAGTCATCAAATTCGAAATACGGGTGATAATAACATTAACTGTGATACCAGATCCGGGTTCTTGTGAAACTTGAATAAGAAAAATGTTCGAGCCAGAGGGTTGGCTCAAACTTGTAATCCCTCTACTTTGGAAGGCGGAGGCGGAAGGATTACTTGAGGCCAGGAGTTCGAGGCCAGCCTGGGCAAACTAGCAAGACCCTATTTCTACAACAACAACAGCAATAATAATACTAATAAAACAAATTAGCTGGGTGTAGTGGTGCTCACATGTAGTCCCAGCTACTTGGGAGGCTGAGGCAGGAGAATCGCTTGAGCCTAGGCGTTCTAGGCTGCAGTGAGTTATGATCGCACCACTGCACTCCAGCCTGGGTGACAGAGGGAGACCCTGTCTCAAAAAGAAAAGAAAGCAGCAACAACAAAGTAAAAAAAAAAGGAAAAAAAAAAGTATTTGGAAGTGTTTTGCAAAGTGCCGTAATAAAACTCAAGATATGATTCTGGATGCAGGGCAGGAAGTCATGTGCTCCGTTTGGAGGGGCTAGGCAGGAACAGATGCCCTTGTGGCCTCAAGGAGTTTGTGTTTCCACAGCGGGGAGGATAGGTATGCCTTCACCATAGCAATGCACACTGTGGTCCAAACCTCGGTGAAGCTCTATCCTGGCCTGAGGGTTATAATAATCCCTTCTCTGCATTGGGTTTGAGTAATGGAACTGTAAATGAAGCCGGGTACAGTGGCCGATGCTTGTAATCCCAGCACTTTGGGAGGCTGAGGCAGGTGGATCATTTGAGCCTAGGAGTTCCAGATGAGACTGGGCAACAGAGCAAGACCCTGCCTCTACAAAAAATTTAAAAATTAGCTGGGCCTGGTGTGCACTCCTGTAGTTCCAGCTACTTGGGAGGCTGAGGCTGGAGGATCACTTGAGCACAGGAGTTGGAAGCTGCAGTGAGCCATGATTGCACCACTGCACTCCAGTCTGGATGACAGAGCAAGACCCTGTCAAAAAAAAAAAAAAAAAGAAAAAAAGAAAAACAAAAAACCCAAAAAACCAACAAACAAAAAAAACAACTCAACAAAATGGAAAGTTGGTAAACGACTGGACTGAAAAAATACAGTTCAAGGACATATGTACATGTGGGGTGGGACTTCTGTTTCACATATGGAATTTGATGATCTGACAGGCCAGGTAGCACCTAGGATGGTGAGCTTGGAGGGATGAGTCAGAAGGGTTGGGGGTGTGGCCAGGATGGTGGGCAAGTGATTAGGATGCTGGGGGTGTGGTCAGGATGCTGGGGGTGTGATTAGGATGACGGAGGTGTGATTAGGATGATGGAGGTGTGGTTAGGATGTGGGGTGTGATTAGGATGATGGAGGTGTGGTTAGGATGTGGGGTGTGGTTAGGATGATGGGGAACTGGTTAGGATGCTGGGGGTCTGGTTAGGATGATGGAGGTGTGATTAGGATGATGGAGGTGTGGTTAGGATGCTCTGTGAGGGGTGCTCTTCCCACCTGAAGGACCACATTCTCACCGGTGATCCTTACAGATATTGCTGTTCCTTCAAAGCCGTCGGTAAATAAGGTGAATTTTTACATTTTGTTGAGACAGAACAGTTTTTTTTGAGCATGTGCTCTATACCCATTTTCCATTGCTTCATCTGTATTTTTAATTGATTTGTTGGGGCCCTCATTACCTTGTAGATAATACCCCTTTATTGGTTCGCTGCAGTGGTTTTTGCAGTTTGTGGTTTAACTTTGTTTATAATTTTTTTTACACCTTTATTGGGGAATAATTGGTAAACGATAAACCGCACATATTTAAAGTGTTTGATTTTATCAGTTTTGGAATTTGTGTACACCATTGAGATCATCATCACAATCAGAATAACATATATTTTCATCTCCCCCCAGAAGAGTCTTTGAGTCCCTTGGAAGTCCATCCTTTTCTCTACTGATATCTCCAGGCAACAACTGAGCTCCTTTCTGCCATCATAAATTAGTTGACATTTTTTTAGAGTTGTATGGTCACAGAATTATACAGTCTATACTCTTTTTTATCCGACTTCTTCCACTCATCATGATTTTGGATTTCATCCATGTTATTGCACGTATCAAAAGTGTATTCTTGTTGCTGAGCAGAATTCCTTCGTGTGGATGTGCCATGATTTATCCATGCATCCACTGATAAACATTTGGGTTGTTTCCAGGTTGTGACTATTAAAAACTGAGCTGCTGTGAAAATTTTTGTACAAGTCTTTGGATGTCAAGTAGGAATTGGACAGCCAAAGATGAAAGCATAATTTAAGGCAGGGGGACTACATGACCATAGAGAGGTAAAGCCCAGGATACCGACAGGGAACAGTGCTGTAGTGGTCCAGGTAGCTGGGGTTTAGGATATTCATTTGGAGAGCAAGGGAAGAAGAAAGAGCAGGTTGGACTCAGATCTCAGAGGACTTTAGAGTTTATGCTTAAGACTTTGTTTCATCCAATGTGCAATTGGGAGCCATGGAAATTTTCTTTTTTAAGGTGGGAAAGAACAATAAGATTTCAACCCTGTTTGGATTGACTTTCCCTCTATCCGTATTTACTGAATAGTTAAGCTTGATGACCAGTTTGCTTTTACCGTTTGTACTGGGTAACATTTACTTACGCTTTAAGTCAGGAGCCAGCCCGTGGCAGAGTTCCTTTCTTGGAGAAAGGAAGCTCTCTCTCTGGCTCACATCTTTCCCCATTTGTATAATATCATAAACATGTATTACTGTGAACTCTCCTCCTTCCCAGGTATCATTTAGGTACTGGAAAGTATGTATTCCAACAGGGTTTGTAAAATGTAAAAATGGAGTTCTGGTAAATAAATTCTAGCTTCTCACTAACTTCCATTGAAAATGGAAGATATATGAAAATCAGAATGTATTATTGCAGAAAAGTATCACCTTGTGATATGGTTTAGCTGTTTCCCCACTCAAATCTCATCTTGAATTGTAATCCAAAATGCAATCCCCACGTATTCTGGGAGGAATCTGGTGGGAAGTGATTGGATCATGGGGGCACTTTCTCATATGCTCTTCTCATGATAGTGAGTGAGTTCTCACGAGATCTGATGATTTTATAAGGGGCAGTTTGCCCTGCTCACTCTCTCCTCCTGCCGCCTAAAGGAGAAGGTGCCTGCTTCCCCTTCCGTTATGCTTGTAAGTTTCCTGAGGCCTCCTCAGCCATGTGGAACTGTGAGTAAGTGAATTCAACCCCTTTTGTTTATAAATTACCCAGTCTCAGTGTATTAGTCCATTTTCACACTGCTGATGAAGACATACCCAAGACTGGGCAGTTTACAAAAGAAAGAGGTTAAATAAACTTACAATTCCACATGGCTGAGGAGGCCTCACAATTATGGCAGAAGGCGAGGAGCAAGTCGTATCTTACGTGGATGGCTGCAGGCAAAGAGAGAGAGAGAGAGAGAGCTTATGGAGGGGAACTCCTGTTTATAAAACCATCAGATCTCATGAGGCTTATTCACTATCATGAGAACAGCATAAGAAAGACCCATTCCCATGATTCAATTACTTCCCACTAAGTCCCTCCCACAACACGTGGGAATTCAAGATGAGATTTGAGTGGGGACCCAGCCAAACCATGTCACTCAGGGAAGTTCCTTTGTGTGTGTGTGTGTGTGTGTGTGTGTGTGTGTGTGTGTGTGTGTGTGTGTGTGTGATGGCGTCTCACTCTGTCGCCTGGGCTGGAGTGCAGTGGCATGATCTCCGCTCAGCTCACTGCAACCTCTGCCTCCCGGATTCAAGCGATTCTCCTGCCTCTACCTCCCAAGTAGCTGGGATTACAGGCGCCCACCACTACTCCCTGCTAATTTTTTGTATTTTTAGTGGAAATGGGGTTTCACCATGTTGACCAGGCAGGAAGTTCTTTATAGCAGTATGAAAACAGACTAATACACCGTGTAAAAGACATTGTGTGATACTTGGAAGGGACTAGGGTAGGGAGAGGTTCCTGGGACCTGAATAAACAGTTATGTAGTCAGCCTCTCTCCATGGAGGGGCACCGGCAGCTAGAGACAACAGAAAAATCAACACCGTGATCACATTCTCATTTTTGCCGTTGTCTAAACCCAACTAGAAGCCAGAGATCATGGGGTCTCTCCTTGTTGTGATTTATATAAGGAGAAAGTAGGACAGAGAAGGTGAGAACATACCTGGGAGGTGCGTGAACACCAAGACCCATGTCACATCTACACCTGCCCCCACCCTAAACCATGCTCCATCTTTCACCTTGCTTTGTGCTTCTGGGTCACCCTGGCCTGTGGCCTCTAGTTAGGTCTGGCCCACAGGAGGCACCACCAGGAGGAATGTGGCAGGGTGTTTATTCCTCTGGCTTATCCTTGCTGTATTGCTGCACCCCATGGCCAAGAACCAAAGGTCACAGCTCCTATTAAGGAGCCCCTCCCCACACAGCTACTATCTCCAGGTTCTGGACACCAAGACCATCCCTTGTGCCTTTGGATCCTGGAGTGGTAAGGCACCGTCCATGTTGCTAGCCCCGAGGTACAGCACCATCCCTTGTTAGTTTCTTCTAGTCTTGCTGCCGCCTCTGTGAATAATCTCTTGCTGTCTCCCCTCTTTTACCTGGCTTGCACTGTCATCCATTTCCTGCCAGGATTCTGACTGTTCATGTTGTGCAGAGACTAGATACATCCTTGCAAGGTAGAAGAGACCAGAACATATTTTAGAGCATGGTTTGTTATTATGGTTTCTTCTCCCTGCGTACCAGCTGATAGGAACATAAGTTGCATTGTGGCTGTGTTTACTAAAGATCATAGCACACGAAAAGTGGGTCAGTGGTTTCATACCTGTTCTAATTTATCTTTTGGCAGATGGCTCCATCTCTAATTCCCGGTCCACTTTTCTTAATTAGGCTGCTGAAATGTTATTTGCTGTGGAAGTTTTGTTCTTTTCAGAGTCCATCAGCCTTCTCTCTGGCCCTGCCCCTGCCCCTGCCCCGTCCAAGGGTCTCTGCTTTGTTCTTGCCTGGACTAGGTGTTTTCTTAGGCTTCTGGTAGAGTTGCACAAGATATAAAGTTTTCTTTTGATCCTTGGTTTTTCATCAATTGATGGAAGAATTAGGAAAGGGCAGATGTTGTGTTAATATTAGGAAGCTTGTAGTCCTTATAAGGTCTGGCACCTAATTACACACAAAATACTAACTCTAATAATAAAAATGTTAAAGACATTTGAACATAAAAATGAGCATAAACCAGGAGTAAGTTTAGTCAACAGATATTTATTGAATGCATACTATACTATGTACCAGGCATTGTTCTAGGTACCAAGGAATGCATTGGGCCAATCTCAGCCTAATGGTATTAGTATTAGGCTGGTACTAATAGGTATAATTAGGTATTATGGGCTTCTTAATGCATTAGTGTATCTGCTAGCTAATTAAGTAGTTGATTGAATTACTAATTTTTAGCACATCATTGGAGATTTATTGGGTTTGGTGAGGTCACCACTGAGGAGTGTTGGTCTATTGATGGAGTTTATTTAGAACCTGTCACAGCTGCACTGACCATATAGCATGTTATCAGGCAATGTGTATACTGTACTGCAGTTAAGAGGACAGGCTTTGCAGTAAGAGAAGCCCATCTTCAAAGCCTGGCTGTGCTACTCAGTATCTGTGTGATTGTCGGTAAGTAAAGTAACCATACTATGCCTTAGTTCTTTGGCTTGTCAAATGGGAATGCCTAGACTATCTACCTCAAAGTAGATGCTCCTACGTGATAACTGTTTATATGCACAACCTTAGGATGCTTACTGTCTCCCCTTAAATTACAGTAATTTTTTGTAGACTTTGCACCTCCTCCTTCAGACTGCATGTACCTATAGGGCAGCTCTGTATCTCTCATGGTGCCTAACATAGTTGCTTGATTGCTGATTATTGATTGATTGGTGATTATAGTTGCTAACACTGACCAAATGCCTACTGCATGTTAGGTGGCACTGTTCTGACCCTTGATGTAGGAACAACTTTATGAAGTAGGAACTCCTATTTACCCACTTTTACACTTGAGAGAATGGAGGTAAAGAGAATGCTAAGTAAACTGATTAAGATTGGCCTGGTGCGGTGGCTCACTCCTGTAATCTAAACCTTTGCGAGGCCAAGGCAGGTGGATCACCTGAGGTTGGGAGCTCGAGACCAGCCTGGCCAACATAGCAAAACCCCATCTCTACTAAAAATACAAAAATTAGCTGGGTATGGTGGCGCATGCCTATAATCCTAGCTCCTCAGGAGGCTGAGACATGAGAATCTCTTGAACCTGGGAGGCGTAGGTTGCAGTGAGCCGAGATTGCGCCACTGCACTTCAGCCTGGGTGACAGAGCAAGACTCTGTCTCAAAAAAAAAAAAAAATGACTAAGATTATTGAGATAGTGAGAATCAGAGTCAGGATTTGAACCCAGGCATCTGGCTCTAGAGCCTACATGTTCACTACTGCACTGTGCTGTCTCCTGGGGATGTGTTTTATGAGGCCCTGCAATTACAGCAATAACTCAGGACATCGGTGGGGATAAAGATGGCTACACAGGTTCTCACGTTTTCTAAGCTGGGGAGGGATGCAGCTTCTTTACGTTACTAAGGTATTGCATTCATTTGGTTCCAGGGTGTGTTCAGTGCCTGGTACATGCTTTTTTGAATTTGCTACTGACCCATTAGAGTAGATTTGCTTGTTCTTTATCCTCCAGTCATGCAGACCTCTCTAGGGGGCCTCACTTTATCTCCCTTATACTTATGCAAAATTCAGGGCTAAAATTATGCTATAGAATAGAGTGGACCAAGCTAACTGAATATGTGCCCATGATCTTCTAAGGTCCTGTCAACTCCATCTCCAACCTAGGAGGATCACTGACTCAAGAAGCAGTGCTCTAGGACCGTAAGGGAAAGAATGCTGGCCTGCAGCTCAGATATTTAGCCTCAGTTCCAGCTCTGCCTTTTACCAGCCAAGGGCCATACCAAAGGAATTTAACCTCTTTGAGTTTCACTTTCTGTTTGCAAACTGGAAAGACCTTTCCCAGCTTCACATTTGCAATTCACGTAAATTCTGTCTTACATGCCTGACTGTATTTCATAAATATTTATTTGAGGACTGCTGATATGGTTTGGCTGTGTCCCTACCCAAATCTCATCATGAATTATGGCTCCCATAATCCCCAAGTGTTGTGGGAGGGACCCGGTGGGAGACAATTGAATCATGGGGGCAGTTCCCCCATATTGTTCTCATGGTAGTGAATAAGTCTCACGAGATCTGATGGCTTTATAAGGGGAAACCCCTTTGCTTGGTTGTCATTCTCTCTCGCCTGCTGCCATGTAAGACGTGCCTTTTGCCTTCTGCTGTGATTGTGAGGCCTCCTCAGCCACATGGAACTGTGAGTCCATTAAACCTCTTTTTCTTTAGAAATTACCCAGTCTTAATCCAGTCTATCATGGATGGACATTTGGGTTGGTTCCAAGTCTTTGCTATTGTGAACAGTGCCGCAATATATACACCATGGAATAGTATGCAGCCATAAAAAAGGATGAGATCATGTCCTTTGTAGGGACATGGATGAAGGTGGAAACCATCATTCTCAGCAAACTATCGCAGGGACAAAAAACCAAACACTGCATGTTCTCACTCATAGATGGGAATTGAACAATCAGAACACTTGGACACAGGAAGGGGAACATCACACATCAGGGCCTGTCGTGGGGTGGCGGGAGCGGGGAGGGATAGCATTAGGAGATATACCTAATGTAAATGATGAGTTAATGGGTGCAGCACACTAACATGGCACATGTATACCTATGTAACAAACCTGCACCTTGTGGACATGTACCCTAGAACTTAAAGTATAATAATAATAAAAAAAAGAAATTACCCAGTCTTGGGTATGTCTTTATCAGCAGCGTGAAAACAGGCTAACACAGCTGCCATGTGTAAATTCTACAGCTAAGTATGAGGAAGGCATGGTCTTTGCTTTTAAGGAGCTCTTGGTCTGGTGGACTTGGAGAATTGATATTCTGGGAAGAGGATAATCAAGTATCAGAATAACCAGAGGCACCTGTTAAGAATGCAGATTCCTGGTCCTCACTTCCAACGTGTTGAACTAAAGTCTCTGGTTCTTATGCACAACAGGTGGAGAACTGTCACAGTGCGTCCTTGGATGATGGACCGCAGATGGAACACCCAGCAGGAAGTAACTCCTCCACCGAGGATGGCATTCATCTCTACCACCTGCATGGTTTTTGCTATAACTGTGAGCCTGCTCTATTATTTTCTTAATAGCTTTCTTTAAATTCCTTCACTTAAACATCTGAAATATATTTATTTGAAATGAAGACTATGGCATAAATGTTGATGGGGAGCAAATACTGCTTGCCATGCTAGAAAGCAACTGTAAAAGGAATGCAATGAAAAAAACAGCCACGCAATCCGGCTAGACACTGCTGAGGCTTTGCAGTGTCTAAATGGGTTAAAATGGGTGATTAGCAAGTATCAGAGAGATGAGCTTGTGCCCATAGAAAGGAAGCCCAGTTACTGAAACAGAGGGCGATGCGATGTGGATGGTGATCACTTGAATATTGAATAAGAGGAACAGTTCTCAAATGTATTTTCTTGACCTTTCTTCAGTAAACATTTTATGTTTCACATACAGACCAGTATGTGAAATAGATTACCAACCAACAGCAAGACAAACACCAAAACAGCTGCTCTGCAAAAATCCAGGATAGGGAATCTATTTCCTCCCATGTCAGACCCCAAAGCCCTCAGATTGCACTTCGAGAAGCTCTGATTTAGGGCAGCAGGAGACTCCTGGAGGCCTGGTGAGCGTGCAGGTTTGGGGTTTCATGAGCACAGTGACAGGGTCCTGCAGCCTTTGTTCCAGCATGGACTGTAGGAGCAAGGATAAAGGGTAGGTGTGGGGGCCTGGCATGGTGGATCATGCCTGTAATCCCAGTGCTTTGGGAGGCAGAGGCAGGAGAATTACTTAAGGCCAGGAATTTGAGACCAGCCTGGGCAATATAGTGAGACCCTGTCTCTACAAAAAATTAAAAAAATCGCTGGGTGCAATGGTACATGCCTGTAGTTCCAGCTACTCTGGAGGCTGAGGTGGGATGATGGGTTGAGCTCTGTAGGTTGAGGATGCAGTGAGCTGTGATTGCACCACTGCATTCCAGCCTGGGCAACAGAGTGAGACCCTGTCTATTTAAAAACAACAACAACAACAAAAAGGTAGGTGAAGGAGAGTGATGAGAGGAGATTGACCACATTTGGGGGATTTTGTGAGATTTTCTGACCTAGGAGTATGGTTGTTTTATTTTATTTTATTTTACTAGTGCCTTCAGATTTAGGGAAACGAGAGGAGCGGAGTGTTCTTGGCCTGGGGCAAATTGCTGGGTTTGTCCCTTTGCTCCGGGAGGTACAACCAAATCCAGGAATAGTGGCTACAGAAGTACAACCTGTATTTTGGATTATTTGTAACAGAAAATGTTTTTGGAAATTGGGGTTATCTGTGCTCCTGTCCCTGTAGCTCTAGTGAATCAGGAAGTCAACTGAGCTCAGAGGGAAACCTCATGTGATCAATCAAACCACTTCTAGGGAATCTTCTGTGACGCCTAATTGGAAGACTTTTTGACCCTCAGGTAAAAGTCTAGGCTGAACCAGCGTGTTCAAGTTTGGAGGTAAACCAGAGTTAGATGAATTTGTCACTTTTTTGTTGTTGTTTTTTGAGACAGAGTCTTGCACTGTCGCCCAGGCTGGAGTGCAGTGGCACGATCTTGGCTCACTGCAACCTCCGCCTCCCAGGTTCAACAGATTCTCCTGCCTCAGCCTCCCAAGTAGCTGGGATTACAGGTGCCCGCCACCACACCCAGCTAATTTTTTTGTGTGTTTTTAGTAGAGACGGGGTTTCACTGTGTTGGCCAGGGTGGTCTTGAATTCCTGACCTCGTGATCCGCCCACCTTGGCCTCCCAAAGTGCTGGGGTTACAGGCACGAGCCACCGCGCCTGGCCCAAAGTTGTCATTCTTAACATAGGATGTTTAGCCAAGATGGTGGCCAACTGCAGTGGCTACTGTGGCATTCCACCAGATTCTGTTTGTGGGTTTGATGCACCCATCCCCAGGCTCCTGGGAATATTGGCTGCAAGTGGCTCAGAGCTGGGATTTGCTCTTGGCAATGGGGAACTGTTTCTTCCAAGGCTGTTCCCTCACATCCCTCTCAGGGGATGGTTTGACAGTGACCAGCTGATACAGGAATACAGAGGCCTGGCCCCTTGCCTCCATCTGCGGCAACTCTGAGGGCTATCTCAGCACCAGAGCATGGTAGGTGTGGTTCAGGTCCAGGTTGTATCAGCATCCTGAGTCAGCTCCCGTTTTCCTGTTTTCTTGGTGACATCATGATATGAAATCAGACAATGGAATTAGCAATATTAAGTTTCCAGGAAGGTAGCATTCCCCCGAGGGAGAAGGGTGGCTCCACGAGACAAGGCTGCTGAGAGCTTCAGAACCCCTCTCCTAAGCCTCCGTGCAGGGCGGCTCAGCTCTGTGCTCAGGGACAAATAAGAAAGTCTGAGCCAATGCGTGTAACATCAAATGTATACATACCCATGCACAATTCAAATATAACCATGCACCCCAATGAGTAGGTTTTCATCTGTGTGTACATCTTCCCCAGATCCAGTTTCTATTCTGCCCTGATCTGCTTAGTCTCACCTTCCCTCTGGTTCTTGGCTGTCTGATCAGCAGAGAACCCCAGCTGCTTTCTCTGTCACCTTGCCTCCTAACACTGCCATCTGTCTCAGCCTCCCCAGCGAGGGCCAGACCTTGGTGAAGCCTCCGTGATGTCTGCTGTAGGGATAGCCACGACAGCTCCGAGCTGGGCGACCTGACCACTTGCCATAGGACATGGTTTCCCCAGTGGCTGCCCGGAGGAGGTGGGGAACACCACTGGGAAGTGTAGGGAATTTTAACATCCTATGGGGTGAACTTTGACCAAGAAGGGACAAGAGACAGGAAAGAGCCCGGAAATACATGACTCACTTTGTCTGGCTCTCCTGGGCTGTGTAAGGTGCCATGGCTGCATGTGGACTGTCTGAGTTGGTTTGGCTGCTATAACAAAATACCATAGTCTGGGTGGCTCATAAACAATGGAAATGTATTTCTCAGTTCTGGAGGCCAGAATCCAGGATTGAGGTTCTGGCAGATCCAGCGTTTGTGACAGCCTGCTTCCTGGTTCACAGATGGTTGTCCTGTCACTGTGTTCTCACATGGCAGAAGGGGCCAATGAGCTCTCTGGGGTATCTTATAAGGACACGAATCCCATTCATGAGGGCCCCTCCCTCATGACCTAATCACCTCCCAGAAGGCCTCTCCACACCATCACCTTGGGGCTTAAGATGTCAACACATATGTTTTGGGGGGACACAAGCATTTAGACCATAGTATGGTCTTTCTGGAGACTTCCTGTGTGACTAAACAACTGGCTGTGTTTTTTTGTGACCCTGTAGCCACCTCGGTAACACACAACTTTGTATTTGTTTCTGTCTTCCCTGCCTCACTTCCCTTCCCCCACCTCACTGCTGTGGTTCTGGGAATGAATCATAGCAATGAGTTGGTATACGACTTGCTTCAGGCCAGGCATGGTGGCTCAGGCCTGTAATCCCAGTGCTTTGGGAGGCTGAGGAGGGAGGATAGCTTGAAGCCAAGAGTTCAGGACCAGCCTGGGCAACACAGTGGGACTCTCTCTCTACCAAAAGAGGTTGACATCAAGCTCTGCTTTTTCGGGAGCCTGGGGTAAGATGCCATCTGAGAACCTTTGTGTACATTTAAATAACATTTTATCGTTGAGTGATATGTTTAGCATCCTAATGTGTATGAAATACCTACATGTGTGTGTCTGTTGAACTGAATGAATGTGTGTGCTAACATCTAAGTGAACGTGGGGAGATCTAATAGAGATCTAATAGCTGGGGGGTTGATACATGTGAAAATCAGGATATTAGCTATCTATTGCTGCATCAAAAATTACCCAAAATATAGCAGCTGAAAACAACAAACATTTATTATCTCACAGTTTATAAGTGGGTCAGGTTGCCAGGGGCAGCTGAGTTGGTGATTCTGGCTCAAGGTCCCCCATGGGGCTGCAGTCAGGGGGTCACGGTGTTGGCCAAGGGCTCACAGCCCAAAGTGGGTAGGTCTGCTTTTCTGCTCACTCTCCTGGCTGTTGGCAAGCCTCACGGTGTTGCCACGTGAGCCTCTCCATAGGGCTGCCTCGTGACGTGGTGCTTGCCTTGCTCTAGAGAGAGCAAGCATGAACCCCAGAAGGAAACAACAGTCCTTTTTTTGGGGCCAGGGTCTTGCTATGTTACCAGGCTGGTCTCAAACTCCTGGCCTCAAACAGTCCTCCCACTTCAGTCTCCCAAAGTGCTGAAATTATAGGTGTGAGCCACTGCCCAGCCAATAGTGCTTTTTTTAACTTCTAAATTTTTAAAACACTTATTTTTAGAGACAAGATCGCACTCTGTCAACCAGGCTGGAGTGCAGGGGTGTGATCACTGCAGCCTTGATTTCTTGGGCTCTAGGGATCTTCTCGCCCTAGCCTCCCGAGTAGCTGGGACTACAGTCATGTACCAACGTGCCCAGCTAATTTTTAATTTTTTTGGAGAGATAAGGTTCTCATTATATTGCCCTGGCCTGGTTTTGAACTCCTGGACTCAAGTAATCCTCCCACTTCTGCCTCCCAAAATGTTGGGATTATAGGAGTGAGCCACTCTACCTGGCCATGGACTTTTTATAATTGACTCTTGGAAGTGACATACCATCACTTCTGCCATATTCTGTTCTTCAGAAGTGAGTCATTAAACCTAGCCCACACTCAAAGTGAGATAATTACACAAGGGTGTGAATACCAGGAGGCGGGGACATTTGGGGGCTGTTTTAGAGGCTGCTTGCTACAGTTGGCATATTGTTCCAATTCTAACTTATACCAACAGTCCCTTATTAGTCTTGGAAAAATCCCCTTGTTTCATCCCACAATCCTCTTGCATATATTTCAGAAATTGTTCTGCTTTAGCAGAAATAGATAAGTGGAAGGGCCTTATAAACTGTAAAATACTTTATAAATTGTAGTTGTTACTGGCCAGGCACAGTGGCTCATGCCTGTAATCGCAGCATTTTGGGAGGCTGAGGCGGGTGGATCACCTGAGGTCAGGAGTTCAAGACCAGCCTGGCCAATGTGGTGAAACCCCGTCTCTACTAAAAATACAAAAATTAGCCAGGCGTGGTGGTGCGTGCCTGTAATCCTAGCTACTTGAGAGGCTGAGGCAGGAGAATCGCTTGAACCTGGGAGGCGGAGGTTGCAGTGAGCCAAGATCAGGCTATTGCACTCCAGCCTGGGTGATAGAGTGAGACTACCTCTCAAAAAAAAAAAAAAAAAATTGCAGTTGTTACTAAAGAAGGCTCATCAACAGGGAGGAGTCTGTTTCCATAGATGTGGTTCACAGCAACCTAGTGGGCTTACTCTAATTTATTAAAGCAAAGTGCAGTAAGCAGAACCCTGTGTTTAAAAGATGCATATTCACTCCTCATTCATCCCTACCCTCAGGCTCAAATGCTGTAACCAGATATGGACCTGAGGGCATGCCAAAACGAAGGAAAAAACCATCTGGTCAATTTAATCAATCCAATAAAAGCATCCTTTCAAACTGGTCCAAAGATTTGGAGCCCAGACCTCTAGGTAAATGACTGGCTGAATTTTCGGATTCGACTGATAAGATGATTTGGGGTTGTGTAGACACTACTTAAGAGAGCAAGGGTCAAGTAGCAAACAGAGAGTCTAATTGGGCTTACAACTTGGAGTCCTCGCCTTGAGCCAGGCTGACCTCACCACCCGGCTCCTGGGAGGGGCTCTGAGTCTGTGGGTGGAACCCGGGGAGTCAGAGGGGGGAGAACTGTGAAGAGCTCATCGTTTCATTTTTCTGGGCACTCATCAGGGGGCTGCTTTCTGTCTGTCGCTGTCCTCTGATTCTTCCCACCTCCATTTTAGATGACACGGGTGATGGATCACTTCCTGAGGTTGCCTCTTCCTTAATGCATCCATTCTCTGTTCTCTAGGGGAACTGCTCTTCCCTGCTCTTCTCCTTGGACAATTCCGTTTGGGCCAAGGCACCAACCCACACCACCCTGGGGGGTTCTCAGCTTATTGGGAGTTCCACCAACCTCTTCTCTTTCCCAGAATCACTTTATGGACTGAGACCAAAGACAGGCTCAGAGGCCCTGGAGGGAAACTTAGGAAGGGGAAGCTGGGATGATTAGGGGGAAACTGAGAAAGGGAGGGGGAAACATTAAGAGACCTTAATGTATAGTACATTAGCTCAAGGAGGTGATACGTGCAAAATGCTTAGGACAGTAGCTGGTGCACAGTAAACACTCAACATCTGTTAGCTGTTGTGATCATTACTATCCTCATTATCATCCGCATTTCTCAGGGCAATTTATTGCTTTTCACTTTGTGACAGTGATCTCTGAAATCCAAATAGGGTGACGGACCCAAAGCTCCTAGCACTGGGCTTGACAGGAAGTTGGTACTTAACAAAAGTTGTCATTTCTGTCAGTATCTGTTCTTCCAGGTTTCTCTGTGTCTCCCACGGTGCCTGGTAGAAAGTTGATGTGAGTTCAGTCTGTTGGCTGAATAAAGAAGCTTCATTTTTTTGGCTATACCAACAAGCAGGCTGTTCAGAAACGGTTCTCAGTGAAGAGTACTTTTTGGCCAGGAAAGGGCACAGTGGCTATGCATGTCACCATGTAAAGGGGCACTGGGGCTGGATGTCTGCAAAGACAGACTGCCATTTTCTCCACACCGTGAAATGCAGGTGGATGGGCCATGCCTGGATTTCTCAGTGAGATCACAGCCCCCTGCATTGCATCTGCCCCCACCAACCTCCTCCCCTAATGCTCTGCTCCCCAAAATATTGGCTCTGCATTTCACTTGGATACTTCATAATACCTAGTGGGTAAGCAAGATCCTGATTCCTTTTCACTAAGGTGCCCTTCCCAGATCTGCTTCCTGCCTGCTTCCTTCCTTCCTGCCCATAGAAAGGACTCACACTTTTGATGACATTTATATTGACGTGCCTTGCTGTAGCCTCAAAGGTTCTTTATAGACATTAGCCCCACATTGTGGCCCAGAGTTTTGTTTGCTCATCTCCTGAGGTGCCTAGGGACTTCTCAGCGCTTGTCCTGGGATCTATGGGCCTGTGTGTCCTGCATCCTATGAGAATCACATGTGTAGAGAACACACCATCCCTACAAAATAAATGCTAGAATGACTGCATTTTACAGATGAGGAAGTAGCCTCACAGCAGGGATGTTTTTTGTTTGTGGCAGATGCATTAGATGATTACATGAAACCCCCACGCCCCCGCCATCTCTTTTAACTACAAAAGCTGGGAAACCTAAATATTCCCTCTCCCAGCTTCCTTTGCAGCTAGAAGTGGTCTTCTGACAGTACTAACCACTGAGGCCCAATTGGAACTCTCTGGGCATTTCAAGAACTAATAAAATGGACAGATGTTGCTGGAATGACTTCCCTTCTCCCATCTGTCTGTCTTTCCTAAATATGGACGTGGCATCTGAAGCAGGGTCAGCTATCCTGAGACTGTTAGATGACAAAAATCATTAGCAAATGAAGGCACAGTGGAAAGATAGAAAGGCCTTGAATTCCTCATGGCATCACTGAGGTCTAAACCAGTGCAGTAACCACCCGCCTTGAGGCGCCTAACTCTCTCAAAGGTATGTGGCTGTCCTTGGGGAAGGAAGCGTGAGAGCCCTCCTTAAGATTAGAGTCACAGAACTTCTTTGCTCTGCCTCAAGGCATAGTGAAAGGAGTGGCTGAGCGGACAATTAGGAAGTTTGCTTCCCTCCCATGACCGACTGAGAGTTTTGAACAAATTTCTGGGAAAAGCGCAAGGATGGGTCTGCTATGAGCTGTCCGCCAGTGTGGTGCTGATATGCACATTATGCCACCTAGCTATTGAGGAGCCGGGGAACTGTCCCTGCAACAGCCACAGTGAACTCCTGCTGCTTGACTCTGCCGCACAGCAAAGAGGTCAAGGGGTGTGTGTGTGTGTATGTGTGTGTGTGTGTACATGTGTGTAATTTGCAAGTAATGTGGCTATTTCTATCATTCCAGTGAAAAGTCATCCCTGACGATTGGGAGAGCTCATAGGCTATGGCCTTTCAAAACATTCTTCACTAAGGGGAGAGCTGAGTCTGGTGAGGATGGAGGGCTGCGGTTCAAGTGAGCTATAAAAGAGTCTGAACTCTCTCCTAGTCTCTTTGGTCCAGGGGGATGACTTGTCTGGGAAATGTGGAATACAACAAAGGAGTCTGTGTAGACAACTTGCCTAGTTTGGTGCTGATTTTTAGGTAAGTGAGAAGTAAAACCTGCAAGTGCTTCTTTCCTGAAGCATCTCAAGGAAATGTCCCACCGGAGCCTTCTTCTGGGATGTACTCTCCTAAGAGCATTTCTGGACTCAGGGGCAGACTTCAGGCCTTAATTTTTCTTCTGAGAATCCCAAGGGTTGGATGTTTGGCTCATCTCTTTTGGTGTCCTGTCTTGACACAACCTTGCCAAACAGGACATAGCCCATAATTTTTATTCCTTGCTTCCCATCTCTCAGTAAATGCACAATTCCAAGCATTTTTGTTGTTGTTGTTGCTGATAGTAACTACTGAGAAACTGACATGGGTAAAAACAAAAACAAAAAACAAACATAGGTCAGTTGCTAAGTTACATGCTGTCTTAAAAGCTTTTGAGAAATAGCTGGTACTGATCTTGGTTGAAATCTAAATGGAGCTTCTTTCGACTCTACTTAACCCCTTTCTGACCCTTTCACTGGTCCATCTACTGGAGTTTTTGATCCCTTGATTTCTCTTTTGATTTCCTGGGCCAGTGCTTCTCTATCTCCCACCTTTCTGAGACCTCCCAGCCTCTCTCTTCTGCAGGACCTGGTGAGGTGAAGAGGGGTAGATGCAGCAGGAGGGCTGTGCAGATGACAGTCCCAGAAAAAGGGCTCTGATCTGGTTCACCTCCACCTGTGAGGAAGCTACCAAGTATTTATCCTGTCCTCCAAATCACACATCACTCAGGAAGGCTTCTTTGGTAATCCCTCTATCTCTATGACCTTAGAAGGAGCCCACTGCAATGTTTAACAGCCCTGGGATCAAAATTTTTTTTTTTGTTTGTTTGTTTATTGAGTGAGCTCTGTTGCCCAGGGTGGAGTGCAGTGGCATAATTTCGTCTCACTGCAACCTCCTCCTCCGGGTTCAAGCAATTCTCCTGCCTCAGCCTCCTGAGTAGCTCACATTACAGGCGTGTATGCCACACCCAGCGAATTTTTGTACTTTTAGTAGAGACAGGGTTTCACCATGTTGGCCAGGCTGGTCTTGAACTCCCGACCTCAAGTGATCTGCCCACCTCGGCCTCCCAAAGTGTTGGGATTACAGGCATGAGCCACTGCGCCCGGCCCAACTAAACTTTTTTCTAACATCCAACTTACTTAAATTGAGACCTGCTTTTCTTTGACCTACAGAACTATTTCTTAGCCTTTCTCATAATCTTCCCACTCCATGCAAACTCTTTATGAAGGCAAAGGAGTAATTCTCAAACCTCCTGCCCCAATATTATTTGGGGCTCAATACATATTTATTGAACGAATGAACAATTTCCTTCTCATTCCATGCAAACTCTTTGTGAAGGCAAAGGAGTAATTCTCAAACCTCCTGCCCCAATATTATTTGGGGCTCAATACATATTTATTGAACGAATGAACAATTTCCTTCTCATTCAGTCTTGGGATGTAGGCAGAGGGAGTCCAGTGTATGGACTGTGTGAGTGGCTAAGGAGGATATGGTGATCCTAGATCACTATTGGGAAGTGGAACTGCTCAGTCCTCAGCTCCTCACCCTGGGTCCTTTCTTGGGGTCCCATTCCAGGCTTATGTCTGGGTAGGTCTTTCCATTGGAGAGCCCACAACTTATGCTTGGTAATTAAAAGAGAAGGTCTTATGTAGGTATGCCTCTGGCTTTAACTCTGATTGCCTTTTCCTATCTCCCTTTCCCAATTACCAAACTTCCCCCATCTTTCAGTTTTTCATTTAAACTCCCTCTTTTCTGTGAGGGCGATCTAAGGAGGCCAGCGAGAAGGCTGTCCCCTTTCGGTGCTTAGAGTCAAGATATGCAAGATCACTCGATTAACACTAAATTACTCGTATATTACATTGCACCCAACCAGAATGTTTCTCTAGTTAGTTAAGAACTCACAGATGCCACAAAGGCAACTGGATTAATGTATTTTGAAACATTCTGGATATCGGCTTTAGAAATCTGGAGGTTAGAGACAAGAAGGATTTAGTATTGGTAAGAGATGCTGTCACAAGAAAATAAGAGAAGGTTTTAGTAATAATTCAAGTATAATCTCCCTGTCCTCTGTGGTCATTCACTCTCTCTGCTGTCTTTGTCCCATTTGCTGCCAACGAACTCATCTGCTGTTTCTTTACCAGCTCCCACTGCTCCACTTGACCCCTGGGTCCCAGGCTCTCTTCTAGTCACCACGTTATGGGTTCTTTTCCCTGTCCATCACTCATTTTCCGCAAGGACAGGATTCCATTTCTTTTTGAAGGTGGGTTTCCCAGCAGAGGTTGGTTCTCTGGCACACAGACAAGTTGTACTCTACCAGATATCTGTGGGATGATCTTTCCAGCACAGTCAGTTTGGGAACTTTAGCTTCGTAGAACTCCAGATTTAACAAAAGCTTCATTAGTGGGTGATTATCCACTTTACAAAGGATTTCTTTAAATAGCAAATTCCCAGAATGGGCTTAAAATAGATTTAATTTAACCCAAGTCCAATTTGTACACCCTGTTCAATAACGTGCTGATTGTTGGAGATGAGGTGTATGTGTGCTATGTATTTATAGTCTATGTATTTATAGACTGCTTGTTTGTTTTTTTAAACCTCCTACTTCTTACCTAGTAGACCACACTCCCTCTTTCAAATTCTTCAAGATTCACTTCTAGGAGAAGCCTATTTTCTAATGAAAAAGAGAATCAGCTTGGTCCCATCAATACTATTGTCCATGATCAGAGAGAGGGGATTTTCTTCACTAAAGACTACCCCAAGACACACAGCCTCTTCCATTTCTCTTTTCAGATCTCTATCTCTTTCTCTGTCTCTCAGAACACACAATCAGGAATTGTAAAGTTCACACTTGACTTTAGTCTCAGTCTCTGGGTCCCTATTATCAAGGCTGTGTCCACACCACTCATGGGCTTTGGGATAACAGAAGGAAAGACTATGGCCTCATGCCTGTACCTATCATTAAAACTAGACAAAGAGATTTCCCCCCCCTTCTGTTGAATCTCTCTCTGAAATTCTGCAATACATATTGCATAGTTCAGTACACATGACGTGTGGTTCTCGCGCTATGGCTATGTCTATGGGATTCTTGCTAATCTGGTGGAAAATGAAGGTAATTTAAGAAGAAAATTCAGCTTATCTGTACAATTATTGCTTAAATGTTTCACTTATCAATGGGGTATTTTGGAGGACATGGAGTCCTCATCCATATGTAACTGTTAAAGAACTGTTTAAAGAAAAGGTTTAACAAATTTTTGCCATGGTCTCCTTAATGATCTTCCTTAAGTTTCACCTCTTTCTCATGAAAATTTATCCTTTCTTAACTGTGTGTCTCAAACTTTAATGTGCACGTGAATCATCTGGGGAGCTTGTTAAAATATAGATTCTGATTTAGTATGTTTGAAATAGGGCTTGAGGTTTTTAGAATTTCCAACAAGCTCCTGGGCGATACCGATGATGTTGGTCTATGCACCACACCTTGAGTAGCAAGGCTCTCGAAACTGCGAGAGTGGTCATCCCAAATGTGAATCTGATCATGTCACTTCCCTGCTTTATTTATATTTTACATTTTATGAGACAGGGTCTGACTCTATCACCCAGGCTGGAATTCAGTGGCACAATCACAGCTCACTGTATCCTCGACCTTCTGGGCTTGGTGATCCTCCCACCTCAGCCTCCTGAGTAGCTAGGACTATAGGTGTGTGCCAACATATCTGGCTAATGATTTCGTATTTTTTTTAGAGATGAGGATTTGCCTTGTTGCCCAGGCTAGTCTTGAACTCCAGGACTCAAATGATCTGCATTTAAGGTTAAGGTAAAAATCCTTCGGTGACATACAAGGGTCTTTATAATCAGTCTCTGCCTGCCTTTCCAGTGTCATTTGTGACACATGCTGTTCCCAGAACTGCTCAAGCTCTTCTCTGCCTTTGCCTGTGTGTTAGTCCCCATTGACCTGGCAGATTTCCACTCACCCTGCTAGAATCGACTCATACATCTCCTCCTCCAGGAAGCCTCATCTGTCACCTCAAGGCCTCTGTGCTTCCCCCTTGGAGGGAAGTACTTGCTGTGTACCTTGATCACCTGTTGCATGGCTGGAAAGTTTTGTCTACCTTTTGTTCTCCCCATTAGACTTTCAATTCCTGCCTTGGTCATATTCTCATAATCTGAGGACCTCCAGCTCCTAGTCGTGTTCCTGACACACTGAATACATATTTGAGTGAGTGTGGAAATGAGCTTGTAATTTTGTCTTTTTGCTCCCTACATAGTGCTTGCTCAGCTAAGGTCAATCTATCTCTGATTGTTGTTTGCTAAGCCCTCGTTCTCGGAAACCTATGTTCAAGCTTCTATCTGGGGAGATGAGTCTGATGTATGGGAGTCACGTCTAATTCCATGGCCTGAACATTAGCAGCAGTTAATTCATTGCTGTTGTTTGGAAAATGTTAATTAATCAACTTGATTCCCCTGGTGCTAAAGGGAAAAAGTCAAACTACTTTAAAAGCAGCATTTACTGCTTCAGGTAAGTAAACTCTGCTAGCAAAGGCAACATTCTCAGACCAAGCTGCCCATTAGAACCACTTGGGAATCTTTAAAAATACTGGTGCTTGGGTCCTATCCCCAGGAATTCTGATGTAATTGGTCTGGGGATAGGATCTGGCATCAATATTTTAAATATCTACCCAGAGGATCCAGTGAGATCCACCTTACCAAGGTAAGCATCATAACTATCAATCATGACTCTTTCCTACTAATCAGTTGCCACTTATCTGATGATGGATTATCCAACTATTGTTCCTCCTTAAAAAATCTTGATTTAAATTTCTTCTCCACATAATTAGCAAGGTCATAAAATTCTTACATCAATGTATTCACTAGCTCTCATGTACAGGTATGCTTCTATGCAGTGTTTAATTTTACTAAGAGGTCTTTTGAACTAAAACCCTTGCGTATCGCCCCAACCAGGTTCAAATCAGAGAGAAGGAGAATCAGCTTTGGATGGCTTTCCATCAATCCTGGATTGCTGCTTATCTCTAGAATGGACACAGCTGCTTAGCTCTAGAATGGACACAGATGTGGGAAGAGTTCAGATTAGGGCAGGTGTACAACTTTTTAGCTTTCTCTGGGTCAGTTTGAATAATTTATTTGAAGAATTGTGCAGTCTTAGAACTTGCTATCCCCAGGTAGCAATTTCTGGATTAATTATCATTTTGAAATAAAGCTGCTACTGATATTCCTTCATTGGCACAGAGAATTAGCAATAGTACTTACAAATGCTTAGCTCACAGAAACTTGAAGAATCAGATGTGCTTTCACTGGGGGCTCATTTTCCCTTTAGAGGGGATGGGCTTTGCAAGAGCATGGTCCAAGTGTGTCAGAGGAGACTGACATGATTTCTCTGCTCTCCTCTTACTGAGCAGATAGATGGGAATAGGTTCCTGGGAGCCACTGTCCCATAAAAGGGAGTTTGACAAACAGAGGCCAATAGCACTGTTGCACATTACCTAAGGCTGTAGTGCTTTCTGGCATTAAATCTATTGGCACAAAGGGGTCAGTAGGATAAACAGGGCATAGGCTGGTAAACTTATGGTCAATCGATAGTTTAATGTCACTCATAGTCCCCAGTCTGGTTCAAAGGAGGTGTTTTCTGGCTTATACACGGTCTCAGTAGATTTCCCACCCACCTCCAACCTATAAAGGTGTCTCCCAAATAAGATCAAAGGTTTAAAATGTCTTTACCACAGGCTGGTAATGCCTTGATAACCCTAGAAAAAAGTTGAGAATTTATTTTCCTGATACGTTTATAAGAAAGTTTTATTATTATTATTATTATTATTTTTATTTGTTCAACAAGATCTTACTCTGTCACCCAGGCTGCAGTGGCACGAGCATAGCTCACTGCAGCCTTGAACTCCTGGGCTCAAGCAATCCTCCTACCTCAGCCTCCCAAGTAGCTGGGACTACAAGCACACACCACTACGCTCAGTTCATTTTTTATTTTTTGGAGAGACAGGTCTTGCTATGTTGTCCAGGCTGGTTTTGAATTCCAGGGCCCAAGTGATGCTCCCACCTTGGCCTCCCAAAAATTTGGGATTACAGGTGTGAGCCACCATTCCTGACCTAGGAAAGCTTTAAAAGCAGCCCCACTATAGAGAATTTCCTTGAAGGGAGGGGGCTGTTTGTTCTTTTTTGGTATTCTTCCCTCTGCCTCTTCCCCACGTTGTCTTCCAGATTATGGATACTCACAAATGACAGTAAATAAATATCGTGAAAGATTTTGAGTGCTTATTATAGCCAAGTGCTTGTACTTTATATACAATCTCTAATTAAATCTTCCCAGTAATTCCGAGAAGTAAGTAATATCATCACCCAGTTTTACAGATGGGACTACTAGGGCTCAGTGAAGTCAAATAACTTGTTCAAGACCATGCAACAAGTAAGTGCAGAAACCATATTCGATCCAGGTTTGTGTGATTACAAATCTTTGTTCCTAATTTACCTGGTTGTCTTACCATGGTCCCAGAATACCTCAATCAGAAGCACAGAGTGGGCGAGTGGGCGATGCGATTTGTAGAAATGCAGATTTCTAGGCTCGACTCAGAAGAGATTCTGATTCAGCTGGTTTGGTGTGGGACCCAATGATCTACAGCCTCTCAGGAACATGCTTGTTGAATTGCCTTGCGCATCAACCTGGCTTTCTTCGTGTTTAGGGGTCTAAGTCTTCATCTCACATAGCTGTTGTCGAGATACCCCAAAATGCTTCGAACCTTTCACACCCAGACTTGCCTTAGCAACACTAGCTGTCTACACATCAAGAGGAGCTCTTAGGCCAGGCATGGGGGCTCATGCCGATAATTCCAGCACTTTGGGAGGCTGAGGCAGGAGGATTGCTTGAGCCAAGGAGTTCAAGACCAGCCTCGGCAACATAGTGAGACCCTGTCTCTACAAAAAATTAAAAAATTAGCCTGGTGTGGTGGCCTGGGGTCCCAGCTACTTGGGAGGCTGAGGTGGGAGGATTGCATTAGCCAGGGAGGTCGCAGCTGCAGTGAGCTGTGATCGCACCACTGCACTCCAGCCTGGGTGACAGAGTGAGACCCAGTCTCAAAAAAAAAAAAAAAAAAAAAAGAGTTATTGTGTGGCACAAATATGCATTTTACTGCAGTCTCCTCCAAGGCAAGTAGCATCACCTGTTTCCCGGAGTGACCCCCATTTTTTTCTGCATCAGTATTAATGTACCAGTCACATACAATGAAAGCTCTCGAAATATACCAAGGACTCCCTCAGTACCCTCTGTCAGTGTAAACTGTGCTCTGGTATATTTTCTCAAGTGGGGCACTTCTGTCAACCTTAAATGTTAATTCTGCATCACTCTATAAAGGCGTGGCTACGAAGTCTCAGGTAATGTGGACTTCTTCCTTCCTGTGAATTCTAGAATGTGACTTTAGGAAGAAGCTTAGAGTCTGAATAGAAGTAAACTTTGAGGTCCTTCTACCTCGCACCTGCCCTGTGCCTGATGGAGGAGAATGGCTGTTCTTGTCCTCTCCATGAGGGGGCGCTCATCCTCTCCAGAGGCCGTGGCTGCCATTGTTTGACAGCTCCAGTTACTCCTTCCAAAAAATTTTAAAACTGTGAGGCGTATCATATACATCAAAGAGTGAGTAAAATGTGTGTGTACAGTTGGAGGATGATAGCATTATAGAACGAACATCTGTATATATTCCTCACCATGTTAAGGCATAGAATGCAAGCAGGCCTTTGACGCCTGGCACGCACACCTCCTGTTACCTCCCCTACCTTCCTTCCTCCCACAAATGTCTCCCTTCCCAAGTTCTGGTGTTAATCATTCCTTGATTTTCTTTATATTTTGCCACTTACATATGAATCAAGTTATCGCATATGTTTCATTGCAGAGGTTACCATCATGGACTCAAGAGCCAAACTGCCTGGATTCCCATCTCAGCCCTATGATTGACTGGTTGTGCAATACTAGCAAAGTAATTTCTCCTCTCTGTGACTCAGTTTCCTGATCTGTGAGATTGGAGTAATAATAGTTCTTACCTGAAAGTTGCTGTGAGAAGTAAATGAGTTTATGTTGCAAGACTTTATAATGGGACCTGTACATAATAAACATCATGACAATAGTTATTGTTATTTATATTAAGCTGATATCTACCTTCCTGCAGATCATTACTTCTCAGGTATCTGTGGTGAAAGACCTTTAAAAAATATTTCTAATCCATTGTGGACTGATAATTTTTAAAGTAGAATAACATTGAATAATTAGAAAAGTGAAATAGGCCAGGCGCAGTGGCTCACGCCTGTAATCCCAGCACTTTGGGAGTCTGAGACGGGTGGTGCACATGAGGTCGGGAGTTCAGGACCAGCCTGGCCAACATGGTGAAACCCCGTCTCTACTAAAGATACAAAAAATTAGCCAGGTGTGGTGGCGTGTGCTTGTAATATCAGCTACTCGGGAGGCTGAAGCACGAGAATCACTTGAACCCAGGAGGCAGAGGTTGCAGTGAGCAGAGATCACACCACTGCACTCCAGCCTGGGTAACAAGAGTGAAACTCCATCCAAAAAGAAAAGAAAAGAAAAGAAAGAAAAGCGCAATAAAAACTCAGATATACAGAATTCAAACTCCGTTTTTTTACTGTTAGAGCCAACAGAAATAAAATTATGATGTCAAATTGTTTTAAGTGTTTTTCAATGATTATTTTCAATTTCTAGACTTACTTTTCATGAACTGGTAGCAAACAGCTTGTGGACATCCACCAGCTCACAGATACAGTAGTTTCTGGTGTTAAGGAATCTTCCGTGTAAAGACTAGAGAACTGCAGAACTGAGTTCTGATTTTTCTGAGTCAGGAATAACACAAGAACCAACTTAATTTTCTGAGTCTTATTTTCGTTTTTTAGAGACAGGGTCTTCCTCTTTCGCCCAGGCTGGAGTGCAGTGGTGCAATCATAGCTCACTGCAGCCTCAAACTCCTGGGCTCAAGCATTTGATCCTCTTGCCTCAACCTCCCAACTAGCTGGGACTACAGGTGTGCACCACCATGCCTGATGAGTTTTTTATTTTTTATAGAGACGAGGTCTTACTATTTTGCCCAGGCTGGTCTTGAACTCTTGGCTTCAAGTGATCCTCTTGCCTGGGCCTCCTAAAGTGTTGGGATTACAGGTGTGAACCACGGTGCCTGGTCTGATTTTCTGAGTCTTGAATTAGATTGTGAGCTCTCTGAAGCTATCTCCTGCATCCTCTCCTCTCTTCAGCAGTGCCTTGAGTCCTCTAAGTGTCGGGGGCTATGGAGGGTTCATAAGACAGCTGTAGGGAGACCCATGAATGTTATAAGTTGAACTACATGAACTTGCCAACATTCTACTCATTTTGATTTATTTTATTTTATTTATTATTATTATTATTAGCAGTAGTAGTAGTATTTGAGATGGAGACTCGCTCTGTTGCCCAGGCTGGAGTGCAATGGTGTGATCTTGGCTCACTGCAACCTCCGCCTCCTGGGTTCAAGCAATTCTCCTGCCTCAACCTTCTGAGTAGCTGAGATTATAGGCACACGCCACCACAGCCAATTTTTGTATTTTCAGTAGAGATGGGATTTTGCCATGTTGGCCAGGCTGGTCTCTAACTCCTTTCCTCAGACGATCCTCCCACCTCAGCCTCCCAAAATGCTGGGATTACAGGCGTGAACCACTGTACCCGGCCATTTTGACTTTAAAAAAGGCAATTTCATATGTTCCAATCTGCTATTTAGGTTTCCAGGTCTGACCTGTTTGACCTGGGGCTGTATATTGCACTCTCCCCACAGATCTGTGGACTAATCCTCATCAGGGACTGAAGTTCTCCCATTTCTAGGAGCTCACGGAATCTCAAGTGCTGGATGGGGAAGGATGGCCTGGTGATCTCCTCCTGCCTGTGTCCTAGCTTTCAGTTGCTACTAGAACCCAAGGCAGAGGAGTGGCTTGCCCTGACCCCAAGGTATCTGTCAAGGAAGATCCTGTTGTGCCATTTGCAATGGACAAAACCTGGCTGAACATAACCCTGTGGGTTGAAGTCAGGACTGCCGGGTTCTTACTTAAGCTCTGTTATTCATTTGCAGCCTGGGTCATTCTGCCTCCTAAATACACAATTTCTACAGTGACTCAGATGCATCCACATTGGACTCAAATCAGGATTGAAATCAGCCAGTAGTTCAGAGCTGCTTCTGAATTAGAAAGTCTATTTATTTTACTATGTGTTTTTAAATTAGTAATATTCATACAAGACTAGGGGGTCAGAGGCTCTGCTCACCTGATGTGAAAATTACTATTTTTAATTCTGACAACTGTAGGGGGAAAATAATCACAAAGTCTGCTTGAATTTTCATCAAAAATAGTCAGTCTGGTGACCCTGGATTAACATGTTATGTTTTCCAGAAAGCCCCAAGAGATGAGTTTTATAGTCTTTTGATCTGAAAGAAGGAACATGTCAGTTTCTGCCTGCCTGAAATCTGCCTGACAAGATTCATGCCTGCCACTGGCCCTCAAATTAAGGGACAAGCTGCCAGCGGTGGTCACAGGTTACTGATCCTGCATTTGGAGATGTGGGCCAGAGAGGGGAGCGTGGCCGCTCAAAGACAGCCTCTGACTTTCATGTCCCCTTTCTGTGCACTGTTATGAGCTCGGTTGTGTCCTCCTAGAATTTGTATGTTGAATTCCCAACACCCAGTACTGTGACTGTATTTGGCAATAAGGACTTTAAAGAGGTGATAAAGTCAAAATGAGACCATTAGGATGGACCCTTCCAATGTGACTGTGACCTTATGGGAAGAGGAGATGGCAGGGGCACAGCACAGAGGGCAGAGTGCGTGATGAGGCATCAAGAAGAGGGCCTCAGATGAAACCAAACCTCCCAAAATTTTAATCTCAGACCTCCAACCTCCAGAACTGTGAGACAATACCTTTCTGTTGTGTAAGTCTGTGGCACTTTGTTATGGCAGCCCAAGAAAACTAACACATGCACACACATGCTTGGATGCATGCATATGGCCACAGCCATAAAGGCACACACATAGACACACAAACAGAGATCACCCACAAAACAGCCACGCAGACCTGTGCTCACTGCCGTACACACTGCCATGCGCTCCACTGCTAGCAGGAAGTATAAACAGAGATTGCTAAACTCAATCTCAGCCTAGTTAGTGCACAATATCTCACAAAGGGTAAAAGATCAGGAAAACAAGCACAAAGAATAGTGCAATTCAGAAAAGGGGCAAGAGGGCTGAAGCGTGAGATGGGGAAGTGGTCCAGGGTGGTGCACGGGAGAGTGATTGAGTGGTAAGTGCTTTGGTTCAGGTGGTAGACAGTCTGCCTCTCAAAGTAGCTCTGTGACTTTGGGAGGCTGGGCATGGTGGCTCATGCCAGTAAGCGCAGCACTTTCGGAGGCTGAGACAGGTGGATCGCTTGAGGTCAGGAGTTCAAGACCAGCCTGACCAACACGGTAAAACCCTGTCTCTACTAAAAAAATACAAAAAATTAGCTGGGTGTGGTGGCATGCACCTGTAATCCCAGTTACCCAGGAGGCTGAGGCAGGAGAATAGCTTGAACCTGGGAGGTGGAGGTTGCAGTGAGCTGAGATCATGCCATTGGGTTACAGAGCAAGACTCTGTGTATAAAAAAAAAAAAGAAAAGGAAAAGAAAAACAAAGCTCTGTGACTTTGGGGAAGTCTCTTTACCTCTCTGGGTCTTGATTTTTCTATTTGTAATAATGAGAGGTTGGAGGAGCGAAGCGGTTCTTGAACTGTAGCTTGCATTGGAATTACCCAGGATGCTCATTAAAACACCGATTGTCAGGCCCCCTCCCTGGAATTTCTGACTACATGTATCTGGGGTGGGGCTCAATGCATTTCCAAAAAGTTCCTAGGTGATGCTGATGCTGCTGGTCTGGGGACTACATTCTGAGAACCACAGGACTAGAGGAACCCTCTGGCCTTTATTAGATGTGAAATCCTGTAAAGATGGGCAGACTTCAAGACTAAATATAACTGTCACTGTGGTTCTCGACCAAGGCGATTTTGCCCTGCGGGGACCATTTGGCAATATCTGGAGATGTTTTTGATTGTCACGCTTGGGAGGAGGTACTACTGGTATCTAAGTAAATAGAGGCCAGGGATGCTGCCAAACATCCTACCGTGCACAGGGCAGCCCCCCTGTGATGAAGAATTAAATGATCTGGATTAAAACATCAATAGTGCCCAGGTTGAGAAACGCTGCTTTAAATGATCCAATTCATCTAGATTTGAGTTTGCAAAAGACTGGTAGATGATGGAATACACCGACTGGAAAGATTGATGCTGAGTTTTCATTGCTCTGAGGGGAAAGATCTGTATAAACGATGCAAGATTCTTTGAGCTAGATTCCTCTTTCCAGAGTTTTTGCTCTTTGCTCCGGGACCTCACTCAAGGCTGGACAGGGTGATTACAGTTCTTGAGAAGTTTGCAGATTTCAGATCCCAGAGAAGCTTCCTGACAAAACATAAGGGCTGGCTCCCAGCAGGGCACATTCCCAAAGCAACATCCGTCCAGGACCGGGAAGGCCTGGCTGTGTTAGAATGGGACTGGGTGTTGATTGCATTGTGTTTCCTTTCTCTGCTTGCTTCCAATCCATGGGCTAGAAAACGAGGGCAGCCCTTGTGGATTCTGATTAGAAGCTTCACAAATCAAGTCGCTAAATTTGCAGAACATTGTAAGTCAGAAAGACGTGCGTCTGTGTGTGTGTGAGAGAGAGAGAGAGAGAGGGAAATTTTGGATTTTGTGAGTGTGTGCATGTGTGTATGGTGAGAACCACGTATTCAAACCATTCACTATTTCTGCACCTCATCCTGCCAATTACAATCTGCTTGGTGGTGTGAAACTGACAGCCGGCAGCAGTGATGGAGACAGGAGGAACGGTGAACAAGGGCTTTGTGCATTCTCAGCTTTAGAGAGAATGTTCAGTGGGGCGGACAGGCACGTAACTGGCAGGTTTAGGAATCAGTAAAAACCAAGAACTGGAAGTCCTAATTTATCGTCTGTTTCAATACAAGGCTACACACAGGCTATTTAATATAATGCATTGTTTACAAGTGGAGGAGAGTGGAAGTTATTGATGCATTACAAATGCAGGCAAATGCATCTCATAAGCCGAGGGGTAGGTAATAACAATTGCAGAAGACTAAATTTGACTTTAATCCCCTGAAGAATGGCATGCATACAGCTTAAAATGATAAAAGCTAGAGGGGGTGGGGAGAGAGGGAAAGAAAGGAGGGAGAGAAGGAGGCAGAGTGAGACAGAGAGGCTGAGAGACAGACAGAAAGAAGAAGAGAAATGCAAGCTGATTTTCTCCTGGGATTATCTATTTCTTGATTAGGAAATCGAGTGGAAATTGAGAGAAAATATTTTTGAAGACCTTGTTTTGATAAACAGCATCATGCTTGGCAGGGTGTTTTCGGTAGCAGGTCTGGTGTCTGCGTGGTCAAGCAGCTTGGAGCGATTTACAGACCTGCCAATCCCTTAGATAATCCCAAAGGCAGAAATAGAAAACAAGTCCTCGTTTGATTAGTGCACGTAGCCTGGTCTACGTCCTTCTCCTGGGGTCTTTAGAGCCAGGGCTACAGTGACTGGCTGTACACAAGCTTGCCTTGTCTTTGGGGTTAAAATTCCTCGACTGTTGACACAGTGCATGATGCTTTGGGCGGAGTAGGTGTCCTGTGAATGCTGGCAGCATGAACATGGGGTGATGCAGGCGCTCACGAAGAAAGGCTATGTCTGGACTCCATATTTCAGTCTCAGCTGTGAAAGTGACTTCAGAGTAAGCAAAAGAGTCAGCTCCCCACCCACACTGAAATCTCTCTGCATCATTTATTGACAAAGGTGTCCAAATGCTGGGTGGAAAACCACATGATAGGGCACCTCCTACCCCTGGTGCATCCCACTCCTTTGTGGAATGGAACTTAAGAATGATCACCACGTATTGGGTATGTGGACACTGCTGTGCTGAAATCTCTATGTGGCTTATCTCTCTTTATGCTTATATCCAGCTTAGGAGGTATTAATCATTATTCCCTTCTGAAAGACGTATAAACTAAGGCACAGAGAGGTTTCACAGCCGGTAACTGGTGGAGGGAGGAAGGACTCAAGCCCAGGCAGACTGACTCTGCAGGCTGTGCTCTCAACCATCAAGGTCGTTCTTCTTTGAGTTGACCTGAAGTTTGCCTCTCCCACCTCCCTGCGGGATCTCATTGCAGCGGTTATTCCCATGCGATGGTGTGCCCACTGCTGGATTTCCATTATCAACGTGAGTCACATTTGCCTGGTTTCTGGATGTGTTTGCAGGGCACCATCTGCCTTCTCTGGTGATCCAGTGGCAAACAGAGGGAGAAAGGAGATTGGCACTAGAAGATCTTCCTGTGACAGCTTTCTAACTGTGACAGCCAAGTGTATCCAGCCTGGGTCATGGAGCACAGAGAAGCCCTGGTCATAACTGCATGAAGTCACTATTTGTGGATCACTCTGTGATAAACAAATGAACTCACTCTGGAGAATAAACCGTGGTCTGGGTGACCCCATCTGTGTGCTTAGGCTGCTTGAATCTTGAGGACAGCCAGTAATCTCACCTCTCTAGGCTAACCCCAACATAGCAGGCTCTGAGCAAACATTTGTCAACTATCTGATCTGACAGCATTCTGGCTGAGAGCAATGCTGCCAGCTCATGTCCTCAGAAGGGCTGAGCCTGGAGAGAGAACACATTTTTATTTAGAAGCTTGATCTTGACCATTTGTCCATGACTTTGGGGTAAATAGACTTCACAGCCTGGAGTCCTATTCCCTTGCAACTGGCATATATTTTTGTGCTTTGTGTCTTATGCATGTTTGCCCAGGAGGCATGATGGGGCCATTGCTCCCTCCTGGTTTCCTACGGGAACTTGTGGACAGGTCACCTTCTCAATCTAGGATAGAAGTGCTCCCAGGATGTTTCAAAGAGAGAAGCTAAACTAGTCCAGACAAAATACATGGCATGCCCCAAACCAAATGGATTATTTCCTTCTCTTCCTGAGTGCCATTTCTACTGAATTTCTACCATAATTTTCGCAGTCACACAAGCTTGAAAAATCAGAGGCATCTTTGTCCTCTCTTGTGACTCTCACATCCAGTTAGTTGCCCAGTCCTAGTTACTCTGTCCCTGGAATGTCTCCCCCTAAAAAGACCTGTAGGTAGTTCAGGTCTTTTTAACATTCCTTTGATCAACTGTAGCAAACTACTAACCGGTTTCCTTGCCCCCAGCTGTCAACTCACTTTGGATGCTCCTGATCCTGCACACAGGCAGAGAAAGAGCTTCCTAGTGCAGTGGTTTTCAAACTGAGCCCTAGGAGCCCTAGGGTTTCCCTGCCATGTGTTAAGGGCTTTTCAATAAGCGAGAGTCCAGGGCTCAGGTCTGCAGGAGTCTCTTGGGGCCCTCACTGCAATTCAACCAGTTTCAATTTCTAATTCAACTTCTAATTTTTTTGAGATCTGAAAAAAAGACTTAAAAGGCCATAAAGAAACAGCTCTACTTTTTTTTTTTAATCTCTTTTAGGACTTTGATATGAGATTCCACTTAAAGAAATGTGTTGCTAAGGATTTTCAAAACTGTTGTCCAAAACACAAGACCCTACTGAAGAAGCTATGAGATAAAGTCTTTGTCTTGACTTGAAAGCTCTCCAGGCAGGGTTTGGGGAGCCATTTGCTCATGGGAAAGTTACCTCCTTGGTTCTCAAAGACCCAGAGACTAATGGGGCCTGGGACATTTAGGTTTCTTCCAAACCAGGGGTAGCGGATAGTCAAGAGTGAGGGGAGTTGAAGGAATG
This sequence comes from Pan paniscus, assembly GCF_029289425.2. Classification (NCBI taxonomy): domain Eukaryota; kingdom Metazoa; phylum Chordata; class Mammalia; order Primates; family Hominidae; genus Pan; species Pan paniscus. Next base: position 26,412,411 of record NC_073256.2, read on the forward strand.
ATGGGTCAAGTTGGTTCATGCTCCAGTGTTTGTTATCAAATCACTGGAAAGGTAAAACTGGAAATGGTTTGAGCTGAAGCTGAAACCTAACAGGAGAACCACTGAGACACCCCCACTGCACACCAGCAAAGGGCATTTCTCCCTCTGCGGTTGCTAGGGTGATGTGCATCTTTGGCAGTCTACAGAGGGAGATGATTCCCGTGAATTCTTGTCTCATTTGTCTCTTGCAAGCAGAACCAGAGGACAAAAACTCAGTTCAAAGTAGAACACAAGAAGTGCAGCATTGGGGTCCAGCTTTCCTTCTGGTCTCTGAAAGGGAGTGTGTGAGGTTTCTTAAAACTGGACTCAGGTGTGTTCTGCCTCCAGCCTCAGCTAAAGAGTCAGCTCTGCCTTTCTAAAAGGGACAACTGATCCCTTGAGAAAGTTGTAGCCTTTGTTTAGGAGTCTTTTCTGATTTTGGCTGTCATGCACAAGATCAACACTGAGGCTGGATGAATACTTGGAGCAAATGAGTCGTTATGTGTGAAAGGAAATCTAACATTTACCAAATGCATCCTTTATGCAGGGATTCAAAGTAGGTCAGTGTGATGGCAAAGTTATGTTCTAGCCACCATAGCATGCCATTGAGATAATTTAGACACTGTGAATTGCTATATGAGTGTTCAGTATTATTATTATTCTCTTAGAGTTTGAGAGGGCATAAAACTATGGTTCTCAGAGAAGAATGAGGCTGTATTTTAAAAATGATTTTCCTATGCCTTCTCCAAAAGAGATTTAAATTGGTTCAGAATAAAAGACATAGAGCTAATAACACTCTAAAGCATTAACCCAAGAGTGAGATGACAAGAACCAAGTCATAAAAGGGAGCCAGGAAGTATTTCTAAATCAGAAAATGTAGGCTAGATAGCCACTTGTCCTGACCCCCAAGAGTCCACTGTGAGTATCTTTTCCAAAGTCTGTGTTCAGCAATATAACATTAGAAGTGGCAATGGTGGGGCTATTTACACCATGGAAATTGGCAAATCTTTCAAACTCGGTTTTTTTTTTCTCCAGGTGAGTTGGTTGTTAGACATTTGCCAGCACACCATTTGGCTAACAAATGCTACTACAAGCTAGTATGTTGCGCTTTTGGCATTTGGCTCTGCTGTCTAAGGGGTGCTGGCTCCCAACTCCCTGCACTCAAGAGGAATGGGTTCCATTGTGATTGCTGGTGGCGATGGTGATGGCATCACCCAATTGGGTGAGTAGCTAAGATAAGAAGCATTGTTACAGGGACTCTTTGCTTTCAAGGAACATTAATTCCAAAGTTAATGGAGTTAACTTAAATTAACTCCAAAGTTAATGGAGTTAACTTAAATTAACTCCATTCACATTAATTTAAGCAAAAAGAGAAAGCCATCAGAAGGATACCAGTGTCTCTCAAAGAACCCAAGGATACATTTCTGGGTCTTAGGAATGGCTGGAACCAGCAATTAGAAAGCCCTCAGACAGGAAGACTTTCTCTCCACTCTCTCTCTCCCTCTCTCTCTGACCTGTGCATATTCTCATCTGCTTCTCTCTGGCTATCTGCTTCATTTTTGCTTTCTGCAGACTCCATTTCTCAGTTCTACTTCCATGTGGACCTGATGTAGTCTTCCCAGTTTTGATCAGTTTCCAGCTTAAGTACTCCCAGGAGGCCAGCTAGAACTCCTGTATTTCAATAATCACTTCTTAAAAAAGAATCCGATTGGCCCAGCTTGGATCAGGTAGTCATCCCTGATCCAACCAGCTGTGGTTGAGGGGATAAGGTCACTTGCAGGGACACTGAGAGAAGGCTCCCTGAGATAGGGCAAGGCGAGGCAGAAAGATGAGTTGACTAAGTATCTGTGATTAGCATGCATTCGTGTCCCTCGGTGGTAGCACCAATGGTAAAGGAGGAAGATACCAAGTTCTGGAAGACACGACAGACCATATTTGTTATTCTTCTCTGAATATGCATAAGCATTTCCTATGATGAAGAATGAGTTGTATTAAATAAGAACTGAACTCTGTTCTTTTTTTTTTTTTTTTTTTTAGATGGAGTCTCATTCTGTTGCCCAGGCTGGAGTGCAATGGCGCGATCTCAGCTCACTGCAATCTCTGCCTCCTGAGTTTAAGCAATTCTCCTGCCTCAGCCTCCTGAATAGCTGGGATTACAGGCTTGCACCACCATGCCTGGGTAATTTTTGTATTTTTAGTAGAGACGAGGTTTCTCCATGTTGTCCAGGCTCGCCTAAAACTCCTGGCCTCAAGTGATCCACCCACCTTGGCCTCCCAAAGTGCTGAGATTACAGGCTGAACTCTGTTCTTAAGCTTTAATGTTCATATTTCTGGAATAGTCTATATGAAAGGAAACAGAACAATAGTGGGAAATGGGAAGAAGAAAGAGAACCACAGCAGTGAGGAACCATGGCGGTGCGGAGAAAATACTAAGCGGTCCTGTGGCTTGGGTGCTGTCTCTAGAGGATCAGCATGGAATTTGGCCAAAACAGATATAAGTCAGATTTAGGTCTCAAGCATTGAGGCCTGATGCAGCATTTATTTATTTATTTAGAGACAGGGTCTCTGTCGCAAGACTGGAGTGCACTGCTACAACCTCAGTTCACTGCAATCTCAGCCTTCCAGGCTCAAGCTATTCTCCCACCTCAGCCTCCTGAATAGCAGGGGCTACAGGCATGCACCACCACACCCGGCTAATTTTTTGTAGTTTTAGTAGAGGCAGAGTTTTGCCACATTGCCCAGGCTGGTCTTGAACTCCTGAGCTCAAGCAATCCACTTGCCTCGGCCTCCCAAAGTGCTGGGATTACAGGTGTGAGCCACTGTACCTGGCCTGATGCAACATTTACGGATGGGGAGACTCTTACTGTGATTGTGCTATTTGCCCAGTTTTCCACACTGATAAAACAGGCAATAGTTTAAGGAGAAAGAATCTGGGCCACCTTGGGTGTGCTGTCTCCCGGGACTCTGAGCAGAGCACCTTTTCCTGGGGGATGGTGAGGGAGGTGTGGTTGCGCCGAGCAGTGTAAAGGTATTGGTGTGAGACATACGCCACTGTCTTTGCGATGCAGACATCAGGATCATTGACATAATTTATTGCACACTGCTTCAAATGCTGTTCATACATAATTTCTAATCCTTGCTACAATCTTGCAGCATGGATGCCTGTGTTACCATCTTCAGATAGACAGCTTGGGGCGTCCGGAGAGCCAGAGCTGCTCAATTGGCACACGGGAGGGCCAGGAATGGGATCTCTCTCTCTCTGGCTTAAAAGCCCATCCTCCTCCTTTTTAAAATGTTTTTATTTTTAGTTTTATTTTATTTTTTGCCACATGACACCCCCAGAAACAGAGTCAGACATGAGAAAAGGAACCAAATGCATAGCCATCCACAGAGTTCCCGAAAAAAGAAAAGAAGGATTGTTTTAAGGACTTATTTTCATTAGGATTCCAATGATGACTTATTTTCGTTTCAGCTTGTATGTGGTGATGAATATTTACCTTATTTGAAGCTGCTGTTGTCAAAAGTTATCTGGAACAGGTAATGTGAGGCCTTCAGAGATCTCTCTTTGAAAATGAGAATAGAAACGACACACACTGGGGCCTATAGGAGGGAGGAGGGTGGGAGGAGGGAGAAGATCAGGAAAAATAACTAATGGGTACTGGCCTTAATACCAGGGTGACAACATCATCTGCACAATGAACCCCCATGATACAAATTTATTACCTATGTAACAAACCTGCACATATACCCCTGAACTTAAAATAAAAGTTAGAAAAATGAAAAAAAAAAAGGAAAATGTATGTACATATATACTTTGTATCTTTGAGTAATTGGTTCCTAATGACAAACATTTCCTTCCTCCAATTCAGTTCAGTGGACAGGACATGTCTAGGCAGGAGAGCCACAGACAGGGTGAGGGAGGCACCAGGTGGAGGAGCCCTGGGAGGCGCAATGGTGAACAACACTGCTTCCGGGGTCATTGGCTGCAGCAGCAAAGCAAAGCAGAGTGTTCATTGTGATTTGTCATGGAGAATGATTTGCCGTGCATTTGCCTTCTTAGCCTATCTACTTCCCCTGTGAGTAGAACTACAAGACATTCCTTTTAGGATTTTGAAGAACAGAAAAGCCTTTTAGGTGCGTTGTCCAGAAAACCAAGAAAAAGCCCTAGTGGTTTGTTGCTCTGAACTTTGAAATCTTTGCAGCTGGATGTCACCATATTCTCAAGTGTGTGAGATTCTGGGTATTCTGTATATATTGTTAAGATCACAGGAGAACTAATCTGTGTCATTTGGAAGCCATTTTAACCACAGAGTCAGATATTTTAGGAAATATTAAAAATCCTCACTTGGAAATGAACTTTTTTATATCACGTTTAAAAACTTGTGGTAAATACATATAACATAAAATCCACCATTTTAACCATTTCTAAGTGTACAGTTCAGTGGCACTAGGTACATTCATGTGGTTGTGCAATCATCACCCCCCAGTGTCTCTAGAACTTTTTTCATCTACCCAAACTGAAACTTGGTATTTCTTAACAATAACTCATTTTCTTTCCTTCCCTACAACCCCTGACAACCACCATTCCTTTTTTTTTTTTTTTTTTTTTTTGAGATGGAGTCTTGCTCTGTCACCCAGGCTGAAGTTTAGTGGCATGGTCTTGGTTCACTGCAATCTCTGCCTCCCAGACTGAAGAGAGTCTCCTGCCTCAGCCTCCTGAATAGTGGGGATTACAGGTGCTCGCCACCACACCTGGCTAATTTTTGTAATTTCTTAGTAGATACGGGGTTTCACTATGTTGGCCAGGCTGGTCTTGAACTCCTGACCTCAGGCGATCCACCCCCCTCGGCCTCCCGAAGTGATGGAATTACAGGTGTGAGCCACCGTGCCTGGCCCTTGGCAACCACCATTCTACTTTCTTTCTTTTTTAATTTTTTTTTTGAGACAGGGTCTCGCTCTGGCCTCCAGGCTGGAGTGTAGTGGCAGGATGTCAGCTCATTGCAACCTCTGACTCTCAGGCTCAAGCAATCCTCCCACCTCAGCCTCAGTAACTGGGACCACAGGGATGTGCCACCATGCCTGGCTAATTTTTGTGTGTTTTTGTGAAGATGGGGTTTTACCATGTTGCCCAGGCTGGACTTGAACTCCTGAGCTCAAGCAATCTGTCCACCTCAGCCTCCCAAAGTGCTGGGATTACAGGTATTGAGCCACTGTGCCTGGCCTACTTTCTCTATGTAAAAATTTGACTACTCTAAGTATCTCATATGGTAGTTGTCATTTTGTGACTGGCTTATTTCACTTAATGTCCTTAAGGTTTCCCCATGTTATAGCATGGCTCAGAATTTCCTTCCTTTTTAAGGTTGAATAATGTTCCACAATATGTATCTACCACATTCTGTTTATCCATTCATGCAAAAATTTTCCAATGATATGAACATTTAGGTTGTTTCCACCTGGAAATACATTTCAATTTTTTTTTTTTTTTTTTTTTTTGAGACAGAGTCTTGCTCTGTCGCCCAGGCCGGAGTGCAGTGGCAGGATCTCGGCTCACTGCAACCTCCACCTCCCACGTTCAAGTGATTCTCCTGCCTCAGCCTCCTAAGTAGCTGGGATTACAGGCACACGCCACCAAGCCCAGCTAATTTTTGTATTTTTAGTAGAGACGGGGTTTCACCATGTTGGTCAGGCTGGTCTCGAACTCCTGACCTCGTGATCTGCCTGCCTTGGCCTCCCAAAGTGCTGGGATTACAGGCGTGAGCCACCGCACCTAGCCTCAAAATGTTTTAGCTGAGAACAAATACTAATTACTGATTCATAGAAACAACTGTTTTAAGTTTACATAAGGGTCTGTCACATATAGTTTGATAGAAGTGCTGTTTTATAGATCCAGGGTCCAAACACCCCATACAGGATTGTAATCAGGTTCCTCATATCTAGATATTATATCTAGATCTAAAGCAAGTTGGGGTAAAACATTCTACTGGAATAGATTCTGTCATTTAAATATATTTGATTACTAATTACAGATTCTGCCTACAGTAACCAACCCTCTGCCAATTCCTAGAAAGTAAAAGGTATGTTATGGCAAAAATAGGATTGATTATCTAGGATCATGTATCCTTGAAACTTGCATGGTTTTAATTGAGTCTTTCATACAATTACACTGCTATACCAGAGTCAGGCTGCAAGAAGAACTGACTGTGGTCAGGGGCACATTTACCAAATGTGTTCTAACACTACAGAGAGAGTTTTCGCTGTGTTGGGGAAGAGAAACAATTTCCATTTGGATTTGCAAATTGCTATTCCTGTCAAAAGGAGCAAGCTGATAACGTCCCCAGTCTTCTTTTAGGAAGTTTGGGGAACACAGAGCTCACAGGCAGAGGTACTCAGAGAGAGACACAAAGCCACAATCATGTAGAAGAAAAAGCCAGCCCTGAAATGGTAAATTATTGACAACTGGGCATTCAGCGGAGAGCACTGAAAGGAAAGTAGGCACTCTTCTGTAACCACAGCAGATGCAGCCTGTTTCTAAAATCCAAGGCCAAGAGGCAGGTATTTTCTGCAATTAATAATAATGACACTGATATCAGGAAGTAACCATTCTGGCACAGACTGGCAGGGAACAAGAACAGCCTGGGACACAGAGATCACAGAGGCTGGATAATGTGGGAAGAAAATGAGTCTCTACGGGATGAGACAAAAGCAACTCCTTGTCACGTCTGACTAAGGGGTTTCAATAGTTCCTTAATGCTGGGAGACTGGAAGTTAATATCAGAAGCCTGTACATACTTCTTATTGTTGTTTGTAGGATTATATTCACGTTAATTGCATAACGAAGCGTGTGTAACTGTCATTCTATGGTGCACAGTCATTGATTCGCAACCAATGTTTCTGTTGTCTTCATACTGCCCTCAGGGAACCTCTTCAGGGGTTCCCGGAGAATGATCTGTGAAGCAGCTGGAATGTTCTGACTTCTGCAGGCCCCATTCTGGTCCCTGAACATTGTCCTAAGGGAAGACATTCCTAGCATGAAGTACTCCTGTCTGCGTATGCTACGTGTGACTCAGCCCTTGTTTTCGGAGTTGATAATAGACCCAGTTTACTGCCTTGATATATTTATAGGTTCTATTATCCTTTTTGGTTTTTCCAGTGCTTTCTTGATGCTCCTAAAGATCTCAGGAGATGTAACACAGGAGTGCGGAGACAAACACAGTACCAAGAACTGAGTTCCTGCGGTGGCTTTTCTATGAATAGAAAGAGAAGGGAAAGAAAACAAGAAGAGAGAAGGCATAGAAACATGTTTTTTTGGCCAGGTGCAGTGGCTCACACCTGTAATCCCAGCACTTTAGGAGGTTGAGGCGGGTGGATCATGAGGTCAGGAGTTCGAGAGCAGCCTGGCCAAGATGGTGAAACCCCATCTCTACTAAAAATACAAAAATTAGCCAGGTGTGGTGGTGGGCACCTGTAATCTCAGCTATTCAGGAGGCAGAGGCAGGAGAATCGCTTGAACCTGGGAGGCAGAGGTTGCAGTAGTGAGCCGAGATTGCACCACTGCACTCCAGCCTGGGCAACAGAGCGAGATTCTGTCTTAAAAAAAAAAAAAAGAAAAAAAAGAAAAAAAAGAGAGACAGAGATAAAGGAAAAAAAGAAACTTTTTTTTCCCCTTAGGGAGCTAGTATAGTCATGATTAGACTAGTGATGGGAGCTGAAGAGAGGCCATTTGCACTGCCTGGGCAGAGTGGCCTGGGCACAGGGCCAGAGGGCACCCATCTGGCTGCAGACCCACAGGTGCCCTGTGAGGTATGTCCCTTCAAGCTTAGTAAAGCATATATTCTTTTGAATTGTCTAGATCCTCCCTCCAATGTTTGCAGACCCTGGTGCAGAGAAATTGCTTCGCTAAGAGGACATGGGTTACTTTTCTCTGCAAATTCTTTTTATGGGGGAATGGGAGGGGAAGGCTTAGGAAAGATGGGTAAGGGTAGGCTTATGTTCTGTAGAGTGACGCTAACTGCCTTTTATTTTTGGTTGATGGCTCGGAGGCCTGGCTTCTGAGATGCAGTATCGCTCTAGTTCCTCAAGTTCAGAGCCACCACTGGTTTTCTGGATCGCTTCAGATGGGCCCTTTCTCTTAGCCTCTGTTTTAACATTGGTAAACTGGAAAATTCCAGGCCATTTCTTTGTGTGTTCTTCACAAGGATATAGGACAACCATTAAGGCTGTGTTCTAGAAAATAAAATACTTTGGGGAAGAGAGTCTAGATTTAATTTTCTGTGATGATTTAATAGATTCACAAGGCAACTTGAGAACATTTTTCTTTGGCCCCCTCTATTCTGTATGACAGAACTCCAGTCCAGAGTCAAGTCTCCCCCACCACACCCCGTGACACTTGGCTGTTTCCACGAGCCTTTGTTGAAGTATCTTGTCAAGTCTAAATCTTAGACCTTTAGGCTCCTGTGCACACCATTCAAAAGTGATTCTATGTAGATTTGACTGTAATTAAACCTGCTTTTCCTTTACAATGTTGTTAAGATTGACATCTGAGCAGCATAAGTCCTTATTTTTCCCTTGACAGATTATTTTCTTTATTCAAATAAAGCCTGTGTTCTATTTTGAATGCTGGGAGAATGGAGATTTTCTTTTTTCCTTTGGAGTTTGAAGCAATTAGAGCCACAAATTAATTTTTCACATTAAGAGGGGTGTTTTGTCTTCCAATCTGCACCTGCTCAGCCCCATTTCCAGTTATTTGGAGGTTGTTGCACTAAAGAAGAGGAAATACTTATGCCGGGACGGAGGGAATCACTAATGGCTAATCAATAACTGTGGAGTTTTTCAAAACTCTAAAGAGACTCAGTACAGTGTTGGGATAAACAGTGGGATCATTTAGTGGTGGTTTCCCTGGTGTGGGGTTCCTGGAAAGATCCAGAATTGATCATCAAACATCTCCACTTATATCTGTGTCCTTTAGTCACTTAAAATTCAATAACAAATTTATTATTCTCCCTCAACTCTCTGCCTGCCCCCAAACTTAATCTTCTGTATCTCCAGGCTTTGTTAAGGTTGTTTAACATCCACAGTCTCAGAGTCAGAGAGTCCCTAGTCTCTCCTTCCTCACCCTCTAGCATGGACAAGGGTTGGCTTCTTACCCAATATCCATTCCTTCTCTCTCCTATTGCTCACAGTGCCCAGATTTTAATTTGTGGAATTACTCCTCTCCCACCTGCCTCCCTGGGTATTTGCTATGCAGTTGCAGCAGAGTTTACTCTACCCCTAGCCCACATGGTGGGCCCTGATTAGTCCAAGGCCCTTGAACAAATCCTTTAATGTTTTCATCTCTCTTGCCATAGAAATTGGCTTAGAGGTTGGCCCACATCATTCATTGTGTGGCCCTCCCCTGGCCCTGAGATTGGTTCTGACTGGTCCAAATAGAGTAAATGAATGGCTTTTGTGTGATAGCTGAAGAAAGGAAAACCTCTTTTTTGCTTTGAAGAAGGTGGTGCACAACCATGAGGTTGAAACAAGTTCAGCCTTTTGACTACCATGAAGAAACCCAGCAGGAGGACACAGCCCATCACCGAGGGAGGCAGAGCCCAGTGGATCACAGAGAAAGAGTCGGGGCCCAGGGTCCCTCTCAGTGAAGCACATCTGAAGCCCACTTTACTGCTGCACTTTTCCCGTTACATGAGCAAACCAGTTTCCTTTTCGCTTATGCCAGTTTGTGTTGAATGTTCTGGTAATCAAAAGTATCCTTGGCTAATATATCCCCTCAATGATTCAAAACAGCCTCCTGATTTTGCTTCTTTCATAAATCTCAAGTTCAACCTCTCTCTACTATCCTTAGTGTCACTAGATACTCACTATATTATTTATTGGGACCCAGCTTAATTTTAAATGACAACTTTACCATTGAGAAACTTTCTAAGAAAACAGAAGCCCAATAATTCAGAGATTAGAAAGCTGACTGACAACCCCCAAATGATCACATATGGAAGTGTTTTATACCCCACGGGCAGGTCTTCTGTCAATAAGGCCCTTCCAGGGCTCATTCTGTGCTGGCTTCCCAGCGTCATCCTCCCTGCCCCTTGCTTCGTGCCACATGCTGCAGCCACACTGTGTTTTTTTGCAGTTTCTCAAGTCCCAAATTGTTTTAAGACTTGTTATGTTTTTTATTCCTTTGTATATTCTCATTCTCGTGTTTGGAAAGAAGTCCCTCCCTCTTCCACTGAAAAGACTTGCCAGTCATCCTGCAGTCCCTGTGAAACCTGGGAAGCTTCAATCTGCCATCTTGGGACAGGTGATGCAATTGATAGGGCTGACTAGGACCAGGGATGAGACTAAGCTGACCCTAACCCTAACCCAAGCTGTTGAGTCAGTGCACAGACTGATAGACAGGTGTAGACAGGGCTTGGGAGCTACCAGAAATCTAGACAGGCCAGGGGTCACAGCCAGAGGGTCTAGCAGAGTGACACGGTTTGGCTGTGTTCCCACCCAAATGTCATCTTGAACTGTAGCTCTCACAATTCCCATGTGCTGTGGGACGGACCCAGTGGGAGGTAATTGAATCATGGAGGCGGGTTTTTCCCATGCTAGTCTCATGATAGTGAATAAGTCTTACGAGATCTGATGGTTTTATAAAGGGGAGTTTCCCTGCACAAGTTCTGTTCTCTTGTCTGCCACCATGTAAGTAGTGCATTTCACCTTCCACCATGATTGTGAGGCCTCCCCAGCCACATGGAACTGTGAGTCCATTAAACCTGTGTCTTTTGTAAATTTTCTTGTATTGGGTATGTCTTTATCAGCAATGTAAAAACAGACTAATACACAGAGTCAACAGAAGTCATTCAACAGAGGCCTGGTTAATGGTGCTGCTGTAGAGGAGATGTAAAACAGAGCATGAATCCCAAAATTTCAGGCTACAGGTGGGTAGCACTGGGCCCAGCATAGTTAATTCTAACCAGAAGCCCAGGAGACAGGAAGAGAATCCTCTTCTTGATTTAGGGAGTGATAGGGAGATGCTGAAATTCATTTCAGCAGTCATCTTAACCCAGGGGATGAAGCGGATGGCTTAGAAATCAGAATTGCATGGAGAATACTGCTCAGTTTTATTTCTTATTTTCAAAACGAGTTTGTGAGACCACTGCAGGTACCTCCTTCCAAGGAATCCTAGGATCTAGGGAAGGGGAGATGGGGATGTGGGATGTGTGGTTTTGTTTTGTTTTTTACTTTTTTCAAAGACAGGATCTTGGGTTCTGGTTCTGTGGCCTGGACTGGAGTGCAATGGTATAATCATAGCTCACTGCAACCTCGAACTCCTAGGCTCAAGCAGTCCTCCCACCTCAGCGCCCCAAGTAGCTGGGATTGCAGGCACACACCACCATGATCGGGAAATTTTTTTGTTTGGTTTGGTTTTGAGACAGAGTTTCACTCTGTCACCCAGGCTGGAGTGCAGTGGAACGATCTCGGCTCACTGCAACCTCTGCCTCCCGGGTTCAAGTGATTCTCCTGCCTCAGCCTCCCAAGTAGCTGGGACTACACGTGCCTGCCACCACACCCAGCTAATTTTTTGTATTTTTAGTAGAGACTGGGTTTCACCATGTTAGCCAGGAAGGTCTCAATCTTTTGACCTCGTGATCCACCCACCTCAGCCTCCCGAAGTGCTGGGATTATAGGCGTGAGCCACCATGCCCTGCCAATGTCTGGGAAATTTTTAAATTTTTTGTAGACACAGCATCTTGCTATGTTGCCCAGGATGTTCTCGAACTCTGGGCCTGAAGGGATCCTCCCACCTCAGCCCCCGAAGTGCTGGGATTACAGGTGTGTGCCACCATGCCTGGCCAGGATGTGTATATTTTAAAAAAGCTCTTCAAGTAATTCTGATGTTGTCTCTACTGCCCTTTGTGCTCCAGGGTTGCCCTGGGGGGTGATCTTGCATCTGCTTGTATCTTTTTTATTTTTATTTTTATTTATTTTTTTGAGATAGGGTCTCACTCTGTCACTCATGCTGGAGTGCAATGGCATGATCTTGGCTCACAGTAGCCTCAACTGGTCTTAGGTGATTCTCCTACTTCAGCCTTCCAAATAGCTGGGACTATAGGTGTGAGCTACCATGCCTGGCTAATTTTTTGTATTTTTTGTAGAGATGGAGTTTTGATGTGTCGCCCAGGCCGGTCTCAAACTCCTGGGCTCAGCAATTTGGCTGCCTCAGTCTCCCAAAGTGTTGGCATTACAGGTGTGAGCCACTGTGCCCCGCCTGCTTGTATCTTTAGCTCTTCTGTCCCCATCTCCTCCCTATACTCATCTAACTATGCTCAGTCACTGCCTTTGCTTGTGCTGTTTCAGAATGTTCTCTTCCATCTTGCCCCTCTGGTTACCCTATGCATCCTGCTCATTCCTAGCATCCACGAAAGCGTTCTAATCTTAATTCCATCTCCAAACTTTCTCTCCACGCTCAACCCTGGGTTAAGCTCCACACTCCCTTTTGTCACCACAAGAACTTGATGCATCCCTTCAGAACTCATACTTAGCCTCGTTCTTATTGTTTGTTTGCTTCCCTTCTGAAACCTTGGAGAGCCAAGACTACGCTTTTTCATCTTAGGAGCCATAGCTGTGCCTGCTGCGTAGCAGGCTCAATGGCTGTGGAAGTGCATGGATACCCGTAAACAAATGGAATCAAATGGAACAAAGGCCACAAGGGTGCTTTGTGAACCACAAGGTGCAGCAAAGGTGCAGCATGTTATTATTATTGCTAGTCAACAAGACAGAAACCTCTGAAAGTCTTCAAGGTCTACTTCCTCTTGGATGCCTATCTTGATTCTTCTCCAGACAGAATCAATGACTCCGTTATTGGAACTCCCTCAGTAGGCTGCATTAGGCAGCTTTTTCCAGGATGCTTTATGCAAATTACCATTTATATCTCATGTGCCAGTCTCCCTCACTAGACAGGAAAGTCCTTTAGGAGAGGGATGGGACGCATTAATCCTGGGGACCCTTCTCAGAACGCTCTTAAGTGCTTTGAACATTAGTATTAGTTGACTTCCTGCCCTCTTCCCTCCCCAAGGCAAATATCTTCATCTGCACTCACCTTCTCCCCTTCCAGTCTCAGATGAAGCAGCCAGCCTCCTCTGTTCCATTCTCCTGTGCCCTGGGAAGTTGAAAATGAGAGTGGATCCTGTGATCTCTTTAATCACTGGCAGCTAATGTGTCCGTGCAATGGATAAATGTGAGAACTGTCCTCGCTTCCCTGAAGAGAGGCCTTCATGCTCATGCTCTCTTAGTAAAAAGGATGTGGAGAAACTGGGAACCCAGTGGGAGAAGTAGGACAGAGAAGAGAAAGGGGGCTGTATTGAAGAGAGGACTTCCAGAGTAGCCAAGGGAACCGAGGAAGGATTTGCTGGTGTCTGTGCAGCCCCGGAAGCACGCTTGACTAAGAAAGGACTGGGCCTGGGATTGGGTGGATTTAATTATATTGGGCATAGACTTGCTGGAGCAACCTCCAATGCCGACCTCTGTATCTGGCCTGAGATTTGGTGCTTGCCTGTGCTTAAGTATGGATACCTTGGTTTTTGATCCTGTCTGCTTGTCAGGAGGTGGTACTGTTTTCCTCAAATATTAGGCCTGTGTGGCTACCAAGAACTGGTGACTGTCCAGGGAGGAGGCAGTGGCTGGAGGGGAAGGGCCACATTCCCAAGGCCTTTGTCACAAACAGAACCCAGAGCCTCCATGATGGCAGAGGAGGCAGGAATTGGCTGGCACTGCAGGGCATCACAGCATTCTGGGGCAGGAAGGAAGCTTAGAGCTCACACAATACATCATTTAAGGGATAAGGATGGTTGCAGGTGAGGCCCGGAGAGATTAAGTGATTTACCCAAAGTCATTCAGAGAAGCAGGACCTCAAGAAAAGACCCAGGCTCAGCCCACAGCTTCAGCTTTGCCCACACTACTGCAGCCCAGGCATCTGTGTAGACAAATGCACTTCACGGAGGTCAACTCAAGGGCCTCCCCTATCCCGAGGGCCAAGAGTCCACGGATGGGTCAGGGGAGCAGCTTACTTGGACCAAGAAGACATGAGGGTGGGTGGGAGAGGGGGTCACCCTTTGCTCCAGTGGGTTAGTGCTCATCTATCTTATCCAGCACTTTATTAGCTCAGTTCTATTACCATGGGCTAATTGTCCACCCATGATGAATAGGGCTGATTTCCTCCTCTCCTCTGCCTGCCCCTTCCCTCCTCCCTCAATCCCTCCTCCCTCCCTTGTTTTCTCCCTTCCTCTCTGCCTCCCTCCTGGCTTCTTTCTTGAACACCACTTTTGTGGTAGACATTGTGCACTGTGGCTCCAGAGTTGAAAAAGATCTGTTTCTGTTCTCCAGGAACACACAGTATAGAAGGTAGGAGATGAGCAGGGGGTTGGGTGCTGTTCGGGGACTAGTCTTGTACTCAAGGGTCTCTTTACATGGAAATAATACAAGAGAATTTCTAAGATAGCTCTAGAAAGAAAACAAGATGCCCTTAAGGCCACTTTCACCATTCACTGTGAGAACCACTTACATATGGTGCCTGCACCTCTCTTCGTTGATGCCTCCCTGAATTTATTTATTTTTATTTGACCTTCCTCAAACTTTCATCTACATTCATGTGTTTTTACAAACAACAAGCAAGCTGAAAGACCATGCACACAGACACTCCCATGTGGAATCACAGCCCCATGCAAATATGTGTGACCCCACAAACATTCAAGGGTACAGATGTACACAAAGGATGGTCTGGATATGTACGCAAGTGATGCTTGCACATAGATATGAGCAGAACTACATAAACACACACATGTAAATGCATGTATGAGAAAAGCTGTATCAATACGTGCTGAAAGAGTTTTGGCTTGAGGAAAGTCATTTCAGTGCTTTGTCAAAACAATGACAACAAAACACACTTGAGGCAGCTCGGCCAGCTTTCAAGTGATTTATAACTCTGATTGCCTTGACTCTGACCCCAGAGCTCATTCAGAGAAAACACTTGGGGAAAAGCAGGAGACATCAAAAGAAGCAGTAGACACCTGGTTGATCCTCTCAGAGGAGAGGAATCCAGAGTGCATGGCTTCATCTGGGGTCCCTTGGCGCTTTGTGCAAATCTCTGCTAGAAACCCTTCTCTGTGTTGTAACCACTGGTTCATCAAATTGATTTTCCCACTAGACTGCAAGCTCCTTAGAGGCAACCTCAGTGTGGGAGTCATCTTGATGTTCTCAGCCCCGAGCGCAGTTCCTGATAGTAGAGGTTCAGTAAATGTCTCTTGACCTATAGAGGATTAATTGCTCTAACTAAAATGAGTAGACAGGGAGCACACAAGGCCAGTCCTTAATTTCGGTGCATTTCCCTCTGTGTTAGTCTGTTTCGCACTACTATAAAGGAATAACTGAGGTATATATAAAGAAAAATGGTTTGTTTGACTCATGGTTCTGCAGGCTGCAGGCATATGCTTGGCCTCTGGTGAGGACCTTGGGAAGCTTTTACTCATGGCAGAAGGCAAAGGGAGCCAGCGTGTCACATGGCAAGAGAGGGCACAGGAGGCGGGGGGAGGTGTCATGCTCTGTTAAACAACCAGCTCTCATGTGATCTAATAGAGTGAGAACTCATTCATTTCTCTGAGGATGACACTAAGATGTACATGTAGCATCTGCCCCCATGACCCAAACACTTCCCACTAGGCCCCACCTCCAATAGTAGAAACCAAATTATGACATGAGATTTGAAAGGGAGAAATTTCCAAACCGTATCTCCCTCTCTCTCTCAATGTGGAAGATAGCATGGCTGGGATCCCTTAGCATTTATTTCAACCACTGGTTGTCTAGAGTTCCTAATATTCTAGAGTCTGGGAAGCTAAGAATGACACTTCTGAACTCCCTTGCAGCTACATCTCTGGTTGTAATGTAGATGATATCAACCAGCTACACTAGGGTGAGACTTGAATTTGCAGCCGAGAAGGGCAGGGGACTGGACTGCAGCAATGTGGTGCGGCTTTGGATTCATTGGTTGTAGTAGTAGCTTCCAGATTTGACCAGGAATTTCTTGATTGTGGCAGGAAACTTGGTGGTACAGTTCTGTGCTGTGACTTTGGGAGTTGCTTCTGGTAGCTTAGTGATGTGGTTTGGCTGTGTCCCCACCCAAATCTTGTCTTGAATTGTTGTTCGCATAATCCCCATGTCTCATGAGAGGGACCTGGTGGGAGGTAATTTAAGCATGGGGGCAGTTACCTCCATGTTGTTCTTATGATAGTGAGTGACATCTCATGAGATCTGATGGTTTTATAAGTGGCTTCCCCCAACACTTCACTCTGCACTTCTCCTTCCTGCCATCATGTGAAGAGGGATGTGTTTGCTTCACCTTCCACCATGATTGTAAGTTTCTTGAGGCCTCCCCAACCGTGCTGAACTGTTGAGTCAATGAAACCTCTTGCCTTTATAAATTACCCAGTCTCAGGTAAGTTTTATTAGCAGTGTAAGAACGGACTGATACACTCAGTGTAGAGTCTATCTTTGATACAGTGAGCCAGGCATATGATTCCTTGTTGTAAATCCCTTCCTGTTAAAACTGGGGAAAGTAGATTGTGCTTTTTATGAATTATCCTGATGAATACACAATCACAGGGACAGGTGCCATCAGTGCCTGCATTTTAGGGAAGCCAGAGTGTTCATGTATCCATTAGCCTTCTCATTAGTGTGTCCATGTGGAAGAGTTATAAGAGGTACAAAGACCACCCCTCTTCTCACATAATACAATCTGCCTTATGCTATTGCAGGTATATCAATGAGAAAGACCAGTTCGTTTAAAGTCTGGAATTTTTTTTTTTTTTTTTTTTGGAGAGACAGCAAGAAAGCTAGCAGCTAGGATGCAGCCCCATCATGAGTGCAACAGAAAATGGCAGTCAGCCACACAGTGGGAGCCACAGTGGGCAGGCATGCAGGAGGGTGGTTTGGACTGAATGTTCCCTCCCAAATTCACATGTTGACACCCTAGTTCCCAGTGTGGTGGTGTTTGAAGATGGGGCCTCTAGGAGGTAATTGGGTATGGAGGAGGTCACAGGGTTGAGCCCCCATGGTGGAACCGGTGTCCTTATAAAGAGATGATCTAACCAGAGCTCACTCACTGCCTCTGCTCTGTGAGGATACAGAGAAAAGACAACTGTCTACAAGCCAGGAAGCAACCCTCACCAGACACTGGATCTGCGGGCACCTTGATCTTGGACTTCCCAGCCTCCAGAATTAGGAATAGCAAATGTTTCTTACAGTATAAGAAGAATATAGACAGAAAACAAACAGACAATTAAATATATAATACATCAGGTCAATTCACTGACAGCTCAATAATGTACTTTTGCCTCCATTTTTCAAGGAGTTTGAAAGGACCTTGTGGGCAAAGGTCTACCATTTTGTGAACCTTATAATGACCAGCACTAGATGCACAGTAAATAATAGGTCCATGCTTGTTTGCTTATTACTTGAGGTTGGCTGATTTTGCATGGCAAGACAGAGGGATACAAAAATTAGGCTTTGCTTACACAAAACCAAATGCTATGGAAAACTGGCCTCTCACTGGGGTGGAAGTCAGCAAGATCTATGATTTTTTTTTTTCTTGTGAAGCACCATGATTGTTTTAAAAATCAAATGGCACAAATATAAGCTGAACATATACAACATTTATTTCATCATGACTTGGTTAAGGAACAATATAAAAAGGAAAGAGAAGAAATGTTATTAAAGTCTTATAAGCACTATCCCAAATGGACTACTCTAAGATGTTCTATTATTCCATACTCTCTCCTTTAAAATGGATTTTTCCCCTACAAACCTGCATAAATATTGCTTTATAGCTGTTTTCTTTGTATATCTATACATCATTAAAACTTTATTGCTTTAATACAAAATTGTATGTGTCTTCTCATTACAACCAAGCAAAATTATGTGTGCGCATGGACAAGGGCCAGAAGAGAAAAAACAAAAGGGAAGTCAGTTATTGGGTGAAGGTTGTGAGGCTAAAGGTAGTTCTTTTTTTCTCCTTTAGATGTTTCTTCAGTGTGATTATGTGACATTTAAACAAGACTATACCATACTATTGATTGGGTTTGAAAAAATAGTAAAATGTTTCTCCAACAGAAAAGAGTTCAAAACATGACAGTATGACCCAGAGAACCCTGACCCACATGTCAAAATGCTGCCGGCCTCAATGTCGCCAGCTGGGAGGTGTCCTTGGGCGCCTCTGCACACCTAGAAGACAGGAAGGATTTACCAGTCCACTTGTCTTAGTCTCCCAGATCCAAGGTCTTAGCATCAGAAGGGCCTCAGAATTCCTTAGCCTGGGCCACACTCAGAGAAAGTCCTGGGCAGGGAGGCCCCCTGTGGAGACCCAGGTGTCAGTCATTGTCATTCAAGAAACCTTCCTATCACTGTTGGTGCTTCTCATTTGATTCTGCAGTCCCGACCCTATCATTTTGCTCTCATTTTTCTTCCTCCTCCCCAAAGACTCAACACAAGGAGCCAGGGACTGTGAGCCTGGAGAAACCCAGCTTCCAGTCTTGGTTCTGCCACTCACCCTCAGAGTGTCCTCTGAGCAAACCATGGAAGCTCCCAGGGTCCCAGTTTCTCATATGTAAAAATGGGGGTGTTACATTAGGTGATCTCTAAAACCCTTTCATTTCTGGTATTCCAGGACTCTATGATTCTAAAAATGGAAGAAGACAGCCATGCATTTTTTTCAACCAGCAGAACTTCAGGGCTCAATCCAAGAATATTCTTGTTGTGGCTACCAGAGAGGCTCCAAACCCAGAAACTCAACTGAGGCAGACAATCTGGTCGCTTCAAATCATCATTGCCTCCTTTTTTTTTTTTTTTTTTTTTTGAGACATGGTCTCACTCCGATGCCCAGGCTGGAGTACAGTGGCTTCATCATGGCTCAATGCAGCCTTGGCCTTCTGGGCTCAGGTGATTCTCTCACCTCAACCTCCAAGTAGCTGGGATTACCGGCACATGCCACCATGCCCAACTAATTTTTATATTTTTTGCAGAGACAGGATTTTGTCATGTTGCCTAACTTGAACTCCTGGGCTCAAGCCATCCTCCCACCTCGGCCTTCTCCTTACTTTTAAAAATCTTTTATACCTGTAATCCCAGCACTTTGGGAGGCTGAGGCAGGCAGATCACTTGATGTCAGGAGTTCGAGACCAGCCTGGCCCAACATGGTGAAACCCCATCTCTACTAACAATAAAAAAATAAAAAATAGCCAGGAGTGGTGGTGGGTGTCTCTAATCCCAGCTACCCAGGAGGCTAAGGCAGGAGAATTGCTTGAGCCTGGGAGGCGGAGGTTGCAGTGAGCCAAGATCGCAGCACTGCAATCCAGCATAGGCAGCAAAGAGAGACTCAGTCTCAAAAAAAAAAAAAAAAAAAAAAATCATTGTTTATTTTTATTCTTGTTTAGAAACAGGGTCTTGCTCCATCATCCAGGCTAGAATGCAGTGGTGAAATCATACCTTACTACAGCCTCCATTTCCTGGCCTCAAGTGATCCTCCTGTCTCAGACTTCAGAGTAGTTGGAACTGCAGGCATCTGCCATCATGCCCAGCTAATTAAACAAAAAATTTTAAAGACGGGGTCTCCACTATGTTGCTCAGGCTGGTCTTGAGCTTCTGGACTCAAGCGATCCTCCTGCCTCGGCCTCCCAAGGTGTTGGGGTTACAGGCATAAGCCACTGCACCTGGACTTCCTTACAGCATTGCTAGATAAACTTGGACTTATCAATTAAATAATTCCACTATTAACTCACATACCTAGGAACTTTGAACTTCTCATGTAAATATATACACAAGGCATCTGGCAATGCAAGTTTATAAAGATGAGAAGGCAAAGACCTTAACTGGAGGTGAGGTGGGAGGGAAAGGGGAGGAGTAGTTGGCATGTATTGGGCATTCTTAATGGCAAGTTCCAGAAACCCAACTCAAAAGCAGACTCTATTGGCTTACATAGCAAAAAGTTCATTTCCATATTCAGCTTGACCAAGGGACTCTAGCGATATTGTTGGATCTGGATTGTCCTCTTTTCTTGGTCTCCTGATCTTGGTTCCTTTGTCACCTTCACTCTTGGGCAGTCCTCCAATCAAGGTGGCCTCACTGTCCAAAGATAACCATGTTTTTCCCAACCATCCCTGTTTTGGTTCTTTTGGTTAGTCAATTTCATAGTCTCTAAAATAAATAACAATATAAACAGGCTTCTATCCCTGCTTCTTGATGAATCAGTATAAGTTTCTTTCCATGACGGAGGAAGATCAGACCATTCATACTTTGCCTGGCTCAACAGAGTTCTATCATGATGCTTGGTTTCTTCTTCTCTGGGACACTTGTGCAGCCTGAAACAACATCCTTACACTTCATGTCTTATTTTGTCCACTGTATCCTGATTCTTCACTCTGTAAGGCAAGGAAACTTCTGCTCACATCCTTCCTTCTGCCTCGCCCCACTTCCTGCCACTTCAGGGTTGGTACTTGCTTCATTGTATTCTGTAGCCATCATAGATTTGCCCAGGATTTCTCTGTATGTGGATTTTATAAACAATTAGCAAGTGTTAGGCCAGGTGAGGTGGCTCACACCTGTAATCCCAGCACTTTGGGAGACTGAAGCAGGTGGATCACCTGAGGTCAGGAGTTCGAGAACAGCCTGACCAATATGGTAAAACCCCATTTCTACTGAAAATACTAACATTAGCCGGGCGTGGTGGTGCGTGCCTGTAGTCCCAGCTACTTGGGAGGCTGAGGCAGGAGAATTGCTTGAACCCGGGTGACGGAGGTTGCAGTGAACCAAGATCGTGCCACTGCACTCCAGCCTGGGCAACAGAGTCAGACTCCGCCTCAAAAAAAAAAAAGGAACTGTTATTTATATTACTCTAAGCATGTAAATGTTGTTTACTGATAAGCACATTACTACACTAGGGTTTATTCTCTTTAGGTCTAATGTTATCACTACTCTGCCTTTCAGTGGAGATTGTGACTAACATTTAGTTCAAATACATATTTTTAATACTCTAGTACTTGCCTTTATCAAAGTCTCAACTTTTTCTAACTTTAAATCATACTTTTCTTGTTGCTGTTAATTCCCAGAACCCTCTGTCTTTCTATTCTAACCTAGATCTCTACTAGTTGCTCTCTGGGGTTGAATTTGGTTGGTCTCCTGAATCCATGACTTATTTCTTGTTTTATACTCTTATTTTATCTGGGCTCTAATTTCAAGTAGCTCCCTAAGAAAGGGATTATGAGAGGTAAACTTTGGACTCCTTGCCTACTTTGAAGTGTCCATTTTACCTTCGTCCTGTATATAGAATTCTAAGTTGGAAATAATTTTCCTTTAGAGCTTGCTCCCTTGCGTTCCTGATTCACTGATGCTGATAAGTCTGATGCCAAGCTAACTTCTGTTCTCTTTTAGGAAGAAACCTGTTTTTTTTTCTTTTCTTTTTTTCTGCATATGTTTACTATCTCTTTATCCCTAGTGTTCTGAAATTTCATAATGCCATATCTAGGTAGAAGTCTTTTTTCATCCTTCGAGCCTTTACTTACAGGAATCTCTGTTTAATCTAATAACTTGTGTCCTTCTTCAACTCTGGTATATTCTCTCTTATTATTTTCTTGCTAGTTTCTTCCTCTCTGCATCTCTTTCCAAAATCCTTGTTAATCTGATGTTGGACTACATGGATTGATCCCTTGCTCTTAAAGTTTCTTTCATATTTTTAAAATCTTTTTTTCTTATACACTAAGAGATACTCCCAAATTTATCTTTCAATCCTTCCATTGCATTCTTTAAATTTCTGCAATTGTATAGCCACATTTTTTAACTCAAAGAGCTCTTTCTTATTCCCTCATGGCTCATTTATACATAGAATATAATTCTGGGTTTTACAGATTTTGTTTTGCTTGTGTTTTCAGTAATCTTCTGTATCCTGAATTATCTGTGCTCTGTTTTTTGGGGGAGGGGGTTACTGCTTGATTTTAATTTTACATTGCAAATATTAGGTGCATTGTTTATGTGTAAAACCAAAGCAATAAAGAGACTGAATTGAGAGCTCTGTGTCTAGAACCTGGGTTGCTGACTGTCAGGCTTTTTAATGGGACAGGTGGGGAACAGGCTGTTATGCTGGGGCACCTCTACAT
This sequence comes from Pan paniscus, assembly GCF_029289425.2. Classification (NCBI taxonomy): domain Eukaryota; kingdom Metazoa; phylum Chordata; class Mammalia; order Primates; family Hominidae; genus Pan; species Pan paniscus. Next base: position 26,434,601 of record NC_073256.2, read on the forward strand.
GGAATTGGATGCAGCACTTGACTCTGGTGACACTCCTTATTAGGTCCTCTAATTTTCCCCAGATGGTTTTTAAAGTTGAGAATAACTTTTAAAAAAATTCTTAAATATCTTTATTTTTTAAAAAATTAAGAACATCTCCATCCATTATGATGGTTACTATAAAAAATAATAAATGTCAGCAAGGATGTGAAGAAATTGGAATGCTTGTGTACTGTTGGTGGGAATATGAAATGGTGCAGCCATGATGAAAATCAGCATTGTGGTTCCTCAAAAAGCTAAACATAGAATTACCATATGATCCTGCAATTCCACCACTGGGTATATACTCAAAAGAATTGAAAGCAGGATCTTGAAGAGATATTTGCATATGCATGTTAATAACAGCATTATTCGTAATAGCTAAAATGTGGGAGCAACCCAACTGTCCATCGATGAATGAATGAATAAGCAAAGTGTGAGCTATACATACAATGAAATATTATTCAGCCTTAAAAAGGAAGAAACTTCTGCAATATGCTATAACATGGATGAATCTTAAGAACCTGATGCTCAGTGAAAGAAGCCAGTCACAAAAAGACAAATACTGTATGATTCCACATAGATGAGATTACTTAGAGTGGTCCAAATCACAGAGACAGAAAGTAGCATGGTGGTTGCTAGGGGCTGGAGAGAGGGGGGAATGGGAAGTTATTGTTTAAAGGATATAGAGTTTTGGTCTTACAAGACTAAACGAGTTAAGGAAATGGATGGTGGTGACGGTTGCCGCAACATTATGAACATATTGTCTGGGTGTGGTGGCATGCATTTGTAGTCCTAGCTACTTGGGACGCTGAGATGGGAGGATCACTTGAGGCTATAGTGAGTTGTAATCCTGCCAGTGCACTTCAGCCTGGGTGACAGAGAGACCCCATCTCAAAAGAAAAAATAAATAATAAATAAAAATAAAAGAAAAAGAAAAAAACCTGCAAAAAGCCATTATGAGTATATTTTAAAACACTGAACTGGGGTCAGGTACAGGGACTCATGCAATCCCAGCACTTTGGGAGGCTGAGGAGGGGAGATTGCTTGAGACCAGGAGTTTGAGACCAGCTTGAACAACATAGTGAGATCCCATCTCCAAAAAAAAGAAAAAAAAATTAGTCAGGCGTGGTGATGCACACCTGGAGTCCCAGCTACTTGGGAGGCTGAGATGGGAGGATTGCTTTAGCTGGGAGGTGGAAGCTACAGTGAGCTATGATTGTGCCAGTGCACTGTGAGACAGAGCAAGGCCCTGTCTCAAAAACAACAACAACAAAAACCCCAAAACACTGACCTGCACGACTGAACTGCACATTTAAAAATAGTCAAGAATATAAATTTTATGTTATGTGTATTTTATCACAATAAAAGGAAGTGAAAGAGAAAATCAACTGTCCTCAGTTTTTGGTAGGAGAAGTTCCCGGTTACGGCAGATTTGTGCGCTGTGGTAGGGAAGAGTTAGGGGTTGGGCTGTCTACATGCTCCATCTGCAGGCCTTCAATTACTCCTCAGCACCACTTCCCACACCAGTGCCTCATGTCACCTGCTGTCTCAGAGTATAGAGTAGAGTTTTTTCAGGTCCTGCAGCCCCTTCGTTTATATTCCAGGCTGACTTTCCTTCTTTTCCCTTTATTTGTCATCATTCTTCCATCTGCTTTATGTCTTCTAGCAGTCCATTAAAACTCTTCACCTACTGTTAGCTCTCCTGCCATTCTCTTGACTCTTATGTGTTTATACCTTTCAAATTCTTTTTGTCATCTTTTTCATGGGATTTCGGGAGGAGGGGTGATACCCATGTGTGCTTGGCACCTCCCCCTGAACTGTCCAACCAGCAGTTGTTAATTATGTGTAGAGTGGATGTGTCTCTGGATTTTCTATTGATTACGGATGTAGAGAGACTTTGAGTTTACTTTAAAATGCTCTAGTTTAGGGTTGGAAGGAAACTTACACTTTAATAAATAAATCCCCATGTCTTAATTCAGGGCTGGATGGAAACATGGACTTGAATAAATAAGTCCCACGTCTTTCTTATGTCAGTCATGGTTCAATTGGAGAAGCATGGCCGCTAGGTATGCACTTATTTATTCTGTATTATAAGGATTTGACCTTACCCAGTTGTGGGAGGTGATTGGAAAAGTCTCTCTATGGCTGTTTTCTTAGTGCTTGATCCTGGGGTTTGAGTCCTGCAGGGTGGACAAGGAAGATATATGTAAAGTGGGGGAGAGTCAGGATGAGATGGAAACAGAGGTACGAGTTGGAGTCCTTAAGGATGGATTGAACCTGTGTCAGTTCTTGTTGCCCTTGGCCTTGATGGTGTGGGTGTCCTGCAGGAGGAGCTGGCACCCTTGATCACAGAAGTAAATATACACTTGGTTCAGGACTTGGAGAAGACGAATGGGGATGTGAGAGAAGGGGAAGCAGCTTGAGGACTGATCGCTGTCTCACCGGATCCAACTGAGCCAGCAGGTGAATGACAACGTGTGGGAGCTGCCTAATCCCCTGCACCTGCCTGCTGAGAGTGAGAACCACATGGCTGCAGCCTTACCTCTACCCTCCCTATCTCCGAGACCTGCCCCTGCTGGGAATTTACAAGGAAATGAATTTTAGGAACCAGTTCCCTCTTCTCAAGTTGACACATTACAAAGCCACCACACTTTTGGAATAGAAAAATTAGGCTCAGAGAGATTACATGAATTACACAAAGCTTGATAACTCTTTTAAAACTTGGACTAGTAACCAGGACTTTTGATTTCCAATACAAATCCCTTTAAAAAATGTCAGGGATCAATTCAATGAGAGGAGGTAACTATCCTAAATATATATGCACCCAATACAGGAGCACCCAGATTCATAAAGCAAGTCCTTAGAGACCTACAAAGAGACTTAGACTCACACACAATAATGCGATACTTTAACACCCCACTGTCAACATTAGACAGATCAATGAGACAGAAAGTTAACAAGGATACCCAGGAATTGAACTCAGCTCTGCACCAAGCCGACCTAATAGACATCTACAGAACTCTCCACCCCAAATCAACAGAACATACATTCTTCTCAGCTCCACACTGCACTTATTCCAAAATTGACCACATAGTTGGAAGTAAAGCTCTCCTCAGCAAATGTAAAAGAACAGAAATTATAACAAACTGTCTCTCAGACCACAGTGCAGTCAAACTAGAACTCAGGATTAAGAAACTCACTCAAAACTGCTCAAGTACATGGAAACTGAACAACCTGCTCCTGAATGACTACTGCGTACGTAACAAAATGAAGGCAGAAATAAAGATGTTCTTTGAAACCAACAAGAACAAAGACACAACATACCAGAATCTCTGGGACACATTGAAAGCAACATGTAGAGGGAAATTTATAGCACTAAATGCCCACAAGAGAAAGCAGGAAAGATCTAAAATTGACACCCTAACATTACAATTAAAAGAACTAGATAAGCAAGAGCAAACACATTCAAAAACTAGCAGAAGGCAAGAAATAACTAAGATCAGAGCAGAACTGAAGGAGATAGAGACACAAAAAACTCTTCAAAAAAATCAATGAATCCAGGAGCTGGTTTTTTGAAAAGATCAACAAAATTGACAGACTACTAGCAAGACTAATAAAGAAGAAAAGAGAGAAGAATCAAATAGACACAATAAAAAATGATAAAGGGGATATCATCACCAATCTCACAGAAATAAAAACTACTATCAGAGAATACTATAAACACCTCTATGCAAATAAACTAGAAAATCTACAAGAAATGGATAAATTCCTCAACACATACACCCTCCCAAGTCTAAAACAGGAAGAAGTTGAATCTCTGAATAGACCAATAACAGGCTCTGAAATTGAGGCAATAATTAATAGCTTACCAACCAAAGCAAGTAGAGGACCAGATGGATTCACAGCCGAATTCTACCAGAGGTATAAGGAGGAGTTGGTACCATTCCTTCTGAAACTATTCCAATCAATAGAAAAAGAGGGAATCCTCCCTAACTCATTTTATGAGGCCAGCATCATCCTGATACCAAAGCCTGGCAGAGACACAACGAAAAAAGAGAATTTTAGACCAATATCCCTGATGAACATCGATGCAAAAATCCTCAATAAAATACTGGCAAACCGAATCCAGCAGCACATCAAAAAGCTTATCCACCATGATCAAGTGGGCTTCATCCCTGGGATGCAAGGCTGATTCAGCCTATGAAAATCAATAAACGTAATCCAACATATAAACAGAAACAACTACAAAAACCATATGATTATCTCAATAGATGCAGAAAAGGCCTTTGACAAAATTCAACAATGCTTCACGCTAAAAACTCTCAATAAATTAGGTATTGATGGGACGTATCTCAAAATAATCAGAGCTATCTGTGACAAACCCACAGCCAATATCATACTGAATGGACAAAAACTGGAAGCATTCCCTTTGAAAACTGGCACAAGACAGGGATGCCCTCTGTCACCACTCCTATTCAACATAGTGTTGGAAGTTCTGGCCAGGGCAATCAGGCAGGAGAAGGAAATAAAGGTATTCAATTAGGAAAAGAGGAAGTCAAATTGTCCCTGTTTTCAGATGGCAAGATTGTATATCTAGAAAACCCCATTGTCTCAGCCCAAAATCTCCTTAAGCTGATAGGCAACTTCAGCAAAGTCTCTGGATACAAAACCAATGTGCAAAAATCACAAGCATTCTTATACACCAATAACAGACAAACAGAGAGCCAAATCATGAGTGAATTCCCATTCACAATTGCTTCAAAGAGAATAAAATACCTAGGAATCCAACTTATAAGGGACGTGAAGGACCTCTTCAAGGAGAACTACAAACCACTGCTCAATGAAATAAAAGAGGATACAAACAAATGGAAGAACATTCCACGTGCATGGCTAGGAAGAATCAATATCATGAAAATGGCCATACTGCCTAAGGTAATTGATAGATTCAATGCGATCCCCAACAAGCTACCAATGACTTTTTTCACAGAATTGGAAACAACTACTTTAAAGTTCATATGCAACCAAAAAAGAGCCTGCATTGCCAAGTCAATCCTAAGCCAAAAGAACAAAGCTGGAGGCATCACGTTACCTGAATTCAAACTATACTACAAGGCTACAGTAACCAAAACAGTATGGTATTGGTACCAAAACACAGATAGAGACCAATGGAACAGAACAGAGCCCTCAGAAATAATGCCGCATATCTACAACCATCTGATCTTTGACACATCTGACAAAAACAAGAAATGGGGAAAGGATTCCCTATTTAATAAATGGTGCTGGGAAAACTGGCTAGTCATATGTAGGAAGCTGAAACTGGATCCCTTCCTTACACCTTACACAAAAATTAATTCAAGATGGATTAAAGACTTAAATGTTAGACCTAAAACCATAAAAACCATAGAAGAAAAACCATAAAAACTATAGAAGAAAACCTAGGCAATACCATTCAGGACATAGGCATGGGCAAGGACTTCATGTCTAAAACACCAAAAGCAACGGCAACAAAAGCCAAAATTGACAAATGGGATCTAATTAAACTCAAGAGCTTCTGCACAGCAAAAGAAACTACCATCAGAGTGAACAGGCAACCTACAGAATGGGAGAAAATTTTTGCAATGTACTCACGTGACAAAGGGCTAATATCCAGAATCTACAATGAACTCAAACAAATTTACAAGAAAAAACCAAACAACCCCATCAAAAAGTGGGCAAAGGATATGAACAGACACTTCTCACAAGAAGACATTTATGCAGCCAAAAGACACACGAAAAAATGCTCATCATCACTGGCCATCAGAGAAATGAAAATCAAAACCACAATGAGATACCATCTCACACCAGTTAGAATGGTGATCATTAAAAAGTCAGGAAACAACAGGTGTTGGAGAGGATGTGGAGAAATAGGAATATTTTTACACTGTTGGTGGGACTGTAAACTAGTTCAACCATTGTGGAAGTCTGTGTGGCGATTCCTCAGGGATCTAGAACTAGAAATACCATTTGACCCAGCCATCCCATTACTGGGTATATACCCAGAGGATTATAAATCATGCTGCTATAAAGACACATGCACATGTATGTTTATTGTGGCACTATTCACAATAGCAAAGACTTGGAACCAACCCAAATGTCCAACAATGATAGACTGGATTAAGAAAATGTGGCACATATACACCATGGAATACTATGCAGCCATAAAAAAGGATGAGTTCATGTCCTTTGTAGGGACATGGATGAAGCTGGAAACCATCATTCTCAGCAAACTATCGCAAGGACAAAAAACCAAACACCGCATGTTCTCACTCATAGGTGGGAATTGAACAATGAGAACACATGGACACAGGAAGGGGAACATCACACAACTGGGCCTGTTGTGGGGTGGGGGAGGGGGCAGGGATAGCATTCGGAGATATACCTAATGTTAAATGACGAGTTACTGGGTTCAGCACACCAACATGTCACATGTATACATATGTAACTAACCTGCACATTGTGCACATGTACCCTAAAACTTAAAGTATAATTTTAAAAAAAGTCTGCACTTTACTATAGACATAACACATTCTTATTAGAGAAAATTTGAACAACATAAGAAACTTAAGGTAAAAGATCACCCATAGTTTCGTCATTTAAACTCAAATCATTGTTAATATGTTAGTGTATTCCCTTTCATTTTTTTCTCTGCTTATCTACCTGTATTTCCATAATTATATGACACATGCATACATATGTATTTTCTTATGCATTAAAATCTTTATCAGCATAATCAGTAAGAACTTATTCAACCATTTGTCTAAAAATAGATGTTAAGGCTATCACTTTTTTTTTTTTTTTGCTAATACAAATAACGATGAGTATCCTTGTGTATATATTTTTATTCTTATTTTATCCTTACGTTAGACTCTTAAAATTGGAAGTGTATACACTGAAATTGCTTTCATCAAAGATTATTCCACTTTAGCAGAAGTGTGTGAGAATATCTGTCTTCCTAAGCCTTGACAGCATTGTTTATTATCTTTTAAATATCTCTGTTATCAAATTTTATCTTATCATTGTTTCCATTTATATTGCTTTGATTACTTGGAAGGGTGAACATTTCACCGGAGTTTGTTAATCATTTATAGTTAATTTTGGGGAATCGTTTATCCACTTATTGATGGAGGGTCTTCATGGTTTTTTTGTGTGTTATCTTTCACTATGTTAAATATATCAATTCCTTGTCATTTTGTTACAGATACTTCTTTTTCTTAAGCGATTCAGTGCCCTGAGTCATAACCATGTGGAATAATGGGCTCCCGGGAATAGAAGCAACAGCTGCATGGAGGGTGAGGACAAGCTGACATTTAGAAATATTCTGGTCAAGAGTTCCAATTGGTGTTTGTTTGCTGAGGGCGCTGGTGTGAAGCCCGGCTGAGTCATGAGGTTGAACAGATAGTCCAGGAGCGGCTGAGTAAGGCCAGGTGGGGAAGGGCACATGCTCTGGGGCTCCCCGAGAATTAGGGAAAGCGACTGATGAAGTGGGTGTGATGGAAACAGAGAAAATGACATCTTGGAGTTTATAGGCAAGGACCGTCCTTAGGCTTTGGGAAAGCTCAAGTTAACAGATGGATGCAATTCCATTCCCTAGGACCAAGGAAGATGCTCAAAAATATAACTCTGACAAATGCATGTAAGAGGATTCTAAAAACTTAAACTTGGAGGAAAGCAGCCCAAATGTTTTGCTTTTCAATATCCGAGACCTGGGGGAAATATGTTTGGATGTGGATTTTATTCTAGAATAACCACAAATTTTCTATGTATTGAATGGGAATTCATATTCTCATCTACATAGCTCATCTATATCACATATCTCAGATGTGTTGCAACCATCTAAGTTAGGACACAGTGATTAAGGTGGAGGCATTACCCTCTCCTACCTGAAGAAGGTTTTATTTGTTTCGGAGGGGGCTGTTAAGGAGGGAGGTTCTGATCAGATTTAGACTGTGAGAGAAGTAAACAGGACAGAAAGGAGATGAAAGGAGATTTTCATAAGTGTTACTGTTTATTATGTCAATGTCTAATGTTCCAAGAAACACGAGTAGGAACAGTATCTCCTCTTATTTTCTATTGCCGATTGAGTTGTGCAGTAAAGCAAATTCCAAAAGTCTCATGAAATACGGTAAAGTAGGATTAGAAAACAAAACTGTTCGGCTGTCTCTTAAGATAAAAAGCACGGCTTTCTTTCTGTTTCTTCCTTTTTTTTTTTTTTTTTGACACAGAGTCTTGCTTTTTCACCCAGGCTGGAGTGTGTAGTGGCTCGATCACAGCTTACTACAGCCTCCAACTCCTGGCCTCAAATAATCCTCCTGCCTCAGCCTCCCGAAGCGCTAGAATTACAGGCATGAGCCACCACGCCAGGCCTCAAAAGTATGGATATTACTCTGAATTTGACCTTCAATCTTGGTGTATAGAAAACTCAGATAGGATGGTATATATTTTTGTATATTCACATGCCTTTGTGTGTTCATTTATTGGTGTCTATTTCATTCCAACAAGGGTGTGAGCTTTCCTATGTTTGTCCTGCTGCTTCCTTTCCCTTCTCTTCTCCATCGGGTGAGCTTTTACTCATACTCCAAAAGCCAATTCAATTATCAGCCGCTCTGCGAAACCTTCCCCAGCTCACCCAGGCTGGATGAATTTCACCCTTCCTCATGCTTCTACGGCTATCCCATTTAGACTGTTAACAATGTCTACTAGACGATAAGCTCCCTGAGGCCTCATTTATCTCTATGTCCTCGGCATCAGCCCAGGCCCACTATGTGTACAGCATGAAGCACAGGAAGCCCTCTGTGCTCATCCTTCCTGTTTCCCTCTGTCTTTCTGGCTTTGCTCTGCTTCCCCGCCCAGGACCCCCAGGGGCTTGGACTCCTTCGTCAGCCTGTCTCCAGTGTGCGTGCAATTGGCCTTGGCTGGGTGGATCCGTTGAATTCTGGGCGAAGTGTGGGCGAGTTCAGGGGGGCTGTGATCTGAGCCAGCTGCTATCCGTCATCAGCCTGACTGTCGCCCTCCGTCTGGCTAGCTCCGGTGCCTCGCTCTCAATCGCTCCCTGAGTCAGGAATGGAAGAGATGCATTATCTATTGCTCCCCTGCCAAACTCCCAACATCTGACATTTGTACAGTGCTTTTCAGTTTACAAAGCACTTCCACATCCATTATTTCAAGGGCTGTAAATAAGGCAACAAAGTGCTGCCGGAGTATCGGGAGCCAGTGATTAATTTCATTTGGGGAAGCCACAGAATGCCTCACGAGGAGCTGCGTGTCGGGGGGCCTCGTTCAGCACGCGAATCAGGCTGAAGTTCTCTGAATTCTGCCCCTTCCAAGGCATTGTAAAGAGAACACAAGCAGCGGAGGCCATGCGCACATTTCCAGCATTTGCTTCAACTACCCTCTGGTGTGCTTTTCTCAGCCACTGCGCCTTCATGCATCTCCCGCTGATCTCTGACATCCGTGGGTAATGCGCTGGGGTTTCTAATTCCTACCACAGGAGGCTCTGGCTGGGTCAACCTGTTTGGAAATGCTACTGTGATATGACCTGGCGTCCTCTGTGGGTCAAGACCCCATCATCCTTTTCTGTGATCACGCTCTGTGACCACGACTCTTTTCCTTGGTGTTGCTACCGTAGAATCAGCTGACACGGATGACAGCTTTGAGCTCTAATATTCTATGATCGTTGGTCTTCGTAACTTTAGAAGCAACTGAGTTTCTTCGCTTAGCCACAGCAAAGGCCTCATGATATCAGAGATACTGTCACACGCGGGCACACACACGGTGACTCTGCGGTCACCATCAGTTTTCCTAGGATGTGGGTTCACCAGGAGGCACTTCATGAATGTGGATGGGCTGAAAGGCACTTTGGAACAAACAGCTTCCACAAAAGTGCCAAATTCTAATCAACGTTGTTTTTCAAAGTGTTAGAAGATACATTGCATTTCAAGGCAAAGGGGAAAAAATAGAATTGGAAGTAAAGAAAGGGAATTGACAGACAGAAATGAAACAAGTCAATCTAATTTCAAAGCCCGTCCTGAACCAAGGGTAAAATAACACACAGGGTTTGTGAAAAAAGGAAATCTAATATTTATAAGGGGTTCAACATCTAAGGGATAATAAATTGCACTTCAGAGGAAATGCCGTATTAGATAAATTTTATCTTGACACCCAACCCTTTAAAATGCCTGTAAAGCTTGTCTTGTACATCTGTTCTAGCCCACATACCAGTCTGTCCCTGGTAGTAACTGAAGGGTTATTTTGCTGAGAAAAATCTCTTTGACTTAGAAGCTGGAAGAAAGAAGAGGGAAGCTCAGAGATTGGAATCTAAATGAGTAACAGAAAAATTTCAAATGCCACCGTGGCAGGGAAAAGATGAACTCAAGTCTGTGATAATTGACACTTCTTACATTCAATTCTATTCTATCTTCCCTCCAAACACACTCTTAGCCTGGTTTAACATCATTTAAGTCTGTTTGGAATCACAGTGGAGAAAGCGACAAAGGAAATGGAATCGGTGAAGTGCATTGTTGGGTGAAATTACCTGTGGAGATGGGACACTGGGTGGTCCTGAGTCACTATGGACTGAGCTCCTGTGGCCCTCGATAACAGGTGCTGATGGGGTGGGAAGGACAATGTCTCCAGCTGGGAGTGTATAGGTTTGGGTGGGTAGGGTGTGTGTTGGTTGACTTCTATGTGTCAAGTCGACTGGGCCAAGGGATGCCTAGATAGCTGGTAACACATTGTTTCTAGGCATGTCTGTTGAGGGTACTTCTGCAAGAGATTACCATTTTACTCAGTAGATGCAGTAAAGAAGACCCACCCTCACCAATATGGGTGGGCAGCATCCAGTCTGTTGTGGGCTCAAATAGAACAAAAAGGCAGAGGAAGGAGGAAATCACTTTCTCTTCTGGACCTGGGACGTCCATCTCCTCCTGCCCCTGGCCATCAGCACTCCTGGTTTGGGGGTTTTCACCTCAGACTGGGACTTACACTGTCAGCTTCCTGGTTCTCAGCCTTTGGGCTTGGACTGGAAGGACACCACTGGCTTTCTTGGGCCTCCAGCTTGCAGATGGCAAATTATGACACTTTTTGGCTTTGGTGATTGTGTGAGCCAAGCCCTCATAATAAATCTTTCTATAGATCTATAGATATTCTATTGGTTCAGTTTTCTGGAAAGCCCTGATGAATACAGGGAGTAAGGGACTAAGTGCAGTACACATGGAGGGTGTTGTGAATGCGTGCACGTGCATACGTGTGCATGTGCACGTGTGTGTGATGCAGAGTGATGGTTGGGATCTAATGGGTGGGTGAGCCACCCGTTAGCAGGTGAGGTTCCCGCTGGGAGTTTCTGCTGGAGCTAGAACTCCCTTGGCTTTGCGACTCAGCTTCTTCAGTTGGTGATTTACTTCATTCATCAAAGCTTCAGAAGGGACACTTGTAAAACAATGGCAAATAATCCTAACTATGACTTTAGAATAATCCAGGAAAAGGGTGGATATTGTCCAGCATTTGTTCAATATCAAAGGTAATATGTTTTATACAAATGCACTTTCACTTTACATATGAATAATCAGATGATTGTGATATTCTCATACCTTATAAATATTTAGTGATGAGCATTCAATTTGACATTATGAATGTTAAATAAACCTGGATTCAAATGCAGTTTCCACCACTTACCTTAGAAACTTTGAGTCCTTTGAACCTAGTTTCATGATTTCAAAAATGGGGATTAAATTCACTTTGAAGGCATGTTTGGAGGATTGAGAACATTTTGTAAAGGGCCTAGAACACACTAGGTGCTAATTAAATTCCTCTTTCTTTCTGCATCCTGAACACATTTGATTTTTTTTAAAGAAGAAAAAAGTATTATACTAGATTTTTATTTCAAAAAGTAATTCATCCTTAGACCTTAGATATTTGACCAAGGCACTAATTCCTAAATCTTAAAAATAAAAGTGGCCATAAATATCATATCATTCTTTTTGAAATTTTTTATTTGGAAATAACTGAAAATTTGTAGGGAAGTTGCAAGTATAGGAATAGTCTCTCTCTCTCTCTATGTATGTATACATATATTCATAAAATTTTTCTGAACCATTTGAGAATGAGTGGCATTCAATTCAGCCCTTATCCATTAATATTTCAGTGTTTATTTCCTAAGAATAGGGCTATTCTCTTATTTTACCATAACGTAGTAATCAAGTTCAGCCAATTTCACATTGATAGAATATTTTTCATCAAATTTCTATCCTTATTCCAGTTTCATCAATCAGCCCAATAATGTGCTTTATAAAACATTTCTCTTTCTGCCAATACAGGATGCAGTATAGGACTGGGCATTCCACTGCCATGTCACCTTTAATCTGGATGAATGGAAACTATATCTTACCATTTTTATAATCATCGGTCTATGAGGTACATGTACATGGCTAGCTAGTGCGCTTATAATTCAACTAAGAGGGGACTGGAATAACCACCTACTATTTACCTGGACATTCAGTGGCTTCTGTCTGCAGCAAAAATTATAGACTCATCTATCTGGGTTTCTAGTCCACTGTAATATACCCTGTGATGGTTAATTTTCTGTGTCACCTTTAGTGGGCCATGGGATGCCCAAACATCTGGTTAAAATTCTTTCTGGGTGTGTCTGTGGGGGTGTTTCCAAAAGAGGTCAGCATTTAAATTGGTAGACTGAGGAAAGCTGTTAGCCCTTCCCAGTGCATGAACATCATCCAGTTTGTTGAAGGCTTGGAACAAAAAGAATAAGGAAGGTAAAATTCATTCTCTGACTGCGTGAGCTGGAATGTTCATTTCTTCTTGCCTTTGGCACTCCTAGTTCTCAGGCCCTCAGACTTGGACTGGAGTCTACAGAATTAGGTCTTTGGCTCTCAGGAGGGCTTCAAACTGCACCACTGACTTTGCTGGGTCTCCAGCTGCAGATGGCAAATCATGGGACTTCTTGGCCTCTATAATCATGTGAGCCAATATCTTATTCATCTCTCTTTCTCTCTCTCTCTCTAGATATATGTATCTCCTATTGGTTCTGTTGGTTCTGTCTCTCTGGAGAACCCTAATATACACTTTAATTATTCCTCATATGGAGTTGGCAACTTGTAGATGGAGGAAGCATAAGCTTGGTGCAGGCAGCTCTGGGTGTGGATTCTAGTTCTACTACTTGTCGACTGCATGGCCTCTAGCAAGTTTAACTTCTAATTTCTTGCAAATAAATTTATAGCCACTCAATAAATAATTGTGGAATGGATACATATATCCACTTCATAGACTTGTTGGGAGGACTGTGTGCAATAATTTACCTAAATGAGCCCGCAAAGGTGCTTGGCACACAGCACGTTCTCAAAAATGATTATTCCTTTGCCTTGCTTCTGTCAACCCCTATTGACTCCAATAGGCCGAAGAAGAGACCTGGAGCCAGCATGAGACATGAGGTTTATTGAGGACTCACAAAAGCCTGTCCAGTGTGGCAGGCTGGACAGGAGAAGTGCTACTGCTTGTGGAAAGCATATGTACAGGCCGGGCGCAGTGGCTCATGCCTGAAATCCTAGCATTTTGGGAGGCCGAGATGGGCAGATCATGAGGTCAGGAGATCATGAGAATCCTGGCTAACATGGTGAAACCCCGTCTCTACTAAAAATACGAAAAAAAAAATTAGCCGGGCGTGGTGGCGGGCGCCTGTAGTACCAGCTACTCCGGAGGCTGAGGCAGGAGAATGGCATGAACCCGGGAGGCGGAGCTTGCAGTGAGCGGTGATGGCACCACTGCACTCCAGCCTGGGCGACAGAGCGAGACTCCGTCTCAAAAAAAAAAAAAAAAAAAAAAGAAAGAAAGAAAGTGTATATATAGCAATTTTAACTCAGCACGTTTTACCTAGCAACCTACATTTAACCTCCCACTAAAAAAGGCCTCCATCCCCTACATGGCCTGCCTTCCAAGGGATGGAACAGGGGTTCGGATGCCTTTCATAGAGATAGTGAATCTCCAGGTTGGCCACTGCCAGATTCCTTAGCTGGGAAATCTGAACACACACTCTTCTTAGAGCATAGGGTCATTCTTAGGGTGTGCTTCAGTTATTGCTGTCAGGTGCATCTGCCATATAGCTTCTTGCTAGAGTAAGGTTGTCCACCTCCTTAAACCATGTGATGTGGTTTGGCTGTGCCCACCCAAATCTCACCTTAAATTGTAACTCCCATAATTCCCAAATGTTGTGGGAGGGACGCAGTGGGAGATCATTGAATCATGGGTGTGGTTTCCCCCATACTGTTCTCGTGGTAATGAATAAGTCTCATGAGATCTGATGGTTTTATAAGGGGTTTCCCCTTTCACTTTGCTCTCATTCTCTCTTGCCTGCCGCCATGTAAGATGTGATTTCTGCCCTCTGCCATGATTGTGAGGCCTCCCTAGCCACGTAGAACTGTGAGTCTATTAAACCTCTCTTTCTTTGTAAATTACCCAGTCTCAGGTATGTCTTTATCAGCAGCACGAAAACAGACTAATACGCTAGGGAATGGCACGTTCATTCCCACTTCTCAACTTTGCTCACGGAGGCCCCAGCTCAACCTTGTTCTCTCCTTTCTTTGCAGCCTACCGAAAGCCTGAATACTCGTTAAGCTTCAGCTCTGGTTTTTTACATCCTTCATAAAGCCCTCATTAATCTCATCACTCTCTCTCTCTCTACCCTCTATACCGCTACAATATCATGGATTCAGCAAAGGTTTTAGAAATACTTAATAAATGAAATACTAGAATGAATACTGAATGAATGAATTCTAAAATTTGTGGGCCCCATTATGCCTATAGATGTAAAAAAATTCTCACATAAAGAAGGGAGTAAGTGGGGTGCAGTGGCTCTTGCCTGGAATCCCAGTGCTTTGGAAGGTCGAGTAGGGAGGATTGCTTGAATCCAGGAGTTCAAGACCAGCCAGGGCAACAAATTAGCTGGGCATGGTGGTGTGCACCTATAGTCCTAGCCACTCAGGAGGCTGAGGCAGGAGGAACGCTTGAGCCCAGGAGTTCAGGGCTGCAATGAATTATGATTATGATTGCACCACTGCACTCCAGTCTGGGAGATAGAGCAAGACTCTGTCTTTAAAAACAAACAAACAAACAAACAAAAACAAAAGAAGGCAAGAGCATTAATAGTTACCGAGTACTGCTCAGTGCCCTGTGGTCTCCCCACACTACTACGTGAATCCCCAGGACAACCTCCAGGTCTTCCTAGCTCCATTTTGCATGTAAGAAACTTGAGGAACAAGGCCACAGAGCTAGAAAATGCAGAGCTAGATTCTGAACCCAGGGCTGGTTCCCCCCTTTTTTTTACACTGGATTGTCACATACGCTGAAACTTATGTTGAAAAATATCGACTTTGATTCATGGAAGACAGGTACATGTTAAGTTTTAGGGAAGCTAGAAGGGTAGTGGGGCTCATTGCAGCCCAACCTCTTGCTCAACATAAGTTAACTTTTGTCCCCCTGCACCAGGGTAGCAATCAACGACCCTGTAGCTGGCTCAGTGTGACTCAAAATGACAGTTTTATAAGCTTCTGAGGGAAAACTGGTTGGCTTAATAGGTAGTTCAAAAACCTTTCACACACAAAGAGCCCAATAATTTCCCATTTTTAAAGTGTCAGTTGCAGTTATCAGTTAATGACCGGCAATGGCTGCTCAACAAATAGACATTTATGATGAGTGCTTCAATGTGGGAAGTTGGACAAAATGACCTCTCAGGGCCTTCCCAATGGATTTAATCAGTCTAATCAAACCTTTAGACAGAGTCTGAGCCCAGAGTGGAGCATTTATCTCCTGTTTTGAACTGTTATACAATGTTTTGGGCAAATACATCTTATCTCCCCAACTGGTAGATTCTGGAAGGTCAGAGACTGTCGAATACTTTTAGCTAGTCCCTCACGGCACTGAGAACAGAGCCTCTCCCATAGCACAGGGTGCAGAGTTGAGCACATAGTAGGTACCCAGTGAACACTAATTGATTAATTCAAAATCTCATAACTCCAGATGCTTATAAAACAAGGACACTCAGGGTTGGGCCAGATCAACAGAGGACTTTAAATAATGATCCTTAAGAGCTATTATAAAGTGGATTGTGTGGACTCCTCAGGGGAGCTCCAAAGGCAACGTTCCAACGTTCCATATTGTTGTTAAGAATAGACTTAAGTAAATGCATATATTTCTTTTCTCAATTCATTCTATTTTGGTCTCAACCTGACAATATGTGATAGAGAAATTTGTCTCTAATAGAGTTTCTTGGGTTAAAAACACTAGTAAGTATTAGGAGGTTCTAGAGATGTGTGACCCAGCATCAGAATGTTAATACTGGGGCTATGGAAGACATTTAAGTAAAGAAGGCCAAGTGAAACTGGATCATAGAATCATCCTCCCACAATACCCAATGAAATTAACAACACTAAAAAATAAAAATAAGTGAAACAAACAAACAAAAATTATTACTATCAGCATTTTATTTATTTATTGAGACAGAGTCTTGCTGTGTCACCGAGGCTGGAGTGCAGTAGTGCAATCTTGGCTCACTGCAACCTCCGCCTCCTGGGTTCAAGCAATTCTTGTGCCTCAGGCTCCTGAGTAGCTGGCATTATAGGCGCCTGCCACTATGCCCAAGACCAGCCTGGGCAACATGGTGAAACCCTGTCTCTACTAAAAATACAAAAATTAGCCGGGTATGATGGCAGGTGCCTGTAATCCCAGCTACTCAGGAGGCTAAGGCAGGAGAAACGTTTGAACCTGGGAGGTGGAGGTTGCAGTGAGCCAAGATTGCACCACTGCACTTCACCCTGGGCAACAGAATGAGACTCTTGTCTCCAAAAAAAAATTAAAAAATAAAAATAAAATAATCAGGAATTGAATGTCATACACAGTATGTGAGATTGAGATTCAATTATATTTTTTTCCAGACCCGGTTGATCCACCATGCCATGGCTATTATATTTCAAGAATCTACATACCCTATGATAAGCTTTGCTGCTAACATTTTTTCTATTTCATTTTTAAATTGTCTACACCAATGCCAGTACCACACTGTTTTCATTACTTTAGCTTTGTGCTTGGTGACAATATTGTTTGGGCTAGCTCAGTATCTTAAGCATCTTCAAGAGTGTCTTGGTTATTTTTGGGATTCTGCTCTTCCATATAAATTTTAGAATTGGGTTATCAAATATATCAAAAAGCACTGTTGGGATTTTGATTGGAATTGCATTAAATATATATGTCAATTTGCAATAGTGAGTCTCCCTAATCATAAACATGGTATGTCTCTACATTTAGTTGAGCAATTTTCATTAAATTTTTCTCTATAAAGTTGTTGCCTTTTGATGATTTCATAGATGCATTTCTGTCATCGTGAATGGTGTTTTTTCTTAAATCATCTTTCTGTTATTGATATATAAAAATATGATTGATTTTTACATTCATCTTTTATTCTACCCTCTTATTAATTCTAATAATTTATTTGAATAATCTGTAACTTTATAGGGTTTTGTATATGAATAATCATATCTCTGAATAAAGAGAAATTTGTTTCCCCTAATCCCATTTTCTCCTTCATTTGCCTATAGTGGCTAGAACTCCCTAGTAAAACCTGTAATAGAAGCAGGGATATTGGGAATTTTTAACTTATTCATAATTTTCAAGAGAAAGTATTTAACATTTCATCATTAGCCATGACGTTTGCTGAAGGATTTTAGTAATGATATCCTTTATACAGAAAATCAAGTCTGTTATGTTTCTGTTCTTCCAAAAGAATTTATCTTTTATGCATTCATGCAATAAATATTTATTGAGTACTTATCTAGTGCATCTGTCTAAGCACCAGCGATTCCTCTCCAAACAAAACAGACAGAAAGTCCTGCCCTCATGAAGCTTGCAGTGTAGTGGAGGAAAACACAATAAATAAATGTAGTGTAGTAGCAGGTGATAAATGCTACGGAGAAAACTGAGGCAAGGGAAGGGGGTGGAGGTGCTGGGGCTGGGAGATGCAGTTTCAAATAGGGTGGCAAGGGAAGGCCTTGAGAAGGCACTATTAGAGCAAATGCTTGAAGTAGCCAGGGAAGCAGGCTAGGCACATATGTGTCAGGAAAGCATTCCAGACAGAGGGATAGCAGGTGCAAAGATGGAGGTGAGAATGTGCATGACTTAAGAAATAGCAAGGAGACTAGCATGCCTGGAACCGAAGAAATCAGGGAAAGAGTAGCAGGAGATGGAGTTAGAGAGGTAATAAGCAGACTGATGCAGGTTACATTTTATCAAACTCTGTTTTTACATCTACGAGGTGATTATGTGACTTTTCCCCTTTAATTCTGTAACGTGGGGATTATGTTTTTAGATTTCCTAAGTTAAGTGTCTTTGTATTCCTGGGAGAAGCCAAAGTTGCTCATGGTATGTGATCTTTTTTATAAACTGTATTTAGCTTGGTAATATTTTCTTTGGGATGTCTGCAGCTGTATTCAGGAGAGCTTGGCCTATAATTATTTTAAAAATTTTTTCATTTTAAAAAACACATAGGCTGGGCGTGGTGGCTCACGCCTGTAATCCCAACACTTTGGGAGGCTGAGGTGGGTGGATCACGAGGTCAGGAGATCAAGACCATCCTGGCTAACAAGGTGAAACCCCGTCTCTACTAAAAATACAAAAAAAATTAGCTGGGCGTGGTGGCAGGCGCCGGTAGTCCCAGCTACTTGGGAGGCTGCGGCAGGAGAATGGCGTGAACCTGGGAGGTGGAGCTTGCAGTGAGCCAAGATCATGCCACTTCACTCCAGCCTGGATGACAGAGCAAGACTCCATCTCAAAAACAAACAAACAAACAAACAAAAAAAACCACACACGCAAAAAATTTTAGCATTTTAAAGTGTACAGTTCAGTAGTATGAAGTATATTCATATTTTTTGCAATGATCTCCAGAACTGTTTTCATCTTGCAAAACTGAAACTTTCTATCCATTGAACAACAACTCCCTTTTTGTCCTCCTCTTAGTTCCTAGAAAACAACCATTCTATTTTCTGTTTCCATGAATTCAACTACTTTAGATACTTCATATTATGCTTGTTTCACTTAGCATAATGTCCTAGGGTTCATCCATGTTATAGCATGTGTCAGGATTTCTGTCCTTTTAAAGACAGAATAATATTCTGTTGTATGGCTAGACCACATTTTCTTTGTTCATTCATCTGCCAATGGATATTTGGGTTGCTTCTACCTTTTGGCTACTGTGACTAATGCTGCAATGAACACAGGTGTGCAAATTCTTCTTTGAGATCATACTTTCAGTTATTTTGGCTTTGCACCCAGTAGTGGGATTGCTGGATCATGTGGTAATTCTATTTTTTATTTTTTGAGGAGCCTCCATATTGTTTTTCATAGTGGCTACAGCATTTTACATTCTCACCAACACTGCATGAGTGTTCCAATTTCTCCACATCCTTACCAACACTCATTATTTTCTGTTTTTTTTTTTTATGGTGACCATCCTAATGAATGTGAGATGATATCTCGTTATGGTTTTAATTTGCATTGCTCTAATGATTAGTGATGTTGAACATCTTTTCATTTACTCATTGGCCATTTGGAGAATTATCTACTAAAATCCTTTGCCCATGTTTAAATAGGATTATTTATTTGTTGTTCAGTTGTAGGAGTTCTTCATATATTCTGGATATTAATCCCTTATCAGATATATGATTTGAAAATATTTTCTCTCACTCTGTATATAGACAGATATTCTGTTGATTGTTTCCTGTGATGTGTAGAAGCTTTTAAGTTTGGGGTAGTCCCATTTGTCTATATTTGCTTTTATTGCATGTGCTTTTGGTGTCATATTCAATAAATCATTGCTAGATCCAATGTCATGAAGCTTTTCCCTTATGTTTTATTTTCTTTATTCTCCCATGTTTTTTTCTGGGAGTTTTATAGTTTTAGATCTTACTTTTAATCTATTTTGAGTTGATTTTTGTACATGGTGTAAGGTAAGGGTCCAACTTCATTCTATTGCATGTGGATATCCAGGGTTCCCAATGCCATTTGTTGAAGAAACTATTCTTTTCCCACTGAGTGGTCTTGGCACCCTTGTCAAAAATTGTTTGGCCACACACATGAGGGTTTATTTCAAGTCTTTTGATTCTATTCCATTGTTCTATATGCCTGTCTTTACGCCAGTAACATACTATTTTGATTATGGTAGCTCTATTTTGGAATCAGGAAGAGTGAGATCTCCAACTTTGCTCTTTTTCAAAATTACTTTGGTTATTCAGGGTCATTTGAGATTCGTGTCACTTTTAGAATAGATTTTTCTATTTCTGCAAAAATGGCATTGGGATATTGATAGGAATATAATTTTCTTTTTAATATTGCCCTTATCTGACATAGATATCAAGGTCATACCAGACCTCATAGATAAGTGTGGAAGTGTTCACTCATTTTTAATAGAAATTATTAGCTTAGGTTCACCTCTGTGTATATCAATTTCTTTGTTTTCCTTTTTTCCTTTCATCTCAGACTTCCCCGCTAGTGTCATTTTCCTTATTCCTAAAGTTTATATTTTAGAAGTCTCTTTAACAGAGGACTGCTGCTATAAAGTATCTCATTTTTGTTTATTTGAAAGTGTCTTTATTGTACTCTCATTCTTGAAAGATAGTTTTGCTGGATATATAATTCTAAGTTGGCAGTTGTTTTAATCTCAGCACTTTGAAGGTATCAATAGTTACCAAACTTCCAGTTTTGCTAATGTGTGTATAAAAACAGATTGGAAATAAACACATGAACGACTGTGAACATTCTGCCCAGTGCATTTGGAGTATCTGTCCTTCTTGCCCTCATCACTTTACATCCTCAAATGGAAAACATGATTCTCTTGACTCTTGTGTCTAGCATTCCCTTGCTTCTTAGAAAAGCCTTACCACATATATATGCTTCTCTAAACAATAAATTTAAACACAGAACTAAGACCAAACGATTGTAAGAATTACAATAATAGAGCAGAACGTCAATATTATTATATACACTTCCAATTAAAAGAAGAATAATAGAGCTTACAAAAATGAGAAGGTAAAAGGAAATATAAGACTGCTAGTTCCTTATCTTTAATTACAGACAGTATTGATACTGTCTAAGATTAAAGCATGTACATATCTTAAACTAAATGACTCCAATATTTTTTTACTTTAACCTTGGAGAGATATTTTATTAAATATTACCTCTGGTGGTGAAAAAATATTTATCTAGACTTCAGCAATTTCTTTAGTTTCACTTTATTTGCTATTACTTCTGTTAAAGTAAAATTAAACGTAATACTTTTTAATAAAAATAGAAGTCATATTATAATCCTATTTTTATAAAGGTATTTCTCCAGCTAGTCTACATATGCATGGAGAACTGCCTGGAATGAAGTGCACTTTAATATGAATAATAATTTATTTCACTGAGCGTGGTGGCTCACGCCTGTAATCCCAACACTTTTGGAGGTCAAGGAGGGAGGATCCCTTAAGCCCAAGAGTTTGAGACCAGCCTAGGCAAAATGGCAAACCCCCGGCTCTACAAAAAAATACAAAAATTAGCCGGACATGGTGGCACATGCTTGTAGTCCCAGCTATCTGGAAGCCTGGAAGGCTGAGGTGAGAGGATTGCTTGAGCCCAGGAGGTGGAGGTTGTGGTGAGCTTAGATTGTGCCACTGCACTCCAGCCTGGGTGAAAGAGCTAGACCCTGTCTCAAACAAACAAACAAACAAAACTTTATGTGGTGGTCTTCAGGCTAAATTCTAAATCTTTATTTTGTATTTTCTATATTACTTCAATTCTTTATTATGGGTATGTATAATTTGAAAGTCACTACATTTTTGAATGCAGTGTCAGCAACAAATCAGGACAACTTGCTCCTTCTCATCTACTCCTGTACCCTGACCTTAACCCTCAGCTTCATCTTCTCTCTTGCCCTGGAGACCGGTGAATGAACATATGCACAAACAGTGCTAGCTGTCGAACTTCTTGTCCTCGGAGTTCTGCCCTAGGATGCCCCGTCTGTCTTGGGGCGGCCTTATGGCCACATTTTCTTAATGAATCATGGCAGGTTAAAACTGCCATCCTTAGCAGAATCTAATGGTCACAATTTTAACCGGCCATGATTATTCTTCTACATAAATCTTTGTTCATATCTTTGATTACTTTTTAGGATAAATTCTTAGAAGTAGGGTCAAAGCGTATAACAGTCTTTTGAATGCTCATAATATTATATGGTCAAATTGATTTTCAAAAAGCCTGTTCTAATTGGTGCTTTCACTAGAGATATTTATAAATGTGCCTCTTCCATAACTCCCTTGTCAGCACTAATCATTTTTTTGACATTTGTGTCCATTTGATAAGCAAAAAATGATACTTGCTATTCTAATTAGCATTTTTATTATTAGTGAGGTTGAATGTTTTTCATATTAGTATTGAATTTAAAAAATTTCAGTGACATTTTATAAGTGAGCAGATGATACGATCATATTTATTTTTCAGAACTACAGTTCAGGCAAGAGTGTTGAAAGTAGGTGGCTGCCTGAGGTCAGGAGTTCAAGACCAGGCTGACCAATACGATGAAACCCCATCTCTACTAAAAATACAAAAATTAGCCAGGTTTGGTGGTGGGCAGGCACCTGTAGTCCCAGCTACTCAGGAGGCTGAGACAGGAGAATTGCTTGAACCTGGGAGGCAGAGGTTGCAGTGAGCTGAGATTGTGCCACTAAACTACAGCCTGGGCAACAGAGCAAGACTCCGTCTCAAAAAAAAAAAAAAGAAAGTAGGTGGCTGGGGGAGCCCAAAGTCAGGAAGCACTGAGGGGACATTGGCGGCAGTCTTGGTGATGTATGATGAGGGTCTGGACAGGGCGGGGTGGGGGTGGGAGGCAGTGGTGGGTAGGGGAGAGGGGCATGGGGTTGGGGTGGTGGTGGGAGTAAGATCTGATAACACTCTCTCTTCACCTCTTTTTTCCTGGCTTCTAGATTTCCTCCTATAGTTTTCTACTTTGAAAAATTAGCATAGCAATAACACTTTGCCGCAATTAATCTTAGGATGTTCCTAATCTATTTAAATTTGGAGGAGATTGTATCATTCTTCAGAGAGGTCAGTTTCTACATTTCCAATCTAGAAAATCAGTACTACTGAGGAGAATCTGGCTGCAAGACTATGAATTTTGTTCCCCTATGACTCCTGTGTGGGGAAAAGTGGAAATGGATCCTTCGGAGGTAAATATTCTGAAGAAATACACCTATCTGCTGGCTTTTGCTAGTATTAGTTAGTCACTTGGCTTTTACCTTAAAGTCCTTATATGTCATATTTTAAAAATAAAGACGTGAAACACACAGAGTCAGGTTTTAGCCAAAGCAAACCCTGATGATAAAACGACCGACCCTCTGTAATTCTGAGCTGAATTGTAATTCTTTGTTCTCTGTAGCCTTCAGATAAAAGGATTCATGTGGGATGGTAGATAGGGCAGTTTTAATTTGAATCAACTGGACTTACTGCTGGATTTTACACCAGCCTGCTGTGAGGCAAGTTCTTTGTTTTCAGCAATTATCAAACTAAGCCTAATTAAACTTGCTTTGCTTTGATGTACTGTAATGTTTTCCATAATTGTATATTCTGAACCAGTTTCCTAAGTCCTAGTTTGAATCAACATTATGGATTCATTCTGTATCTGTCATGTCATGATTTAGCATGTATCTAATCAGGTTTTAAGAAGCTTAGCTTTGGTTGATATAATACAACATTATTATTATTGTGATTTTGCAATTTGTACCTGTGAATTGTTTTAAAATACTACATGCTCTGGATATATGTGGAAGGCAAGTGCAAACACTTCCAATCATATCAATTAAATATAGATCTTAAACTATACAACACCATCTTCTATTTTGTAAAATTCCATTGATCTCCCTTTTGGTTGTGTTGCTCCTTAAGGAGATTTTTTTTTTTTTTTTTTTTTTTTTTTAGAAAAGCTAATTTGCCACAGTTGATTCCATGTATATTTCTTTTGTGTAGATGTGTTACACAGGGTTTTTCAGAGTCTCTTTTGTATTTGCAAGTTGTTCATTTCCCACCTGATCGTGCATCCATTAGCTCTCTCTTGCTTTATGGGTGCTAGACTACAAGATGTGTTTTTTAAACTGCATTTTTCTCCAACATCGAATAGAAATAATTTAAAAATACATTTACTTCATTCAGCTAGCACCCTACTTGGAGTTCTTGTTAGCCACATATCCTTTGCTGCCTTTAAAAATGGGCTCAACTGTTTTCATCATTTTAGCCTAATTTTCTGTGGCTTTTAGCCTATCATTGGGAGTGGTGCAGGATACAAAAGCAAATCAGTTATGTTGCAGATTCCTCTGTCAGCCAAGATGTCAGGGGAACTTAGCTATGGAGATCCTGGTAAGCATTTTGAACAAAATAATGTCTCCTTTCGAGGCTGGCCATGAAGAAGTATTATTCTTAGCTGTTTCTATGAAAAATCTGCAAAACTGGGAGCCCGGTTATTATCAATATTATAAAAACTTTGTTTTAGTGGGCACCTTTTGATCACATTTTTACAAACTCTGTGTTGAAGTATAATATACATAGAGACACATGCATATATTATAAGTGTACAGTTCAATGAATTTTCACACACTGAACATACCCATTTAAACCAGCATTCAGATGAAGAACGAAAATGTCACCAGCACCTCGGGCCCGCTCACCTCATGCTCCTAACGGCACTTTTCTCCCTACTCCACTCCCACAGTAGCCACTTTGCTGACTTCTACCAAGAGAGCTTAGCCCTGCCTGCTTTTGTGCACTCTGTGCATTAAGCATGAGTTACGCAATATGCACCCTTTAATGTCTGGTATCTTTTGTTCAACTTTGTGTGTGTGAGATTCATCTGTGTTGTTGAGTGTAGTAGTAAATTCTTCATTCTTATTCCTTTATGATTTCCCATTGTATAAATATATCACAATTTACTTATTCATTTTACAGTTGAAGGGGAGATTGACATGGTGGGGGCATAGGGAAAAGGCGCAGAGTGGAGGGGCCAAATGCCTTCACATTTTATACCTGGCACCAGGACTCTGTAAGCAGAAACTGTAAGCAAACTAAATAGACTTGGCCCTAACCTCTAAGTGCTTGTTCATTCTAGATAGTAAATACTTTGAGGACAGGGGCTGGCTTTCTCTTTCCCTTCTCCACTAACTCCATGACTCCTACAAGGGCACTCAAAGGAATGTTGATATGATTCAAAATAGGTTGTCTAAATGGAGAAACAATAAAATGCAATTAAGATAATGTAAAACATGAGGCATGAGAAAAAGCCCAGGACTTTCCAGAGGAAAAATAGACAGCTAATGGGCAGAGAAAGGGGAGAAGAAGTAACATAAAGCAGCATAGAACAATACTTATTTATCTTGCTATCATGTAAATGAGTCTAATTAAAGAGTGTTTGTAGGGCGCTAGTAAATCCTCTAATAAAATGCATAAATAAAACAGTACTTTGGTTTGATATTTTCTCGTTCACTGCACAGTAACTTCCCTTGGTCTCTCATTTTTGATCGTTTTAGATATATTTTGTTCCATTCACATCATTTTTTCTGATCCCTGAAGCAGCAACAGAACTGAATAAACCAATAATTGTATAAAGTTGACATTCATCACAGCCATGTAAAGGTTTGGTATTTCAGCCAGTTTTGCTTTCCTCATTTTTTCCTTTGTATCACTGTGGATTCTGCATATTCTCCTTTTTTGTTTGTTTGTTTTTTTTTTTTGTAGAACGTATTATAACTTCTATTATTTTTAAATTTCTTTTAATGACTTGAAGTTGCTCCACCGTCTCAATAATCAGTGTTAATATATTAATAATTGTTGCTATGTCCCAGAAAGTGGTAGTAAAAGCATTGTTGAGCTAATACCAGTGCAATACATAAATTATTCATTGAAATATATCATGCCTATTTGACTATATTGCTGTATTCTACTAGCAAAACATCTCTTGCTTTATTGAAGACTCTCATTTTGATTAAAAAAAATTAAGAAGGTCCACATTCATTCTGGTGGATTCAAAGAACTAATAATTTGGCTGCTCTAGAAACTGACCTCAAGGGAATGCAAATGAGCGAAAAACCTGAAAGGGAGTCAGAGTAGGATTTGGTTTTCTTGTTTTCTGATCTATCCCTGTTTATTAGTCAGCAAGGACTACCATAACAGGGTAACAGCTTGGTTGGTTTAAACGACAGCTATCTATTATCTTACGGTTCTGGAGGCTGGAAGTCCAAGATCAGACTGTTGGCAGGGTTAATTTCTCCCGAGGCCTCTGTCTTTGCCATGTAGATAGCTGTCTTCTTCCTTCTCACACAATCCTCCCTCTGTGTGTATCTGTGTCCTAATCGCCTCTTCTTATAAGGACCCAGTCATATTGGTTTGGATCCACCCGAATGACTTTGTTTCACTTTAATTACCTCTTTAAAGGTCCTATCTCCAAATACAGTCCCATTCCAAGGTAGTGGGAGTTAGGGCTTAAACACATGCATTTTACGGGGACCCTATTCATCCTATAACACCCGAAAACAATCTTTGACATTCTGACATGAGATTCTTGGAGCCAGCATATCACATGTGTCTTCTGGATTCTGATGATGCCTGTTCTGTGTTGGCTGCTGCTCTGGCCTTCCTCCTCTCCTTGGGATTGCACAGCTCTACTGCCTGGAGATCACCAGTCAGAGGGGGCATTGCGCAGCCAGACAAACCAGTCTCTATCCCCAAGCTTCTGGCCTTTCCCCTTCTTTAAGAACTTGGGTGAGATGCCACAGGGTGATGCATGGGACTACATTTCTAGAGCAGCCACATGATGCGACCCAGAAATGTCTCCATGGGGCAAACTTTGGCAAATGGAACTAGGATATGGGAAGGAGATGGGTAAAGAAATTCTTGCTTCTTACTTCCTCCCATAGCTGGTCCCAAGCCACAGCTTCTCTGTATAGCCTGTCTAGACATATGTGGCTCCATGAGTGTCATCACAGCTCACTGTGAGGCCTGGCCAGTACTGTAGCATGCAAGAGCTTGCATTGCTTTCCTTCCTTCCTGGATTCATTTCCTTCCTCTTTCACTCTCACTACTCTGGGACTGCACCTGCCAAGTGAAGCATCAAGACTCAATCCTTGCCTCAGGCTCTGCTTTCTAGGGAATCAGGAATAAGACAATATTTTACCCATTATAGAAGTTTTGTCCTAATTATAGAGGTGGCAATAAATTTGAATAATAGCACATAGATAAGTATTATTCTTCAATATTTATTATAGAGCATTCAATCATTTTTCTCAAGTTATTACTAGCAAGGGCAGGGCAATAAAGCCATGACAAATTGCAGTAAACATTGATAAATATCAACCCAGTAGCACTCCTAGACTGATATGGATTCAAGTGGACTCATCTGCAGGCCCAAATAACTTTTTATTTTAATTTCCATGAGCAAATGTGTTTAGAAGTTAAACGAGATTATTTCTTAAACTGTGAACTTTATCTGTCACAAAGAAGGTATTTTGTCCTTCTAGAAGATTCCACGTTGTTATGTATGAGGCCATTTCATAATGGAGGAGGTCCAGCAATAAAACTTCTTGAACTATTCAGAAAAAATTCATAAAAAATTTTTATCGTCTTCAACATCTCAAATGTTGAAATACAATGTCTAATTATTTTGTAAAATTACTAAGTAGTCCGAATATTTGACCACTTGAAAGAATTTTCTGCAAAGCCTAGTTTCCAGCAAGTAATTTCTCAATCCAGTGAATCCCTTAGATACGCAGTGTGTAGTAAGATCAGAGTCTACCTATTTACCCATAGGCAAATGAAGTTCAGCTGAACTGAGTTAGACTTTTGTGCAAGCTCTATGACATATTGTCATTAATAAATGGGCAGGAAATAGCATTTCCAAATTCCTGACAGATATTAATATTCAGGATTCAAGAATGAGCAACTGGAATCCCTGGCAATCCCCAGGAATTCTTCAAATCATAACTTATTCTGTAAGTTTTATAATACTTTATTTATGAATTTAAAAATCATGACTGACAATAGTAATAAATTGTTACTCTACTTGCAATACAGTTATACAAGGGTTTTCCATATAGAGAAGTCTATGCTATGTAATATATGCTTAGTTTATATTAACTGATACATCATGAAAATATTATATATTTAAATAACAGGTAAAAATGTTGTTTACTTGATAAAAACATTTGATAATAGGAAATACTACTAAAGAAGGGACCATTAGCATCAAATAAATGTCAAATAAAAATGACTCTAAAAATGGAAAGATACTACCAATATTCAATATTTAAAAGTTGCCATTCTCCAATGGAAAATTTAAAGAACACCAAACATTCACTGCCTCATCCAATAGTTGGGATCTCTGTTTCCTGACAAACATTTTAGATGTAGAAAGATTTCTTTCACTTTGTGTAGACATGGGTTGCATTGTGAAAAGTGCACCCAAAAACAGTTTCAAGTTGCATCTTAGGGTTCATGCAGCTCCATTTAAGCTCACTTCCTTTTTTATTTTTTTATTTTTGAGATGGAGTCCCATTCCATTGCCCAGGCTGGAGTGCAGTGGTGCAGTCTTGGCACAGCAACATCCACCTCCTGGGTTCAAGTGATTCTCAAGCCTCAGCCTCCCAGGTAGCTGGGATTACAAGTGTGCCCCACCATGCCCAGTTAATGTTTTTATTTTTAGTAGAGATGGGGTTTCACCATGTTGGCCGGGTGGTCTCAAACTCCTGACCTCAAGTGATCTGCCTGCCTCGGCCTCCCAAAGTGCTGGCATTACAAGTGTGAGCCACCATGCTCAGCCTCATTTCCTTTTTTTTAAGATAAAAATATTTTGTTTTCTTTTCCTGACTTTGATTTTGCTATTGAAATCAATACTGCTTATGCTGACAGCTTTAAGACCAATTTCTAGTTTTATATTGAAGCATTCCATGACAGCATTCATGTCATATTCTCTTTGCATTTTTTTCTGGTAAAATATTTACAAGAAATTATAGTCTACGGAGAATATTCAAATACTGGAAAATACCAGTAAATGTTACTAGGTAGTATTCAAATACTGTAACATTTGGTTACTAGTAAATTTAGTAGCAAGTTTACTAGTAAGTTTACTAGCAAGGAGTAAGTTTACTAGCAAGGAGATCTTACCCTGATCTTACTAGCATGCAGCAGGATGGACTGAAGTATCTATTTTACTTTCAAAACTTGTTACCTCTTGAAACGTCACTTAGGGACTCATATAATGTATTCTGTGCATAAAACTTAGTACTATTTATTTTATTTGTACAATGATTTTCTGTTAGCAGCACACTGGTCCCATGAACACTCACTTATGCCAGGGCAGCTGTAAGCAAGACGGATGATGCTGCGGCCACCCACCTCCTGTGTGCCCACCTTGTTCTGGGCTCCACTTGCCAGCATTTCCTGCTATTGCTTTTAGCTTGGTGTCAATGAATTCCTTCAAACTGATAGCACCGTCTGATGATTGTGATACCACCGTCTGATGATTGTGAAGCATTAATTCTCACAGGAGAATCATATTTTCCCATTTTCTTGCCTTCTTGATTATTTTTCTTGGGATTAAGAGAAATATAAATTTTCTGAGAAATGCTGGGAAGGAATCCCTGTGTGGAAATACTGGTAGAAGAAAATGGGCCTTCCATAAAATAGCCCTTTATCACTGCCGTGATGGCTAGTCCCACCTTGAATATCTTGAATGCAGGTGCTGTTGGAGATCTAACTTGAGCCTAAATTGAGTCCTTTCTGGGAAGCAGACCTATCCAGAGGCCCAGGGATTTTTTTTGTTTTGTTTTTGGTCTAACCTTGTTACACATATTTTATTATTTTATTTAAATATTTTTTACTGTAATTAAATATATATAACCTAAAATATACCACTTAAACAACTTTTAAGTGTTTGGTGACATTAAGTATACTCACACCATTGTACAACCATCACCACCATCATTTCCAGAACTCTTTTCATTTGCAATACTGAAACTCTGTACCCATTAGAACTACTAAATAACAACTTCTCATCCTCCCAACTCCCCCAGCCAGCCCCTGGCAAGCATATATACACATTGTCTTAGTCTATTCAGGCTGCTATAAAAAAAATACCAGAGACTAGGTGGCTTATAAACAACAGACATTTCTTTCTTACAGTTCTAGAGGCTGGGAAGTCCAAGATCAAGGCATCAGTGGATTTGGTGTCTGGTGAGGACCTGGTTCATTAGAGATGGCTGTTTTCTCACTGTAACCTCACATGGGGCAGAAGTTGAGAGAGATGTCTCTGGAGGTTTGTTTGTTTCTTTGTTTTTGTTTTTGTTTTTTTGACAGAGTCTTGCTCTGTCACCCAGGTTGGAAGTACAGTGGCATGATCTTAGCTCACTGCAACCTTTGCCTCCCAGGTTCAAGCAATTCTCCTGCCTTAGCCTCCTGAGTAGCTTGGACTACAGGTGCCCACCACCACATCCAGCTAATTTTTGTATTTTTAGTAGAGATGGGGTTTCACCATGTTGGCCAGGCTGGTCTTGAACTCCTGAGCTCAGGACTCCTTGAACACCTGCCTCGGCCTCCCGAAGTGCTGGGATTACAGGCATGAGCCACCATGCCCGGTCCTGGGGTCTCTTCTTATAAGGGCACTAATCTTTCATGAGGACTCTACCCTAATGAACTGGTTACCTCCCAAAGGCCCCACTTCCTACTGTTATTACCTTTCAGGTTAGGATTTCAACATCTACATTTTGGAGGAATACAAATGTTCAGACCATAGCATGGAGAATTTATTCATTAGCGTATATGAAGTGTCTTCTGGCAATTCCTAGAAATAGCTGAGGACGTTTTGAAAGTAATTTGAGATTTTATAGTAGACGGTGAGAGAAAGAGGTGATGAAAATAATATTACTATGAATGTGGTCACTCATCATCCCCAGTCCGATTTAGCTTGAGGAAACAGGTGTCCCCATAGCAAAATGAGACTCAGGAAGCTGAAAAGAACATATCACACATAATGAATAAGAGTGATCCTTGGCTCTTTTCTCCCTGTGCTAACGGAAGAATTTATTCAGCAAGTGGCTATCACTTTTGGAGACCATCTCTGTGGTTTCAAATGTGGTAGGTATAGAAATGCTAGAAGATTCCATTTTTACATCCTCCATGTCCAGAGAAGGATTTACTGCTTTCTTCAAAGATTTGTGATGAGACTAGCAGCACTTTGCATCATTACAAGAAGTCTATGATAGTCTGGAAAGACTTTTAGGATAAGACTGTAAAATACTTGAAGACACTTGATCAAGATTTTCATGTAACTTCTTAAGAAAGCATTAGTGCCCATCAAGGATTATGTCAAACAGTCTACCACATTCTACAGCTTTGTTTAGTCTTTTGGTTATAAGAGTCAGTTTCAGGGCAGTTGACATAGTGTCTAGCCTCTGACTTCATTAGAACTACTATCAGATATGCTGTACATAATGTAAACAAGATAATGGAGAACTGTTTCAGGAATGACAGTGTGATCACCTCAGACAATGGTTGAGATGTCATGTGGAAAGCTTGCCTCTGGTATAATTTCCTCAAGCAATTCCTCATAAGGCATTCATCATTATGTTATTCCTCACCCTCCCATCCTTCAGGCTTCATCAACCTGAAGAGTAAAATAATCTGCAGAGGTGATACATGATAAGCCAGGGTATTCAGTAGTAGATGGCCCAAGCCATTCAAATGCATGATACTGTAGGCAAGCAGAGAGAACTAACTACTGAGCAAATATCTCACCACTGCACATGTAACCCACATATGTAAGAAGGCAGAAAGGAAAGTAGTAAACCCCACAGAAAGGAAAGTAGTTAAAAACAGGTGGCTGCTTTTAACTCTCACTGCAGCAAGGGAAGGGGCTAGGGACAGGGAGTGAGGCAAGTTTCATAGTAGGAGACAGGGCATAATTATAGGAAAAATGACTTCTGTATGATGGCAGAGTCTTTCAGGCAGCATTTGGAATTAAAAGCCATTACACCATCTGAGGACGCTCAGAGATTGTGCAGAATGAGGACCAGTAATAGAGTCCTTTGGTGTTGGAGGGGAATTACCTCCACAGCATTTCCTACATTTCGTGGTTTTGTGAAAGGCAGAGTCAGAAATCACTGAGCAATAAAAATGCTCTTAATGTTTTTGAGGCAGAAAGCAGGTAGAGAGAATTTTGAGCAGGTGCAGACAGCATCTGGGAGCATTAGGAAAGCAGAAAGCTAGTGCACCACTGTAGGGCCAGCAGCAAAAGCACCACTGTCCTCCCAGCCGCCAAGCCAGACCCAGAGAAAGCATCCTTGACTCTTTCCATTTCCTACACGCACTTCCAAAGTTTTTTCTCTTAAGAACAATGTTGCTGTGAACATTTTCTACATGTTTCCTGGTGCATATGAGCAAGAATTTCATAAGATAATGCCAAATTGTATTCAAAATTGGTTGAACCAACATAACCTGACACAATGCATGAATCTTGTATTAGGAAAAAAACTGTAAGAGACATATTTGGAAAAATTGGATAAGTTTGAATACAAAATGAATATTGGGTAATACTATCTGATTATTGTTCATTTTAAATATGTGAATGGTGTTAGAGTTAGTATGAATTATTTTTTATTCTTATTCTCTTAAGAGTAATTTAGGAGGGAAGTGCCAAGATATCTACAGTTCACTTTCAAATGGCTCAGCAAAACTGTGACTATATGGAGAAACAGCTAAAGAGAGAAAGGAGAGAGAGAGAGAAAGAGAGAGATCACAAATGTGACAAAACGTTGGTGGAAAATATATGTTTAAATTTTTTTCAGGATTGAAAATTGTGAAAAGAAAAGAAAAAAATGGTTGAACCACTAAGGGTCTAGTTTGGAAAACTGAAACCACTCTAGGTATTTCAAACAGAGGGACTTTAATACAAGAAATTGGTTTCAAAGATATTGGCTGGGTGTGGTGGCTCATGCCTGTAATCCCAGCACTTTGGAGGCTGAGGCAGGCAGATCACTTGAGGTCAGGAGTTTGAGACCAGCCTGGCCAACATGGCGAAACCCCATCTCTACTAAAAATACAAAAGTTAGCCAGGCTTGCTGGCGCCTGCCTGTAGTCCCAGCTACTCAGGAGGCTGAGGCATAACAACCACTTAAACCTGAGAGGCAGATGCAGTAAGCCAAGATCGCACAGTTGTGCACTGCAGTCTGGGCGACAGAGCGAGACTCCATCTCAGAAATAAATACATATACACATACATAAAAAGTAAAAATAAACAAAGATATTAAGAAGGTTGGAAGAGTAAAAGGAAGGAAATGGGACTGGAGGATCCAAAAGGAAGAAGCTGTAATCCTTGAAAATCAGAAGCTGTTAGTGCCCTTGAGCTCAGTCCCCGAGCCTGTGCTTGCTGCAGTTGGTTCCAGATCCACGGAAGAGGTACTGCCTCAGTCTGGGCAGGGACTGCTGAAAGAGGTGCTGTCTGCTCAGGCTGCTGGCTCCCAGCTGCCCCTTTCCATTGCCAGCTTCGTCAGTAACTACCACCAAGAGTCAGAGCCAGCAGCAGAAAGCTTTCCTCTTCTCCTGCCTTCTAATATCCACAAGCATCTTTACTTTATTTGTTTATTTTTTATGGACAGGGTTTTGCTCTGTCCTCCAGGTTGGACTGTGGTGGCACAAAATTAGCTCACTGCAGCCTTGAACTCCCAGGCTCAAGTGATCCTCCTGTCTCAACCTCCTGAGTATCTGGGACTGTAGGCATGTACCACCACATTCAGCTATTTTTGTATTTTTGTAGAGACAGGGTCTTTATATTGTTGCCCAGGCTGGTCTTGAACTCCTGGGCTCAAGTGATTCTCCTGCCTTGGCCCCTCAAAGTGCTAGGATTACAGGCATAAGCCACTGTGCCTGGCCCAATATTAACTGTTAACAAAGTGCATGTAATTTCTTCAGAGGTAGAGACTCATTCACAATCAATGAATTATGAACTCTAGAACAAAAATAAGGCCTCAAGATAGAGTTGGATAGAGAGAGCTACCTGAACTGACTGGTGCCAAGTGCGTGGTGACTGACAGACCATCCGACTTTCTGGTTTGTCCAGGACTGAGGGGTTTCCCGGGACAAGGGACTTTCAGTGCTAAAACCAGGCAACTCCTGGGCAAACCTGGGGCTAAGTTGGTTATCCTAGCCAAATAACATTTGCAGTCACCATCTTGGGCCCCACCTAAGAAGTCTGGAAGGTCTCACCTGATATGAAACAGGATATACCCTTACATAAGCACATTAATTTTTACACAGAATCAGTGACGTTGTCAAAGATGAAGGCTAATTTTAAGAGGCCTAAGTTCACAGTGGGTAATATCAGGTGCCTGTGCACATTTTGAAGGAATTTTTAAAATTGTATCTGCTAATATTTGTAGGTGATGGACTGAATCAATCAATACTTTTTAATGGATAACATTAAATATGTCAGAGGAGAAGTAAAAACTTACCTAAAAAAAGAAATGCAGAAATGCAGCCAATAATAAATAAAGGATAAAGGACAGCCACAGGGCAGAGAAGGTTTTGGCCAATTTGTGTGTGGCTGGTCCTGTAGTTGTGCATGCTCTGGGCAGGACACAGGTCTCTGTTATCTAGGGGCCAACCCCATCTCTAACACCAGATTGCTCGTGACACACAGCACTTACGCTCATTGGCATGTGCCATCATGCACAAAGGAGTCAGTAATGACTTGTTTCCAGAAAGCAGCTTCAGGCTCCAGAGTTGACCTCCTGCCTGCCAACTCCATTGGGCTGCATTTTGTGGTGGGAAAATCCAAGGCCTTTGGGAGACAATTTCATGACGTTGCATTTATGGATTTTGTAGAGCATCCAACTGACTCCATGAACGACCATTTATTAGTGTGGTAGCAAATCCTGCAGCGCTCGGTGTTCTGTCCCCTTTGTGAAATTCTCTCTTCCACGGACTTCTGTTAACACCCCTCCTTCCTTCCTGGTGGTAGCTCTCCTTCTCTGGTTGCTTGGTTTTTTCTGTTTTTGTTTTTTGTTGTTTTGGTCTTTTTTGTTTTTGTTTTTGTTTTTGATTATATGCATGTTGTTGTGGTGAGAAACACATCACATGAGATGTCCTCTCAACAATCTTTTAAGTATACAGTATGGTATTGGTAACTATAATTTATACACAGTGTTGCACAGCAGATCTCTAGAACATCTGCATTTCGCAGGACTGAAGCTCCATACCTACTGAACAGCAATCCCCATTTCTGCCTTTCCCAGCCCCTGACAGTCACCATCCTACTTTCGATTTGTCCTTTGGGCTTCATTTCGTCCCCAGGGGGCCTGTCCTTGTCTTCAGGGCCACTGTGTCCCTGCTTGTCCTCTTCTCTGTGAACACATTCCTCCTGGGTAAGCTTGTCATAGTATTGTTTCTAACAGCAAAGACAATTTTGAAGCAACTTGAAGGTTCAACAGTGCAGGATTGGTTAAATATGTTTTTTTTTTAATGGCCTACTATGCATCATTTGATGAAAATTGCACTGTACATTTGTTGACATAAAGATGTTCATGATACTGCTTAGTTAATAAGCCATGTTATAACGTTGCATGTATAATGTGATCCTATTTGTGTGAAAAATAGATAAATACATAGTGACATCTGAATGAATGTTCACTCCAAATATTAACAGTATTTATCTCTAGGTGTTGGAATTCTGTGTGATTTAAGCATTATTTCTGTTTGTCAGCAATTTCTAGTTTTTCTACAACAAACACGTATTTTTAGTGTAGTGAAAAAAATACAGGTCATAAGAAAAAAGTTTCTCTTAGGATATGGATCCCAGTCAGCCCGTTGACTGTGTACAACTCTGCAATAAATACCCAACCAAGCCAGGTGCAGTGGCTCATGCCTGTAATCTCAGCACTTTGGGAGGCTGAGAAGGGAAAATTGCTTGAGCTCAGGAGTTCGAGACCAGCCAAGTACATAACATACAGAGTCCCCCATCTCTTTAAAAAAAAATTTTTTTTTTTTTTTAATTAGGCCGGGTGTGGTGGCTCAGGCCTGTAATCCCTGCAATTTGGGAGGCCGAAGTGGGCAGATCACTTGAGGTCAGGAGTTAGAGACCAGCCTGACCAACATAGTGAAACCCCATCTCTACTAAAAATACAAAAACTTAGCTGGGTGTGGTGGTGGGTGCCTGTAGTCCCAGCTACTTGGGAGGCTGAGACAGAAGAATTGCATGAACCCAGGAGGTGGAGGTTGCAGTGAGCTGAGATTTTGCCACTGTACTTCAGCCTGGGTGACAGAGTGAGATTCTGTCTCAAATAAATAAATAAACAAATAAAATTAGCCAGGCGTAGTGGCACACCTGTGGTCCCAGCTACTCAGGAGGCTGAGGTGGGAGGATTGCTTGAGCCTGGGAGGTTGAGGCTACAGTGAGCCATGATTGTGCCATTGCACTCCAGCCTGGGCTGGATGGAGATCTCTCCTAAATAAATAAATAAGTAAAAATCTCTGGCTTTTTAAAGGTCCTCACTACAAAAAGATAAGTATGTGAGGCAATGCATATGTTAAGTAGCTCCATTTAGCCATTACACGATGTTTACATGTCAGAATATGTACGCAATAAATATATAAAATTTTTACGTGTCAAAATAAAATAAATTACTTCGGAAAAAAAATCCCCTCTTTTGAATCAGATCCATTGGGCTCCATGATGTTGGACTCATTACTTAACCTCTTAAAGTCTCAATTCCATCGTCTCTGGAGTGGGTCTTAGACCAACTTTATTAGATCATTTTGATGATTCAGTGATTGGGCACCCAGGTCATAAATCTCTCCGCTCCCCTGGCCTCTGACATCATTCTTCATGGAGGATGAGCCCTGAGAGTCCCTCATCCTGTCAAGTAGTTTTGTTCTTTAAATGGCTGATTAACTCAGAGGTAGTGTCTTTTAATGCAAGTTCTCTACATGAAATGAGGTGCCAAGTTAACAACCCAGGACAACAGAAGGCTTATGTTTTTCCGCATAATAAACTGTGAAGAAATGAGTAGGGCAAGCTTTCCAGCCTCTCTATTAGAGCTGTGTGCCTATAAAACACAAAATGTACACACACATCTTCTCTGAGCCACTGTGTTGCTCTGGCTAAGAAATGGAATGCTAACGATTATTCAGGAATTTTCTTGAACCTGTTTGATAGAGTTAAAAAAAATTTTTTTTCTTAGCCTGTAACTAAACTTTAAAATAGCCAGGTCTTGGCTGGGCAGGGTGGCTCATGCCTGTAATTCCAGCACTTTGGGAGGGTGAGGTGGGTGGATCACCTGAGGTCAGAAGTTTGAGACCAGCCTGGCCAACATGGTGAAACCCTGTCTCTACTAAAAATACAAAAATTAGCCAGGCATGGTGGCGCACGCCTGTAATCCCAGCTACTCAGGAGCCTGAGGCAGGAGAATCACTTGAGCCCAGGAGGTAGCGGTTGCAGTGAGCCGAGATCACACCACTGATCTCCAGCCTGGGCAACAGAGCAAGACTCTGTCTCAAAAAAAAAAAAAAAAAGCCAGGTCTGTTCAGTTTAGCACTTGCACAGAATCCTGTTATGTGACAAACACTGGGTATTGGGGGTTTGGAAATAAGTGAGATAGATAAATAAATAAGACTCTCCTCTGTCTGGGTAGTCTCAGGGGTTGATAGAAGCACAGGAAGCTCCCTCTAATAGTCTGTGGCAGAGACAGGGTAGAGGTTTGCTCAGAGGATTCCCATACAGAAGAGTGGGGCTGAGAAACGTCAAGGCTGTCAACAGCAACACAGGCCCCAGTGAAGCTCCCAAGCAGGCTTCAAGAATACCATGCAGACAGGATGGGGAGCAAAAGAGTCCTTATGTCTCCAGGGTATTAGCCCCATTTCCCATCTCCCATTTGTGCGTCAAAGGAGTTGCCCAGCCAACACAGGGCTAGGGGACAGCTCTGCGTCCCTTGTGACTGTAAGAGTTAAAGAAAGAGGAAAGAAACACGAAAAGCAGCTCAACAGTTAAAGAACAGGTTTATTTCTCCAAAAGAAACCTGAGAGGGGCTTCTGGCCCATCTCAGTCACGAGCATGTTCTCTTACAGACTAAGAGTATATATTGGTTTTATGGTGAGGGGGCTTACCACAAGCTTGGAATGTTTCCGTGTGTGGAGAAGTTTATGATGTCGTTGTAATGTCTCTGGTCAGAGGGGAGGTTATCTTGGGGCTGACATGTTTCTGATCGGGGAGGAGTTTGGAATGTTTCTGGTTGGAGATGTTATTTGTGGTTTATGGTAATGCTGACCTTAGCCATTAGGCTGATGCCCTTTGGATTTAGGCGGTTTTTGATCAAGGTGAACTTTAGAATGGCGGTGCTTGTCCAAGATGGCAATGCTCCTGCTCTGTCAGTGACTAAAGAAAGTGCTTCACTTTGTCTGGGGCTCTTATGACTAAAGAAAGGGCTGGCTTCCTCTGGTCCCTTACTCTATAAGACAGACACTGTAGGGGAAAAATGAGCCAGGCACTGCCTCTGTCTTCCAGAACCTTAGAGTCAGTAGAATCCTTCTTGCCTCTCTCCTACTTCAGGGGTAACCAGCAATCCTCAACACTCGTTGGCTTGCAGCTGTACAACTCCAGTCTCTGCCTCCCTCCTCACATGGCCTTCTCCCCGCCATTTCCTCACATCGTCCTCCTAGGAGGTTACCACTCATACCGGTAAAAAGGCCCACCCTGCTCCAGTGTGACCTTATCTTGACTAATTATGTTTGCAGCAACCTTATTGCCAAACAAGGCCACGTTCTGAGGCACTTGGGATGAGGACTCCCGCATATCCTTTTGGAGAACACAGTTCGAGCCGTAACAGGGAGATGAGGCAGTTATCTACAGCGCCTTCAGTCCCCTAAGCATGGACTGCACGGCCCAATGGGGAAGTTCCCCTGGGGCCTTGGAAGGTTCACTGAAGAATCAGCATGTAAAAGACAGATTAACTGGAGAAAATGCACACAAATTTATTTAACGTGTATAAATGGAGCCTCCAGACTGAAGACCCAGAGGTACAGAGGAGATTGTCCATTTTTATTCTCAGGTTCAACAAAGTATGGACAGCTGTGTCTGTCTGGATTCTCCCTGGCCCCTCTGCACAGCGATCCTTCCTTCTGGGTATGAGGCGAGACCCTTTCTGCAACAGGGGCCTTATGACCTACCGTCAAGCAGTGTAGGTCAGATCATTTCTTTATGGCCAGTTTTTACATGGAAAGGCAGAGTAATACTTTTAGGTTTTATAGCTGGCTTTGGGGAAAAGGGTTTCTAATTTCTAAGACTTGCCTTGGGGAGGAGGGATTCTAGTTTCTGTGGCTAGCCTTGAGGGAGAGTGGGACTGAGAGA
This sequence comes from Pan paniscus, assembly GCF_029289425.2. NCBI lineage: Eukaryota > Metazoa > Chordata > Mammalia > Primates > Hominidae > Pan > Pan paniscus. The sequence continues at coordinate 26,474,112 of NC_073256.2, forward strand.
CAGGAGAGGACAAAGTCAGAAAAACTTTTATTCCTGAGGCTGCTTCTGAGGCCTTCATTTTGGGATATTGTTTGCTGAGCCGAACAGCACTACTGGAATCCATCGTACTGTCAGAGGCATTTGAACCAGAGCAACTCCATCTTGAATAGGGGCTGGGTAATATAAGGCTGAGACCTGCTGGGCTGCATTCCTGGGAGGTTAGGCATTCTTAGTCACAGGATGAGATAGGAGGTCAGCACAAGAAACAGGTCATAAAGACCCTGCTGACAAAACAGGATGCGATAAAGAAGCCGGCAAAAACCCACCAAAACCAAGATGGTGACAAAGGTGACCTCTGGTCGTCCTCATTGCTCTTTATACATTAATTATAATGCACTAGCTGCTAAAAGACACTCCCACCAGTACCGTGACAGTTTACAAATGCCATAGCAATGCCTGGAAATTACCCTTATATGATCTAAAAGGGGGAAGAACCCTCAGTTCCAGGAAATCCCTGCCCCTTTCCCAGAAAACTCATGAATAATCCACCCCTTGTTTAGCATATAATCAGGAAATAACCATAAGTATGCTCAATCAAGCAGCCCATGCTGCTGCTCTCTGCCTATGGAGTAGCCAATCTCGTTTCTTTACGTTTCTAGTAAACTTGCTTTCACTTTACTTTATGGACTTACCGCAAATTCTTTCTTGCGTGAAATCTAAGAACCCTCTCTTGGGGTCTAGATCAGGATTGTTTCTGGTAATGATGGCATGTGGTGAAAAGAGGCTGGAGGTTGAGATGGCAAAGCCTGGGATCCTTCCTCACTCTTGGGCCTGTGTTTGCACCAGTGAAATCAGGTGCTCAGGATTTCTTGCCTTCTATCATGTTCTGACACTCTTGATCAATTCTGATCCCACATTTGAACCTGGCCTTGGCACATGCAGCAGAAATATTGCATTGAGCAGTCTTTTTGTCTGGTGGACAGCAAATTGTGCTACTTTTGAAAAGTTATGGTGTTTATCAAGTTTGTCTTCCAGCCTTATCTCTCTCTCATTTTCCCCACACCACACACACATTTTAGTACCTCCTCTTCCAATTGGAACCAGGAAGAATCATTTAGAACTGTTGATTACTCTTTAGGGTAAAGGAATTTAGCTTAATTATTCATTCCAGACATTTGAAAGTAAAACTCTCTTGAAGGAATTTAAAGCATCTGCAAGCAAAGAAGAATGTCCTTTATTTTAATTCAGGAGATTGGTCATTATTTCTAAAGTCACACTTTGATGATCATCAGAAAAGCATGAAGTTACTCCTGACTTAAGCCTACTGGGATGCATGGAGTTAGGTGAGGAGGGATGGTCTCCACCCATTGCCTGTGTGGAGGCTGTGAGTTTCTGCACCTTCAGTGCCTGGAGCCCAGACACCTGCTGTCAGGGAGAGGGGCAAGCAAGTGTGACAACTCTAGGGCCCAGAGCCCCTCTCACTTGGGCTCAGGATGGCTGCACAGCCCTCTCTGTCTAAAGCCTCCCCTGCCTCATTCCCTGTTCCTGTCTGAGCTTCGGAACAGTTGCTCCTTTTTCAACATCTCTAGATTCTCTGATTCCAGGAATGCAGACGGGGCCCTTCCTGGAAGTTCCCTCTTCCCCTACCCCATGCCACTGAAGCTGGATAATGGTACTTGCAATTTCTGGGGAGACCACTCATGCAGCGTCCTGGTCCCAAGTTTCTGGGGTCTCAAGTCCCCAGACACTCAGGATACCACGGACAGGAAGCAGGGAGAAGCTGACTCTGCTGCTGTGGACATCTCAGGAAAGAAGGCAGCCTAGGCAGTTGCAGAAGTGTCAGAGGCATTTGAACCAGAGCAACTCCATCTTGAACAGGAACTGAGTAAAACGAGGCTGAGACCTACTGGGCTGCATTCCCAGACGGTTAAAGCATTCTAAGTCACAGGATGAGATAGGAGGTCGGCACAAAATGCAGGTCATAAAGACCTTGCTGATAAAACAGGTTGCAGTAAAGAAGCCGGCCAAAACCCACCAAAACCAAGACGGTGATGAGAGTGACCTCTGGTCGTCCTCACTGCTACATTCCCAGCAGTGCCATGACAGTTTACAAATGCCATGGCAACGTCGGGAAGTTACCCTATATGGTCTAAAAAGGGGAGGCATGAATAATCCACCCCTTGATTAGCATATTATTAAGAAATAACCATAGAAATGGGCAAACAGCAGTCCTCAGGGCTGCTCTGTCTATGGAGTAGCCATTCTTTTATTCCCTTACCTTCTTAATAAACTTGCTTTTGCTTTGCACAGTGGACTTGCCCTAAATTCTTTCTTGCGCAAGATCCAAGAACTTTCTCTTGGGGTCTGGATTAGGACCCCTTTCCTGTAGCAGATAGAGCCTAGATTCTGAGCAACTGTGGAGGCAACACCGTATCAGAGCCAAATCCCGTACCTCCTAGGAGAAAAAGTTCTCAACATTGATGCTGACTGTACTTGCAATAAAGTGAGGAGACGACAATGATAAAAATATGTGCTGACTGGAAAAATAATCCAATTCACAGATGTGTATGTTCCTATTGCTCTAGTTACGCCAAAATGCCATACAACATAATACACCTATTTTTAAGTGTTTTGGATTAATGTGACTTATATTATATATATGTCTACTTAGCTTTCTGTTTCTATTTAATTTTTTTCTAGGTTCATTGAAGTGTAATTTCCATACAATAACATTCCCCAAGATATTGAGCATTTTTATTACTCAAAAATGTTTTCTCCAAGCTCCTTCCCTAACCTCTGGCTCAAGGCAACCACTGACCTGCTTTCTGTTACTTAAAGTTTTGCTGTTTCTAGAATATCATATAATTAGAATAATACAGTATTGAGTCTTCATGTCCCACTTATTTAGTAGAAGGGTTTGAGACTCATCCCTGCTGTATGATTTAATATTTTGTTCCTTTTTATTGCTAAGTAGTAGTTCGTTTTACAAATGTAACACAATGTATTAATCCATTTATCAGTTGATGCATATTTGGGTTGCTTCCAGTTTTCAGTTCTACGAGTAATGCAGATGTACATATTGTCTCAGTTTATTTGGCCTTCTATAACAAATGCCAGAGACTGGGTGGCTTATCAACAGCAGACATTTATTTCTCACAGTTCTGGAGGCTGGAAAGTCCAAGATCAAGGTGCTAGCAGATTTGCTGTCTGGTGAGGAGCCACTTTCTGGTTCATAGATGGTGCCTTCTCACTATATCCTCACAAGGTGGGAGTGCCACCTTGGATCTATTTCACAAGAGCATTGATCTCCCTCATGAGAGTTCTGCCCTCGTGACCTATTCACCTCTCAGTAGCCCCCCATTTCCTAATGCCATCACCTTGGTGGTTAGGATTTCAACATATCAATTTTGGGGAAACACAAACAAGTAATGCAGACACATATCTGCATTACTCAGGGAACCATAGACCATAGCATTCCATCCCTGGCCCACCAAAATTCACACTCTTCTCACATGCACAATACATTCACCCTAATAGCCTCCAAAGTCTTAACTCATTCCAGCATCAACTGAAAACTCTGAAGTCCAGAGTCTCATTTAAACATCGTCTAAACCAGATATAGGTAGGACTCAAGGTACAACTCATTTATAGGCAAGCTGCTCTGCAGTTGTGAACCCACGAAAGCAAACATGTTATGTGCTTCCAAAACACAACAGTGGGACAGGCACAGGATAGACATTCTCATCCCAAAAGGGAGAAACAGAAAAGAAGGGCTAATATGTTCTAAGCAAGTTCAAAACCTTAAGGCTCAGAAACAACCTTCTTTGACTCAAGCGTCTGCCGTCTAGGCCCACTGGGTTGAAGGGTTCCATCTCTGGAGGTTTGCTGGGCAGGGGGTGGGCCACCAAGTCTCCTGGAGGCCCTGTCCCCATGGCTTTGCTGGACACAGCTCCGGCCACAGCTGTTAGGAGTTGAAGCCTCCCGTCTGTGGCTCTCCTGGGCTGGAATTGTATGCTAGTAACTCAACCAGTCTGGGGTCACAGGGATGCCCCCCTCCCCACCTGCAGAGCATTGCCTTAGTGGGGACTCTGATGTGGCCCACCCTCATGGTGGCCTGGGTTGGGTACTCAATACTCTGAATGGCTTTTTCTTTCAAAATCTAGGTGAAAATAGCCATGACCCATGCCTCATGCACCCTGTGTTCTGGTAGAGATGGTGCCTTACTGAGGCTGCCATGATTTCCTGTCTGTACTTTCTGCAGGGATAGCTACCACAGCCTAAGCCACACTTGGGCCCACTGGAGCCAAACCTGGGGCAGCCAAGGAATGCTGAGTAGTATGCAGGTAGCAGAGCCTTGAAATTGTTCTGAACCCCAGGCACTTGTGTTCTGGGCCTGTGATGAGAGGGGCAGCACCAATAATCTCCAAAATACTTTTTGGGTCATTCATTCATTGTCTTCATGAATAGCACTTGGTTTCCTTTGGGATACCAGATCGATACTAATCTCCTCATCAAATAGTCACTTGGCTACACTCTTGCTCTCTCTTGAACATGCTTTCTCATTCCTTTCAATATGAATAGGCTGAGAATTTTCCAAAATTTCATGTTTTGCTCTCCTTTTGATTAAAAAAAATCCATCTTTACATAGTTTATCTCTTGTTGTATTTTACTATAAGCAATTAAGAGAAACCAAGCAGCATTTTCAACATTTTACCTAGAAATTTCATGAGGGAAGACCCAGCCAGAGCAATCAGGCAAGAGAAAGAAATAAAGGGCATCCAAATTGGAAAAGACGAATTCATACTGTCTCTGCTTGCCGATGACATAATCTTAGAAAATCCTCAAGGCTCCTCCAAAAGACTCCTACATTTGATAAACAAATTCAGTAAAGTCTCAGATTATAAAATCAGTATACACAAATCAGTAGCACTACTAAAACCACCAAGCTGATAATCAAATCAAGAACTCAATCCCTTTTACAATAGCTGCAAAAATAAAATAAAATACTTAAAAGCATATTTAACCAAGGAGGTGAAGGATTTATTTCATTTTTCTTCCCTCTGTCCCTCTCTCCTTCCCTCCCTTCCTTCCCTTCTTCCCTCCCTTCCTTCCTTCCTTCCTTCCCTTCCTTCCTTCTTTTCTTCCTTCTTCCCTTCCCCTTCCCTTCAGTTCTCTCTTTTTCTTTCTTTCTGAGACAGTGTCTGGCTCTGTCACCCAGGCTGGAGTGCAATGGCATGATTTCAGCTGACTGCAACCTCCACCTCCTCGGCTCAAGCTATCCTCCCACCTCAGCCTCCTGAGTAGCTGGGACTATAGGCGTGCACCACCACACCTGGATAATTTTTGTATTTTTTGTAGAGACAGGGTTTTGCCATGTTTCCCAGGCTGATCTAGAACTCCTAGGCTCAAGCAATCTGCCCCCTAGGCCCCCCAAAGACTGGGATTACAGGCATGAGCCACTCCACCTGGTGAGGTGAAGGATTTCTACAAGGAGAACTACAAAACACTGCTGAAAGAGATCATATGTTCATATTGTGAAAATGACCATGCTACCCAAAGCAGTCTACACATTCAATGCAATTTCTATCAAAATACCAATGTCATTCCTCATGGAATTAGAGAAAAACAATGCTAAAATTCATATGATACCAAGAAAGTGCCCAAATAGCCAAAGCAATCCTAAGCAAAAAGAACAAGTCCGGAGGCATCACATTGCTGAACTTTAAATTATACTATAAGGCTATAGCAACCTAAGAGCATGGTACTGGTATAAAAGTTGATACATAGACCAATGGAACAGAATAGAGAACCAGAAATAAAGCCAAATGTTTACAACCAAGTAATCTTTGACAAAGCATAAAAAAAAAATTAAAAAAACCTGGGGAGAGGACTGTATTCAATGACGCCGCTGGGAAAATTGTATAGCCACATGTAGAAGAATAAAAATGGATTCCTATCTCTCATTATATAAAAAAAATCAACCCAAGATGGACTAAAGACTTAAATCTAAGACCTGAAATTATTTTAAAATTCTAGAAGAAAACATAGGAAAAAAGCTCTTCTAGACATTGGCAGGCAAATAATTTATGACGAAGACCCCAAAAGCAAATGCAACAAAAACAAAAATAGACAAATAGGTCCTAATTAAACTAAAAAGCTTCTACACAGCCAAAAGAAATAATCAGAGTAAACAGACAACCTATACAGTTGGAGAAAGTATTTGCAAACTATGCAACCAATGAAGGACTAGTATCCAGAATCTACAAGGAACTCAGATCAGAAAGAATAAAACAAATAATCTTGTTAAAAAGTAGGCAGGCTGGGTACAGTGGCTCATGCCTGTAATCCCAGCAGTTCGGGAGGCCAAGGTGGGAGGATTGCTTTAGCCCAGGAATTCAAGGCCAGCCTGCGGAATACAGGCAGACACTATCTCTACAAAAAAATTAAAAATGACTGGACATGCTGGCATGTGCTTGTGGTCCCAGTGACTTGGGAGGCTGAAGTGTGAGGGTCACTTGAGCCCAGGAGGTCAAGGTTGCAATGAGCCATGATTGTGCCACTGCACTACAGCCTGAGTAACAGAGTAAGACCCTGTGTCAAAAAAAAAGGGGGGTGAGGTGAGAGTGGGCAAATGACATGAATAGGCATTTCTCAAAAGAAGATGTACAAATGGACAAAAAACGTTTTTAAAATGTTCAACATCACGAATCACTAGGGAAATGCTAGTTAGAACCACAGTGAGATACTACCTTGCCCCAGCCAGAATGGCCATTATTGAAAAGTCAAAAAACAATAGATGGCATGGATGTGGTGAAAATCGAACACTTATACACTGCTGGTGGGAATGTAAATTAGTACAACCTCTATGGAAAACAGTATGGAGGTTTCTCAAAGAACTATTCAATCCAGCAATCCCACTACAGGGTAAGTACTCAAAGGGAAAAAAATCATTATATCAAAAAGACACTAGCATGTTTATGTGTATTGCAGCACAATTCACAATTGCAAAAATATGGAATCAGCCTAAGTGCCCATCAACCTATAAGTAAATAAAATGTGGTATATATTCCATAGAATACTACCCAGCTATAAAAAAAAAAGGCGAAATAATGTCTTCTGCAGTCACTTGGACGGAACTAGAGACCATTATTCTAAGTGAAATAACTCAGGAATGGAAAACCAAATATTGTATGTTCTCACTTGTAAGTGGGAGTTAAGCTATGGGTATACAAAGCCAGACAGTGGTATAATGGACACTGGAGACTCAGAAGGGGGAAGGGTAGAAGTGGAGATGAGAATGAAAAAACTACCTATTGGATATAACTTACACGACTTGGGTGATGAGTTCACTAAAACCCCAGACTTCACCACTGTATGATTCATCCATTTAACTAGAAACCACGTGTACTCCTAAAGATATTAAAAGAACGAAATTTAAATAAAAGAGTCAGATCACATGATGTACATGACTTCATACCTTCTTTGAAATTTACCATTCATTTTTTTCCCTCTCCATGTTTTTACTTTTGCTGGCTTAGTACTTTTTTTTCTTTCCTTTTTAGCTGATTGTAAGCTTGGAAGTTGTATTATACTCTTAAGTTTTGAAAAATGTATAAACCCATGTAATCACCACCACAATAAAGATATAGAACATTTCCATCACCACCTCCATCCCAAAAAGAAATTTCATCAGCCAAATATCCAATTTTATTGCTCACAAGTTCCACCTTCCACAAAACACTAGGACATGAACACAATTCCACCAAATTCCTTACCTCTTTATAACAAAGATTGCTTTTCCTCTAGTTTCCAATAACATGTTCTTCGTTTCCATCTGAGACCTTGATATGGTTTGGCTCTGTGTCTCCACCCAAATCTCATCTTGAATTGTGCTTCCATAATTTCCATGTCTTGTGGGAGAGACCCGGTGGGAGATAATTGAATCATGGGGTGGTTTCTCGCATACTGTTCTCGTGGTAGTGAATAAGTCTCGTGAGATCTAATGGTTTAATAAGGGGAAACCCATTTCGCTTGGCCGTCATTCTCTCTCTTGTGCTGCCATGGAAGAATTATGCCTTTTGCCTTCCACCATGATTCTCTTTCTTACTGCCACCATGTAAGAAGTGCCTTTTGCCTCCTGCCATGATTGTGAGTCCTCCCTAGCCACATGGAACTGTGAGTCCATTAAACCTCTTTTTCTTCCCAGTCTTGGGTATGTCTTTATCGGCAACATGAAGACTTACTAATACAGATCTCATCAGAATGGACTTTAGTGTCCACATTTCTACCAACATTCTGCCTAGGATTACTCAGGTGCCTCTATGAAGATTGAGGCTCTCCCTACAGCTCTCCTCTTCCAAAGCTTTACCAAAATCACATTTAAAGGTCTCTTCGTGGCAATGTGGGCTTTTTCCAGCATGTACCTAAAAACTCTCCCATTCTCCAGTTCCAAAGCTACTTCTACATTTCTAGGAATTTGTTACAATAGTACTGCATTTCTCAGTACCAATTTCTGTCTCAGTCTGTTCAAGCTGCTATAACAAAATACCATAGACTGGGTGGCTTATAAATAACAGAAATGTATTTCTCACAGTTCCAGAGGCTGGAAAGTCTGAGATCAATGTGCCAGCAGATGTGGTGTCTGGGGAAAGCCTGCTTCCTCACAGATAGCCATCTTCTGACTGTAACTTCTCATGGCAGAAGAGGCGAGGGATCTCTTTTAAGAGTTCTATTCATGAGAACCCTATCCACATGACCCAATCACCTCCCAAAGTCCCCACCTGCTAATGCCATCACCTTTTGGGTTAGGATTTCAATACATGAATTTTGAGGGGACACAAACATTCAGATCATAACATACATTCACATAAAAATCTTTGTGTTGCTGGGCATGGTGGCTCATGCCTGTAACCCCAGCACTTTGCGAGGCCGAGGCGGGAGGATCACTTGAGTCCAGGAGTTTGAGACCAGCCTGGGCAACATGGCAAAACCCCGTTTCTACAAAAAATACAAAAATTAGCAGGTCATTGTAGTGTGTGCCTGTTGTCCCAGTTACTCAGGAGGTTGAGGCGGGAGGATCACTTGAGCCCAGGGAGGTCGAGGCTGCAGTGAGCCATGATTGCACCAGTGCTTTCCAGCCTGGGCAACAGAGTGAAGTCCTGTTGCGAAAAAAATATCTTTGTGTGGGTAAATGTTATCATTTCTGTTGGGTAGATATAGGACTGGCTTCTTGAGTGTGTAATGTGTGCATTACACATAGGGCTCAACTCAGAAAGACCCTGTGCTTGGTTTAATATCACTGTCTTGAAATTCTTAGTAATTGTTGAATAAGGAGCCCCTCATTTTCATTTTACACTGGGCACACAAATTATACAGCCAGTCCTGGGTAAATACCCACCAGTGGGATTGCTGGGTGGTATGATAAATGATATTTAACTTTATAAGATAATTGCAAACTGTTTTCCAAAGTGGTTGTACTATTTTGCATTCCCAACAATGTATGAGAATTCCAGTTGTTCTACATCCTCAACAGTTTCTGTTCCTTTCTACATTGGTTATATCTTCAAATCTTTTAAAACTAGAGGGAGGATTAGTATGTTGTGAGGGTCTTCATCTTATCCGTTAATAACCTTCTTGGCCCCTGTTCCTTTCCTCATCACTTCTTTGGGCGTTGGTTGCCCTGTGTTAATAAAATGCTAAATAAACAGGTAGGAATAGGAATAGCAAAATTCAGAGGATCATGAAGTGATACAATAATGGTTCCCTCTTTGTTCTCAAGCAATATTGTTGTGTCTAGTCTCTACGATTGTAGGTTGGGAATTCAGGCAAATGTTTTCCAAGCTAAAAGATGCAGAGAATTAAACTACTTTTTGCTATGACCAACAGCAACTCTAGAAAAAAAAGCTACTTGAGTTCTCCTGTAAGATGTGTGTTTGCCCTAAAGGCTGGTTTTCTTTTAATTTAATACAAATAAACACAGAGTTGAAAAGACAGCCTCTTTTCAAGTGCAACTTCTCCATCAACAATGCAGTCAGCACCAGACTATGTTGACTCCATTCTTTGTGGCAGAATCGTATTCATTAGAATAAAGACTTGCTGAAACTCAGATATTTCACATATAATTCTTTGCCTTTATCTAAAAGTCAGCTATCCTGCTCTTGAGGAAATTAGATTGATTGGACAGGCTGTGCTCTTCCAAAAAACCACATTTGCTGCAGTCACACTGTGATTTGGTAGGTATTTCCATAAAGCAACCAAAATATAATTTATAAGATGAGCCATTTCTTCATAACAATAGACGACGACTACATTTTCCTCTGTTTTATGTGATCTCTCAAAAGACCATAGTGGAACAATTTGCATTCCTTCAGTGTCCTGATAAATATGACACTCTGGCTTGTACTTTTGGACACATTGTAAGTACAGCAAGCTATTAAAAAATAACAGAGTGAACTTAAGAAACATGCAGACCTACATAAACAAAATGCTAAAATTCATTGAGGCAGGGGAAAAAAAAGACTTGAACAAGTAGAGACACATAGCACATTCACCAATAGGAAGACTAAAGATGTCCATTTTCTCCAGCTTATGACATAGCTACAAGATGATTCCAATCAAAACCCCAAAGGATTTTGGGGGGAAATTGACAAACTCACTCAAAAATCTATCAACAAGAATGAACAGGGAGGAAGGACCAAAATAATTTTGAAAAAGAATATTAACAAAGGAATGTTTACTTCATTAGATGTCAAAATATTTTATAGAAAGCGCTCGGTTTCATTTAGGGAAATCCCATCTTTTATTTAGGGAAATCCCATCTTTTATTTAGGTAAAGACAATAATATTTGCGCAGAAATGAGGTGAAATAGGAATATCTTTATTTTACTTTTGGACATCTCAATAAGAAAAAGTGAACCATAGCTGGCTTCTGATTGGGCTGAGATTTTTTTCCTACAAGGGTAAGTTTCATTCGAATACTTTTCCTTTGTGGATGTCATACTGTCCTTCAGAATGGTCCTTACCGATTCCATGAAAGTGACACGGAGCTTCTAACATTAATAAAGGAGCTCACTATCTTTCCATTAGTGCATGCTTTATAATGCTAGGATGTTCAGATTGGTTCCAAGAGCAGATGGATACCGAGCATTTAAATGACAGAAAAATAAGTGTATTATTGATACCCAGAGTAACAGACAGACTCGGTTAATCATTAGAGCTGCTCCCATACACATCCTTCCTAATTTGTGGCTTCTCATTTTCATATTAACTGGAATGAATTTCTTCTAAAATATAATAGGAAAGGAGAAGGGGAAAATGGACTTATTGACGTAAGGGGAAACAATCCCCTTCCCTGAAGAATTAGGTAGCCTTTTAATTTAAAGTTCCAGTAGATGAATAATGTTGGTATTTCCCCAGGGTGACTGTGATTGGAATTTCCACCCTGTCTGAGATCACATTTTTCATAGCTCCACACCTGCGAGTGCCCTTGTCCCGCTTCACTTTCTATCCCATTGACATGGTCGGGTCCAGGGCTCTGTGCTTCAATCAAGGCTGAAGATAAGGAGTGATGCCTAACTCTGGACAAGGATGACACAGCACTATACCTCCAGTTACGAGAAATAAATGCAGCTAGATACACACTCAGAAAATACTTATTTTTATAACTATCCATAATATCTTTGTGACACCAGATCTTTACCCTCTCTGGGCCTCCACTCACCCCACCCCAACTTCATTTCCAGGCTCTACAGAAAATGCTAGGCAGGTTTCTTCCTGGCCCTCCAGCCAGTTTATCTGTATATTCTTGGGTGTATATAAGAATGCATATTTATCCATTTGACATTTATTTAACACATGGCTTCCAAGTGTGGGTATCGTAACATCTTGGTCAGGAATGATCTCTTCCTCGCCATAGCATTGACGCTGATGGATTTCAAATTTACATCTTCTGCCCTGACCTCCCACTGTGTTTCAGACCTGAACAGCCTGCTGCCTAAGGAATATCAATCCCACCCCCTAGGAACCCAAACGTGAATGCTTCCAAAACCAAATTTGTTGTGTTTGCTGCTTCCTAGCTGCTTTCCCTCCTCTGTGGTTTATCTCAGTGAGACACTCAGCAAATCTCAGGGACACCTGCCCCCACCTTTATAAGCCAGAAAGCTGTGACTTATCCTAAACTCCTCTGTATGTATAAGCTTTTATATCCAAGTCACAAGGACCTGTGTATCATACTTGCTCAATATTGCTCAATCCCATGCCCACTTCTCCGTCTTTATTACCACTAGTTTCATCTGCAAACCCTTGTAATGTCTTGTCTGGAATATATTACTAGCCACCTAACTGACCTTCTAGTTCTTGTTGTCCATCCTTTTAACCTGATATCTTTTTGTTTTGTTTTGTTTTGAGATGGAGTCTCACTCTATTGCCCAGGCTGGAGTGCTCACTGCAACCTCCGCCTTCTGGGTTCAAGCATTTCTCATGCCTCGGCCTCCCAAGTAGCTGGGATCACAGGCATGTGCCACTGTGCCCCGCTAATTTTTTTTTGTATTTTTAGTAGAGACGGGGTTTCACCATGTTGGTTAGGCTGGTCTTGAACTCCTGACCTCAAATGATCTGGCCTCCTCGGTCTCCCAAAGTTCTGGGATTACAGATGTGAGCCACTGCGCTCAGCCCTGATATCAATCTTGCTTCCAGGACAGTTCCCCTAAAATGTAAGTGATTTTATATCATTGCCCTATTTAAAATCCTTCAGTGGCCCCGTTATCAGCAGGGCAAAAGGCCCATCCCCTGGGCTTGCCACGCACATCTCATCCTGAGCGGGCTCTTGCCCACCTTCTCAGCTGTAGCTTCCATCACTTTGCATTCACAACATCCTTTCTGTACATGCAGAATTACCCATAGGTCCCCAAATCAGCCTTGCTTTTTTTATACTTTACACTTGCATGTGTCTCCGTTAAATAGAATGCCCTTGCCCTCAACTATCCGGTGAATTCCTGTCCATTCTTCACCTTCAGCTCAAACATCACAGCCTCTCAGGAGCCTTCTCTGCTCTTCCAAGACAAAATGCACTCTTCCTTCTCTTTGTCTACTAACACTTTGTCATTCAGCGTGCTGGTAGATGTAGAATGGGCACATGTGCAGCCAGGCAAGCAAGCAGGCTCTTTATCTTCTTTGCTGTCCTACTTCTTCCAACAGCCAGGCTGGAGGTAGCCTTTGGCTAAGTTGGATAGGCACCTGGGAGCTTCTCTACTGACCTTGGGGTCCCCGGTTCCCCAGCTGTGATCCAACTTGGAGTAACATGGCCTTGAGGATTACGCATCACACAAAGATGTGACTGTTCCTGGCTTTTGCAGAAGGTAGGACACCGACTTACCTACCACTTACAGCTGCATCATCATGTGAGCTGATTCCAAAGAAGAATTTTGACTTTATTTTTGGGTATGTTGCAAACCTCACTAGGAACTAGTGGCCATTCTCTGGTTCTCAATCTGGGGTAAAAGTCAAGGGTTTCCCCATCTCTACCTTGACAGGTCTATTATAATACTTACCCTGTTATCACTTTGCCGGTATTCCCTGAGAACACGGGCTCTTGCATATTAATTTTTATAGCCCCCAAATCTAGGTACACTGCCTGGCATGTTAAAGGATGTTTAACAAGAATTGTATTTTATAATTATAATAAATTAATGTGATTTTTCTTACCCCATCATTGACAGCCTTTACTATGTTGCTCTTGATATTAAAGTAGCCCCAAGGTTAGAACCATCAAGATTTCTCTTGGATTTCTAATATCTACACATTACTTGGGTATCACTTCATCGTAACACATCTTGTAGGAGACACGGTGAGAAAATGACAGAACCCACGCGTATTGGGCATATATGATAATTCTATGATTGGCCACTAGTTGATGTTGTAGTTACAAGTAAAAGCCACCAGATGGCTTAAGGAAATGAATTTATTTCCAATTGAGGTTTTTAGCTTGGAAATCTGGGACCAAAAAAAGCAGTGATTGGAAAGGAACTAAACGGCTCTCTAGTGAGCCCCACAAAAATAACAAAACCCACTTATCAGTATCACCTAACTTCAGCAATAGGCTTGTAGAGGTTTGGCAACCTTCAAAGGGCAAACACTAAACGGTGTATTATCCTTCTACCTTCCCGTATCTACATGCTTTAAGATTATGGAATAATTACTGAAATTCAATTCAATTCCACAAATATTTATTGAGTTAAATTAAACCTTATGAGAGGCTTACAGAAGCATATGAGGCACGAAACACAGCTTACTAAGCACAGAAAAACGTATGGTAGCCTGGAAGTAAAGATGAATTTCTTTCCTCTTTGTGTGCACTGGCGCTGGTTACCATTTCAAGGAGAAGTTCTGATGAAAAAATAATTGTGACCTAGAAAATGTCTGCATATTATCTGCAGGCAGAACGGGTAAAAGGTGAAATAAAACAAAGCAAACCTAAACAGATACAGCGTTTATGAATCAAAATGTATTTTAGATGGCATTTACATATGAAAACCAGAGTCGAAATTATCAGATTAGATTTGAAAGTTTTAATGAGGTGATTTAAAAATAAACCTATGTAGAAAAAGATGGGAAGGATATACCCCACTGGCAGGATATGTTCAAGTGGCTCTTTTGTTTTTTTTACTCTAGATGCTCTGTACTGGGAGAAATTTTTGGAATATGCCTATGTTTATTATTTTGGAATGTAAAGAGTGAAATGTAAACCTAGTTAAAGGTATTTGCACTCATTTATTTGACACATATACTAGGGGTGGGTACCCTAGCTCAAAGATATAGCCATGATTTAGAGATCCTGATTTTGAATTCTGTTAACATTGAGATAGCAAACCTTGTTAGCCTTTTTAGTAAATTAAAAAATTAGGTCAAGCTGTAGTGCTTGCTTTAAAAAATATATACTAAAGAGGCCTTTAGAAATATTCAATATCAGATCATTTTTAAACCTCTGAATAAAGATTGAAGTAGGCTGGGCATGGTAGCTCATGCCTGTAGGCCCAGCACTTTGGGAGGCTGAGGCGGGTGGATCACTTGAGGTCAGGAGTTCGAGACCAGCCTGACCAAAATGGTGAAACCCCATCTCTACTAAAAATACAAAAATTAGCCGGGCATGGTGTCACTTGCCTGTAATCCCAGCTACTTGCCGGGCTGAGGCAGGAGAATTGCTTGATCCCAGAAGGTGGAGGTTGCAGACAGGTGGGATCATACCACTGCAGTCTAGCCTGGGCTACAGAGCCAGACTCCATCTCCAAAAAAAAAAAAAAAAAAAAAAAAAAAAAAAAAACCAACCAAACAAAGAAAAAAACAAGTTGAAGTCAGTATAAATGAATGCAGAAAAGCTTCCTCCACAATGTGGAGGGCATAACACTTTTTATAATTACTAGCTAGCAATTCAAAAATATTTATTTGCTAATGAGAATTTAAGAAAAGAAGCTCAATAATTGAGTACCAGCCCTCTTTTCAACATAAACTAAAATTGGATAATTAACTTTTAAAAGCACTAATTTCTTCTGAAGGTGTAAAAAAAAAGTTTTCTTTGATAAAGCAGAAATTTTATCTTTCTTTTCGAGGCATGAATAAATTAAAGGAGACAAAATCTAGCTTAATGGAGTAACCCAGTATTTAAGATTATAATTAAAAAGTTGTACAGGTTAAGATAGCCTAATTGTTTTTTCTTTTTACCAACCTACAGCTCATGTTTACACTAATTATTTTTTGTTAAATAAAACTGTTTACATCTGGGCACTGTGGCTCATGCCTATAATCCCAGTACTTTGGGAGGCTGAGGGGGGAGGATCACTTGACCCCAGGAGTTTGAGACCAGCCTGGACAACATAGAGAGACCCTCATCTCTACAAAAAATAAAATTATCTGGGCATGGTGGTACACACTTGTAGTCTCAGCTACTCGGGGAGATGAGGTGGGAGGATCACTTGAGTCCTGGAGGCAGAGATTGAAATAAGCTGAAACTGGATCAATGCAGTTCAGTCTGGGCAACAGAGCAAGACTCTGTTTCAAAAAAAAAATTGTTTACTTTCTGATTACATGTTCACTCTAGAAAATTTTAGAATATATTTTAAAATAGAAGAGAATAATTTTAACATTTCCAACACAAAGAAAAATGTTTGAGGTGATAGATAGCCCAATTGCCCTGATTTGATTATTACAAAGTAATACCCTGATTTGATTGTATACAAGTATCAAAATACAAGTGTACCCCCAAAATATGTACAACTATTATATATAAATAATTTTAAAAAAGAGAAAATTTGAAAGTAAAAAAAAATGGGAAAAATAAAAATTACTCTCAATCTCATTAGATAACCACTGTTGACAATTTGGTTTTTTTTTTTTTTTTTTTAGAGACAAGGGTTTCGCTTTGTTGCCTAGGCTGGCATGCAGTGGCACAATCATGGGTCACTGTAGCCTCAAACTTCTGGCTCAAGCAACCCTCCCACCTCAGCGTCCTGAGTAGCTGGGACTACAAGCGTGCACCACCATGCCTGGCCAACTTTATCTTTTGTAGAGGTGGAATCTTGCTATGTTGCTCTGGTTGATCTTGAACTCCTGGCCTCAAGCAATCCTCCCATCTCAGCTTCCCAAATCATTGCATTACAGGCATGAGTCACCATGCTTAGCTGGATTATTTGCTTTCATTTTGTTGCCCATCAATCTGAATATGATATTTATATAACTATGTTGAGGGAAATTTCACCTGTTTCCCTAAAGTTGGCAAAAAGGACCCAAAGCTTAGGGCAGAGAGACATCAGCTACCCCAAGTCAAAAGAGATCTTCAAACAACTGGGGTCTAACTGCTCAGAGTCTATCAAGAAGTCAAATCTCTCCAGTGTGTATACTGGAATCTCAAATGGTCTGCCCACTCCTCCAAAGCTAAAGGGACTAGAATTGCCCACAGATGGGGTAGGTCTGCAAGAATGAGGAATCAGCATTATTCCCCAGGGTAAATTTCTACTGAAACCCCGTACCCTGTAGGTCTGCTCTGTGCTTTTCTTAGCAGGGAAAAGGAGAATGGAGACGAAGGAGGAGTGGTCCCACTGCTTGGCAAGGTCAGCAGGTATAAGCTCCCCTGGAACTAAAAGACTGGAAGCTACAGTAGCTTAGCTCAATTTACCTTGCCTCTGTAATGCTCATGAGCTCAGGATTCCTGGGGCAAGGGTTCCGAGCAGCCAGACACTGTGGACTGTGCCTCTGCAGCAGAAGCTGCAGAACCTTTGGAGGAGGTTTCCTGGTGGTGGAGGTCCCATGTCCAGGTGCCATGCATGGGGAGGCTCGCTTGAGTGTTCACACACCCCATATGCAGGGCTCCCATGCCAGTGGCTGTGAACCTGAGAAGCCAGCAGAGCAACGCACAAGGAAGCACGCTGGCGGGCCAGTTAAGGAAAGGCCTGTTCCATTTCTTTCAGCCCCCTTCCCAGGCCGCAATCCTAAAAGAGCTTAATCCCAGGGAGAAGAAAGAAGGAAAAGTAGATCTCCTCCCAATTTGTGTCTTTCAGGAGGGAAGCTGGATCCATGCTGGGCTGGGAGTGCGGAAGGGAGTGAGTATTAAAGTAGACCCGAGTGAAGCCTCTAAGTATAGACCAAACTGGACCGTGCTTTTCATCACTGGAAATGAGCAGGAAGCTAGGGGTACCCTCCATACATCTGGAAGGGGTGGGACGGGAGATCTGATCTACTGCAGTAGAAGGTCGTTGATGTTTTCTTCTTTATACTTAGTGTTCTCAAAGAATGATACTATTTTTAAAATTAGAAAGCAAAAAATTTAATTAGCTGGCTTATATGTCCTGAGTCCAGGCTATTTCACAAGTGAATTATGAAACTATTATTTTTTTCTGAATTGAAAAATAAATGCTTATTATAAAAGAAAAAATTAAGAAAAAAGTGAAAGTTATCTATATTTCTACCATCAGAGACAACTGCTGTTAACAGCCTGGATATATTCTTTCAGGCTTTTTCTATTCTCTTTTACACACTCACATACACACACACGTGTGTGCATGCACACTTAAGATCCTAAAATAACTGCATTTTGTTAAAGTTAAATGTTGAAGGAAAAAAGTTTACTGTCCATGTACTCTGGAGGCAAACATGTCCCCAAGAAAGATAAGATTAAGGGATTGAGTTATTTTTGTACAGGTAGTTAATAGAATTATCATTGATAAATATTAGTGAAATAAGTTATCTGATAATTAAGTTTTAAACGAATCAACATAAAGCAGTTTTAAATGAGATAATCCCATACGATTCACTGCTTCATTCATTCAACCCACAGCTTACTGAGAGTCTACTATGTGCCTAGGGGTATTGTTTTCTGCATTAAGAATCAGTCTAATCTATCAAAGCTGGATGACTTTGCAATACACCTTTAGACTCTGGGTGAAGTTGATGAACAACCTATTAACTGACAGATCTGCCAAATGCCCTCTCAGCTTAAAAAGTTGGTGATTCACGCCAGGCACGGTGGACCATATCTGAAATGTCAGCACTTTGGGAGGCCAAGGCGGGAGGGTTGCTTGAGGCCTGGAGTTTGAGACCAGCCTGGGCAATGTAGTGAGACTCTTTCTCTAAAATAAAATAAAATAAAATAAAATAAAATAAAATAAAATAAAATAAAATAGCTGGTGAACCAAGGAATTTAGAGAATTTCTGATTTTTTCCTCGCTGCCCCCTCAATTTCACAGAAGAGAAAAATAAAGAGACAGAAAATAACTTGTCAAAGGTCACAGAACTGGTTAATCTAAAACTAGATTACAATCCAGGCCACTTCTTGGATACTCATTCACCTCACCATTTGTTCATTTACTCAACAAATGTTTTTTATGTCCTACAATGGAAGTCCAGTGCTCTTGGCTTGTCATGCCTTTATAATAAAGACAATCATCATCACCATAACTGTTATTAGGCAGTATGTTAAGTGTATTCACTTGGATTACCATGTTTCATGGTCATACAGTTTTAATAAGTAGTTAGAAAAGATAATGTTGACAAATAACAGTATTTACAAAACTGAATTCTACCTGTGTCCTTTGTGGGGGTATAGAGGGGGAGGTCTCTGTGATGTAAGTCTGAAAGGTGTGTATGTATGAAGGAGTTTAATTCATATACTAACCAGAGAACACTTAGATAACAAAATAAGAGACTAGGAACCCAATTTGCATAAAGGCCACTAGACATCCTGGAGAATGGATGAGGAAGACTTAGGGCCTTTAGTGATTCATGCACCCACTCAGCCAGCAGTGAATGAATGCTTACTATTGGGATATAATAATAAGCAAAATATGGACACAATTCCTTCTGGCATGGAGCTTACTGTCCAGAGGAGGAGATCAATTTCAAACAATCACACAAATAATTGTGTATTATAATCCTAGCTAACATGCACTGAGGGCTTCCTATGTGTCCAGCACTATTCCAGGCACTTACCCCATGTTATTTAATCCTCGCCAATAAAAAAACAAAAAGAAAAAACCTGTGAGGTTGGTGCTGATATTATTACCCCCAGTGATGTTTCTTTTTTCTTTTCTTTTTTTTTTTCCTTTTTTTTTGAGACTGAGTCTTACTCTGTTGCCAGGCTGGAGTGCAGTGGCACAATCTTGGCTCACTGCAACCTCCGCCTCCCGGGTTCAAGCGATTCTCCTGCCTCAGTCTTCCAAGTAGCTGGGACCACAGGTGCACACCACCACACCCAGCTAGTTTTTGTATTTTTAGTAGAGACGGGGTTTCACCATGTGGGCCAGCATGGTCTCTGTCTCTTGATCTTGTGACCCACCTGCCTCGGCCTCACAAAGTGTTGGGATTACAGGTGTGAGCCACTGCGCCTGGCCCCCCAGTGATATTTCTGATGAGAGCTCTGAGGGAAAGATGCATGGTGATAGGAAGTCATTTGTTGGGGGAGTCTAATCCGGCCTGCGGTGGAGGAAGACAAAGAAAGAGACACCCTCTCTAACAAGGGTGAGGAAGGTTGTCAAGGGCTGCCCCATCTTCCGAGGTGGGCAGGGTACTCACCAAACAGCAGGGAAGTGCTGAAAGTGTATTGATTGGGGTATTGGGGAGTCATTAGTAGTAGGCAAGGGAGTGAAAAAGGAACTAAGTACTTACTACTACCTCCATGCCAGTCTGTGCAGTGCTGAACCCTGTCCCTAAATTATTTTCTCACCCAGTTTGGGGGTTCTGATCCTGAATTCCTCGGGGCAGGGGGAGAGGCTCTGAGAGAAAATGCACCAGGCTACCTGTGGGGGAGTCTGATTAAAGCAGGGGGACCCTGAACCCCAGGGAATGGCCACAGCATGGAGTCAGCAGTGCCAGGTGCTCTGATGGGGGCAGTGCAGGGACACTGGTGACAGCTGAGGCAAGCTCACCAGGCACACAAGAAACAAGCGCAGAGCTGTCTCTCACTGGACACCTCCAAAGGACTTAGGCTTTTTTTTTCTAATTTTCAAAATATATTTTATTTCTTTCTTATATGTATTTTGCAACATTTCTAAGGTAAACATTACCTTCATATACAGAAATAAAAGAGTTCTTTAAGAACTGGCATTGAATTAATCACAAGAATGATCAAATTATAATGGGAAACAAACTTGCCTATTACCAAAGCTAATGAGCTGAAGTGAAGAGCTGTCTTTACAAAGCTCTCATTGAGCCCCCTGCCCTGCAGCTGACTCAAGCCGTCATCACATATGTACATGTATAAGAAAGGACATTGGCACAGTACAGCAGCTTTGCAACCTCCAAAAGTATTTTGGTTCTAGTTCCCAGGAGTACATCCACAGGTATTTGGTGCTTTGCACTGTTGACTTTCATGGGTCAGTTTTGAAGTTCGATTAAGAACACATTCTCTTGGAATGTGCTAAATTTTCAAATTGTTAATGGTGCTAAATATGCAAAGACATGTCATATAGCCTCTACATTTCTGCATCATCATTTTCAACTTATACACTTGAAAGTTTTCCTGTACATTCTCCTACAGCATCTATGATATTTTTTGGTTTCCAAATAGTCTGCTTGTCACCACCTGTGTGTACTGACTGCGGAGCACCGCTACCCCTCAAACTGTTAAGATTTCCTTATGAGGGTTTTTGTTTCTGCTTTACCCTCTCCACAGCTTTTGATCTGATTCAGTAACATGGTTGCTCTATGAAGAGGAATGACTAAAAAAAAAATAATAATAATCAGAGCTTAATGTGATGTAAATTTCAAGAAAAATGTTAAAGGTTTTAGTTGTAATTTCTGAAAATCATAGACTATTGCAAAGAGAAGTTTTTATTTAGGTTCTGGAATTTAGATTTTGAGGGTCCAACAGATTCTATCAGGTGCTGTTGAATATCCTGTATTTCCTAGCTCTTCCCATGGTTTCTGGTTATGTTCCAAACTTCTTTATATTCAGCAATGATAGCTTCAACACTGAGCTAAGTTTTAGTTTTGGATTCAGTGTGCAATCCGGAATGGGTGAAGGCAGCTGAGAACAATTACAGATTCTGGGGCTCTAGAGGCATGTTTATTGAAGGCCAGTATATTGGGTGTGGGTTCCACCAGAACAATAAATCTCAAAGTTTGCTGCCTGGACCAGCAGTGTCAGCATCACCTAGGAATTTGTCAGAAACGCAAAGTTTCAGGGCTAACTGAAACTACTGGATCAGAAACTGTAGGTTGGGACCGGGCAATCTGTTTTCATAAACCCTCCATGTGATTCTGGTGTATGCCGATGTCTAAGAACCATTGAGCCACTCAAAACCATAGTGGCTTACACACAATAAAAGCTCCATTTCTCACTGTCTCAGTCTATCAGGCTGCTATAATAGACTCCCATAGACTGGGCAGTTTAGAAACAACAGAAGAGTTTTCAAGTTTAGAAGCCACTGAACTGCCTTTGCACCTTGGTTGAAAATAAACTGACCATGTGTGTGCAAGGTGTTTTTTTTTTTTTTTTTTTTAACTGTTTTGTTCCATTAACCTGTGTCTCTTGTGGTCAACACCACACTTTCCTGGATATCGTAGCTTTATAGCAAATCTTGAACTCAGGTAGCCTCCTGCTGTCCTATGGAGGTGGAGGGAGGGAGGATGGGAAGACCTATGAGTACCGACTCAAAGTGGAGAAATGTCTTAACTCTCCTGCTCCCTCTCCCCCAATACAGAGGCCTCCAAATGGAGGTTTCTGGGCTTAAAATGCAGATATAATGATAAGCATGGCTGGCCTGGGGTAAGGCCTGAGTCCTTGACTGCAACTTCCTTCAGAGACTGCAGTTCACTGCCTGTGCTCTACATCTGGTGTGAGTAGGGCAGCTTTCCCCTCTAAGGTCTGCTAGGCAAAGCCTTTACAGTTGCCATGGTCAGGCCTGATTTTGGACTGGAACTGGACTTCTCAGTTTTTGGCTGTAGTAGGTCCTCTGCATTTGCACCTGAGTTTTAGAATAAGCTTGCCAATTTCTACTAAAAAGCCTGCTGGAATTTTCTTTGAGACAGTGTTGAATCTATAGGTCATTTTGGAGAGCACTGGCATTTAACAATACTGAGGCTTCGGATCCACCAACATGGTATAGCTCCACATTTATTTAGGTCTTTTACATTTCTCTTAGCAATGTTTTGCGGTTTTGATGTGCAGGTCTAACATATCTTCAGTCAGATACAAATTTTAAATATTTTTGATGTTAATAAATAGTATTTTTAAAATTTTGATTTACATTATTTTGTCTTATAGAAATACGATTTTTGCATATAGGTTTTGTAGCTGCAATGTTGCTAAACCAGTATTAGCTCCAGATTTTCTCTAGAGACCATGACATTAACCTAAATTATGTGGTATTAATTAACTGACAGGCAGCACAGGTATCATAGCTGAAAAGCTGGTGACCAAGCCCCTCCTTTTTTTTTCTCCCCCCGCCACAAGACATTTGATAAAATTGTCAACTCAGTACCTTAGCAGGCAGACTACCTGCTCTTTGAATCTGTAGTAGCAGGAAAAATGGCTGGGAGTGAATCTCTGGGTCAGTGAGACAGTACTGACTTCTTCCTGTCTCTTTAGCAAAGTACTTTGAGAAAGATGAACTCAGGTAAAAACTAGTCATTTTGTTAACAGAGCTGGAAGGAAATAAAGTCATACTAAGATGGAGTTCTCTGCCTGTAGTCTGCAATACAAATTGACTGAGTGGTGATTTCAAGCCTTCTAGTTCTGATAAAGCCAAGAGCTATTACATTTCTGACAGTGTAAGATAAAACTGTGACCCAAGGCACTTCTCAAAGGCCATCAGCAAAGTGTTCTCTGCTGGACAGTGGAACCCAGACAAGCAATAGAGGTCATATTAAGGGCACTGCCTTCCTAACCATGACTGCTGTTTTTGCTGGGTGCAAGCATATAGCCACTAAGTTAGTAGGTACAGGAGATATGAGAGAGTCTCGTAAATAAAAATGAAGAGTAGTTAGGCATAAGAAATACGACTAATTGAGATCTCTATCTGTGGTTATTTGTAAAAGGAACTATACAAGGAACAAATAGATAAGAAATCCATTCAGTATCTTTTAAAAATTGAATTGACAAAGAAGCTATTAAGCCTAGCTTGCCAATGCCTGTGTCTATCTGACCCTACTAAAGTAACCCACAGTCCCTCAAAAGCGCACCAGTAAGAAACTGGATATAAAAAGATGTGTAGCCTCTCATGGAGCACACTCTTTAGCACGCCCTTCAGATGGAATCATAGATCATAGGTAAGAACCTCCCAATGGGTAAAGACAGTACCTTCGGATGCAACAAACCAGAGTTCCTCCTGGAAAACAGAACTGGGGTGTAACCAAGAATTTACTTCATTACCTTTGTAGTCTAATCTGCTCTTCACATTTGCTTAGACAAAGAACTACTATTTTGTCCTCACTCTTCTTCCAAATTAGTTTTCGTGTTCTACTTCACCACTGCATACTGGCTGTGTGGGGAAGGGAAAGGGGAATAAATAACATAATTTACTCTGTAGGTCATTGGACCATGAGGAGTTGTATCAGACTTGTAAGGGACTGTTACATCTTTAGATCATGGACGCTGAGCTGGATGCATTAACTGCTTAGAATGCTGGGTTTTCTCTCTTCAAACAGGGTGTGTTCTATGTGTCACAAGGGTATCCATGGATATTTGAGGGGCCAGAGGAGTAGATTGTGACACAGTTGTCCAAAGAACATTCTTGTTTTATTATTAGAACTGCCAAATATCCAAGTATTAGTTGGATCTATAGTCACTCCGCAAGAGAACCTCATCTCCCACCTTCCCAAGTTAGATGTGGCTGTCAGATCAGCAGTGACATTAGATTCTCATCAAAGGACAAACCCTATCGTGAACTGTGCATGTGAGGGATCTAGGCTGCACACACTTCATGAGAAGCTAACTAATGCCTGATGATCTGAGGTGGAACAGTTTCACCCCGAAACCATCCCCCATCTCCCCTTCCCCATCTGTGGAAAAAAACTGTCTTCCACGAAACTCATCCACAGTGCCAAAAAGGTGGGGGACCGCTGGATTAGGGGGAATGTCTGAAGAAAAGGAAGTCCTAGTGGTGAAAAAGGCACCACTGAAGGCAAAAATGTTCAATTCTTTCCTCAAAACACCAAAGAAACTCAATGTAACTTTTCTTGCAGCTATTCTGGTAAACGAAAAACCCTTGTTTTTGAAATAAGATATTTCTGTTCTTTAAAAATGCTTATTCTTTTATAATTATAAAAGTAACAGCCATTGGAATACTCGAGAACGTTGTAACAATACAGAACACTTAAAACAGTTTAAAGACAAGGAAAAGCAGTAGAATCCCACTATTCTGAACAACAAAACAAACTGCATTTTTTTCGAATTGTTCAGTGGGTGTGCAACTTGGAGTACATGCATTTTAATATATACTACACGTATACACGCACACTGCATTTGTTTTACTTTTTCATTTAACATCAAAATTAATTTTTTTTTTTTTTTTGAGACAGGGTCTTGCTCTGTTGCCCGGGCTGGAGCACAGCAGTGTGATCATAGCTCACTGCAGCCTCTACCTCTCTGGCTCCAGCGCTCCTCCTGCTGCAGCCTCCCAAGTAGTTGGGACCACAGGTGTGCGCTACCACACCACCATGCCCAACTACTTAAATACCTTATTTTTTTATTTTTATTTTTTTGGTAAAGATGGCGTCTCAAACTCCTGGCCTCCAGCAATCCTCCTGCCTCAGCCTCTCAAAGTGTTGGGATTACAGGAGTGAGCCATCATGCCAAGTAAGTTATTTCTTCACACTAAACATTCTTCAGCTCTTAGTTGCAGAGTATTTCTAGCATGTGAAACTTCATACAATCAACCACAAAACACAGACAAACCAGTATGTATCAAAAAGAAGTAACTGAAAAACACAAAATATTGTCTTTGACAGAATGACTATTTTTTCAGACCCTTAATAGTGACCAGGCCTTCGCAAGCCTAGAAGGGACTCCTGGGGGTGTTTTCATGAAAGGCCTGGGGAACCGACTTGGTATAGCCTCATAGCAATAACAAACAGTTTAGGCATCATTTTGCCCAGGGGAAATACAAATTACAAAATCAAAGCTAGAGCCTTTTTAGTGTTGTATGCCTGGCAACACACCGCATTCTACACTATAGCACTGCTAAGCCTCCTGCCCTCCTTACAGTCCAGACCACATGAAAACAAAGTGGTAACTAAATCCATGCAGGAAGCTGGGTGAAAGCCTCCTTTCTGTGGGTGCTAATCTGAAGTTCCCTCCCTCATCTGAGACGACCTGCCCATTTTGGCAGAACATGTGTTAAGCCAAAATCTCACACAGATTAACTCCCAAGTCACTCACCTCGCTCCAACCACTTTACATTTAGTTTGAGAATGTCACAGAACAAATGTCATCTCCTATGATTTGAGAAACAAGAATAATACACCACCACCATTAAGTCCACCTACACTGCCTTAATGGTGCTGTTGGTGCCTTGCTCCCGTATTTTGGCCGCTGCAAAATGGGCTTAAATATGTTTGTAAATACATAACTTAATGTTGAATTCATCTTCCCTATTTCGCGCATTTTGAGAACTGTGCTTAGTTTTCACTTTGGACGAATAGGAACCCTTCTGATGGCCGTCATGACAATGTCTCCAATAAAAACTGACAGTCTAGCTGGCTGCAAGGCAGGTCCTCTTCTATCTTACTGGGCACTGCTAAACTGCGAAGTCGGGGCGATACGGCAGCAACTTTAAAATCAAACCCCATCCCCAAGGGCTCGGCGTGTTTTTTGGCCTCTGCCGCTTCACGTACTTCGTACGACAGGAGCGCACTTGTTCTCTGCCCGAGAACTTCGTCCCGAGAGAACCTGAGGAACTCGCCGGGCCACACCCCCTGTCCAGGGAAGGAACACGCCCCCGGTGAAAGCCGGTACGGCCCCGGCCTTGGGCAACCTCGATTACGGGCGGCCGCCAGCCCCGCCAGCAGCGCCCCGCGCCCGCCCGCCGGCGCCCCTGCCGCCCCCCGGTTCCGGCCGCGGACCCCACTCTCTGCCGTTCCGGCTGCGGCTCCGCTGCTGGTAGCGCCGTCCCCCGGGACCACCCTTCGGCTGGCGCCCTCCCATGCTTTCGGCCACCCGGAGGGCTTGGCAGCTCCTCCTCCTCCTCCACAGCCTCTTTCCCGTCCAGAGGATGGGCAACTCGGCCTCGAACATCGTCAGCCCCCAGGAGGCCTTGCCGGGCCGGAAGGAACAGACCCCTGTAGCGGGTAAGCACTGGCCACACGGAGGGCGCGGGCGGCGGCGCTGCGCACGCGCGCCTGAGCCCGGCGGCAGCGCGCCCGCTGCCCGGAAGGAAGCGGTGGGCTGGCCTCGGGCGGGTCGCGGGGTGGGGTCTGCGCAGGCGCGAAGGGACGCCGGCAGTGGCCGGGGAGACGCTGGGGTCCACTGACGTCCCTTTGTCTTTGTTTGGCTCGTCATCTTCTGGAGCCAAACTGGGCATTTTGAAGGAGTCTAGTGCATCGGTCTCACTTACCCGGAGTGCATACCGTGGCGGCCCCAAGTTTGGGGCAGGAAATGTGCCGCTGGGGTCTGCCCTTGCTCGCGGGCGCCCGCGGCGCTGTGCCTGCGCCCTCCTTTCTTGTCTCCTCTGCGCCGGCCGCCGGGACCCAGGGCACCTGCAGCGGGGCTGGTGCGAGTGTTGTCCCGGGAAATGCCAGAATGAGACGAGACGATGAAAACCTTAAGTGTGGAACTGCGTCTCAGGCCAGTGTTCTGGCTGAAAGAGTCACCCCTAGTCCCCCCTCGTGCCCTAGGTCGGCCCCGCTGTCCCCAGGGGGCAGGGGCTGCCGTATGCTGGGTCAGCTTAAAGCGATGCTCCACAAACTTGGAAAACTTTCTAGTCGTTCTCACATCAGTACTTTGGGAAAATACAATAAGGGTGAAATACTAGAAAAATGTTCACGTGCTTCGATGCCATGTAATGGTAAACTGCTATAAAAGTTTTCAAAATCTTGGCAATTTCTGCTGCAGACAGCACGGGTTTCCCAGAACGAGGGCCACACGTTAATATTACCTTAGTGCAGCGCTTCTCAGAGTGCCCCCACCTGCCGCAGCAGCAGCAGCATCACCACCTGGGTTGGCGTTCCCCCATTACTGAATCGGAGACTCTGGGGGTGGAGCCCAACAATCTCTAACGCAAGTCCTCCAGGTGATTGTAATGTACGCTGTAGCTTGTAAACCACTGCCTTAGAACTGTTGGAGGATTAAGTGATGTTTAATCTACACGTGGCTCAATGCCAGAGAAATTCAGCATTTAAAAAATTTCCTTAGAAGTTTCTTTTTCTTTTCCTTCAAGAATTGTTGAGGATAGGAGGTCATATTGAGAGTTTGTCATCTCGTAGAATAATCAGTATGAGATTAGAAAAGGTAGAGGTTTTTTGGATTAGAGGCAGTTTAGAAATTGTGTGACTGGCTTATTATTAATCGAATTAGCAGTTTCTGTTTCCTGGTTTCCCCATCATTTCATCTCCTACTCAGCCGTAAAAGTTTATTTTTGATTCAAATGCAGAGATTGAGTTTTGAAACAAATCTAGATTAGTAAACATCTATACTTATATATAGATTTATAAAATATAACCAGATTATCTAAACCTTATAAATGCATCTTAAAATTTTTTCTTTGTTTTACAGGCAGGTATTTATACGTGCATGTTTAAAAGCGATACTTTTCAAATGCCAGACTTCCTCAGCTTGTGCTATACTTCCCCTTCACACACTACCGTATCTTTGCTATGCCCTCCCATACACCCCCCCCAAAAAAACAAAAAACCCCAAATAATCCAAAAACTCTTGTTCAGATTTCCAAACTGGTTCAAGGTCAAGATGGACCAAAATTTACTTTGGCTTTATCTTAACCAAAGTCTTCCCAATCAGTTTCCCAATATGTAAATGACATTTTTGGTAAAAGATTAGCAAACATTTCAGAAATGAGCCAACAATTTTTTTCTTATCCCCATCATAACTTTTAACTGCAAAACCTCAGGACCTGGTTCCTTTCCGGGCTCTGCTGTCTCCATATAGCTGTGAGTGTTTTTGGTACACCAACACATCTCTGTATCTGGGCCAGTAAACTTTTTTTTTTTTTTGGTGTAGGGCCAAGCCTACAATGCAAATGTCCTTATTGTTCATCTGTTGTAACTTTTTCCACAAAAAGTGTTTGAAATTTAGATTGTGGACGTTCCAGTCTCCACTTCTGAGCCTTGACAGGTTGCTGAAAGTCCTGACTGGCTCCAGAAATGGGCAGTGTTATCTCTTCAGTGGGTTTCAGTAGCTGTAAACTTGAAACTTAAGGATTTAGTATTGTTCTGAATGTGGAATTCACCTCCACTGCAACTTGGATCCTGTTTAACAACTCCTCCCTTCTCTATATTACCTCCATCCTTGTCTGTTCTTATTTGTACCGACTCTCAAAAGTTGCGTGACAAAAGCATCACCTTTTGACTGCAGAAGGCCTGTTTCTTTAGTGCCTTTAGATAAGCCTAGTATCAGGTGTGTACCATTACCAAATACTTGTGGTGTTAAGGATTACCATCTTAGCGTTCATCCTACCATTTTTATATTCTTAAGGACAATTCCACCCTTTTACAAACTGTGACCAAGATTTCCACCTTGCAAGAAGGAAAGAGTCAAACCTTCAAAGTTTTTCAGTGTTTAATTTATCCCAGGCTACCTAAAATGGATCAAAACATGAACAGGCCTACTTGGGTGAGTGGTGAAAACTGAACCTGCCCTGGACTGCCTCATTTGCAGCCTGCTGTGTTCAGGTTAGGGGGCATCTGGGCAGCGCTGGCTGGCTGGTAGGGCACACGGCAATGTGTCTGCCCTGTATGTGGAGATGGTCTCATTGTGCTTCAGTGCCTGACCACCAAGCAATACTCTGAGAACTTGGGACTGAGGGGCAAGGGGAATTCATACTTGTTGAACTGTATTGGTATTGTATTGTTCAAAATAGGCTGCAGGTAGAAGGCTCAAAATTAAAACCTCAGAGTTCCTTACATTTTGTTAAGATGTGGGTTCCTTACAGTCAGAACTGATCTTATTTCCGGTGAATTATTGTAATTATTGTAAAAGTCCAATATGGTTTGGTTTTGTGTCCTCACCTAAATCTCATTTCGAATTGTAATTCCCACCTGTTGGAGGAGGGGCCTGGTGAGAGGTGATTGAAACATGGCGGGGGTGGACTTTCCCCTTGCTGTTCTCGTGAGAGTGAATGAGTTCTCACGAGATCTGATTATTTAAAAGTGTGTAGCTTCCTCCTTTGCGCTCTCTCGTTCTCTCCTGCTCCCCTGTGTGGAGATGTGCCAGCTTCCTCTTCTGCCATGATTGTAAGTTTCATGAGGCCTCCCTGGCCATGCCTACTGTACAGGCTGTGAAACTGTGAGCTAATTAAACCTCTCTTCTTTTTAAGTTACCTTGTCTCAGGTAGTTCTTTGTAGCAGTGTGAAAACAGACTAACACAAAGCCCATCTTTCATGTGGAACTTGTTTTTGCGTATTGGAAATATTGCTAATCTGTGTTTGGGAATGAATCTTACCTTCTTATAGAGTATCAGTGGGATCAGGTGTTTGGGATTTGGAGCTGTCCTTTAAAATAACTTTGACAAGTTTGATTCTATCTTGGCTTTCTTGGATTTACATTCTTAGTGTTCATTGTATTTTTTTGTTACAGTGCTTTTTTTGGGCACTAACATGTTAAAAACAGATGTAGAGCACCATCAGAAGGTATTCTCTTTTAAGAACTTTAAATAGAAAAAAACGGTAGAACAATGTATTAATCCAAAAGGTGGCTCTTTGAAAAAAAATTGAACTACACTAATGACATGTATAAACAATGAGGTAGTCTCAAGAAAAAGATGAAAGTACAAATATACAAAATAAGTCCTGAGACGAGGAGATCATAAAAACATAATTTAAAGAACATTAGGAGACTACTGAACTCTTTTAAAATAAACTTTAAAACTTTGATGAAAATGATAATTTTTAGGAAAATATAATCCAGATTGACCCCAGAAGAGGTAGAAAATTTAAGCAGGTTGATTTTTATAGAAGAAATAAAGCTATGAAAGAGTTACCTCCTCTCAAAGCATTATGTCTAGTTTCACCAAGATTATCTACCAAATATTTAAAGAGCAGATAATTCCAGAGCAGGAATAAATGGCTATTTCCTTGACATAGCATATCTATTTGAACCCAAAAGCCCATTTTAGGCTTAATGAAGAAATGTTGAGATTTCCACTGATGTTCAGACCAAGACGAGGAGTGAGAACAGCCTAGTACCTTTTACAGTGTGCACTGTTAGCAAAATTTTGGTGTTATCTTAGTTTTAATCCCACCTTTAAAAATAAATTCTACCTTTTTTGTGTTAAGGAAACTTCCACCTTTTTATTAAGTGTGATCTAGTCGTTGATTTATACTTCGTAAGAAGGTAAGATTCAAACCTTTAAACTTCTTAATGTTTAATTTCTCCCAGGCCACCTAAATTGGATTATAACATGAATTGGCCTACTTTGAATGATAGATTATTATTTTACATTGTAGGTACAGCCAGTGTGGTCAGACAAAGCAATTAGAGAAGTACAAAAGAGGAAAAAAGATCAGAAGTTCTTAAATACATAAGGGAATGCAGCATTTGATAAAGGTGGTATCTCAAGTCAGTGGGGAAAAGGTGAAATATTTAATAAATGGTATTGGGACAACTGGGTAGCCACATGGAAAAAAAGGTTGGATCTGTACACCGTAAGCCAGGATAAATTTCAGTGTTTGATGGAATAAATTCCAGATATATGATGATAATAGCTCACACTTGTTAAGTGTCTTGTATGCCAGGCACTGTAGTAATTTACTAATGCATTTAATCCTTACCGTAACCCAAAGAAGTAGTAACTGTTATCACCACTTATAGATGTGGAAACTGAGGCCCATAGATGTTAGGCAGTTTAAACAACATACATTGCTAATAAGTAGTGGAGCTGGGATATGAACCTAGTCAGTTTGGCTATAGAGTTTCTGGCCTTAATTCCTATACTCCTTTTCCATTTAGGTAATTGTTAAAAATGAAACAGTATGAGAACAGAATGTTTTTATAATCTGGGTGTGAGGAAAGCCATGACTTAACCATGACTTGAAAATCAGAAAACGTAAGACTGATAAATTAGATTATATCACAGTAAAAAGACTGATAAATTAGATCATATCACAGTAAAATTCTTCTGCATGGCAAAAATCACCATAAGCAAAGCCAAAAGACAAACTGTGGTAAATAGTTGTAATTCATATGATAGATGAAGGACCAATCTTTTTAATTATATAAGAAGCTTCTAGAAATAAAAACACCAACATCCATTGGAAAGATAGACGTTAGGTTATGAACAGACCGTTTACAGAAAAGTACAATTGGCTTTTAAGCATATAAAAAGATGCTCAACTTCACTTATAATGAGAATGCAAATACCATTTTTCATGTTTCAGACTGGCAGAAATCCAGAACTTTGACGATACACTGTGTTGGTAAATTCTTAAGGAAAAATACACTCTTGTACATGGCTGGCAAGAGTATAAATTGGCTCAACTCTTATGGAAGGCAATTTGGTTGTATCTATCAAAAATTTAAATGCATATACCTTTTGACCCAGGAATTTAGTTTATGGGAATTTTTCCTCTGGACGTAACTGCTATGCATGCCAAATGATGACTGCACCAGGTTATTCACTGCAGCTTTGTTTGCAATAGCACAAGACTGGAAACAACCCAGGTGCCTATCAGTAGTGGCTAGTTAAATAAATTATGGTTCATTGTCACAATGGATATGCAGCTGTAAAAAAGAATGTGGAACATCTGTGTGAATGGGTATGGAGGGATTGCCAAGAAGTAGCATTAAGTGAAAAAAGCAAGGTCTGAACAGTGTATATATATAGTATGCTAACTTTTCTGTGAACAGAAGGGAAAATAATATGTATAGAGAAACTCTGAAAGGATAGCTAAGAAATTAATGGCTGAGGAGGGGGCTGTGTAATGAGGATGGATGGAAGACATAGACTTTTGATGCTTTTTTGTAACTTGCTTCTTGTAATGTGACTGCATTTGTGAATTAAATAACTCCACTTTGAAGATGATCTGTCTCGCTGTTTTTAGTCTAATTGACCACCTTTCTGTCATCTTTTGTCATACTTATTTGAAGTTTTTTTTTTTCAGTTTTGCTCTTTTTCTTGTCAAGTACATCTTTTTTCTGCAACTTGCTTTTGTAATCAAAATCTACATTTTGGCGTGATTTAAAAATCTAAATTTAGAGAGTGAAATCGGAATAAGTTAATCCAAGTCATTTTGCATTTCATAAATATTCATTTTTATTGAAGCATCAATTGTGGTGGCATCATTTATACAAAGAACAGATCTTTGGGGACAAATTCCTTCCACTATTATGTAAAAGGCATTATGTGTATTTCTTGTATTGTGAGTGATGTACGTTGATTTTTGAAAGAAAATGATAGAAAACAGTTTTCCTTTTAGAAAAGTTTTCCCCAATGTGTGATTAATTTCTAAATTGTAGGATACAGAATTGTTATTTCCCCTCTTTGCATCCTGCCCAGAGCTCTTTGATTTTACAACCTGTTCCAGAACGTTTAGTGTTTCCCTGAAGTCCCTGGGATGAGGGTATTCCGTACCTCCCACAGTGTGATCCTTACCTGCTTTCCCAGTCTTTTTCTCCACTGTGTCCCTGTAGAACCCCATCTTCTGCCTAACGTGTTTCACTGTTCTGCCTCTGTATTGCTCACACGACCATACCCATAGCGTGGATTGCACACTCGGATCTTTTTACTTACTCATTCATTAAATGTCTATTAAAGGCCTGCTTAGGAAAGACCTGTGTTGTCCATATATCCTTATCTTCAAGGAAGCATCCTTGAAATTTGCCCTGCTCTAATTCCCCTTCTCCCGGAAACCCATCCCTTTTCTCTCCAACCTAAGTGATCTCTTTCTTCTCTACTGGACAAATAGCTATGTACTACTTTATGAATCCTTTCTATGGCATCTTGCGTTGCTAATTAGATGTTTTATTGCACGGAACTTGCACAGTCTGTCTCACCTCCCCACGTAGTGAGCTCACAGCACTTCACCAAGAGTGCAGTCAATAGTGTTTTATGAACGTTGGGAAGAATATGGTTAATGCCTGAGAACAAAGACCAGAAATGTCATCTTTTCATCTGACCATCATGATACAGAGAAGTTAACAGAGCTGCCCCATTGTCCATGGGGCATGTTCCGAGTTTTTCCCAGTAGTGGTGATAGATTTTGGCTGATTTCTCTGAACTTTTCCCTGAGTTATTTTTGTGACTTTGGCCAGGATGAAGGGTGGGGAACCCCTCATCTTTAAATCTCTGAGCAGAGACTTGCTAGGGATCTGCAGCAGTGGTGGGGAAGAGGTCATTAAGCCAGTGCAGTCCACGTGGGGCCTTGGCTTGCAATCTTCAGGCTCAGGAGTTACTGTGAGCCCTTGCGTTGGGTGGGGGAAGGGAGGAAAGGAGGACAGCTGAGGCAAGGAGTGGGAGCCTGGTTGGGTGAGGAGACATCAGCCTGGGGCATGGGTCTTATGAGGGTGAGTGGCCGCCAGGCCCTCAGCAAGGGCCAGAGTGGAAGCCTCTTTGCTAAGCTTGGTCTGGCTCCTGCATGGGTCCCAGCAGCGTGCCATCAATCATCCATTCCTCCTTGGCAGTTGGCCAGGCTCCTTCCCATGCAGCAGCAGCAGCAGCTGGTTGGCCCTGCCCTCCTGTTACAGCTGACATCGCAAACCCTCTGGGGATGTATGGAAGACTGAATTCTGCAAGAGATGCTTTCAGGATGTCAGTGCATGATGAATGAAAGTTGTGGATCTTCTACATGCTGCTCTTATCTTTCTCACATCATAAACTCCAAGTTTGAGAGCATCACAATATTCATCGATATGTAGCACTACACAATGAACTGAGGGCAGGAATTGACTTACTCTTTGTACCTGGAACACAGTAAGCTGATGATAAATACTTGTTGAAAGACTGTAGCATATTACCTGTTGAGTTGTTTGAGAGGCCAGGGTTCCTCTGAGCAGTATCATGCCAACAGACACACGCATGTTATGTATTATGGCTCATAATCGGTAAGTCCATAACTGTTGGAGTAATGGGGACGAGCACAGTGCACTGAAGGGTACAGGAAGCATCGGGGTTTGGGGGCTCCGGCCTGCATTTGTGGTTATGTTACTGGTTTTTCCTATCGCATCAGAAACCTATTAGCTAGATGGAATTTCTGCAGCCAGATGAAAATGTATGTGATAGGAGTGGATCGTGTGATAGAAGTGGATCGTGTTAGCCGCGTGAGATTTCTAGTGAGGCACTGAGTTGTCATCAGGTAGCAATTCCACCATTTCCACTGGTGTTTGTCTCCTTAGCACATTTTAAGCTAAAAGAGGTAAGAAGTCAGAAGGGTAAGAGTCTGGCCATAGCTTTGCTTTCTTCTCTCACGCTTCCAACCACCCTCGTCTGAAAGCTACATTGCACCTTGTGAAAGTTCTGCCCTTCTGTTTCCAAATACGAGATGCTGTAACCCTGAACTCAGATCTAAAAGCAAACTTAGCATTTTGCTTCCAAAAGATTGACTACATATTTTAATTTCCCAACCTCTCTCAGTGGCACTGCTCTCCTGTCAAATCCCAGAAGCCGCAGTCAGGGTCATCTTTGAGCCTTACCTCTGCATTTGAGTTGTCCTTCCTCCCATGAGCCCCGATGACTTCTTTCCTTCATTGGCCTCTGATCTGTCTTCACTCTCCCCTGCCTGAGCTGTTCAGAGCATTATCAACATCTACCTAAAATTTGAATTTCATTCTCTCACTGTTTAGGGAACAGCAGCGACTCGGACCTGTCCAATGACACTCTTCAATGCTGGACACTTGTAATTTGCTGCTGGCCTCAGTGTTTGAGATCTCCACTTCCACCCCGAGGCTGGCTCCTGCTCTGAGCTCCTTCCTCGCAGGTTGCTATGGTCTGAATGCCTATGTGCCCCTACTGAATTCATGTTGAAATCCTTACCCCGCCAGGTGATGGGGGATTAGGAGGTGGGGGCTTGGGAGGTCATTAGTCATGAGGGTGGAACACGCATGAGTGGGATTAGTGCCCTTATAAAAGAGACCCCAGATAACTAGCTAGTCTCTTCGGCCATGTGAGGACACGGTGAGAAGGCACTGTCCGTGAACCAGAATTTGGGCTCTCACCAGACACTGAACCTGCTAGCGCTTTGATCTTGGACTTCCAATCTCCAGTATTGTGAGAAAGAAGCTCCTATTATTGATAAGCTGCCAGTTTATGGTAAATTGTTTTAGCAGTTTGGCGGACTGAGACACAGGATGTTTTTTTCTTGCAGCCCTGTCTAAAACATCTTGGGGCTTTCAAGGCTAAACTTGGCTTCTTCCACTTCTCTGCCGCCCCTTGGGGCTGTTTCAGCTTAGATTGCTCTTAGAGTTGGAGCTGGAACTAGGGCTTTGGGGCTCTGTTTTGTGCTTTCATTCCAGTGTCTCTCCTTGGGGAGATGAAGGTAGAATCCCTTTCCTATATTTGGTGCTTGGTGGTAGTCATTTTCCCCCCTGTGTTTTCGGAACTCCTAGCCTGGTTATAGAAGCTGCTGGCATGATCAGAGTTCTCAGATTCCAGCTGCTTTCTCCTGGATATCCTATCAAAATGCCCTCTCCGTTCAGTGAGATACTCGATGACTTTGACTCATGATGCCAAATGATTGATTTTTCCTTCACCAGAGACCTGCGTGTCCTCTGGGTCAGCTGGTACCTCTTCTGTAAGCTCGGGCTCTTATGAAAGGGAACATAGGCTTTTGCCCAATTTTTTTTTTTTTTTTTTTAAAGGCATGGTTTCTTGTATTTCTGTAGGAATTTTGTATCCTTTCATGGAAGTGCATCTGTAGTGTTTCTCAGCAGGGTATATTCCTAATCCACTAACTTGTTGAACAAGTATATTAAATTTGCATCATAATACAGCGAAGGCTAGTAATAATGAAACAGGAAGAAATGTGGTGACAATATATTTAGATGATTATAAATACATTAAAATACAAAATTTAGGAACATCGGATGTCTTCCCAGAGCATGTTTATAAAATGAATTCTTTCAAAGATGTTACCATAGGAAAGTAATATTGGTGTTGAATGTTCCTTTAAAAAGTTTTCGTATTTTACCTTTGATTTAAAAAAATTAGTTTACCATTAGGTATTTTATACTTTGCATAGGTCAAAAGTCATGTGCAAAATTAAAAAGCATTGTTCAGATGAGGCCACAAATTATTCTTTGGCCTGCTGAAAAGATCTGATATTTTAACAGATTGTACTCAAAAGGGAAGAGTCATGAAAATGATATACTTTGAGGGAATTCATAGCTTTCCAGGTGGGGAAAATGAGACCCGAAGTAAAAAAATTTTGAATGCATTGCTGTTAGCAGATGAAAACCGCGTAAGAGTTTGCAGAATGGAATAGTTGGCTGTCACAGAGCCCCCGAGAAAGCATTGCATTGCTGAAAACTCCATTGCCTTACCTCTTCCCGAGAGGCAGTTTACAAAGAGCCACCTCATCTACCAGTGAGCCCCCTGCAGGGACTTCTGCTGGTCCCTGGGGTGTCTGGCTTACCATTCAGCATTCCTCACACCCCGAGATGTGTGCATCAGCATGAAGGAGTGCTTCTCAGAGCCCCAGGGTGTCCAGGTGGTCCTGATAACAGAGGGCACTCAGGCAGTCTGTCCCTGCTAGCCCCATGCAGGTTGCTGGGAAAGCACCTGACACCAGGAGTACAAACTTCACCTGGTGGCCCATCCTCAGAATGTAAGAGGGGTTTCAGGAGCCCACTCTAGATAACTTAAAAATTTTTTTTTCTTCAGGCTTATGCTCATACTAACAAGCTCTGTGGATTTATTTCAATGTGCGGAATAAAAGGCAAGAATTATTTTCTGGTGCAGGTTACACCTTGGATGAGTAGGGTTATGCAGCTGTTTGCTGCAGTAGTTTTGGGGAAACACACACCTGACTTAAGCTATGTGAATTTGGATATGAAGTTCCAGGTGTAAGATATGAACCAAAGGATTTCTCTTAACGTAATGATGGAACTCAAGCCTGAACTATTTTTGTTCATTAACAACCTGGCAGTTATTTTTTCAGAATAAGGAGATTTATGAAAGAGCTGAAGTCTGGGCTTCATTTTGTGTGTACATTTGCTTCCGCTGTTGCCGGATGGTTGGTAAAGGAAACTGATACAGTTTTTAAAGTGAGGACTGTATTGTTTACTCTATGAGTTGTTTTAAAGTAGGAAGGAACACAGTCGCCCTACTATCAGCCTCTGGTTTCTTGTCCCAGTGGCGCTGGGAGTCACCTCTTCTGCCTGACAGTGCCTGCTCCTACCGTGCCTGTGCTGAGATAGCTCCTCCTGGCTTCAGGGCCTTTATGGCTGAAACTTCAATTATATATATGAAATATATAAAATAATTATTAATATAACTTAATATAATAATATATAATAACTTTTTTGAGACAGAGTCTTGCTCTGTCGGCCAGGCTGGAGTGCAGTGGCATATCTCGGCTCACTGCACCCTCCGTCTCCCAGGTTCAAGCGATTCTCCATACCTCAGCCTCTTGAGTAGCTGGGATTACAGGCGCCCAGCAGGGTTTCCCCATGTTGGCCAGGCTGGTCTCGAACTCCTGACCTCAGGAGATCCACCTGCCTTGGCCTCCCAGAGTGCTGGGATTACAGGCGTGAGCCCCTCTGCCCGGCCAACTTTGTATTTTTGCTCAAAGTTTGATCTGTACATTTTGAATCATTTTTATCCTTTTTCCAATTTCCCAACTAACCAATGTTCAGACCCAAGAAAGCATTCTCCAAAACCTTTCTCTGTGATCATAAAATCATACACACACATGCACAATTGTTGGTTTTTTATAAAAATGGACCAGATTGTATTTTCTGTATCTTGCTTTTCTTGCTTAATAGTACATCATAATATCTCCAGTTCAGCTGATATATCTGTTTTTCTTTTTTTGAGACGGAGTTTCACTGTTGTTACCCATGCTGGAGTGCAGTGGCGCGCTCTCTGCTCACTGCAACCTCTGCCTCCCAGCTTCAAGTGATTGTTCTGTCTCAGCCTTCCGAGTAGCTGAGATTACAGGCATCCGTCACCAGACCTAGCTATTTTTTTGTATTTTTAGTAGAGACTGGTTTCTACCATGTTGGCCGGGCTGGTCTCGAACTCCTGACCTCCGGTGATCCGCCTGCCTCACCCTCCCAAAGTGCTGGGATTACAGGTGTGAGCTGCTGCACCTGGCTCAGCTAGTATATCTTTAGTATGTTCTTTTATCTTAAATGACTTTTTTTTTTTGAGCAGTTTTAGGTTTACAGAAAAATTGAGTGGAAAGTACAGAGTTCCCATACACACTCCTCCCTGAGTTTCCCCTGTTAACGTCTTGCTTTAGTTACAATTGATGAGCCAATATAGATACATTATTATTAACTAAAGTCTGTAGTTTACATTAGAGTTCATTTTTGCTATCATCCAGTCTGTGGGTTTTGACAGATGCATGGTGATATGTACCTACCATTGCAGTATCAGAACAGAATACCTTCACTGCCTTAAAAGTCCTCTGTGCTTTACCTATTTGTCCATCTCCCCCTTCCCAAGAACCCCTTGGAACCACTGAACTTTTTTTATTGTCTCCGTAGTCTTTGCTTTTTCCAGAATGTCGTATATTTGGAATTATATAGTATATAGCCTTTTCAGTTGGCTTCTTTCACTTAACAATATGATTTGAGGAACCTTCATGTCTTTTCCTGGTTGGATAGCCAAATTTCTTGTTATTATCAATAATATTCCATTGTATGGATGTACCACAGTTGATCCATTCACCTACTGAATAAATATGTGCATCACTTACATGAGGATCTATAATTGTTTTGGCAGTTATGAATAAAGCCTCTATTAAAATTTTTATTCAAGTTTTTGTGTGGTCATAAGTTTTCAACTCATTTGGGTAAATGCCCAAAAGTGTGATTTCTGGGTTGTATGGTATATGTAGTTCCATGACAAACTGCCAAATTGTCTTCTGTACCATTTTGCATTGCCACCAGCAATAAATGAGGGTTCCTGTTGCTCCACATCCTTCCCAGCAGTTGTTGTTATCAGTGCTTTGGATTTTAGCTATTCCACAGACATTGAGTGGGATCTCATTGTTTTAATTTGCAATTCCCAAATGATATATGCTGATGAAGATCTTTCCTGTGCTTATTTGCCATATTATCATATTATGTTTTCTTTGGTGATGTGTCTGTTCAAATCTTTTGCCCATATTTCAGTTGGGTTGTTTTCTTATTGAGTTTTTTTTTTTTGGAGACAGTCTTACACTATTGCCCAGGCTGGAGTGCAGTGGTGCGATCTTGGCTCACCACAACCTCTGCCTCCCAGGCCCGAGTGATACTCATGCGTCAGCTTCCTGGATAGCTGGGACTACAGGCATGTGCCACCATGCCTGACTGATTTTTGGATTTTTAGTAGACATGGGGTTTCGCTGTGTTTGCCAGGCTGATGTCGAACTTTTGACCTCAAGCAGACTGCCCGCCTTGGTCTCTCAAAGTGCTGAGATTACAGGTGTGAGCCACCATGAGTGGCCTGTTGTTGAGTTTTAAGAGCTCTTTGTATATTTTGGATATCCTTTATCAGATGTGTCTTTTCCAATTTTTTCCCCAGCCTGTGGCTTGTCTTCTTATCTTCTTGATAGTATCTTTGGGAGAGGAGAAGTTTTTAATTTAAATGACATCCAGCTTATGGACCATTTCTTTCATGGATTGTGCCTTTCGTGTATCTAAAAAGTTATTGCCAAACCCAAGGTCACCTAGATTTTCTCCTGTGTTATCTTCTAGGATTTGTATAGCTTTGCATTTAGCTATGTGATCCATTCCAAGTTGATTTTTGTGAAGGTTGTAAGGTCTGTGTCTAGATTTATTTTTGCCTGTGGGTGTCCAGTTGGTCAAGCCCATTAGTTGAAATGACTGTCTTTTCTCCATCGTATTGCCTTTGCTCATTTGTCAAAGATGAGTTGACCATATTTATGTTGGTCTATTTCTGGGCTCCTTATTATGATCCATTTGTCAGAATAGACAAATGTCTTTTCTTTTGCTGATTGTTGAAGTTGAGTAGCATTGGTTCTCTGACTTTGTTCTTCTCCTTTAATATTGAGTTAGCTATTCTTTTTTTCCCCTTTCCATATAAAGTTTAGAATCAGTTTGTTAATATTCACGAATAACTTGCTGGGATTTTGATTGCAATGATAGGGTTGCACTGAATCTCCAGATCAAGTTGGGAAGAACTGACATCTTGAAAATATTGAATCTACCTATTTGTGCACATGGACTATCTCTCCATTTATTTAGATATATTTCTTTCATCAGATTTTTAGTCTTGTTCTTAGGGATCTTGCACATATTTTGTTAATACCAAAATATTTCGTGTTTTTTTGATGCTGATGTAAATGGTCTTGTTTGTGATTTCAAATTCCAGTTGTTCGTTGCTGGTATAGGAAGGCAATAATTGACTTTCATATATTAATCTTGTAACCTGCACCCTTGCCGTAATTTCTTATTAGTTCCAGGATGTTTTCTGGATTTTCTACATAGAGAGTCATGTCATCTGTGAATGAACAGTTTTATTTCTTCCTTCCCAATCTGTACACCTTTTATTGCTTTTTCTTGTCTTACCACATTAGCTAGGACTTCTAGTATGATGCTGAATAGGAGTAGTAATAGTGGACATCTTTGCCTTGTTCCAGAACTTAGTGGGAAAGCATCTAGTTTCTACTTTTAGGTATGATATTAGCTCTGGATTTTTAAAAATAGATGTTTGTCCTAGTCCATTCGTGTTGTGATAACAGAATACCACAGAACTGGGTAATTTATAAAGAAACGTATTTTCTCACAGCTCCGGAGGCTGGCAAGTCCATGATCACCGTCAACATGTCAGCAAGTTCAGTTGTCTGCTGAAGGCTGTTCTCTGCTTCAAAGATGGTTCCTCTGGATTGGAGAAACACT
This sequence comes from Pan paniscus, assembly GCF_029289425.2. Lineage (NCBI taxonomy): Eukaryota > Metazoa > Chordata > Mammalia > Primates > Hominidae > Pan > Pan paniscus. The sequence continues at coordinate 26,515,741 of NC_073256.2, forward strand.
GTGTCCTCACATGGCAGAAGAACAGAAAAGTGAGCTAGCTGAATGCGCTGTGAAGCCTCCTTTATAAGGGCTTTATTCTCATCCATGAGGGATGAGCCCTCATGACCTAATCACCTCTTAAGGGTACCTCCTCTTAGTACCATCACACTGGGAATTCAATTTCAACACCTGAATTTTGGAGGGGACACATTCAAACCAAAGCAATGTTCTTTATCAGGTTAAAGAAGTTCTCTACTCTTAGTCTGCTGAGAGTTAATATGTTCTTTTTAATGGCTGCATGAAGTTCCATGGTATATATGCACATAGTTTATTAAAATGAAACATGACAAAACCACACCCTCTTTAACAGTTGAAATATTGATATGTTTGTTAATCACAGCATGTGGTATGTATATGGTAAGTGCTTATGGGTACCTCCCTGTTAAATCTTGCCAAGGATGTAAAATTGGTGCCAGGTTATGTAATGCTTTTGAAGCCAACTTAAGGAGTCTTGGATCAGACTGGAAAATGGAAAGAATGTAGATTCTGTGATGATGAATACTTTGGGGAAAATAAGAGGATTAGGTAGCTGATGCCCACCTTTCTATCAAGGGAGCAAAAATGTCCTATGGGACTTTGATTTTTGCCAATGCATTTGGATTGGTTTCTAAGTACAGCGTGGCAGCCAGGTTATGGTATTGTTAGTGCTGGAAACTTAGTCAATTTGCATCTGGAGTCACCTAGTCACATTTGATGAAATGGGTTACAAAGTTTTAGCACCTTTCTGTAAACCAGGAGTTGGCAAATAATAGCCCACAGGCCAAGTGTGACCTGCTATTTTTTCAATTAAGTTTTAAATTTTGAGATAATTTTAAATTTACATGCAGTAGTTAGAAGTAATACAAACTGTTGTACTCTGTGGATCTGTTGTACTCTTTGCCTGGTTTCCTCAGTGGTACATCTTGCAAAACTATAGTACGTCATTACAACGAGGATATTGACAATGACAGAGTCAATATACAGAACAGTTCTGCCACCAGAGATTCCTTGTGCTGCATTTTTATAGCCACATTGACCTTCTTCCTCACCCCCTGCCCATGTGCAACCTCTGGCGACCACTCCTGTTCTCCATTGCTGTTATTTCATCATTTCAAGGATTTTACATAAATGATGTCATATAGTATGTAACCTCTTGGGATTGGCTTTTTTCAGTCAGCACAATTCCCTGAGATTCATCCCAGTTGGTTAATGTACCAGTGCTTTGTTCTTTTTCATTACACAGTATTATTACTTGGTGTGGATGTACCACAGTTTAACCATTCACACATTGAAGGATATCTAGATTGTTTCCAGTCTTTGGCTGTTACGAGTGAAGCTGCTATGAACATTCATGTCCAGGTTTTTGCGTGAACATAAGTTTTCATTTATCTGGAGTAAGTGCCCAGGAGTGCAATTGCTGGGCACTTACATGTGATAATTGCATGTTTAGTTTCATAACAAACTGCCAAACTGTTTTCCAGAGTTCTTCAGTTTGATATTCCCACCAGCAACATATGAAGGATCTGATTTCTCTGCATTCTCTCTAGCATTTGGTGGTAGTGTCACTGTTTTATTTTAGCCATTCTGATAGCTATGTAGTGATATCTCATCATGGTTTTACTTTTTATTTCGTTGGTGGATAAGGATGTTGAAGATCTTTTAATGTGCTTGTTTGTCATTTGTATATCCTCTTTCGTTAAATGTCTTTGGTAGATGTTAAACATTTCTAATTGAATTATTGCTTTACTCTTCAGTGGAGTCTTCTATATATTCTCATTACTAGTTTTCTGTTAGATACGTGGTTTGTAAATATTTTCTTCTAGGCTGTGGCTTGCCTTTTAATTTTCTTAAGACTTGTACAGAGTAAAAGTTTTTAATTCTGATGAGTTCCAGCTTCCTCATTTTTCCCTTCATGGATCATGTTTTCATGTTAAGTCTAAGAACTCTTTGCCTTGCGTTGATCCTGGAGATTTTTTCCTACGCTTTTTGTTTTCCTTAAAGTTCTGTAGTTTTACATTTTATATTTAAGTCTGTGATCCATTTTGAGATAATTTTTGTTTCAGGTTGAGGTTGATGTTTAGTTTGAGGTTCATTTGTGTCAAACAGAACTCTGTGTACTGGTGTTCAGTTCCAAGGGAAGGCTGGCACTCCATGGAGGATAGCAAAAACCATCATTATGCCAACCATCAGGAATATGATCCAGACACTTGTGCCCGCTGTATCTCAGTACGAGAGTCTCCAAGGAAAACACAACACAGTCAGGCAGTCGAGGGAGAATAGTTACACAGAGAAGAGACAGAGCAAGATCAGTTTGAGTAGTGCGTATGGGTCCCCTGTGGCCAGGGGTCCCTCGTGGCTGCCCGTACGGGGTGGTCTGCGTACGAGCACCCCTCTTGTACTGCAACTAAGGGACCCTGTTTCCTGGGTGGGGAACAGATAGAGCAGTGAGGTTGGCCAGGTGCCATGTGACACACACCCTTAAGCAGAACAAAGGCGCACACATGAGCTTGCAGCAGTGAGAGATACCTATTCACTCACAAGGCATAAGCCTGCCACAGGTGATGAGGGCTCTTCATCTGTTGGTGAGATGTGTTTCAGGCCCAGGGCCCATTCTTAGGCCACTGAGTGGGGGCTGAAAGGCTGTGCACACAAGACTCCCTTTTGCAACATTTTTTTTTTTTTTGTCTATGGATATTCAGTTACTACAGAATAATTTGTTGAAATCCTTTCTCCATTGATTTGCTTCTGCATTTTTGTCCAAAATTAGTTGGCCATATTTGTGTGGGTCTGTTTCTGGGTCCTTACTCCCTCCCGTTGATCTATGGGTCTCCCTCTATGACATTGTCATGCTGTCTTGGTTATGATGGTTATATCACAGGCCTTAATATTAGAGTCATCCCTCCCACCTTATTCTTCCCTTTCAAGATTGTTTTAGCTGTTCTAAGGTCTGTCCCACTCCATATAAACATCCAAATAAACATCAGAATAAACTCTCTGTCAACAGAAAAACCTTGCTAGGATTTTGATAGGAATTGCATTTAGGGACAATTGATGTCTTTATTATGCTGAGTCTTTCAATCCATGAGCACAGCATGTCTTTCCATTTATTTAAGTTGCCTTCAACTTCTTTCATCAGCGTTTTGTAATTCTCAGTGTATAGATCTTGTGCATGTTTGCTATGTTCATACCTAACCTAAGGTTTTCATTTTCTTTGGAGTGATTGTAAATGATATGGTATCTTTAATTTTGGTTTCCACCTGTTCATTGATAGTATATAAAAATGCAATTGATTTTGGGATGTTGATCTTACTTCTTTCAACCTTGCTGAATTCACTTTAGTAGAAGTTTTCTCATAGACTTTTTCAGATATTCTACATAGATAACCCTATCACCTGGATGTAGAGTTTTAATCTGTGTGCGTTTTGTTTTTCTTGCCTTATTTCAGTGGCTAGAACTTCCAGTATTATGTTAAATAAAAGTAGTGATCTGTGGATATTTCCCTAGCCTTAAAAAAAAAAGTATTGAGAGCAGACATGCTTACTTTGTATCTATCTTAGGCGAAAAGCATTCAGCCTTTCACTAAACTATCACATATGATGTTAGCTGTAGGCTTTTTTGCAGATGCTGTTTATTGAGTTACGGTAGTTCCTCTTTATTCCTAACTTCCTCAGTGTTTTTATCAGGAAAAGGGTCTTCTACCACCTGTTTAAATAAAGTTTTATTGGAACACAGGCATGCTTATTGCTTTAGCTGTTTTCTGTGTCTGCATTCTCAGTGTAACACCAGAATCGAGTAGTTGTGATAGTGACCATATGACCCTCAAAACCTAAAATATTTATTATCTGGAATTTTACAGAAAAGGTTTTCTGAGTCTTATTATAGTTTCACCAACTTTTTCTTTTGAATTGTCCTTTTTTCTTTCTTTTTTTCCCAAGTTCTTCCTATCTCTTGATATCCTACCATGGTTGCAAACTCTTACTCCACACACTCTTACTCTAATTGGCTAAGACCTAGAGCTTGAGCCATTGGCTGGGGCCAGCCTCAGAAGAAAGCAGGGAGGATGGATAGATGTAGATCTAGTTGCCTTCTAAAGGCACTTTCTACTCTTTGTCTGTATTTCTATCAACGGTAGCATTTGGGGTAGTTCTAACATGTTCTTTTGATAACTTCTATTAATTCTGTAGCTTGACAGTTACCCTGAACAAATTACTTTAATTTCACTTCTTCTTGACCTCAACCTTCTTTCCTACCTTGATTCCCTGACTCTTCCTATAGTTTGTATTGCTGTGTTTCCTTATGATGGAAAGATACATGACTTCACTGATCTCTAAGGGATCCAGGGGAGTGTTGCCTTCTATACGTGACAGTTCTTCACTTTTGAGTTATGTAGTTCCATTTTGTTTTGTCTAAGGGAGGTGTTTTTTGTTTTTTTTTTATTTTTTTATTTTTTTTAAATGGAGTCTCTCTCTGTCCCCCATGCTGGAGTGCAGTGGTGCGATCTGGGCTCACTGCAAGCTCTGCCTCCAGGGTTCATACCATTCTCCTGCCTTATCCTCCCGAGTACCTGGGACTACATGCACCCGCCACCATGCCCAGCTAATTTTTTGTATTTTTAGTAGAGATGGGGTTTCACCGTGTTAGCCAGGATGGTCTTGATCTCCTGTCCTCGTGATCTGCCTGCCTCAGCCTCCCAAAGTGCTGGGATTACAGGTGTGAGCTGCCGCACCCAGCCTGTCTAAGGGAGTTTTAAAATGTTTAGCTTTGAAAAGTTTGTTGCTTTTGCTGAAAAGAGTGGGATAAAGTATGACCTGAGTCTCTAAGTTAGGAAATAAGTGAATAAGTTTTTTTGATCACTGAAAGGTAAACCACTGTGGTATTGTGTTTATTGATTATTAATTGATAGAGATATTATGTCCTGCATCTCTACATTCACATTTGATTATTTTCCAGCTTGCTTGATCTCTCCCCAGAACATGGCTTTATTGATAATACACCCCTTCTTCTTCTTTTCTTTTCTTTTTTTTTTTTTTGAGACAGTCTTGCTCTGTTGCTGAGGCTGGAGTGCAGTAGTAAGACGCCTCCTCACAGCAACCTCTGCCTCCTGGGTTCAAGTGATTCTTCTGCCTCAGCCTCCCAAGTAGCTGAGGTTACAGGCGCCTACCACCATGCCTGGCTAATTTTTAGAGATTACCCAGAGACGGGGGTTCACCGTGTTGGCCAGGCTGGTCTTGAACTCCTGACCTCAAGTGATCTGCCTGTCTCGGCCTCCCGAAGTGCTGGGATTACAGGTGTGAGCCACCACGCCCGGCCCCCTGTACTTCTTTTTTCTCTTTGCCAAGCTTCTGTTTACCCATTACTGCCAACCCATTTGACCCTCCTTGCTTAGGAATTGCTAGCATTTATTTTCTTTACTACTCATTTGGTATGCATTCATATTATTTGAAGACTTCATATATTGTCTTTTTATTTAAGTTTATAATAGTGATTATTGTATTTGTTTTCTCTATAATGGCATTGCAAATTTAATGAGAGCTTATTTACTTATGTGGATGCCTCCCACACCTAGGCATGTCTGTTACATGATGACCATTAGTTAAATGAACTAAAGAATGATTGAGCTTATATTCTGTAGTATTGTATTTTGAAGTTGTGTGTTCAATAAAACTCTTTTAGTATAATTCAGGCCAATAGGTATTAATATTAATGAATGTCAATAAATGGAAGCTATGTTTTTACCTTCTAGCACAAACATCTTTAGAAATTTTATTACGACTGTGTATGTGTGTGCAGTGGCTGACTTTCCAAGCAGTTATTAGAGGAGATCTGAGTTTTTAGCTTCTGCATTATGATTCATATTGAATATTTATGGAAGAGAAGTGTTTCTACAAATATGTAAAAATATTGGTGAGTGAAAGAAATGGCTCCCAGTATGACAGAAGAAAATATCCTAAAGAGATCCACAGTTATCTGCAGTTTCCCCAAGGTTGTGTTTACATAAAAAAGACATTGTTTTATGTTCTAGCATCAAGAGATGATTTTATGATATAACAAGTTCCACAAAGAACTCTCGTAAGGTGGTTCTCAGTCCCGGCATAACTGCTACGGAGATCACAGAGCAATATTCTTCTCTGGATTTATTGGGTTTGCTACATTCTGTTAGCATCATTCATATTTTTCTCCCGTGGGTACCACTTTCCTCTCTTTTCCTAATACCAAGATATGGAAACTCATTTATGCCGTGGAGTGTGATGCTGGGAAATGAATGCTTGCTTATTACCTCTCTCCACAGGACCTTTCATGACCATACGTCGATGTCTGCCGCCTCAGTATAAATAGGCACATTCAGAAATGTGTTCTCTAGTGAAGGACATACTGGCTTGGTGGAAAGCACAGGGACTTCACGTCTGGACTGCGAGTCAGAGCTGTGCGTCATGTGCTTACTGGCTGTGTGACCTTGGATAAATTTGCCTCAGTTTTCTCATTTGTAAAACAGACAGTCGCTATTTCTGGGAATAGATGAGATAATAAGGAAAGAACCTAGAATGGTACTTGGCTCCTGCCAGTTGCACAGAATGTTTGTTTTGCAGTGTGATGCGTCCAGTTACGGACACTTAGGGGACAGTGTACTGTCATGCTGTTGCCCTGTTTTGTAAGAGTGACTGATGGCTACGTGACATCACCACACTCCCTGCAAGAGCTGCGGTGTATGGCACGAGGCTAAGCTGTAGGTGCACATGGCCTTCAACTCCACCTGAGCTCCAGCCTTCTTTTTGGGAGAACTGGCCTCTGGGTCCACCTATGAAGCAGAAAGGTTGATTATTACTTAAACCCATAGTCTTATAACCTCTTGGGAAAAGATTCTCTCAAAATGACTCTTGATGGTCAACATGGGTGTGCATTTACGCAGCTTCCGTTCCCATCGCTTCTTGCAGGCAGTGTTGTTCCTGATTGCCCCAGTCTAGTTTATCGCAAGGGAATTGCTTTGCGGGGCAGTGAGCTCCCTTTTGGCAGAAGAAAGAGTCAAGCAGAGGCTGGGAGGTTCCCTTACCCACAGTGGTGGCTGGCTCTGTAGTGCCTCCCAGCTCTGGGTTCTACTTTCCTAGTCTCCTGCCTTTCCGCAAGTGTCTCTACCCAGCTCCGATAGAGTGGGTAGCATCAGGAGAAGGGAGGGCAGGGATGAGTGTTGTGGCATCTCAACATTTAAGAGCAGAGGATGGGGGGCTGGGGAAGAGCCTACACTGGGGCCGGGTGTGAGGAGGGAGAACATTAGAAAAAAAAGCTAATGCCTGCTGGGCTTAATACGTAGGTAATGGGTTGATAGGTAAATGTGTGCCATGGTGGTTTGCTGCACCTATGTAATAAACCTGCACATCCTGCACATGTACCTCAGAACTTAAAAAAAAAAAAAAAAGCAGAGGACAAGGAGCCTCCAAGTTTATGTGGAAAGAGTAGTTAGAAAAGCAAAAAGAGTACTCAGGAAACCAAGAGAAATGAGAACATCAGGAAGAAATGGATGGTCGGCCACAGCCATTGCATTTGACAACCAAAAGCTTTTGCTAACAATGATGGGCGAAGAGAGGGAGGGCGAGAGCCAGGCACCATGTCCAGGTGGGAAAGTGTGGAGAGCTGCAGATCCTGGCTTCTCTTTCAACAGCTTGGCTGGAAATAAGGCAACAGGTTGAAAAGGGGTAGGGTTTTTAAAGATGGGAGAGACTCAAAAATGTGTGTATTCTAAAGGGGGAAGATATGGGAAGATGTTGAAGAAAATCTAGATTTTGTACTACTGTTTGTCATTTTATACATGGATTCTTACCTTTTTGACTAACTTCTCCTTTTTTTTTTTTTTTTTAAATGAGACAGATTCTCACTATGTTGCCCAGGCTGGTCTTCGACTCATGAGCTCAAGTGATCCTCCCTCCTGAGTCTCACTGAGTGTTGGAATTACAGCCATGAGTCCCCAGGACTGGACCCTTTTTGTTTTTTATTCATAGTTACTTTTCTGCTCTTTTTCCTCTCAGCCTCCCTCACTCTTCCCTCCCTCGCTCGCTTTCTGAGGCTTCTGACAACTCATCTATTAATAAGTTTCTTACAGTCCTGTCCTTCTGGAAGCCCTCAGTGCCACATGGAATCTGGACCTGGAAATTTCTTGCTATCCATTTAGGAGGAGACTGTTGGTGTGCATTGGTCCCATTTACTCTTCCCCGGCCATGTGTTAGCTGTCTGAAATTCTGTACGTTATTGCTACAGTATTTATATATGTCAAGATGTATCTCACAGCATCTTATTCACCCTAATATTAGTGAAAATATTCACTAACATTTTCAGTTTTGTGCTTAATTCCTTGAAGGTTTTGGGATTTAAGCCCAACCAATTTCTGCGAAGAGCAGTAGCATAGGAAATTAAACACAAAAAATAAAAGTTTAATTTAGAACTGCCCTAAAGCCAAATTGGGAAAATTTAGTCACTGTTTTCCGGTAAGTACACAGTAACAGGTGTTTTGAATGGGGAGAGGTGAGTGCTATAAAGATGTCTCTGCAGTTCTGAAATTTCCTTTTCTGCTTTTTGTTTCCCTCTTCCTCCTCTTTACCCTTCTCCTCCTTCCCTACTCAGCCAGTTTGCCATCGAGTGTAATACCCATGGTAGAGACCAGGATGGAAGCTGAAACGTGAGAGAGGTGTGTATGAATGGTTGGTGTGGGTGTATGTTCACATTCATGCGTGGAGCCCGCTGTCATGGAGGTGGGTCCTGTAGGCTCACTGGGGAGCCTTGGCCCAGCCCCCTTCACATGGTTGCTGTGGTGCTGGACTGGCCACTGGGACTCTGCCCTCAGGCACCAGTGACCCCTGGGGTGGGTCATCTGACCCTTTCTGGACAGCGTCTGCTTCCTGCAGCTTGTGTGCCTGTTTTCCAGAGATGGGAGCTGTAAACTGTGAAGGTCTAGGGCTGGCAGCTGCCACGGTGCTGCACCCTGCAGAAGATCTGCTTTCAGCAGGAGAGGCTGAGGCCCACGGGAGGAGGCAGAAATGGTAGCTGGTCCCAAGCTCCTTAGCTATAACCATTTTTCTGCCCTTCCCATGGCTTCACTCTTCAGCGTTTCCTTGGATTCTTTGACCAAAAACAACCAGTCTATCTCCCTGTTTCTCTTTGCCTCTCTTTCCTTAAGGCAGTCCAAGTTGGAATATTTTCACCTGCAGCTGAATTAACATGGATGCCTTCCTTATCCTTAACAAGGTTTGTCTTGAATGGAAAATAAATGGGGATCACATTTGGAGCCAGTGGTCCCTCGCTAGCTTTTCATGTGAGCCACACTTAGAAGCCGTGCTAGGGCCGCAGGCGTGCTGGACATTCGTGTTGTTCCAGTATTCACCGCTGTGTGCTGAGACTCTACCACTGGCAGGATCCTACCTGGAGGTTCTGGGGACTGCTTCCCCATCCCGCAGAGTTTAGCGTTGCCCGCAGGCTCATAGGTTTCAAGTACCAGGTGAGAGATAGCACCTGGCTCAGCATATGATGTGGTACTTTTTTCTTTTTTTTAGGCAGGGTCTCACTCTGTGGGCCAGGCTGGAGTGCAGTGGCAGGATCTTGGCTTACTGCAGCCTCGACATCCTGGGCTTAGGTGATCCTCCCATCTCAGCCTCCCAAATAGCTGGGACTAACAGGCATGTGCCACCATGCCTGGCTAAGTATTTTTTGTAGAGACAGGGTTTCGCCATGTTGCCCAGGCTTGTCTCGAACTCGTGGGCTCAAGCAATCTGCCTTCCTTGGCCTCCCAAAGTGCTGGACTTACAGGTGTGAGCCACCACACCCGACCATGTTTGTTCTAGAAAAATAAAGCTCATTAATTACAGGAACATCGCAGCTTACTGCCTTTCTCACTTAGCAGCCATGACGTGAGCTCCTGGTAGAAATGAATAGCTCCCTTATTAAACCTGACTGTTCTTAAGTGTCACATCATGAAGCTTTGGATCTCTTTCCTTCCCCGCAGTGTCCCTCCCTGCTCAACGTAAGGAAAACCTTTCTTAGTCCTTCATATTTGGTGCTTGGGTGCTAAGCATTACAGCGCTCTTGGCTATCCAGTCATGCCCATAAGCCACAAAGTGTTTCCCTGTCAACTGGGCTTCTTCTCTCATCAGAGCCCAGGTGAGAAGCCACTGTGGCCCCTGAGAGTGGGCTCAGGAATTCTGGGTTTTGGCTTGCTCTTAATTTGCTGTGCAGCTTTGAGCAATTTACCTAACTTCTCTGGTCACAAATTTGCTTACTTATGAAAAGTGCTTGAAAGCGAAGTTCCTAGAGGCTCTTTTTTCCTCCTGACTTGCGGTAATTTTAAGTGCTTTCTTGTGTTACGCTTAGCACTTTCTCTCTTCCCGTCAGAATTAATCTCCTTTCCTCAGAAGCTGATGAATTAGAACTCTAAGCCACGCTTCTTTCTTGCATGGTCTCACTTGCTTTTTTCCCCCTTCTTTTTCTCTGTTCTTTTTCCCCTTGAGGCAAAGGCAGAGAAAGAAGATGGAGGACTAGCAGCCTGGTTGCTAATACAGTTATGACATTCTCTTTCTCAGTCTAGGGGAAGTTACTCTGGCAATTATGAATCCATATCCCTGCCTAGGAACTAACTTTATCCCCCCTTATTATTATTTCATTTCTATGGGATGGCTTCTTGCAGATTTTTTTTAAATCTTTTTTTTTTTTTCCTGAAATTTCTTACAGAGACCAGCCCTGTTTTCACTATGTGAATATTTGAAAGTATAGTTGAAACTCAGGCAGTTTGGAAGCAGAACCATGCTGTGGTTTCCTCCAGGAGCCAAGGTTCTTTCCACAGGACTGCACATGGGCCTTGTGCTTTGTGGACTGTCAGTTCTGTGCCAGCCTGCAGCTGTCTCTTCTTATTTTGTTGTGTGTTTTAGAGAAGGTCTCACTCTGGAGTGGAGGCTAGAGTGCAGTAGCGCAGTCCCAGCTTACTGCAGCTTTGAACTTCTGGGCTCACGCAATCCTCCCACCTCAGCCTCCTGAGTGGGTGGGACTGCAGGCATGCGTTACCATGCCTGGCTAATTTTTTTTTTTTTTTTTAATTTCTAGTGGAGATGAGGTCTTGCTATGTTGCCCAGGCTAGTCTTGAGTTCCTGGGCTCAAGCGATCCTCCTGCCTCGGCCTCCCAAAGTGCTGGGATTATAGATGTGAGCCACCATGCCTGGCCTTGGCAGCTTCATCTTGAGTGTGAAATTTGTTTACAGCTTTTCTTGCTAAAGACTAGTCTTTCTTAATTACCATGTGCAAGGTCTTCCGTACCGCAGAAGGCTGTTGGGCAAGGCATAGTCCAGATAAACTGTCTTGACAGAGAAGTAGCAAACGGGAAACAGGCTGAGGTTGGATGCTAGGGAGATGTCTGGGCAGGATGTCACAACATGGATTAAAATGGAGACAGGGCAGGGCAGGGCCACAGGCCAAGCCAACACAGCAGGTCTGTCTGGGCTGCACACGTGGTCCAGTTGGAGGGCCGTCCACAGCAACAGCAGGAAGGGGTTGATCAGGAGGCATCATATGAGAACTAGGCGGACGGGGCAGTGGCTGATTCCACGTGGAGGGGCCTGCTCTGAGGCTGCTGGTGTTCCTTTGGTGGTCTGAACCTGGCATCCCATAGCTGACTTCTATAACCCACGTGCCATTTGGGCCTCCTGCTCGTTGGCTTAGTCCCTAGTTCGTTACCATGGGAACGTGAAGCTATCCTTAATATTTCTCTAAATTCTGGAGTGTATGTGTGACTAGGGGAGTTTGTGTTCTCACGATTACTTCCGCCTCAAGGTTCAGGCATCTCCAGTTGCTACCTCTTTTTCACACTGAATTGACTCCTTTTCATTTATTTTATTTTTTGAGTTGGAGTCTTACTCTGTCACCCAGGCTGGAGTGCAGTGGCGTGATCTCAGTTCACTGCAACCTCCGCCTCCCGGGTTGAAGCAGTTCTCCTGTCTTGGTCTCCCGAGTAGGTGGACTTATAGGCGTCCACAACCACGCCTGACAAATCTTTGTATTTTTAGTAGAGACGGGGTTTCACCATATTGGCCAGGCTGGTCTCAAACTCTTGACCTCAGGTGATCTGCCTGCCTCGGCCTCCCAAAGTGCCGGGAGCTGGGATTACAGGTGTGAGCCACTACGCCTGGCCAATGTAAAGGAAATTGAGGGGGTACCCAGATTTGAAGCGGGGACCTCTTGATCTGCAGTCAAATGTTCTACCCCAAATTCTACCCCCTCTGCTGACTCTTGTCTCATTTTCTATCAAAACCTCACCCATGGCTTTGGTGGCTCATGCCTGTGTCCCAGCACTGTGAGGGCCAAGGCAAGAGGATTGCTTGAAGCTCAGAGTTTTGAGACTAGACTGGACAACAAAGTGAGACCCCCAACTGTACAAAAATATATTAAGGAATTTCCTTGGTGTGGTGGTGTGCACCCGTAGTCCCAGCTACTTCGGAGGCTGAGGCAGGAAGATTGCTTGAGCACAGGAGGTCAAGACTGAGTGAGCTGTGATGGCGCCACTGTACTCCAGTCTGGGTGATAGTGTGAAACCCTGCTGCTAAAAAATCAAAAAGCCAAACAAACGAAACAAAACAAACCCTACAAAACCTGACCCATAACACAGGTGAGAATGTCCTAGACTTACCTGAAGGCTGGGGAAGGAGTGATGGGGGAGGGGCCACACTACAGACATCACGGAAGGGGGACCTCTAACCCTGGTTACTCCTGCCGCCAAGACAGCCTCATTTTACAGCTTCTCCCTGCTTGAGGGCGAAGCTGTCCACCTTCCTTCCCAGCCCTCCTTCCTTTCGCCCTCCTAAGAAATCATACGTCATCTTTTCTCCCACAAAACAGATGGAGCACTTCTATTTGGCGTGGGTTCTGGCTAACATCCGTGCACTAAGGGTCTCATGTGTTACTTCTAAATCCTACCAAGTTGTTTTCTCAAGGAAAGATGGGACTTTTTGAACACTGACCTGGCATTAAATTGTGTAACCTTGGAGGTTGGACTGCATGTCGAACCAAACAGGCAAGAGGAAGTGGTGACGGGGCTTGAGGGGTCCCTCTCTGTGATCTCCATTCCGGTGTGCTGTGACCCCCTTTGCCCATCACACGGTTGTGTGGTTGTGTTTTATCCCACCCGCTCCTCCTGTGAAGGGGGCACTGTGTTCACTCTATCACCTTATCCCTGGAGCACCCACCAAAGTGCCGTGAACAGAGTAGGAATTCAATCAATATTTACCAAAGGACTAGATGTGCTCAGCACGGTGCTAATGGATGATTAGAAAAGTTAATAATCTCAGCTCTTAAGGAGTTTATAGTCTAGTCAGGAAGCCAGAAATAACACAGATGAGAATAATTAAGCCTCCAATCTGATGGCACTGACTGGGGGTGCATTTATCAAGAATTTGGAAGCACGTAACCATACTTACATTCTTTGTTGCATACATAGCATTTAAATTGTGACTCTCATCCAACTTATCACTCAGATACATTTTTTTCTGTGTTAAAAATATAAAGCCATATTTCCAGAGATTTTTAAAGGGCCCAAAAGATTATGAATTTGATCTTAACATCAGCAGATGACAATCTAGTTTTAACAAGTTACTTTGAATTAGTCAAATCTAAAACTCACTTTAGATTTGTTTTCTGGCTAATATTCTAATTGAGAGACATTTCCATGGAGGTATTAGGTTAAAATACTGTTTTTAGATATGTGACACATTTCCCTGTATTTTAGAAATCTCTTGGGTATCTTAAGAGAAATTTAATCCATCTGATTTTGATCCAAATATAATTTACTCACAATGATGGAGAAATATTTGATATCCACAGAAATCTATTGATGCACTTAAAGTTTTTCTCCAGGGAAATAAGAAATCACATTTTTTCAAGGGTGAATCATAAACCTACAATGTCTAATTTTTCTGCTTATTTAACATAACCTGAGTTAAATATCAAATTGGGCAGTTCCAGATCATTTGTTTTTAAGTTTTTTAGTCTTTTAAACTATGCAGAGGAAATTTTATTCAAAGAGGTTTTTTTTTTCTTATTCTGACAGTTTTATCTGCTATCCTGTTTTTTTCCCTAAACAATGATTTTTGAAGATTTAAGGTAATAACACAATTTTGATGTCTGTGGATTAATGGTGTCTGTATTCACGATGTTTCAGACCTGTCAGAGCTTGGAAATAGCATTTAAATGTATTGCTTAATTTTAATTTTAAAATACTTTCTCTGAGAATTAGATCCCAGTCCTAAGTAAGTACTTTGAATTTCAAAGAGGGGATTTAGGCCAAGGTACAGCTAAATTTTGTCCTCTTGAAAGACCCGAAATCCATTTACAAATAAAATTGAGGTCTTCGTATCAATATTATGTTTTGGAAGTGAAATGTGCAAGGACTTGTGCAGTGTCACATCTTAAGAGGCTGTTGGGTGCCATCGGGAGTCGACGCAGGGCCTGGCATTTCAGCGACCCTGCTGCTCCACATGCTGGTTATGGAGTACTCTCTGACTTGTCCACGCTTCCAAGTTCTGATTTCTGGCCTCCTGAGGATGGTGGTTTTCCTAGCTCTTCTCTTTCACAGTAGGTTTTGCATTTCTGACCTGGGCCTTAGCCACTTTCTTTAAGGTTTGCCTTCTGGCCAGATCCCTGGGCAGGGGCCCAGCTTCTGCTTTGTGGCCCTCTGCTGCCTGCAGCTAACGACAGTGACCCCTGCCCGGCTCCACTGACTCATAGGATCTGATGCCTGGATCGTTGTAATAGTCTTCTGGTCTCTTTTTCTTTTAGTTCATCAAACAGATCTTAACCATGTAAACCTTCGTAAATATTATTTCATGTGGGGATTGGCTCAATTTTAGCGGGTGGGTATACAAACTGGAGACAGACTACCTGGGTTTAGTCCCAGCCCTGAAATTTATTACTGTATGACCTTGGGCAAGTTACATGACCTTGGTCAAGCTAGTTAAGGTCTCTGTGCCTTAGTTTCCTAGTGTGAAAAATGGGGTTGATGATACCCTGATGAGAGGTAGGTATTATTTTATGAAGATTAAATGACACAAAAGGAGAAGCGTTTAGAACACTGTGTGGCTATAGTAAGTGCTAAATAAAATTAGTTATTACATAGATTGCCCTATCCTTTTAGAATTTTCTGTTTTAGAATTTTAGAATGTTTTTAATCTTCAATACTCGCTATCGTCTTTTTTAATAGAAATAAGTCTCGAGTTTAGAGGTCGTTATAGGCTTTGCTAATTGAGTAACATTCTTTTATTTTTTAAAAAATTTATTTTTTCAGATGAAGCTGGTTCCCCTTTATATTTAATACAAAATTTCCTTTAAAAATCTAGGTTAAGAAGAAGTGAGTTTAAAACATATCAAGTAAATCATAAGTAAATCGTACTATGGTTTTAAATATGGCAAAAATCGTGAACACAGTGCTCAAATGCCTGAAGTTTGAGGAAAATCTGTGAGGGGTGGGTGCTTCGGGCCTCTGGCAGCTGTTAGCTAGCCTGGGGCTCTTCCTGCCCTCCTGTGGGCCTCTGTTTTAGCCAGACAGCCCACTGATGACTGCCACATCCTGAGCATTCCTGCCTTTGGGTTTGTTCTTGAGAATACCCACCCTATTCCACGTTTCTGATTTCCACTCATCCTCATGGCCCCATTTGAGATGAACATCATCTGTAAGGCCTCCCCAGTGACTGGCTCCAGGCGTCTCTTCTTCCTCCAAACTTTGTTGTGCTCAAGAAAGTGCCTGTTGTGTGTATTTGGCAGTCATTTCTTGCCACGTGATACCTAATAACTTCCATGGATCTGTCCTGTTTCTGCAACTGGAAGAAGATGAGCGGAACCTCTTTTAGGTGGGGACGGTGTCTTAGTCATCTCAATAGCCCCTTGAAGGCATGATACAGTACCTTGGATGGTTTCTATGTTAATATTTTCTGTTATGTGTCCATATTGAGGTATCATTTATGTACCACAAAATTCACCTCTTCTAAAGTAGTGGAATTTGCTTTTTAACAAGTTTGTACAGTTGTGAAACCATCAATGCTGTCCAGTTTTAGAACACTGTCATCACCCCCAAAAGTTGTCTCCTGCCTCTTTGCAGTCAGTCTGCTCACCTGCCTCCAGCTAACAATTGATCTGCTTTCTGTCTCCATAGTTATCTTTTTAAAGATAAATTTCATAGAAAAGGAATCATCCAACATGTAGTCTTTTCTGTTTGGACTTTTCCACCTTGCATAGTGTTCCTGTGGTTCTTCCATGTTGTTGCACTTACTAGTAATTGTTTCATTTTATTCCTTAGTGGCAGCAGATAGACCTTGCTGCTGGGTGTTCAGATTGTTTCCAGTTTTGAGGTATTATGAATAATTCTTCTATGAATGTACAGGTCTTTTTGTGAGCACATGTCTTCATTTCTCATGGATAGATTTTGGAGTAGAAATAACTGGTTCCTATGATCAGTGTAACTTTTTAAGAAACTGCTAAACTGTTTACCATATTATATTCCCAGCAGCAATGTATGAGGATTCATTTCTGTACATACTTGCCAACACTTGGTATTGTCTGTCTTTATCCTAATAGCCTTTCTAGTGGGTGATGAGGCATGAATTGAAGATGACTCTTGTGTTTTCAGGTTGAGCAGTTGGATGCTGGTGCTACCATTTAATGGAGGTTGAGAAAGGAATGAAGGTTTTTGAGAAAAAGTCAAGAATTCTGGTTTGGCCAAGTTGAGTTTGAGGTGCCAGTTAGCCTTTGAAGAAGCACCGTTAAGTAGGAAGTTGGATGTATGAGGGCACCTATGTTAATTCCATCTTTGTGAATTCATTAAATAATGAAATCTGGGATGGTTGCTTGAAATTTTTGTACCCTATGTATGAATCTGATGGTCTGGGCAAGTCACATAATTTCGGATGTCAGTTTCCTCATCCATAAAGTAATACCTATTTTCCTCCAAAGCTTAGGTGAGGAGTGAATGAGTTAAAGAGTGCAAAGTGCTTCTTATTGTGGTGGTTGTTATTAATACGTGATTTCACCTTTCATTTATTTCATTTTTATGTCCATTGTGGCTTCTAACCTCATATTTTACACATAGTGGGTACTCAGTAAATACTTAATAAATCAATGAATGCAAGTAATGACTATGTATATACTAGTGGAGAAGGAAGGAGGGGGGAGGGAAAGGAGAGGAGAGGCGAAGAGAGGGTGGGCCAGGGAGAGGAGAGAAGAGGGGGAGGGAGAGAGAGAGAGGATGGATATAATTTGGATTGGCCTTAGGAAGGAGGGCCCTCAGAATTCCACACTGGAGCTTTGTGTAAAGGAAGTTTATCGTCTATGACACCAGGGAGGCAACATGGAAGACACGATTTTGGGAGACGTTTCAATGATAAGAATTGTCACGTGTAAAGCATGGTTGTGTTTGCAAAGTGTCTTATCTTCCTACTAGACCTTAAACATCTTGAGGGTTGGAGCCTTTCTGATGTGCCTCTGTACTTCCCAGAGCCTTACTAATTTCAGCATACTATAAATACAACCAATACCTATAAAATGAGTATGTTGGTGGATGACTCATGAAGAGGTTGTTTCCTTCCTGTGTCCCTGGGAGAGCATGTCTGTGCTTCTACCACAGCTTATGCATGGCTTGTGTTTATAATGATTTGTTTGCATGTCTCTCTGTCTGTCCTGAGCTCCATGATGGCAGGTGCTCCATATCCCTTGGCTCACGCCTGGCAAGTAGTGGTTGTTCAGAGAGTGCTGGAGAGAATTGTTCGAGTGAATGGATGCGTCTAACACTGAAGGAGAGCGGGGAAAGCAGACCAGATCTGTGCTCTTTGGAGTTTCAGATTGTAGCTCTAAGGATCTAAATTTCCACAGGGAGAGAAAGTAGGGAAATGGTCCATAACTCATTTGTCTTCCATTTTCTGTCCCGTGGGCTAGGTAGGTCTGTTCTTGATATGGTTTGGAGAGTGGCTGCCTGTCTCAATGTTCAATCTCAGATGACAATATTAGCTCATATTGTAAATATTCTGCGAGTGCCATACCCTCAAGGTTTCTTGTTAGGTTATTTCATTAGGGAGTGTTTCCTGAGATTGGCTTAAAGTAAAGGATTTTAAACTTTTTCTAAGAGAGACATTTTAAATTTATTTTAATTTTCATGGGTTCTGCAAATGCATTAGACTTTTTGGCAAAATCTCAGGTAAACCTTATACATATAAATCACAGAAATTGAAGAATTAGGTAGGTGCAAAAGTAATTGCGGTTTTTGCCATTACTTTTAATGGCCAATACTTCAGTTAATGCAGGGGTGATCTAGGACCTCACCTGCTTATCATTTCTTTGTCCTTTGTCAAAGCCCTGAAGCATCTGGGGGACTTTAGGGCTTCCTGGAAGGAAGTTTGAAAAACCCCAGGTATAGAGGTAGTCTGTTCATTTTGACTTCCTGTTTCTTCTGCCACTCTCAAGAGACTTCTGTTAAGTCTGTAGAAAGACTTCCCCATGCTACCTTCTGTAACCACCAACTACAGGAACCCTAGTTCACTGTTGGTGGGAGTGTATTTTGGTATAGCCATTATGGAAAACAGGATGAAGGTTCCTAAAGTTAAAAATGGAACTTCCATATGACCCAGTAATTCCTCTTCTGGGAATATAGCTAAAGGAGATGAAATCATTACCTTGTAAAGATGTCTGCACTCCAATGTATGCTGCAGCATTATTGACAATAGCTAAGATGTGGAAACTAAGATGTCTATCAAGGGAGGAATTGGCCAGGCGTGGTGGCTCACACCTGTAATCCTAGCACTTCGGGAGGCTGAAGTGGGTGGATCACTTGGGGTCAGGAGTTCGAGACCAGCCCAGCCAACTTGGTGAAACCCCATCTCTACTAAACATACAAAAATTAGCTGAGTGTGGTGGCTGCATGCTTGCAGTCCCAGCTACTCTGGAGGCTAGGGCAGGAGAATCGTTTGAACCCGGGAGGATGAGGTTGCAGTGAGCTGAGATCACACCACTGTGCTCCAGCATGGGCACCAGAGTGAGACTTCATCTCAGAAAAAAAAAGTCTATCAAGGGAGGAATAAGGACCATGTGATATATGTATACAATGGAGTATTAGCCTTAAGAAAGAAGATCTTGCCATTTGCCACAGCACGGACGGATCTAAAGGACGTTATGCTAAGTGAAATGTGCAGACACAGAGAGAGAAATATTACATAATCTCACTTATATGAAATATTTTTAAAAAGATCTCAAATATTAATACACACGTAGAGAATAAAGCAGTGGTTTCCATGCGTTGCGGGTGGGGAGAGGAATTGGGGAGATGTAGATCAAAGGATAAATAAAAACAGATATATTGGACAAATGAGAGATCTAATGTACATCATGACTAAAGTTAATAAAATTGTATTAGGGATTTTTGTTAAATAAGTAAATTTTAGCTGCTTTCGTCACACACACACACATACACACACACATACACACACACAGTAACTCTGAGATGATGGATATGTTAGTGTGCTTCACAGTAGTAACCATTTTACTGTCTATATGTATCCCATAACATCACGTTGTAAAACTCAAAAATACACAGTAAAATTTATTTTTTAAAAAAGAACAAAACCTTAAAAGAACAAAAGAACAAACCTAACAATTACCTCCTTTTTTATTTCCCTTTTTGTGTTCATTTTCACCACCTCTTTGAGCTTGAATCAAAAGGTTTTGAGGCCACCAGTAAATCAGGTAAACAGTAAAAACTGGAGGGAAAATGCCTCATATTTGTGAATTCGCCATTGCACATTCCCATGGTCAGTGTCTGATGTGGGTATAGAAAGCAGCATCCTGTCCAAGGACATGGCTAGGAGGGAAAACCACAGCGGGTCGAAGAGAGGTAGGTGTTTGTCTTAGGTCATTTTGTGTTGCTATAAAGGAATACTTGAGGCTGGATAATTTATACAGAAAAGAGGTCTTTTTCCTTCACTGTTCTTCAGGCTGTATAAGAAATATGGCACTAGCATCTGCTGGCCTCCGGTGAGGACCTTTGTGCTGCATCAAAACTTGGTGGAGAAGGTCAAAGGAGAAGCGAGCACCTGCGAAGAAGGACCAAACCCAAGGGGTGTCCTGGCTTTATAACAACCCACTCTCAGGGAACGAATCTATTCCTTTAGAAACAGTCTCGTTTCATGAGAGTGAGAGCTCACTTGATCCCTTGAGAATGGCACCAATCCGTTCATGTGGGATATGCCCCCATGAGCCGAACACCTCCCACGAGGCACCACCTCCCAACACCATCACAGTGGGTATCAAATTTCAACATGAGACTTGGTGGGGACAGGCAAACCACATGCAAACCACAGCAGCATGAAAGGGGATGAGTCAGATCTTGGGTTACTATTGAAAAGGGCTGTGTGTGCCTGCTGGGATTCGTGGTGCACATGGAGAGCAAAGTGAGTCCTGGGAAGCAGAGACTTAATGCAGAGGGGGCTGGCTGTTAAAATTTTGAATTCCCTAGGGCCTGGCAGTGTGAGTTGGAAGACAAAAATGACTGGGTGCCTCTGGGAGGGCCTAGCAGTCCAGGAGAGCAGAAGCTCTCAGAGCCAGAACCAACAGAGCTGGCAGAAGGGAGCGATGTTTGGATGGAATCAGGAATGCTGGAGTTGGCTGGGATGGAACCAAGAAGTCAAAACAGTAAGGCACTAGAATTAGCTGGGCAGATTCCTGAAGCAGATTCAGGTGGATAAGAGTTTAGTTAATGTATAGTATTGCCTCTGTGTAAGAGGCTATAAAGGATTTTTGTGAGTTTATCTTGGGTTGTAACACCTGTAAATACTGGAGAGATGGACTGCAACTTTTAAAAAGTTGATGTAATTCACATGCCATAAAACTTGTCATTTTATTATGTACAATCCAGTGGTTTTTCATACATTCGCTTTGTTGTGCAGACATCACCATTAAACCGTGAAAATGTTTGGTTCACTCCAAAAGGAAACCCCACAGTCATTGGTAGTCACTTCCAATTCTTCCCTCTGCCCAGGTCCCAGCAACCAATAAGCTATGTTCTGTGTCTGTGGATTTGCTTCTTCTGAACCTTTCATATATATAGAATCATACAATATGCGGACTTCTGTGTCTGGCTTTTTCATTTAGCATACTTTTTTCAAAGGCCCATCCATGCCGTAGCATGCATCAGTGCTTCCTTCCTTTGTATTGCTGAGTAATATTCCAATCTGTAGCCCAACAACATTGTATCAGTTCATCAGCTGCTGAACATGGGGATTGTTTGCATTTTGGATTATTATGAACAATGATTCTGTGGGCATTTGTGTGTGCATTTTTGTCAAATCCTTTTCTGTGTAGAGATGATCATGTGGGTTCTGTACATGGTTCTATTAATATGGTATTTTACATTGATTGAGTTTTATATGTTGGACCGGTCTTCTATTCCTAGGATAAATCCCACTTGGTCATGGCTTATAATCCTTTTTATATTTTGCTGTGTTCAGTCTGCTAGTATTTTGTTCAGAATTTTTTCATCTATATTCATAAGGATATTGGTCTGTAGTGCTTTAAATTTTTACTTATGTTCATTATTCACATTTAAAAACTGACAAAAATTGTATTTATGGTGTATAACATATTTTCAAATATGTATACATTATAGAATAGCTAAATCCAGCTAATTATGTGCATTGCCTCACATATTATTTTTTGTGATGTCACATGTTGCAGAATCTTATTTTTAAAGGCCAAATAGTATTCCGTTTACCTCGTTTATCTCTTGATGGACACTTAGGCTGATTTCCTGTCTTGGCTATTATGAATAATGCGGCAGTGAACATGGGAGTACACATTGTCTTCAGTATACTGATTTCATTTTCTTTGGATATATACTCAGAAGTGAGATTGCTGGATCATATGGTAGTTTTTTTTTTTTTTTCTTTTTTGAGTTGAAATTTTGCTCTTATCACCCAGGCTGGAGGACAATGGTGCGATCTTGGCTCATTGCAACCTCTGCCTCCCGGGTTCAAGTGATTCTCCTGCCTCAGCATCCCAAGTAGCTGGGATTAAAGATGCGTGCCACCACACCCCGCTGATTTTTGTAGTTTTAGTAGAGGTGGGATTTTGCCATGTTGGCCAGGCTGGTCTCGAACTCTTGTCCTCAGGCAATCTGTTTGGCTTGGCCTCCCAGAGTGTTGGGATTACAGGTTTGAGCCACTGTGTCCGGCCGGTAGTTCTATTTTTAATTTTTGAGGAACCTCCATACTGTTTTCCATAATCGCTGTATTAATTTATATTCCTTTCAATGGTGTGTAGATGGTTCCCTTTTCTCCACGTTCTTGCCAATACTTGTTTTTGTTGATCTTTTTCATAATAGCCATTCTAACAGGTGTGAGGTAAAGGGTCTGTAGTACTCTTGCAGTGTCTTTGCTGATATCCTGTGTTTGTTTTCCTGTTCTTTATTTCATTTATTTCCACTCTAGTCTTTATTATTTCTTCATTATTTAGGAGTGTTATTTAATTTCCATATATTTGTGATTTTTCATTTCTTTTTTTGGTCTGTATTGAGTTCTACTTTTATTCCATTGTGGTTGGAAAACACACTTTGACTTAATCATTTTAAATTCACTGAGGTTCATTTTATAGCCTAACATATTGCCTGCTGGAGGATGTTCCATATATCCTTAAGTATGTACATTCTGGCCAGGCACGGTGGCTCATGCCTGTAATCCCAGCACTTTGGGAGGCCGAGGTGGGCAGATCATGAGGTCAAGAGATCGAGACCATCCTGACCAACATGTGTGAAACCCCATCTTTACTAAAAATATAAAAATTAGCTGGGCATGGTGGTGCACGCCTTTAGTCCCAGCTACTTGGGAGGCTGAGGCAGGAGAATCGCTTGAATCCAGGAAGTGGAGGTTGCAGTGAGGTGAGATTGTGCCTGGTGACGGAGTGAGATTCTGTCTCAAAAAAAAAAAAAAAGAAATTCTGCTCTTGTTGGGTAGATTGTTTGGTAGATGTCTGTTGGTACTAGTTGATTTATAGTGTTGGTCAAGTTTTCTGTTTCCTTGCTGATCTTTTGTCTAGTTGTTCTAACAGTTGTGGAATGAAAGGTATTGAAGTTTCCTACTATCATTGTTGAATTAACCATTTTTCGCTTCAATTATTTTAGATTTTGCTTTGTGTATTTTGGGGCTCTGTTCTTACGTATGTTTATATTGGTTGTCTCTTCTTGATGAATTAACCCTGTTAGCATTATAAAACGTCCTTCTTTATCTCTAGTAGCAAGCGTTTTCTTAAAGTCTGTTTTGCTTGTTAGTATAACCATTCTAGCTCTCTTGGGGTTTCTTTTTGCATGGTGTATATATTTTACATAGTTTTACTTTGAACCTTTTTATGTCTTTGAGTATAAAGTGTGTCTTTTGTAGACAGCATATAGTTGAATTTTGTTTTAAAATTTTAATCCATTCTGCCAATCTATGTCTTTTAATTGAAGTGTTTAATTCATTTAAGTTTAATGCAATTACTGATGAGATAGGATTTATTTATGCTATTGGGCTATATTCTACGTATCTTTGTCTTTTTTGTTCTTCTGTTACTACCTTATTTTATGTTAAATATTTTTTCAAGTAACATTTTAATTTCCTTGCCATTTATTTTCCTCTACGTTTTTGAGTTATTTGCTTATTGGTTGCCCTGGGGATTACAGTTAACATCTTAATTTATAACAATCTAATTCAGATTAATACCAATGTAATAATATACAAAAACTTTGCTCCTATATAGCTCTGTTCTATTCCTTTACTCTTATTGTCACATGTTACCTCTTTATAGATTGTGTGCTTTTCAACATAGGTTTATAACAACAGTTCTATGCTTTTGTCATTTAAATCAGATAGAAAAAAGTACATTTATCCCATTTTAAATATTTTAGAAATGCTTAAGAATATTTAAAAAATTAAACTATATTACATTTATTTTAAAATACTTTTATACTATTTGTAAAATATTCACTTCTGCAGTTACCTTTATACTTACTCCTATATTTCTTCATTGATTTGATTTACTGTCTAGTGTCTTTTCAGCTTGGTGGAAAAGTTCCTTTATTTCTTGTAGAGCAGGTCTGCTAGTAATGAACTCTGTTTTTATTTGGAATGTCTTAATGTCTCCTTCATTTTCAAAGAATAGTTTTGCTGACATAGAATTCTTGGTTGACAGTTATTTTCCTTTGAGCTCTTTGACTATGTTATCCCACTGCTTTCTGGTCTCCATGATTTTCAATGAGAAATCGGCTGTTAATCTTACTGAGGATTCCTTGCACATGATGAGTCACTTCTCCAATGCTGCTTTCAAGATTCTCTTTAGTCTTTGGCTATTAACAGGTTATTGGTTTTGAATTACAAATTCACTGTTAGTCTGCCCACATTTCATCATCCCTATTTGAAGGGACAGCATGGGACACTTTTGTCAGTGCTTTAATTCAACGCTTGTGATATCTCTGTAGCATTTTGTTGATCTATCAACTTTATGGTTTAGTAATATGTGGTTTTGTCTTTCACTGTTATATTACTTAATAGAATTTCAGATTGATATTTATGTGATCCGTTCCCATAACTTATTCACTTAATAGATTTGTTGGACAGCTGTATATGGAAGGCTGTATGCAAGACTTTCAGTTTTCTTAGATAAATGACACATGATCCTAATTGTGAACATGACACATTTGACTGGCAGAGCACACAAACTTAACTAATTACTATGCAGTTAGGATGAAGGTATACTATGTGCATAAATGTAGTACTTTGGAAGCAAAGAGTAGGAAGTCACTGATTTTCATAAGTGGTAAATGAGCAAACTGAGGAGATTAGATAGATGAGCAATTTGAGACCTTGAGTTATCTAAATTAGAACGTGACAGAATCAAGGACTAGAAGTCACTCTTCTGGGTTCTTTCTATGAAACGACGATTCTAGAATGTAGCTCTTTTCTATGTTCAAGCATCATAGGTAAAAATGATTTCTTAAACCAGGTAAGTGTGTGAAGCACAGACTGGCTATTTTGCTTCAAAAGGTGTTTATGGTAAAAATAAAAGCAAACAGTACTTATTTATGCTTATTATATTGTATTAATATGAATTAAGTAAACAAGTGACTATGCTGGAACTTGAGGTGTCAAAATATGAAAAGATACTTGCTCTTATTAATTTTACGTTAGATGTTTTATTTTCCTTTTTATTGTTATTTGTTTTATCAAAAGAACTCTTCTCCCCCGTACATCTGTAGTAAAATTTTGAATAGGTACAGTTTGTATTAGAGCCTCCTTAAAAATAAAGTTGCAGATCAATCAAAACTATATTCATTCTCCATAGGATAAAGCATGACATTTCTGGGCATACAGTTTTAATTTTAATCTGCATGCCTCCGTTTCTATTCTCCCATGAGTCTTTGCGGCAGGACAAGGAAAAGCAAGTCTTATAAAAAGAAATACAGTATGTGGTGCTTATTAAAGTTACATACATCTCTTCTCACAGGAGAAATTTGATTTATTGCAGGTTGTGCATATGTCGCATATGGACATTTCTAGGGAACAGATTCCTTATTGCTGAGCAGTGAATGGCTTCTAGTACTCCATTATTGCTCCGGGAACATGTTAGTAATAATTATGAAAGGTAGGATACCATGAAATCTGTAAGGTGATTTGGCAGAAGTCGATGCTGTTGGTGCCAGGATTTGGGTACCGTACCACGGTTTCCTGTTTTCAAATGTATTAATTGATCCGCAAAGGACATCTTTTGGAGACAAGAATTCAGACAGACTGGCACAGCCTGGACCTCCGCCAAGACTGCTCGGAAGGTTGCCATACTGGGAGCAAAAGAGTGAGAGAGAGAAAGAGGGAGAGAGAGAGGCAGAGGGAGAGCTGAGGAAAGAAAAAAAGGCAAGACTTGGCACAGCTCAGTCAAATCAGCTTCTTTTGTCTGCTTTCTCGGCTTGAGCTTCAGGAAAGAAAACCGTCCTGGGGTACAGAAAAACTCAGAACTTTTTGGTTTTCAAACTTAGAAGGCTTTTTAAGTCTCTTGGGCTATTTGAAAGTGTTGGTACATACAATGACGTTTAGTCACCAGTATTAAGGGAAATAAAAGCCTTTTTCAAAACGAAGCTTCCATAGTGTCCATGCATTTGGGAAATACTATATTCCATTTTTTGCATGTATGATTATACCATGAGAGACAGGATTAATATAGAAGATGGCAAGGCAAATTTCTAATTAGAGGGAATATTAATTTTCTACAAAATAAAGTTTGTTCATCAATACAAACCTGCTTTCAAATCAAATCAGAAAGACATCCTTCGGAATGTGTTCAGAACGTAAGTTTTTAGATTTTATTTTATTTTATTTTTAGACATTTATAGACATTAACTTTTCAAGGAGCCTTTCTAAGATTTTATGCAGCCCAGCCAGGAAGTCAGAGTAAAAGTTATTTTATCCATGTGTTTAAGAAAACGTTTTCTTAAAGCAACAGCTTTTATTTCTGCTGCTTCATGCTGTCCTAAACTACATCCCCCAGCAATTAGTGACAACACTGAAGACCAGAAAGGCAAGCTGAAGACACCAGACTTCGCTTGAAGGGCAAACAAGAAATGTGAGCTTGGTCATTATTTTTTTGTGTGTCTTTGCTCTGAACCATTTTTGGGAGGTGGGTGGGGAGGTGTCTATGTCTAAGAGATGTATGCGATTAGTGAATTCTCATTGTGAGAAGGAAATGATGAAAGGTGATTTTTATGATGTTGGCAGAAATGGCTGGGAATGGTAGAGAATAGAAATTTAAATCTTTTGGAGAAGAAGTGGTGAGCTGTGTTTGCAATACTTGGAGAAAAATTCCTTATTTTTGGTTGATTAGATTTTATAATTAAACGATTACTGTAGCCTGGCTCTCTCAAAATGTTTTAAGTAGAAGGAAAATTTAGAAAGTTTACCGATTTTCTTTTTAATACTACCTGGTGTTTTACTTAGATATATACTTTATATCTAATTTCTGAACAATAAATCTTCCCTATTAGGCCTGATTATGATTGGATTGTGATAGTTCTGTTCTTAAAAATCAGCGTTATTGTAGGAGAGGTTAACTGTAAGGCATGTGTTACTGTGGATCACCCTCATTGTAAGTATTCTGTTTTTAAAGACAGTTTGACTTGTAGGATTAG
This sequence comes from Pan paniscus, assembly GCF_029289425.2. Classification (NCBI taxonomy): domain Eukaryota; kingdom Metazoa; phylum Chordata; class Mammalia; order Primates; family Hominidae; genus Pan; species Pan paniscus. Next base: position 26,542,955 of record NC_073256.2, read on the forward strand.
GTTATGACTTCCTATAATCATGTATTTTCTTTTTATTTTATATGCTGAAAGAATACAGGAAAATTGTATCTATTCACATAAGTACTCATCATTTTGGGCAGTATAAAAGACTGCCCCTGGATCTGTGCTTTTGTTTTGAGTATGTAATCATTGATTTGTTAATCCTTCGACAATAAAAACCTGTCTATAGCTTTCCATTATTGCGCGCCTTAAATGATTGTTTCAGATGTTTTTTATAAAATTATAGTGACACATCAGCAATCCTGAAAATGGCATTTAATATATAAATATGATTGAAAAATATATGAAATCTAACAGAGGTGTTTGAACAGTTAAGCTTAAGTATGTTCTTCAACTTTTTAATTAATCAACATTTTGATTTTCTGTAAAATGAAATCACTTAACATTTATGTGTGTTGCCAAAATGACAACCTTTGTTTAATAAGCTCCTTTATACACTACCTCGCTGATACTCCTAAAATGGACGCCAAGACATGAAAGACATGCTGATAGGCACTCGGAAGGCAATGTTTGCCTGACTGCAGTCTTCCTTTTTGAATTGATTACAGGATCATTCATGCTTATACTAAAAAACAACAATATATGAAACAAAAAGAGTTCAGCAAACAAGTTTAAATTGAGCTTCATTTTAATACTGACCGTCTTATTGCCGATTTATATTTACTTCCATTTACTTCTTAAACATTTAACATAACTTCTTGCCATTTAGGTTTGGTAAATATATAACTTATTTAATTTTTAAGTCCATTTTTTCTTGAAGTTAAAATAATTTTTGCTAGCTGATTTCTTAACTTCTTTGCAGCGAACTCAGAACAAACTTATATCCAAACTATTTCATGTCCAATTAATTTCCAACAGTATGATCAAAAGTAGGTGAATTAAAATACAAATATGTCAGAATATACCTTAAGAAATATTAAATTTTTCGATACTGGTAAAACTACATTTTACAGTGTATATTAAACTTAAAATTTGATAAATATTAGCTATTATAGTCACTGAAGTTTCTTACCAATAGAAATTCTCTCTGGCCTACTGATTACATAGCTTAAAATGAAAGAAAATCTCCCATAAAGATGTTCCTTGTAAAACGGGTAGAATAGACACGTCTTTTTGCAAGCTTTTTTTAAAAAAAAAGTGTGATTAAGAAGTTGCGTTGATTACATTTTTTTAAAAAGACATTTAGTTGTAACATAATGCATGCTTCTTTATTTTTAGACCTTTTGTACTACAAACACGTTGACATTTAGGTTATTAACTATTTCCATATTAGTATTTCAAATCTTATTTTAAAGTATATAAATACTATTGGTTTGATTGTAAATGAACCCTATCTCACCTCATATTTATTGTCGTTTGAATTGTATAATATTTCGAAGTAAAATTATTAAGGCAGAAATGCGTTAATATTTAACTGCTACTTGATACCTATTATTAAATTCCATTTTGATGTATGTACCTGAACATACAAGCACATTATTCTACAAATTAATGCGAACTTCTCAGGAAGCGTTAGTCCAGTATTTTATAATTACTTGCTCATTTATTCATTTATTCAACAAATGTTTATTGAGCACTCACTTAAATATGCTAATATTTTATTGATAAAGTTATTTTGGGTAAGGGGGATGGAAGAGGGAATAGATTTAAAATAAAATTTAAACGCCTAGATAGAAAAAGGCAGTACTATAATGAGATTAATTTCAACAAAGTATGTTCACTTTTCTTGTACAATACACGTATTGTAGAGTGTGATTATAAAAAATCAGGAGATTAGTTGAATTACACGTAGCTGTAAGAATCTTGTTTTATGACTATTTTGGTTGTTACATTTTATTGGCCAGAAAACTTGAGTTGTTCAAGTCTTCTGACAGACATGTAAAATAAGCAATTCAAATCAGGGAGGAAGAAACTGAGATTGAGCCACTGCTCACATGCTAGATCTTACATATGTCAAAGCAGGTGTAATTGAACCTTCGAAGATGTGGCTGCAACGTAAACAACAGTGGCCTGTTTATGTGGGATTTTTTTCTTTCCTTTGTTTTCTGTTGTGAGACAAAGGAGGAAGATAAGGCCCATCCCACATCCTGAGGCCAGCATGGCCCTTTGAAAGAAGGTTTGCTAGGGGGTGTGCTGTATTTTAAATGGACCTATCAGTTCACTTTCTATATTCTAGTGGTTCGTGTGTATGTATATTTGTGAGTGAGAGAGAGAGAGAGAGTGCATTTAACTCAGTGGCCTAAGTTTATTCCATGCAGTTGATCTCTGATACAAAAAGAAGGCATAGGTTCATCTTTGAAGAGGAGATAAAAGTCACGTGATCTGAGGAGATGTACTTGTAGGCTGCTTTGGTGGCCCAGGCGTGAGGCAGAGCTGGTGGCCCATGGAATGGAGATGAGAAGTGTCTCAGCCGTGGGTATACACTGCTGAGGTCATTCAGGAGATACTCCCAGTGGACTTGCTCTGTGCCAGGCAAAAGATATAATTGCTGCCCATAGGAATTCCTAGTGTAGTTGGGTAGAGGAGAGGATAGGAATAATTGATGAATGTAGGTACCTTTTCAGGTTACCAAATACCTTCGCCTGTTATTCCATGTAATCCAAGCAGCCATGCTGGGCACAGGGACTGGTACACAATGGCCACTTAATAAGTATTCATGGAAGAAATAAACTGAGTGGCGAACCAGAGTATTAGCTTGTTGAGTCTTATTTGACTAAGAGAGTGTTTTTTCCTTCATGGATAGAAAAACAAAAAGTACTGTGCTTTCTTTATCTTGTTTCTCTGTTGCTGGTTATGGGTTTAGAGGGGTGCAGCAGAGGGCCACATTATTTGTGACCACATTAGGCCCTCTTGCGGTGACCATTGGAGATGATATGAAACAAGGACTTGCCTGGTATGGGGTGGCCCTGGACACCGGCTTTCTCTCTGGCCAGCCCTCTGTTGTCTTGCATTCCCTCTGTCCTCATTTTCCCAAAGCATCCCATATTGTACCTTAGGACTTGGTGGTGTGGCCTGAGCATGCAGCAGGCCAGTGGAGTGCCCAGTGAGTTTAAAGTGTTTCCTTTGAGGGCAGGACAAAGGCAGAGGGGATGGAGACAGAGAAGGTGGTGAGGGCAGTTGGGCAGAGTTGAGGGCGCTGCCCAGCAAGCAGCTTCAGTCCTGTTGTAGCTGCAGCACCAGGGGCCTTTGAGGGAGCAAGGGTGAATGTGGGATCCTGGGTTAGACTGCAATATCAGCAACCGCAGGCGTTGAGAGGGCATAAGGTGTTATTGAGGGGCTGCATGGGGGGATGTAAATGGGTTGCTGAGGCCAGTTCATGTTGAACATCGTCTTTCTGGGTCTTTCTCCAGGGAGGTTTTGAGGCCCAGGAGAGGGAGAGGCAGAGTCAGGAGCATTGTGTATAGTTCTGTGTCCAAGGCGGTGAGGGGCTGGAATTTAGCCTCTGCTTTGCTGCCCAAGCCCTGTGCCTTGATCTGCTGCAGGAAGGTACCAAGTCCCCATTGTGCTTGTGGAGGTCCTGGGGTGCATACAGGCTTGGAACTGGAATAGCAGGTATTGGGAGAAGGTCAAAGGTCTGTGGCCAGGGAGGGCAGTGTTCCAGTATCTGACCATGGAGTCTAGGGGGCTAGGGGATGTGATCAGAAGTGTTCTAGAGAACATGGTGAAACAGGGGAGGATGAGTAAGTAGAAATTTAGATCAAGTGAAAGAAAAGGTTTTGAGAGTACTGGAGTTAGGAGTTTATTCTGAAACTCATCAGATTCTGAATAATTGTACCACCTCTGCAAAGCTCGGCTTAAAAGTTTGGCTGTGAGTTGTGCTCAGGTTATTTTATTTCTCCAAAAGCAAGCAGAAAGTGAAAAATGTTACCTGTGTGTGTTCTGTATTGCACGTTATCAGAGGAGATGAACATTTTCTTCTCTTACAGTTAAGAATCTCTCAGTCTTACACAATTAGAATACCGCTTATGTGTGGATCTGGAGGTTTTGTGCAAAATACTGAAGAATTAGTCCCTCTGGAGTGATGCCATTCTTTTATCCTTGTCTATCAATGCCATTTATATCTCTTTTCCTATTAGCCCTTCTAAGTTATTGTACCTCATCTGAAAAGATCAAATTGTTCTCAAAGACCCAGGAGTGTTTCACCTTAGCTGTATTCATGGGAAAGCTGCCTTTGAAACAAATAGTCCTTTACCATCTTGGGTTAGAGATAATGTTCCTCAGCATCTCCCCAAACTGAGTTTGAATTTTGACTCAATTTTTTGGTTGTGGGACTTTGGCCAAGTTATGTAAACCTAATTTCTTCATCTGCAGAACAGGGATCATGGTATTTCCCTCACACGATTTTGGGAGGAGAAATAAGGAAATACATGCAGAGCTCTTAGCATAGTGTCTGGTATGTAGTAAATACTTAATAAATGGTAGATATTATTTATTTTTTACAAAATTATTTTTTTAATTTTTAGAAATTGTGATAAAATATGCATAACATATTTTACCGTCTTAACCATTTTTAAGTGGTATCAGGTACATTCACATTGTTATGCTGCCATTACCGTCATCAAGCCACAGAAGTCTTTTCATCTTGCAAAACCAAAATTCTGTACCCATAAACAATAACTTTCTATTCTTCCCTTCCCCAAACCCCGCAACAGAATCGTGGCAACCATGATTCTGTTTTCTGTCTCTATGAATTTGACTACTTCAGTTACCTCATATAAGTGGAATCATACAGTGTTTGTCCTTTTGTGACTGGCTTCTTTCACTTAGCATAATGTCCTCAGGATTCATACATGTTTTAGCATATGTCAGAATTTCCTTCTTTTATGAGGCTGAATAATACTCTATTGTATGGACAGACCACATTTTCTTTCTCCATTCATCTGTCAGTGGAAACTTGGGTTGCTTCTACCTTTTGGCTGTTGTGAATAATGGTGCTATGAACATGAGTGCACAGATATCTCTTTGAGCTCCTGTTTCCAGTTCTTTTGAGTATATCCCCAAAAGTGGAATTCTGGATTGACAATTTCTTTTCTTCAGCGCAACTTCAGTTGTACTCCCTTCTTTTGCCTTTGTGTTTTCTGATGAGAAATCTGCTGTCATTTGAATTGTTTTGCCCTTCAGCTAAGATGTCCTTTTTCTATCACTACTTTCAAAATCTTGCTGTGTCCTTAGTTTTCAAGGAATGTGTTATGTTGTGCCTTTTTGTGGATTTCTTTGGGTGTATCCTGTTTGGGGCTCATTCACCTTCTTGAATATGTAGGTTTATGTCTTTTGCTAAATTGGGAAAGTTGTCAGGCATTATTTCTTTGAATACTTCCCCAGGTATGCCCTCTTTCTCCTTTCCTTCCAAGACTTGGAGGATGTGAATATTAAAACTTTGTTATAGTTCTACCAGTGCTTGATACTGATTATTTTTTAAGTCTATTTTCTCTTTACTGTTCAGATTGGGTAATTTCTATTGTTCTTACCTTCAGATTCACCTATTCTTTTCTCTGTCATCTTCATTCTGCTGTTTAGCTCACCGGGTGAGTTTTAATTTCAGTTATTTTATCTGCTGTGTCTTTACTGAGACTTTCTGTTTTTAAAATTTGTTTCATGCCCATTTTTAGTTGTTTGTGGAAACATGTTTATAATGGCTACTTTCAAATCCTTGTCAGATAATTCCAACATCTGTGCCATCTCATTGTTGGCATCTCTTGACTGTCTTTTCTCATTTAAATTGAGGTTTTCCTGGTTCTTGGTATGATAAATGATTTTGATTATATCCAGGCATGTTGGGTACTATGCTATGAGACTGGATTTTATTTAAGCCTTCTGTGTTAACAAACCTTCTCTGACACTGTGCTAGCAGGGGAAAGGGGGGCACTCCCTCATTTCTGTGAGGTGGGGGAGTAGGAGGGTACCTTATTATTGGTAGGTGAGGGTGAAATTCAGGCTACCCATAGTTGATACTGTTAGTTTTATTGTTAGTTTTGTACTGGGTGCAGTAACCTGGACAGTGTCTCAGCTCTGTATTCCTTAAATTTAGCTTATGTTGTTGGTGCTACTTGTGTTTGATAACTTGTTTAATGATAGTTACATTCTCAAATTAGGGACTGAGCCTTCTTTAATCACTAGCTACCCAGAGATTAGTATGTGTTTACCACTAGCACATTGAATAAAAGAATATAAGAGATGACATTATAGTTTCTACTTTATTAATTTAGAAAAATTATTTTTAAAAGGAGGGAATACGCTACCTGGGTAAGATTTCCATTTTTTTTGTTATTAACATGCGAGGTTTTATCAGACTTGTGCAACTTATTTTTAGAAGAGGTCAGTATATTAAAAATAGTCAGAAGAAACAGATTTGACTGAAGGCTTTAAAAATGTCAGTGATAAAGTATTCTATTTCATTTGTGAATTCAAACCTGTAGCTTCAGAACAGATCTTAAAGATGATGCATGTAACTTTGGAATAATATATTGTCAGGGTTCTTACGGGTCATCTGTGCTGTAGCATTGACAGTGTGAGATCCCAGTTTTGCGTCATTTACTAACTGGATAATCTTGGGAAAATCTCCAAAACTCTAAAGGTTGACTTTTCCTATAAGTGAAGTGGCTGTCATAATACCTATATCAAAGGGTTGTTCAGAATATTAAGTGAGATAATGTGCCTGAAAGCAATTTAGCTGATAGGTATCACAAACATGGGAGACAATTGTCTAGTTTAGTTTCTCCAGACACATGAGGATGATGGATAAAGATAATGTACCTAATTCTGTATGCTTTTCAGCTGTTCATTCCAACAGACTGTGTTATATATATATATATTTAAAATGCTTTAAAATTGTTTAAATATCGAAGACCTTCAAAAAGATAGCAAAGTATTAAATAAAGTAGAATGAATACCCATATACCCATTATTCAGAAGTGACAAATGCCATATTTATTTTCCTCAGATGTTTAAAAAAAAAAAATAAGGATATAACTAAAGCCTTACTCTCTCACGTCTGAAATTGGTGTAGAACACTTTCATGCACATTTTTCTGGAATTACGGCGTATACATGTAGCCATAAACAATATATTTTACATGTTTAAAAACTTAGATAAAATATTTTACACTGTTGGTATCCTTTTGCAAATGAAATTAGATATTTCTGAGCGTTATCTCTATTGCTAATGTGGGTATAAGGCTGTAGAGTGTCTCATTTTAGTGTAGCCATTCTTCTGTGGATGGGCGTTTAGGGATCTGCTTTGTGCTACCCATGTTGTCATGACCCTCCTACACATCTGGGTGATCTCTAGAGGAGGACTTAGAAATGGAGCCCAGTTTCTGAATATTTCAGCTTTACTCAGTAATGCCACGCCATTCTCCCAAGTATTTGTAATGTGAACCCAAAAGTATCTGAGACAGGTCTCAATCAGTTTAGAAAGTTTATTTTGCCAAGGTTAAGGATGCGTCTGTGACACAGCCTCAGGAGGTCCTGACATGTGCCCAGGGTGATGGGGGTACAGCTTGGTTTTATACCTTTTAGGGAGACGTAAAACACATCATTCAATACCTGTAAGATGTACACTCGTTTGATCTGGAAGGGTAGGACAACTTGAATCAGGGGCTTCTAGGTCATAGGTAGATACAAAAATTTTGATTGGCGACTGGTTGAAAGAATTATCCTCAATAAGAAGGAATGGCTGGGTTATGCTAAGGGGTTGTGGAGACCAAGGTTTTATCATGCAGTTGAAGCCTCCTGGTAGCAGGTTTCAGAGAGAATAGATTGTAAATGTTTCTTATCAGACTTAAGGTCTGTGTTGATATTAATGCTGGCCTGCTTTTCCTGAATTCCAAAAGGGAGAAGGATATAATGAGGCATGTCCAACCCCCCTTCACATCATAGCCTGAACTGGTTTTTCAGGTTGACTTTGGAATGCCCTTGGCCAAGAGGAGAGGTCCATTCAGATGGTTGAGAGGGGCTTAGAATTTTACTTTTGGTTTCCAGTACCCATTTATATTCCTGTGCTAGAGTATCAATGTTCTTGTCTCACTGTATCTTCACCAACAGTTGGTAGTACCAGACTTTAAAATTCTTGTCAATCTCATGGGCAAGGAATATTTTGCTGTTATTTTTATTGGTATAGCTGATTACTTAGTGAGATTGAACATCTTTTAATATTGGTAATTTAGATTTCCTTTTCTGTGCATTCTGTATTCATATGCTTTGCACAGTATTCTTTTGAGTTGTTTTATTTTTACTAATTTGTATCATATTAACTAATCCTTTGTTATGCTCATCGAAGATACCTTCTCAATCTTTTTTTTTCTCATTTTCCTTATGGCAACTTTGGAAATTAACTATGGAATATGTTTGAAAAATTGGAATGTTTTCATTTTTCATTTTCAGAAGTGATTTTAGTAATAATACATGCTTACAATCCATGCCTTCCGATGAGGCAGAGAGGGCTAATGGGACTAATTTCTTAGAATGCATCAGAATTTTATCTCCTTAATTAACATCTAGAGGAAAAAGTTTCTTATTTTCCATGTAAACTTTTGGTCAACTTGAAATGTCAGGCAGATTCTTAGTTCCCAGGCATCCATCATTGAATTAAAGAGTATTGTGGAGTTTTACTCTATTATTTGCAGGGACTGCTATAGCACACCGATAATGTAGGCACATTCCCATTGCATCTGCAACGTTACCAAATAGGAGTTCTAGGGCCCTTAGAAAGAATGTTCTGTTGATCTGATTATAGTGCTTTCTATACAGTGAATAATCTCGGTGCAATAAGCGCTTTCTCCTTCCCCTAACCAGTAGTCTTGCTAACAAAATAACTTAATTGAGAAATGCACACTGTTGGGGCAAGTGGATTGAGTTGTGGCTGAGGCTCCTTGTGTATCTTTTGTTGTGCAATCAAGTAGCACTTATTCACCGACTTTGCTCATGCTGTCCCGTCTAAACAAAACCCACCTAATCTTCCAAATCACTTTGCAAAACAAAAGAACACACAGAAGATACAGAAACCAGGAGGACCAGGCGGGTGTGGAGTATTTTAGGCAGCACTCCCTCTTTCCCTGCTAGTAACCGTGTATATGAAACTGCTTTAGTAATTATACATCTGTTTTAAAATTGGAATAGGAAAGGATACTCTTTCCACAATCCTATAGGAACCCTCCTTGGTTGTTCAAACATTTGGCACCACTGCGTGTCTGCTGATGGTTTGCCACAGTCATAGGTGAGGTTCTGGGCAGATATTAACAGGTGAGGGAAGAGTGGGCTTGCAAACCCAAACGTGGAAGTCAGACCTTGAGGTCTGGATCTCACAGACTTGCCTTTCTTAAGGACAGTGGCCATACGCTTTGCTCAGTCAATTCCAGTTGGCCTTATTGTACTCGTTTGCCATTCACTGCAGGGAGTGAGCCTCCCTTCAGCATATAGGAACCAGTGAAATGTCCTCTCATTGGCTAGCTTTGATATTTCCTTCTTTCTCCACTTACTGAGTTCTTACCTGGAATCAGCATTTGGCTCCAGTCACCGTCTCTGCACCATTCCTCTACTGTTTAAAAGTTTTAAGGAAAACTTCAATAAAGAGTATATGAAAATAATGACTGTTGTTTAATTACAAACCCTGTTTTCTCTAGGTTATGTAAGTCAGTGCAACTCTGTGAGAGAGACTGGCAGACACACACACCACACACGTTTCAGGTGAGGAAATAGAGGCCCAGAGAAGTGAAGTGCCTGGCCTTGTTAGTAGCAATGCTAGAGTTTAAATCAAGTCCTCTGCTTCCAGATTTGTTGTGCTTCTCGTGATTTCACATTTGTTCACTCTGTCATGGGACCACCAGGAGAATATACTAAGTTGCTGCTTTTATGGTAGCCTCTCCATACACCCTTGGGAATGTGTCCTTAGGTCATTCCTTCTGTCTGCTACCCACCCACCTACCTACCCACTCACACACCCACCCACCTAACTACCCACCCACCTACCCACCTACCCCTCCCCTCCACCCACCTACCCCTCTACCCACCTACCCTTTCCCTCCACCCACCTACCCCTCTACCCACCTACCCATTCACCTACCCCATCTATCCACCTTCCCACCCACCTACGCAACCATCTACCCCATCCTTCCATCCATGCAGCTGTCAGCCCATTATTCATTTAGTCTCTGAGTCCCTCAGTGCTGAGTGATGAGGCCACATCATGGATAGAACACAGATAACCGCTGCCATCACCCAGCTGATGATACAGTGGTGAAGGACTACAGATCAGTAAATGTGGCCAAGTGCAGTGACTGTTAGGAGAGGAGAAAGGATCCTGCTTTTCCTCACCTTCCTGTCCCTCTGCAACTTAGAGGGAGAGTCAAAATTCACATTTTTTAGAGAACATGGATCTTTCAGAATATGAGAGTTTCATGAGTGTTTTTTTTTTAATTTAACACTAAGTATAGCACTCTGAAAAATAAACACTCTAGAGTTTTAGTGTCTTAGAGGTCATTTAGTTTGCCCCCTTGTAACCAAACCGATGCAAATCTCCTTTTCTGACCTCCTGAGAAACAGATGCTAGAATCTCTGGGCAGCAGTCCCTGTGGTACTTGTACTCAGTGCCTAGCAAAGAGGTACATAATGAGATATTCTGTGCGTCTCTGACTCAGAACATTCCTGTTTCATCTTCCACCTGGATTCCTTCTAATGCTTTTCAATAACAGATCAGTGTAGTTGAGTTTTGTTTAGCTATTTCTGTATGTAAGCATTTTTAAAAAAGGAAAAAGAAGCAAAAGAAAACCACAAAAACCCAACATGCTGTTTAAATAAAGAAAAATGAGTTTTACTTCCAAGAGAGCTTTTGTCATTTTCTTAATGCTTATTCTCCTTCTGAGAGCTTGTTATGGAACAGAATGTGACAGTAGTTTACCGTGGTGAGCTTGTCTTGTCCGGGCCAGGGGATGAATTAGAGCACTGAAAAAGGCCAGAGGAGTGGGCAGAACTGTACCTAAATTATCCCCGGATATTGCTAAGTGATTCTAGTTTTTAAAGACCGCCAGAGAGAGCATCCCTAATCTCCTTTAGTTTGCCTTTACAGTGTTTAATAACCTTTGCTGTCAGGAAATTCTTCCTCATATTTAACCCAGCTGTCCCTTCCCACCAATCACTCCCATTTCTTTTGTTGTCCTTGGTGGTGACAGAATATAGGGGTCGTTGTCTTCTTGATAATATACTTCATGTTCCTGAAGGGTATGAGGAAGGCCTTCCTGAGCCCAGACTTCTGCAAGTGAGAGAAATATAAATTTTTTCTCCTTTACACCCCCGTTCTCAGTGGTCCTATTTGGACATATAATCTCTGACGTTTGTTCTTAAGTCTCTGTTGCAAACATTCACATCAGGCCTTCCTGGAGATACCCATTGGATCCATTTTCACTCACAGGGCAAGATCCTTTCATGATTTCCCTGGCTGTTGATTCATTCACATTAACTCCTGTTTGTTGAGCCCTCACTAGGTGGGAGGTACCACCCTAGTGGCTGATGGGATGTGAAGAGTAGTGACTCCCACTGACTTGCACCTAGAAGGAGGAGCCGGAATGTCACCTGCCAGTTACAGTCCTTGTGATAGTCTGTGGATTAGAACTGCTGGTTCCTCTCTTCCACAAAGACTTTTTTTTCCTGATTTATATTTTGGTACATTTAGAGTTTACATTGACCCCATACTCAGAAAGTTAAGGCACTATCATATTATTCATGCCCTCTTCTCTTGATTCATTTTATAAACACCCCGAGGAAGTTTGCACGTAGAAACTTTGGCCTGTGAGCAATTGGCGAGGCTGTTTCCCATTAGATTCTGTGCAGTCCTCACGAGGGGGTGTGATGGATCTTTGCAGGTCTCCAGCACTTATCAGAAATGCCTGGCACGTTTTAAACAAACTAATGACTGGTGGTTGGTTGTCAAATGAGTTGTTGGGAATTTTTTTTTTTTAGTTCTCTGTCTCTCCACTCCTTTTACCTCAACATAAAAGCAGCCCAGAGCTTCTGCCTGGCTGCCAATGTAGGCAGCCCTCCCACCTCAGCTGCCAAGCTCTTAGCAGATGAAATAAAAGTCTATTTATAACTGGCCTCTGATGGATTTCCTCCCTACCTGGGCTAGTGCTCCATCAGCAGGTGTACTGAACAGATGGAGAAGGGTTTTAAGTTTTTCAGTTCAATTAGATCAACTCTCTAGGTTCAGGCCAGCGCATTCCCTTTCTCACTTAGTTTCTTCCTCTTGGCATTAAAATTGTTGAGCATAGCAAAACACAAATTAAGTCCAGGAGATAAAATGCATATAGTGCCTGCCTTTAAAAAAAGCACTTTGGCTCAGGAACCATATTTGATATCGTATGCTAAATCTGTTTTAACCCTTTTTTACCTAGTGCTTAATTTTAATCTGTTTTAAATCAATATTAGAGTACTAAGATGCTAAAGAGCACAAATGCTTTCTTTTTTTACTTTTCTTTTATGTATTTATTTTTTAATTTGGAGATGGGGTCTTACTCTGTCACCCAGGCTGGAGTGCAGAGGTGCAGTCTTGGCTCACTGCAACCTCCATCTCCCGGGCTCAAACGATCCTTCCACCTCAGCCTCCCAATTAGCTGGGACAACAGGCATGCACCTACCACACTCAGCTAATTATTTGTATTTTTGGTAGAGACGGTTTTACCATGTTGCCCAGGCTGGTCTCGAATTCCTGAACTCAAGTGATCCACCCATCTTGGCCTCCCAAAGTGCTGGAATTATAGGTGTATGCCACTGTGCCCAGTCTTTTTTCTTATGATGTATTTTTAGCATTGGAATTTAAGTGTTTTGAAACTATATCACACTGTTTTTGAAGAAACTTTATTTCTGATAGTAGTTCAGTTTATATGATGAAGCATTTTAATGAGGAGATGAAGTCATTTCATGATGGTTGTTTGATGTCTTTTTTTCACAGTTTGTTGAACTGTCCAGGACAGTGATCAAGTGATACCACGCACTGGTCCAAAACCAGTCTGAATATGGCCTTAGGCTCTGGGTTTTAACACCGCTAGTCTGTGAAAGATCAGTTGCCACAGTTTTTGGTTTCCACATATGTAAAGATTCGTTATAATTAGCAAGTTCACCCTTAGTAGGCTGTATCACCTCTTGTTCCCCAGATCCCAGATTTCATTCTGTCCTTGGCTCTCGGATGGGAGGCCACTCTGATTGCAGCCACAGTTCATGCCCCACACAGACGTTCACTGAGCAGAGGCTCAGCGTTCTGACACAGACTTCCACAAGGCCCACATCTGGATTCTTTGTCCACGCTAACACCATCACATTTAATTAATTAATATCTTTGTGAAGCTGGGTTTGAAACAAGAAAGGTTTGGACTGTTTCAGTGGATGTTTTGTTCATATAACCGGAGCAGGTTTTCTTTGGTGGTTTTATTTTGCCCCATTCTTTATTATTTCTGGATATTTTCAAGAGTGTGGATTATCCAGATTTGTGGCTTGTTCTCCAGCCTCCCTCCCATTTTGTTACCCACTAAGATCCATATCATGGTTGTCAGGGGCCAAAGGAGATTCCACTGAGTCAGCCTCACTGCTGGCTGGAAGTGGGGTGCATGATTTAAGTTAGGAGAAATAGTGCAAACAAGACCACTGCTTCCTATTTGTGTCATTGTCTGGCAAGTGCCTTTGAAGATTTTCTTTCATTGTTTTCTGTACTTTTTCACAGACTCTGATATTTGGAGGATGAGTTAAATATTACCTAGAAAATCACTTCTCTGATCCTTCATCTCCTTGGCAGGATCTGTGTCAAATGTCTTGATTTTCACAGTAGTGATCGCGCTTTCTCCCAGGCTGGCTGACCTGTGCTGTCTTTGGTAAGTTATTCTGTTGAGTTGTGGTGCTGCAATCTTTCTATCCATTACTTTCATCTGTGGCTTCTCCTTTAACCTTTTGGGGTCATACAGCACAAAATCTAATTTCGACACGTGGCAGTCTTTCACATATTTGAAAAATGACCCTTCTGTATTCCACCAATCAGACAGGACATGGTTCAGTTACATGGTTTTTCTCCTAACCATCTCCAGTCTAGCAATTTCTTTATTGTGGAGTGGGATGCAAAAAGGAAAGTCACATTTTTATGTAGGTTCTGTCTGACAAGTGTGGAACCATTACTGACCTAGTTGGAGGTCAAGCAAGTGTGAGAAATTCCTGTGTGCTTGATTTGACCAAGTGTAGCATCTTAGTCTCCCAGTAGGACAAAAGGGTTTCCGTGGTATCCAGGGACGGGGTGGATCAACTTTGATCATTTGGACCTGGCTTTGGTCATTTCTTGGTACCCATTATATGGCTGGGTGATGGCAGTCCATCAATGTGTGGAGAATGATGTCAAACAGGGTGCTGGATGACAAGTTCGGGTCTCCAGAGCATTTATGTGGTCTGTGAACATAAATCATTCCATTCAGTCAAACCTCCACCCTTGCCCTCTCCCTCATTGAGATGCTACACCACTGCGTCTTCTCTCTCTTGGGGCCACTTATTCTTGTCTTGTTTGTGAAAGCCAAAACAATAGGATGCTAGGTTCTTGAGGCAGATAAAATAGATTCCCAGGTTAACTCCATTTATGATTTGTCGATCTTTTCCCTTCTTCACTCCTGCAGTAAGGGAATTATCATAGGGAGGGACCATCAGACAGGCCTTTTTGGGGGCTTTTTCTTATATAGCATTAACACATTTATTTCCAAGTGGTTTAAAGGCAAAATATATGAATGCCTAGGTATTTTGAGATCTTTCAGAAAATAGAAGGAATGGAAATGTTCTTGTTCATGTTATTGGGCTAGTATTGCATGAGAAGAGCAGTCAAAAGCCTAAAGGAAATATTAGCAGATTGAATAACAGTTTTTAGAGAGAACTTCTTTTGGTTCACCTGGGTAGCTGGTAGCATGCTATGTGGTGTGAGATGGTCACACACGCTGTCTCATGTAGGTCTCACACAACTGCCCTGTGAGGCTTACATTCTGTCATTAACGGAGGAGGATGGTGACACTCAAGTGGGGACCAGCTGGTCCTTGCAGCAGCTGAGGTCATAGCCGCTTATTGCTAATGTTGGGTTTTTGTGGCTGGTCTTGGTGAGATTTATTTACCAGAAGTTTGTCTTCTTTATTTTTCTTTTTAAGACTCAGTTTTTTTTTTTGACTCAGTTTTAAATTCCATTTGTTAACCCTAATAGATAATGTCTTTGTTCTCTAATTTTGTAGTCACCTCTGACACCCAAGTCCCAGCTTTTATCCATAGTCCTGCGCTGTCTCCTTATTTTAAACGAGCAACTCACCACAATCATGTAGGGTTTATTCCAGAAACAAAAGAATAGTTCTTAGGAAAGCTAGTAGTGTAATACAGCCTATGAATTCATTAGAAAAGAGACTGACCATCTTGATAGATATGCAAAAGCCATTTGATTTGATTCAACACCTTCTTTTTCGTAAAAATAAAGAAATAAAAGCTGTTGGTAAATGAGATATAGAAGGCTATCTCTCTGACATAATAGAGAATTTCTAGGAAAAGCTGTTAACATTCTTACTAAAGTCATGGCCAGTTAAAAATGCCTGCCACAATCACAGTTCTTCAACCTTGTTTTGGAAATTGTAGCTAATGCCATTAAACAATATAAAGAAATAAGAAATACAAATACTGGAAAAAGGCAAGAGCCATTATGGTCAGATGCTATGATTACCTGGAATACTCATGAAAGGATATTTCTTGAGCACCTACTATGTGCTAAGCTCCCTGTCTTGTAAAACTTATGTTAGGGAAGACATTCAATTAAATATGCAACTCTAATGTAGTGATACAAATTCCATGACAGAGGAAAACACAGAGACCTATGGGCACATGATAGCCATGGCTTTCTGAGCCCTGCAGGGGTGGGGTTGGAGAAGTTTTTCTCTTCCTCAAACTTGCCAAGCTCATGGTGACCTCAAGGCCCATTGTTGCAGCCATTGCTTGTCTGAAGAGCTCTCAGCCTTGAACTTTTATGGCTGCCTCCTTTGACTCAGGGGGTCTGGGCTCAGTTGTCTCCTTTTCAGGAGAGGTCATTCCTGACCACCCCGTCTAACATGACTCCTTACCCCTGTTGGTCCATAACAGTGTCACCCCTGCAGTGACTTCTGTTGGCTGCTTGCATATTCTCTGTCTGCAGCTCCATCACCTCACAGGTATCCTCCAAGAGCGTAGGGCTTGTCAGTCTTGTTCACGGTTTTATCCTCAGGGTAGAGAACTGTGTCTTCCCCCTGTAGGTGCTCACTAAATAATTTGTTGAGTGAATGTGGTGGAAGAGAGGAGGTGGAGACAGGATATGGTGCTTATAGGCTGCCCCTTCAGGAGGAAGCAGAGGGTGGAGCCTGGCCTGGGCTGGGGAGGCATGGCTTTGATGAAGACAGGTCTTTTTTTTTTTTTTTTTTTTTTGAGGTGTGTGTTTAAATGCTGAGCGAAAAGTTGATTTGGGAGATCTAAAAGAGGGGGGAAGGGAGGATCTATGGCAGACTGGGATAAAGGGCACAGCGGTTAGCCTGAAAGAGGAGGGGAAACAGCTCTTCCCTGTAATGGGAGGGTAGGAGGAGGGGATTGTGCAGAACTGACGTTCATAGGTTTGGTCATGGGATGTTGGGGAAGTTTTCTTCTTTGAATGATGCTTTTGTTGGCAGTGAGAAGTGGTGGGCTTGGAGATTTGAATAAAGTAGGTAATAAAATGGGTACTGGCCATTAAGAAAGAGGATGAGACAGAGCAGACTGGGAAATGTGGGAGGCTTGTTGGGTACCCAGTTAAAGGTGGAAGACTGTTAATTTATGGTGACACCAATCTGTGAGTTCAGGAGATTCTCCATTGAAGCCTTAAGCAGCCCAGGTATATGCATGTTTTTTTTTTTTTAAAAAAAAGATTATTTATTGTTTAGTGAGATCTAATTCACATACTGTAGAGTTCTCCATTTTATAATTATACAATTCAGTGGTTATTAGTATATTCACAAAATTGTGTGGCCATCACCACTGTCTAATTACAGAACATTTTTATTATCCCCAAAAGAAACTCCATACCCTTTAGCACTCACTCCTCATTCTCCTCTTCCCCCTGCCCTTGGCAATTACTAGTTCACTTTTTGTCGATGGATTTGTCTATTCTGGACCTTTCACATAAATAGAATCATGTAATAGGTGGTGCGGGTCATTGGCATCTGGCTTCTTTTGCTTAGCATGGTGTTTTCAAGGTTCATCTATGTTGCAGCATGTATCAGTATTTCATTCCTTTTTATGGCTGAATAATAATCCGTTTTATTGACATACCATATTTTGACATTTTATTTATCCATCAGTTGGTGGACATTTGGGTTCTTTTTACTATTGGGTTGTTTTTACTATTTGGCTATCTCGAATAATGCTGCTGTGAACATTGGTGGACAAGTTCTTGTGTGAATATATGTTTTCAATTATCTGGGGACTAGATGTAAGAGTGGAATTTTTGGGCCATTTGGCAACCTATGTTTAACTTTTTGAAGAATGTCCAAACTGTTTTTCACAATAGCTGCATCATTTTACATTGCCACCAGTAATGTATGAGCATTCCAATTTCTCTACATCCTTGCCAACACTTGTTATTATTATTATTTTCTTTTTAATTACAGCCATGCTAATGGGTGTGAAGTGGTATCTCATTCCAAGTGTGTGCATATTGAAGATGCACTTAGATTGATCCACAGTTGGGATTTTGCTAGAAGGCTCTATGGAAGAAGAGAGGTCTTACGTAGCTGAGGATGGTGGCAGGTGGATAATTGAAGTGACGGGTCAGGGATTGAATTAAAGAAATTTGCAGGACCAAGGAAAGCAAACAGCAAAAATTTACTAAAGGGAAGAAAGGAAGCCTTAAATTAATGAAAGACTCAATATTGTAAAGATGTCAATTCTCTCAAAATCTCATATGTAAATGTAATATAATTCTAGCAGAAATCCCAGTGAAAAATTTGTGAAGGATTTGCTAAAATGATGATTAAGTTCAACTGGAATATTTAAATGCATGAAAACACTCAAGATATATTTGGGGGAAAAAGAATAACAATGATAGGGACTTACTTACCAGATATTAAAACATACTATAAAATTAGTTATTAAACAGTGTAGTTTTAGGAATGGAATAAACCAGTGGATTGCTGGAACAAAAGAAAAGTCCCAGGTTAACATGAACATGTATTATAGAGATGACATTGCCTTGGCAGAAGTGAAAGGATAATTTCATAAATGGCATTGGGCAACTGGCTTACTATGTCAAAAATGTAAAGTTATATCCCTGTCTCACATCAGCTGACAGCACAATAAATTTGAAGTTAAATATTTGTGAAGAAAAATATATTCATAGAACACTAGAAGAGTAACTGCGGTCATGGGGTTAGATTTTGTGGAATGGAAGAGAGACCAGCCTCACGGCGAAGAGGCCATTGAAGACTTGGACAGAGCTGGCAGTGATGCAGCCACAGCCAGGAACAGTAAGAATTGCAGGGGCCACTAGAAGCTGGAGGAGGCAAGGAAAGATCCTCTCCTAGCACCTTCAGGGGGAGCAGGGCCCCTCCAGCACCTCGATGTTTGGACTTCTGGCCTCCAGAACTACGAGAAAATCAATTTCTGTGTCTAAGACCCAGATTTGTGGTAATTTGTTGCCACGCAGCCCTAGGGAACAATGCAGTGACTCTCAGACAGGATTTGATGGAGAGAGTGGTCAGAACCAGTGGAGCTTTCTGAAAGATTGATGCCATGAGCTGTGTTTGTCTAGTCTGGGCAGACAAGAGATTTCCATTCATGATTAAGGAGGGCCCACGGATCTGCGTGATGAATTTGAGGAGGGTACACTGGTCCCGAAGGGCAAGGACGTCATCTTAGTCACTGCTGAATCCCCAGCATTTAGAAGAGTTAGAAGAGGACACAGTCCATACTCAATAACCGTTTAATGAATTAATTAATAAATAGAAAACACACAAAAATGTAAACACTGTCTGTTTTTAAAACAAGATACTAATTTTTGAATAAAACGAGGTTGTGGTGGGGACCATAGGGCCAGAATAGTTGACGTCCCCTTCACCTCCCACTTCATTCATGCATGGTGGCTCGAGGGGACAGAGATGTGAGATCGTGGCTGGAACCACTGCTCTGACTTGGAGCTGCTGAAATGGTAGCTTGGCGGTCTGCCCTCATGGTGCATGGCTTGAAGCTACATGTCAAAGGAAAGCACCATCCTTGCAACCAATGACACTAAAACTCAAGTTAGATTATGGCAAGCTTGTCCAACCCATGGGCCACATGTGGCCCAGGATGCCGTTGAATCCATCCTAACCCATATTCATAAACTTTTTTAAAACATTGATTTTTTTAAAATTTTAAGCTCATTAGCTATTGTTAGTGTATTTTATATGTGGCCCAAGACAGTTCTTCTTCCAATATGGCGCAGAGAAGCCCAAAGATTGGACACCCCCTGGACTATAGTATTAATGCATCACATAGTTCATTCTTTTCACATAGTGAGTAAAAAGTAATTCATTTGATAAGCAATTCTTGAGTACCTCCTGTGTGCTGAATGCCATGCTGTGCTCTGCGGTACAGAGAACAAAGAGGTGGTCCTTACCCTTGAGGCTTCTACAGATTGTTGTAGGCTGGTAGCCGTCTAGATAAGTAGCCAAATCACTTGGATGTCATGTGATAACATACATGCCATCGATAGACACCTAGGATGCCGCAGGAGCACGGAGCAGGGTCTGCCAACACACTGGGCATTGTAGATTTTACATATGATGGAGTTTTGAGATTACAGGCGCATGCCTGTAATCTCAGCACTTTGGGAGGCTGAGGCAGGCGGATCACCTGAGGTTGGGAGTTTGAGACCAGCCTGACCAACATGGAGAAGCCCCGTCTCTACTAAAAATACAAAAGTAGTCGGGCGTGGTGGCACATGCCTGTAATCCCAGCTACTTGGGAGGCGAGACAGGAGCATCGCTTGAACCTCGGAAGTGGAGGTTGCGGTTAGCCAAGTTTGCGCCATTGCACTCTAGCCTGGGCAACAAGAGCGAAACTCCAAGATGGAGTTTTATTTGGGCCATATTGAGGCAGAGGCTCAAATGTAGGTGAAATGGTTGGTTAACTGTATGGAATAATGTGAGGGGAGCTGAAAATCCATCTGTCCAGAGCGACTCTGCAGGAGGGTGCCTGAAATGGCAGCTCATATTTCTTGGCCTCATGCTTTCTAGGAGTCCTCTCCTAAAACAGAGACGCCTCTGTCAGATTCCTAGACTTGTTCTAAGTAGGCATGCCTACTTTGTTGAATTCCTAGGTTGATTTTTGAGGGAACAGAAGTCACAAAGGATGGAACATGGGATGGGGGAGGAGAGAGGTTGGAGCAGAGCACTGGGCATTTAGGGAAAAGAATCGTGAAGGGAAAATTCCTAGAAGGGGCAACAAACACAGCCTCAAAAATCCACAGCTCTTCCCTAGACTGGGTCTGCCAGGTGCCCTGATCCAGCTCTCTGGTCAGCCGCATTCTGCATAGAAAGGGGAGCAGGGCTGGTCTTGTCCCCATGGAAGTGTGAACGTGGGGCTCGTCTTTTGGGAGCAGAGAAAAATAGTTACTTGATATACATGTAAGTTTCTATGTGGGGTATTAGAATGAATCTTAGCTGTTGGGACCATGTCTTTTACAAATCAAATTAAGTATCTTTTATATATAGATATAGATAGTCTGTAATTTGATGGTACTGATGAGAGTGAAAACAATATATGGACTTGCCCATTTACTGAAAGATCAAGCAAATACATTTCAGGGTCTTTTTGATAGGTGTGAGTATTACTTGCTAGTATTAAAATATTTTAATTTTCAAGAACTTGGACTCTGTTTCCTTTGATGAACCAGTTAGGAAATATTGTCAGAGAAACCCTAAATTTACCCTCATTTTCAGTCGTGAATGAATCCCTGATTACTGTGATGAAGAAAAATCCTGGGTCCCAACTTCCTTGCCCAAATTAACACAAATGTAACCTTTCATCTTGATCAGGAGATGCTGAAGGTAGAACATAAACAAAAACATAAGAAACCGTTCATCACTGTGAGAGAGGTTTAATTTTCATCAGTCAGGAAAGATACAGACACCAAATCAAAGGTGTTGATAGGATTTCACTGTAAGTTTTTGGCGATTTTCTTTTCCCTGGGTGTTCATTCTCCCCTTGGACTGATGGTGGTTGGCAGAGGTGGAGCATTCACCGTGGCTTTTCTGATTCCTCTTTCCCATGTTGGAGTAATGTTTTTACTTCATTGCCCATATAGCCTTGGCAGCTATAATCAGTCACTGGAGTATATCCTTGATTGTAGGAGAGACTTGATAATAATGACTCTTTCATTCATTTATTCCACAAACATAGGCTGAGTGTTAGCGGCATGCAGTGAACTATGGGAAGTGCTATGGGGAAGCACAGCTATGTAAATCATGGCTTCAACTATGTGCAAAGGCCCCATGACATAAATAAGCACAGAAGATGTGTCTGTACCTCTGTATCTGCTTTATAACCTCCCTGAGGAAATGCTAGAGGCCTGATCCGTCTCTCCCCTCTTTAGAGACTGTCAGGGGCTCTCTATTTCCCCCACCATAGAGTCCAAACTCGAGCCTAGTACCCAACATTCTTCAGAACCTGACCCCAAGCCATCTGGGTGTCCTCATCTCCCACCGCCCCGCCCACACCCTGGGCTCCAGCATTTGACTCTTCCCCAGTGTGCCGTGTGCTCCTTACCCCTGCCCCTGGCCTTGTCACTTTCTGTTCTCTTCTCTGAGGTCGCCTGGCCTCATCTTCAACAGCTGGTGGACTTCTACACATCCCTCAAAACCAGCTCCTCTGTTACCTCCAATGTGGCACTCTTTTCTAAGCTACCCCAATTCCCACCCAAGGCAGAATTTGTCTCTAGGCTTGTGCTAGAACATCTAGGATACAGGGGTTCTTTGGGAAGAGGACATTGGGAAGGCATATGGGAATATGGAATATGGGAAGGCAACAATTCTTGGCTTTCCTGGTCCAGCCCGGGCTGGTCTGGTCCCCTCCAGATGATCTCAGCGTTCATGAAGGCAGGTTCTGGAGACTCAGGAGGAGGGACCCCTCCCCTGCCTCCCCAGGACGTGGAATCCCCTGTGAGCAGGATGGATCTAGGGTATGTCTTTTAGCCTTCTGTATATCTGCATACACTTTTCTTCTGCCTTCTCATAGTTCATAGCTTGTGTCTACACAAGAACTCTCTAAACATGTGGTAGTGAATTAAAGCCATTAACTCCGTTATCTTGGATATTGTTTCAGGTATATTTTAATATTGCTATATAATTTGTCCATAAAATGCTTATCTTCATAATGAAATATGAATGGGTCTTTGTCAGACAGAAGACTTTTGTTGAATAAGATGATGGCAGAACGCTGTAGGATCCTGCTATTTGAATCTTCTTGGAGTCACATTCGTTAGCATCTAGAGGAGGTAACAGAGGACATGTGGACGTGCTTTCTGCTGGCGATTAAGTCCCAGGCTTGGGAGTGGCTTGTAGCAGGCTGACGATTGAAGTCTGGAGTGATTCTAGCACAGAAAAGCAACCAGGGCGCAAGGTATTTCTGTGTGTATTTGGTTCGCTGATCAGCACTTGGGTTACCAAGATGATTAAAGCACAGCCTTGCCCTTTGGGAGAGAAAACCATTCAAAGAAATGCTGTGACAAAAGAAACAAGCATTGAGTGATCAAGTACAGCATGTGCATGATTATTGGAGAGCACCAGGTTGTCAGTGAAGACAGTCGTAAGGGAGGAGAGGAGATGAGGTGGTGGGGGAGACGTCTTATAATCGAGTAGAGTACTGAGAACAATGCTGGGGTTATCTCTCTGTGCGGTGTACAAAGGGAGTACCTTGGTCAGGGTCCTGGCAGAAATGTACCTAAGAGGGATAATTGGAGAAAGCTGAAGGAAGACACTATTAACAAAGATGTGGTCAGGATTAAGAGAAACCAACAAGAGCTGGCAGAGAGCTTTGAAGCTTTACCATGCCTAGACCCAAAAAGGGGCAAGAAGAAAGCAATGACAAGTATTGGACCATGATATAGGAGAGGGTCGCCCTGTAGGAATTGTGCCCTTCAGTAGAGGAACTCAGCCACTGCCAAACTGTGGAAAGAGGGCTGGGGGAAGAAATACCGAGTCTCCCATCAGTGTGTCCCATTGGCCAAGTCCAACAGAAACCAGAGTTCGAGGGAGCCCATTGATACAGGTCATGCAACAGGATGGAGAGTGGTCCCAGCAGAGCACACAGAGACTGTCCTGCAGAAGGACTGATTAGGCACAGGCAAGAGTCGTACTCAGCCATGTTGAGAGCCCTGCTGAGCTTGGAAACAATGACTTTGTGATTGTACCAAATAGGAAGGATATGGGATTCTCATTGGGTGAGCACGAGTCCTTTTTCTGTTATTTGGAAGAGGTAGCACTCTAAGACCTGTAATTTGCCCATCCGTGTCTGGTTTCTGACACTGGCACCCCGGAACATGTACAAAAGGGTAGTGACACCACGATTTAAGGACCAGCTCTCTGTGTATGGCTCAGTCACTTCCAAAATACTAAGCTAAAATGTTTTGGATTCTTATGTTTTATCCAGCGTTACCTCACGTCAGTTCAGTTCAGTTCAAAAAAATTCGGATATTTGCTGAACATCAAGAATTTCTTGGAACTGTGCTGGATGTGCTCAGGATACCCAGATGAGAAGGCATGGAGTTAGAATATGGTAGGGGAGATGATCATGTAAACAAATCGTATAATTAAAGCGAAGCCTGGTGAATCTAATAGAAGCTCTTAACTGACCTGCCCCTGCAGACTCACTGTGTTAATTGGGAAGCCTTGTTCTCTCTCCAAACGCTGTGGCTGCTGGGCTGGCTAGCCTACATGGTTTCGGCTATTTGGCTGTGTCTCTGTGCACCTGTACACGTCCATGATTTGCATGTTTACCAAGAGTCTCCTGTGTGTGTTCCCAAATCATTTTATGTCAGTTGTGCTTGTAATTAAATTTATACAATTTAATTACATTTTAAGTGAACCAGTGAAATATAGATGCAAAATAAAAAGCTTTCGTTTGCATTAAAATTAAGTCAAACATTTCGGAAAAAGTTAGTAAAGGCTAGTGACTTAAAAAAATGCCATTTGAAATGGGTACAGATAAGACAGCTCCTCATCCCTTGAAGCTGGCAGTAAGGATGATCTTGACAACAATAAGTTTGTTGATGGTAGGCAAAAAATTAAGACTGTACCTTGATGGTTTCTCAATTTTTCTGTGAGGGAGGAATGAGCAGTGAAATGATGGGGTGGGAGCTTGAGGACCGTGAAGACAGCTTGAAATAGATAACTTGGCAGGGGAGCAGGAGGTTGCTGGCTAGGGCCTGGAGAAGGACTTGGGGCAGCACTGACCGTGCATCCACCTGAGGCTGGAGATTGTGATTTTTGTCATGGCCCCCACCCACCTAAACAACTGTGCGACTTTCTCTTGCAGTGCTTGGCAGGCTGACTTAGAAGTGCAAAAATAGATGCTTAGAGCGATCCAGGATGGGGATTTTGTGGGGGCAGGTGTGGCAGGGGTTTAAGGGGAAACGAGAGTTGAGTTTGGGCAAGAATGATTTAAAAGTGAGTTAAGCCTTTTGGCCAGAATTGCCATTTTTCATTAATTTGCCTATGTGATGAACATGAAGGGAAAGAAGAGCGGCACCTACTATGTTTTCTTTCTTTCTTTCTCCCTCTCCCTCTCTCTTTTTTTTTTTTTTGGAGACAGGATCTTGCTCTGTTTGCCTAGGCTGGCATGCAGCGGTATGATCATAGCTTACTACAGCTTCAGACTCCTAAGCTCAAGCGATCCTCCCACCTCACCCTCCCAAGTAGCTGGAACTACAGGTGCACACCACCATACCCAACTAATTTTTAATTTTTTTTTTGGTAGAAACAGGGTCTTGTTATGTTGCCCAGGCTGGTCTCAAACTCTTGGCCTCAAGTGATCCTCCTTCCTTGGGCTCCCAAAGTACTGGGGTTACAGGCATGAGCCACTGTGTAAATGTTTTCTAGGACTTTTAGAAAACATGGGGTTATGCCTTTGGCCACACGCATGCTTGTGGATCTACAAGAACAGTGGTCCTGTAAGTCTTCAGGGAAGGGGCACCACATATCTGTCCTGTCACCATGGCAAAGCTGGAAGGGTCTGCAGAGCTACCCAGCATGCTGCTGGTGTTGTTGTAACCAAGCAGAGGGCAAGATTCTCGCCATGAGAATTGATGTACGTGTCTAGCATGTGAAGCATCCTAAGGGCTGAGGTGGCTTCCTGAAACCTGTGGAGGAAAATGCTCAGTGCAAGAAGCCAAAGAAAAAGGCACCAGGCTCAGCGGGAACACCCGCCTGGAGAAGCATACTTTTTGAGGATCAGCAGAAAGGAGCTGAGTGTGGAAGCTGTCCCCAAGTCATGGCATAAAAGTATTCAAAAGAAAGGATTTCTGGATTGTTTTTTAAAAAACAAAACTGTGATGTAAATGATGAATTGTGCTCTGTGGTCTCATTAGGAATGTAAGTGGATCCAGAGTACAGTGGGGCTGAGGCAATGGAAGTATTTTTTTTTTTTTAACTTTTAGGTCAGGGATACGTGTGCATGTTTGTTTAATGGGTAAACTTGTATCATGGGGGTTCGTTGTACAGATTATTTTGTCACCCAGATACTAAGCCTAGCACCCCAATAGTTATTTTTTCTGCTCTTGTCCTTCCTTCTGCCCTCTACACTCAAGGAGGCCCCAGTGTCTGTTGTTCCCGTCTTTGTGTCCATGTGTTCGCATCATTTAGCTCCCACTTCTAAGTAAAAACATGAGGTATTTGGTTTTCTGTTCCTGTGTTAGTTTGCTAAGGATAATGTCCGCCACCTCCATCCATGTTGCTGCAAAAGACGTGATCTCGTTCTTTTTTATGGTGGCATAGTACTCCGTGGTGTATATGTACCACATTTTCTTTTTCCATTCTGTCATTGGTCGTTAGGTTGATTCTACATCTTTGCTATTGTGAATAGTGCTGCAGCGAACATACATGTGCATGTGTTTTTATAGGAGAATGATTTATATTCCTTGGAGTATATACCCAATAATGGGACTGCTCTGTCAAATAGCAGTTCTGTTTTTAGCTCTTCGAGGAATTGCCACACTGCTTTCCACAATGGTCGAACTAATTCCCACCAACAGTGTGTAAGTGTTTCCTTCTCTTCACAGTCTCACCAGCATCTGTTATGTTTTGACTTTTTAGTAATAGCCATTCTGACTGGTGTGAGATGGTATCTCATTGTGGTTTTGATTTGCATTTCTCTAATGATCAGAGATGTTGAGCTTTTTTTTTATATGATTGTTGGCTGCATGTATGTTGTCTATTGAAAAGTGTCTGTTCATGCCCTTTGTCCACTCTTTAATGGGGTTTTGTTTTTTCTTATAAATTTGTTTGAGTTTCTTATTAGATACTAGACCTTTGTCAAATGCATAGTTTGCAAAAATTTTCTCCCATTCTGTAGGTTGTCTGTTTACTCTGTTGATAGTTTCTTTTGCTGTGCAGAAGCTCTTTAGTTTAATTAGATCCCATTTGTCAATTTTTTTCTTTTGTTGCAATTGCTTTTGGCATCTTCATTATGAAATCTTTGCCCATTCCTATGTTAAGGGCAGTATAGGTTGTCTTCCAGAGTTTTTATAGTTTTGAGGTTTACATTTGAGTTGACTTTTTCTATGTGGTGTAAGGAGTGAGTCCAGTTTCAGTCTTCTGCATGTGGTTAGCCAGTTATCCCGGCACCATTTATGGAATAGGGAGTCCTTTCCTCATTGCTTGTTTTTGTCAGTTTTGTTGAAGATCAGATTGTTGTAGGTGTGCAACCTTATTTCTGGGCTCTCTATTCCAATCCATTGGTCTATATATTTTTTTCTTTCTTCTTCTTTTGAGACAGGGTGTCACTCTGTCACCCAGGCTAGAGTGCAGTGGTGCAATCGCAGCTCACTGCAGCCTCAAGTGGAAGTCTCGATGAAATCAGGGAGGAGTAGGTGTGAAGACAGTAGAAGTTCTGGGAGGCTGAGGTTGGGGAATGGCCCTTTGACCTTGGGATTGCAGAGGTCGAGGGGCTTCTGGTGTGGGTGGGGCTGCAGCCTTGGGTGGTGTAAGTGAAGTGATAAAGACCACTGGATCAGAAGACATCTAGAAACATAGAGGCAAAGGGGTTTCAAGACCTTCTTTGGGGACATTGAGACCACCCCAAACTGCCAAGATTTGTGATGGATAAGTGGACAGGGAGATCATTGGCAAAGCCATTGATAAATATGGTGACAGCTCCAAGAAGATTGGCAGGCGAGAGAGAGGCTGAGGAGTGAGTGTGATATAATGGCATGGGCCTCAAAGGGCTTTTCACTAAGGAGAGGGGAATGGTGGTTTTCCCCTGTATGGTTTCTTTGGGGCAAACCAGACCCGTTTTTCTGTAAGCACAAAATTTGTGCTTTTGATTGGCAGAATATCTGCTCCCATTTGAGGAGGCATCTGTCTGCTATCCGTGTGACTCTTAAGGAAAGTTCTAAAAGTGACTGGTGCCATAATTGGAGCTAGGACTCACTTCTTGCTCCTATGATTCTACTTTGATATTAAATAAGTTTCCTTTATGAGACACCAGTCAGTAAATAGAACAGGATGTATGGTTAAATAGCTAAAATTATTTTCATCATTGCAATTATAATATGCCTTGCCATTTCAAACCAAATATCCACTTATCTTTCCTGAAATTTTGCAAGAAATCTATTATTTGAGGATGCAGAGATGATTTTTTTTTGGTTGAGTTAAACATTTTTATGGATTAGATATGAATTCAGTAAAAATAATTGAATTAAATTGGGTAATATGAATAATTCATGACATGTAATCTCACATCAGTTCTAGCTTAAAAATAAAACTATTGCTTTATGTACTGGGAAGATGTATTTTATTATTTAGAAAGGTAGTGAACATTATTTTGGAATATAACTCACTTTATGATTAACTAGATACATTAGTAAGACTGAAAGAAAGTACAGAATTCAAACTAAGATGCTTTGATGCAATTCACCTGTTCCATCTTCTTGATGAAACACTAGTTGCTCTGTGTCTGTCATTAGCGATTCCGCAAGGCATGTGGTGATAAGACTTCCAGATTTTGAGGATATGTCCAGTAATTGTGCTTGAACATTCTAGTGGGTGTGACGGCTGCCAGGTGCCTCATTTGGGGAGTAGGGGACAACTTTCTGGCTAGGTCATTCTTTCCAAAAACATGTACTGTCTGCTTCCTCTGTGTGTAGCCCAGCATACTGGGACATCCGTATGAATAAGGCTTGGGGAGTTTCTTGCAGAGTGGTGTGGTGGCGCAGATCAAAATTTTGGTAGAAAAGTGAGCCCAGGTAGTCAAAGGCCTGACCCAAGCCTGGAAGTAGTAGCAGGAGTTAGCTACGCAGAAGAAGAGGGGAGAGAAGGGGGACACTCAGGAGTGAGAATCACCTGTGCAGTGGTACCAGGGCCAGAGGGAGTCAGTTTGGACCTGCTGGCTGCAACTGGAGGGAAGAAGCACATGGACTATGGTGGGAGATGAGGCTGAGAACATTCAAGGCCAGGCTCCTGAACCGGGCTAAGGAGCTTGAACCTGATCCTGCAGGTATAGCGGGAACTACTGAGCAGCGCTGATGACAGAGATGTTCTGTGTTGGTACCACAGTCAGCCAAAAGTCTCTCGTGAAAGTTTTCCCTCTTAAATGTTTGTGGTGGTAGTTCAAAATTTAATTGGTCCACAAAGGTATTGCACAATAGAAGATGCAGTATCTTAACCATTGCTGTCATTTGTTGATGACCAGAAGTTCAATCACAGAAATTCATACCAATACCTGTTGTTACTCACAACAATGCGTCATCCTTTATTAGGCTCCTAGTGCCTTTTGGTCATGTTACACTAAGACAAAACCACTAACTCCTTTAAAAGGCGTTGGTCACAACTTTTATGATTTGAGATTAATCAAAGGCACTGAATGTCAGAGTTTCCTACAGAACTCAGCCAACTTTTGGGGCAAGGCTCTGTACTTCTCCATCTTTAGAAGGAAAGCAAGGAAAACTGTGGAAATCATGCTACTTTCATTCTCTTCTTGGAGGACTATCCCCTGGGTAAAAATTCAAGGTTCTTCTAATTAATACATTGTAACTAACACATTAATGAATACAGCCTGGTGAGATGAGTTGTATCTTAGGTCACAGTTGTTGAAGCCAGACAACGTGAAAGAAGATGATGGGCAAAATGGATGGTTTTAGTTACTTCTTTTTTAAATACCATATTGTTTTTGTTAAATGATACAAGCTTTCTATGAATGAAGTAAAATAGTACCTGAAATGCAAAGGAAGTAAAAATCACCCCAAAATTTCATCCTCTAGAGCAGCAGTTCCCAACCTCTGTGGCACCAGGGACTGGTTTCATGGAAGACAGTTTTTCCACAGACTGGGGGCAGAGGCGATGGTTTCAGGATGCGACTGTTCCACTTAACATCATCAGGCATTAGTTAGATTTTCTTTCTTTTTTTCTTTTTTCTTTTGAGATGGAGTCTTCTGTCGCCCAGGCTAGAGTGCAGTGGCATGATCTCTGCTCACCACAACCTCTGCCTCCTGGGTTCAAGCAATTGTCGTTCCTCAGCCTCACAAGTAGATGGGATTATAGGCGTCTGCCACAATGCCTGGCTAATTTTTGTATTTTTTAGTAGAGGTGGGATTTTGCCATGTTGGCCAGGCTGGTCTCGAACTCCTGAGCTCAAGTGATCCACTCGCCTTGGTCTCCCAAAGTGCTGGGATTACAGGCATGAGCCACCATGTCCAGCCTAGATTTTCATAAGGAATGCACACGTGCTTAGATATCTTGCACATGCAGTTCAAAATAGGGTTCGCACTCCTATGAGAATGTAATGCCGCTACTCCTGTGTTAGGAGGCGGAGCTCAGGCAGTAATGCTCGCTCACCTGCCACTCACCTCCTGCTGTGCGGCCTGGTTCCCAACAGGCCACAGCCTGGTCCATTAGCTAGGGGTTGGGGACCCCTGCTGTAGAGTTAACTACAGATGACATTCTGGCGAATATACTGCCAGACATTTCTCTAGAATTCATAACTTTGTATTTTTAGTCCTTCTTGCAAACTCTGGTGTACTTGGTCCTCTCTGTAGGGTATCTGTTGAGATTGC
This sequence comes from Pan paniscus, assembly GCF_029289425.2. NCBI lineage: Eukaryota > Metazoa > Chordata > Mammalia > Primates > Hominidae > Pan > Pan paniscus. Next base: position 26,573,261 of record NC_073256.2, read on the forward strand.
CTAGAATTTTTTTTTCTTTACTCTTCAAGTTTCTTAATTTTTGCCAAGTGTTCCATTATTGGAACGCTAAGCATGTGGGAGTTATTTGTATCCTACTCAAGGTCATCGCCAAGGTCTGATTGCAAAAATTCAAAAAATTGCAACCTCAGGCGTAAATGGATACGGACTATGTTCTATTTTGTTTCTTCTTTTTACAGTGTGTGGCTTGTTTTGTAAACAAATGAGTACATGAATTAAATCTATATGGAGTACAAAGGGATGAAGGAGAAACAGCTTCTGAGCTGTTTGTAACCATCCTTGTTTGGATAACCTACTTATTATTGAATTCAGTTCAGAGATCATGCTGGTGGTCATCTTACTGGTTAGCTTTGCCTCACTGGACTAGAGTCACCCAGATGAAATGAGTGGAGGATGATTCATTAATGTTTTCCAGAGATCCTTCCTGTAGCTTACTATTTAACATCCAATCAATCAATGGATATTTGATATTGGGATTAAGGTACTAGTTATATTTATGGATAAAAGAGAATTGGGTTACCTTAGCTAACTTGATCAAAATTCAAATGGTTGTGGTTGAGTAGAAGAAATAGGTAATTTTAAAATGCCAGAGTTTGAATAAGTACAAGTAAAGGCATGCAGATATAAAAACCTCATCCTTTTATCTTGATGGTGTTGTGAAACTTCAAGTATTTTTTTTTCAGACCTCCAGGAAGAATGGATTTTTTATTGCCTTCACATGGGATGGTTTCTTTGTGTACGTGAATGTGCCACCAGGGCAGTGTTTCTCCTGGGGCAGTGTTTCACACTGGGGCAAGTTGTGGACCCACCTGTGACCGTGGTGCATTTCCAGAGAGGAGAACTGCGGATCTTGTGCATTCTCTGTGTCTCATTATATTTTTCAAGAGACCTTTAAAAAGTTTCTGTCTAGGCCAGGTGCGATGGCTCACACCTGTAATCCCAGCACTTTGGGAGGCCGAGGTGGGTGGATCACCCGAGATCAGGAGTTCGAGACCAGCCTGGCCAACATGATGAAACCCCATCTCTACTAAAAATTCAAAACATTAGCCAGGCGTGGTGGTGGAGGCCTGTAATCCTAGCTACTCAGGAGGCCGAGGCAGGAGAATCACTTGAACCTGGGAGGCGGAGGTTGCCGTGAGCCGAGATTGCACCATTGCACTCCAGCCTGGGTGACAAAAGCAAAACTCTGTCTTAAAAAAAAAAAAAAATTCTGTCTAAATTCCAGTGATGATCAGATGTGAACATAAACACATTCAGGATCATATACATTGCTGGATTTGCCATATTTGATTTTGTCTGTTTCTAGGATATTCGAAATTCTGTGACTCCTATTAATGTATCATTTTCCTGGGGCATCACAGCTGAGGCTGGTGTAGGCTCACTAGTAGCCGAGCCTGGAAAACAAGCTACTCAGCACACTCCTCTTAGCTTGGCTTTGTTGTGTGTGCACTTCATGAGGGTGATGCTGCCCATGTGATATTCCAGATGTAGGTGAGTCTCCAGAACGGACAGCAGCTACAGTAGTGTATCTTTTAGAGAGCACGGAAGAGTTGCTTAAAACTTCTTTTCTATTCAACTCTTCATCACAGGTACTCTTCATGACCTCATCTATTCATTCATGCAACAGATATTTACTAAATGTTTACGATGCAATGGACATAGTAGAATGAATCATCAAAAGCTTGTTATTATATATTAGGTTGATTTTTTCCAGGAGAGGAGTTTAGGAAGACATTCAGTCTCCTTGGTAAACTTGTACATGCCTTTACTGTCAGCCTTACTTAAGCCTTTACGCTATATAATATGCTTTCTCTCTTAATGTTCTCACTAGTTTGCAAGGCCCTTGAGGGGTAAAGATGGTATCTCAACTCTTCGCAGTTCTATTTTATGCAAATAGAGGCAGTGGTGGCTAATTGATGATTCCATCGTCCAGAATATCTTATCCCTCTAGCTTCTGACTGACGGAGACTCTGTTTTTTAACAGATGATCTGAAATGAGTTTGCTGTAGGTTCTTTCCTGTCTTGGACACCCCTGGACATGATTGGTATTCTGCATGACTATCACTGGTAGTGGTAGCATGGTATCGTAAAGGCAAGGATGTAAAGAGAAACAAACTCGGGCTTCAGGGTGAAAACCTTTGGCTCTTCTACTTGGAAAATGGACTTGACCTGAAAAATGAGAATTAAAGTCTACATCTTTCAGGGTTATTCAGAAAGTTAAATGAAATAAAATAAATGTAAAGTGATGAGGTGAAATAATTTCTTGGAATAATGAGTTTCCTTGGTTCACCCTTGAGCAGACACCTGTTCTCTTGCCCTGCAGCCTCTGATGCAGGGAAACTGAGAGCACCAAGCAGGACCTTGAGGAAGAGAAGGGGAAGACCAGCTCAGGAGGAGGCCTGATTCTCATGCAGGCTTAGAGCACAGCATGCATGGGTTGGACTGTGCAGATCAGAAGGGGTGGGAATGCTGTTCTTACAGGCTTAGGTTTTCTCTCTTTATTCCTCCATCCTTGAGCCACTGGAGGTTCAAAAAAGCAAAGATACCAGTTATTAGGAAAAATAAAGACATTCTGTGTTTGTAAGTGGCTGAGTTGAATCTGTCCAAACCAGCTTATACTTGTGCAAACTCTGTGTCTGGCTTGCACAGGGTTGACATTCAGCAAATAGTAGTTCCATTCCCCATATTTCTCTTCTCTCTCTCTCCGTAATGATAAATATGAATACATACATATCTATATATAAAACCTGTGACATAAAATATATAGAAGCAACTTGGATATTAAAGTGTGAGTGTATGTGCACCTATCCCCGTCCATCCATATGCTAGCAGTACCTACATCCCTTGGAAGTAACTGGATAATTGGAGACATGGGTGGGATGTTGAAGGGGCATTTCTGGTAATCTTAATGACTGGGAGTGCTATTGGATGTATCAAGGATGCTAAACATTCATCAGACTGTCAGGCAGTCCCTTATCCCCACCAATAGAGAATTTTTCTGCCCCAAATGCCAGTAGTACTTCCATTGAGAAACACTGTATATTGACAGTGTGGAACATTTCTCAGCAACTTTGTGAATTAGAGACTGCTCATTATTCTATCATACAGGATAACAACTTTTCAGGGGAAGTTATCTTTAACTTCCCTGTGCCCCGACTAATGGTATTACTCGGTGAGAATGTTGACTGCATGTTGATCCCCACTGGGGGATTCTAGACATGTTAAGCTCTAACATGTATGTGAATATTATTTCAGATCTTAGGGCATTGTGATCATTGTTCTCTTTCTGTTGGTGTGGATGAAATAAGAGTTGTTGCTGCTTGGATATTTTCCCCTCCGACATTCTTTCACTGGGAAGCTATTAGACAAAAATTGTGTGGGCTTTGTGGACAAGACATTTCGACGGAAAAAATAATCTTGGCGTCGCTATGCACACACACAGAGACTGCACATACAAAGCGATTTTGGAGGGCCCTTTTGAAATTACATAGGGAAACCAACAGTGCCAGTAATAGCACGGGGCTCTCTCTCTCACAGTGCTTTTGAAGGCATAGAAAGCAAATGACAATTCTGGCGGTCGCTAAGATGTATTTTGCAGTGGCTGGAAAGAAACTGGCATTCTTAGAGGAGTCCAGCAAATTGTCTTTGAGCCTTTGAGGGCACACAGAAAGCTAATGACACCTCCGAGGAAAAGCCTTCTCAGGTTTTAGATGCCACAGATGCTAAAGCCAGGATATAAAACCTTTCTTATAGGGCCTTTAAGAATCCTCAGTGTGCTTTTATTAGCAGGCTGAGTGTGTATATAGAGATGTTAATGGTCTGTGGAGCAAGCTCAGCTTGTTTTTGCAAACTACAGAACTATAAAAGTTATCAGAAAGGACACATTCTTGCCCATTGCTTTGTTCCTTTGTTTCTTATTTATTTCCTTCTCTGTGGAATGTTAGGGCACTGATCATGTGCTGGGTCCCGTGGATACAAAGGGGAATCCTCTGTGGATTCTTCTCTCTGGAAGCTTGCCCTCCAATGTAGGAGAAATGTACACGTTCCTATCCACAGTGCAAAGTATAGAAGGCAATGACAATGCAAATAAAGCCTAAATTAAATGGAAATTTCGCCACAGAAGAAATTACTTCTGGCTGATAGGATCAAAGAAAGCTACATAGACAAAAGAGTGGAAATGGTATTTAACTATTTTCAAGGATATGTAGGATTTGGGCAGGTAGCAATTAGCTTTCAGGAAGAAAAGAAGACTTATTGTAGGGGAGGGCAGTCCATGCCGGGGAGTGGCGTTCACAAAGGTTATGAGTGTGAAGTGAGAATAGCTAAGGTTAGCAGGTTCGTAGGTGTGCACTCCTGACCGTTGAGAGAATGATCCTGGATTTACTGCTCGTTAATGAATGGTTAGGAATCCTAGTATTCACACATTGATGGGCTACAGAAATCCCTATGGAGCTTGTTAGAAATTTCTATCCCTGGGAACCTCTCCATACCCTGTGGTTAGAAGATCTCAGAGATCTTGCTGTCTCTCATTCCCTATGGCCAGTGTCCACCCTGCAGCCAGCCACTGGGGACTCTGTCGCTGCCTCTTCCTGAGCTGGGAGGCGATGCTGGGATGCCAGAAACACACAGGAGGGAAATGGAGAACACTTTTCTCAGAAGTATAATCCCCAAATCTCCTCTTAAGCCATTACAATAACATCTCATATTTTATTTAATTTTCTTTTAATGGAAAAACCAGTTATACCAAATGAAAACAAATGACTGAAGAAGAACTGAATGATGTTTATAAGCCTTTTATACGATTTTTTAAATTGAGTTTTTGGTCTCCTAATTGATTAATAAAGGGAAAGACAGAGAAGACTGACATGTGTTATCTTCTATCACAGTTCAGATAGAGTGAAATGACTCCCACCTTGCCAATACAATTCTCAAGGTTGATTGCTAATTTTAATTTATCTGAACCGTGCTTTTCAATGAAGTGATATTGGTCCTGATCGTTCTGTAAATCGGAGATTTTGCCCGAGGAAGTTAATTCTCCCCTTTCACAAAAAAAGTTTGGACTTTCAGATGACTTATTTGACATTAGCAATGTTAGGTTCTTGCTCCACTGCAGCTCTGCCTGGCCACTCTCTGTTCTTTTTGTCACTGAATTCTCTGAAGCGTGTTTGACTCTGCTTAGGGGACCCCCATCACTAAGCCTGGGGTCTGGTTACCATGGATCTTAGGCAGTTTGGCTGCTATAGCAGCATACCGTAGGCTGGGTGGCTTCAACAACAAATTTATTTCCTCACAGTTCTAGAGGCTGGGGAAGTCCAAGATCAAGGCACTGGCAGATTTGGGAAGTCCAAGATCAAGGCACTGGCAGATTTGGTGTCTGATGAGGGCTCTGCTTCCTGGTTTACAGATGGTCACCTTCTTGCTGAACAGAGAGAGAGAAAGCAGGCTGTCCTATAAGGGCACTAATCCCATTCATGATGGATCCACCTGGTATATTTAAAAGCCCGATGACAGTCCTGTGAGACATGTAATAGTAATAAGATACTAATTGCTGTTTATCGAATGCGCCTTGTGTGCCAGGGACTGTGATAGGATCAGAAAGGTTGAACAGTTTACCCGGAGTCATAAAATAGATGTTTAAAATAGTTGCAGAGTAGGTACACAAAGATATGTCTTTTGACTTATCTAGATGGACCCCATAATGCAGAAGAACGAGTCTTGGCCATTTGCCTACTGACACTTGGGCTAGCAGGCCAGAAGATTCTACAATAGGCCTGGCCTCAAATGTATTTCACTTGTAATAAGCACCATATGGGGTCCTGCCTTGGAGCTGAGTCATACAAGAGTGCCTAGAGTGCCTTTTAAAGGCCTACAGCCATCCAACTCTTAGGGAAGGGAGTCCGCGTTGGACTTGGGTGCTCTGGGAAGTGGTCTGGTTCCTGGATCAGTTGTTGATGAGGTATATATTTCTATCATGTTTTCCCATGGACTGTGGGGAAGGCGGTGAGGGTGGCTGGAGACAGGGTTGGTTGGGGAGAGGGGGCTGCTGTTGGTTGAACATTAGTTACACAGAGCTGCGTGCTATAAATTCTGGCTCAGTGAATCCTCACGACCACTCTGAGACTTATATTATTAATACGCATTAGAAAGAGGACAGTCCGTGGGGTGCTCTGCCTCCTGGACTCCTCCGTCAGGAAGGTTGTTGGTTCAGGGCCAGCCACTGCTTGGCTAACGCCTCAGTGCTTCAGCGACAAGGACCAGGCCGTGGGCACAAATAAGGTCTTAGGTCTCTCCTCTCTGCACATCCAGGAGAGAGATTTTAGAGATAGTTCCTACTGGCTTCATCACTCTTGGGTTTAAATCTGGGCTTTGCTGCCTACCAGCTGTGTGGCCCTTCCAGCGTGAACCTGTCCAGACCTGAGTTTTAGTATACCTACAGTGGGGAAAAAAGACCTACATCACAGGGTTATTGTTAGGCTTAAAGGACGAGACAGGTGCAAAGTACTAAGCATGTGGCCTGGCACAGGGGAAGTGCTCAGGAAATGGTAGTGACTGTTAGGACTGTGATACTTGGAGGCTGAACCTTAACAGGATATTATCCTGACCTGTCAGTTTACCTCTTTGGATCCTATGGTTTTTTTTGTTGTTGTTCTTTTGTTTGTTTTTTGAGATGGAGTCTCGCTCTGTCGCCCAGGCTGGAGTGCAGTGTCACAATCTCGGCTCACTGTGACCTCTGTCTCCTGGGTTCAAGTGATTCTCATTTCTCAGCCTCCTGAGTAGCTGGGATTACAGGCACCTGCCACCACGCCTGGCTAATTTTTGTATTTTTAGTAGAGAAGGGGTTTCACCACCTTGGCCAGCCTGGTCTCCCAACTCCTGACCTCAGGCGATCTGCCCACCTCAGCCTTCCAAAGTGCTGGGATTACAGGTGTGAGCCACTGTGCCTGGCCTGGATCCTATCTTAAAGGAATTTCTGTGGTGATAAATTATGAAATGCCTTTCTCGTGCCATCCGACCTCCTGTGTTCACTCTCTGCACCTTTCTATTGTTTCACTGGAAGTGTCATGATATTCCATGAGCACGTTGGTTGCTATTACCACGTAAGACAATGGGAAAAAAGAAGCCTCCGACTTCTGGGTGTTTCCCGTTTGGAAACACAGCACAACACTTGACATTCTCAGTACTGAGCTCATGTGGAGGCAGCAGACAGACTGCAGATACGTGCCTGTCCTGCCCCATTAGCTGCTTCGCAATGGGGGTTTCAGTTTATCCCTGTGCCGGTGTTGCTCCCAAACACGGTGACCATGGGGCACATCCATGCCTGTCTCACATACCAAGGCACTGTCAGCATGTGCTTCTGCTTCGGGACCCTTCGGCCAAGGGATTCATCCTGCGGCACAGGCTCGCGTCTGAGTTTACCCGTGACCTGTGGTCATTCTGTGGACAGCAGACCAGGCATGACTGCACGCCTCGTGTCAGAACTCGGAAGCCTGGTGGTGACAGGAAACAGCCCGACTGCTTTAGAGAGGTATTAGTGAAATGTCTAGGAGGGCAGTCTTCTCCTATGGCAGAACAGAGCAACTGGACCAAATGCTTGGTTGAAGTATATCTTTAAGTCTTTGATTAAACATGCCATTGCATTTTCTGTTTAAATGTTGTTTTACAAGCTGTGTTCTGACTGCAAGGTAGGCTTTCTAAGAAATCAGTCCCAAAGAGCTCTTGCCCCGGAGTGTTTGTTGTGTAGCCTAGGTGGGCTGTAAAAGTTAGAGCTGTTGCTAAGGGAACCAACGGAGGAATGTGAATTTGTAAATCTCTCAATCACATTAACATTTTGTGTAATATCTGACCTCAGCTTTACTTTAAGGTGAAGAGGAAGCTGGTGTAGGAATGATACCGGTCAAAGATCAATGAGAGAGGCACTGTCATTTTAGAACTTGACACTTTGTCATCAGCATTTCTATTTCACTCTTGTAATACACAATTCTTTATTTCTTTGTAAAAAGTCTTATATAAGCAATACCTGCCATGGTCCCCCACTTTTCAGGCCATGCCCTCTGTGACATTGGGGGTTGCCTATTTTATAGAGAGGCATACTGGTGAGGAGAAAGTCATTCGGTGTTTTTGCCGTTGAAACCTAAATCTCTAAGGTGACAAAAGAAATCCCAGTTTACTTGGCATGAGAGACTTTTGCCAGTTCCATTCTACCTAAAATGCTCTTTTGCTCTGTTATATATAAGAGAGGAAGAAGTCATTTTATTGTGCTGAAAAACAGTGGAAGTAATGTTACCAACGAGTAATATTAATGACTTCAATTCATAATATTGGGATAATGACTAATGTGCCAGGTATTATATTAGGTATTTAATATACATGATGACACTTAAATTTATACTATGGTCAGGCAAAGGTATGGTTCATGATCCCAAGCATATAACATGCACACCAGCTGAATATAAGATGAAAGCAACATTCTGTGCTTTCACGTGCCCCTATGCTAAATATATTTAGGTTGACCCATCTGAAATTGCCATTTATATGGGCAAAGAGAGCCAAATATCGGTAATTCCAAGTGGTTCAGCCCAGCACACGTTTGCATATACGCAAACTGGCAGACTCAGTTCTGGAATTTTGTTGAGACATCCCCAAAGTGTTTCACAGGCCTACAGACACGTGGGTCTTTTCACAGAGGCATAATGAACCATGCAGAAAGGTAGAATCCTCAGATGCTTTATCTAATAATCACAGAACTGAAGATCCAGAAGGATCCTTGGGGGCTGCGTGTTGCACTGTGGTTGTTTCATAGAAGTAGGCCCCATGAGGTGAGGGGACCTGCATGTCGGGTGAGTTAGGGCTGACTGTGAGGCTGGGACTTAGGCCTGTGTGGCATCTAGAACACTGTATTCTATCAGTTTTAAATTTTAGGCCATGAAAGTGAGTAACACATGGGCTGTAACTTAGAATTCAACTAAGTGATAAGGGCTTGCAGTCATGCTGGGCACAGGGACCCCGGGCAGAGAGGAGCTCTGCGGTGCAGAGAGGCACATTGGTGAAGGGAGCCAGGCATTCAGCCACATGGTAAAGGAGGGCGTCCTTATCTATCTCAACTAGCTTCTGCTATCGGACTTTTGGGGAGAAAGGGTTTGGTGTTCAAGGCCTAACATTGCCTTTCCTCTCAGAAGGTCTCGTTCACGTTACACAGCTTTGTTCACCCTGAGCCTAGCAATCTCTGAGCTCCTTGTAGCCACCATTCCTCTCTGATACACAAGAATCAAGTCCCAGCTCGGGAGCCCACAAGATTAAAAAGTGCAGATAACCAGTAGCCGTATGGAATCATATGTCTTGACAGGAGCTATGGACTTGTACTCATTTTTAAATTTATAGCACTTTTAAAAATCACAAGTGTGGGCCTGTACATTGTAGCATATCTCTTTTGACACAGTGGGAACGAGAGCCTTTACGTCAAGGGATACTGGTTAGATGCAGGCCCACACCCTTCCAGAAGCTTCTGCAGTAGCATCATCACAGCTGCCCAGAGGCAAGGCAGGAGCCCACTCAGGGTCAGGGGTTCAATGTCGGGTCCCTTCCTTGCAGGACACACTTCATTGCTGTTGGGGGTTTCACCTGTGACTGTGTGTCTTGCCCTCTCCTTCCCCATTCTTGGTGTGTCTTTGTAAAATTAGAACTTGTGTCTTCTTCCCTCCACATCCCTGTACTGAGTGTCCACCCTGCTGTCTGTCCAGCATGGACGGCAAATAGTCTGTCAAACACCTCTGTAGTCATTGTCCTCATGGGCCCAAAAAGACTGTTAGCCTCTTTACCATATAGATAGATCAAATATATATTTTTGTCGAATTCTGCAGTAACCTGTGATGTGCGTTGGCCTGAAACAAAAATTCGCTTCCATCCTCAGATCCTTGTTGTGTTCTGAAGAGGGCACACATTTAACAGAACAAAGCTCGTCTGCTTTGCTGGGACGATGGGTGGCTCGCCCAGCAAATCATCATTGGAGCCTTCTTTATTTTGACGTGAGTTTTCAAAAATAGCATTTCTGCTTTTATTTCTCGACTTAAAAGCATATTTTAAAAAATTGGTTTTCCGCATTTGTGTAATCAAGTACAGGAATAGTTTTATGGTTTTGTTTGACTTAGGAACGTCTTGGTGCCTGCCATTTTTCACGGCCATCATCTGAAAGGTTCTTTCCACTTTCACAAGTTGTTAACTGCCTTCTTTGAGAGCAAGCAAAATAGGCTGCCTCAAATATACACCTGGAATCAGTATTTATTTCCTTATTCTGTGCCGTTTCATTCCAAGATTGTGGTATACTGGGAAATAAGAGAATTCAATGAAAAGGGCTTCTATAACAAGCGAACTAACCCATTAGAAAGAACTGACCATAAGCTTAGTAGGAAGCAGTCATGTGATGTTGCAGCTAAAATAGCGAATGCTGTGGTTTTCAAACTTGTCTAAAGTGGGAGAACCCACTTCCTAACAATGTTCTGATTTGGGACCTTGTGCACAAAGTGGGCAGTGGGAGTGGTGACTGGGGAGGTATAAGGAGCTTAGAGCCTGGATGGGTGCCTGCCCTGCCCCTTCCAGGTAACCCCCTGAAACTTGAAAACCTTTATGTTAATACGTTAATTATATAGCTATAGGGATCCCTTAAGTAAATATAAAGTTTTATTACTGTAGAGGCATGTTTTTATACATTGTTTTATTTGACCCTGAAGAAGAGACCACAAAGGCATTATCTCTAGTGTCTGTATTTTTCATAGAAGGAAACTGAAGATCAGGGAGATTAGTACCATGATCAAGAGCGCACAGGTAATGCCTAAGGCAGCAGGGATTGGAATGTGACTTAGTTTAGTGCTCATTTCACTGGGTCACAGGCGTATATAGATGAAATAAGAGCCTTGGCTTCTTGGAGCTGGTCAAACTCTTTCTGGATTGTTTTGTTCAGTGATGGGTGGTAAATTGGAGAATGTTGAGAGAGGCGTGACTGGGATGTATCCCTGTGCAGTACAGATAGAGGTGAAAGATTTTAAAATGGATATCTCTTTGAGAGGTAATTCATTGGTGTCAGCTGGTTTCAATAAAGGTGCTATCTAAAGAAAAAGGTGCTATCTACAGAAAAGCTTGAAGATGGGAGGGTGTGGGAGCCGCAGGACACGGTGTGGATGTCACAGTGAAGGGAGAAGGAGAAGAAAGGGAGGCCCAAGGCAGGGCAGAATCTTGCTGCAACTTCGATGTTGAGCATTCTGGCCCACGGGACACACACAGCCCACCAGTTTTCAAAATACAGCCTTTGTTCCTTTGCCAGGATAAGAAATCAGACGGCTGCTTTCATGTTTCTACTTCTCAAATATGTCAGTCTTTTCAGTGACATTCTTTTATTCAATGTAGTGGGTAATCTGAATTGCAAGAATATTTCCTATTTTCCCATGGGACTAAATTAAGTTATTTGCATTTTGAATGGAATAAAAGACTCTAAACACATTTATTTTTTTCTTCCTGAATCATCCTTGGAAAAAGAGGTTGCTTGCTATTGATTTATTTCACAATTTTATCTGGGTAAAAGCCATTTGCAAAAACACTACCCTTATCTTAGTACAACTGTGCTAGTACAGAACTAAGGCCAAAGGGTGGAAAATTCAGTGAGAGTGATTTGGATTCACTCTTAAAATAATAACAGCAGCAGCAGCAGCAAGACTCACAACAGCAGAGCTAGCTACCAGAAACAGGTGGCCCTAGAGCTCCTTGTCCCCAGAAATACACAGGTAGAGGCTGGGTGCTGTCAGTCTCAGTCCCTGAGGAGTAGACCTCTGTGTTGGGTGTTACATTAGGCCAGTCTGTTCTTTTGAGATCTAAGATTCTGTTATTTTAAAGGCTTTCATTACTATCCCATTAGAAGGATCAATTTGAATTTCTTGTATTTGAGTGGAAAATGCCGAAGAATACTGAGGTTTGAGTTTCTGATGTTTTGTGAATTTTTCACTGTTGATATTTCATTAGAAAGAATCTGAGAATATTATGATGTAAATTGGGCCAGATTTGCTAATACATTTTAAGAACATGTGATCTGTGAATAATAAAAGCACTGATTTGAATATTGGAATGATAAAGCAATATTCTTAATTTTAAATGATTCTTGTTTTAAAAATAGCATGTTTTAAACCACTTCTCATGATCTTTATTTTTACTTATTTTTTATACTAAATTCGGGGGCGGGGGACAAGTGCAAGTTTTGTTACATGGATCTGTTGCATAGTGGCGAAGCCTGGGCTTTACTATAGACGTCACCCAAACAGTGTGCATTGTATCCATTAAGCAATTTCTCATCCCTCATCCTGCTTCCACCCTCCCAAGTCCCCAATATCTGTTTTTACACTCTCTATGTCCATGTATGCACATTATTTGGCTGCCACTTACATGTGAGAACATACAGTCTTTGACTTCGTTTCTGAGTTATTTCACTTAAGATAATGGCCACCAGTTCTATTCATATTGCTTGATTTCATTCTTTTTCTTGGCTGAGTAGTAGTCCACTGTATGTATGTATATGTATATACACCACATTTTCTTTACCCAGTCATCTGGTGATGGACATTGAGGTTATTTCTATATCCTTGCTATTGTGAATAGTGATTGGCACAGGTGTTGCTAAAAGTGTCCTGAGTGTAAGAAGTAGAGAAGGATTGTTTTCCTGAGTGTTGTGTGTAAAGTGCCCATATTTTATTTGTGTAGGGGAGAGAAGATTTCTGTTCTTACCCATCGCTGGGTTTCTGGCTGAGGCATCTATAGCAAAAGACAGATGAACAGGAAAAAAGTATACATTTATCTGATGCAAGTTTTCTGCGACACGGGAGCCTTCTGAAATGAAGAGCGAGGGAAACAGGGAAACCTGTGTATTGTATGCTTAGGTTTGATGAAGAGAGGACAGATGTGGAGAAGTGTGGTGTGATTAGACAAAGGAGGAGTGAGCTAATGCTGATAAACAGAGGGATACTCAGCAAGACCTGTTGGTTCTGATTCTTCTCTGTGTCCCTGTGTATTCATAGATGAGGTTGTTCCTTCCTCCAGTTATAGGGAGGGCACTTCACCAATGAGAATCTTATGACCTGCCATAGGGGAGAAGGGCAGGAAAAGGGCATAGAGTAGCCTTCCTGCTTCTGCTGCTTTCTTGAATGCCACACTGCCATATTTTCGGGTAGCATGTCCTGAACCCCATCATTTGCATAGCTTTACAAAGATTTCCTATTTTTATTTTTGATTGGTTTTCACATTTCAGGCATTTGCCATAAATGTTTAGCTTTACCTTGATCTACGAGATTTGGAATTTGATGGCCTATAATAAATTCACGTTTTAGCATACCAAGGGCCTGATATTACAAGCAAATGAACAAACATACAACCCCTACATGAACTGTTGTGTAATATGCATAATTTCTCGGTTTTTCTATTTTATAATTTGGATTTTTCTGCAGCAGGGATGGAGAGAGCACATTTTCTATCAGAAGTTACCAGTGCACAGGAAAAATGAGTCAAGATCAACTGAGTAAAAAGAAACTTAATTCCTTTAAGAGAGAAGTATGTTCTACTTTGCTTTAAAAAAATAAGAACAGGGACATAAATCTTTCTAATGGCTAAAAATAGAAATGAGTGATGGAGGATGAAAAAGAGAAGGAAAGAGAAAGATCACAGACACAGACACACACGCAGACTTCACAGTAATAAAGAAAAAAAATCAAGGACTCAGAGTGAGACACAGACAAAACGAGCCATACACCTAAAGATGAATATATGCAAGGCAGGCAAACGGAAGTCCTTTTTGGGGGCTGTGCAGATAATGGTGTAACATAAGAAAAGGTGATGGGCAGATGCAGTGAGTTGTAGAGGGCCTGTTGTGTCCAAAGGCACTCAAATCCAACAAACCCTGCGCTCAGCAAAGGAAATTCATCTGTCATCCACTGGCCACCAGTGTAGACCCTGGGTTCTGAACACCCACAGAAATGGGAGTGGACGTTATATTGAGTGCTTACCCTGTGCCAGGCCTGGTTCTGTGTGCCTTGCCCTTCACGCCTTATAATCCTCACACCATCCTCGGGAGGCCTGTGCAACTGCCATTCCCCCATTTCAGAGGTGAGGAAGCAGACCTAGAAAAGTTGCCATGACTTGTGTGATAGCACACAACTGATCAAGGATGAGTTGAGGTTTGAACCCAAGAAGCCTGGCACCAGAAAGGAAAACGCACTCCAATGCACAAGACATACATTGTCACCCACACAGGCCCAGCCATCTCCCCTCCTGCTTCATCTAACCACTAGAAGTGCAGGCATAGTTATGGCAGAGACAAAGAAACACACTCAGAGAACACACAGAAGCCTGAGAGCTAAGCATGCATGGAGTCATATCCCAACCTTCTGACTTCTGCTGTGCACATAATTTGTATCCTAATTTTAATGCAGTCAATGCTGTTGTAGACCTCTGAAAGATACACAGATAAATGGGGCCAGAGTGAAGGAACTCACCTCTTGACAAATGCCTGCTTTTTTTTTTTTTTATTTTAATTTAGTTTGCTTTCTTCTTTTGACCTGGCATAAAATGCCGATAAGAATTTGCTAGAGACAAAACTTGGCAGCAGGTTTTTTGCCAGGTGAAAATGGGGTTCTAGGATTACTGTGGTTGCACTGTGCCTAGCTGGTAGTAGGCACTCAGTCAATGTTGATGACTGGATCACGAGATTTAGCAGTTGTTTAACCATCAGTACTCTCCCAATTTTCAGGATTTTTTTTGTTTGTTTGTTTGGAGATGGAGTTTCGCACTTGTTTCCCAGTCTGGAGTGCAATGGCGCGATCTTGGCTCACTTGGGTTCAAGCGATTCTCCTGTCTCAGACTGCCGAGTAGCTGGGATTACATTTCTTTGCCACCACGGCCAGCTAATTTTGTGTTTTTAGTAGAGACGGGGTTTCTCCTTGTTGGTCAGGCTGGTCTCCAACTCCCGACCTCAGGTGATCCACCCACCTTGACCTCCCAAACTGCTGGGATTACAGGCATGAGCCACCGTGCCTGGCCCTTATGTACAGTGTTTCCCTAGTTATCTCAGAAACTTCTCTAGGCCAACGAGGTAGGTAATAGGATTCCCATTTTCCAGGAGAGGAAACCAAGACCCAGAGGACTAACTGTCTGGACTGAGGTCTTAGAGCTGGCAAGTGATGGAGATGGCACCTGAGGGCTTCTGCTTCTAAATCCGTGTTCTGTCCTCTAGGCTGCACTGCCCTTCAGTGGTTTAAATGGAAAGCCATGGATCAATCTCTAGGGAAATGTGGTTTTCAGAGCAGTAGCATTTCTGACAAAGGTGAAGCTCTGATTTTTCCCCTCTCCTGGAAGGAGGAATATTAAATATCTGCAGTGTCTGAATTTCTTTAACCTTCCCTCCAATCTTTAGTCTCTTTAGGAGGTTATTTACAACTCTGACTTCTGTTTGTTTTTAATGTCCTCTGCAATTGAAAGAAGACAGTGAGTATGATGCTTAAATGTAGTAGATTTTTCCTGGCCTATTTGATAAGATCTATTTTGTAAAGGAACTGCCAAAGTCAGTTGCGATAATAGCCATAATAGTTTTAAAGTGATGTTTTCCAATGCAGATTCACTTATTGCCTGGTTTTTGAAATTATTTTGAGTAAATATTAGAAAGTAATACTTTAAACCATGTTTTTATTTCCAAAAACTCTAATTAAAAATTAAACATTCTTCAGAACAAAGAAAACACCTTCCCTTTCCCAGTTCCCACCCTGATCCTTTATTTTGCTCCATTTCCCCATAAATCCAGATAACTTTGTTATATGGAGTAAGAAATAGAAGATTTCACTGGGGCATGCTTTGACTTCCCCAGTTCCCTCCATCAAAGAATTAAGCATAATTTTTATCCAAAGAATGAGATGAAAGGAGGATTCCCTGCACCGTCATTTTGGTTTGTCCTCTTCTTTCATGGGGAAAGAGGAGCTGAAATGTGCTTAATTGTTTGCTGCGTTTCCTGTGCACATGTACTTATCCCTCACATCACCCGAGACCAAGTGAAGAGGGAGTGTTTAGAAAAAAGAGAGGGAGGCTGATACCCGTTGAAAGTAAAATGCTGGCATCTTAATTTTAAGAGAACACAGAAAGCCAAATGCTTTCAGAAAAGGGTCCCTTCACGGAGTAATTTGCCTGGTATGGCATCCCAGTTTGTTGTATAATTTCAGCCCCGTTACTATGGTAACCTGCTTTAGTGTCGCAGCGATTGTTAATCAGGATTTGTCGTTATTCCCCTTTCATCACGAGGCTCTATATCCTTATGGATTAAATCGCAGTTCTCATCGACAGTGGCATAGATCAAACATTATTGCCAGACATAAAACCCCGGGTCGCTCCCTGTCATTTTCCCCGTTACCAGAAGCAGCAAATGCAAGCTGAAGTGTAACTTCTGCAAGCAAATCAGGGCTCCGTCTGGCTCCTCTGATATCTACCCTCATGACAGAATTCCAAGCAAGAGGGCCACTTTCGTTTCCAATCACCTTGTGCCCATGGGAAGGGCAAGCACCATTTTGCGTCACTGCAAACCTAACTCTTCAGATACATATCCAGACAAAAAGTTGTTTTAGTGTGACCTCTAACTCTTCCTCAAACCTTATTCTTATTCTTGGAGCAGCCGACTTTTTCTTTCTTTCTCATCGATTTTGTAGATTCTTGTCTGCTGCTTTTCTATAGGAAGTCCGTGTCAAGAAGCAGGGGAGACCAAGACGCCACTCCTGTTGAGGATGTTCTGTGGTGAATCACAGAGCCCCGTGAGGCTCGTGGGATGGTGGCTTGCTTTTCCCATTTGTGAAGTCTGGTGGTAACAGTACCCAGACAGGGAAGTAAACAACCCTATAGTATAGTGACCGGATTTAGCAGGGCCGGATCGCCACCATCTTTAGGAAAGTCAGGTTAAAGGAGCATAGGAGCGGTGAAGTCTCGCGGTGCCATGTTCTAGGTTAGGTGCATATCGCTAGTCGTAGTGTGTCTTCATATTGCAAATTGCTTTGTTTAGGAGCGAGAACTGTTAAGCCACGCTTGTTAATAGCCTCTGGAGCCAGTCTGCCTGGGTTCAGTGTTTGGCTCTGCCACCTCCTAGGTGTGTGACCTTGGCAAGTTTTTGAACCTCTCTGAGTTTCAGTACCTAAAACCAGCGTAACAGTAGTACCTACCTCAGAGTCCGTGAGGATGACGTAAGTTAATATTTGTGAAGCGCTTAGACTGGTGACTGGCACGCCATCAGTATTGTATAGGTGTTTGTAAATAGATGAAACAGAACCAACATTGCACGTACATGTATTCAAAATATATTCACGATCAGATTATCCAAATACCAGTAAGGTGTTGAAAACAGCGCTTCCCCCCCTCCTCCCCCTTCCCTCTCCCTGCTTTTTTTCCTTGATCTCTGCAATGTGCCCAACCCCCAAGTATAATTCTGATTGGCTAAATTAATTCTGCAGCATCCTGCTGTGAATAATTATGTTGATCCAGTGTGTATCTGATGCCTTTTTTTTTTCTCTTTGCCTAAATTATAATGTGACAATTGCGGCTCACAGCTGGCTCATCAGAGGTGGGCAGTTGGGGGATTGGCACATCTGACTGTGCTTCTCTGTTAACTCTGTGCCTTGATTGCTTAAGACAAGACACATGTAAACCCCATGATTATTGCCATTTTTTTGGACTTTGCAAAGACTCTGCCTTCAAACATAAAGCTGCTGGGCTCATTTTGGGGGAGGGGGCATGTAAGAGTCTCCTTTCCCCTCCCCCCGCCTCTCCCTGCTTTTCCTTTCAGACAATAAATAGCTGTCAGGCTTATGTCAAGGATGAAATTATAGGTGCACATGAGGCCTTGATTACATTGTTTTGGAGAGATTGCTATTAGCATACTGAAATGAAGTCTAATTTTTCACTGGCGGAGCTGAGTCAAACTCCAGGGACAGGCAGGGCCTGTGCAGTGCGAGGCGAGAACCGTCCGATCGGAGCACCTGTTCTATGTGGGGATCTGCTTTTCCTTCCTTAAGACAAACAATAGGAATAAAGTAATTCATAGGAAGAATAGCTTTGCATTAGAAAAGAAAGGCCAACTGATAAAGGATGGAATAAGACATTTCGGTTAGATAAGGCTGTTTGTGAAATGACCGTATATGATTTTCAAGTGTGTTTAATCCATGTTAAGGCAGCATCTCGGTTGTTGATTAAGCCTGTGTTTTAGCCTGAAGAGTGTACCATCTGATTTTTTAGGTTGCTTGCCGCCTGCATAATTCATTTTCTACTGCCCGGCCCCGCAAGCAGGCATCCTCTGAAGAGGCGTATTTGTGAGCACTCCATCCACGGGGCGGGTGGCCTTCTTCTACTTTTGATATTTATACATTCTGATGATGTGACCATGTGACCTGTTCACTTTCAAAATCCTTCAATATAAAAATTATTCTTGGCAAGTGGTTTCCCTGAAATGTGTAAGAAATGGTGCCTCCCAAATGATGGTGGATTAATAATTATACATGGCTTATTGTATAACTGTCCTGGCTCACTGCGGTGAAAATTTTAAAATTACACACATACACACACAGATATACGTACACCCGCATCTCCATGCGCGCGTGTGTGTAATGATTTTGGCATTGTAATTTGAAAGCTTATTCAATATCATTGTTTCATCATTACTATTATTAAGGGAAAAAAATAAGGATTTGGTGTGGATGGAGAGGAGGGGGGGCGTGTCCTCCAGTTTGAAATCTGTAACAGTGGAGAAAATTTGTAAACAGACCATATATTTATGTATTTGGAGTATATATTTTCAGTACCTACTACATGCAAGACAGTGGGCTGTAGTCACTGCAGATTCAGAGGTGAGTTAGAAATGGTTCCTGCTGTCCAGGAGTGAGTGGTTTGGACCAGAACAAAACAAGCATGACCACATAACCCTAGAGCAGCAAAGAATGCTGAGATCGTAAAGGAAGAACCCATATTTGCTTTGGGTTTTTTTCCCCCTAACTATTTGGGTGATGTTAGAGTAAACTGAGGAAGAGAAGAGAGAGTGAAGGTTTAATGGAGGAGGTTGTATTTGAAGTGTACTTTGCAGTGTGGGTAGAATTTTAAACACAGAAATAAAAGAAAGACATCCCCAGAAGGGTGAAACTGTGCGCAAAAGCAGGGTGAGGTCTCGTCTGGCCAGAGGTTCTCCCCGTGGGATGCTCTTGCATCGGTAGAGAACTGTGAGTAAAACAGCTGCTGCCTGAAATCCAGACACAGGAAGCAGGTGAGTGGCTGCTGAGGGCCGAGGGCTGGGGGGTTTCGAGGAAACTAGGAGTGGCTGGATGCAGGTACCAGGGGTATTTTGGGGGTGATGACAATGTTCTGAAATGGAATGTGGCGACGGTTGTACAACTTTCTGAATAGACTAAAAGCCGTCGGATTGTATACTTTAAATGGGTCAGTTGTATGGTATGTGAATTATATCTCAATGAAGGTGTTATTTAAAAAAAAAATACTGCTGCATACTGATGAAATCACACTTTCTGGGCATGGCGCTGGTCTGAGCCTCGTTGGGACCCCTGGGCTGGAGCAGACGCTGGACATAGCGTTCAGCTGGAAGGAGAGGTGGGGCTTTGTCTTAGCCTGGAAGGGCTTGCTGAAAGGTTTGCAAAACCTATTTGCAAAAGGGAGCCATTGAAAGTTTTAAAGTAGGGTCTTGGCACATTCACACTGTTCTTTAAAAAGCTACTCACAGACGTGTGGTAGATGGTTTCTGGAAGCTGGGACGCCAGCTGGGGCCTTGTTCGGTTACCGGCAGAGGCAAGGTGGCCCTTCCCAGGTGCAGATGAGTGCCGGTTGCAGTGAGAGTGGAAATCAGGTGACAAATGTAAGGGACACAGAGAGCAGAATGCCAGCAGGGCCCGGTGCTGTCTGGATGTGGCACGAGTGGGAGAGAGGGTCTGACGGGTCCTCAGGTTTGAGCCAGAGTAGATGAGAAGGAGCAGGCCTGGAGGATGTGACATGCTCAGTGTTGCATGTGTTGGATTCAAGGAACCGGTGATCCATCCTGGAGCAAGATGGGAATGTGGCTCTGACCCCAGCAAAGGGGCTGGCCACCGAGCCTAGGGAGTGTGGAGGGTCAGGTTCCGCAGCAGCTCAGTCATCAGCTGTTGGCAGGAGGCCTCAGACCTTCACCAGGTAGGCCTCACCACCTCTGTCCCCATGTCCTCATAACGCAGTGGCTGACTTCTCCCAAGGCGAGTGGTCCAGGAATGAGTGAAAGTCACAGTGTCTTTATATAACCCTGACTGGGAAGTGACACACTCTGTCTCCTACGGGTGACGCCAACCAACCGTGTACAGGGTAGAAGGGGTCACACAGGGCATGAGAACAGGAGGTAGGGGCCATGGGGGCTGTTCTGGGGACAGTCTGCCACCTCTTGATGGCTGGCACTGCTCTTGGCATGGCCATCTGCATGGAAAGGCTGTAAAGAGAAGGGTGCTCAGCCACCAGCTCACAGGCAGGGAAGCCCATGCTGCCTGGAGGATTCCTGCATTCTCCTAGCATCTGGGGCACCCCCCACGTGCCAGGGGCTGGGAGACAAGATGAGCAGGTCACCGTTTCTCTGGACTGTCACTCCAGCGAGTTCACCGCCCTTCGACTCTGAGCAGTGCAGAGACCCCGGACCACAACAACCGTGTTCCTCAGACTGTGATGCGAAACTCCAAAGAGAGGGAAAGCGACTTCAGAGGGACCGGAAGGGAAAGCGAGTCTCCCATGGTTTGAGGTGTTGCTGCCAGTACCTGTGCACTTGGCCACAGTCAAAAGCGACTCCATTGCAGGCACAGCCGTGGGGCTGACGTGAGACCCCAGCCTGGCAAAGCGAGCACTCGGAGGCAGTGGGCAGAAAGGGCTCCTCTCGGCTCTGCAGCCGGAAAGGAGACATCTTTTTAGAGAAGAGTTACAGATAATATTCTATTTCTGGAAACACAAGGATGGATGGGATGAATCTTCTTAACTAGTGTGATCCATTCAGAAGTATGTTAAAATATATCCCTTCATATAATGCACCCAGTTTTAATGTTTAGATCAGGGCTGAAGAGTTTTTCTTTTTTTTTTTTTTTTTATGAGAAAGGGAAAATGTTGTTTTTAAAATTAGGAATAGGAATTTAGGCCAGGCACGGTGGCTCATGCCTGTAATCCCAGCACTTGGGAGGCTGAGGCAGGCAGATGACTTGAGGTCAAGAGTTCCAGCCCAGCCTGGCCAACATGATGAAACCCCATCTCTACTAAAAATACAAAAATTAGCCAGGCATGGTGGTGCACATCTGTAATCCCAGCCGCTTGGGAGTCTGAGGCAGGAGAATCTCTTGAACCTGGGAGGCAGAGGTTGCAGTGAACTGAGATCGCACCATTGTACTTCAGCCTGGGCAAGAGAGTGAGACTTCATCTTAAAAAAAAAAAAAAAGGGAATTTAGTTATATTTAACAAGTAATCATTTTGGGAGGCCGAGGCAGGAGGATTGCTTGAACCCAGGAGGTCAAGGCTGCAGTGAGCCAAGATGTCATTACTACACTCTATCCTGGGTGAAAGAGTGAGACCCTGTCTCAAAAAAAAAAAAAAAAGGAAACTCTGTCTCAAAAATAAAAATCATAACTTGTTGAGAAGTAATTAAAGACATGCAGAATTGGGGAAGGTAGGACAACTCCGATGAGTCCGAGTGAGGGGTGGAGGATCTGGCGAGTGTGTGTGTCGGTGGTAAATTTTTTTTTTTTTTTTTGAGACAGAGTCTCACTCTGTCGCCCAGGCTGGGGTGCAATGGTTCAATCTTGGCTTAGTGTAACCTCTGCCTCCCAGGTTCAAGTGATTGTCTTGCCTCAGCCTCCCAAGTAGGTAGGATTATAGGCACATGCCACCACGCCTGGCTAACTTTTTTTTTTTTTTTTTAGTCGGAGTTTTGCTCTTGTCGCCTGGGCTGGAGTGCAATGGCACAATCTCGGCTCACTGCAACTTCCGCCTCCCGGGTTCAAGCAATTCTCCTGCCTCAGCCTCCCAAGTATCTGGGATTACAGGTGCCCACCACCATGCCCAGCTAAGTTTTTGTATTTTTAGTAGAGATGGGGTTTCACTTTGTTGGCCAGGCTGGTCTCAAACTCCGTGACCTCAGGTGATCCGCCCGCCTCGGCCTCCCAAAGTGCTGGGATTACAGGCGTGAGCCACCGTGGCGGGCTGATAAATTTTTTATGCAACTTCTGTCCTGCTGCCCTCCCTGCCCAGGCCCCTCCAGGGCCTGTGCTGATTGAAGGGAGAAGGTCTCACCTTATCACGACTTACATCGCCACCTCGTGATACTTGCCAATTTCCCCTTTTTGCAGAGAGAGAAGGGAAACATTGGGCAGGCTAACGTTTTAATAACATTGTTTGGTTTTCACTGTATTAATTGTGTGTCTACCTTCTGTCTGTGGACAGTCACAGGCTGTCCATTTGTAGTGGTAGTATGGAGTTCTCTTTAGAAAATAAATGCATGTACATATAGTGGTTTCCATGAAATAATGTAAATAATAGCACAGTTGGCAGAAACCACAAAGGTGGTATGGAAATGACTAATATTTGAGAAGCACTAGTTTGTGGCACATGGGACGATATATTTGTGCTGTAGGGCACAGCGCTCTGAGCTCCCCATCAGTAGTGCCACGGTGGGTACCATCACATCCTAGAAATGTGGCTCCTGGCAGATCATTCAGCCTCAGTTTCTACATCTCTAAAATGGAACGACAACACCCGTCCTCTTACCTTTGCCAGGACTGTTGTGAGGCCTAAATGAGATTATGTTTGTGCAGCTTGTGTCACTTAAGGCTGCTAACATGCCCTTCTATCAACTGAGCTTCCCCCCCAAAAAAATTGGATTTCCATATATGCAAGACAATAAGCTATTTTACATTTCTCTAGAAGTTTAGCAAATACTAAAAAATACTTTTTAGAATAAGATGAAACCAACCATATTTTAGTTTTGTCTTCTCGCTTTTCAGATGATACTGTTGATCTCCAAGCCTGACTACCTTTTCATATAAATTAACCCCTCGGTTTTCTACAGCTCCCTCTGTATCTGCCCAGTTGTGTTCCCTTGCCCCAGTCTTTAGGTTTATTAATCTAGGAATTGACTCATGTGGGCTCATCTGTTTTACTTTGATCTTGTGAGGTGAGTCCCAGTTTTGGGTGTCCTGGCAAGCCAGTGCCAGTGTTGTGTACTTTATTCTGGGGACTGGGTGCTGGGGAGGGGGCAGCCCACCCTTTCCTTTGCTCTGGAGAGGCTGAGAGAGGAAGATGGGATGGCACCAGGTAACAGAGTCATTTCTTTCTTCTGGTGGTGCGGCTGCCTTTGAATTCCTACCCTGTCTCCAGAGGGGGAAGAGGAGGAAGAGAGAAGGTTAGGGCAGGGGCATTTGAGGCACAGGAATAACCTCTTCAGCACCCACGAGTAGGGGGCCCCAGGCTGCTGTCTGCTCTTGCCCTATCCCTCTCTGGGATGTTCTGTGTATTTCTGGGACCCGCTGGTTGATGGTGACAGGGTCCCACGCCACAAGGGAAGCCTCAGTCTGTAACACAGCAACTTTGTTGATGACAAAGAGGCAGAACTTTTAAAATGGAGCCCATAATGTTCATGCTATTTCTTGTGAGTAAGAATTTTTGTTGTTGTTAGGAGAGCAGATTTTATAAACATTAAGGTGGTTTTTTTTTATTTTGCCAACTTTATCTGTCAATTTACAAATAGTTGCTGGTAAGTGCTGTTTTTTCCTACTGAATTTAGTTAAACCACCAAGGGAGGCTTTCTTACACTGGGATTGCAGTTGCTTTGCTGGGTTGGGGAAAAAGTGTCCTAATGACCCAGGAACACTTTAATAAAAAGGTTCAGTTGAAACTACAGGAATGCCGAGAGCTGACTGAAAATGCAGAGAAGTTCTAAGGGGATAATCTGCAGTGAGGGAAAAGTACAGTGCCTTGTGGTTTCTAGGATGTCCTTTGTCCTATCTTCTTGGCTCTTTTCAAATTGAAGGAAGTGGGTGAGAGAGATGCTGCTAATTACATCTATGAATAAAGTGACACAGTGCACCGGCTCTGAGCAGAGACCAAGACAACTCGAGAGAGAAAATCAGTCTGTCATATTTGTACAAATATGTGCACTTCGATGATAATTAACATAGTCATTGTTTACTATTGCTACATTATATTAATTATCTATTCAGTGATATTAAATACATAACTCGAAACATCATCCCCAAACAAATTACCTTTTATCAATTGAAACAAACCAATTAAAAATTTCAAAATGCAACCATGTAATCAACGGCTTACTACATAATTATGACCAAAATGCCAATTAATGTGTTAATATATGACCTCAAATCTACAGAAACAAACAACAAAAAAAAGCAGCCTCACATAGCAATTATGGCCTAGTTTGATTGACAGATATCTGTGGGTTTGTTTTTCTGTCTGACTCAGTAATTTAACTTATATGAAAACAACCGGCCTGTTCTGTCCCGTGTTCTGAAGCCTCTTCTTTCCCATGTGTGAAAAGTGCGCAGGATTTAAAAGCACAGCCTTTTCTCTTCAGCTCCTGCATGTCCCTTCCCTGCACTGCCCAGTTGCATCCCTTTCCAGCATCGTTTCTGCTGCCCTTGAACCTTTGGAGTGGGAAGCAAGACAGGGATCTCTCATTTTATATATCAGTAAGGTGTGGCGTGGACAGACCCTTGTCGCTCCCTGGACACCACTGGTGGTGTTGATTTTATGGAGCCCAGGCTGGTGCATGCATGTGTGTGTCAGGTGGGCAGTGATGGGGGGGTGGGGATGAGGCATGGTGATAATTCACAACATACCCTCTATCTAGTTGGGATCCGTAAAGGAGGAGGTTAGGGGAGGGAGGATCCGTGCCTACTTGTGGAGGGTATCAAGAAGGGCTTCCTGGGGAGGTGGAGGTGAGCCGAGCTCACCAGGAGCTTCACCTTCCTGGGGAGGCGCAGTGAGCCAAGACTGCACCACTGCATTCCAGCCTGGGTGACACAGCGAGACTCTGTCTCAAAAAAAAGGCTTCCTGTAGGAAGCTTAGTCAGTGGAAAAGATTTAGAGAGGAAGGGAGAGGGAATAGAGAACATTCTAGCAGGCTGGGCGTGGTGGCTCACGCCTGTAATCCCAGCATTTTGGGAGGCCGAGGTGGGCGGATCATGAGGTCAGGATATCGAGACCATCCTGGCTAACATGGTGAGACCCCGTCTCTACTAAAAATACAAAAAATAAAAAATTAGCCGGGCGTGTTGGTGGGTGCCTGTAGTCCCAGCTACTCGGGAGGCTGAGCCAGGAGAATGGTGTGAACCCGGGAGGCGGAGCTTGCAGTGAGCCCAGATCGTGCCACTGCACTCCAGCCTGGGCGACAGAGTAAGACTCTGTCTCAAAAACAAAACAAAACAAAAAAAGAGAACATTCTAGCAGGAGAAAGGGCGTTGAGTGCTTGGGTTGGGTCAAGGCACAAGTTTGGCTGAAATTTAGAATCTTTGAAGGAAAGCAATGGTGAGATTATTTAGACTGGGAAGATGAACCTGCCAATCTTATTTCTTATTCTGCATGTGTCACTTGATGACAAGGCCATGTCTCCAACCTTTAGTAAAGGCCAAGGTCATTTAAAAGGTTACCTGGCCTTTTTAAGTGACTTGAAATGTTTAGCACAGTTTTAGAATGTCAGTGTCTCACCACCTGACCCTTATTTCCTTGGTTTATAATGGCCAATTTATTGTGTCTGTTTTATTCAAAAGAAAACTGGGGGTGCTTCTAAAATAGTTTCTTATTTCAGTGTGTACACACCTCCACTCTGAAACATGGCTCCCTTAACTGCACAGGCAAATTTATCAGACGTACTTGTGAACATATATTTGTGTGTGTATTGCAGTGGAAAATCCCCTTGAAAAATCAGCAAATTGGACTTCAGCTTGAAAAGTATAGACAGAGAACAAAACTCTCTGTGTGCAAATACATGTATATGTGTGTATCTAAAAACATATATAAACACATGTATACGTATGTCTGTATAAATAAAATTGGATTGAGTCATAAAAGTATAAATATGTCCAATGTAAAATCTACTAGAGAAGGAGTTTGTTTTTATGACTCAGAGGGAATGTGTAATAAAGAGGTATTTTTAAGACCGAGAGCCAGTGTGTGTCAGCTTCTTTTTGCCCATTGTTTGTGTCCTTGGCAGGAAGATGACTCACTAGATCTGAATCACAAGGCGATTAAGAGCCCCAGGAAAGGCTGATTTCAGGATGGATATTTAGAAGCCTTAGCTAAATCAGGTCTTGGGTAGCTAGGTGGATTGGGGAATCAGTGAAACAAATATTTCTCTTCATTTTTTTAGATTCTGTGGATCTCTTGCTCAGTACAGAAGTACTTTTTTCCCCCAAAAAATCATATGAAGAAAGAGGAAGTGCTGCCCATTCTGAAGGAGGTTGTTAAAAATGAGTAACGCACACTTCATGTTCACAGCGGCAGTATTCACAATAGCTCCACGTGCCTGTTGACAGGTGAACAGGTAGACAGAATGTGGTCTGTCTGTGCAATGGAATAGTATTCAGCCTTAAAAAGGAAGGAAATTCTGTCACTTGCTACAACAGGGATGAACCTTGAGGACATGATGCTATGAGAAATAAGCCAGCCACAAACAGACAAATACTATGTAATTCCACTGAGTCGAGGTTCCTAGAGTAGTGAAATTCATAGAGACAGAAGGTAGAACGGTGATTTCCAGGGGCTGAGGACAAGAGGGGATGAAGAGCTGCTGTTTAAAGGATGCAGAGTTTCAGTTTTGCAAGGTGAAAAAGTGCTGGAGATTGATCGTACATCAGTGTGAATGTACTTACCGCTACTGAGCGGTACACTTAGAAATGGTTACAATGGTAAATTTAATATGAGGTGTCTTTCACCACAATTACAAAAGTGGAATGAGTGAAGCTTATTAAGGATAGACAGCAGATGGCTGAGAAGTTGGCCTGGCTGGACCGTTGTCTGGTGGGAGCATGTGGATGAGGCATGAGGTGGGGAAATAAGGCACCTGTCTTTCTTCCAGTTAATTGTTCTTTCCCCCTCGCCTTCCACCTTCCTTTCCCTCCTGATGACTCATCCCGTCTCCCTCTCACGTGCCTGCTTCATACTTTCTTCCTTTTCCCTGCTGGTCCACCCGACCTATTTTTACTCCCTCGCATTTGGTTGTCTTTATCCTCAGAGGAGAATGCTCACACCAGCGTCTTTCTTCAGCACAGCTTTCTACCTTCTTTTTTTTCCATTTTAAGACCGACAGTGGCATAAGGTCAATGGGTGAGGTAGAGATATACTGATCTTTTTTTGGTGGCAATTAGGGATATCGACATTGGTCACTTCCCAAAGCGACAGCAGTGGTAGCACAGGTGAGGGTGTCGCCCACCGTCTGAGAAACCCATGAAGTACACTGGCTGCTCTTCCATGTTGCCCCCTTCATAACGAAGTGTTCGCTATTACGTTACGAAATATGTCCGAGGAGGAAGCTGTGCAACAGCTTTAGAAAAAAATTCTAGAGCTAGAACATGCAGTTGGTTTTCAAATCTCATATTCTTAATTTCAATCCTTTTATTTCGGATCCAGGCTTTAGGATGTCTCTCTCTCTGATATCACTACATAAAAATTATCCAAATGTTTAACATTATATAGAAATAAACATAATGGTGTATTTGACAAAATTTGACAATTTTCATGTGGATATTCAATGCCTTGTGGTCAAAGTTTAAATAAAAACCAATGTGGTCTTGGCTTCAGGAATCTGTACCATCACAGATAGCAGTGGAGGAGAGGAAATAATAGTCTGGTATCCTTAACCCATAATATAGATTGTATATTTGTTGAAAGTAGAATGCAAGGGTGGCAAAGGCCTGATCTTGTTGAGGGATGGGAAATTGTCAAACGCACTCACTGAATCTGTGTGGTGGACACGCGTGCTTGAAAACCTTGCGGAAGAGTAGCCATCAAAAATACTTATAGTTCTTAGCAAGGTTACGGCAGGGGTGACCACCCAGTAAGGTAGCACCCAAATCGGCTTCACTGCTTCAGGAAGGTGGAAGCCTCAAGGACACACTTGGGGTTTTTTTTTCTTTTCTTTTCTTTTCTTTTCTTTTTTTTTTTGAGACTGAGTCTTGCTCTGTTGCCCAGGCTGGAGTGCAGTGGCACAATCTCGGCTCACTGCAAGCTCCGCCTTCCAGGTTCATGCCATTCTCCTGCCTCAGCCTCCTGAGTAGCTGGTACTACAGGCATCCGCCACCACGCCCAACTAATTTTTTGTATTTTTAGTAGAGACAGGATTTCACCGTGTTAGTCAGGATGGTCTTGATCACCTGACCTCGTGATCCACCCACCTTGGCCTCCCAGAGTGCTGGGATTACAGGCATGAGCCACCGCATCCAGCCAGGTTTGTGTTTTATAGGAAGAATAAATTTCCATTTTAAATGAAACAATTCTACTTTTTTCTTGTGAAATAATGTTGAAGTATAGATAAAATATATCAATTGTATGAAGATCATTTAAAGAAAATCACATGTGTATTGAAAAAGATTTTAATTTTTTTTTCTTGGAAATAGTGATCTATTGTTTTAATGGAAAAAGGAAGTGTAGTTTTTTAAATGTTCTTTAATATTGATTTACAGAAGCTTAACATTACCTTTTTAAATACCACATGTACAGTAAAATTTAATGGGAAAGCTAATTTTTAATAGTTTATGTGTATATATTTTATATATATATATATAGGTTTTACCTTGCATTCGCATTTTAAGAGAACAAGCTTATTTTATGATTAACAGAATCATTAAAAAATTTTTATTGTAAGCTTGTCAGAGTCCTAGATTTAAAAAGTTATACCCACACCACATATAGTCTAATGACGACAATAAGGATAAAGAAATACTGAACTTTTTTAAGTAGGCTTGTGTCGGTAGGGATATTGATGACATTCTGAAACTATTTTGTGTTTATTTAGGAGAGAGTAAATGAGCAACTAAGTGAATTCATGTGTTGGACACCAACATTTTCACTGTGGAAGGAGACATAAATATGAGGAATGTGAGGTGGCCGTGACCTTAATGAAGTGGTCAGGTTTGGCGTCACTAATGGTGGGAGTCCTGATGTGATGCGGTAGGGGGATACCTGAAGCCCCTGGGAAGAGTGGCTTCGATGCTGCCAAGGAGAATGTCATGAAGTACAGAGCTAAGTGCAGGAACTGTTTCAGATTAGGGAGACCAAGCAGAAATAACCGCCAATTGCAGTGAATGAAACTTGGTCGGATTCCATATCGAAACAAACAAAATGGCTATAAAGGACATTTTTGAGACAATCGGGGAAATGTGAGTGTGGACTGTATGTTGGATGATGGTATTGAATCAACCTTTCCTTTTTTAAAGGTGTGACTGGATAGGAGAAGGTGTTTATTCTTGAGAGATGCGTGTTGGATTACTTAGGGTGAAATTTCACAAGGTCGTAAGTCCAGTTTTGGATAGTTTGGTAAAAGGAAAGCATGTGTGTGTACGTGTGTGTGTATGAGATAGAGGGGATTTGAGAAGATATTAATTCTTGGTGAATGTAGGTGGAGAGTTATCAGTATTCAATGCTATATCGTTTGTTTCTGTAGGTTTGATATTTTTGAAAATAAACAATAAGTAAATAAAACTAAGTGGCATAGAAATTAATCTCTTCTTTTCATATGGACACATAGAGACATGGTGCTAGGATGGCCTCTGGGAAACAGTTTCTGCAAGGTGAGCATATTCGTCCTCCACTGCCCCTACCAGAGAAATGTGAATGCTGATTCACTTCTTTTGACCAGTGGTGATGGAATAGAATTTTGCAGTCATGCAGTTGTATTTATTTCCTTCTGGTTCTGTATCGATAAGCTTCATTCCTTTTTTTTTTTTTTTTAGCTTCATTCTTTAGAAATTGGATTCTTGAGTTAGTCAAGTCTATAATCAAAATAGACTTTCCATGGTAAGTAAAGTAACATGGGAGCGCATAACAATACCTGTCATTTATGAAGACCTACTGTGTGCTTGGCACTGTGCTGTGCTTTTATTTAAGTCGTCTCCATTCTTCATCATCCCCACATTACCAGGAGGAGACAGGCTCAGGATGCCAAGTGGCTTTCATAAGGCCGCGTGGTGAATACATCGTAGATTTGAAATTTAAACCCAATTCTTTCTGACTCTAGTTTACCTATATGTTCATCGTCCAGTATCATGCTGCCTGTATGCCTGGAAATAAACCATTTTACATAGTTTCTAATGGGATTACATTTTTAAAGGAAATTCATGGTAGTAAAGATCTCATTAACACTCCCTTGATGTATGGTATTTGAGTTTCAGTGTGAAAAGAAGACACTAGCAATGGACTTGTACTGAGATTCAGGAACCCTGGCTTCTGCTTCCAGTTCTCTCACTGTCTAATGGTGCGATTTGAGGGCCTTAGTCTTCTCAAATATAATCATTGGTTGGTCTGGCTGAGATATCTCAGTTAATTTGGGAAACTAAAATAGAATGACATTTTCAAAGAATTTTTAAAAAGATTACTGTGGCAGAAGCAAGTTCTGGGGGTGGAGATGCATGAGGAGGGCTTGGGATAGTGGGAGGTGGCTGGAGTAGGGGCTGGGTTATTAGGGGTCTGTAGGCAATGTTAGGGCTTCCAACTTTGTAAGGGGCAATGAAAGTTCTCATAGGTTTTTTTCACTCTAAAATAATAATAATAATAGTTCTTTAATATCAAATATGAGAGTCAGAGTCAAATTTCCCTCATTTATACTTTGTTCAAATCAGGACCTAAAGAAGGTTCACACATTGCAATTGTTGATAGGTCTCTCTCCCCTTCTCTGTGCCCGCCCTCTTCTTCTTTCTCTCTCTCCCCATCTCCGTGTCTCTCTCCTGCCTTCCCTCTCTCCATCCCTCTATCTTTTAATAACAGCTGTATTGACATATAACTCACATACTGTACAATTCATCTATTTAATGTGTACAGTTCAATGGTGTCTTATTCCATTGGGCTACTATAACAGAATACCATATACTGGGTGGCTTATATGCAACAGAGATAAATTTCTCACAGTTCTGGAGGTGGAAAGTCCAAGATCAAGGAGCCAGCAGATTCGGTGTCTGATAAGGGCCCACTTCCTCCTTCATAGATGGCACCTTCTTACGGTGTCCTCACATGCTGGAAGGGCCTCTTTTATAAGGGCACTAATCCCATCCATTAGGGCCCCATCCTCATGACTGACTAATAACCCCCAAGGCTCCACCTCCCAATACTGTCACATTGTGAGGAAAGGTGTCGACATCTGGACTTCAAGAGGATGTAAACATTCAGACCGTAGCAAATGGGTATGAACTGCAGTCAGACAGTTGTGCAACCATCACCACAGTCAATTTTAAAACGTTTGCATTACCTCAAAAAGAGGCCCCATAGCTGTCAGCAGACATTCCTCACTTCTTCCCAACACTCCCCCAGCTATCGGCACAATAATCTACTTTCTGTGTCTATAGATTTGTCAATTTTGGATACTTTACATAGGTGGAATCAGATAATATGTGGCCTATTGGCTTCTTTCACTAGCATAAGTTTTCAGGATTCATCTGTGTTGTAGCATGCATCGGTGCTTCAGTCCCTTTGATTGCTGGTCATCTTCCATTGCATGGATGTATCCATAATTGTATGGAGACACCACATTTTATGTATTCATCAGTTGACGGACATTTGGGTTGTTTCTACTTTTTGTCTATTGTGAATAATGATGCTGTGAATATTTGTGTACAGTTTTTTTTGTGTAGATATGTTTTCCTTTGTCTTAGATATATATCTAGGAATGGAATTGCTGGGTCATATGGTGACTCTGCATTTAACATTTTGAGGAACTTCCACACTGTTTTCTAAAGTAAGTGCACTATTTTACAGTCCCACCTGCAGAGGATTCCAATTTATCCACATCCTCTCCAACGCTTGCTGTTGTCTGTATTTTTGATTATAGCCACTCTACTGCGTGTGAAATGTTATCTCATTGTAATTTTGTTTTGTATTTCACCAGTAGCCATTGGAGGGTTTTAGGGATGAAATGGCATGATCTCATTTAGATTTTAGGAAGATCACTGTCACCATATCAAAGAGGATGGATGAGAGAGGTGCAGGCAGATTACCAGATACCAGATGATGGATGGCAGCAGAGAGGCCAAGGCAGTGGTAGTAAGAATGGTGAGAAGTGAGTGGATTACAGGGGAATCTAGAAATACTGTCCGTAGGAATTTGTGATTGGTCAGATGTGAGGACTGGGGAGCGCTGAAACTGCATTTCCTGCCTGGGCACCTGCGTGAGGCCATCCATTGACAGAGGGGACAGAGCAGGGTGGGGAGTGGAGAGTGGTGTGTGCAGATCTGGAGGGGGTGAGTTTGCAGTTACTATCAAGAGAGGAGATCAGGAGTGCTCTCTGGGCTGGAGGCAGACATTTGGAAATTGTTAATATATATCAGCAGTATCTCCAGAACTGGGAATGGCTGAGGTTGGAGAGTGAGAGGAAACCAGGATATTTGAGCTTACCTCTTACTTCTGGAGCTTTGTGATGCTTTTTCCCTTTTAGAAAAATGCATAGAAGTACAGTTTTTTACTCAATATGGAATACAGTTAAAGAACAACATTTCCTTCACTTTATTGAAATTTGTTGCAGGATAACATCTCTGTCAAAGCACTTTACAAAGCTTTCTAGTAAAGTAAATTTTTTGTGTATTGCAGTGGGGAGAGGGGAGGGGGTTGCCTCTTGTAAGGCAGAATTTGATTGGCATTATCTCTTAAAAGTCTTCATTTCCAGCAAAAATCTTAACATGCTGTTTAGATTTAAATGGTGGGTGGACCATATGTCATGAAGAGGTACAGTGATAGAAAACAGTCTCTAAATATCTAACCCATTTAAGCGGTTCCTACAGGTTTTTATGTTTTTGAGATACATGCCTAATTTTGGATTATTAATTCTTACTGGAATTTTGTCTGTTAAGTTAGGAAGAAATGACTTATAAAGTTTCCTTTGGTTTTCCCCAGGAAGATACTTTTATAACATGAAATCTTTAAAAAACCCTTTAGAAAAGTGGTCTATATAATTCTTAGCAGGGTGTTGAGATCAAGCGCTTTTCTTCTTTTCATTTTTTGCACTTTGTCAATTGAAGATGTGCAAAGAAGTCCATTTGAAATTTCCCTCGGGCCACTTAATTCAGCTTCATTACAGTGGAAGTGGGTTAAAAATGATATCATACAGCCCCAACAGGTGATTAGAAATATAGATAGGATGGGGCCAGGCACAGTGGCTCACACCTGCTCAGCACTTTGGGAGGCTGAGGTGGGCGGATCACGAGGTCAGGAGATCAAGACCATCCTGGCTAACACAGTTAAACTCCGTCTCTACTAAAAACACAAAAAATTAGCCAGGCGTGGTGGTGGGCGCCTGTAGTCCCAGCTACTTGGGAGGCTAAGGCCGGAGAATCGCTTGAACCCAGGAGGCAGAGGTTGCAGTGAGCCGAGATGGTGCCACCGCACTCTAGCCTGGGCAACAGAGCGAGACTCTGTCTCAAAAAAAAAAAAAAAAACCTATATAGATCTATATAGATAGGATGAATCCATGACACATCCTTAAAACAGTTTTGTTTTCTCCATTTCGTGAATTTAGCAGGAGGATCCTATTCTCACTGCAACCTCGGCCACCCAGGTTCAAGCAATTCTGCCTCAGCCTCCCGAGTAGCTGGGATTACAGGTGACTGCCACCACACCTGGCTAATGTTTGTATTTTTAGTAGAGACAGGATTTCACCATCTTGGCCAGGCAGATCTTGAACTCCTGACCTCGTGATCCACACCCCTTGGCCTCCCAAAGTGCTGGGATTACAGGCATGAGCCATCGTACCCGGCCGAGATTTCATTTTTAAAAAACATGAATCCAAGAAGTGACTTGAGTTCCAAATAAATAAATTTATAAATTTACTTATGTTCTAGAATAAATGCAAGTAATTATGACTGCATTAGTGCAGCATTAATTAACATTGCTAATTCTTTGTAATTATGCCAAATAATAACACTAATAAAATGTAAAGATCAAATGAATTAGGGGAGATCCTCCCCTCCTCTTTTTAAAGCCACTATATTACAGTGTCAGATTATGAACACACAATATCATCAAGCTTCCAGACATCCACTTTGTAAATACGGTCTGTGTGAATTCTAATGAAAACATGAACTCTGTGGTATAAATCTCCTTTGCCGCCTGGTTCAATGAGGGGCTGCCCAGCGAGCCAATAATTCCATTCCTCAGAGCATTGCTGAGAATATTTATATAATTAAATATCATCTGTTTCCCCATTTAATTCCTGGTGGCTATCCCCCAACCCCCTGGCTGTTTTTGCTGTTTCCTTGGGCAGGAATGGCCCAATAAAGTTGCTGCAGTGCTGATGGATTATCTTCATTAGGTACTTGGGTGATGAGTCCCCAAGCACTGCTGAATTTGATTTACCCTGTGCAAAGGCCCAGCCTTCCACAGAAGCGCTAAGTAGGGCAGGTTTTATGCGGCTTGAATTGGTTGGTGTGAAGAAGAAGAAAAAAATTAAGTTGTTCTTCTAGAAAACAATTTTGGGAAATGCTTTGGTCTCTTAGGAGAGCCTCCTTTGCCTCCTTTTATACAATCTCAACAAATGGTGATACTGAAAGTCCTTTTTGGTAAGAAGAGGCGGATGAAGTGAGAAGGTGGTGAGCTGGAGAGAATGCAGGAGACCCGGGTTCTGCATCTGGGGTCAGAGCTGAAGCCAGGCTGACCTTCCTTGGGTCTCGGTGTCTGCATCTGGGCAGCGATGGAACAGGACTGTGGCTTTCCAAGGCCACTTCAGCTTTGGAGTGGGACCTTCGTGAATCCCGCCCCGCCCCTGATAGCCATGGGCCCTGGGCAAGTCACCCCATCTCTCCCCGCCTCTGACACTTTGTCTTTAAAATGGGAATACACCACTTGTTTTGCCCACTTGTTACAGGGTGGTCCGGAGGTCTGAACACGAGAGCGCACTGCATGGTCCTGTGCGGATCCCAGCTCGCAGCAGGTGCCCACAGGACGCCGCCCCTCGCTTCCCTCATGTCCTAGATTCTGTGAGACACAGCCCGTGACACTTTGAAGCAGGGCTGTAGGAATTCCGATGGGAGGTGATTTGAGAGAATAAACAAAGTGACGGAGTTGGGCCTGAGACGGGAGTGGTCGGCGGTGGAACAGTGCTGGAGTCACTCCTGCCACTCTGAGCCAAGGCTCTTATTTATTTTTATTTTGGACAGGGTACTTGCAGAATCAAGGCTTTGGGAGTCTGGTGAGTGGTCAGACCCTTCATGAATGGGATTGGTGGCCTTATAAAAGGGACTCAAGAGATGTCTCTTTCTCTCCTTGCACCATGGGAGGACAAAATGGGAGTCTGGCCATCTGTAGCCCAGAAAAATGTTGTCACCAGAACCTGACTGCTACCATGAAGGGTGTTTAACCTCCATTGAGTGCCAACTGTGCTTCTCCTTTAATTCAAATCCTTTGATTTCTGGGGGTGCCTGTTCTGATGGCAGTGATGGGCACCCCCTGTTGAGTGGGGCAGGTGACGGGTGGAGGACTGGCGGCCGTCAGTGGGGGCTACCATGGGGGTCCAGGGGGCCTGTCAAACTGTGGCACAGGGGAAACCTGTAGCTCTGTGCCTTACTATTTTACTATACCATCTCATTTAGTGCCCACGATTTCCTAAGAGGTTGGCACTGAAGGGGAAACCTGTAGCTCTGTGCCTTACTATACCATCTCATTTAGTGCTTATGATTCCCTAAGAGGTAGGCACTGAAACCATTACCATTTGTAGATGGGGAAACCAAGGGTCACAGTGGCTTGCCCAAGGCCACACAGGTCATAGGTGGGAGAACTCACTGGAGCCCTCACCGCCTCAGCCACGACAGTCGTGTGTAAAGGTGGGTTCACGGAATATCATGGGGCCTCCTGTGGTCTTAAAGTTTGCACCTCTCCAAATTCCTAGGTTGAAATCCTAGCCCACAAATTCCTAAGTTAGTATTTGGAGAGGGGGCTCTGGGAGGTGATTTGTTATGAGAGTGCGACCCTCATGAATGGGACCAAGAGCCTTAGTGCCTGCCTGAAAGGGACCTCTTTGCACCATGGGAGGACACAATGGGAGGTTGACTGACTGTAGTCCAGAAGCGGGCTTGCACCAGAGCCTGACCGTGCTGGCACCTTGATCTTGGACTTCCAGCCTCAGAACCATGAGAAATACACTTGTGGTGTTCATAAGCCACCCAGTCTGTGGCAATTCGTTATAGCAGCCCCCGCCGACTCAGACCACGCTGTAGGATTGGAAGAAGGTGTGCTGAGAATGTAGGGTGGACATGTCATGGTGGCCGGTCACCTTCCATTGTCTTCTCTTTCTAAATGGCACCCACCTTATGGGCTGCTATGAGAAGGAAATGAGGCCAGTGTGTAGACTGGCGCACCCACTGTTAATCAGCTGCCGGTGCTTGGCCCGTTTCATCTGCCCGGAGGCCGTTCCTCACTGACGTCAGCTAGTCATTCTGCCCTTCACCTTGGGAGGGCATCACACCTTGTGCCTTCGTAGAGAAAAATTCCTGTTTCTGCCTCACGCTGGAAAATCAGATAAAGCCAGCAGATGTCTGGAAGATGGAAGATGAAATGTGAAATCAGTATGGCATTGGGTGGAAACAGAATTCTACTGCACGATAATGACGGCCGAGATCAAAGGACCGTCTATTTATCAATAAGAGTGAAGGAAGGATAACATGGCAGCCAGAGGCGTCATCAAAGGGGAGGGTGGCTGGGGTAAGACCCTCCAAGGGGGCCACAGGCCCTACCCAGATGGACACCGCATGCTGGTGTGGCAGACGAGGGCCCAGACCAGTGTGGCCCCTCTGCCCTTTGCCCCAGTCGGCGTTGTCAGCTGTTGCTGGCCCACAGCTGAGCATGCTAGGTGTCATCTGGAACCAGCCTTTCTGTCTCCATATTCTGAGCCCACAAGGGACAGTAATAATGCCGGGCCCACCCCTGGAAATGTGAGAAGAAATTCTCTTAGCTTGTCTTATCTTGTACTTGATTCTTTAGGTCCTTCTCTTAAGTTTTTCTTTTCTGTTCTCCTGTTAATAAATCCTGTCTTTCTTTTTTAAAACCACATACTTACACAGCTAGCGTTTTATCACAGAATAGTACTTTTAACTGGACCTAAAGAGAAAAGTCTAAGGTGTTAGCAGGTATCATTCTCACCAGTCGTGAACGATTGCCATTCACAGTTTAATGTAATCCTAGTCTTATCTGTCCTGACCTCATTTCTTGATTAAAATGTTCCTGTTAAATTTCCTGTAAATCCTTCCTAGATGAAAAATCCCTCCGTGGGCTGCGTATGGCCTGGGGCTGTCGTGTATTTTGGCAGCAGATCCCTTCCCTTGGCTGCTGGCTGGGTTTCTCCAGGCTAATGCTGTTTGGTGCAAAGGAATGGCCCTCGTTGGCTTCCTGAGCTTTTTAGAAGTTTTAGGCTGTGCTGGTTTTGACCCCTTCCTTTCTCTCTAGGTCTCCTCAGTAGGCCAAAGAAAAAATTAAATATTTAATAAGCAACCCAATGTCACAGAGAATGGGAAAACTCGTGGGATTACATACTTGTACCCAAATCCTAATAGACTTTTTATGCTTACAGTTAATAATATACTATATTTGAAAGCAGAGTATAATGCCTAGGACGTAGAAGGACTAAAAAATGTTAGTTTCCTTTCCCTGTAGAATAGTCATCCTCAACCCTGGGCTGCACTTAAAAATCACCTGAGCAGTGGCTCAAGCCTGTAATCCCAGCACTTTGGGAGACCTAGGCGGTGGATCACAAGGTCAGGAGTTCGAGACCAGCCTGACCAACATAGTGAAACCCTGTCTCTACTAAAAATATAAAAATTAGCTTGGTGTGGTCGCAGACGCCTGTAATCCCAGCTACTCAGGAGGCTGAGGCAGGAGAATCACTTGAACCTGGGAGGTGGAGGTTGCAGTGAGCCACGATCATGCCACTGCACTCCAGCCTGGGCGACAGAGTGAAAAAACAAAACATAAAACTGTACTGATGTCTGGGCTGCATCCTAGACCAATTAAATCAGACTCTTGGAGAGTGAAGTCCAGGTGTTAATATTTTAAAAAGGCTCCCCAGGTAATTCTAATGTGCGGCCTAGGTTGAGAAGATCAGCTCTTAGAAGAATACAGCTGGCTGCCTTTTTGCTTTATACGTTTTGAGCTGCTGGCTTCTAATTAGAGTTAATATCATTACAATATAATGCCTTTGTTTTACATTAAATTTAATAAGAACAACTACTCTGCTCTCCAACAATATAGCTACTTCCTCTGGCTTAAGTGCTTCTATTCTTTTTTAAAAAAAAAAACAAAAAACAAAAAACTGGGTTTCCGATTAAAAACCCAGGCTTAGGCCAGAACAGAACTTTTGAACTGCAGTCAAACAAAATTTTAGATAATTGATTTCTAATGGCTTCCTGACAAATGGAGACTAAAGACAGGCAAGGGGGTAAGACCAGGCTGGGTGGGGAGAGGGGACAGCAGCACGTTCGTACCTGGGTCACCTGCCAGGAAATGCGTGGCAGTCTGTGCCCAGGTGGCTTCAATTTCCTGATAAAATGAAAAGGCCATGATATCTCTGTAGACCGAGTCTACGTCCTAACCCCCAAATCAGGACACACAGTCTTGTAAGTGGGAGAGTATACACTTGGACATTGTAGCTGGAATCTGAGCCTCAGTTTCCCCATCTGCCAATTGGAGGCATTACAGAGTCCTCCTCAGGATTGCAGCAGGGCTGAAAAGCTTGCTGACAAATAAATGCTTGCTATGTGTCAAACACCATTCTCAGTTTTAAAACGTGTTAAATAACTCTGTGAGCAGTTACCTTATCACCTGTCTTTTACTGAGGAGGAAATCGAGGCACAGAGAAGGCAAGCAAACTGGCCTGGTCCATGGAATAGCTGGGATTTGAACCTGGCAGTGATTCCAGAGTCTGGGCGTAAAACATCTGTGTCCAGTGCACAAGGTACCCAAGACCGTGTGGGCACAGGATGGACCCTCAGGCAGCGAATGAAACCCGAGGCTGGTAAGGTCAAAGGTGTGTGAGCAGCGGTGATCCCAGCTTCACTCTGGAGAGCCAGGGCAGTCTCACACTGGGTATGAGGTGGGTGGGTGGGTATGGTAGTGGTGATGGTGTTGGTGACAGGTTTCTTTAGAAGTTTTGGAGCTTTTGGTTTCTCAGGTAGCAGGGGAGAATGAACTCAGAATGTTATTAATGAAATTATCTGTAAGGTTGAAATAAATGTACAGGAGTGCATTTTGGCATAATGGTGTGTATGTGCATGTGTGTTTTTGTGTTTGCATAACTGCATGCACGTGTATGCATTTGTATGATAGTGTGTGCTCGTGTGTATGTGTTTGCATGTGTGTGTGCGTGTGTGTGCATTTGTGTGACTACGTATGTTATATTTACATGACTACATATGTGTGTGCATGCATATGTGTGTATGTGCATTTGTATGTGTGTGCATATGTGTGTGTGCATGTGCATTTGTATGGGGTTGTGTGTGTATGCATGTGTGTGTTTTTGTGTTGGAGAATTATATAACAAGCGACTTTGTCTCATTCTTCGGCTTTGCATTCTGTGGGCTGGGGATCTGTATTTTTTCCTCCAGCCTCTTGTATTACCCAAGCTCACTCATTCACTTGATCATACTTTTACAACTCTGTGACATTTTAACCATCTTAGCTGGGCCCTTGCTTGTTGGTGGTTTTGCCCATTTCTAGGTGTGTGGCCTCCCTGGCCCTCATCTGTCAGCAAAGCCCATGGACTTACCCCAGAATTGCAACCTTGGAAGCATCTTAGCATCATCTGGGGCTGATGCCCCCATACCCCTAATTAAATCAGGCCCTCTGCTCGGGAGCCAGGATGGGTCTAGTGTATTCCTAGGATTGAGAAACAACTGGCTGTATTCACCCAACCTATGAGAAGAGGATGAGGTGACATGGAGAAGTC
This sequence comes from Pan paniscus, assembly GCF_029289425.2. Classification (NCBI taxonomy): domain Eukaryota; kingdom Metazoa; phylum Chordata; class Mammalia; order Primates; family Hominidae; genus Pan; species Pan paniscus. The sequence goes on from NC_073256.2 coordinate 26,613,468, forward strand.
AGTTTACAAGAGCTGGAGCAAAGTGCAGAGCCAAATATCTTGGTGCTGGGCTAATTATGCCCTTTTCATTCTCCCCTCTTCTTCTTCCCTCTTCTCCATTCTCTTCCAACACTGCTTCCCCAGGTCCCCTCTCCCATGCCAGGAATTAAAATGTTTTGTCTGGAAACAAGTGAGCTTGACTAACATGGCCGGGCTCCCACTGCAGCTGAGTTCTGCATGTTCTGATGTCAGTGGTGTGAGCTTTAACTGGAGATTGGTGTCCAAAGGCAGCCGATACTGCTCTGTCCATTTCTATTGTGCCGAAAATCACATGGAAACCAATCACATAATGATCTCGGGAATGAAGTATTCAATGCACAGTGTTATTAACATGTAAAAGACTTAGGGCAAATCACTTTTAAGTATGACAAGGCTTCAGATGTGTTTGGTTTGAGTATAGGGAAAAGAGTTTGGGGGGTTGTTTATCAGCAGTGCCATGAGGGAGGCTTATTTCTTCCCTTTAAATCTGGATGAATATGCATGTGTGCGCCGCATGATAATAACAATCACGCCAGCCAGGAGATTAGCTGAGCTTTTGCTCTAGTAATTCTAGCATGCAAATTCAAAGGACTGCAGAGGAGGCAGGGGAGGAGCGTGCTTAGCATCTTTTGCTCCCCTACATCCTAACCTTTGTGCTGTGTCTTAGGTTCATCTTAGGGACAGCTGAACGTGGAACTGCCATTATGTCAAAAGCTTGGAGAGTTGGGTCCATGCATGAATGCTGATCCACTTTCTCTCATAGTGAGATGTACAAACAGAAGGGTACATAAAACTTAATAATTATAGAAACCCATGTAACTACCCCCACCCCTAAGGAAAAAAACATTGCCACTGCCCTAGAAGGCCCTATACCCTGATGTTATTTAAGAAAATGGACCGTGGAAGACAGGCACATGGGTGGCCAGGAATGGAGAAGCTCTGTTAGGACTTGGGCATGGCACTTCTTGACTGTTTCTGATCTTTATGAGGCAGTAGGGATTCTGGAGCCCAACAGTTTGGGTTGCATCTATGTTACTAGCTTTGTGTCATTGGGCAAGTCCCTATGCTCCTTGTGCCTTAGTTTTCCTATCTGTAAAACGGAGATAATAAAAGTATCTACCTTGTAGGATAATTGTGAGCATATCGAGTGTGTTAATACATGTAAAATCATTAAAACAGCATCAGGCACATAGATGTTAACTACTATTACTTTATTAATAATCTTGGTTCTAAAACCTTGTGTTGTTTTATATGTGGAATTCCCAGTCTTGTAAACAGTATCTCTCTCTATAGATGACTGTATTATCCTGGTCTTCCACGTCGCTGGTGTGCTATCATCCCTGGCCAACTCAGATGTCACTGGGCATCTCCAGCACAGCCACTGTTCTTCCTTCCATTCCATGCAGAATGTGGCAGCCTGGCACACAAATAATTTTTAATAAAATTTTAGTGTATAAATGTGGTTTTTGGAAAGTAGGGAGGAGGGAAGTAGCATTGATTTAATATTTAAATAGTACCGTTTAAACCTAGTAGCAAAACCCCTATACGATAATGACTTGTAGTCTATTTTACAGATCAAGAAAATGAAGCTCAGAGAAGGGAAGCAACTGGCCCAATGTCACATACCTAGTAAGTGACTCAGCTGGAATTCGACCACACTTCTGTTTTCAGAAGTGCCTATCCTTTGCGGGGATTTGAGCTCTCACAGCCCAGCCTCCCATCCATGCAGGAATCCTTTCTTCCACACTCCCAAAAACTGACCATGCAGGCTTCACTAAAGTAAATCATAAATTTGGAAGTCTAGGATATCTTGAACATGCTAAATATGTATCAATACGCCCGATATATTGTTTCCAGTCACAGATAATTCCAGTTGATTTTCAGGCATGTGTAGATACTCATGATATAAAGATTGAGTTGTTATTAATCACTATGAGACACGGGCAGGACTTGAGGTAGAACCTAATGAGGGGAATGTTGTAAGTACTTTTGCATTCATATGATTTTCCCCATAACCTTCTCTCATGCTGGCAGGAGATAGCTCTCTTTTCCAAATTCTCAAGTTGGCACAGTTATGAAAACCTTGTAGGACATCAGTGTGATGATGTGCAGAGATGGGCAGACTCCTGATCTGTGGCTGTGCTTGGTACTCCCTCACCCCTTCATTGGTCTAATGGGCCAGCTGAAGAATTTACACAATAGGAAAATTGGCCAAAGCCTTAGCATTGTTATCAACCTGCATTTCTTCATGAAGAAAGCACAATACTTGCGTTAACTGAGGGAAGTTTGGCAGGAAGGGGTATTCAGTTGTGTGAGTATGTGCTCTGATTCTTGCCTGTTTCTCAGTTCCCTGTGTGTTACTGCCACTTTCATTTATTACTGTTTGCTTATTTTAGAGCTATGTACCTTGCACCCTGTATGAAATTAACTCAAAGTGGATCAGAAACCTAGGTGTAAAACATAAAACCATCAAACTTCGTGAAGAAAACATTGGCAAAAATCTCTGTGACTTTGTGTTAGGCAAGTGATTCTTAGATAAGACACAAAAACCAGAAGCCATAAAAGAAAATGATAGATTGGACTTCATAAAATGAAAATGTTATTCAAAAACATTGTTCAGAAAAATGAAAAGACAAATCTTGCCCATGTTCATTCCCAAGCATTTCATTTTGTCTGATGCTATTGTAAATGATACCTTAAAAACTGAAAAATTCCTAACCATTCATCATTAGTACATAACATTTGTTTTTAATAATTTTATTTTTTAATAATTTGTTTTAATAAGTTTTGTATGTTGACCTTGTCTTCTGAGACCCATTAAGCTCACTTATTTGTTCTTGTAACTTTTTTGCCCATTCCTTGGTATTTTCTTTTTTTTTTTTTTGAGATGGAGTTTCACTCCTGTCACCCAGGCTAGAGTGCAATGACGCAATCTTGGCTCACTGCAACTTCTACCTCCTGTGCTCAAGTGTCTGCCACTATGCCTGGCTAATATTTTTTTTTTTTTTTTTTTTTTTTTTAGTAGAGACAGGGTTTCACCATGTTAGTCAGGCTAGTCTCGAACTCCTGACCTCAGGTGATCTGCCCACTTTGGCCTCATAAAGTGCTGGGATTACAGACGTGAGCCACTGGGCCAGGCCTTCCTTGGTATTTTCTATATAGACAATGCTTGTCTCACTCCAAATTCATATGTAGAAACCTAACCTCCAATGTGATGATATCAGGAAGTGGGGCCTTGGGAGATGATTAAGTCATAAGGGTGGAGCCCTTAGGCATGGAGTTAGTGCTCTTATAAAAAAGGCCCCAGAGAGCTGCCTTGCCCCTTCTGTGATGTGAGAACACAGTGAGAAGATAGCCATCCATGAATTAGGAAGCAGGTCCTCAGCAGACACTGAATCTGCTGGTGCCTTGGTTTTGGACTTCCCAGCCTCCAGAATTATGAGAAATAAATGACTCTTGGCCCTCCACATCTGTCAGTTCTGCATCAGTGGATTCAACAAAACTTGGATCAAAAATGTTTAAAAAAAACCCACAAAAATACAGTGTATCAACCATTTGCAAAACACTTACATTGTATTAGGTATTGTAAGTCATCTAGAGATGATTTAAAGTATATGGGAGGATGTGCGTAGGTTACATGCTTATACTGTGCCGTTTTATGTCAGGGACTTGGGCATCCTCAGGTTTTGCTACCTATGGGATTTTGGAACCAACCCCTTGCAGGAACTGAGGGACAACTATACTGTTGTTTATGAGCCATCCATTTTTATGGTACTCTGTCCAATCAGCCCAAGTTGGCTAAGACATAGATGATCATGTCTTCTGTGAATAATGATAGCTTATTTCTTCCTTTGCTATCTCAATGAATTTTACTTCCTTTTCTTATTGTGCTAGCTAGGCTCTCCAGCATGATGTTGCGTAGGCGTGGTGAGAGTGGATATCCTCCCCTAGCTCTTGATCCTAGGGGAAAGCAGTCAGTTTTTCACCATGAAGAATGATGCCAGCTGTAGGTCTTTCGAGAGCACTGTCATTTTTACTTTTATTTTTGGCACATGGATGGGAAGGCTAAAGACTTGTAACTGACTTTCCTCCTATACCTTTAACATTTTGCTGAATGGTAGAGAAAGAGAAGCTGGGCCAGATGTAGTCTGGTTAGAAAGCTGCTGGTTGGGAGTGAGTTTGAGTATGTTTTAGAAATACTTTGTCTTTCTCTTCTATGTGCCATTCCTCTTAGTCTGTTCTTATTCCTGTACACTCCCTAGTCCTGAAGAAAGTAGTGACAGACCTTACATTTTAAGAGCACTATCCCAATTTAAACTGTACTTTTTTTTTTTAACAGAGCTTTAAGGAAATGAACAGCTCTCTACATTTTCTTGTCTTTGTAGCAGGAATTCTGATCAAATTTTCACCTTTTAGTTTCCGTGAGAGAAAACAAGGGCCTTACACCTTTGTTGATAAGACATAAAGTAACTGTTACTACTGAGTAAAATGTAAGAAGAAATATACTTTTTAATTTGTCAGCATTGCCCTTCCCTCAGTGACCAAGTTGCTGCACATTTGATAGCACAGGCAGCCACAGCAAACGACTGATATGGACTTACCCAGTTAATTACCTAAAGATTATATTACTGGAAAAAGCTAAATCATCAACTCAACCATGTGTAAACACTTTGAACATCATCTTTAAAATGTCTTTGCAGTTTGTTTAGGTGGTAGTGGAATTTGTACAAAGTATCAGTCATTGTAATAGCATTCTAATAATTCTGTTAACAACTGCTTGAAATCAGAAAGTATTATTTCTGTTGTTTAGATTTGCCCAAGCATTTCTTGTGTAATGTTATAAGCTGTTTATGTGCCTCTTAATAGATGAGAGAATGCACTATGTGAAGTCTGAAGTATCTGAAGTAGGTAATGGAACCAGAGGAACTTAGGTTATGAGGTGGGGGTATATAGGTAATATCCCATATATCATAGTAATAACAAGACATAGAAACTAATATATTCACTCCCAGATTTCCATGGGGACTAGGAGGACCCTCCGTTGTAGCCGGGGTCAGGAATGGCAGGGTGGCAGAGCTACAGATGCATGCTCCCTTCATGCCAATGTGTGGAAAGGGGGTGACGGACAAAGGCAGTGGGATCTGGGCACGGGAGTATGGGTTGGTGTGTATCACCCTGCATGGGATATGATACTGGGCTGCTACAGGAGCTCATGGATTCCAGATCAGCAAAGGAATGCCATTTAGGAGGCCTTGGGAGGTGCTGATGGGGTTGGAGGGGTGGCAAAAGCCAGAAGAGATGGGGCTGGTAGGAAGGACATGGCTCCTGGGCTTCATTCTGGGGCTGTCTCTGAAGCTTGAGCGGAAGAGTCCAGCTGTGGTCAGTGGAGGTAGCGGGGCAGGGGAGGGGGAGGCAAAGGGGACGCAGGTTTCTAGCTTGGAACTCTGGCTGATGGCAGAGTATTAGCGGAGGGGCGGAGGTTAGGGAATATGCCAATTAGACCAGTAATGGAGGGAATATTTGACCTAAAAATAAAAGATAGACTTAGAACTCAGTCTTAAGGGGGCAAAAGAAATGGCTCCACTTGATATTGTAAATACCAATTGGAAGTTGGAGTGAACTTCTAAGAAGCTAGGGCCCAAAGTCTCCCATGATGGGGAGAGTGGACTCACCAGAGACAGGAAAGGAGGCCAGGTCACTGGGCAGCAGGGACTCAGGTTGCCTGTAGCTCACCCCTTCGCTTACTCGGATCTTGATTCATGTGTTGGGCCATGCATACCAAGAACCGATTATGTGCCATGCATAGGTGCTGTGTTACAAAGATGAAAGTGAGTCTTAAAGAGGTTATGTGTGAGAAGGGGACAGATGGGACCAGTCATTCTCAATATAACACCGAGTGGAAATAACCATGACACAGATTGGAGCAAAGTGAGGAGGTGAAGCAGGGAGACGATAGGGAAGAAGAATATTCTAGGTGGAGAGAAAGAGAAAGCATGTATAAAGACCATTTAAAATAGCACACTTCTGGAGGGCCACCTTTTTCTCACAGCAATGTGGCTCTTAGAGCCCTTTTTCTGTTCAAAGTCTTCCTTAATACAAACTGTTTTATTTAAAATCTTAGTGCTTTTGGTTCGACTGTGTGATCTTTAGCTTTACAGTGAGAAGGCGGTTAAATGCCAGGGCCCCTCTGAGCCGAAGGCTCTCCGTGTCTGCCTGCAGCCTTTGTTCTCTGCCATGTAAAAGATGAAAAATTGTGTCAGCAATATCACACCCAGTTACTGTGAAATCAAGGAATCACTCTGGTGAAGAATCTGGGGGTGAAGACCAGACAAATCGAAACGGTTTGGCGTCATGATTTAACTTTGTCAAGCCAAAGAGAGGGCTCGTGTTTCAATAGTTAGCCTCACCTTGTATCTATACTGGGCCAAGTCTTCTTTCCGTGAATCCTGAACACTGAAAGAATCGGCCTCCTCTGGCTGGTTTTAGGCATTGCCCATAAATCGAGGCTACAACTGTTCTCCAGGCATCTCCCTGACACCTCAAACGTATGCTCAGCACTCCTTGGGCCCCATGCCCAGGAATCTTTCCGCTTGTCTCTTTTCCGGGCTTGCAGCCAGGCTCAACTTTTCAAGATGTTGTCTTCCAAATCCTGCCTTGATTAACTCAATCTGCAGCCCCTTCTTTGTCACTGTTTTCTTGTCACTCTTTTGGTTTCTCCTGCAGTCATCTGTGTGCCTAGTCTGTCCCATCTTAGGCATTTGCAATTGCAAATGACTACATTAACATTTAATTCACACCAGGCAGCATTTGTCTGCTGCATAAAGACACACCTGGACTGCACGGAAGACTGAGGACCTGGGCTAATGGTCCCAGCGTGCTGTGGGTTTGGTTGGCTGAGGTCAGCATCCACATTGAGGTGGGTGGGCCTGGGCCGATTTCTAAGACAAGACAAGATGTGAGGACTCGTGTCTACATGGTATCTTCTAGCTTGGAACTCTGGCTGATGGCAAAGTATTAGTGGAGGGGCAGAGGTTAGGGAATGTGCCAATTAGACCAGTAATGGAGGGAAGGTTTCGGGGAAGGAGGTTAGAAGCAGCCTTAGCTGTCTGCACATTCCAAACAGGGATTTGAGTATTTGTTCCTGGATATTTTGGTGAGGGTGTGGAGAGGTAGGAGAGGGGAGCCTGCTTCCAACTTTGTAAAGAGAGAGAAGATATGAAGGACACAGATAGAGGTGCTTGCTGACAGCTAGAAAAGAGAAGGTGAGCCGAGCACATGGCGTGCAGGTGAGCGAAGGCATGGCTAGGGGTGGACTCGGGATGGAGGAGCCCAGGAGGCTTCCCGGGAGCAAGTCTATGTGTTTGGTGTTACGCAACCATGCTTTTCCCACAACCCTTCCGTCTTGGGTCTTGTGGCACTGTCTTGGTTCTCTTGCTGCGTCCACTGGAGGCCTCTTCTCCCATCCCTTCCCAGCTCACCTCCCCTCTGTGAGCTCAGGCCCCAGCCTGCAGTCCTACATTCTTCGCACTCTCTCAGCTTCCTACCCTGAGCTCATCCAGGCCCCCAGTCTCTGTTTTCACCCCTGTGGAGCAGACTCCCCAGCCTGTCTGCAGTCTTGTCCCCATCCACCCTCTTGCTCCATCTTTCATTGCTGGTTAGACGTGTCTACTGCTGTCTCTGTCACATCCGGCTCAGCGTGCTGCACTCAGACATCCAACTGGAGGAGTCCATGAGCTGACCTCAGAGATGCCCTCCGACGCTGAGTTTCTTTGTCAAAAAACAAACTCTTCACTTTCATCTCTTCAAATGGCATTTTATTCTGTCTTCTGGTGTCTGTCAATAGATCTCATCTCCCCAAACTGGCTGCCTTCAGCTTCCCTTCACAGCCTTGCCGATCTTGCCCCTTTCCCTCTTAATCCACACAGCCATCACTTCTGAACTTAATTCCTATAGCCCCTGACCTTCTCTGACTCATCCGTCCCTTGTGATCTACCCGAACATGATTTACCATCCACATTTCTGGTTCTACTCTACCTGTCTAGCCCCTTTCCCACAACTTTTCTGCACTCACCCTCCTCTACTCTGGCTGTGCCGGTCACTTCACCATCTTGGAGCACCCGGCACTCATGAGATGCCACGATGGTCACACTGTATCCCTTCCCTGAAACTTTCGCAGCCTGTCTCGGTCATTCCATTGTTTTATTTGACTTCCTCTAGAATCGATAATCTCTGCTACACAATTTAGCATGTAACCATATATGCTCAGTGTTCCCTTTTTGAAGTATATTGGTCTTATCTCCGCAATTGGAACATATTTACACTGTTGGAACATACGCTGTTATCAAGTCACAACGATCATTATTTTTGCATTCCCCAAAGTGTCAAGAATGTAACACAGGATCAACAAGTGTTGGCTAATTGATAACCGAGATTCTAGAATAAAGACAAATTTTAGTCTGATGATCTTAAAACTAATTATGCTGGGTGGAAAATATCCTCACTTTGGGTGTGGTTAAAATGACTATCTTGAATATCTCATTAAGAGGATAATGTCTCATTAACATTTATACTGACAGCCCCTAGCATGGAGCCTTACATACTGGCTAGTGTGTTGAATGAATACCTGACTTATTTAAGCTTTTTACTTTGAAGATGTTTGGTAGCATTTCCATCCAGTCCTTGTACATAGGTAAGCATTGTCACTGAGGACCAAAGGGTCTTCAAAATCTGTGATGCCAAGGAGGCATTTTACTTTCTCCTTTTGTCTGGGTAGCCACAACTCTATTCACCATTTTTAATATTTACTTTTGGCTTTATCACTCCATCAAGTTGTTTATTTTTTATTCATTCCTTACAATAGATGTAGCAGAGTGGGATAAGGCAGCATCATTTTCTTCCATTCCATTTTATCTTTTATCAGCATTTAGTTCTCATGTATAGCTTTTCCTGAGTCATCAGTATTGGGCTAATGGACTGGAACGGCCCAAGTTGAATGGTAATTACTTACTCTGTTGCTGATAGCCCAGATGAGAATAGGACTTATTAGATCTGTAATAATGGAAATCTGTGTTTAATGCAGATCTTTTAAGCAGTTTGAAACGATCTCAAATTCATCTCTCTTTGCCATATGTTAAAATGTCACATTATGGTTTTAAAATTCAGGATGAGAACTGAAGTTTCAGGAGAGCCTGCCTGTGGAAAAGTTCTCAAATCTGTCCTTTTTAAAATCAGAAGCATTTGTTCATCTCAAATCAAGCCTCCTCAGAGATGCCAGCTCTGTCTGGGCAGTCCGTGCAGGCAGGGTGAGACGAAGAAGAATAGGGCTTAGTTCACAAGGATCTAGGACAGAAGGGACTGAGGGGATGTGAGGATGGTGGACTTTGTGTGGTGCCAGGAGGCTTCCCAGAGGCTTGGGCCATGGATCGAGTGAATGCATTCAAGTCAGGAGCTCCTTTGTTTTCTTCTTCATGGTAGGGTCCAGGGCTGAATGCTCACACTTGTGTATCATTAGCTCATCTCCTCTTTCAGCAACAGAAGACTAACTTTTCCCCAAATACTGCTTTCTTCTTTGCCCTTTTCATGTGAAGAATAAAGGTACAGAAATTTGACCCAAGATACTTCTGTGCAAAGGCCATCCTCTTTAGATTCCAGACCAGACTTATGAAGTGAACTGGTTTACACAGGTCATAGGTCAATCAATGCTGGAATGGGGGCTCAGAGCTGAACCTAGTCCCCACCCAGGGCTCCTGCCATCACTCTCAGAAGTGTTACAACTGGAACTTCTGGTCATCAGGATTGTTGTGTTTTTGAGTTATTTTCAATAACCTGTATCATTCTTCTTGTCTGGGAAATGGCCCTAAATAATTTAGCTTCCTCTTAGTACAGAGTCTTGTCTGGAGACTTATTGATGGGGGCTGTAACCTCACCCAATTTCATAAATGAAGCAGGTTCATGATGGAGCTCCTGTTTCTCAATAGAGACCTTAGAATGAGAAATGGTTCTCAAGACTTGTTCAGTTTATTACATGCTGTTTGCTCTTTGATTCAATGAGTCTCTTGTATCTTTGCAAGTGGTAGATGTATTGAGTAGTAGTATTATGGTGTTGAAAAAGTTGGTACTGGTGAAATGTTCCAACCTTGAACCTCCTGTGACTTGGAAGAGTCTTCACAGAATACAGGACAGACAGGTGGTGCTGATTCATTGGTGAGGGATTGGTTTATTTCCCGTAGTTCTAAATTATGCACTTTGACAACTCAATAAACCTGATGTAACTGACAACACACTGATGGATATGGCGGAGGGTAAAAAATATGATTATTTGAATCAAGATGCTTATGGTATGGCATCCTAGAGTCTATTGCTTTTTAAAAGATTCTTGAGCTTTGATAACTTTTTGCTGGTACATTTTCTTTGAGTTCAGCGAGCTGGCTACATGAGTGTGTTGTTATCCACCTCTTTTTTGGGAGGAAAGGATTGTGTTTTAGTACTTACCCTGATGGCTATAGAAGTCACTGTTTCATATGCTATATCATAATTGACTTAAAAATTACATGTAGGTATTTGCTACATGTTTTGCTGACATGATGTGTACCATTAAGGAAATTTAAGATCTTTTTGATCACAAAGTTCTCAGCTTACATCTGGTTATTTGTTGATGTTTTATTTATTGGCAAGCTTTTTCTAGCAGCAGGTCTACTGACAGCCCTGAAATTTCTTTAAAAACCAGTCTTGGAAAGAAGAAAAGCTGTGGATGCTTAGTTGAAAGTTCAAGTTACCTGCAAAACATTTGTTTCAATTGAATTTGTCTATCTATAGTTGATGTAGAGTGGGATTTTAGGGACCAGGGAGTGTCTCCTTGGTCCTAAGTTAAGAAAACAAAAATAAAGTGACTTCACTAGAATTACTTAGAACCAGGTCAAGAACCTGGTCATCTCACTGTGGGGTTTATATCCTCCTTACCGCTTCACCTGCCTCTTTTTTCCAGGACAAATATTTTACATCTGATCACTTCCTAATGAGTACATCTATTTCTGAGAATGGCAAACTTTGTGATTCTATCAGAGCAAGAAATCTTATTTGTAAAGAGGCTGCCTAATTATCCATGACATTTAAAATGTCTGCATTGTCCTTGAGCTAAGAGTGTGAAAATCAGGAGACCCAGGGGTGTATTCACTTCCTGATAGATTTCGCTTAGTTTACCGTACGCTGACAGTAAAAATCAAATGAATCTGAGCTGCTTAACATTAACATTCCAGGCCGGACGCGGTGGCTCATGTGTGTAATCTCAGCACTTCGGGAGGCCTAGGAGGGGAGATCGCTTGAGCCCAGGAGTTCAAGACCAGCCTGGGCAAGACAGCGAGACCCTGTCTGTACTTGAAAAAAAATTTAAAATAAAAGCAAAAACACAATAACATTCCAAGCAGGAAAGTAATTGAAAAAAAAACTGCTATCATCCATATTGCTAATTTTATAACGCGGAAACTACCACAGAGTTATAAGTGCAGCGATGAAGATATAATAGACATATTTTTGTGTAAGAAAAATGAAAATGCACTTTAGTGACTGAAAGCATAGATTGACTTTGCATAGACATCAGTGTCAATAATGGTCATTTTAGTAACTCAGGTTTTGTTTCTTCAGTTGAAATTCAAAGTAACCCAGGTTCATAGGTAGGTTGTGATGTTGAAAGATTGGAAACTCTCAATTTTGTCAAAGATTGGAACTAGGTTGAGATACTGTGGAATGTGTTACTAGATAAAGAGGCAGGGAAATAAAATAACTGTTGTTGCCTGTGATTTGAGAACTACAGGATGGCACCAGAATCTCAGACCTGCAGCCCAGTGAAGGGATTCCTTCATTAAGGCTCTTGTTCATTTCTTTCTTGGTAATTTTGTTGGTTTTCTGTTTTTACTAGAGGAATATGACTCTTAGGAATCATACCTGCGTGCAAATTTCTGATGCTCTGTTGATTCATGAGCACTAGAAAGAGTTAAAACTCCCTATTTCTCACAATCTCCCCCTTGGCAGAGTTCAGTTCACTGATGACTATGGTGAATCAGTCAGTGCCCCATCCTACGTCATGGCATCCCACAGGACAACATTATCTTTTAATAATTGAATTATTTTTGCCTCTATAGTAATGTGATAAGACAGAATCATCATCTATTTTTTAACATATAGCAAAATTACCCAGTTTTTTGAAGAAGCTGAAAATACTTGGATCTGCATGCTAAATAGGTACCAAGGACAGAAGGAAGACAGGGTTCATCTTCTCTTTCTAATCATGGGACTTTGGGCTGTAAGGGTTGGTGTCTTCATCTTTCCAGTAAAGGGGTGGGACTGAGCAATCTCCATGGTTACTTTCAGCTCTGAGAGTCGATCATTTATAATTATAATGCATATTGCATCTGTGTATTTCAGTCGTTCTGAACAGAAGGGTTTTTGTCTTGGCAAGGTTTTGTCTTGGAATGGTGTATATATTTTTGTGGAATGGATGCTTTCTCCCTGATGTCTGGCAAGGTCTTGTCTTGCTTTCTTCTTTGTTGACTTTCCTGGTTTCTGGTCCAGCCCTGAATCGACCCAGCTGATGGGGCATATTAATTAGGAGCATGGGCTGTGGAGTTAAACAGACCTGGGTTTATGTTCCAGTTCCAAACCTCAGTTGATCTAGCTTTCTCATGTGTAAAATGGAGAGGATGCTGACTTTGTGGGTTGAGGTAAGATATTCAATGAGAGGTTGAAGGTAAAGCGCTTAGCTCAGGGCCTGATACCTTCCGGTGCCTTCCTGGTTTCCTACACCTCTCCCCATGTAAAGGTTTTTATTTGCAGAAATGTCAACCCCAAAGTTGTTCTAAGTGGGAAAACTGTTTCCTCTACCCTCACAAAACATTTCTGACACCAACTGTATAGATTTTCCACACCAAGCCATTCTCCAGTTCTCTGCAGACACCAACTGGGTGTCTAATAATTCAATTCAATTCTGGCATTAACGACCTGGAATTAGACCCCACAGCTTAAGGGACTCAGTCCTTCAAGGCTGCCCCCAACTTCAGATGCCAATTGCAAGTCCTCAGGTTGTCACCTGCACTTCTCTCTGACTTGACTACATGACTCAGTAGTCCACACAACCCCCTCCTTAGGTTTGATAATTTGCTGGAATGGCTCACAGATCTCAGAATAACAGTTTATTATATTTACTGGTTTATTGTAAAGGATACAACTCAGGACCAACCCAATGGAAGAGGTGCATAGGTCAGGTATGTGGAAGGGGTGCAGAGCTTCCAGGCCCTTTGGGGTGCTACCCTCCCTCACAGCACCCTGATGTGTTTACCAACCTGGAAGCTCTAGGAACCCATTGTTTAGGGTTTTTATGGAGGCTTCATTATGTAGGAATGATTGATTAAATCACTAGCCTCTTCCCTCCTCAGATGTTGGAGAGTGGGGCTGAAGCTTCCAATCCTCTAATGACCTAGTTGGTTCCTCTGGGAGCCAGTCCCGAGCCACCTGGAGTTACCTCATTAGCATAACTCAGGTAAGGTTGAAAGGGGTTTGCTATGAATAACAAGATGCTCCCCTTACCCCCATCACTCCGAATACCAAGGGTTTTAGGAGCGCTGTACCAGGAACCAGAGGCAGAGAGCAATACTTACTCCTTTTTGTGTCATAATTGTATATATTTCACGTATTTTTCTCTGGTATCAGACACTGTTGGAAATTGTGTTTTAGTTTACTTCAGTTGCATTGAAGAAATGTACAGGAAATCAGGTGTTTTTGGAAGACACTGGATTAAGAGCTGTACTAAAATGCTCCATCTATTTCTTCACTACTTCCAAATATTGTCACATTTTTGAAATTGGAAAATTCTGTTTTAGTTGACTTCCTGGACTTTACCTCTTGTGTATGACTTCAATCTTGATAACTTTCCATGCTAGTCTTCCTCTCTGGACTTCCCTATCAAATCCACCGTTAACCCAGCAAATATTTATTGAACTCTAGGCACTATCCTAGAAACTGGAGATAGGTGAGAATGAGAAAGATTCGTCTACAGCTCCCAGTAAATACTTGTCCGCAGATGGGAGGAGGGGACAGAACATAACCAGTAAGCAGATATATTATAATTTCAGATAGTGCTAAATGTTTCAAAGTAAACTTAAAGCAGAAGGCCTGGCAGGGAGCAGAAGGGGATGCTATTATCTAGAGAGCAAGGGTTTGAGTAGAAACCTGCATGAAGTCAGAAAGTGAAATATCTGCAGGAGAAATGTTCCAGGCAGTAGGCCAGCAAGTGCAAACACCCTGTGGGGGTAAGAATCTTGACAGGATCAAAAGACAGCATGCAGTATAGCTTGTGCACATGTACCCTAAAACTTAAAGTATAATAATAATACAATTAAAAAAAAAAACAATGGGAGAGGAAATGAGGCCGAAGACACATCAGGGATAGATTCTAGGGGCCCTGTAGGCCAAAGTGAAGACTGAAATGTATCCTAAAAGTCATGGACAACCACAGGAAGCATGGAATCTGGGGATGACATGATTGTATTTACATTTAAGACAATTACTGAGGAGAATAGATGGGTGGAGAGGAGCCCAGAGAGAGGGCAAGAGTAGAGTCAGGAGGCAATTCACTAGCAGAGGAAATAGATGAACTTGCTGGGTCATGATGGAGGTGGTGAGAAGTGGTCGTGGTCCAGACATATTATGAAGGTCAAGCTGGTGGGACTTCCTGGGGTCACATAGAGGTAGTCTCACCAACAGTGTTAGTGCTCTGGAGACCTCACTTCTACCCTTGGGTCATGTACTTGCATGGGAAAAGCCTTTCTCCTGACCCCAAGTGCCTTGGCTCAACTTCGTGATTGGTGTGCATTTTGGGTGAGTGGGGGTGAGCAGGAGATTATGTAAGAAATTTTTTTTTCTCTTCAAAATACAGACATATGGGTGAAATACAAGGGTGGGGCAGGGAGAGGATGTAGTTCTCTTGGTACATGACCCCATCTACAGCTCCTATCTGGATCTCTTGGCTTAGCTCTGACCTCCTAACTTTTTGAGGCTGGGGACTAGACAGGGAGGTGATTGAAAGGCTTCAGGGACTTGCTTGGTTTATCCTCTAAGCTGCAGCAGCTATATCAGGTTTCCTGATTCCTGACCCCAATTCCAGATATTCCTTTATTTGACTTACAGAATGACTAAGAATATGCAAAGTGAGAGATGAAGGTGCAGGCTGTTAAGGCCAAGAGTGTAAACTAAACTGTATGTATCAGTTACCTCTTGCTGAGTGATGCATCACATAAACCTAGCACCTTAAAACAACACACATCTATTCTCTCACAATTTCCGTGGGTCAGGAATCCGGACACAGCTCAGCTGGGTCCTCTACTTCAGAGTCTCTCACAAGGCTACCCTCAAGATGTTAGCTAAGGTGGAGAACTCATCTGAAGGCTCAACTGGGGAAGGATCTGCTTCCAGGCTCACTTGTGTGGTTGTTGGCAGGATTCAGTTTATTTATTTATTTATTTATTTATTTTTTATTTTTTGTGGGCACATAATAGGTATTTATGGGTTACATGAGATGTTATGATACAGGCATGTGGTGTGTGATCATCACATCATGGAGAATGGGGGAGATTCAGGTTTCGAAGAGCTATTGGGCTCAGGGCCTCATTTCCTTGCTGGCCATCACCTGGAGGCCACACCCAGTTTTTTGTCACATGGGCCTTTCCAACATGGCAGCCTGCTTCATCAAAGCACCAGAGAGAGTCTCCTAGTCACAGTGCTTTGTAACTTAATCACATAAGTGGCTCTCCTCAGTGTTGCCATGTTCTATTAGTGCTAAGCAAGTTACTCAAGGAGAAGTCTCTAAGTGTATCCAGCTGAAATCCTGTATTTTCTGTTTTACCCCTTTACATCAGCATGCCTTTGAAGCAGATAATATTGTGTAGACCAAGTCTTTAAAATAGCACATTCCATGAGCCAACCAGCCACCTCACCTGCCTGTAACATTTTCCTTTATAGTCTCCACTGATGCTGTAGCCGACCATGTTAGGAACCCTCATGTTATAGCTTAGTTTATCTTAAATCTTAACTTTGTGTTTGCTCTTAGCTCTTGAGGACTATTTGCCTTCCTAGACTTGATACTCCCTTGACTCCCTCAGTCCCAGCCAGGAGAGTGTCATTTTAGGCCATTGTCGCACTAGGATGTAGGAGGTGATAAAGACAGCTTAGTTATGCTTAGGACCAAGGCTGTGTGAGAACCAACAGAAGACAGACCTGCAATGTGTCATCTGGTACTTATGGCCTCTGTTTGCCAGGGGCTAAGTGTGATAATGGGTCAGAAAGTACAAGGTTTACAAAGTAGCTCAGATGCCACCTGGGACCTACTATTAAAAGCCGGAGCAGAATCCTACAACTAGGAAGTCATAACAGTGCTTGGAAGGCCATTGAAGCTACAGTCAGGGGCAGAGCAAGGGTCTGGGAGCTTGAAGAAGTGGTGGTCAAGGCAAAAATGGTTCAAAATATAGAAGTTCAGATTGTGGAGAATAGCAACATTAGTAAGCAGAGAGAAGGAGACGGGCTGATCTCTGGCTAGGTTATTTGTCCCCACACTTTCTTTTTTCAATCTTTTTTCCCACTCTACCCTGGAAGCCCAGGCCTAGATACAGAGGCATAGTGTTTTTTTCTGCGAGCTAAAGAGGACGGTGTGGCATGAGGGAGACTAGCTGAGCTGGTGGTGGTGGTGGTGGTGGTGCTGCTGCTGGTGGTATTGGTAGTGATCGTGTTGACAGTAGTGTTGTTGGTTTTGTTGCTATAGGTGGTGGTGGTGGTGTTGGTGTTGGTGGTGGTAGTGGTGGTGATGGTCTTGGTGGTCTTGGTGGTGGTGCTGCTGGTGGTATTGGTAGTGATCATGTTGACAGTAGTGTTGGTTTTGTTGGTGTTGGTGGTGTTGGTGTTGGTGATGGTGCTGGTGGTGGTGGTGGTGATGGTCTTGGTGGTCTTGGTGGTGGTGCTGCTGCTGGTGGTATTGGTAGTGATGGTGTTGACAGTAGTCTTGTTGGTTTTGTTGGTATAGGTGGTGGTGGTGTTGGTGGTGTTGGTCTTGATGGTGGTGTTGGTGATGTTGTTGGTGTCGGTAGTGGTTTTTTGTTGGTGTTATTGTGAGTGGTAGTGTTGACGGTCTTGGTGGTGGTGCTGTTAGTGTTGATAGTGATGGTGTGTTGGTAGACTTGATAGTGGTGTTATTGTTGATGGTGTTGGTGGAGGTGTTGTTGTTGCCATTGGTGGTGGTCGGGGTGGTAGTGGTTGTGTTGATGATTTTGGTGTTGATGGTAGTGAGCAGTTCCCTCACTGCTCTCTTACACAGCCAGCCTCTTAAATAATCCCCACTCTTACCCTCTAAGCCCCACCTTAGACACTTATACACTCTAAACGTCTTCCAAAGAAGCAGAAAGAATCAGTTTCCTGCCTGGGAACAGTAAACCTTGATAACTACTTTCTCTCTAGATGTAAAAGGTTTGGCTGGTGTTATTCTCGGTGAAAATAGCAGAAAATCCTTCTCTTTCCAGACTGGGATTAAATGGCTTGATTTACATTGGATTCTAGGGTTATTATTATTTTTAATACTTCCCTGATCAGTTTTTTTAGAAACTAGCAAGACATTTTTAAGGATGAAGGCATATTAAAAACAACTCTAAGGATGCCTTGTCTGATGCTTTCAGCTTACCTCGTCCATCTCCCCATTTGTTTTCACTGATCTAGGTAACAACTTGTGTAGACAGGTAGAGCAGGCATGACCTAAATTTGGTGGATGAAGAGATCTAGATTCAGAAAAGTTAGTTTACATGTCAAAGGACACACAGTCGTATAACTGACAACTGTATGCAACCAGGATTCCTACCTAGGTCTTCCCACTCCAAATCCAGCACTCACATTGTACGGAAAAATAGCCTGATTTTATCACTCGACCTGTGAAAGGAAAGAAATCAAGGGTGAACAAAGGGAGAGAAAGTAAATGATGTTGAATAAAACATGAGAATAAACAGTTTGCATATGTAGCCTTTTGATCTTTATTGCAGGGCTGAGACCCGGTTCTTAACTGTTCTTTCCTCATGCCTTCTGCTTTTGGTAAACATTCCCAACATTTACCACGAAATCCTCTCTCTCAAGGCTGAAGGGCTGCTGCTCCTTCTGCAGAGCCCCTGCTGATCTCTGGAGATGGCTGTGCCCTTAGCGAATGTGAATCCCCCTGTGGACAATTGGTGACTGAGGGACAGCTGGCTGCAAGGGGCATTTCATCAGTATGCATCACGACTGGGGCTTGGCAGTCATTAGAATTCATTATAAATTACTCTGAGTCCCAGGAATCTCATTTAGTTCTCACTCAGCAGCTGGAAGATGCTACCAGCTGTGGATCTAGGGTTTCCCCCAAAGATTTTACCTAAGCATTGTGGGTAGGGGCCAATAGGCAAAACGATCTGATGATGACTGGGTGGGGTAAGATGGACAACCCTGTTTCTGCCTTTCTGCCTCATAGTTAATGCCCTGAAGATGCCACTGGGGGAATCAGCTCTTGGCACAGCTTAATCCTTAGTGCTTCTGGTGGGCCAAAGCATGCTCAAGGGTGTCTTTGTGAGTCATTGCAAGAAGGTCCATGACAGAAAAGGGAAAGAACCAAAGAGAGAGTAATGGAGAAGAAAGTTGCAGATGGTTCTCTGTGATCTTCAAGAGCCAGGCCCTGGTGGTATTTTCTGTTTCAGCTACTGTGACACTTTTTGTGGAATCCTGGATGAGGCCTGAACTGACCATTCACTCAGTCCTCTGGACCTTTGAGTCCTGTGTTCCTACGGAAACCCACTCATCTTGCAAGGCTCAACTCTAATGCCAGGACCAAGTGCTTTCGTGTGAATCACCCCTTATGATTCTCACAATAGCTCCATAAGATAGGTGTAATTTCCATTCATTTTTTTTTTCAGAGAAGGAAAGCACAACTCAGAGGGGTTATTGACCTGTGCAAAGGAGGAGTTCTGGGTTGGGGGGAGTGGAACCCATGGGAGCTGCACACTCAGTTCCTTTGCCCCCTGACCATGGCACTTTCCACACAATACTGCGTACGTATCGGACCAGCGTGCCTCTTACTGATCATTACCGTGTTGGACCAGGACACAGTGGCAAGGTGAGCCAGGTTGGCCTTCAGTGCTCCTGGCCTTTCCTCATGTGTCCCTTTTCCTATCGTGTATTTACCTCTTCACTGAAAGAGATGCTTCCCTGTAACCTCCCTTTGCCATCCTCTTCTCATCCCTGTTCTAGGACAGGGGCTGGCAAACATTTTCTATAAAGGGCCAGATGGTAAATATTTTAGGCTTTGCAGGCCATACGGTTCCTGTCACGACGACTGCACTCTGCCATTGTAGAGTGAAGGCAGCCATGGACAGTATATAAATGAATGAGTGTGGCTGTGTTCCCATTAAATTTTATTTAATGACACTCAAATTTGAATCTCATAGAATTTGCATGTGTCATGAAGTACTTCTAATGGTTGTTCAGCCATTAAAATATATGAAAACCACTCTTAGCTCATGGGCTGTACAAAAACAGGAGGCAGGCTGGATATGGGTAGCTGGCCATGGTTTTGCCAATCCCCTGTTCTATAACTAATTGAGTAGTAATCCTTTACCTTTGGGTAAAATCATCACTGTGTTAGTTCTCCTGAAAGCGCGTACAATTTAAACCTTTAACTGCAGGTGAAAGGCTTTGTTGCCTCCTAAAGGGATTTGGGGTAGTAGTGGCTGTGATGGGTGGGGCAGGGAGAGGTCACACCAAGCAGATAGCTGCCTCTGCCTAACATAAGGTTAGTCCTGCCGTGCTGCTATTGTTTTTTTCAGTGGAAATGTTAGATTTAAAACCTATATGTCATTTGTCTTTGAGCTCTGTATGGAGAAAAAGATCTTGCTTTGGTTTTTGTAAAAATACCAGCCTTAGATCTTTTTGTGTGAGCTGTCATCAGCCATTCCGATTGTTGATCTTGTAAATTCATGCTTTTTAGTGTTGGCAGAGGGTTGCCTTTGTTTCTGTACAATTTCATGAAGTGTTTCTTTCAATTGGGACTTACTTTGAGCTTAACTGGAGCTATACTTTTCATCTCAACTAGATTTTAAAGACATGGGTACCTGGCAACATGCTACAGAGGATTGTTTTAGAATCTTTCCTCTGTGTGAGAACTTCGGGAAAAGGTACGACCAGCCGCTGATTGAGCCCCCTTTGACATTTGGTCTCCACATGATCCACAGTGACTGAGCATGGCTTGAAACTTGGCCGGTGATACCTGGAGTGTCTTGAAGGGTTTCCTTTTTACTCACTCTTGGATGTGTCCTGGAGTAAAAATTTTTGTATTCCACTATTTGTGGAATTTGGAAAGAAGCACAGGAAAAGAAATGGAGATTTAACGAGGAACTTGATTTACACCGGTACCCAAGCTACCTTCCACCACCAGCTTCTGCCGCATGTTGTATGTTAGGAAGCTTACTAGGACTGCAGCAGCTAGAGTACTGTGCAGATGCCTGACTTACACAACCACCCTTTCAAAAATCATTCCACAGCCCAAGGCAACATTGACTTAATACATTTCTCAACAAACTGAGGCCTGGAAATCTGAGAAATAAATAGGTGGACTATCCACTGTAATGACAAGGCATGACTTCTTGGTTTGTATTTCTTCCCAAATTGTTTTGATTACACTAAGCGTTACCGGCAGGCAATAGTTATTTGCTATTATTGTTTTTAAATTAATCCTAGAAGGTCCTTTAAGTGTATTTGATAAACATCATGTTACCTGCCAGCAAGGAATTGTACTCTGGATATTTCTGTCTTCAGAGGTAGTTCTATAGTAGTTCTGTTGTATAACAGAAAGAACTATCAATTATTTGATCTTGCAGTCATTATACATGTAGACTATAAATTCATGGAATTTAATTTAATGAACAGGTTCCTGCCGCAGAGCTTTGAACATTATGCTCTGGGAAGGAAAATCTTTTCAATTTGCTTTACAGACTTTGAGTATTTGTAAGTTCACCTTTTAAACAATTAGGGAATATTTACATGTTGAGGTTTTCTCACAAGATTAAAAAAAATACTTCTTTTGAAATAGTTGAAGACTGAAGAGAAGCTGCAAAAATCGTACATAGTTCCAATGTGCCTTTACACCAGCTTCCCCCAGTGTTAATATCTTACATAATCAGTGTGTTGTCAAAGCCAGGAAATGCACATTGGTGTAATACTCTTAAATACAGATCTTATTTGGATTTCACCAGTTATTGCGTGCACTTTTTTTAGTGTAAGTTCTATGAAATTTTATCACATTTGTGGATTTGTGTAACCACAAATCTATAGAACTGTTCATCACTCCAAAGAAACTTCCTCATGTTATCATTTAACAGTCACATTCCTCTCATAAGGTTGTGTTCAGACTGTTTCGTTAGGATGTCAAAATAGCAGCAAAAACAGAGGTAGATTTTGAGAAAGTATTTAGTTTGCAGTTGATTTCCACAATTACGGATTTTGAGTGAATGAAAGAAAAAGAATGGGGAACTGTATTCAGGTTGTGAGCACTTTCACATTTATAGCTACGATCCATTTAAAGTTAATTGTCGTATAAGGTTTGACGTAAGAGTTGGGGTTTATTTTGTCCCATTTAGATATCAAGTTGTTCCAGCACCATTTGCTGAAAAGACTGTCCTTTCCTGATTGAATTATCTCAGCACCGTTGTCAAAATTAAATCCTGTCTTCTCTATTCTGTTCCACTCATTTGTAGAACTTATGCCATTACCACACTGTCTTGATTACTGTAACCTTACAGTAAGTCCTGAAATCAGGTAGTGGAAGTATTCCAACTGATAGTTCCAAATTGTTTTTGCTATTTTAGGTATTTTAATTTTTCATTTAAACTTTAGAGTCAATTCATCAATATCTACAAAAACCTTTCTGAGGTTTCCATCAGCTTTGTGCTGAACTACAGATTAATTTGGAAGATAATTGACATCTTACAGAGTCTTTCAGTTTATGAACATGATGTATCTTTCCATTTATTTCTATATGCTTTAATTTCTCTCAACAGTGTTTTATAGTTTTCAGGGTACAGACCTTACTGACATTTTGTTAAAAATCTCCCTAGTATTTCATGTTACATGATGTTATTATGTAAAGTACTTCTTTTAAAAAGAAATTAACATTTCATTTGTTGCTGCTATGTAGAATTATAGTTTATTTTTGCATATTGACCTACATTTGGTGAGCTTGGTAAACTTATTAGTACAAATAGCTTTTTTCCTTAGGATTTTTTACTTACACAGTCATGTTGCCTGCATATAAAGTATTTTCCTTCTTTCATTTTTGTATGATTTTTATTTCTTTTTCTTGCCTTTTTTGAACTGACTAGGACCTCACTACAATGTCAAATAGAAGTAGAGTGAGTGTAAACCCTAGCTTCATTCCTAATTTAAGGCTGAGAACATTCAGTCTATTACCATAAAGTATGATGCAGCTGTAGCTTTTTAGTAGATATTTTTTATTAGCTTATCTCCCTTGTTTACTAAAAAAGGTTTTTTAAACACAAGTAGGTATTGAATTGTATCAAATGCTTTTTTGTAGCATTTGTTGAGTTGATCAGATTTTTTTTCTTTTTTAGCCAGTTAATATGGTAAATGACATTAATTGAATTTTTTCAATGTTAAAACAACTTTGAATTCCTTGGATGAATCCCACTTGGCCATGATTGTTATACTTTTTATATATTCCTGAATTCAGTATTATTAAAGAATTTTAAATTCTGTGTTCATAAAGGGGATCTGTCTCTAGTTTTCTTGTGTCTTTGTCTGGTTTTGGCATCAGAGTAATGTGGGTCTTATGAAATGAGCTGGGAATGGTTCCCTCTTCCTCTGTTTTTTCAGGGCGTTTACATAGGATTGATATTATCTCTTGCTTGAATGTATCTAGAGTTTCTCAGTGAAAATCTGGGAGCATGGAGTTTTCTATTTCAGAGTTTCTATTTCTTGTGTTATTTTTGGTGATTTGTATCTTTTGAAGTGTGTCTGTTATTAATTTGTTGCCTCCTAGCTCCAAATACATCTTTCTGTGTAAGCTCTGTGATAAGCCAAGGAATGTCCTTGGTGTTTCTTGTTTAATGTGAGCACGACATTAAGCATTGTCAGTAGAGGGCACTCTGGGGGAGGGGGGTCATTGCTGGAGGAAGTCTCTCTTGCGATTTCTTTTGTGGGCATGAGGACCTTCAGTTGAGCCTGCCCCAGTCATGGCCCCAGAACTCAGTCTCTGCGACCTCACACCCTCAGCCTGGTGGTAATGTTTCTGTAGCCCTCCCCACAGGGGACCAGAGCCCCTGGGCCGCCCCTGCCTGTGCTGCTTCTGTCCGTGGCAGTGCCCAGCATCCCTGCAGATGATTCCAAGGCCTCCTGCCCCCATCAGTGCCTGGACACCCCCAGCACATTATGCTGCTAGTTCCTGACAATCTGCAATCCAGAGGGTGATGTTGCCTGTCCTGTGTCTCCAAATCAGCTCTGGCCTGGCCAAGCCAGCAAACTTCTCAGCCTTCTAGTGGCTGAAGCACACCTTCTCCAAGACATCTGAGTCCTTTCATGTCTGTCTTCCTTGGGCACTTTCTGTCAGTCTGTGGTTGCCAGAGAGAGTTTAGATCACGTAGTTACTATTTTATAATAGTATTCTTTATATTAGACTTTCCATTAACCTACTGTGTGGTTTGTGTCTCCTGAATGGTTATCCAAAAATTGCTTGTAAGCAGTATCTGAGTTGAGACTTTTGTGACCTATGGTTTTTGTCATTTTCAAGAAGGGTAGGAGACATTGCTATGTGTTCAACTGGTATTTTTTCCTCCTTTCTTTACTCATCCCGTCCTTATGTGTTTTTGCCAGGGACTTAACTAAAATCTAAAATGAGGAAGAGGGAGACCAGAGTGTAGTGAGACTAAAGTTCAGGAGTCAGTAAACTAGGACCATGACTGATCGATCAGCTTCAGCATTAGTTTTCTGGTGTCTCATGACCATGAGCAGAGATGTTTAGGATTTTATGAGACACTATAAGCATAGCGTCCCATTCTTCTGCTGCTTAGACTAGAGGTCCTATAACCTTAAGCTGCTTATGGATGAAGTATCCAGGCTAATAAATCACCTAGCTTAATAGCAGCAACAATTTTAATGTTTAGATTTTATTTTATTTTTATAGCAAAAGGGAAAAAACATATTTTACTATAGATATCATTATGAATAGGAATAACCCCACCATCTTTTTACTTTTGTCTAGTCAGAGAAAAGAGACCCCAGACTCACCTAACTAACTGATCAACAAAACAAAACCCGACCGAAATACAGAATATTCTCCCCATTGCAGTTAGGCCTTTGGCATTAATTTAATTTTAGCCTCCCTGGGAATTTTCGAAAAACATTTTTCTTCATTGTTTTTGTAAGCCCTATGAGGCAGAGATATAACTTCCCCAAACAAAACAGCAGGAAAAGCAAGTAACAATCCCCTGGATAATGCAAATGAATAAAAATTGCCAGAATTATTACAAAAGTGCTAAAAGCCCTACTTTGATATCTTACACTCTATTCCTAGACTTTAGTGGTTCAGAAATGCCTGTTTTAGCAATGCCAGCACACGAGGGAACAAAGTTTGTGGAGAAAATAAACCACATAGAGATAGTCTCCAACTTAGAAATGGGTCATGTTCTAGGGGTTGATTTGTAAATCAGTTAGACTGGAAATATATTGTTCCTGTGGAAATTGGCATTATATAGATGTTTTTTTTTTTTTGGCTTATGTTATTAGTTTTCCTTTGGAAAAAAATTGCATTATTTTTCTTTTATTAGAATACATTACTGTATTAATTTTCTATCACTGTATAATCAATTATTCTAAAACTTAGCAGTTTAAAACAACAATCATTTACTATCCCATAGTTTTCTTAGGTCACGATTGTGGGCATGGCTCAGCTGGGTGCCCCTGGATCAGTGTTCCTCACGAGGCTCCAGTCAAGGTGTCAGCTGCATTGTGTTTTCTGGGGCTCATTCACAGGGCTGTTGGCAAGCCTCCCTTTCCTGCCACATGGGCCTCTTCATAGGGCTGCCTTATGATATAGCAGCTGGTTTCCCCCACAGCAAGCCATCTAAGGAGAACAAGAGAGCACCCAAGATGGAAGTCATAGTCTATCATTCACTCATGGAATCAACCCCCCATCACTCCTGTTGTGTTCTGTTTAGTAGTAGTGAATCACTGAGTTCAGCCTACACTCAAAGGAAAGGCATTAAGCTCCACTTCTTGACAGAAGAATATCAGAATTTGTGGCTATACATTTAGAACCAGGGGAAGATCTGCTGTCAAGTTCACTGAGCCTTTCCAACCAGTGAGCTGTAGAGTGGATCCTCCCCCTACCAAGCCTTCAGATGAGACCGCAGCCCAGCTGACACCTTGATTGCATGTTTGTGGGACACCCTGAGCCAGAACCACCCAGCTTCCTATTCTAATATGAAATTAGACCACTTAACTTAAAGTGTACCTTGCAGTTGAACAGTGGTTGTTGTGCAACGAGGGATTTCCTCCTCTCCATGGGAAGAAAACTCATTCCTCAGTGATGAGTAGCACAATGTGGAGATTTCTGTCTATAGTTAGTAGCTGAAAGGCTTAAGCAAGGACGGGAAATGTATTCTTTTCCCCTATCCTAGCTTGCAACCAGCTTGACCAGTATGTAAGGGTATGTTCTTGATGTTATAGGGTAGAAATTAGAATGCTTTTCTCACTGAAACAGTATTCTGTAAATGGTGTTCACGGTCCTTGGAAGGAGTTATATTTGAGACTCATTATGGGTTGAGGAGGCCCTTTTGGGCAAGCTTACCACCGTTTATAACGGCATGTTCATGGGAAAATGGATTCTAAATCTCAGACACCCATTTCATAAACATGCTTTTGAAATGTGACTCATTTTTAAGTTGGGGGTTTGCCCGTATTATATTATGTTCTCCCCAGAAACCTTCTCAACAATAGTTTACATTTTGAGCTATAAGCCTTTTGGGAAGAAAAAGTGACAGAAAATAGAGATTACTATAATTTAGTTTTGGCACTAATAGCCTGGCAGACCTATCAAGACATAATTCTCCTCGAAATCAGATTTACTGCAAGGCCTGTGCTGAAGTCTTCTTATAGCTGAGGTATGCCAAGTCACACTCATCTTCTGCATTTCTAGAATTCTAGGGTCTTACTCAGGTGCTTCCAAAAACATCTGATCAGAATTAGCACATGAGAAACATTTTGGGCCTGCCTTAGACCCCATTCAGCGCATGGCTTTATGGAGGCCTATGGCCTTCCCTCTGAGAGAGACACTGTGCAGGCTCCAGAGTGGGTTCAGTGTGAGGCCGCCTCCTTTGTCTCCCCTGTGTTTGATATTTTCAGACACTGCCGTAATTTTATTCAGCAAAGCTCCATTCAGTCGTTACAGAATCCATCAAAGAAGTGTCCATTGCTAGAATGTGCAAGTTTTTATTGAGCATGTATTCAGGGACGATAACCAAGCAGACTGTGCTGCTATCCCTAATCTCCATCTGTTAGTGAAGTCAGGCACCCAGCAGTGTGTTTAAAGAGCCACTACCATCTCCACTGACTTCCCTGAGTTAAGATGTTCTATTTCGCCTCCATCTTTTGTAGAAAGGCAAGTGTAAAAAAGCACCACCAAGTGCCTGTCTGTGTCGTGTGTAGAACCAAAGTGGAAGATTTTGTTCATTATGTTTCTTAATATGAATATGCGCTGGGTTATCCAACTTCCCTTAATTAGCCATGGGAACAAGTCTGCTATCTCAGAATGACAGGTCCTTAGAAGAAAATGTTAGAGTAGCTGATTTACATGTGCTGTATCTCTAGTAAGGGCAGGATTTTTTAAAAAATTCTACCCACTTATTGAAAATCAATTGAGAGCTTCATAGTAAAAACTTGATAATTAAAGGGAAATATATAACATTCCAACTGCTTTTAGAATTCAGAATGTGAACATCTAAAATAGATTTTAAGATACTCTTCTGTTATGGAAGAAAAATTGCAAGAGAGAGAGTAACAGAAAGGATGAGAGGGAAGAGGGACGGAGCAATAATTCAAACAGCATCAAGTTCCAGAAAGGCAAAATACTTGCTGCTGTACGAGTCTCACTCTCCCCGTCTCTCCTCCAAAGTAAAAAAGGGGTGAACCCACAAATACTTCATTTTTGAATAATCTTTTATTTCTATCCAAAATTTTGCATGGTTGATCCTCTTAAAATCCTTCCCCCCTTAAAAAGAAGATAATTAAGGCTAGCCTCCGTGGCTCCTGCCTGTAATCCCAGCACTTTGGGAAGCCGAGACAGGTGGATCACTTGAGGTCAGGAGTTTGAGGCCAGCCTGGTCAACATGGTGAAACCTGTCTCTACTAAAAGTACAAAAACTAGCCAGGTGTGGTGGCAGCCACCTGTAATCCCAGCTACTTGGGAGGCTGAGGCAGGAAAATGGCTTGAACCTGGGAGGCAGAGGTTGCAGTGAGCCAAGATCATGCTACTGCACTTCTGCCTCCTCATTTCCACAGAGTGAGGAAAAAAACGAAAAAACAATTAACATATTGCTCTGGGGACTGCAGCCCAATTTTGTAGAGGAAATGAAGTGATAGCTCTATCTTGAGGCCTTCTAGGGTACTTACGTTACTTGGAATTTTAAAGCTGGGTTGCAGTTTTGCTACTATATGATACAAATGGGATCATCTTTGACATTTGTCCTGGGACTGGATGCAGTTTAAGCATGAGGCTGATCGGAGCTCAGGGGCTGCTTGCCTGCAGCTGCCAGCCACTCCTACATCCCAGCCTGGCCCTCAGCCCTGGGAAGAGACTCCTGGGCTTCCAGGTGTTCACTGGGGGAGCAAAGACTGGAGATGTTTAAAATATTTTTTATTTCTGTTTCTGAAAAAGGAATACATCACGCAGAAGTTCAAAAGTACCAAGAGTTTTTAAAAAGAAATTATAGAATGCAGTACTATTCTCCTGCACTTTGATTTTTCCCTCAATTAACTGTGTATCTGGTAGATAGTTTCATATCTGTAACTGTGGTTACCCTATTCTTTATAAAAATGCAGATTATTGCATAGCATGGATTATTTTATGCAAACAGTTAGGACCAGTATTTTTACAAGCAATCTTGTGATGACTGTCTTTGTCTGTGAGGAAAGCCTGTGCTATGGAAGCTCAACTGGGATGAACCTTGTTAATGTTCCATGTTAATTTCCTATCTTTTTTGTTTGTTTGTTTTTTGAGTCTCACTCTGTCGCCCAGGCTTCAGTGCAGTGGCACAATCTCGGCTCATTGCAACCTCTGCCTCCCGGGTTCAGACAGTTCTTCTGCCTCAGCCTCCTGAGTAGCTGGGACTACAGGCACATGCCACCACGCCAGGCTAATTTTTTGTATTTTAGTAGAGATGGGGGTTCCCCATGTTGCCCAGGGTGGTCTTGAATTCCTCAGCTCAGGCAATTTGCCTACCTTGGCCTCCCCAAGTGCTAGGATTACAGGTGTGAGCCACTGTGCCTGGCCTAATTTTCTATCTCTTTATCACTATATTATTTCCTGTAGAATCTTCTTTGTCTTCTGAACCTCAGCAAGAGACAATAATTGAATAAATTGGAAGCCTTGTGTTTTTAATGGAGGCCAGCTGGCCTGAGCAAAACTGATATCTATGTTTATATCTACAATGATTCCTCTTTTCTTCTTAAAGTCACATATTTAGCTATCTCCTTCATCTCTCATGTAAAAAGAGAATCAAGACAAGTTTGCTGTAAAGTTTATAATGACACAGTTCATGTTCCATTTTTGATGGGGAGCTTCCATCAAGAAATAAAGCCAGAATTCGTTTTCACGAACGAATAGCAGCAAGAAAGCCAATAGGCCTGACCTTACCCTGCGGCAGGCCTGCTTTGTAAAGCTGACAGCAGTGTTCAAGGGTGAAAGGTTGGTGTTGGTCTGGAACAGATTGGAAGGGGAGGTGTGGGCCCATCAGGCTGAGCTGACCATTACCTCTGATCATTTATCACTGTCAGAGAGGAGGGGGTGCGGGGTGGGGGAGCCACTGGACCACTCCCCGCTCAGCTGCTCTCTGACAGCCGACAGTGCCCCTTGCAACCTCCAGGCATACGATGTGCCTTCAAGGGACAGTGTGGTACATGCTTAAGGCCGCTCACATGTTCACAAGGAAGAGAGATGTGCTGTATACTGTGGAGCTTCTCTAGAAACGTGTGCCACCTTCTCTTCTTGCTGTTGTGTAGAACTGCTTGTAGAAACATTTAATGATGTTTTGGAGGCACACGTTGGGCTCCAGAGTGACAGTATGACTTGGGTGATAGGATGAGCAAGTTCCTCGGTGGGCCTCATGCCTTAATTACATCCACAATACCTGGGGACTCTGTACAACACTGAGATTTTAATGTGGCAAAACCAGCATGGACAGATGCTGGGGAGGAAGGAAATAACTTTGCTGCTTCTGTGGGTCAGGAAGCGAGGCCCCTACACGTCTTTGAAGGACAGTACCTTTTCTAAAAAATGTATTTATTTATTTTTATTTTTTGAGACAGAGTATCGCTCTGTCACCCAGGCTGGAGTGCAGTGGTGCAATCTCGACTTACCGCAACCTCTGCCTCCTGGGTTTAAGCCATTCTCCTGCCTCACCCTCCCGAGTAGCTGGAATTACAGGGATGCACCACCATGCCTGGCTAATTTTTTTTTATTTTTAATTTTTTTTTTTATTTTTAGTAGAGACGGGGTTTCACCTTGTTGGCCAGGCTGGTCTCGATCTCCTGACCTCAAGTAATTCGCTCACCTTGGCCTCCCAAAGTGCTGGGATTACAGGCATGAGCCACTGTACCTGGCCAGGACAGTACCTTTATAAACAAAAATAATAAGTATGATTTGTATATGACTCTTTATAGATATGTTTAACATTCATCTTCAAAATGTAGAATATGTTTTAGACTCAATAGGAAACACATGTCTTAGTATAAAAGAAATTCGTTTTGGTCTGTAGCCATGTGTTTCAGTACACCGACTTTCAACGTTGTTATTCACAAGGGTGTCACAGGCATCAGGCTGAAATACAGATTTTAATCCTTAAAATAACCTTATTTTCATTGTCATTTATATTCTCAAGATTATCTAATTTTGGTAGTCATTAGGAATTACTTGGGTTAATAGTGGTGGTGAGATTTCATAAAAGTCAGGTGGAAAATTTCCATCAATTAATGTAATATTATATGCTTATTACAGATGCCTAAGTTAGACATGGTACTTAAATGTGGCAATTAATAAAAGTATTACAAAGGTGAAAATGGATTTCTTCTAAAAATGGAATTAATGATGATGGAGTGCTTGTGTTGGGAACTCAGGCTAGTCTGGTGCTTGCCGGAGGTGCAGGATGCTTTGAGAGCTGCAGGCAGTGCTGTCAGCACAGAGGCATGTGTTGACATGTCTGATCAGCAGCCCTAAGAAGTGGGTCGGGGCATTGCTGGCTGGTGAAGGCTGGAGAGAGGGCCAGGGTTGTCTTTGTCTATCGCCACCAGTAAGCACTGTGCAAATACCGGTGTTCAGGAGCCACATTCTAACTGTGATGGGGTTTGGCTGAAATGCAGATCCCCAGGCCTTGATGGGGCAGTTATGGGTTCCCAGGTCTCTCTGCCAACGTCCATCGGCCCTTCCTACACATGCCCACCTGGGAGTTGATAAGCTTGCTCAGAAGCCCTCTCCAAGACAGGGACAGTGACTTGGCCCTCACCAGAGAGGATGTCAACGACCAGTAATACAGCTGGTTTGGTTTATTCTGGAAGTCTCTGAACAGCTTGAGTGTGCGTCACTTGGGGCAGTTTCTTAGCTAGCAAGCCAGGAAAGTTCAAGGTGCCCACAACCCTGGGAAGAAAAGGGCTCTGCTGCACCTTCCTGTTATGAAGCAGGCAAGCAGCCGGTCATGGGTTATTGTCATGGAAGAGAGGGTGACTGCTTTCTCTTTCCTACTCAAAGAAAACAAAGGAGTGGGACTTAGAAGAGAACACGTAGTATTTTACAACTTCCAAAATATACCCGATAGGGGCTAACTTTCCTTTTTTCAAGCATTGCTTTCAGTTTTGTTTTCTTTTGATAATTTATTGATTAGCAAAGAGATATTTGCTTAAGAAAAATTTGGGAATAAATAAAAGTATAAAGAAGGAAGAAACATCACCCATAAATCAGCATCTAAATCAGCCACGACTACAGCATCACCATGCTTCCTTCTTGTCATTTTCCTTGACTTTGTTCTTTACTTGAGGAGGATACTTTATTTTTTTTTTTTTTGGATCTTATTTTTTCCCCACTCATCTCCATATATATTA
Source organism: Pan paniscus (assembly GCF_029289425.2). Taxonomy (NCBI): domain Eukaryota; kingdom Metazoa; phylum Chordata; class Mammalia; order Primates; family Hominidae; genus Pan; species Pan paniscus. The sequence goes on from NC_073256.2 coordinate 26,644,908, forward strand.
TTATTTCCTGATGCCAGGAAAAAAGTATTCATGGTCATACTTTAAAAGTTACCATATAATACTGTATTTTAGAACTGTGTCACAAATTTATTCTCCATGTGTGGGGTCATTCAGCTTATTTACAGTTTTTCAGTATTTTAAACAGTTCTGTTGTAAACATCTCTGGAAATCTTTGTCTCAATTCTGATTATCTCCTACAGTAGCTATTTATAATTGCAGTGACTAGGTCGAAGGGTGGAAATGCTTTTGACATTCTTTGTTGGTTTTGGTAGTTGTGGCAGGGTCTCCTCTGTCACCCAGGCTGGAGTGCAATGGGACAGTCATAGTTCACTGCAGCTTCTAACTACTGGGCTCAAATGTTTCTCCTGGCTCAGCCTCCCTAGTAGCTGGGACCACAGGTGCACACCACCATGCCTGGCTAACTTATTTATTTATTTTTTGTAGCGATGGGGGTCTCGCTATGTTGCCCAGGTTGGCTTTTGGCATTCTTGGTACCTATTGTCAGACTGCTTTCCAATTAGATTGTAGCGTTTCATGTTCCGTGAGCAGTGTAGGAGAAAGCTTGTCTCACTGAAGCCTCGTCAGTGCTCAGCATTGTTTTCGCAAGTTTGCCATTTGCACGAATCAAAGCTAGTCTCTCTTTTGTGACTGAGCATCTATTGTGTATTTATATAATTAACAATTTATCTGCATAATATCAGTTCCCATCATTCCTCCCTTCGTCTTTGGTGATGCAACCTCTGTCTTTTGCAGAATCATGGATGCCTGCTTTGGGAGCCTGGAGAGATGGTCTCCATGCTGTCTTCTAGGGCCGCTGGCTTCCTCTTGCACTCTAGTGGGGGATCCCTCTGATCACCTTTCTTCACTCCCCAGACAGTCTGCAGTCTCAGGGAATAGGGGGCATGGTAGGCTCACCCTAGGCCGGTAGGCTCACTCTAGGCTGGGTTTTTTGTTTGTTTGTTTGTTTTTTGAGACGTAGTCTCACTCTGTTGCCAGGCTGGAGTGCAGTGGTGCGATCTTGGCCCACTGCAACCTCCACCTCCCGGGTTCAAGTGATTCTCCTGCCTCAGCCTCCTGAGTAGCTGGGACTACAAATGCGCGCCACCATGCCATGCTAATTTTTGTATTTTTAGTAGAGATGGCGTTTCACCATGTTGGCCAGGATGGTATCGCTCTCTTGACCTTGTGATCTGCCCGCCAGTTTTTTTTTTTAATGAATAAAAAGGGCTTGTGGTTGGGGCATCTCCATTCAGCTTTGCCATCATCCTAGGCTTGTGGTCACACTAGTGGGCTTGTGCACTGAGCAGACTTCAGGAAATGCAGCAGGCAAATCATGAGAAGGAAGAATGCCCTCTATTTGCATAATGCTTTATTCTATTAAAAATGTATCCTCATCCTTATTTCCTCACTCTTTGGGCTAAAAATCCTCCCTTAGGATTTTTCTTAATAACTGGTTGATGAAATAGAGTTCTTGAGTATAGGATCTGTGAAATTTATCTTTGCCCCACAACACTAACTCCTGGCACTTATCAATGTGGAGAACATCCTTGCCAGGGAATGAACATGAGCCAAAGGACCCGCCTCTAGGTACCAGCTTATGCCTCACCAAGGCGGGTGACTGTGCTGGCTGGGCTTTCAGCCTGGCCTGTTCTGCCCATCCTATTGTGACCTCTTGAAGCTCAGGCTTGTTCTTCTGCAGAAAGAGCTGGGAGGTATGGGGGTTGCCTGAGCTGGGCGTTGGCTCCATTACCAGCCGGGAGGTGCATCTCCGGTTTGCTGCGTCTGGAGCAAAGGGAGTGGGGCAGATGGTAGTGGAGGGCGGGGTTGACCGCGGGGAGGCCAGTGGTCAGAGCAAGAGGATAAAATCCTGAATGACACCTGATTTGTTTTTGGTGCTGTGATTTTTCACTGTTGTCCAATTGTCCTCTGTTTTTCCATCACATACCTTTTGTTGTGGGGGCAGCCCCCACTTGCATATGGCCCCTGGTCACCATGGGGGAGAGCAGTGAGCTGCCTTCCCCTTCTCCTCCAGCTTTGAGAGTAAATCTCACCTTCTAGGTACCCACAGCAGCTGGGGACATTTGCCTTATTCCCACCATGGCCTTCCTGGGGGAATCCCTGCCTTGCTGCTCGTCATCACGGGTCCCAGGTGCTGGTTGTCGCTTGCCTTCCAGGTCAGGGAGGAGCACTGGGAATTGCTGGGACACAGGATGAGTGGGGGTAGTGGTCAGCAGGGAGGGGAGAAGCCCCTCCCAGTGACTCACCCAGCAGCATGTTCGTCCCCATGTAGCCCCTCCTGACATATAGAACATGCCGCTATTGGGGGCAAAACCCACTCTTGGTTAACTTGCACCTTAAAACACCCTATCGCACATTGTAGGAGCTGTGAGGGACAAACACAACCAGAACCTCAGTGCCCCTGGGCACGTATGACTAGAGGCGTGACTCCATTCTCTCTCAGAGCCCCTGCCCCAGATTTGAGTGACAGCCACCTCATCGTTAGCATCTGCGGAGAGGACCTGGGCAGGATCAGGGCCCAGAACGCTCAGTCAGTGTCCTTGAGGGGCCCGCTGCAGAGATGGGAGTGGCTAGTCTGAGGCCAGGGCTTGTGGGCCACATAGGAACCTTACTTAGTTCCTGACTGACTTGTACGCTGAACCACCATGACTTTGTGACCTGGAGAAGGAGCCACAAAGAAACAGATAAGAAGAGGGACTGTGAGACCATACTTTGTTGAGGTGTTGACAGATTTTTACCATATTACTGAGATAAATGCACTTTACTCCAGCCCCACCGTGACCCTCCTCTCTGCTGATCAGTGTAGTAGCAGCTGGATTAGTCAGTAGAAACACTTGATAAGTCAGTCCAGACCCCTCAGGAGCATGCAGAATGGTTTGGGTTGGCATGGGGTTAATAACATGACCCAATGAGATTGTACTTCTTGATGACCGGTAGTTCTGAGAGTTTAGTCTGATCCAAGACTCTTCCAGTCCTCAGATGATTTTGTGTCTAGTGGCTAACCAGGACTCCCAAGATGGAAGCTGCTGTTCCTGGAATCTCCAGTTAGGTGGTGTCCCCTGGTCACCCAGTCCCCACTGCTTTCCCCACCCTCCTTACCCAGAGGATACGAATTTTAGGTATTCCCAGTTGAGCACAGGACAGGGAGCTCATCCCTGATTGGTTTATGCCTGATTTTGCATTATTGTAGATGTGTTATCAAGCAGTTTTACTGTGCCCTTTTCAAGGAAGAAAGTCATACAATTTGAAGTGCATGAGACATTCACAAAACAAAATAAAAAGCAATGTCAGTATCATCTTCTTAAGCTTTTGAACATGTCCCCCCAATCCCCTTCAACATCCAGAAGTTGACTTTGACCCAGTCTTGGTCTAATTAACTGCTACTCTGCAAGCACTGGGCTCTCAAGATAAATGAAAATCTGTTTCTTGTCCTCATACCTTCTTGGTGGAGGACACGTCACTGCCATCAGCAGAGGTTGTCCTCCCAGAGCGTGTGGCTTTGGCATGTGCCCCTTGTAGCAGAGAAGGGGCTGGGGCATGTGCCCAACCCACCAGATGGGAGGCACCCACTGTGCTGTGGCTGGGCAACAGATGTCCCTGTTGGAGACTCTTCTGTCTCCATTTCACACTCTACTGGTAATCAATAGTTAGGGCTCAATCAATGAATGGCTTTTCTGTTTAATAAGTTTGTTTCTGTGGTGAAACATGCCATTGATTTTGAAACAAATTTGTAAATGGTGGGTTAGGTTCCCAGGTTAGCCCACCCTTCCCCCATATCTTACTGAACTTATACGAAGGGTTTAAAGGATCTTTGGTTCTTTGGCCCCCAAATACTTGCCTTAGCAGAATTTCAATGAGAAAATGTCTTTAAAAACTCCACCTTGGTTTCTAGGAATAGAGCTGTCATTTCTTGGTTGTAAAGAACTTGCTGTTTTCCCATTGTGGAGTGGAAAGTAGCTCTCAGATTTCCCCTTATTCTTTTATCCCTAGAGCAATATATACTGTGGGGGATTTTCAGAGGTTTTTTATCACAGTGTAGAAATGAGAAGGAAAATGACTTCTTACCCTGTGCCATCTTTGTTTTATTCATTTAAACCAGCAATGGCAAAATGATTTCATCACACATGATGCCTCTAAGCGATGAGACTCTATGGGTACTGTGTTGAGAAAAGATTCTGTGGTCACATTCAGGGATCAAGAAAGTATGCTGTGGTTGATTAGTGATGTCTGTCATGGGCATGGTCGTGGAGGGGAGGTGACTAATGTTTATTTGCCATTCCTGAAACAGACCTGTTGGAGAGTAAAGTTCACACAGGTGATAATACCAGCCTAACTGTTATATAGAGTTTGTTATGTACTGGACACTGTTCTGGGTGCTTTTTGTATTTAATTCTCAAAACACCCCATGAAGTAAGTACAAATGAGGAAAATTACAATGAAGAAATTCTTACAGATGAGGACACAGAGGCATGAAGAGGTTGAGTGACTAAGCCAAGATCATATGGGTAGGAAGTGGGAGAGCTGAGAGTCGCCATCTTGTCCTGGAGCCTCTGTTCTTAGCCACCAGTTCTGTCCTGTCTCCTGCTTGTGAGTGTTGTGCCTGCGGTCCACAGGACTGATGTAAGACTCAGCTGTATTTCAGAAGAAGGTGCAAAATCATGTTTAAGAACCTGTTATCTTTGGGCTTCAGGCTCTGGAATTAAAGACAAGACAAGGCCGCCAGGGACCTCATCAGTGATGAGGGAATAGCAAGTGAACTTCCTCCACCTTCTCCAGTTCATGGAGCATTTCTGGTCTTTCCACCTCAGCCAGCACTGCCCACCTCTCAGATGAGACTAGGTAAATGGGAAAGGGAAGAGGGGTCGAGGTTTAAGGAGTGGAATAGAGGAGTTCCCTTCTATCCAGGCCACCTGGCTGGGGGAACTATTTCTGAGGGGCCATTTTCAATGATCATTTTATGTAAGGAACACACACATGTACACATGAAGATATGTAACAGTCGTGTGCCACATAACAGTGTTTTGGCCAACAAGGGATTATGTATATGATGGTGGTCCCTTAAGATTATAACGGAACTGAAAGATTTTTATCACCTAGTGACATTGTAACCATCGTGACATCATAGCACAACACATTATTCATGTATTTTTGGTGACACTGTTGTAAACAAACCTACTGCACTGCTAGTCATATAAAAGTTCAGCACATTCGATAATGTATAGTACATAATACTTGATAATCATCATAAACAACGATGTTACTGGCTTATGTATTTGCTATACTATACTTTTTGTCCTTATTTTAGAGTGTGCTCCTGCAGTTATAAAAAACTGTAAAATAGCCTGAGGCAGGTACTTCAGGAGGTGTCCAGAAGGAGACGTTGTTACCATAGGAGATGACAGCTCCAAGCGTGTTATTGCCTCTAAAGACCTTCCAGTGGGACAAGATGTGGAGGGTGGAAGACAGTGATACTAATGATTCTGATCATGCTTAGGCTTAGGCGAATGTGTGCATTTGTGTCTTAGTTTTCAACAGAAAATTTAAAAAGTAAAAAATGAAAAATTTAAAAACAGGAAGTTTTCAACAAAATTTAAAAAGTAAACAAAATTTTAAAAATAGGAAGAAGTTTTCAACAGAAAATATGAAAAGTAAAAAATGAAAATTTTAAAAACAGGAAGAGCTTATAGAATAAATATAAAAATATTTTCATATAATCGTACAATGTGCTTGTGTTTTAAGCTATGTTATTACAACAGTCGAAAAGTAAAAAATAGTTTAAAAGTTTATAAAGTAAAAAATTACAATAGCTGAGGTTAATTTAGTACTGAAGAAAGAAAATTTAAAAAACAATTTAGTGTAGCCTAAGTGCGTGATATTTATAAAGTCCATGGTAGTGTTCAGTAATGGCCTAGGCCTTCACACCCACTCACCACTCATTGACTTACCCAGAGCAGCTTCCAGTCCTGCAAGCTCCATTTCTCATAAATACCCTAGACAGGTGTACCTTTTTTTTTAAATCTTTTATACTGTATTTTTAGCGTACCTTTTCTGTGCTTACAGATATCTAGATCACAAATACTTACCATTGTATTACAGTCGACTACAGTATTCAGTATAGTCACATACTGTACAGGTCGTAGCCTTGGGGCAATAGACTATACCACATAGCCGTAGCTTAGGTGTGTAGTTGGCTCTACCATCTAGGTTTGTGTAAGTGCACTCTGTGTTGCCCAATGACAAAATGACCTGACAACACATAGATTTCCCTGAATATATCTCTGTTGTTAAGTGATGCATAACTGTGTATATGTATTTTTAATGGATCAAATAAGTTATCTTTCATAATGGCTAAAGAGAGATTTTTTAGTACCATTTACCTCATTCGTTAATTCAACAAATACTCATCAAATGCCCGTTCTGTGTCCATAAGCTGAGAGAGGATTATGGAAATGGGGTGTCAGAGAGCTACAACCCCTGCCCTCCCTGAGCTTGCAGTCTACTGATAGATGCAGTCCCTGTGCAAACAGTGGCATAAGTGCAAAGTGCTACTTGGGTGAGTGCTGCAGAGGAAAGGCCCTTGGTCCTGAGGGATCAGGGTGGCTGTGGTAGATGGATGAGGGATGCTAGTGTTGTGACCATGCAGCTGCTTGCAGGCCATGCCAAAGAGCTTTGACTGTGGCCTGAGAGTCATGGGATGCCATGGAAGGGGAGGAGGGGTCTTGGAGTTTGTGTCACATGATTAGACTTTTTTCCCTTTGGAAAGATGATTGTGGCTACATTGGGAAGAATGAATTGGGCAAGGGATATAGAAGAGTTAGAAGGCAGATGTCGGAGTCCAGAAAAAGGGATCATGACATTTGGGGCTAGGGAGGCTTGGGTAATGAAAAAAAGAAGTGAGGGGGATGCTACAGGTGTCTGGAGGGGGACAGTCGCTAGCTGTGGTGGCAGATTGGATGTGGGGAGTGATGGGAGAGAAAGGATAAGGACAGTTAGAAAGCAGGAGCATGGCAGGCCCATTCCCAAAGGTAGGGGATGCTGGCACAGGAGCTGGTTTGGGATGGGAGGACATCCTGTGTAGTTTTGCGGTGTTCAGAGGAGATGTCAGATAGGGTGCACTTTGGATTGGGAACATGTGGGTTTCAGCTGGGCCATCGACAGACCTTGATGGATTGTCCTGGGAAAGCAACTACTGTGGAAAAAATAGAAAAATCTATAATTTTGATTTTTTTGAATTCAAACATTTTCACCCTAGAGAAAAAGAAAAGAATCTAACAATGAGAAAGGAAATTAATAAAAATAAATGTCTTGCATAGTCTTTCTGTTTTCATTTTTATGTTCTTCTGCCAGTCTTTTCCCATAAATATTCATATTTTAATTAGTTCTCATTATAGTCTGTGTAGAAGTTGTAATAGGATTATGTTTCCTTACCATTATCCCAAATATTTTCCCACATTTCTGTATCTCTCTCAAGGCTGCATTTAAAACATGTTGGGTAATATTCCATTCATTTGATAAATCATAAATGGTAATTTTCTAAGCAATTCCTCTACTTTTGATATTTAGTTGATTTTAAGATTTTGTTAATACAGGTAATACTTTCATAAATATTATGTGTATCACCTTTTCTTCTCGTGTGTTTTTTTCTTAAGGTGTATTCTTACGAGTGGGATTCATGGGTTTAAAGAGTTTGGTTTCTGACTTGTGATATGGGTCAAGGCAAATGTTTTCCAAACCACTGACAGGGCTGTGAGGCAAGAACGAAAGGGCAGATCTTTGATCTCCACACGGAAGCTCAGCATGTTTATTTGAATTCAGTAACCAGTGGTCCTAACTAGATCAGTGAATGCTTGACAGGGTCCTTCCATCACACAGCTGGGACCTTCCATCACACATCTGCTAATTGTGCCAGTTAGTGGCTACAGACCTCTATAAGGCCACTGAGCTCACCACCTTGCCCTCAGAACCCTGGGCTGGCTTCTCCCTTTTCCCAGGCTTTCTGCTTGTAGGAATGCCACAATGACTTTACAACCAGTGGAAGCCCCAGAAGGGAACTGATGGAATCCCTAAGGGCTACAGGCAGCTTCCCATGGGTTTGGATGGGTGCTCAAGATCTTCCGTGACCTAGTCTCAGTCTAAGAGATTTACTTGCCCTTGCTTCTCAAAATAGCACCTCCACTCCACCAAGACAGATTGTTCTCTGGCCCGGGAAGATGACTCCCGGCCCTCACTGAAGTTGCTCTCTCACCTTTGCTTTTGCAAACCTGACTTCTCCTTCGGACTCCAGGAGTGGCAGCGCCTTCAGGCAGCACATCTGACTTCCCACCCAGCTCTCCTGCTACAATTACCTGCACTCCTGCAGAACCCTCCGTCCACATGGCAGGACTTAGCACATAATTATATGCCTTCTTTAATGTTTGTTTTTGCAATTGTTATTTCTTGAAGATAACTGTACTCTCCTTGAGGGCAGGAACTGTGTCATCCTTCCCTAGACCCCTCAAAGCGTGGCTTCAGTGCTGAGCCCTTTGCCTGAACCCAGCCAATCCAGTGTGACCCATTACATCAAAGCGTCTGTGCCGATGATGCAGTGTGAAGCGTCTTAGCTATCCTTTTCTTTTGTATTTTCCACATAAGTGCTCCTTTTCAAAACCTGCTGAGGATATTATTTAGAAAATGCTCATAGATGGGGAATACTCTTATTGTCTATTGATCACAGTTTGGGGGTTGTAAGATCAAGTTAATGCTGGAAAACAATAACCTGGTCACTTGTTACTTCCGAGTCCTCAGTGTCCACTAGGGTGGGAAGGGTGACTGGTTAGGAGGACCTGGGTGGGGGGATAAGGAGCAGTAGGAGGCACTGGAATATCTGTCTGGCTCTTAAGGAGGCTGGTGTCTTTCGCCTGGGTGAATAGTGCTTGTACTGTAGTGAAATGACATGTTCTGCTATTGTGTTTTTTGAAAAATTGGTCCCAATGGAACCTTGCCCTTTTTACTTCTCATTTTAAATACTGAGTGCATCAGTGTTCTGATTGTTAGGAGTCTACAGGGGGACTCACCCCCAGTTCAGCCTGGAAGTTGGAGCTTTGCTTGTTTTTTAGAGATGGTGTGGCAGAAGAGGGATTCTGGCCGGGTGTCGGGAGCCTTCAGGCCCGGCTGGGTCTGTAGCCACCCATTGTCCAGCTCTGCACAAGTTCAGACCTCAGCCTACTCATTTATAAAATGACATACCTGAACTAGATGATCTCTAGGCCCTTCTGCAATGGAGATGAAAAACAAAATAATCGAAGCTCTCTTCAGAGGGTAAGCTTGGGTGCATTTTTAACTCAAAGGAGAAATAGGCTCATTGACACATTTAATGACATGTGTTAGTATGTGTTAGAACTTTGCACTTAAACTTGCATTTCTTTTTTTTTTTTTTTCTAGCCAAACATCATGTCAATGGCAACAGAACAGTCGAACCTTTCCCAGAGGGAACACAGATGGCTGTATTTGGTAAGATATCAATTCTGAAAGAAAACCCAAATTGTGTGCAAAGACTAGTGCCAAATTTCTTAGTTTTAGCAAGTGTCCTCAGGGCTTCAAAATCTGGGCTCTTCTAGATATTTACAAGTTGTTACAGCCAAGAAAACTATTGAGTTCCTAGTAATTTCTGGGGTTGGAAAAGCTTATTCTATAGAATTTAGTGTGCTTTATTTTCTCACGTTGACAACCACTTATCAAACTGAGTATTTGCTACTTCTTATGTCCACACTGTGAATTAACCTGCTAATTTAGGGTTTGAGTTTTTCTTTGCTAGCACGGATTTTTTTTTTCCCAAATAGATATATCACTTTGTTAAAGGCTGGAATTTAAGTAGTTTTGACTTACTATTACACAGAGATTAATCTAATTGAATGATCTCTTTCTTCTCCATCATGAATTAAGCACGCTCCTTAAGAGAAAACATTAATTAAAAATGTTTTCAGCAAAGGCCAATCCCTGAGTGATATACTTACAATGTACAATTATGTGGTTGAGCAGAACTTCTCTGTTAAAATTCCAAAGTGTTTGGTGAAGAGGTCCTTTTTAATCCGTGTTTCCTTCCCTCCATGCCTCATGTCATCTAAACTTCCTTCAGAATATCTCTGCACATGGCCCTTTCTTTGCCTGCCTTCTTTTCTCCATTCTTTCCTTCCTTACCTCTTCTTCTGTTGGGCCGCTCTCCCACCTCCCCTCCCCTACTCTCTAGCAGTGCTCTGGGGTTCATCCCTTTGTTACCCACTGAAAATGACGACCTCTGTCCTCTGGAATTTCAACTGGACATTCAGCTGCCTCCCTTGGTTCCTTCCCCTCCACCTTTAGACAGGTTCTGTGATGTCTCTCATCCTAAAAATGTGAGGTCCCCTGATTTCACGCCTCCCGTAGCTTCTCTCCTGCTCTGGTCTTGATGGTAATCTCCTTTGAGGGTACAAAACTGCTTTGAAGACTTGAATTGCGTTTGAACTGGAAATTAGCCTCAGAACAACCTGGTCTATAAATGAGCACATTGAAGGTAGATTGTTCCCTTATTCCCAGAGATGGAACCCGAATTAGGCATCAGTGAGGATTAGCAGCTGGAGAGTTATAAACAGGGACCCAGTTCCACCTCAATGTTGGTAAATCATGCTCTGTGTAGGCTATCACCTTTTAAAATATACTGATCAGTGATGAGAAATCATTATGCCCAGAAATTTAAATGGAGAAGTTGATTTTGTAGAAGGCATAATGGCCTCTCTAAACCATGTGCTAAAATGTTTGATTTGCTAAGTTTCATGTCCCAGCATGGTGTCTGTTATCATGGGACAGCAAATGTCACATATATCAATGTTCAAAGGGGTCTTTTGATGATTTATTTATTTATTTTCCAGTCTCTCAGATTCGCCAACCCCAGGCATATGAGAAACTAGGTCTTATGTCATATTGGGAAATAGTAAATGACACTAACCTATTATTAGTGGGTTTCCCTCTGTTGTGATATTGAAGTAAAACTTCTTTCTTGAAGGGCAGATTCAGTACCAGATGGGCTGATGACATTGTTTGACTAGAGAATTGGAAATAACAGGGAATAAGGCTCTGTGGCAAGCCTTTCTTTTCTTTTCTTTTTGTTTTTTATTTTATTTTATTTTATTTTGCAGTGGGGGGTTGCAGTGGAAAGATTTGGTTTATAGCGGCTTCCTCAACATTCTTCCCCAAGGCCTTCATTGTTTGACTTTCAGCAAGCAACTTCCCCTCTCTAAGCCTCTGCTTTTCGATGAGGAGGCTGACAGGTGAACTCTAAGGCCTCCGCAGCTCTAGGCCCTTGGCCTTTACCTCTTACGCCTTCAGGACTGAAAGCTCTTGGAGCAGGAGGCAGCCCCTGGGAGGCCCACTGTGCATGACCAGCATGTGTGGTTTTAGAAGAGATGAATCATGTGCATAATTTCTACAAGTTAACAACATATAAGAAGCAGAATTCTACAGATCATAAAATAGAATACGTTTGACATCTAAGAATTCTTACTTTAGAAGTGCAGTTTAGCTCTTCCAGATGCTTAAATTAAGGCCTTATTTTGGTTAAGTATATGCAAGCATTTCATATTAATGTCTTCAAGATGATTCTCACTTTCTATCACTTGTCCCCCTGGGCTAGGGTAGAGTAGGGGATTTGGGGGTTTTGAGGGTGGGCTTCTGCCATTCTGGGTTGTTTATCACTGCAATGGAAAGGTCACCTCAGCACAGTGCTTGACTCTTTGGGATACATTGGGCATTTCATCCTGCCAGCCTCTTGCAAAGCTGATGGACTCATATACTCCTCTTCCTAGCGAGGCCATGTGACTTATCCAGAGCCACTTGGCCAAGGAGGTGGTTGGTGGAGCTATAGTTTGAGCCCAAGTCTAATTGACCCGGAATCCATGTTCTTGTGATGTTCCCTGACTCTGTCTGCACTGGTTCAAGGAACCATGGGAAGGCCTGATAGATTCAGAGACACCTTTCAGCTGGGTCCACACACAAAAGCATGATATGCAGCCAGGCCCATTTAGCAAATCGATTTGTATACTCGCATGCCTTCCCGGAGTGCTCTGAAGGAGTCTTGAGAAGTAGCCTTTGCTGGGAGAATACTGGTTGGAGCAAGATCTCCTACTGCTATCATGCTTTTCCATTTGACCACAGTAGCATGTATTATTAATGCACAGGAGGATGTCTTACATTCCCTTGACTGTGAGTTCATCAAAACAGTGATGGCACTTGTAATTGTTTAGACCCATTCTTCAGCCTTGGAGGTCTTCATATTTTGTGATAAAATAGTATCACCAATTATAATGTCATTTTTTTTTTGAGATAGTGTCTCACTCTGTTGCCCACGCTGGAGTGCACTGGCACGATCTCAGCTCACTGCAACCTCCACTTGCCGAGTTCAAGCGATTCTCCTGCCTCAGCCTCCCAAGTAGCTGGGATTACAGGTGCGCATCACCACGCTCACCTTTTTTTTTCTGTATTTTTTGTAGAGATGGGGGTTTTCCATGTTGGCCAGGCTGGTCTCGAACTCCTAACCTCAAGAGATCCGCCCACTTTAGCCTCCCCAAATGCCGGGATTACAGGCATGAGCCATCGCACCCGGCCACAATGTCATTATCTATTGGTTAATCATTTGAATATACCTTACCTTTAGAATGCTACCGAAATAAGAACTTTGAAATGTAATCCACTCTACAGATGACCATTGAACTTCCATGAAGCTTTTAGATTAGAATGTGAAATGTCAGGAAAGACAGAGTGTGGGATAAAGGCATTCCAGTGTGAAAAATGCGTGAATGGTCGTATCAAGGGATCAGAGAATAGACAGATGATTCCTTAAAAACTGTCTCTGGCATACAGTCTTTACAGATTTTCTTTTGTAGCCCAACAGTTAGTTTTTCTCCTGGTCTCCTTTTCTCTCTGGTTTTTCTGCCCCCATCATTCTTAGCTTCCTCTGTGGCTCTCCCTCTCCTCTGCCCTTTTGGACAATGAGAACGAAGGCAATAGGCTTGGTCCTCCTGGGGGGCTTCTCCTACCTGTGTGTGATGCTGTCTTTCAAGTCAGTGGGAGCCCTCTGCTTGCAAGCTGGAAAAGTGGAGCCACACATTTTGCAATTACTTCCTGTCTTTGTTCCTGGTAGCTGTGAGTGCCCCCTTGGCTCTCACCCCTTTGATCTTTAGAGCGCCCGCCCTGTGTAGTGGGCATCATTGTGCTCCTTTATAGGCAGACAAACTGAGGCACCCAGAGATTAAAGAAACATGGCTGAGGCTTCCTCAGGTATGAGAACATCTTTTGCCACCCTGCTGGGCCTGTCTTAGAAAGGTTCTCTCTGGCCGTCAGTATCTTAATGAAAGTGACATTCCGTTGGCCACGGTCCACTCTGTCCACTTGGAGGGCCGGGTTCCAGCCTCTCCAGAAGTGGTTGTTCTCAGCACAGACCAGCTACTCATTGCCTTAAAAATACTCCATAGTCAAGAAGATGGGTAATTTCACAAGAAAATCAAAGCTTACTGATTTAAAAGGGTGGAAAATGGAGGGCAGGGGATTCCAAGCTTAATTTGTGAAGATTCTTGGTACAATTAAAAAATATTTTATATAAAATATTAGCTGGGTATGGTGGCATGCACCTCTAATCCTAGCTACTTGGAAGGCTGAGGCAGGAGAATTACTTGAACCCAGGAGGTGGAGGTTGCAGTGAGCCGAGATCGCGCCACTGCACTCCAGCCTGGGTAACAGAGCGAGACTCTGTCTAAAAAAAAAAAAAAATTTAAACTTTACTATCTTTGAACATAAATTTGTCATCCAAACTAGGATACATTCGAGAGTAAAAAGAGTGCTATGATCAATTATACTGAAATAATGAAATAATGAGGGATAAACCTGGAGGGTTTTAGGCAATTAGGATATAATGTCCCCCTGTAACGAGGTTGTATATTATAACATATTGCACCAAGAATAATAAATACACACCAAGTTAAGTAGAAATGGAAAAATAATGAACTTGGATAGACAAAGTGAACAAATGGAAAAAATTGCAATGACATAGATTGGATTGTATATAATGTCACATCCACACTAGTAGTTATGCTAACTTTGGAAATTATATTCAATAAATATTGTTGTGTTCTTCCTGAATAATTTCAGTTTGAAAGTTAATGCGTATTCATAAAGCCTAGTTTGTGATACTTCAATAAGAGTGAGGGAATTGATCTGATTTTACAGTTGCAGTTTTAATATTGTACTAATACTTTCCAGGGATGTAGGGTAATGAATTCTCCATCACTTGAGATATTCAGATGGTAGAGTGGTCATCCTTAACCAGTCTGGAGGTGGGGCTATGTAGCCTTTAAGACCCTTTGTTCTCCATTACTGAGAATTGACTTTGTTTTGGAACACTGAAACATTTAAAAAAAATTCTGCTAACTCAAAATTCTTTGAACCCATCATTATTTATTTTTTAATTTAAAAGTTTTGTGGGTACATAGTAGGTATATATATTTATGGGGCATGTGAGATGTTTTGATATAGGCATGCAGTATGTAATAATCACATCATGGAAATGGGGTGTCTGTCCCCTCAAACATTTATCCTTTATGTTACAAACAATCCAATTATACTCTTAGTTATTTTTAAATATACAATTAAATTATTACTAACTATAGTCACCCTGTTGTACTATCAAATGCTAGGTCTCATTCATTCTTTCTCACTATTATGTTTTGCATCCATTAACGATCGCCACCTTCTCCTGTACCCCTACTACCTACCCTTCCCAGCCTTTGGTAACCATCATTCTACTCTCATCTCCATGAGTTTGTTTTGATTTTTAGATCCCACAAATAAGTGAGAACATGTGATGTTTGTCTTTTTGTGCTGGACTTATTTCACTCAACATAGTGTTGTTGCAACACTATGTTGCGCTATGCACTATGACAGGGTCTCATTCTGTTTTATGGCTGAGGAGTACTCCATTGTGTACATGTACCACATTTTCTTTTTTTTTCTTTTCTTTTCTTTTTTTTTTTTGAGACAGAGTCTTGCCCTCACCCAGGCTGGAGTGCAGTGACGCGACCTCGGCTCACTGCAACCTCCTCCTCCTGAGTTCAAGCAATTCTCCTGCCTCAGCTTCCCGAGTAGCTGGGATGACAGGTGCATGCCAACATGCCTGGCTAATTTTCTGTCTTTTTAGTAGAGACGGGGTTTCACCATGTTAGCCAGGATGGTCTCGATCTCCTGACTTCCTGATCTGCCTGCCTCGGCCTCCCCAGGTACCACATTTTCTTTGTCATTCTTCTGTGGATGGACACTTAGGTTGCTTCCAAATCTTGGTTGTTGTGAATAACTGCTGCAGCAAACCTGGGAGTGCAGAGGTCTCTTCGATACACTGATTTCCTCTCTTTTGGGTACATACTCAGCAGTGGGATTGCTGGATCTGAAGGTAGGAACCCGTACCATTTGGGAACTCACGTCCAGGCTTTTTGGTGAAAGGTGAGATTCTGCAGTGAGAAACCTTAATGTTCAGAAATTGATACCAAGCAGCAACAGCAGAAGTACCTCTGCAAATTCTTTGGGTTATCGTGAGTTTTTAGGCTCCTAGTAGCCTGATGGCAATGTCTCTCTGACCTCAAACCACTGGAAAACATGTTTTCCGGGTTAGATTCTCTGAAGATTCTTCAAACAAGAGTCGGGAGCAAAAGCCAAGCCGAGGCCTTAGGAAAATGTGCTGTTTGTCGCACGGCACATCTCTGTTGACAGCTAAGGTGCCGAGTGTTCGCGGGACCTTTTTTTGAACAGCTGTGTGGATGGACAGGTCCCGGAGCAGGGGCCCGTTGCTGACAGGAGCCCAGAGACTTGTCCCTCTCTGGGGTACTCACCTTTGGCCCGTCCAAGGAGAGTGAGATCAGTGTAGGATGAACCAATCACAAGAAATCGTTTCCTGTCTGACATGAATGGGAGGTGAGTTTTGAATCAGCCCCGGTTATTTGTCTGCCAGCCAAGAAAACATCATCGGAAGCAGCCGGCAATATGCCAGACTTCAAAGGGAAGTGTCTTGGTGTCTCATTGGCACATATCCAGCATGATGTTGGTAAATAACCGAGTCCCGGTGTGGCGTATTTCTCCCTGAATCTTGACTGAAAACTACTGAAGCCCATTCTGTGAACTCTGGAGGGGCAGCCACTCATTCCAGGAAAAAGGCCAGAAAGAGTGACATTGAAATGTGTTTATAATTAGCCAAACAATCTAAATTCACAAGATGGTCAGAACTGCAGGCTGCTAACTGGTACAAACTTCTTAAATGGTAGAGCACTTGGAGAGATAAAAATAGGCCTTCCTCCCTGGGTAATTTGAAGCACCTTGAGGGGGCAATGGTCATTGGAGACATAGTTTAAGATGCATTTTATTTTATATATCTTGTGCATGATTTCAACTTTCGTTTTCTTCTTGAGTGTAGAGAAGTCAGATAATATAGAGAAGGAGAAAGAGACCTTTGAAAACCTGTGTTGAAAATCTCTTTTGGTTTGGAAAGCATTGGCTGGGATGGTGCAGCCACGTTGACCTGGGCTGGTCCAGAAAAGAACAAGTTATGGAGTCACAGAGGAGGGTGGGTTCATATGTTTAGAGTATGGAGGGTGGACTGTAGGTTGGAGGATGGCACAGAATCCATTGTAGAGGGGAGTAAGTTAGATAATGTTTCATATAATAACACTTTACTTGTATAGAGATCACTTATCCATGAACTTCTCCCATTTGGGTTGTAAGTAAGAACCAGAAAGTGAAGCCCTCCTCCCACAAAAAGGTTATGGAGGAGTCTGTAAAGAATTCAGAATTCCCAAAGGGCACTGGAGTCCTATAATCCTTGTTGACTCTAGACAAGTTTCTTCCGCCTTCTTAAGCCCCATCTCTCATCTATAACATGACAAGAAAACTGTTTGCCACCTAGGACTGTTGGCAGAGTGTCAGGAAATGATGCATCAGGCCATTGGCATGGGGATGACAGACCAGCCGGACAGGTGCTCCCTGGCAGACCACCTGCTCTCCTCACTCTGGGTGAGCTGTGATCAAGTCCCCGGGAGAGTGACGCCAACATCACTAGGCTGTATGGGATCCATCACCTCTCCTTCATAACACCAGACGAGTCCCGTAACTCAGGGATTTTGAAGGATAACAGACAGCATTAGTTGAGAACTCACCTAATATTGGCTGGGTACTGAGAAGCCCATGTTATTAAACTCTCTATCAGGCTCACTCTCACCATGTGTCCAAGTGAGACTGGTTGTTTGCTTCTGTGTCAATACAGAGCTCTCAGAAAATATTATATTTCTCTTTTGGCCTCAACTGTAAAGCTGATCAGATGTGGCTAATTTTTTCACTTTTTGCAGTAGTGTACAGCAACCACCCACTTGACTGACGTTTTTTCCTTTAAGTTTTGACAACGAGAAAGATTTATTTTACAAATGTGGTGGACATTTCTTAAATTTCTACAGAGAAAATACATTCAACAGGATGTTCAGGGGAAACAATCAAATATTTTCTATTTCCCATTGTATCTGTAGACCACATTTGGTTTATCCATTCACCTGTCAATCAGTACTTGCGTTGCTTCCACCTTTTGGCTGTTGTGGATAAGGCTGCGATGAACCTGAGTGTACAAATGTCTCTTCAAGTCCCTGCTTTCCATTCTTTTGGGTGTATACCCAGAGATGGAATTGCTGGAGCATATGGTAATTCCATGTTTAATGTTTTCAGGAGCTGCCATATCATTTTCCACAATGGCTATACTTTTACATTCCCACCAGCGAACCACAAGGGTTCCAATTTCTCTGTATCCTTGCCAACCCTTGTTATTTATTTATTTTTAAAAATTATAGCCATCCTAATGGGTGTGAAATGGCGATGGATTTCAGTTTTACTTACTGATTCTAAAAATGTACACATTTGGGGGAATCACACATATTTTGGATTCTGGAACCAGAAAGAAATTTCTTTCAAGGGTACTTAGGAGGACACTATATGTACTGCAAGGCATTGAGGCAGCACTGCTGATGGCACCCTAGGAGTGAGCGGCGCGCAAGTCTCGTAGCTGTTTGCCACACTGCTCTTCTCTTTGGGCTCGTGACCCTCTCCCCACAAGGGACTAATTGGTCCTTGCATCTCTGCAGGTGCTAGCGTGCTTGTCAGGTGGCTCTGGTTTAACCCAGAAGTTAATTGCGTTGTATCTAAAACAAGCAATGGACCAGCTATCTTTTAGAAGATTTTCTGTCAATATCATTTCTCTCAGTTGAGTTTTAAAAGGTATTTGTTTTTTACTTAGCAATTGTGAAAGATTTCAAACAAAAATAGAGAGCTTAGTATGATGAAGACTTGCTCGCTCAGCTTCCACAGGTCTCAGTTATGGCTAAACGTGCCTTGTCTACATCCCCACTCCCTCCCCTTCTTCTATCCTAGCATATTTAAAGCAGATCTCAGCTACCCTATCAACTCATCCATGAATATTTTGGTATATATCTCTAAAAGATAAGATGGATTTTTTGCACCTAAAATAATACTTTTTAAATATCATCAAATCTCCAGTGAGTCCATTTCCCCTGTTGCCTCATAAATGTTTTTTAAAACTGTTTATCTGAATCGTGAGCCAGATTGCGTATACATTGCAATTGGTTGATATAAATAGTTTCTTTTCATCTGTAAGTTCACCCTTCTTTCTCTCTTTCCCTTGCTATTTATTTAAGAAATTAAATAATTCAGCCTGTCCTATTTCCTTTACTCTTGACCGAACGATCATGTTCATTTGTCCTCTTGTATTTTCTACAAACAGAGAGTTAGAGGGCTGATCAGCATCCGTAAGTGGTGGTGTGTTTCATTCAGGAGGCATTTAACACCCGGTTCCTTTTCTATTTATTTATTTATTTATTTATTTATTTATTTATTTATTTATTTATTTTGAGAAAGAGTCTCACTCTGTTGCCCAGGCTGGAGTGTAGTGGTGCGATCTCGGCTCAGTGCAACCTCTGCCTCCCAGGTTCAAGCGATTCTTTTCCTCAGCCTCCTGAGTAGCTGGGATTATAGGCGTGCACCACCACACCCAGCCAATTTTTGTATTTTTAGTAGGGATGGGGTTTCACCATGTTGCCAGGCTGGTGTCTAACTCCTGAACTCAGGCGATCCACCCGTCTCAGCCTCCCAAAATGCTGGGATTACAGGTGTGAGCCACTGCGCCCGGCCCTGGTTCCTTTTCTTTTGGTGAAGTTAGCAGCCCCTTACTGATCATTGCCTCAGTCCATTATTTTCTTAGAAACTGCAAGATTTTCTAATTCTAGCATTTTTTAAATTTGTGAGCTGAAATATTTCTATAAATAGAGACTTCTCTTTATCAACTGTATGGTTACTGTGAGATCAAGTTTGCTGAAGAAAGCAGGATAAGTGGTGATTTTCCTTATCTACCATTTTGCTCCATGTATCTGAGCATGGCTCTAAACGTGTATTCCCAAGTCTCAGTGTATATGTGGATAGTTGTTTAAGTCAAAAGCCATTTAACAAGGGATAGAAACTGCCTTAATTTGACGGAATGACCATTTTCACTTGGGTGTTTAACCAGATTATTGAAATTTGTAACCAGTTGGGTGAATACTTGAAAACAGAGCCACGGTACAGATTGCTGCAACAGATTTGAGTAAAGCAAGAAGCAGGCACACTGTCAGGTGGCAGAAGGCAGGTTCTCGGGCAAAGCTCTCTCCACGGAGCAGCGATCTTCTCTCTCGTTCTTTCCCCAGATCTTGTGACCAGGGGATGCACTGCAGTGCAGGTTTGAGTCCTGACCCTCAGTAGCTCAGGTTTAAAAAAGCAACTCCAGAGAGGGCCTGAGGGTTGGAGGAGGTCTTGCTTCTAGATGTGCAATGCCTTCAAACTGTTGAAATGATAGAAATGGAGAAGCAGTCAAGAAATTACAAAGCCTGCTCAGGGATGCTGCCCATAGCGAAGATTAACAGCTTGGCCATTTCACCTGGAGCGCTTTTTCACGCCTCTGCTTAATATCGTGAATGAGTTTGAGGGTAGCAGAAGACACTCCCCAGAGTGGATTTTCCATACTTCCAGTTCTCACAGAAGGTGTAGGTAAAACTGTTCGTGGTTATCACTGCCAAATTTCTGGGGATTCAAGAAGGGGGGTATTTACTGACCCACTTCTTTTTTAATCTCATACACATCTCGTGTATGTATTTTTGTTAGTGGTCTCAAATTCTTTTTTGGAACAGTGTTGTGTATGAATAAGGTAAATAAAAATAAAATAATTCCCATGAATGAAATTTGGCTGGGTGCGGTGGCTCACACCTGTAATCCCAGCACTTTGGGAGGCCGAGGTGGGTGGATCACGAGGTCAGACTGAGACCATCCTGGCTAACACTGTGAAACCCCGTCTCTAATAAAAATACAAAAAATTAGCCGGGCGTGGTGGCGGGTGCCTGTAGTCCCAGCTACTTGGGAGGCTGAGGCAGGAGAAGGGCGTGAACCCAGGAGGCAGAACTTGCAGTGAGCCAAGATCGCGCCACTGCACTTCAGCATGGATGACAGATCGAGACTCTGTCTCAAAAAAAAAAAAAAAAAAAGAAATTTGTTAGGGCCAGTACAATGTACACCTTTTTGGTTTTTTGTTTGTTTGTTTTTTGTTTTCCCCCGGTAGGCAATCGAAATCAAACAGTGCCAGTTCTATTTTTCCAGGAATAACTGGGAATGTTACCACTGAAAGCCTAAGAAGTGGGATTCAGTTGAAGCAACATGGTTGAACCATGTGGAGAAACAGACGTTTAGCTTGGCATACCTTAGGCCCAAATAGTGTGAACAATGATGCAAGAACGTGTGAACTTTCCCTAAATTCTTATGTACAGAGTCTTAAAAGCCCACTATCATTGTATTATTATGTGTCCATAACCACTAGGTGTTATTAGGAAAAACACTTTTCATCTTCCTGGGTCATCAGTGACCCAGACTTAAACAAAGAATTATAGTTGACCAAGACCAAGTTTCCTTGCTGAGCTCACTGACCTTGGGAGCAACAGTGGTGCCTGCAGATAGATGTCTTTCTGATGGAAGTCCCACCCTATATCCTTCCAGATTTCAGCTGGGATTCCAACATTCATGATAATATGGAAATAATCAGTGATACGTCATGGTAGACATTACCATGAAGAAACTCAAAACAATCTTTCAAAAATACGCTTAGCATAAGCTGAGTGAACACATAGTCAGATGTGGCCTTCCAGAACCAAGCCTACTCAGGGTGAATCAGCACTGTGTTTTCTTAGGAAAAGAAATTTTATTTTATTTTTTTGCCATATGCCTGTTCTCTCCTAAAAAGTCCTTTGAATCTCATTCATCTTTTTATGTGATGACCCTTTTCCAGTTTCCTAATTTTCATAATTCTGCCACTTGTCAGGTCACGATGGAGCTGTTTCTAGTGGGAGCCTGCATCCATCTTGCTTCCAGCACCCTTATATGGATTCAGTGCTTGGTGACATTCTTATTACCCTTTCTTTTACCAGCATTCTGTTTCCTCAGCATATGACCTTTGTCAGGGTGGCAGTGGCACTCACATTGGGAAGCATGGAAGAGTTTTGATTCATCTTACAAGGACATTAAGGGAGGAGGACTGGGGAGGGTCGTCTGGGGCATTTTAGGAATGTGATGACACTAGGAGCAGGAAGTGACAGCTACCTGAGGACAGATGAGCCCAGAAACCCTTTCCCGTTCCTTGCTCTTGGCTGAATAACTTGTGCCTGGTGGGTGTGTCTTTGGCCAGGCCTCACGTTGACAGCTCTGCAGTACAGATATGCAGTGGGGTGGCCACATGATGGGGAAAGCCCAATAGCATGGAGTCTGTGTGGGGCTCTGCTTTCCCACGTGCAGAAAATGAGAGCCGCCTTCCCGAGCAAATAGCCAGTGCATGCTTTAATCCTGCTGCCAAGACATAGGTCTGCAGTGATGCATAAGAAATGACCAGACATCTGCACCAACTGAATGACAAACAGCTTTTCAATTGCTGTGAAGGTTTTGGTAACTGTATAGAAGTTTTTGTCCCCATTTTTTCTCCCATGTAAGACATTTTTAATCTACCTTGCAATGAAGAGGCTGTTAAACACTTCTACCAGCACCACCCAGCTTTTCCATGTCTATATTAAGCTACATATTATAAATATATATATATATGTGTGTATATATATATATTTGTTCTTTACACTTAACTCTGAGATGAGAAAACTAAGGCTCAGAGACATTGACTTCCCCAGGGTCAGGCTACTAGTTAATGGCAGAACTAGTTGATGGCCTGGCACTGAGATTATTTATTCACATGTTCATCAGATGGTTTATTTATTGCAACAGGAGACAAACAAAAATCTCTCTCTAGCAGCTTATACTCCAGTAGGGTGGGACAGAAAAGGAGATAAATATGTAAAGCATATGGCATGTCAGATTAAATAAAAGCAGGGAAAGAGAATAGGAAATGCTAGGCTAGGTTGAGGGGTTGTAATTTAAAATAACATACTCAGAGAAGTCATGAAGGAAAAATACCTGAGACAGGTTGTTTTGCACAGATTTAAGGAAAAAGTGTCCCAGGCAGAAGGAATGCAAGTACAAAGGCCCTGAGGCAGGAGTGGCGGAGGCCTGTGTGGCTGGCGTGTAATCAGCAAGGGAGGAGGAGGAGCAGCTGAGGTCAGAGACTACTAGATCATGAAGGGCAATTCACAGGTAATTCGTGGGTAATTGTGGGGACTTTAACATTTATTTTGCACACTATAGGAAGTCTAGAGGGTTTAAGGCAGAGGTATGACGTGACTTTTTTTTTTTTTTAAGCCACTTTGACTGCTCTGTTGAAGATGGCATGTTTAGGTTGGTGAGAGATGCAGCAGGAATACCACTTAGGAAGCTATTGCCTCCTAGTTCAATACTTTTGGCTTTTGAACGTAACTACTTTTAATAATAATACAAAAAAAGCTTTAGGCCTTTATAGACCTTCTCAAATGCCATATTTTCGTAGTTTTGTAAGGTTTTCTATCCCTCTGTTTTGAGAATTTAAATAGCCCTTTTAAATGACACATTAGCTTGGCTATTATCAAAAATTCAAAAGATGGCAAGTGTTGGTGAGGGCTCTCACTGTTGGTGGGATTGTAAATTGATACAGCCATTATGGAAAACAGTGTGGAGGTTTGTAAAAAAATTTACAACAAGACTATTATATCATTCAACAATTCTACTTCTTCATATCTAAAGGCAATGAAATCACTATCTCAGAGATATTCATACTCTCACGTTCATTGAGGCACTATTCACAACATACAAGATACAATGTCCATCAGTGGATGCATGAATTAAAACCTGCAGCATATATACACAATGGAATACGATTCAGTCTTAAGAAAGAAGGAAATCCTGTCGTTGGCAACAGTATTGATTAACCTGGAGAACATTATGCTAAATGAAATAAGCCAGGCATAGAAAAACAAATAGTGCACGATCTCACTTGTATGTGGAATTTTTAGAAAAGTCGAACTCATCAAAGCAGAGAGTAGAATGATGGTTACCAGGGGCTGGAGAGATGTTGGTCGAAGGGTACAAAGTTTCAATTAGACCTGAAGAATAAGTTCTGGAGATCTTGGTGACTATAGTTAATAATAATGCATTGTACACTTGAAAATTGCTAAGAGAGTAGATTTTAAATGTTCTCACCACATAACAGTGTTAAGTGTGTAAGGTGATAGGTATGTTACTTAGCATAATTTACTTATTCCACAGTGTGTATATATATCAAGACATCACGTTTTACACCATAAAATTGTATTTGTCAATTAAAAAGTAAATTTATAAAAAGTGACACTAGCAAAACACAGATACACATCCTTCCTAGAGAGTACTTAGGTATTACTATTGCTTTACTTGCAGGTCAATATTACCTGCATTTTTAGATAGAATGGTTTGAATTAAACCACTCAGAATCATGTTGAAAGTGTGCACTGGATCTCATACAAAATGGGTCATTTCATGAGAGTTGAAGTTGAGAAGCACTTCAGATTGTACTTCTGGTATACTTGGAATGGAGCACAGGGCAAAGGAACATTGTAATGTGATTTAGAATATGAAATCAGTGCTTGAAATAAGACTATAATGTATCGATGAAGTACATCAGCATTTGCATCTATCTCTTAACTCTTTTACCTCCACAGACCACTGGGATAGAATGTCAGATATTGGTTATCAGCCAAATTTGGGTTTCAGTCAGTGAATTTGAAGACAGGTCAGTAGAAATTCTCCAAACTGTAGCACATAGAGAAAAACTATTGTTATGGACTGAACAGATCGTCAGTGATTGGGAGAGAATGGTAGGTGGTGTAATGTATGTGCAATTGGAGTGTCACCAGAAGCCCAGACAGATACTGGGACAGAAAATGTATTTGAGGAAATAATGACCATAAATTTGATGAAAAATTGTAGAGGTGTAGTTAAGATGAATGCCAAATCTAGAGGGTTAAAGGCAGGGGTCAAATCAAGACCATGGTACAAAAGGTTTTGGGTGGGGAGAAAGATGAGTATAAAACGTGAAGACCCATCTTACTCAAAGATTGCCCCTGTTTCATTTCCCCACTCCGAATTTCTTTTAGAACAAATGGGTTTTGGTGACAGTGTGTTGAGATGGAATACTCACAGACTTGGACTCACACCTGGGTTCAAATCCCAGCTCTACCTTTAACTAGTTCTAGGTCCATGGCAAATCACTATAGTCTGCATCCTAGGATCATCATTTGTTCAATGGAGATAATGATATCTCTTTGGCAAGGCAGATCTAAATGGTGTAGAATATGTACGTTTTATAGGGTGGTGATGCGCACATCATAGCTAGGCCCTTAACAGATAGTAGCTTCCTTCTCCCACCAAACCAGTTCTTCTTGTGGTTATCTGGTGTCACCGTTCACCCACTTAGCTATAAACCAGATTAAGAAAATTACACTTTTTACAAAGGGCGTGAAGAACTATGGAAATGATAGGATCATCTTTGCATGTTAGAAGGATTGCTCCAGCCTGAGTGTGAAGAATGGCATGAGGGTGTGAGACAAGATTTGAAGAAACCAGATTGAAGTCTCTTGCTACAGCCCACACACCTCTTCATACCCTTCCCAAACAAACAACGGTATTCTCCTTTTTTACAAAAGAGCTTGATTTTCCTATTTAAACCACAGCCTCAACTATTACCAGAAAAAAAAAAAGACCAAATAAAAATTATCTGGGTCCCCTTTTCTCAAGAGCAGAGAGGACACACTCTTTAATGGGTTAGAGATGGGGGCTGGACCAGGTGGTAGTCTTGTGTATGGAGTCCAGTGGACAGAGCTGAGAGTCCCTCTACTGAGAGTCCCTGGATTCATCACCACCACATTTCTAAGAAATCTGATTATTACCTCCCCATCAGAGAGAGACACTCCTCGTGGTACAGCTATGATCATATCATTCCTTTGTTGGGGAAATCTTGGTCACTGGAAAGATTCCTGCACTCCTTAGTCTGACATTTAAGGTTCTGCAGAACCTAATTTCAATCTACTCTCCTAGCCTTTTTTAAATGAATACTACTACTAGGGCCGGGCGCAGTGGGCTCACACCTGTAATGCCAGTACTTTGGGAGGATCACCTGAGGTCAGGAGTTCAAGACCAGCCTGGCCAGCATGGCAAAACCCATCTCTACTAAAAATACAAAAATAAGCTGGCCGTGGTGGCGCATGCCTGTAATCCCAGCTATTCCAGAGGCTGAGGGAGTAGAATTGCTTGAACCCAGAGGCAGAGGTTGCAGTGAGCCGAGATCGCATCACTGCACTCCAACCTGGGTGACAGAGTGAGACTCCATCTCAAGAATAAATAAATAAATACATACATACAACTTCTCACCCAACCTGTGTTGAGGCCTTGTCATCTCATCCCTTACTCTAACCACTTCACACCCTCCCATGTATTCAATTGAAACCCTACTCTTCCTTGAAGTCTCTATGACTTTCCTCAGTCCTTCCCCCTCAACCCTTCTTTGTGCCTTTGTTTATGGGATAAGGTTTATCGCCTTGCATTATGATTAGAGATTGAATGGATTACCCATCTGTGCCTGTGCTCTAAGCTTTTTGATGACAGGGCCTGGTCTTGGATTACTTGGGGCCTAGTCTCAAATATAAGCCCTGAATATAAATACTTGTTAGATGAATCACGTTCTTTACATTGTCGATAGAAGTGGGAAAAATTCTTTTTATGCATTTATTTAATTTGCCCAGAGTTGCGTAAGAACTAATTTTAAAAGTTTAGGTTTGAATAGAGGAGCAAAAAGTCATAGAGAGGGACTTAAAGAGGAAGTCTCAAGGGAACTTCTGAAAACTTCTTTGGGCTTTAGCTGTTGATGGGCCGATGTTCTTTATGGTAACAGCTGTCGTTTTGATGTAGGTGTCTCACGAGCCTAGTTTTCTGGGTACTCGTTGGATGAGTGACACTCGGAGCCTCAGAGAGGAGGGATGCAGGGTGCAGGTGCTAGGTGAAGGGAACTAGTGTTTACTGACCATCTACCGGGTGCCAAGCCATGCTGAAAGGCAGAGATTTCCAAGGGAGGAAAATGGTTGGGAGATAGGAAAGTGACAGAGGAAGTATTCTATCCATGCCAGAAAGACGTAAGGTGTAAATGACTGTGTGGCATGCCATAGGAAAAAATGGGAAGTGTGAAATTCCTCAGATTCATTGCACAGTAACTTGGGGAAGACCTCATGATGCTAGTCAAGTTATTTCTTAGCCTCTGGACCTCATGGTTCCTGTTATGAATTTGGCTAAGCTAGTGGCAGGGAACCACGGCTTCTAGTGTTTTCTTCACCCCATTTCTACAGCAGGTGACTGTTCAGGTGACTATAGGGGAGGGGTCACATGTGATGAAAACAGTGAGTATCTCAAACCAGCTGTCTTGCCTAGGCCTCAGTTTTGAATGTGGTAGATGAAAGGTTTAACTTTTCACTAATAGCCCTCCCAGCTCTGCTGTTCCTTCTGGGATGAAATGGAGTGATCCAGGCTGATCTGCTGATGTTTTACTGCTTGTCAAGAATGCTAAGAAGAGGGTCCCCTTGTGGCTGCAGATTGCTTTGGGGACCTTTCATGAAGATTTCTTCATCTGGGACCTCTTTCCCACATCCATATGTCCTACATTTTCTCTTAGGATTGAGCTAGAGCTGAGATCATTCTACTATATTAATCAACACCTACTGCAGTGTCATGGTCATTGGCTCATTGGAATTCCATAGATCTCCTACCCACTCTAGTAGGGAAAAGCAAATTGCAGAAACCTTAGAAAAGTCAGTGCCCATGAACAGACACATTTAGGAAATAGAAAATTACTAAAGGATGCCTCTTCGGCAAACTGGGTGCCATATGTGTGCATATATGAGTATATATATATTTTTGTTTGTTTGTTTGTTTTTTGTTTTTGTTAAGGCTTTCTTTACTTTGCCCCAGGCCAGCTGGTGTGCATATTTGTCAGGTCCTGTTAAAGCTCTACAGCTCATTCTCAGCCTGCCTGATCTCAGCCTTGCTCTCAGGTCCTCAGGAGGAGTTTGATTCTTTTGGACTGTGATGCTACTGGCTATTTAATCCTTTATCGTCACCATGTCCAGCTAGCAACCACTTGCCTTCCAGCAGCTGGGAGAACTGTGCTGGTCCAGGGAGCTGGTTTTGAGAAGCCTGGGCTTCCACGAGCAGAGGTCATTCTGTCTAGAGATCCATGGCTCACCAGTCCATCCCTGGGGAGCAGCTGTGGCTCCACTGTCCTTCAGAGATACAGACACAGTGAGGCACATTCTGAGGAGAGCAGATAGTGAGTAGATCCTAAAATGTGTTGAATGAGGAGCAGATGAAGGAGCTTGGATTCTGCTTGGTGACGACGAGGCCCATGGAGTTACCAGAGTTGTCTTCAAGAGGTCAGAGTGTTGGCAGGTTGTCATAAGGAAGAGGGGCTAAATTTGTCCCTTGTGACCTCAAGGGAGAGAATTAGAGTGAAGGAAGAAACATACCAGGGGTTTGATTCAGTGTAGGAATAGCTTTCAAGCTCTCATTAGATCTGTAAAGGGGAATGGGCTACTTCAAGAGGCAGAGGGTAATTTGAGGTTTGACTGAACACTTGTTTGCTGTAATATGAAAGGGGTTATGAACATTTCCAGGGCATTGAGGCTAGATGAGAAGGAAGGTCCCTTCCAACCTTGGAATTCTGATTCTTGACCCCTCTTGGTAAATACAGACCTGGTACTCTTCAGAGAATATTCCCGGGGTTAAAGCTGAAATATAGCAATGTGTGTAAAGAACCTGGAGCTGCATTAATCACAGTTGCAGAGGTACAGTGGAGTGTACACATGCATATGAGGGCATTTTAAATTAGGGAAGGGGCTGAAAAGAAAAATTAATCAAATTAAAGCAGCATTAGAAATGATGTGGACAGAAGGTAATTAGTTGCCATCAAATACTGAAAATATCAATCAACCGCTAATTGCTATATGGTTTCTTTTATTAGCAGAAGGTATTTTCAAATTTTGTAGATTTCAATCAAGAGTAGGGATAAGGAAGGTGTCTTGTTGAATTATTTAACATGATGTAGATTTTCAGAAAAATAAAGAGCACAGAAGATAAATTGAAATGTTTACATTTTTTGCCACGTATTCATCTTCCTTGTTCCTAGCATCGTAGAGCTGAAATCTGTCTTTGAATCCCCCCTCCCCTGCTCTCTTCTTTGCTGGATAGCTGACCAGAAGAGACTTACTCCAGGCCACCAAGATGGTGTCTGGGAATGTGTGTCCGTGGCCAGGGTCTGGCTGTCTCTCGTCCACTGAGCTACCTTTCTAGAGTTGAGCTCAGGATATTTCTGGTCTCTGCCTATGTTCCACCTTCTGATCAAGGACCCACAGCTATCCACCTGTAGCCGGAATTGAGGGTCCTTTTGTTGCCCTGGTCACAGGTTTCATCAAGGTGCACCCTTTTGCCTTTGAAGAGGCCAGGGAGCCGTGGAGAGGAGCACCTTGGAAATGCGCTGCATGTGGTTTGCTGTGTCTGTGCCCCTGACTCTACATGTACTTTATTGATATCCAGTAAATGCCCAGTACAGAAAATGCAGCTCTAATAGGGTGCTCCATAAAATTATGCTCTCTTCCCGAGATCCACGTGAACTGCATGTCATTTATCAGGTGCCACTGAATCTCTGTAATGAATAATTTGATCCCACAGCACCATCCTTCAAACCCTGTGTCTGCACGGGGAGGCTGTTAATTCAGCTTGCTTGCAGGCATCCATAGTGGTCCACAGAGACCAGCTTCTGACGTTGTTTCCAGGGAGGTATAGCAGAAAGGACGTCGGCTTTGAATTCCAGGCCTTCCTTCATGGGAATCCAGAGTCTGCCTTGGTTCTATCTATGTCTTTGGGCAAGTGGCCTAACCTCTCTGAATCTCTGTTTTCTCATCCTTAAGTGGGGGCTAGTAGCATCTTCCTTATAGGGTTATCACCAGATTCCACATATACAGATATCAGTGTGTGGCTCACAGCAGGCATTTGGTGGATACAAACTCATTTATTCCTTTCCCTTAACTTCCTTTTTCTTCATACTCTTTCCTAGAAAACGATACTCAGTTACTTGCTGTTTGTAGGGAAAATTTTATTTACCCACTGATCACAATTGTAATGTCACAGTTAAAGTTGAGGAGAAGAAAAAAAGACAAAAAAAGGTTTTGATTCTCTGTATCATTTCCTTCCACAGAGCCATCAGATCATTCTATGACCAAGTGAGATGTTATAAATAATTTAGTTCTACTCATTTTTTACATGACAGATTAAGGCTTCAGACATCCTGCTGTGTGACTCAGAGACACACACTCACCTGCCCTTGGTTGAGACTAGGTGTCTTTGCAGGTTTTGGGTGACAAAGACCTGGCTGGTGATATTGAGCAGGAGATGGTGTGAAGGTCAATATATGAAGAAGCATTAAGCTTTTGCAAAGCTGTGGGTTCAGAAGTAGCCATTAGAGAGGGATCATCTGAGTTGGGTGATAACCAAAGAGT
This sequence comes from Pan paniscus, assembly GCF_029289425.2. Classification (NCBI taxonomy): domain Eukaryota; kingdom Metazoa; phylum Chordata; class Mammalia; order Primates; family Hominidae; genus Pan; species Pan paniscus. Next base: position 26,675,024 of record NC_073256.2, read on the forward strand.
TTTATGCTTGAGAAATGGAGAAACTGGCTCAGGAATTCTGTAGGCAGCGTCCAGAGAGGCTGCTATGAGGCTGCAGTATGGTACGTTTCATCTGAGGACTGGGGGCTGGCTCTGAGGCTGTACCACAGCATGCTGTGATTCTCAGAGATCAGGGTGACCAGAGGAGCAGCTCTGACCTCGGGTGGACTGAGAGGGGATTTAGAGGGTGTGCCTGCACATGTGGGGAGGGCAGAGGTGGTGCAGGCATGGAGCCTGAGAGAAGAGAGTGGACACGAACGCTTACTGAGTACCTCATAGATGAAATCCCCTCAGTGACTGTGAATAATATTCTCTTTACTCCTAGTTTATAGATGAGAAAAAAAAGGGTTAGAGAGTGCAGAGAACTTGCCTGAGGCCACACAGTAAGTGTTTCAGCACGTAAGTCTGATGGAAATATGCCCCATTCAACACTTCTGAATCCACGTCTATAATCTAGGAATTTGGAAGAGGAAAGGGAGAGGTGAAATGGGAGCTGTTTTTCTTTCTATGTTTAACTCTACATTCCCTGTCCTCCCCATATAATCAGTGAATTTCCACTTTCGAAGCCTCAGTGGTTGGGCTGAATTCTCCATAACCTAGCATTCTTATTTTTAGGCATCCCTCCATTATGAACTACACTACATTGATAAAGATGCTCTGTGAAAATTTCAAAGTGTTACAGTTTAATTCAGCAGATTTTTTCCACCCGAGGAGCCTCATACATGCAAGGTGCAATGCATGCTGTGCTATGTGACAGAATACAGTGTCCAGGGAGGTGGGCCCCATGTTCAGAGTTCTCTGCAGAGAGGGGGTTACAGGGAAGCCAGCAGGCATTCCATAGGGTAGACTATGTACATGCCTGAGTTAAGGGGGTTTGGACATGCTTTGGGGTTTTAAGAAGAGAGCTTTGTATCTGATTGACATTCTGGAAAGACTTAACGGAGAAGGTTATACCTGAAATGGCACTGGGTGGATGGGCAGGGTTTCCTCAGGTGGAGATGGGGGTGTAGGAAGTGAAGTATGCACACAATCAGGAGGGTGGCCATAGGACAAAGGTTCAGGTTGGCTGAGGGTGGGGTATGGATGTTAGAACTTCAACAACTGCCCTCATTTTGTGGGTTATAAAAGTAATGCATGCTCATTACAGAAAATATGGAAAATATATGAAAATACAAAAGAAAACCAGAGGCAACCATTGCTCCAATATTTTATTGTATTTTCTTCCAGACTATCTGTCAGTCTGTATAAACATTTTTGAAAAACTTCTTTTGACAGTTGGAATACATACTTCTTATAGAAATTTGGAATATATTGAAGAGCAAAAAGAAGAACATAAAAATCACCTGTAATCTTAGTCAGTAAGATTCTTAAGACTGTTTAAGATTCTTGCATCTTACCTATTTGTGGGTTTGTTGTTGTTGTGGTTTTAATTGAGATGGAGTTTTGCTCTCGTTGCCCAGGCTGGAGTATAATGGCATGATTTTGGCTCACTGCAACCTCCGCCTCCCAGGTTCAAGCATTTCTCCTGCCTCAGCCTCCCAAGTAGCTGGAATTACCAGTATGTGCCACCACGCCTGGCTAATTTTTGTATTTTTAGTAGAGATAGGGTTTCACCATGTTGGCCAGGCGAGTCTCGAACTCTTGACCTCAGGTGATTCCCCCCACCTTGGCCTCCCAAAGTGCTGGGATTACACCGCACCCAGCCTGTTTTGTGGTTTTAAAGAAGGAAGATGACAGGTTTGAAAGTGCATGAGATGGAGACTGACTGGAAGGGATGAGAAAGGTGGCAAGGAGGGAGCTGAGGTGGGCAGACAGGGAGGAGGGCTGCAGTGAGGGAGCTGAGGCGGGCGGACAGGGAGGACGCTGCTGTCACCGTCTAGCTGGGAAAAGAAAGTACATAAAATTTGAGAGACTGGAAACTGTTTCATTTGAGATGAGTAAGAGGGAAGCACAGAGGGGACTCCCAGCTTTTCTGTGAAGGATCTAGGAAAATGGTGATGCTATGAAAACAGAGACAGAAGATACTGGCTTGGTAGTCAGCTTGGTGGTAGCTGTATTGAATTTCACGTGTCAGGGAGCCCTCCAGGTGGGGATCCCCAGCAAGAGTTGGAAATGCCTGTCTTTTTTAAGCTTTCTCAGGTGGGTGGTTAGGGGTTTGACATCTCGATTTAAGTCATTTTCAGATGGATGATATGTGGTTTGAACTATATAGAAAGAGGCTGCTCTAAGAATGTAAAAAGGGTCGGGTGCAGTGGCTCACGCCTGTAATCCCAACACTTTGGGAGGCTGAGGTGGACGGATTACCTGAGGTCAGGAGTTCAAGACCAGCCTGGTCAACATGGTGAAACCCCGTCTCTACTCAAAATACAAAGATTAGCCGGGCGTGGTGGCGGGCGCCTATAGTCCCAACTACTTGGGAGACTGAGGCAGGAGAATTGCTTGAGCCTGGGAGGCAGAGGTTGCAGTGATCCAAGATTGCATCACTGCACTCCAGCCTGGGTGACAGAGCGAGACTTTGTCTCAAAATAAAATAAAAATAAAAATAAAAATAGAAGGGTAAACAGGAAAGCGTGAAGTGTATACTTTACAGCAAGCTAAAACAGGCAAAGCCAGTTTGTTACTTTGAACAGTCAGCAGCTGTGACGGCACTGGGGAAAGTGTACAGTCTCAGGGTGGAATGGCTGTGCCACTTCTCCTATCCAGCCTAACTTTCTAGGATCCCAGGGGTGGAGGCTGCCCTGGAAATTGTTGTGTACGTGGCTGTGTTCTGAGTGAAGTCTAAAAGCAGGGGAAAGAGCTGGAAGAGAGGGAGCATTTGGATAAGACACTGAAGGAACATGCGGTAACTGCACATGTTCTAATGGGAGCCCAGCCTCCCTGTTGGTTTCCACTCTGACAAGACAGACTGCTCTTCCTACCCCATCTGTTGTTGGAGGGTTTGTTATTCAGTGGTACCCTTAGTAGGCAGAGGTGGAGAGTGGGGCGTTCTAGTTAACAGGAGTGTGCTAGTTAGCAAGAGAATGGAGTGTACTAGTTAGTAGAACTTGCCCTAGCCAATTTATGTAGTGAACCCATAGGACATGTCAGATCTGGAAAACTGCCTTTCAAGAGTGCGGAAGATGTAGTGGTCAGCCTCTTAGGTATTTTTAGAGAATCACATTTGAACAATCACAATCACAGATCTTTACCAGTCAGGTCAAAATTTGCAGTGTCAATGTGTTTGGAAAAGGGCTTTATGAAAATTTGAACTTTCTTTAAAGTTCTTCCTGAAGATTTCATATGAGAACCCAAATCTTAAGGCAAACTAAAATCTCATAATAAAAAATCTCATAGACACAGATATTCATGAGTAATGACAGATTAAAATTGTGAGTAGAAATGCAGGAATCTTAAGGTAATTCTAAATAAAAACAATCCAGTAGGACTATTGGAAAATTCTTACCAAGTAATGATTTTGTAATGATTGTGTCAAAAATGTAAATTTGATTCAGTGACACAGTTGTAATTTTGATATGTTCTTTAAGTCTCTTAGGTGCTTAAGTCATGATGTAAGTTTGAATATTTTTTTCCTTCAATTTAAAACTTTATTTCTACGGAACGTAGATGTCCTTCAGAAGTTCCTAGGGGAGGTGGTGGTGGTGACAGGTAAGTTCATTGTGTCTATGACTTCCAAAGGCCAGTTTTCAGACCACTGTCATCAGTATCACCTTAGGTTAAATATTTTGTAAGGAACAATTCAGATATATTCTGGAAGAGGTACCTTTTATGCTTTAGTCCAGGTCCTCTGGGGTTTACCTGTTTCTTGTTGTAGCCACTGCTGCAGCAGGGAACCCTGGAAACTCTAATCACCTTCGTGTAGGTACAACTTGAAAGTGCTTCTCTCTTCTTGCCTTCTGCCCAAGGTGACACACCCATGCGTGTGCAACTGTGAAAATGAGCCTGCAAACTCAAATTCTAAAGAATATGAATAATACAGAGAAAGGAGGCAACAATATGAAGAAATGAAATATAAATTCACTCGAGTTAATTTTTTATAACAAACAAAAGCATTTTAAAATGTGTGTTTAGGATGTTCAAAGAGGTCAGTGAAGAAATAATAAAGTATGACAGAAAATAGGCAAAATAAAACAAAAGAACTAAATATAAAACTTGGAATAAAAAATAGCTACTGAAATAATTCCATACCTGGAACTCTTAGATTGAACCCAGTTGATGAGGAACTTAGTTAATGTTTTAGTGAATAGTTCTGATGCACATAGAGCAGGAAAAAGAAGAATGTATCTGTCAATTAATCAGCAGTTAAATGACACAGAGGATAAGTTGAGATGTGTCAACTGACATGTTAAAGGGAGTTCTGGAGAAATAGAATTGCAAGAATAGTGGAGAAGCAATATTTGAGAATATAATAGCTGAAGACTTTTTAGAATTGAAGATGTGAATCATCATATTCAAAGTATATTTTAAGCCCTAAGCAAGATAAATAAAAATTAATGACATCTAGATTTATAATAAACCCCAGAATATTAAGAATAATGAAAAAATATTAATAACTATAGAAAGAAAAGGCATTGCCTACAAAGAAATGACCATCAGACTGACAGCAGGCTTATGAGTGCCAATGATCGTGAGAAGACAGTGGAGTAACATCTTCAAAGTATTGATGAAATGTATACCCAGCTAAACTTACATTCGATAGTATAGACATAATAGAAATATTTCAGATACAAAAAGACTTAAGAGATTTTATAACTCATAGACAGTTACTATAAAACCTTTTTAAAGATATACTTCAGTAAGATGAAGAATTAAAGGAGAGACATGAAGCATAAGAAACAGTAATTAGTTAAAAAATGATTAAAATGTTGATCACTGAAGCAATTGTAAAAAAATAACCCTCTGTGTGTGTGTTAGAAGAAAATAAAAAAGGCAAATCTTTACACTGCAGTAATGAGATAGAGATTGTTCAGTGTGATGGGTTTTGAGTTTGGGAGAAGGTTAGAAATACTAACTTTAGACTTGGTTAGGAAAACATAGTGAAGTGGGTATGTAACAATTGTAAGGGTAAACACTAGAAGAACAGATTTTTTTTTTGTTTTGCCTACAAATTGGCCAAGGGTCAAAGGCAGTCAGAAAAGACTAATAGGAGTGAGAAAATGAGGGAAAAGAAATTAAAGGAAGAGGATGGTAAGTAGAAAACACAAAATGAGGTTATGGAAAGAAGTTTAAATAGCCAGAGTAAATATATTAAAATTACTAATTAAAGGAAGAGATTATCAAATTGGCTAAGAACCAAAATCCTGTTATATGCTGCTTACAAGAAATGCACCTAAAATAAAGACACATGGAAAGGTTAAAAAAGAAGACTGGGAAAACATACGCCTGGTAAATGAATACAAAAAAGGTAATGTAGGTATCTTAATATTAGAAAAAATAATTTTAAGAACAAAAGACTTTAATAGCATTAAAAATACTAAACAATAACAAAAGGAATAGTAGCAAGAAGATAATAATAGACTTGTGTATGCTAATAGCATAGCCTAAACTATGTAAAAGAAAAACTGACAGAACTAAAAGAGAAATCAAAAAATTCACAATCATAGGAGGAAATTTTAATTGAATCTCTAAGAATCAGATGTCTCAATTTGCCAGAAAATTAAACAGATATAGATGATTTACATAACAAATTGATAAGCTTGTACATAAATGTCTGTAAAACCCTGTACCTAAGAAATACATAGAGAGAAATTTTATGCTTTTCAAGCACACATAGAATATTTACAAAAATTCACCAGGCTGTAGGTGACAAAATAAGTGTGAACAAATTTCAAAATAATGAAGACCACATTCTCTAACATGATGCAATCAAATTGGAAATAAAATTGTGAAGGTAGTATAACAGGCCATATGTTTGAAAGCAAAAATGTATACTTTTAAGTAATTCATGGATTAAGAAGGAAATGAAATGGAAATTACATCAGAAGAGAATGGCAATGAAAGTACTACATACCTATACGTGAGATGTATCTAGAACAAACCTTAGAGTTTAAAAACATGTATTAGAAAAGAACACTTGAAAATAAATAAGCTAATAATTCATATCAAGAAGGTAGGAAATGAGCAGACTAACAGACTAAAAAGTAAACTGCAAAACAAGATAATAGTAAAGAAAGAGCACAAATAGAAAACAGAAAGGAAAGATGATAAAGAGGATCAGTGAAACCCAAGGTTTGCTCTGCAACGAAAACCTCTAAAAAGAGAGATATAAAAATACGAATACATGACAATGAAACAAAGCATCCCCTAATGCCTCTCTTCCTTCTCTCCAAAGTCCAGGTGCTTCAGGAAATTTTATTGTAACTTCAAGGGACAAATAATTTTTTTTCTAATGCGGTGTTACATAGGACAGAAAATAAGAAAGGCTAGCCAACCAATTTTCTGAGGCCAGTATAACCTTGATACCAATTCTGGACAAGGACAATACAAGAAAATAAAGTTATAATAAATCTTCATAAGGAACGTAAATGACAAAATCTGAAATAAAATAGTACAGGTAGTTCAGTGTTAAAATGCTTTATGAGTAGGGAAGATTTACTGAAAGATGATTTAGAAAAATCTGTTAATGTAATATACTACCTTAAGAGATTAAAGGAGGGAGAACATATGATCATCTCAGAAGAAAGCATGCATTGTTAATATTCAGAACTCATGCATGATAAAAAGCTTTTCAAAGTAAGAATGGAAGGAAACTTTCTCAACCTGATAAAGGATATCTTGCAAAAACCTACAGTAAATCTCATATTTATTGGATCCTTCGCACTAATATTAAGATGAGACAAGGATTCCTAGCATTGTCATTATTCAGCATTGTATGGAAGGTCCTAGGCCAATGCAATACAATGAGATAAAGGCAGGAGAATAAGAATGGGAGAGGGAGACAGAAAACTCATTTGTACAGAATATAACTTTCTGTATAGGAAATCAATGAGAAGGTGGAGTCAAACCATTAGAACTAATAGAATACTCTTTCTGGCTGTATGGAAGGCATACTAAAATCAGGGTGTTTTTATACACCAGCACTAAGTAATCAAAAAGTATAGTAGAAAAAACAGTATTTATAACAGCTCCACAAATCATGGGGTACATAGAACTATATGTAATTTACATATTTAAGATCTGTATTTTTTTGCGATGGAGTCTCACTCGCTCACTCAAGCTGGAGTGCAGTGGTGGCATCTCAGCTCGCTGCAACCTCTGCCTCCTGAGTTCAAGCGATTCTCCTGCCTCAGCCTCCTGAGTAGCTGGGACTACAGGTGCACGCCACCACACCTGGCTAATTTTTGTATTTTTTAGTAGAGATGGGGTTTTACTATGTTGGCCAGGCTGGTCTTGAACTCCTGACATCAGGTGATCTGGCTGCCTCGGCCTTCCAGAATGCTGAGATTGCAGGCGTGAGCCACCATGTCTGGCCAAATGCTTAAGATCTTTATGGAGAAAATTATAATTATAACATGGTATTGAAGGACATCCAAGAAGACTTGAATAAGTGGAGAGCTATGTTATTGTTTTCATAGTAGTAAAATAAAACCTTGCGTAAGTCCTCATTCTACCACATGTTAACTAACCCTCTAGCTGATAATACAAACACTCACTGCAGGATTTTATTTATAAGGGCTCTAGAATAAAATATGAGTTATTCACACTAACATCACCTGTTAAGTAATATTCTGAACTAGTTAATGCAGGTTTTCATTGTGTTGTGGTTGGTCTCATAACTAGGTTGAGTTTTTCTCCTCTGCTAAGAGGAAACAATACTGAAGTTGTTTTTCTTGTGGCATTTGTATTATAAAAACTTGGTGTAGGGGTGGAGCGCAAAGCTCCAGCCCACTGAATGTCTGCCAGTTAAGATGATGTTGGGTTAGGTTATATCTGGTTACTGTCCTGGGAAAATGACTTTTATAGAGATGGGCTTCCAGGTGGTTTTAAAATTTATCTTTCTATTGACATTTGTAGGTCAATTATATATGTGGACTAAATTTACAAATAAACTTGTGTGTCCAAACCAAATTACTAATGTGACAAAATATTTCCAAATTCATCTAAGTTCAATATAATTCTATTTAAAAATGTTAAAGGATATGTTTAAAAAATATGGAATTTGACAAGCTGATATTAAAGCTGAATAGTAATAGGCCAAGAGTAACAAAGAAAAATTTGAAGAAGTATAAGGTAAGAAGACTTACTCTACCAGGTATTTTGACTCATTAAAACTAGCCTGATTACAACCGCCTGATCTTTTCCTACACGTCTGCTCCATCCACAAGGTTCCCCACTTAAGCCAGTAATCTTCGAGTCAGCCATAACCCTCTCTTTCTCTCAAACTCTGTGTCAAATCTGTCAGGAAATCCTTTTGGCTCTATCTTCAAAATACATCCAGATTCTAATCATGACCCATGACTTCCTCCACCACCACTTGGTCTAAACCACCATTATCTCTCACCTGGATTACAGCCATAGTTTCTTAACCATTCACTACATCTGTGCTTGGTTCACTCTAGTCTATTCTCAACCGAGGACAGCCAGAGTGATTTTGTAAAACATAAGTTTTATCATTTCCTCTCGCGCTCAAAACTCCAACGTGGCTACCCATTTTACTCAGAGTAAAATCCATAGTCCTTAATGATCCCACAAGGTCCTACACTATCTGGCTTATCTGATCTTTGTCCTGCTACTTCCTCCTTGTTTATTCCACTCAAGCCACACTGGCTTCCTTCCTGCCCCTGAGAAATAGCAGGCACATTCTTGTTGCCCCTGTAGGACTGCTTTCTCTGCCCCTTGCTGGGGATATCTGAATGGGTGAGTGCCTCACTGCCTCCATGGCTTTGTTTGCAGTCACCTTCCCTTGGAGGCTCACCCTATTTAAAATTGTGCCTTCCCAGCCCACCTGATCTCTCTGACCTGCTCTGCTTTTCTTTTCATTTTTTATAGCTCTTTTTACCTTCAAACTATGTCATCTACCTAGGATTTTTGGTGTTTTTAATCTTTTTCCCACTAGAGTATACACACTAAACAGGGTAGGATCTTGTTTGCTTTGTTCACTCATTTATCCTGGGTGCTTAGAGCACTTCCTGGCATATAGTAGGCACTGAAAAAATATTTGTTGAATAAATGATGAAAAAACAGTATAGGATTGGTGCAGGAATAGACAAATGAATGGAGCATAACAGAAAGCCCAGAAACGGGACTACTTACAACGATGTCATATAAAGGTAACATTGGAGATGAGTGGGAGAAATAATGGATTATTTAATAACAATTTATTTGGGATTCTTGGTTATGAATATGGAAAAAAGTAAACTGAATCCCCACGTCACCCCCTACACAAAAATTATTTCCATATGGTCTAACAACCTAAAATTAAGCTTAAAATTTTAAAGCTTCTGAAAATATAGGATATTATCTTTATCTTTATATATGGATGGACTTCTTATACAAGGTACAGAAAACATAAATGATAGAGGAAAAGATAGAGAAATTTAAGAACATTCAAATTTAAAACATCTGTATGACAATAGACATAAGTGAAGGGAAAAGCAAATCAGATATGAGATAATATCTGTAATCATATAACTGGCAAAAAATAGCATTCAAAACATAAAAATTGCAACAAACCAAGAAAAATATAAGAACCCAATAGAAAAATGAACAGAGGCACTTTATAAACGAGTATACGTGAGTGGCCCATATACTATGTGAAGAGATGCTCAACCTCAGTGGTGATTAGCTATGTATATAACATAATTTTTTTTTTTTAAGATGAAGTTTTGCTCTGTTGCCAGGCTGGAGTGCAGTAGTGCAGTCTCGGCTTATTGCAACCTCTGCCTCCCAGGTTCAAGCAATTCTTCTGCCTCAGCCTAATGAGTAGCTGGGACTACAGGCATGTACCACCATGCCCAGCTAATTTTTGTGTTTTTAGGAGAGACGGGGTTTCACCATGTTGGCCAGGATGGCCTCGATCTCTTGACCTTGTGATCCACCTGCCTTGGCCTCCCAAAGTGCCGGGATTACAGGCATGAGCCACCACCCCTGGCTCGAAATGTGATTTTAAGCCCATCCAATTGGCAAATATTTATATACCTTGTAACACCAAATGCTTGCAAGGCTGTGGCACAACAGAGATTCTCCTACACTGCTTATAGGACGATTGCACCTGGCAAACTCCTTTTGCCTACTTGTCCCTGTAGCAGAGATCCCAGAGTGCCCAGGCAATAGCTGTATCTTATAACTCAATGGAGTCTTGCTATATTCCCAGATAAAAGTGTACTGTTTTGGGGACTAGGACCTCTAACTCTATAGAGCCAAGAGTGTGGGAACAAAAGCTACAAAGTCTCCCGATGGGTCCCTGAGATAGTAAATGAAGTCAATCCTGTTTCTCTCCTTTGCTTTCCAAACACGTGTATTATTCGTTTGGGGAACATGGTGTGTCCCTACCTTTGGAGTGTTTGATTCAGTGTCCTGGAGTCCGGCACCCACCTGCACAGAGTTTGTTCTCTGAACTGGTGCTGTGGCTGTGCCTTGGGGCTATTCCAGTGCTTTTTCAGGACGGCAGTTCCTGGTGACGTGCAGTAAAATAAAACAGGTAGAAACCGGCTGTGGGCTCACTGCTGCATTTTCCTTGCTGCAGAGTGAGTTGCTTGGTCTGATGGATGTTATTTATGGGACAGAAGTTGGCCAAGACCCTGAAGGCAGGAAAGTCAAACACATGCCAAGAATACATGTGCGTGAGTGTAAGAACACATCACTGGCCCTTTCAGCATGGAAGGGGCCCGGTGTAATCCTGTGCCACCTTATGGTGGGTTGGTCCTCTCAAGGAGTGGTGCTGTGTGAGGCACTTGGTGACAGTCTCTGTTGCTGGCCATTTGGACATTTGGTGGTGGCAGTAGCTAGGTGGACCTTGGTGAGCGGGTGTGCATGCTGTTGGGCCATGTGTAACCTATCTCTGCCATTGTGGCCAGTTCGTTCCTGCATCCATCACGCAGGTACTAGGGTAGCCAGTGAAGACACTGGCTGGCATCCCCTGGCTGGGCCCCTTTCCATGCTTTGTGGATGAGTGCCTCTTTCATGGTAGATGCCCTCTGGCTGGCATTATCATGTGGTAAAGAGATCTTCATGCTGCATACTCACTCCCACATGTCCACCTATGTCCCTCTACCCCAGATTTCCTAATTCTTCCTCTTCCAGTCTTTGTGTTTCTGGCCTCTGACTAGGCAGCCAAGCCACTTGCTGCTGCCCTTGAGTCCACAGCTGTCCTGAACTTGGGCTATTCTTCCCTCTCTGAAGGAACCAGTTGGGATGATTTTTCCCTTACCCCTGTCTTTCCTGGCCACTCTAGAGTAAGGCTGCAGTGGAGCTGCCCTGCATTTCCAGCCTGCACCCATATAACAAACCAACCATTCAACACCTCCCCCCACACCCCCATCCCCCAAATCGGCCTTTCTCTCTGCCCCCAGCTGGTTTTACAGGATCGCCACACAGCCGTAGGTGCGAAGTGAGGGAGGGAGTTGGTGCAGCCTGGTGGGTGCTGGGGGAGTCTGGCTTCCTATTCGTGCAGCTCACGCGTGCCCTCTGGTCCTGCTTGTGCATGATTCCCGATGTACAACTTCCTCTTTATGATAGACGGTGGCTGTAGCCCCTTGACCTTATAATCTGGTGGGTCTGATGGGACTTACCTTTTGATGGGAAATTTCAGCCACATCATCCCCTAGTGTTCCATGGCTGCCATGGTGTGCACTGTGCAGTATGCTTCATTATCACCCATGTCATGATCTTGAAGTGCTTTTTCCCATTAAACTAGGCTTCTTGGTGAAATGGTCGATTCTGGGACTGGGGTAGGAAATGTGCAAGGTGAGTCTGGGACATCCTGTCAAACCAGAGAGCAAAGAAGCTATGAGACAACTGAGGAGAAGGAGCCAATTTGAAGAGGGTCTCACTGGCCAAAGATATGACTGCTGAAGCTTACATGAGAGCAGTAATTGAAACGATCAAATATGTTTAAATGAATATGTTTGTGATGATGTTTAAAAAACTCTTCGATTAGCCTGGGAGATAGCAAGTTCGTCATCCTGAAGACACTATGTAAATGGATTAAGCAAGCATTTATGTTCCCTGTCCCTTGTGAATTGTACCACTGAGTAACAAAGTGGTAGCTGAGGGGAAGCTTTTCATTATAAGGTACGAAAATGAAGTGATAGAATTAGAAGATCACTATTTTGCAACTCTCCAGGAATTAATACATCTAGGCATTGAGCACCCATCAGTGCTAACTAGCCATGAAAGAGACAACTAGACATTTTGTGCTTTCTAATCAAAGACCATCCATAGCCCCACCTCTAGTCTTGCCCAGAGGATCAAGTCTGAGTCTGATGAAGCCTCTGGATCCAATTGTCAACTTGCAGAAAGCTGTCCTCTGAGGACGGTTGTGTGAATTGAATTGCACCATGAGAACAGTCCTCAGAATCCACAGTGTGAGAAACTGAACAGGTCAAGTAGACTGTGATCTTCAAGGGATAAGGTCAAAGGAAAAGAATGGGGACAATGTGTTGATTAAAATGACTTAAAGACAGCCGGATGTGGTGGCTCACGCCTGTAATCCCAGCACTTTGGGAGGCTGAGGGGGGGCAGATCACCTGAGGTCAGGAGTTCGAGACCAGCCTGGCCAACATGGCGAAACCCCATCTCTACTAAAAACACAAAATTAGCCGGGCATGGTAGTACGCGCTTGTAATCCCAGCTACTAGGGAGGGTGCGGCAGAAGAATTGCTTGAACCTGGGAGGTGGAGGTTGCAGTGAGCCGAGATTGCACCACTGAACTCCAGCCTGGGTGACAGACGGAGACTCCATCTCAAAAAAAAAAAGAACTTAAAGACGTATCAAATTTAAAAAAATGAGCAAGACTATAATGTTAGGGGTGGACACTTAGATGATAAAGTGTAAGAAACATAGGAAGTGATTACTGTGAAAGTCAGATAACGGTTGCTTTTTGGGCTATAAGGTTTCTGTTGGGATTGGAGTGTAGCACACATGGTGGAGGCATGTCTAGGGTAGATGGCAAACTTCTGATTCTTGACCCAGGTGGTGGTTGTAAGGGTGTTTGCCTAATAACAGTGCATTGAAATATATGTTTGTTTTGTGTGGTTTTTTTGCATCAGTTTTGTTTTATAACAAAAGGCTAAAAATAAGTATTTAAAGAAAATAGTGCATACTATATTTTATTTGCTGATATTCATAATGATTACCAGATTATTGAAATTGATGAGTAATTTTGCTATAAATAAGCCTGTTTTCTTTGTTTAAACACACACACACACATTTTCACACTCACACCTTCAAAGCCACATAATAGAATGTTTAGGTTAAACCTGCAGCCGCTAGTTGAAATGTTGCTTCATGGAGTTTTATCCTCCTAACAACCTGTGTCCTAAGTCACATTCCTCTCCAGAAATGTGGACATTGACCATATTCCAGTCCCTGAGACGCTGTTTCAGCCACACGTGGCACCCCAGACCCTTGCCCACCTGCATCCTGGTCATTCATCCTCCTCCTCATGGGGTCATTTCTTGATCCCTATTAAGCATTAAAAGGGGATTAAATATCTCTCTACTTGCAGCTAATGTTTTGCTTGGTTTGGCCAAGAACACTTTAAGTTTTAAAAACCTGGGGCCATTGGAGTGGGACCATGGGCAAAGGTCAGGACAGGCTAGCTACTAAAATGGCCTGCCACGGACCTTGTACGTGAAGGTTGAAGGATTCTGGTGCTCTCTGGTGCCATCGCTGTTAGTCGTTGTGCAGCACAGAAATATTTTATTCAACAAACTCTGCAGACTCCTGAACTTCAGGGGTGGGCTGCCTTCTGCCTGGTGCTCTGCACAGATCCTGGAGCTCTCCTGGTCATTTATGTGCAGTGAAGCTGCTCCACTCACCTACAGCTTGTCCTTTTCCAGAGAATCCCTATCATCCTCCCCTCATCCCAAGGAATGCAACAAAGGAAAATTAATAGTGAATGCTTTTGCCGGAGACCTGTGGATACTTAATTTTTATAGATACTCAGTAAATATTTATTTATATTCACTAGCAGCAAGCAATTCACTTGTAAACTGGTATAGTGGCGGGTAACATAAGCATAAGCAGATTCTTATGTTATTTCTTTGAATATTTTGCTTTTCTTTAAAAATGTAAATTTTTTTATTCGTAAAGTAATAGGAATTTATTACAGAAAAATTTGAAGAATGAAAAAATATTCCTAAATTGTCACCACTGTAATACAGTTGTGGTTATTATCACTTTAGTATACTTAGTATATTTTCTTCCAGTCTAATTTTGGTGTGAAAATCTTTAGTAGTTATAATAAAAGTGCATGTAATTCTGTTTTTTCCTTTTTACTTTAGCCTTAGGTAATTATGATATCACAAACATATTTCCATGTTGCAATATTATCACAACAATAATTTTTTACTGCATTAAATTTTATTATTTGGCCTTATATTTTTATTTTAACCTATTTTTGATTAACACATTTTAGCAAATAGAATATCTTTGTATAATATATAACTTTATTCAAATTGCTTTTTGGGTTTTGTTGCTTTGGATTTTTAGAGTAGAATATTGAAGAGTGTCGAGAATTTCAGTAAACTTCTAATTTATCTTTCAGCTCTGTCATGAAATCTGGTAAATCAAGTGAGTGTAGGAGTGGGAGGCGTATAGTGTATATTAATTTTCCAACTGTTGTTCCACTCAGGATCTCAGTTATACGTAACTTCATAAAGCCATATAAAATTTGAGTGAGGCAGTAATCTTTTTTACATCTAGAAGTGGGCCATAGAACACCAATTGTACTGGACAGTTTAGAAACTTATGGTAGAAAATGAAGGTTCTGTATTTGGAGCCCAAGGAAGTGCATGGCAACATTTGCAATGTGCGTGAGTGTGTGTGCTCTTGGGAGATGGGTTGTGATTTTCATCAGATGTTCAAAGAGATCCTGTGCCCACTGGTATACACACAATGTTTGCTAGTTGAATGGAATGCTACTTTTGTGAGTTTGTTTATTGTTGTCATTCTCTCCCTGCCTCCCTTCCAAACCCTTCTCGTGAGTTCATTATATCCAGAAATAAAACTCAGAAAAATTTACTTTTGGGTAAGCAGTGATTTATCACATGCAAGTTTATAGTGATTAAAAAAATGAAAACTAAACACATATGTGACATTGTTAATTGGAAATATGCATGAATTTATGTTGATTTTGGAAGTTTTCACATTAAAATGAGTAACTTAGTGCTATACTTTGGTAAAATATTTTTTTAAAAATATGTGACCAGGGAGTGGATCATTCAGTAAATTTTCTATTGATTCAAGTTATGAAATAGATGTGGAAATATGAAAATAGTTACCCCCTTACTATGTTATTTGGAAATGTGTAGATTTACTAACTCCTTTAAATTTGAGGCCTTCTAAGTTTTTGCACAGCTAAAGCAAAGAGATATTCTATGCAAATAATTGTAAATAAAATTATTTACCAATGTGAAGAACTCTCCTTTAAAAGATAAAATCTTAGTCGTTTTTGGTTATCAAATGACAGGAGCAACTTTTTTTTTTCTTCATGTAACAGGTGTATATGGATGTGCAGTGACCACTTTATTTTGAATAATCAGTATCCTTTTTTTTTCTTTTTTCTTTTTTAAGGAATGGGATGTTTCTGGGGAGCTGAAAGGAAATTCTGGGTCTTGAAAGGAGTGTATTCAACTCAAGTTGGTTTTGCAGGAGGCTATACTTCAAATCCTACTTATAAAGAAGTCTGCTCAGGTAGGAAGAATTTGCTTTATTGTATTACTAGGAGAAACAAGGGAGGGCTTGTCACTACTGTTGGGTGACAGGCTCTTTAAAATGGAAATATGTTTTTTTAAAAATGTTTCTTCAATCTTTATTATTTGTGTATATATACTTGTGAGCTTCTCACTTTATAAGTTTAGAAGATGATAATCTTCCTGTGGAGTGCACCGTTTACTTTTGCTGTGGAACAACCACTCTAAAACATGGTGGCTTAAAACAGTCATTTTATTAGCTTGTAATTCTGATGATCAGCAGTTGAGGCTGGGCTCAGCTTTATGGTTCTTCTGTTAGGCTCACCTGGGATTTGCTCATGTGGCTAAGGTCAACCTGTGGGTTGCCTGGGGGCTAGTCGGCCTAGGCTGCTTTACTCTTTGGCCTGGCAGTTGGTGCTGGCTGCTGGTTAGCACTAACTGCCAGCTGGGGTAATGGGGATGATGGACCATATGTCTTCAGCACACTGGCCTGAGCTAATTCACATGGTGGTGGATGCAGAGAACCTAAGAGCAGCAAGAGAGGATGAGGCCCATTCTCTGTTTGTGTTACGTTCACTTTTATACCATTGGCCAAAGCAAGTCATATGTGCTAGCTAGACCAGAGCCAATATGGGATGGCTCCCCAAAGGCAAGGATATAGGAGGTATCAAGAATCAGGACCATTATTGCAACAATCTACCACATGAGACAGACATTTCAGATACTGGTTGTGTTTTCTGGAAGGAAAAACATTGAAAGCCATGCTATAATGCAGGGATCAGCAAACTATTGACTTGACTCATAGGCCAAATCCCACTTGCTGCCTATCTATATAAGTAAATTTTTGTTGAAGCACAGCTAGTCTCATTGTTATTATTATATATTATCTATGAGTGTTTTCATGCTACAGTTACAAGAGTTGAGTGCTTGCAACCAACTATGTGGTCTGCAAAGCCTAAAATATTGACCGTTGGGTGCTTTACAGGAAAAAAATTTGCTGACCTCTATTCTAGGCTAACAGGGTAGGCAGATGCCCTCATGGCAAATTCTGTCTCGAATACCAGATTACCTCTCTGGACTTGTTTCTGACCTTCAAGGATTTCCTTTCCTTTCCTGCCAGCTCAGATAGCATTTGAAATGTTTTTCTAAAAAAAAATTATATTCACCATTTTAAGAGGTCTTAATAGGGAGGGAGTATCTGGAGTTATAGTCCACTATTATTGATGAAAATGGGGTGTAAAATGTAAACAGTTTTATCTTTCTAAAATAAAGTCTTAAATAAGTGTGGTTTGTGGAGGATGTGCTCAGCCCTCCAAGGGCACCATGAATGATGGAGGGGAAAAGCTGGAGTTTGGGAGCTTGGTGAATAGTGAGCGTGTTGCTGTGTTTGCTACAATATGAATTCTATTTTGAAATAAAAATTGAGCTGTACAACAATGAAAATATTATAAAAATGTGCATATTCTTATTTTTTCTTGCTCTAGAGAAGGACTGAAATATTCTGATTCGTATGGAGAATGTGGTGTAACAAACAAATATTTTAATGGTTATCCTATTTTTTTTTTTAACTTCTGTTTCAAAATTAAATGCTTATGCATAGCTATAAATAGACTCAAATGAATCCTGGAGATCACGCAGGTGTATCCTCTCAAGTCTTAGGAATGGAAATGAGTAGATTCCTTCCTGTAATTCCAGACGTGACTTAATGGCCTAAGAGAAAAAGGTTGCTAAGAAAACCTCCAAGTATCTATTGCTTTATACCTATTATCCTCAAGCAGCAAAATGTTAACAATCAGTTAGAATATTGTGATTCCTTGTTTGCTCGAACCCTTTTCAGTTCAGCTGTTTACCTTAATAACAACATGATAATTGCCACGTGTTAAACTCATGCTATATGCCAGACACTGTAATAAGCACTTTTTCTGTCTTTGCTTTTCTCTAAGCAGTTCCATGAAGTATGTCAGCTTCTGTCTTTTACAGAGGGAGTGTAGAGGCTCAGAGAGGATAAATAACTTACCTAAGGTCATACCTAGCAGGAATCCCTACCTCATTAGCTCTCAGCTCAAAGTCTATGCCATTGACCATGGTGTAAGTCTCCCAGCTGTCATCATATCCCAGCCATTCTCCATTCATCCCTTTGCACTTTCTTCCACCAAGTCACAAATTCTCTTTCATATCTGTCCCTCTGGTATATTTTTAATTATATCATTGTGCTTTTAAATGATTAAGGAGAATGCCAAGGAAATTCTTTTGTCTTTCTTACGTTTAGAAGGAAAAAGGGCAAAGCCAGTTCATGCAAACAGCTGGTGTGTTAGTGGCCTCTAGCAAGTGGTAAAGTATGGAAACCACGGAGACTGGTAAAGAACTCGATTTGATATGAACACTACCTGCTAAGTTAACAGTAGCATTGGGAAGCATGGTTGTCATGGAAACTTGTTCCTGATTGGAAAGGGATAGTTATAGGGTCTTACCCATACACAGAAGGAGAGATGATTTCTTTCCCTAGGCTTTTTTGTTGTTGTTGTTCTGATCATAAAAGGGAAAAACAAAAAGGCAGAGAGGAGCTATGATAGAAAGGTCCCTCTGGCACAGAAGTGGTAGAGCCTTCAGATCCCTGGGAATAACAGGGAAGGAGAACAAATAAGGTCCCTAGCTAGAGTAATTATGGTAACCAACTAATTAAAGATTTTTGACCAAGGAGAGGGATGGGGGAGACATAAAGCAGGTTACACTGGCGGGCCTCCCCTCTGAAGCCTCTGGTGCTCAAAGCCTTGCTGAACAAGTCAGCCCTGGAGTGGTCTGACTTAAAAGAAGGAAAAAACAAAACAAAACAAAACAAAAAACCCCAAGGCTCTGGTAAGATGCATAGTAATTGCTGAGGTCCATTGTGGGAGAAATACTAGTCTGTACTCTAGTATTTGCGTTAATTTCAAAATTGCTTTGTCTTCTGCTTGCATTTAAGTTTGTAAAACTTTGATCACAATCCGTGAATATTTTGTAAAGATTTTTACTTTTATTTTGTCAAGAAAAGAAGCATAGAGACCTGGATTGTGTGCAGATTCCTTCTCTCATAAAGCAGTATGCTTGAGCTTAGGTACCATGTGGTTTCTTGGGGCAGATGCCAGAAATATAGGAGGAGGGGTTAGCAGAATCCACAGGGCCAGCTTTGCCACCGCTCTGTGCAACCTCTTATGTGATGACGCACATCAGAGCTTCCACAAGCATTATCTCAGCACACAGGTGGGTGAACACAGGCCAAGGAACCATCGGCTCAAGTTTGCTACCCCTGCTGTGCCAGTGGGTCTGCACAGCCTCAACAGGGGAGAAGTGAGCGAGAGAGTGTGGATGTGAGTGTAGAAGCAGTGTGTGTCCAGAGAGGGTGTGGATTCATGTCCGAATGGTATTTCTATGTGGTAATGGATAGGCCAGTGACTCTGAACCCCAAATTGGAGTTGTGACTAGGCATATAGAAAAGATAACATGGCTTCTCATAGTAGCTGAGAGAGGAGGTGTCCCCATCGTGGGGTCACTAATGGGGCTGTTCATGGTGGGCAGTCTCCATTGCTTGGTGCCACTTGCACCTGACATGCGGAGAGAATACAAGGGGGCAGTCTCTTAGGAATTTAGAATAAAGTCGCCCATTGAGAATGGCAGTATAAAATCAGCCTGCTCTGAATCACAGTGGAGATGGACAGTCACTTGGAAGAGAGATTGGTTTCTGTGTCTGTAGGATTTCAGAGTAACCTAATGGAATGCCCTGACTGTGTAAAAGGAGCATAGGTCCTCAGTAGGAGGTTGGTGAGCTAGAACAGCCTAGGAGAGGGGAGGTCCTGGCCACTCTCTTGGGTGTTCTGGGCAGACCCACAGAGCCTGATACCCTGGCACTTTTAAGTTGTATCACTAACCTCGTGTTCTGATCCATACTCTGTAAAACTTTCTAATCTTTTGTCCTCCTGTGGGGATTATTTACAGAAAGAAAATGCAATGAAATCAGGTTAGTCAGGCAGACAGTTCTAATTCTTATTTAGAATTCAATAAAATGCCTCTCTGAGATATATATCTCAGTCTATTGTGAGTTTAGTCTGCACAGGTCATTCTCTCCAAATTGAGTTAACCTCGGGCTGAGTTATATGACAAAAACAGAGTTTTGGTCGGACCTCCATGATCTTCCAAGGCTTCAGTTGCCTCCTGCATTTCCCTGGAGATTTCCTATCCCTTGCATGTGCCCATAATTTCATTTAAACCTGTTTTAAAAGTGTATGTAACTTTTAAGTAATCTATAATCTTCCCTTCCTCAGGTTCATTAAGCACTGAACCAATAGCGCACAGGCTGAGAAACTTTCCTCACCCAGATGTTTTGGGCCTGAATTCTAACCCCTCTGAAAGCCACCCACCACCAGCTTCTGCACCAGGCACCCAGTCTTGGCTGGGACACAGGGTAGCATCTCTCATGGCCAGCAGACCTCTGTTGGGCCATGTTCTGATGCATTTCTGATCTGTCTCTAAGAGATGTGCTGAGAAGTAATTCATGTCTTAGTGGCCACTGTTTTGTACCTAAAATGATGTCCAAAGATTCATCCATCCATTTCTGTTTCCTACAAGCTCAGCATCTGGCTGGCACTAGAGAACCCAGAACCTGGACTGGAATAGCCATGAGGAGCCTAACTTGTATATAGGCCTTACTTGAATAAATTAAATATGCCACTTATTGGAAAGGTGCCACATGCAAAGCATTGCACCAGGTCCTAGGGGAAGGTTGGTTTTGATGTAAAGAATACTAGTTCCTGTCTTCCAGAATTTTCTCTATAGTCAAATGAAAGCTTGATCTTTCACATTTGTTTTAAGAAGTTGGGCTGACACTGGTTTTCTCTTTACACATGCACACACACACACACACACACACACACACACACACACACACACCCTCAAACAGTTGTTATGCAAACCAACTGATTAACTGGCATGCTGTTGCTTTACTACATTGATTTTAGAAGTAATTGAGCTATTCAGATTCCTGAATACTCTGATAGAGAATTATTCTTACATTTTATAATAACGACTGTACAGATGAAAATATGAAAAGACATTCTGCAATGGATAAGCATTCTGGGTTAATTTCAGTGCATTAGCCTAATATACAAATACCCCATTTCTGGCAAGAAAACCCAGGATGTTCATTCACTGGGTAATATCTTTTCATATTTTGCTTACAGATGTTCAGAACAATTCCATGTTTATTAGTCTATTCAAAAGCTTTTAGAAATCTGCACAGCCAAGTGGCACTGAATCCAGAAGCATGAAAGGAGCTGCACAACTTTTCCTCGTAAGATTTACACAAGCAGCACGGGAAATCTGAGGCCCAGACATTTCCTTATCAACAGAATACTCTGGTGGATTTTCAAGCGGGCTGTTCAGCAGAGGTTTCGAGCACAGGAGCCCAGGTGTGGCAAGAGCGGAGTGTGGGAGTCCTCGTGTGACCCTCTGGGGGTGGTGATGGTCTGTAAAACCTAAAATATTTACTGTCAGGTGCTTATGTGTCCTGTCCTGAGCCTGTTTCCTCTCTTGTAAAATGGAGCAATGCTGCTTGATGAAACCAGTCAAGTTGTGGTTGGATTCTTATATGTAATAAACCTGCACATTGTGCACATATGCCCTAAAACTTAAAGTATGATAAAAATAAAAAAAATTGTTGCAAATCTGAGTATTCGAGAAAATCTGAGATACACACTTTCTAGCTCTTGGGCTCGTTAAAGATGAACATGATGGATCATGAAGCATTGCTTGGCAGGGCTGGGGCCAGCTTGTGGTAAGTATGCCTGGCACAGCACACGGAACCCGTTTTCTTCTCTTCTTCGTCTGTGTTCTTAGGAGGTCAGGTCATGTCACCCCCTTTTCCAAATGAGTGTGATTTTTTTCCTTGATGCTTGAGAGCTCTAACTGAGCAAGGAATAATAATTTCCCCACTAATGTAAGACAACTCAGTATACTTTTTTTTTTTTTAAGTTTGACTTAATTTCTGAAGTGTTTGGGTGGAAGCGCATGTCTATGTATCTTACATGAGATGAATGATCCCATTCTTCAGAGTAGGGATGAGTTCTGTTATTAACAGATTTTATCAAGCAATGTAAAACTCATTCTAAATTCCTTGCAGACTGCATTAAATCTCTTTTTAGTGCATAGTCAGTCTTATTGTACTCATTTCAATGTCAGTCAAGGTAAATTACTAAGTTATTGACATACTCCTGAAAATGCAAGAATTCTGATGTTCAGTTCTTGCTACAAGCAATTTGATCGCTTTTTATTCCTCTTATTTTAGGCGTAAAATTGGACCTTAAACTTGTAGCAGGCAGGATAAAAACGCTTATCTCTCTCAAACCAAGAGGCAGAAAGCAGGCTTCAAGAGCAGAGACCCTTGACTCATACCCTTAGGACCAAAGATATCTGCTCACCCAACCATCTTCCCCACACCCACATCCAAGCAGCTATGCAAGACAGATTAGTTCAGTGAATGGACCCATTGCCTGAAGAAAAAGTATAGGTAATGAGAAAACAGCTGGTTTTGTTTATTGTAAACCTCAATCACCAGAAATAGCAAGCTTGGCTTCTCTACCAGCGGCACCCCTCTGAAGGGTTGACATGGGGGGGAGGGGGGACATAGGTCATGGGGACGTCAAGGCATTTGAGACCTAGAAGGGCCTTAACCATCTTCCAATACAACAGCTTTCAAACTGGGTGACCATGGAAACCTCAGGCTTTCAGAAGGGTTCTGCAGGAGCTCCAGAGGTAATGATGTTTGAACTAGGTAAGATTCAAGCTGCTTGGAGAGCCCATTCACAGCTTTCAGCTGTATTATATGTTGATGTCCTGACTAATAACCTTATTTTGAAAAGTTATTAAAAATGTTGGGAAACCTCCAAGACTGCTTTCTTTGTCGAGTAAGGGAACTGAGGCCGAGAGAGATGAAGTGATTTGAGAGATTTTAGTGGCAGGGTTGAAAATGTGCTTGTCTTCTCAGATCACAGAGTGACTAGAACACCCAAAAGAAGTTCGAATCGTACACCCATTCTGCTCCTCTCAGTGAGGTGGACAGTCAAGGATTCAGAGTAGGGGTGGCTTTGGAGTGGGAAATGTTAAGATTTGAAGAGATCATAGTTTTGTCATTTGGTTCCTGTTTATCATTTCTGTTAGGCTGGATTTTTTCACCAGTATTGAGTCCTGGGGTTTCCTGATAGATAGTTCTTGTGTCTGCTAGATGCTTTAAGTCCTGTCTGTGATGGCCAGTAGCAGATCTAAGGGTGTGACAATAAAGAGCGCCTGCAGGAGCCCAGGACTTAGGACTAAGAAAGGAAATCATTGAATTGGGGAGTGGTATCCTTGCTCCCTCACCTCCCTCCCTTTCAAGCTTCTGCAAATTGGCTTCCTGGCCCGGGCTGGGGACTGCCTGGGCCTGCAGAATCAGGGCAAGTGGTCTGCAAATTGATTTGTCCACGAAGCATGGCCTGCAGACCTTACATATGATAACCTGGTATGCACCTGCTCCAGTTTACAGTATACAAGGGTGATGGCATTGCAATAAGTAAAACATGCACTCAGCAAGTGCTATTGAATTCAGAGCAATTTTTCACCATCACATAGGTCCTTCATCCACCGGTTCTAAAATTTGAGTGACTCTATGGGGGTTCTCTGGCAGTATCTAGGCGAAATCATGTGGTCTCTTATACTCACGTAGGTATGAACCCTGTATGCTGATGGGTAGTTCAAAGTTGAAACCAAAGAGATGTGCACATTTTGCTACAGGTATCCCAAGTTTGCCCAGTTATTTAAATCCAGCATTAGACATCAGAGAGGATGAGGATTTTCTATAGCTTCAAATAACTGAAGGCTGGCAAGCAGCAAAACATGGGGCCCCACAATCCTGCTGTCCTCGAATGGTAAAAAGAGGCATTTAGTGCCTTTCCTTCCCCTTCAGGCCATTGGCTAAAGACTCCAATAATGTCACGGCCTGTTCTTTGTCATTGAAGGGCAAGGGGTGAGTGAATTGGACGGTTTATGGACTCTCTAAAGACTATTGCATGTGCTACGTGTTCTTCATATGACCTTGATATTTTAATATTCTATAGTTTGGCTGTTCAACTCACCTCTCTCCTTGAACAGCTTAAATCACTGCTGAGGAACAGGTGCAGCGGTCAAAGGTCAACAGACTGACAGACTTTAAGTAGTTAAATGTGTCAATATTTCAGCAATTTTGGTGGTAAAATTCAAATAGGGCATTTAAGTAGAAAACAAATGGAAAGGAACAATAATAAAAACATCCTTTTACCCATTCAACACTAGAAATAGGTTATTCTTTCATTGTTTTAGGATTGTATTCTCAAAGACTTAGAAGGGAGATTAAGAGGAATTTGCTATAGCAAGCAGTTCTGAAAACGTAATTGCAAAAGCAGTTGATGAATGTGCCCACACTGATGTTTTCAAATCACATCTAATGGAGCCATAATGTAATATGAGAAAATAACCTTATGGGGGGTCAGGGGGTTGAGCTTCTCCAGAAATTTTATGGGATATGCTGGGTCTTAATTACTTCATAATGACTGACAATTTTTAGAGCCTTAGAATAAAGGTTTCTTTTTTTTTTCTAAGTTACATTAAAAATAAATATCTGGGTCAATTACTGGCCCACCCATCTGCCAAGTGAAAATTGCAACAAGAGAGAAAAACACGGTCGCTCGTCATGGGAGTGAAGCACCCAGACGTGAGTGGAGCGGCTTGGGAAGAGGTCACTGTTGTTTGCTGGGGCCGTGCCTCTGATCTGCCGGGGACTCCTCAGCCTGGGAGTCATTTACAAATTACCGAGGCCCCTCAGCTGCGGGAGAAGCTTTGCTTAATAAATCCTGGCCTCTGAGGCGTGGAATTGTGAAGTCTCAGGGAATGCCGAGGGACAGAACTAATTTCGGCATCTTCGTTCTTTGAGAATGGGAGGTAGCATCACGTCTCCGACTGGAGCGTTCTGATGAGGGTGACTACCTACCCACAACGTGTTTTGAACTCTGTTATTTACAGTTGTTGCCTTCCTCTTTCTTTCTTGACGTTTCCTCTTCCTCCTGCTTCCCCTCTCTTCTCTTTTGCTTCTTCTTTCCTTGAGTGAAGGATAAGTTGTTTTTTCCACTCTGGTTTATTGTTATAAGGCTTAAAAGAAGTCACAGAAACTGGTGACTTAGCACATAATACACATCTTAGGTTTAGAAGAACAATTGAAAATATAATGTTCTCAATGGGTATTACAATAGTAGTTTCTATCCGTGACCACTTTGTAATCCACAACTCATTCTACCTACTAATCTCTGTCACAGGCCCGTGAGATAGAGCAGCATCAGTGCTACCCCTTATAAAAGTGCCAGGGGTCAGGGACACTTGGAAAGTTAGTCAGTGTGCCACCTGGCTCATTAGAGGTTTTGACAGTCTCCGCTGGTGGGATTGAAAATAAAACAGGGTTTATATTTAAGACTGTCTCCTTCTAAGCCTTCACTCATTTCCAGTAAATGCATTTTCACATGTCTTTTGTGAGCATTTTAGGATAATTTAAAAATATTAAGCTATGCTAGAGCTGTGCTAAAGTTTTGAAAATGGCTTATAAAAAATAATCTAGAGATCTGGAAGCGTTTAGATGGATGTGATCTACAGAAACACGGGATTTCCTTTTCTTTAGCCGGATGGACTTTAGAGGTCATCTGTTCCGGTGATTTGTTTGAAACTTTTATTAGGCATTACAATCTTTTCTTCAGACAAAAATTTTGCACAGAAGTCTATTAAAACAGTGTGCAAGATGCTCTGATTGGGAGAGGGGGCTTCCCCCAGCACTGTCCTCAGTATTCTGGCCCTAGAGTGCTGCCTCAAAACCTACCAGGAGCTTAGTCTGTAAAGCAGTTGAGGACTAGGGCCAAGTTAACTTTGGGCTGAAACACGCAGTAAAATGAGAAGGCCTTCCACACCTCGCTCATCACTAGCCCACTGCAAGGCTGCACTTTGCATGCTCATGGAAACTCGCAGGATTATTGAGGCTGTGCAGAGGGAAGGGGCCTTTTAATTCTCTGCCTCCTTAGGGGTGCACCCTGGCAGGCCAGGAGCCCCAGGCAGAGATGTTTCTGTACAGGTCCCAGGTTTTGCAGCAAGGTCCCAGAGCATCCTGTTCTCCCAGTGAAATTCCGTTTTCAATTTCAGCCTGATTCCCTGAGTGAATTTAATGTAAAGCTGTCCCTTCCCCCTCGGTCCCGGCAGGTAAGGAGCTGCTGGCGACTGTCACACCAGTGCCCCTGTCAGCAGACCTGCTTGGCTCTGGAAGGATGGGTTGACAAAAAGCCATAGGTGCCTGAACTTGTGTGTCTTTGTGCACAAGAAAAAATAATCTGTCACCTTGTTTAAGGCGTGTTTGGTTGCGTTTGATAGTTTGAAAATGCTCTGGGGAACAATCATCTGTCTGGTTTTGAGAGTCAGGTTGTAAAATGGTGAAATCACATACTGGGAGCTGGAGTGGGGCGGTGGGGGGTGGTGGGCAGTGTGGGGGCATTGGGAGGCTGCTGGTTTCTTTTTTTAAAAACAAGTTTTAATTTTTTCATCTAATAAACTGTTTTTTGTTTAAAGAGCAGTTTTAGGTTCCCAGCAAAACTGAGCAGAATGTAAAGAGAATTCCCATCTATCCCATCCCCCCACCATGCCCACTATCAACATCCCCACCTGAGTGGTGCATTTGTAACACCCCAGGAACCACAGTGACACGTCCTCAGCAGCCATAGTTTGCGTTGAGTTCACTCTTGATGTTCTGACATGTATAATGAGTGACCTGTGTCCACCATGAAGTTATTGTACAGAGTAATTTTGCTGCCCTAAAATTCTCTGTGCTCAGCCTATTCAGCCCATCCTCCCCCGCCAACCCCTGGCAACTGCTGATCTTTTCGGAGTCTTCATGTGTTTGCCTTTTTCAGAATGTCATTGAGTTGAAATCACACAGCCTATGTCCTTTTCGGATTGGCTTCTTTCAGTAATATGCACTTAAGTTTCCACCCTGTCTTTTCACGGCTTGGCAGGTAATTTCTTTTTAGCACTGAATAATATTCCATGGCCTGGATGTACCCCAGTTTGCTTGTCTGTTCCCCTGCCGAAGAATATCTTGGATGTCTCCAAGTTTTGACAATTACGGATGAAGCTGCTGTCAACATAGGAAACTGGTTTTAAACGTTCATTAGAGATTAATGCAAGAACTCTGGAGTGGGGGAGGCCTGGAGGCCTGGGTTGAAATGAAGTTCTGCCAGAGAGGATTTCTGCTGGCTGTTATCAGGCAACTGGGGGCTTCATCCATCAAAAGCACTTAACATTGAAACTTACTTTTCTTTTCTGAGCCACATAAGTAACAAGAATTCAGACGGCACCTCTGTCTACGTGGGTGGCTGGTGAAAACTTCCAACAGTACTTTTCTCTCTCCAGAGTTGAAAGGGTTCAGATAGGCATGTGTCCATTCTTCCCTTTCTGTGGGGGCAGAGATACATATATTTCTCTGTCCCCCCTAGGTGAAGCTATAGTCTCTGACCCCCTCAGGTTCAGCCCAGTGGGAGTGTTTCTTGTGAGATTTCTCAGTTTGGGAGGACCTTGGGCTTCATCTCCTGCCCTCCTTCTCCTGCCCCAAATGGCTACCAAGTTGGGTCCAGAAGAAACTCTCAGAGCTCTGGAGTTTGTTTATCTTCTAGGCTTTTTATTCATTTCTTTCCTTCATAACAGCTCAGTGAAAAACATTAAAATATTTTAAAAATATATTGTACCCAGCATTTTAGTTATATCAGACAGGAAGATTGCTTAAGATGTTGATGTGCCCTTTCTTGGCCAGTGCATTGCAAGGCAGGGTTAGTGCTCGTAGACAAACAAGGATTTTTTATGAGGTGATGACACCATTTCCATCAGGGGTGGCCAGGAATGGGCACGAACAGACAGAAGCATTCAAGTGACTTGAGAGGATCCTTAGGCAGCCTGGAGGTAAGAGGAAGATGACAGGCCTTCTCCATCTCCACAAAAAACAGTGTAATTAAATGTGGAATACCCTTACCCCAGGAACATTTGACCTCAGAGACCTTGGGTCTCAATGCATTGGACACTGACAGCCCATGTATTCTATTCTGTTTGTGTCCATAAACCTTCTTCATTTAGTTTATTTATTTTTTGAGATGGACTTTCGCTCTTGTTGCCCAGGCTGGAGTGCAATGGCGTGACCTCGGCTCACTGCAACCCCCGCCTCCCTGGTTCAAGCAATTCTCCTGCCTCAGCCTCTGGAGTAGCTGGGATTATAGGCATGCACCACTGCGCCCAAGTAGTTTTTTGTATTTTTAGTAGAGATGGGGTTTCATCATGTTGGCCAGGCTGGTCTCAAACTCCTGATCCCAGGTGATTCATTTATTTTCAATTACGGCACCTCAATGGCCTCCCATTTGAGTATAGATGTTAAATAAGTACAATTCTCTCTCAGTGTTTGGACTAATTGCTCAAGGCTTTGATGAGCAGCAGAGTCTCATTTAGAAGGGGACTTGCCTTGGTCCAAGAATTCACTGTCTTACTTAGGATGTAATTCTATTTTTCTGATAGGACATGCTTGATGGGACTGATGTCTCCAGCCAGGTCAGCGCAGCAGAGAGGTGAACACCAGCATGTCTTGTTAAGAAGCAGGAGATGAGTTAATGAGATTTCCACACACACACGTTGATGGCCTTTACATATGAGCTTGGAGATAGAAAATAATGGCTAATAGGTTTTAGTCGTTTCCAAGTGCGTGGCATAATTCTAAATTCTTTGCATGTGACCACTTCTTCAATTTTCATAACAGTTGGGGGATAGGGAGGGGGTAGGCTAGTGTCCCTCTTTTTAAAATGAACAAATCCAGGCATAGGGAGATTATCTGACTTGTGTAAACCCCCATAATTAGTAAGCGGCAGAGACAGAATGGACGCAGGGACAGTCTATGTCTAGAGTCCTTGTTTTGAACTCCTATGCTGTGTCTCTCTCAAAGAGAACGAGAAAGTACAAGTCACTACAATGAAAAGAGCTCCGTTGTCAGTGAGACATACAACACCCTTCCAAAGTGAGAAAGACAAAACACCCAGCTAAGACTCACTGGCTAATTGGAAAGCAGGACCTGTTATTATGTAAAGGCTCCTGTCCTACTAGGTGAGATTTTCCTTGAGGGTAGGGACTATGTCTTTTCATCTCCCTACTCATGTGACACCTGGAGCAGGCCTTGCTCTCAATAGGCTCCTGATCAATGCCGAGTTGTCACATCCCCTCATGCGTTAAATAAGGCCGTGTCTTAGGATCCCACTGGAAGGTCTTCGAAGACTCTGGGACTCTTGTAAGCCCTTCACGGTGCTTCCTGATTATATGAAGAGTTGGAGAATATCATGAGAAAAGTCCAAAGTCTCTCCTAAGTTCTGAACAATAGCTCCCTTCTCCCACGTGGCACCTCTTCCCTGATGGTTTAAAGAGCAGAGGTCTTGGCAAAACCAGGCTTTCCCTCGGATTGTTCAGCAGAGGGCGGTCAGTTATCTAAGACCTTTTTAAGAAGCAGATACACAGCCAGGTGCGGAGGCTCATGCCTGTAATCCCAGCACTTTGGGAGGCCAAGGCGGGCAGATCGCTTGAGGTCAGGAGTTCGAGACCAGCCTGGCCAACATGGCGAAACCCTGTGTCTACTAAAAATACAAAA
This sequence comes from Pan paniscus, assembly GCF_029289425.2. NCBI lineage: Eukaryota > Metazoa > Chordata > Mammalia > Primates > Hominidae > Pan > Pan paniscus. Next base: position 26,704,631 of record NC_073256.2, read on the forward strand.
ACTAGCCGCGTGTGGTGGTGCAAGTCTGTAATCCCAGCTACTTGGGAGGCTGAGGCAGGAGAATCACTTGAACCTGGAAGGTGGAGGTTGCCATGAGCTGAGATGTTGCCACTGCACTCCAGCTTGGGTGACAGAGACTCTGTCAAAAAAAAAAAAAAAAAAAAAAAAAGAGGCAGATATGTATGTTCATCTGTTGCCTTTGACCTTGTCAAATCTGTTGAAGTTCTCAATGCCCTGAAAACAAATGGACTTAGATCTATGGCCACTCTCTGGCAAAACTGAGGGAATTTTAAACTCTAGCATCTTTTGCGCTGTAGCAAGGTGACACAATTTATCAGAGTGCCCCAGAGGCTAAGTAAATGCAATTTTGTCATTTCTGGAGTGTTCTGTAAATATCGAGCCTATATAACAGAATGCAGTTACAAGAAGAAGAGTTAATTCACAGGTTGGTGAAAGGAACACTGCTTATAATTAGAGTCAGGTGGTAAAGGACATACTTCCTGGTGAAGCAGGTGTGTAAGGACCCGTGGCATTCTCCCATCTGGAGTTGTCTGCTTCTCTCTCCCTGCTCCCGTGGGTGGGGGTGGGATTCCTAAGTCACTTTCCCTCCCTTTCCCCATTCCCATTTCTTTTGAGCACTTACTAGGTGCAAAACATTTTTCTGGACATTTGGGAAAGCTCAGAAAATAATATGTTGATATTCCACTCCAGGAAGGTAGACCGTGCTGGGAAACCCAGGACTAGGGTTTCCTGGGGAAACAAGGGAAAGCAGTCCAGGCGTGTGGGGGAGAGATTCAGGGTGCTTTCCACCCTCTCCCGGGCCTCAGCTTCCCTGCACCTGGCTTTGCTTTTGTAGGCTGGGGCTGCTGCTCCTCTCGGCTTCTTCCATGGCAGTCGGTGCCACCCAGCTCGCTGGTGTTCCTGACTCGGGCTCTGGCCGCCTCACCCCCTCTGTAGGCTCTCCCTGATGGGTGTTCTGCTGTTCACAGTCCTGATTTGGCGCAGGCCCTCTGAGGCCCTCAACACAGACGCTCCAGAGAAGAGGCCTGGACCTGGGTCCCTGAGAATGCATCAGAGGGAGCAGTTCCGGGAAAGAGAAAACAACCAAGTCATTTCGGTTGGACGGGACATAAACACTGCAAGAAAAAATTGATTCACAATAACGATATGATCTGTCAGAAGAAGTGGCAAAGAAAGGGAAGAAATGAGCGGCTGTGTGTGGGCGAGCCATTCATGCAGGACGCTCTACTTGCCATTTGGTCCAGTTGCAGCAGAATAAAAAAAGCTCCACTTCTGGATGAGGGATCTCACATGACAGGTATGCAAGAGCTGTTTAATACCACCACGCCTGGCCAGTGACAGGGGCACGGCATCCTGGTTAGTAATGAAAGTGGAGTGAGAAAGCTGCAGGAGCCTGAGATGGATGGAACAGGGAAGGAGCAAAGTTTCCACAGAGGAGACAGAGGAAGAGGAAGCGGGGGACAGAACACCCTTCGACTCTAGCAGCACATGTACACAAGCGAGGCAGCACGCAGAGTTGACAGGCACAGATGGACTGGTCACGTAGCCTGGAGTTAGGGCAACAGATGGACAAGTCATTGCATAAATTGGCTACCCAGGGACCACAAATGCCTGCTAGGAAATCCAAGGACGTATCATGTTGACCCAGTGACAACATACCTGGGCAGAGGTAGACACAGGTGCCCCTGATCTGAAAGGGAAATGAATAGCAGTTTGCATTGGTGGGGGGGGAAAAAAAAGCAAATGAGATTAATAAGGAAAGGAAGGAAATTACATTGTGTGCGTGTGTGTGTGTTTAATGTCTTTTGTAAGAGGACTTATCTTTAATTCATCTTTGTAAGACCTGACTTTAATTATGTCACTTCTGAATGTTGTATGACTTTCAGAGCAGTGGGAGAGGAAAATAACATTTGGATATTTGATATATGTTCAAAATATAGCTGAAACAAATTTTCTAAACACTGAATTTTTAGTCTAAGCACAAAGTGAAAAACAATAACTTTCATGGAAATAGTTACTTGTAAAATGTTGTTCAGCTTTCAGAATGAAGTGTAAAATACAAGATGGAGTTGTCATTTAAAAACCAAATAGTATTAAACTAAAACAAAAATAATTCTTGCTAGATATATTTAGGTTGCTGTAATAGCGTACCCCCCCAAAAAAAACTATAGTCTGCTGTGATGGTATTGATTACCTTTTTATTTGATGGTAAAAATGGATGAATTGTCATGTCTTTAAGTTGCTATTTACTCAACATTTTAATATACTTAGTATATTAAATTTAATATATTTAGTATATACATTTGTGTTAATTCTTTTTTAAAGCTTTAAAAATTAATCACGTATTCTTTGAAAGTCACTATGCTAGGGACCAGATACAGTGGTGAACAGGATAAAATTGTTTCTGTGTTCATGAAGGGTATATAATCTATTACTTTAAAAAAAATAGACTGTAAGGCCAGATGTGGTGGCTCATGTCTGTGATCCCAGCATTTTGGGAGGCTGAGATGGGAGGATTGCTTGAGGCCAGGAGTTTGAGACCGGGCTGGGCAAGAAAGCAAGACATTCGTTTCTACAAAAACTTTTTTTTAAGGACTTTAATTTTTAGAGCAATTTTAGGTTTAAGCAGAAAAAGTAAGCAGGAAGTACACAGAGTTCCGACGTTACCGCCTGCCACACATACATCCATTTTCTCGGCTATTAACATCTTAGTGTAGTACATTTGTTATCGTTGATGGGCCAATATTGATATGTTATTATTAACTAAAGTCCATAGTTTACATTCGGGTTCACTTTTGGTGTTGTACATTCTGTAGGTTTGACAATTGTATAATACTTGTATCCACCATTATAGAATCATGCAGAATAGTTCACTCCCTAAAGATTCCCTGCGCTCCACCTGTTCATCTCTCCACCCCCACAAACCCCTGGCAACCACTAGCTTTTTACCTTTGATAGTTCCGCCTTTTCCAGAATGTCAAGCAGTTGTGTGATTCGAGAGTGGGTGGAAGCATACAGTAAGTAGCATGTTTAGATAGGCCTTTTTCACTTAGCAATATGTATTTAACGGTACTCCATGTCTTTCTGGGGCTTGATGGCTTATGTCTTTTTATCACTGAGTAATAATCCACTGTTTGGAGGTACCATAGATTATTTTATCTATTCAGCTCTTGAAATAATTGCAGTTGCTTCCAGTTTTTGGCAATTATGAACAAAGCTACTATTAACGTTTGTGTACAGGTTTTTATGTGCACATAAGTTTTTAAGTCATTTGGACAAATATTTAAGAATGTGATTGCTGGATCATATGGTTAGCCTATGTTTAGCTTTGCAATAAATTGTCAAACTGTCTTCCAAAGTGACTGTACCATTTTGCTACCAGCAATGAGTGGGAGTTCCTGTTACTTTACATCCTTGCCAGCATTTGGTGGTGTTGGTGTTTTGGATTTTGGCCATTCTGATAGGTGTATAGTGGTATCTCCTTATTGTTTTAATTTGCAATTCTTTAATGACATATGTGGAGTATGTTTTCATATGCTTATTTGCTATTTTTATATCTTCTTGGTGAGGTGGCTATTCAGATCTTTTGCCCATTTTTTATTTGGGTTGTTGTTTTCTTATTGATGAGAGTTAAGATTGTTTTGGCCTTTAACAGATATGTGACTTGAGAATGTGTCCTCCCAGTCTGTGGCTTGCCTTTTTATTCTCTGAAAAATTTCTTTCCCCAGGCATCTATTATTTGTGAACTGTGTGGGTTGGGCACTGGTGGACCAGAGTAGTTCTGGGAAGGTGAATTGCAGGCCTCCACAGCCAGGCTCTGTTAGTCCTAATATTCTTCCAGAAAGTCAGGTTGGACTGTTGCATGCCCGAATGCTGGCACTCACACCTTTCTCGTTCACTTGCTTCTGTTGACCTTGTTACTGGGTTGTACCTATGGTTTTGGCCTCTCATTTTTTGCCGTGTTGGTCATTTTGTGCTTCTGATGACTTTAGTAGCTGAGTCTGGCCCTGGTCCTTTGACTTCCTGCAAGTTCTGTTACCTGACTGTGGCCATCCACCCTCCCACATGGGTGCTGATTGTCTTGTTTGTGTACCGGCTTGGCCTTTGCCAGTGACAGTTTATCCTGACCCCAGCCCGAGGCCTAGTGTCTAGAAAAATTATCATATTTTCAGTGGTTGATTATAAAACCAGCATTAGGTTGGGTGTTTCTCAGTTTAATGGTTAAACTCAAAATCTTTATTGCTGTCACCCCCAAACGAAGTTCCCTTGCTGACTTTCCCATTTCTTCCCTAATGGCCTCACCATTCTCCCAGTAACTCAGACTGTCTGTCACAGGGCCATCTTTGATTTATCCTTCATCACCTGTAGACAGTCAGTAGCCTTGTTCTCAGAGTGCTACAGTGCCTACCTTTCATTCTATTAAAGGCCTTGAGTTCTACCATGATAGGAAAAAATGCTGCATCATTCCAGGAACGTATGTGTGCACGTTCAGACAATAGGTTAATGCCATATGCATTTTTCTGAAAACCGTGTATGTCCCTATATGGCAGCCCCTAAGAGCCTTTGTGGTACCAAAACCGGGAATCATTCTTTGGCTTTGTTTTCAAACACTGAAATCCTTCTTCAGTCTTCTCTCTTTTTTATTCCCACTGCCACCGATGTGAAACTGGCCCTGGCTTCATGGCTGGCCCCTTGAGGCTTCGTGCTGGACTCAACACCTTGGGTCTTTCTGAAGGGAAGCCTGCTGGGGACAGGAATAGGGAAAGAGCTGAGTAGGACAATAAGGTGGAGAGAACCAGAAAGCCTTTCAACCCATCTTTATAGTGAGATCTTCACAGTGTGATTTCGTTATTCTATTTGAAGTGAATTCTAGAATAGCTGATGCTTTTAGAAATCAAATATAGTTACAGAACACATTGCAAAACTAAGATTTGGTCATTTTAAAAGCTTTGTTATTTGCTTTTTCATCCTCTCCTTTCCTCCTATTCACTCAAGTAAATAATGATGTGACCACAGTTTTCTTTACTTAAAAATATTTTTTTCACAGACTTCAGATCTGTGTGTCTACTTGTCATGAAAAGTATATTTTACTTTAATAAGCTAATGATTTATTTCAACAGAGGAAGCAGAGCCCTCCAAGTTTATATGAGATTGATTACTCCAAAGCTTTGACTGGAGGCCTGTTCTTGTAGAAGCCAGTCTTTTTGTGAAACTCAGGTGAATTTTAGATTGCCTTCTCAAACTCTACCTGTGTGTCATAAAGTCACTGCTATCATTGTTTTCCCCTCATTTCCAGTAGCTTATGAGAACTCCAGCTATTAGCATGTAGCATTTAACCTCCTATACTATTAGGTCGTTTCTTTGATTGCCCAGAACAATCTTATCATTGGATGAAACTATTATAAATTATTTGCACATAGTTTTAAATGATTGCGAGATATATTTGATTCTAGGTCTTTTCAGAAGTGTAGCCTTGAATCTTTTTCAAAATTTTCTCTTTTTGCCACATTTCCAGCTATGTTTCAACTTGTTTATCAGAACGATGGCTGCCTGGGCTAAAGCCAGTGCTGCCAGGCAAAGCTGCTCCCAGTGGAGCCCAGGTGGGTGCAGCAGGGAGCTGGCTGTCGGGCAGGGCTGAGCTGCTGGGAGAGCAGGAGTGAGCAGGTGGGCATGATGAGGGACATGCTGGGGGGCCCAAGGTGAGGAAGGAAAAGAGCAAATGGCCTTCTGGTGCACGTGGTCATTAAGGTGAGATGACTAGTGAGAAGCCTTGAGTCTTGATGAATGGGCGAGGGAGACAATCCTTTATATCAAGTCCAAGGAACTAACCTGAGAGCCCATTGTGGAGGGCACTGGAAAGTCAGTTAAACAGTTAGACAGTCACACCTGCTGAGGAGATGGAAGCAAGGGCCAAATCGCAGGGTGGGGGTCAGGTTGGCCTAGAGCCCTCTATGGGATGAGAAGCTTGAAACCCATCTCTCAGTATGTGCAGCCACTGGAGCTGGGGTACAGCTGGGGTCTTGGTGAGTCCTAAGTGACTGTTCAGATTAGGTCACAACAAACTGAGGTATTTGTCTTTAATTCAGGAAGCAAGAGCATTGAGAGCTCTTGTTCACATTTTACCTGCAGCTGATTCAATATCCTGTCTGACTCTTCAGGTGGTGTTTTACCAAATTATGTCCTGGAAGAGGCCAGTCCATATTCCAGAAGTTAGACCAGATGCTAATATGCTCTGCAGCTGGCTGGAGGAGGGCTGGGTCATATACCACGTGATGGGGAGAGAAGAGGGAGGCAGAGGACACAGTGCAGCCTGGAGCAGACCTGGAGTCAAAGGCTGATCTTGGCTCTTGGAAGATCCTGGGGGGAGATTGAGGTAGGACAGGTGTGTCACAGGGGCTTTTGGGCAGCAGTCAGCTCCGGGGTGCTCACAAAGTGTGGTGGCTGCTGGAAATAGTGACCTATGCCTCTCATTAGAGTATTTCAGCTGAAAGGGCCTTTGGAATCTTGTCTTCTCCCAGGGTAGAAAATAGAAACTCAACAAAGTTGATGACTCAGCATTGTCAGGCAGCTAGCCCATAGCAGGGACTAGACCAGAACCCTGGCCTTTTCTCTTTTCAGAGTTCTTTTAGAAACAGTTCAATTGAGCTGTAATTGATCTATATTAAAGTACATATTTTAAAGTGAACAGTATACGTTTTGACATAGGTAGACACTGTAAAGCCCTCACCACAGTAAGGATAATGAGCAGATCCATCCCCCCAAAAAAGTTATCTCGCACGCCTTCATCATTCCTCCCTCCTGCCTTCCTCACCCCGCAGCCCTGGTGCCCAGGCAACCTCTGATCTGCTTCCTGTCATGACAGATGTGTCTGCATTTTGTAGAATTTTTTTCTGGAATCACACAGATTTCTTTTTGTGCCTGGCTTCTTTGATTCAACCTGTTTTGAGATGCATCCATGTTCTCGGATCAGCAGTTCACTCCTTTTTCCTGCTGAATGATATTCTATCGTATGGATGAACCATCCTTTTACCTGTTGATGAACAGTGAGGTTGTTTTCAGTTTGGGGCTGTTACAAATAATGCTGCCATAAATATTCATGTACCAGTGTTTGTGTGGGTGTGTCATTTCATTTCTCTTACATTAATACCTAGAAATGGAATGACCAGGACATGTGGCAGGTTTATGTTTAACTTTTTAAGAAATTTCCAAACTGTTTTCTGGAGTAGTTGTACCATTTTATATTCCCATCAGCAGTGTACGAGAGTTATACTTTCTTCACTTGCTCATTAGCAGTTGGTATGGCCAGTCTTTTTACTTCTAGTGATTGTAACAGGTGTGTAGCCGTATCCTACTGTGGTTTTCACTTGTATTTTCCTGATGACCAAATTATATTATTTTTTCATGAACTTACTTGCCATGTGTACGTCTTTCATAAATTGTCTGTTCACATCTCTTATGTATGCTTTTTATTGGGTTATTATCTCATTGTAATTTTGAGAGCTCTTGATATATTCTGGAAACAAGTCCTTTATCAGACATAATGATTTGCAAATATTTTATCTGAGTCTGTGGCTTGTCTGAGCATTCTCTTAACAGTGTTTTTTGAAAAGTAGAAGTTCTAAATTTTGATGAGATCCAGTCTATCAGTTTTTTTTTTTTATGGATGAAACTTTTGTGTCATATCTAAGAAGTATTTGTCTAACACAAATATTTTCTCTTATTTTTTCAGAAATTGTATAGTTTAAGATGTACATTTAAGTCTGCAATCCATTTTGATTAATTTTTATATATAGTGCAAGTCATTTGACACGTGTGTAATATAGCAAAAGGCACATATTGGATCTGTGGATTAACGCCACTTTATCCACAGATGGTGACAGAAGTCTTCTACCAGTACTGTCATATTTAAATGCAAAGGTCAATCATACATTATATATGTACATCACTCAATAAACCCCTAAAGTACATTGCCCAGTTTTCATAATACATTTAATGAAAGAATAATAAGGTCATTAAGGGCAATCAGTGTTTTGTTATATTCCTGATTATATTCTTGATTATAGTTTGTTGCATTTCTCGAACGAACATGGATGGAGTAAGAAGTATGCCTCTTCCCCCTTTAATGCGAACCAACATAGTCTCAGACTCCAGTTTAAAACCTTGTCAACAGCAGTGATTGCGCATTGTTTACCCCACCCGCTCCCGGTTGTAGTAATTATGGTACTTTAGATTTCCTGGAGAGGACGCAGCGCTTAATCATGTAATTACGTCTCTGGACGGCTATCCCAAACAATGTGGAGCACCGGCTCTGCCGTTCATGACAACAGCCAAGAGTGAAGTTTGTTTGGGTTCTTATTGTGCAGACACAGTGGGAGGGGAGGCTGCAGTGGCTGGGGAGAGCAACTCGTGGAGGGAAGGAGTTGATTTTGGGAAGACAAAATGGGGTTGTGTAGGGATATGTGGCTTTTTTTTTCCTCGCAGTTTTTGTCCTTATAATTATTCCAGGAGTAGGAGTCCTTAGCACCACTGCATTGACTGTGGTATATGGCTCAGTCTCCACACCACAGTTATCCAGGGCTGGGGCTAGTGGATTTGTCCCGGGGAATTACTATGGGTCCTAGTATTTAGCCTTCCATTGTGCTTCTAGCCCAGAAGTGTGCTTGCTTTACAAAAGTCAGGAGAGAGATACAGGAAGGAGCACCGGAATTGGAGTCTGACAGTCCCCTACACCTGCTGGGGGATCAGGAATGAGTCAGTTAGTCTCTCCCAACACCAATTTCCCTATCTGCCGGAAGGGGAAGAGTATCTTTTTGGTGTACCCAAGTGGATTCAGTGAGAGGACATGCTCTCCATGTACATAATGGGCCAAAGGTCATGCATTTTTTCATTTTATGTGGAAAAAATGACTTGCACGTGTTCGTTTGGGAGGCACCATGAAAACTGGCTTTACCTTCTCTAGGGACCTTCCCTAACCCCATCCCAGACCCTGAGGTGGGGTTGCCACATTCATTCCCCTTGCATATTTCCCTCATTGCATGTCCTGCGTCACAGTGATGGCTTTGCTCCCTGCTGTGAGGGCAGGAATTTCTTCAGGGCCAAGACCTGTAATTTTTATTTATAACTCTAGTGCCATTTCATAAGCATTTGATGAATAAACAACTAAATGAATACATATGAAGATGAGCAGAGCAGTCCTGGTGTTGAAGGAATTCATAACCTGGTGGAGGAGATGGACACGTGTGTGAATAATTGCAGCACACCGTTCTAGCTATAACAAGCAGTTTATTCACTTTAAACAAAATGGGAACGCTTCTTTCTCATCTAATAAAATTGCTTCTGTTGGCACTCCAGACATTTGGGTAGAAAGTATGTTGCTGAAAAATGATTTCTAAGAAGAGGAGAGGAGATACGGGGAGACTACACTCTTTTATTCCAGCCATTACTCATCTGCAGGCTTTCACTTACCATGACACCTGACCTTCTACTCCCGAGGTTAGGGTGGGGCATTCATTACATATTTTCACAGCACCATCCTTCTCTTTTCTGACACTTATGATTTGTTTCCCATCTGCCTCTTCTCTCCCTATCATCTAGACTAGCGCCTGGCACATAGTAAGACCTCAATAAGTTGCTGCTAATTGACTGACTATACAATCAAACAAGTTCACACCATAAAGACTTTCTTAAAAAATAACCCTGGCTTCAGAAATTTTCTCAAGAGGGGAACGAGTTCTTTGCCCATCATGGGATTTGAATATGGGCCTGTGGCCCCAGGTTTCTTTTGAGCAGGGCTACAGTCTGATTTTCTTAATAGAACACATTACACCATTAAATGGATCTCCACACACCTGGAGGAGCTAACCTATTGAAGAGAATGATTTCCTGTTATCCTCCTGGAATTCAGGTACAATTTAACTTCTTGCCATTAAAACACAACTTGATAGTGGTAACCTTTTCCCACCTCTTGGGATGCTGATTTTTGGTTTTTTGGAGAAGATGCAGATTGGAACACAATGACTACAGATAGATAAGGCATAGCCCGCAAACCCATTTGCAGGTGCGCTGTGTTTCCTTGCACAGTCGTTTGTCTCCAGGTTTGAATGCTTCTCCAACGCCTTTATTGGCAGTTGAAAATAGAGTTCTAGCCAATGTCGATGGATTGTTACCACAAAATGCAATTTGCTGCTGCACGTTGTGCTCAGATAATGGGCAAGAGTAGAATTCATCCAAACAATTGTGCTCCAACAATTGTGTTCAAAGAAATGATACCACAGAGTGGGCCATTCTCAGTTTTCTGAATCATTTAAGTGGTTTCATTGTAACTCATCCCTTTGTCAACTATTCTTCAGTGGGAAAATAAAGGCTTAAAGGAATTTCTTTTCTTAAAGAAACAGAACTTATAGCAGAAGCAGAAATATGTCATGATATATAGGCCTACTTATGGAAGAAACAACCCGTGTTACCACTGATTACTCGATCACTTCTGTAGGGCTGAGGCAACGCTGTTAATTCTTTGAATTTTCTGGCTGCACCAGGCATAGGTTTCTGTGAACAACAGGGAAGTGTTACCTACAGAGAGCCAGCAGGGCAGAGTGTCAAACGCGTGGGATTCAGAGGCAGAAAATTTGGACATCAGCTTTGCTGCTACCTCTTAGTCTCTCTTTTGGTTTTTTTTTTTGTTGTTGTTGTTTGTTTGTTTTTTTGTTTTTTGAGACAGAGTTTGGCTCTGTCTCCCAGCCTTGAGTGCAGTGACTCGATCTCGGCTCACTGCAAGCTCCACCTCCCGGGGTTCACGCCATTCCCCTGCCTCAGCCTCCTGAGTAGCTGGGACCACATGTGAGTGCCACCACGCCCGGCTAATTTTTTGTGTTTTTAGTAGAGACGAGGTTTCACCGTGTTAGCCAGGATGGTCTCGATCTCCTGACCTCGTGATCTGCCCGCCTCAGCCTCCCAAAGTGCTGGGATTACAGGCGTGAGCCACCGCGCCTGGCCTGCTACTGCTTACTCTCTATGTGACCGTGGAAAAATGATCTCATCTACCTTGAGGGTTTGTTATGAGTGTCAAAGAAGATAATATGCAATGGATAGCATGGTTTGAACAGTGAAGGAAAAATGTTTTTTAGTTGCTATAGAATAAATGTTTTCTTGTATGAACTGAAAAACTTGAGTCAAGTTTCACATGGGAGCTTTGGTCTTTCCTTAATGGAATATTATCAGAAAAATGTGTTTTATATATCTGTCTTTGAAAGTTTTACTTATATACCAGATTCTGTTACAAATAATAAAATAAAGTTCTACTTATTGGTAGCTATTTCTGTTTCAAGTTAATGCACAGAGCCACAAAATGCCATACAAAAGAAAGGCAACATGATGTCCTTTGGCTGAAGGCTTCATTTCTATTCGTTTTCCATAGAAATTATGTGTGTCTGCTTTTGAAGAAACATACTGAAAAAAAAAAAACTATCCTCTACTAGTTGACTTATTCGTGTAATAGAAATTCTAATCCAAGTTTAGTAATAAAAAGAAAGAGAGTTTTGCAGATGAAAGACTGACAGCTTGACACCAGTCATGCCCAGGATGCTCATAAGGACTGCTAGAGGAGGGAGGTCACCAGGAGCCAGCACAGGGCCACTGAAACCACGTCAGAGCAGCTGGAGTTCCAGGCGTTGGTGAGGGATGAAGGAGAGGAGAATTAAGTGTTATCCAGGTGGATATGCCTGAGGTTCTGTGATTTCATAAGCATTGATAACGAGTATTGACACAATATTCATCATTAGCTCATTCACATCAGACCCTATGAAGAATTTAGGAAAGCTGTGATTCCAAGATCTTCGGGCTTTTCTTCAAAAGAAGAGAGTTATGAAGCAGGCTGAAGGCACTGCAGTGTGGAATTTGTGCTGCAGGAGAGAGGCACCCGGACACAATGGGAGCCAGGCGCCTTCCCCACAGCTTGGCTTTGCCATGGCAGAAATGCTGAGCTGGCAGGAAGCTCATTTTGTTCCTGGAAGAGGGCTTTATTTTATTTCAAACCCTCAGCTGCCTGGTGCACATTTTTGTTCTGGCAATAAATAACTTTAAGCTCATGTTTGAGTTCTTCTTCTTTTTTTTTAAATATTCCATAGAAGAAAAATAAAAGTTTTTATATGAATAATTTTTAAGACTCAGTAAGAAGTAAACAAACAGCTTTTTAAAAGTGGGCAGAAGATTTGAAAAGACATGTCACTATATCAGTGATACACAGATGGCATATAGCATCCAGTTTACAGGAAGCAAGGGGAATAGAGAAATGCTTTCTGTGATACCTACCATGGGGAAGCAAGCAGGCAAACCCAGAATTTGGGATACACTAAGGACAGCTGATCTGGCTTCTTAAATATATGAGTGTGTTTTTTAAAAAAGGGGAGAGGGCCTTCTCATTTATGTTACATTTAGAGTACATGACCAAATACGATGTGTGGACCAAGGGATGGAAATTGACTAGGGGAAAAATAACTTTAAAAAACTTTTTTAGGGTGACAATAATCAGGGGAACTTGAATATGGAGTGGGAATTAGATGGTGCTAATGAGTAACTGTTAATTTTGTTGGATGAGATAATGGTATTGCAGTTATGTATAAAAATAGCATTTAGCAATTATGTATAAAAATATTGAGGGCTGAAATGATGTGAGATTTGCTTTAAAATACTACAAAATAAAGGAAAAAGGAAGAAAGAAGAAAGATTGATGGCATACATGTGTTGAAATGTTAGTAATTGTTGCATCTGGAGAGCGGGTGGATAAGTGGGGTTTATTTTACTATTTTTGCTTTTGTATATGTTTGAAAACTTTCGTAGTAAAAATTCTTCATAACCATCTTCCTAGAAATTATGCAGACTGTAAAATATAAGTAAATAGTGACATAATTTGAGGCATGGATTACTGTGCATCTTATATGCAAGAAACACCTGCCCATAAATTCAATTAAAAATTGTTTTATCTCTACAAAAAATTCAGATTTATCAGACAGTCAATTTGCATTACAAAGGAGACTGTTTCTTTTATAAAATAGTTTGCTGTAGAATTCCATTAAATGATTTATGTAATTTCCATGGGTAGTCTTTTTTTTTTTTTTTTTTTTGGAGATGGAGTTTTGCTCTTGTTGCCCAGGCTGCAGTGCAGTGGCGCGATCTCGGCTCACCGCAACCTCGGCCTCCTGGGTTCAAGTGACTGTCCTGCCTCAGCCTCCCGAGTAGCTGGGATTATAGGCACGTGCTACCACGCCCAGCTAATTTTTTATTTTTAGTAAAGACAGAGTTGGTCAGGCTGGTCTCGAACTCCCAACCTAAGGTGACCTGCACACCTCGACCTCCCAAAGTGCTGGGATTACAGGCGTGAGCCACTGTGCCCGGCCGGGTACTCTTTTTTAAAAATCCTCCAATTTAGCCCCTTTCTTTCTTCAGTCTCTTCTATTCTCCAAACCAGGGATGCTGGCTCCCTTCATGCCTCCAAAACTTTATGAAAGCTTATTTCCTCTATCTGGAGTTATTCCCTTCACTTTGTTCTTTGTAAAAGCTTATTATATTAGTCAATATTCTCTAGGAAAACAGAAGCAATAGGATGATCTATTGATCATTTGATCAGTTGATCGATCTAGAGGTTGATGTATTATAAAGAATTGGCTCAGGATTGGCTCATATGATTATGGAGGCTGGCGAGTTCCAAGATCTAAGCTGGAGAACAAGAGAGCTGATGGCATAGTTCCAGTCCAAATGCCAGCAGCCTTTAGATCCAGGAAGAGCTGATGTTTTAGTTAGAGTTCAAAGGCAGGAAAAAAAATCAGTGTCTCAGCTCAATCCTTCAAGCCGGAGGAGTCCTTTCTATTCAAGTGTTTTGTTCTATTCAGGCCTTCAACTTACTGAGTGAGGACCATCCACATCAAGGAGGGCTGTCCGCTTTACCGGATCTACGGATTCAAATGCTAATGTCATCCAGAAACACCCTCACAGGGACACCCAGAATAATATTTAGCCAAATGTCTTGGCACAGTCAAGTTGACACATAAAATTAACCCTCACTCTTACTCGCGCTTTAAGACTACCCTCAAACGAATTCTACAGGAAAGCCTCCAAATGTCGATACTATGTAGATTTATGTGTTTATTTTTTTTATTCTAGGCTGTACATTTCTTGAGGCAGAGAAATTTTGGTCACATTCATCTTTCAATCACTAGACACTAGCCTAGGACCTGGCATAAAACAGGTATCAAGTAAATATCTGTTAAGTGAATGAATGAATGGACGAATGATAGCATCTGTAGCAAATTTAGGAGAAACTCCACAAGTTAGAAGGTATCATGTTTTAATATTCTAAATTTAAATATGACTAGTAAGAGGGTGGGTTTTAAGACTGCTATAAGCAATCATGAAGAGTGATGGTCTATGAAAAAGTAGACCCTGTAACAGCAGCAAAATAAAGTTAGTAAGATAATTCTGAAAACAAAAGCTATTCACATGCAGATTTGAGACTACAGATATGATAAAATTAACATTCAGTAGGAACTATTTGAATTTTGTTTTAGTCTAAGTTATTGTGAGTTGTTTAATCTATTAGCATTTAAGTCGATTAGCATTTAAAATAAAAATGGTATTCTCCCTACTTATTCTACCCTAGCTTAAAACCTGCTCCCCAGAATTCCACATTATTTTACCTGCTCCTTCTAGTAGCATCCATATCTTGAAATAATACATTTATATCTCTATTCCTTACTTTATTCACTTAGACATTAGTTACTTCTACCCCCTAGTAGTTGTGCAACTATGGATAAGTTATCTGATTTTGCTGTGCTGTAATTTCATCTTTTGTAAAGTGGGGAAAATAGTTTTCTATCCCACAATATTCTTGTAAGGATTAAATGAATTACTGTTCGTAAAGTACTTGGTATGTAATAAGAGTCATGTAAGTTTTATAATCATGAGAACGGTGATAATTATTAATATCACAATTATCAATGATAGAAAGTTAGCTTTCTTATGCAACCTCCCACCATCTCACTTCTTCTCATTCTTTCTGTATAATTGTATCAAAACTTTTCAGTAAATCAACAATGTTTACCTTATGCTATGTTTATGTTATGTTATTGTGGCTCTGTGAATGTGTTCTCAACTGAAGTCGATAAATACACTGTTAGGGCTACTTTTCAGGCAACACAAACTATTGCAGTTACTTCAAGCAGAACCTGAGAAAGAGAATTGGAGGCTTACATTATGATCCTCGAGCCAACAGTGGGATTTGGCAGCTTCCTATCTGCGGATGAGGCAGCAGCTATCCTAAGAGGTCTACCTGAGCCTAGAGAGAGGCAGCTGCTTTATAGGAGGTGAGGATAGGAGAGAGTTGTACCCTGCAGGGGCCTGTTGAAGGAAGCCTCTGGGAACCAGGAAGGGAGAAGCCCCTTCTTCCTCATGTGTCCCTCCGGCACCCTCTACTGACAGGGGTTAGCATCAAGCCATCTGGCAAAGGACACAATTTACAAGGCCCAGTGCTATTATCACAGAGCAGAGAAAGAAGGGTAGGTTTGGAGCAGAATTAATAACTGGAACTCCTGTTACATTCAAACTTCTAACACGCTAGTGTAGTTAAATTCCAGACACTACGTAAAAGGCTTGGGTGTGTATGGTGGGCCAGGGGAGCATGTTCATTGTTTTCAAATATTTGAAAAACAGCTGCCTGAGGGAGGGAAGACATCATTAGTATGTGTTTCTCAGAGGGAACAAGACCAGGGACAGTTATGGGAAAGCAGATGTTGGCATCCCATGAGGGTTTTGGATGCTTCACTCCAAATGTCACCATTATCCTGACACTAAGAGTGATTAAGCTGAGGCTAGGGTGATCCTCAGTCATTTTGCGGAAGTTCAGCTGGGATAGGAGGCAGAAGTGGGTGATTCCCAAGGTCCATTCGAATCTGGAGAAGTTATGGACTTTTCAGACATACCTGTGTTACCTAAAGTGAGTTGTGCTGTATATATAGAGGTCAGCCTACCCATTTATTTATGTATCCATGTGTTATCCATATGCCTGATTATCCATCTGTCTGCCCATCCATCCATGTATCTACTCATCCACCCATTTATCCATGTATCCACTCATCCATCTGTACACCCACCCACTCACCCATCCACCATCATCCATTCAGCCATCTATCCATCCACTCATCTAACCATTCATCCATCCATCCACCCATCCACCCACTCACCTGTTCAACCAAGCAACCATCCATCCACCCACCCTTTCAGCCAACCAACCATCTATCCATCCATCCAACCATTCATCTATCTTCTTTTGAGTTGCTTTACAACTCAGTAAAGTTATTTCACTCAATTAAACTAATATTATTTGGACCAGTGTTTATTGGTTGGCTTCCAAGGACTATATATGATATTAATATTGGAATTAATCAAGGACATTACGTGCTAATGCATTATTTTCATCAGTTTAGATATGAGAATAATTCTTATTTACTGCCTTTCATATTCCAGGTGTCCTTTTTTCTGAAAATTTCTTATAATGTGCCAAAGAAGATAAGAGTAGTGTGAGCAAAGTTACTGAATAAAACCACATATGACCAAAGCATTGAAATGAGAAAACAGAACATGTTTTCATCCCCGTGATTCCAAGATAATTCCATATGATCAAGTTTGAAGTTTCGGAAGTCTTAAGGAACAGCTCTCTAAGCAGAAGAGCTTGAATGATTATCTGGGTCTTTTATGACTCCCCGTGTTTTATTTCCTTAGTTCAAGCCTTGTGTAAGGGTTAACAGTATGATTTTACTATTTTGCTAGATGCATCTTCTTTTCTGACACATGGGAATTTTAAAGAATTGGAGTTGTGAAACAGAAGTGAAAGCACAAGAAGCATTTCCTCTGTACAGTCTCTTTATTGTTCATTGGTGAAATAAGTAGCAAAGAGTCCAATTCTCTTTCTCAGGTTCTGCTTGAAGTAATTGGAACAGTCATAGTAAATAGCAAGAGATGGAACTAGGATTCAAACCTGAGTCTCTGCCCTTCACCACTATGCAATGGCATCTCCCAATGGATTAGGAAATGTGTAAGTACAAGGAGATGCCATGAGAAACTTGCAGTCGGTCGACTCTGTCACTTACAAGCTGTGTGACACAAAACAGGAAACCTCAGTACAACCTATGAAAAAAGCAGGGTCCAGAGATTAACATGGATTCCTCAACATCACACAGGCAAAGAGTTGCACATCTAGGGTTGGAAATGACGCCTCTTGACCCACAATCTGGAACTCGTTTGTTTTTAACCTACTTTTTAAGTTTTGTTCCATAGAAAATCATTAATTGCTCATGAAAAGTGAAATCGCACTGCTGAAAACCTGTCCTCTGGTACTGGGGGTTTAAGTTCCTTCTGTTGCTCCAACACTGGCTGGTGTTTACACACTGGTGCCTGGGCAGGCCTCTCGCTCCGTGTCTGGGCTTCCTGGTGGTCACTGCAGCTGTCGTTACTGTGGGGGAAACAGGCGACACATGTAGGGTGACCTCCGTGGTGGTGGCTACTCTGTTTCTTTATAGACAAGTTACCTTTCTCTAATCAGCAGTCCGCAGCAGTGGCTCCCTGACTGTGCCTCCTGGAGCAGCTGTTTGGGGCTCAGTGGCCGAGCACATGGTCACAGTAAGTGCACGCCACCCAGCAAGAGTTGGTTAATCATATATAATCCACCCAACAGTGGGCTGCCTTGTAATTGTTACAGGGCCCTTTCAGTTTCTTGCAATTTCCTTTGTCTCAGCAGTTTTGGTTGCATCCTGAAAACTGTCAGGCTTTCTTGTTTCTGTAAGGACCTGACAATTCCGGCCTCACAATGCAGCTTAAATTGGACCAGCTGCTGCCTCAATGGAGCAGTCTGCCCATCTCCAAGGCATTAAGCCCAAAATTATTTCGAAAATTGAAGCCTTTGACTTGCTCTGGATTAATGTGATTAAGCAGGGCTTGCTTTAATTTGTAGCCATCTCGTCCTTTATTAATAACATCTCATCATTTGGAGCAGCATGCGTGTCTGCAAGACAACAGAAAGTTAGGTTGATTGCAGTTTGTAAGAGAAGTCTTTAATGTTTCAGGAGCAACGGATATGCGGCTTCAATTGTGGGGGCAGATTTAGATCTGCTTGTTATTCTTAATTTTTTATGTAAAACTAATAAGCAAATGAATCCTCCTTCCCTCCTCCACTTTGACCCCACCTCCCCGAGGTCTACATATGATTTATCATTCCCTTTAAGTAATAAAGAAAGGATCTTTTTTTCATCTGAATTGTATCAGCTGGTGAAATCTGGAAGAAATATCCTTCAGGGTTAAGAAAGGTAGAATTAAATGGATTTGATTTTTTTCTCTGTGTAATTGAATGTGTATTACCATTAAGATAATTATAAATAATCTGTTAGCTTTTCTAAATAAGAAAGTATATACCTCATTACTTGAGACCTAGATTTTAATAATAACAGCAGTGGATTATAGTGGAAGGAATTAGGACGTGTTTTAAAAATGTCCTTAATAATTTTTAAGCTCAATGACATTATTCTTATAAAATTTATCCTGGCAAACTTAAGACAGTAATAATCTAAGTCTCGTATCTTTTTCTCCTTACAATAATTTAGCTAATGAAAGTACGTGTCCAGGTATTTTTCTGAGGTTAAATCTGATCTTCCTTCTTTATTATCAGAGCCAAAGAACACAGCTCTAGGAGTCAGTAACCCTGGAGCTACTCCACTTTTTCTCAGCAAAGCGCTGTGTTTTCTTGGGAAGGTCACTCACCCTGTTTATGCCTCTTTCCATATTTCTAAGATTAGGAAATTGAGGAGGAAACTTTCTAAAATCCCTTCTAGTTCTATTCTGTATTTCCAACTTCTGATGTTTCCTACCCCCATTTACAAAGTGTGTTTCACTGGGTCTGGTTCCAATACAGTCGTCTTGCTTTTTCTCTGTATAGAGTAGGTTGTATAAGTGGCAAAATGTACTGATATTTGGGTCAAATCAGATTATTTCTGGAAGTCAAAGAGCCTCAAATAACCCAACGTCATTGTATATACTTAATTGCTTATCATCTTTCTTAAAAATAAATGGCTATCTAATTTACGGTTCTTTGGCTACTTATTAGCTTATAATTTTTTGTATTCAGATCTCTTTATAATAAGTATGTGAGGTAATGCATATGCTCATTAGCTTGATTTAGCCCTTCAACAATGTATACATATTTCAAAAGTTCATGTTGTACATCATAAATATATACAATTTTTATTTATCAATAAAAACAAATTAAGAAAAACAACTCTTTACATAGGCAATAAAAATACCTATGAAGGAATTGTAGGAGTAGTACCTGTTATTACAGCAGGGGCAAGTTGTAAACCTCTTTCCATTTTTTCCCTTCATTTTGCCCAGTATTTTGATATCTCCTGTAATGTCGATGCTCGCTGTCTTGTTAAACACTTTATTATCACTTGAGGCATTTATTTATTTATTCTACAGATATCACTTACAGAAATGATTTGTGGTGGTTCTTCTGGACTGAGAAGAGCCTGGGTTTCACAGCTGGGTACAGCAGGGGTGGGGTTGCCACTTGGTCTGAGTAGAAGGAGTTCTGGAGTTCCTTCGGGTCTCTGTCTGGGCCATCTGCTGCATAAATCCCTTTACAACACGCGAGGCAGCATACTTGCTCTTGACCTGGTTCTGTCACTGTGGAATTGGACCACCTGCCATCACAAGTAGATCCAGCAAATGTACCGTGGCTCGCACATGCACAGGTTGACTTCTTGTTCATGTAACAACCAAAAACACACTTCGGTGGGTGGCTTTCCTCACGTGGCAATTCAGGGGGTCATACAGCTTTCCTTCTGTGGCTCTGCTATCTCCTATGACCCCATTGAAATCTACATCCAGCCCATCAGATGGACGGAGAGCACATGGAGTGGGCACACCTATGGCCTGTAGGCCTTGGCTCAGCTATGGTGCACCTCACGTCTGCTCACATTCTTGGGAGACCTCACCTGCATGGCCACACTAACTGTGAGAGAACCTAGGAAATGGAATTTTTAGAGATGAGAGATAGAGCTCTACCTCCCTGTGGTGACATGGTAACTCCTAGAAGAAAGGGCAGAAATGGTTAGTATTTGTGAGTACAGCCCTTTACTGAACTTCAGAAGTTTTAGACAGTCTTTTAAAGTTGATTTCAAAGGACCTGGGCATCTCTACATTCCCGTCAGACTAATTTGACTTCTGGCTTGGTCTTTCAAAGATTTTTGGAGCTGTAAGTCTTACTGGCACCATGTAGGTGGTAGTCAGGACAGTTCTGCTAGTCTCATTGAGCATGCCTAGTAACTGCAATAGATTTTTGCCTCACAGTAGAATTGAAAAAAAATTGCCCCATGGTGGTTATTTTTACAAAGGTCATTTAGGTCATTGATTATCTGGGCATCATGCAGTTGTTTTCTTGTTGTTTCCTACCATAATTTTTACCAGGCTCTGCTACTAAATGGCTGCATGATCTTGCTTATCTGCTGGAGCCTCTGTCTCTTCATTAGTAAAAGTAGGGAATGTAATTCTTACCTTGATGGGTGGGGTGATGATTAAAGCGTGCATTGCGTGTCTTCCATGTAGCCACTCAGCATAACTTTGTTAAGGAAATTAATTAATACAGAGTAGCTGACTCTCCAGACATATGTAATGGGTGAAAATAGGGTGGAGTTTGGACATTCATTTTAGAAACACATTCTCAGAGTTGTAAGAAATCAGCAATATCAAAGCTAATTCCCTTTGACAACTCAACTTTGTCTAAGGGATAACAACTCCCTTTGGCATCTCATCTTTGGGGCAGCGTTTTCTGATCCTACAAGTTTGAGTTTGATTGTCATCCTCCCACCCTACCCCCCACACGCCTTCTCTGTATGACTGGTTTACGTCTCTGACTCTCCCGTTATATCAAAAACTTTTTTCCCCATATGCGTCCCCACACCTAGCAAGGTTGAAATGCACAAAATTGCCATTTAAGTAGTTAAAAAATGGTTGAGTATTAACAGTTTCATATGGTTGAAGCTAATACCTAGAAGGCACAAGATATTTTTTGAGCTATTGAGCAACGTCTGACACCTGAATGTAGCGTCCATGCTGCTCTTCTTTTGAGTCCTGTGCTATGTTTAGCATCCATTATGCCATCACTGACTTCATATAGACCATGAATATGTATATATGTATGATGTAATCCTGAGTGTGCTTCTGGAGCTATTTCAAATATCTATGACTCAGTTTGCATTAAATGTGGCAAATCTGTTTCTTGGATATTCTGTTGAATTTACCTCTAAAGACAACTTGGCCTGATATTTTCCTTTTGGAAAACATGTTTTTAACTTACAATCCATTTTCTAAAATAGTTATTAAAGATAATTCAGCCTTGCTTTTTATTCTTTCTGGGCCAACTTTGGGAAGTTATATTTTTCTAAGAAATTTTTGACGTGAAGTTTTTGCAGTGTTTTTCTTATCTTTTTAAGCTTTACTGAATCTGTAGTTATGGCCCCCTTTTATTTGTGATATAATTTATTTGTGCTTGCTTTTTTTTTCTGATCAATTTTTTTGGCTTCATGAACCTTTCTTTAAAGTGTTTTATGCTTCATTAATTTTTGCCCCCCCTCTTTTAGTTCCATCGTTCAAATACCTTTGTATTGTTGTCATTCTCTTTTTAACTTATTTTGTTGATTTTTTTTACTTTTTGCTCCTTTCTAATAATTAATTCAATTAAAGTTATAAATTTCTATTGCTGTAGCCCAATCGTTTTGATAGTAGCATTTCCAGTATAATTCATTTTAAAGATTTTAACATTGTAATTGTGATTTTTCGTGTTTGAGTTATTTAAAGTTACCTTTTTGATAGTGATGTCTAATAGTCTTAAGCTGGACAACTTAAAAAATATTTGTAACCCTCCTACACAGCTGGTATGAAGGGAAAATAGTGTAGTCACTTTGGAAACCAGTGTGGCAGTTTCTTAAAAGGTTAAACGTAGGGTTAGTCTATGACTCAGCAATTCTACTCTTAGGTATATACCCAAGAGTCATGACAACCTGTGTCCATATAAAAGCCTGTACACAAATATTTATAGCAGCATTATTTGACTATTCATAATAGCCATAAAGTGGAAACAACCCAAACGCCCATCAGCATGTGAATGGGTAAATAAAATAAGGTATACACATACAACAGCGTGAACTACTAATGCACACAACAACATGGTCGATATTGAAAATGTGCTACATGAAAGAATCCACTCACAAAAAACCATAGAGTGTATGATTCTATTTATTTGAAACTTCCAGAATAGGGAAAGCTGTAGAGACAGAAATAAGACACATTAGTCATTAGCTTGGACGGGGGAGATGGTGGGTTTGGGAATGATAGCTAAAGTGTATGGAGTCTCTTTTTGGAGTGATAAAATGTTTTAAAATTGATTGTGGTAATGATTACCCAACTGTGAATATAGTAAAAACCACTGAGTTATATTTAAATAGGTGGATTGTATAGTATGTGAATTTCATCTCAGTAAAGCTGGTTGTTACCAGAGAAAAAAACATTTTCTACCAAAATCACCAATAAATTATGATAGCTCTAAACTACTTACTTTAAATTTGTTTGTACTGATTCTTTCTCTCACCCCTCCCTCTCTGCCATTCTCCTGGATTTCTCCCCATCGTTGGAAATGTCGAATAACAAAGTTTGGATTATTTATCAAAAAGGATTGATTTAATGAAAATGAATGGAGAAGGCTGACATGAACATAATTTTCCAGTTCCCGCCCTCATAGGTAATCATCTATAAACCCACTGGGATGGCACAGCCTTGACAATGCGGCGGTGCTTACTAACAAGCACACCCGACCTAGACAGTGTGATTTTGCAAAAGCAGAATCCTGAAACAATGCAAGTGCAGTGAACATAGGAGCCAGTACACCGTATATAACACAAGTTAGAAAAATGCTATCGATAAGAAATGGTCTTTCAGAGACGATTTCCGGCATGTGCTACAGGGGAAAATGGTATCAAATCTACACAATGACCGGGTTCTATGGAGTGGCTCCTCTGTGGGGAATTTTACTTTATTCTCTTTGCCAGAAACCTTGACCCCACCCTGTCTGTGAAGTAGCAGCCTGCTTTGTAAAGGGGCGCTGATCAAGACGAAGGCTATTATCGAGCTGGGATCCAAACATCTGAAGCTTATCACCAAGCACAATAGTGACGGCTTCTTAGCCACGTTTCTAATTATATTTTTTTTCCTGCTTTTTAGATAAAGGGACAAAGAAATACGGGGCTTACTTTGCAGGTTTTTCAGGCTGCTCTGAAGTGTTCTTTCGAAGGTGGAGGGTTATAGTTTTGTGTAATAGCAGTGCTGGGAACAAGGTGGGTTCTTCCAGACTCTCCCCCCATGTACAATAGTGTGTGGATGGCAGAGATGCATTGGGAGCTGAAATAATTCATTTGTCCTTTCTAATGAATAGTAATAATTTATAATTTGTACTAATCAAAAACCTTTCATCCACAAAAGCCAACAAGTTTTATAAACATACTCCTCTCAGCAACCTCTACAGTAAGTGCCTGACAAGGTAGGATTGTCCATAATTTGCAGAAGGGCCAAGATAGAGAACACAGTGCAGAAATCATTACTAATTTATCTGCAGCTTGGAATTTATATTTTGAAAGTCACTTTGAACTTATTTTCATCAAGCTATTTTGATCGCCCAGAAATACAATTTATACTGACTTCCATAATGGATATCTGCCAAGATGAAAGCTACAAAAGTCATTGATCCAGATGTTTTCTGTTATCTGCAAACCTAGCAAAGCCATATTTGCCAGCATAGTTGACATTGTGGGGACAGGTGTCCGTTCTGTGTCCCCTTGGTGTCCAGCCCTATTGTCTCTGTAGTCTCCGGTGACAGAGCAGCCATAGTGGCACTGTGCTTGATGCAAAGATACCATTACCTTCTCGTCTGTTCTCTGATCAGTGAGTGGTGGCGATATGAGCTGAGCATAAAGCAGGAAGAGTGGGGATGCCCTTGTATTCAGTATACCTCCAGACCTTATCACTACCAAGTGTCCAACACAGGGCTGCTAAGTAATCTTGAAAATATACCTTCCACTCTTATCAGTGCACCTTCTTGACACCAAATCTGTACTCTTGATCCTGGAATTCAGAATTCTCCATCAAAAACATCGAAAAGCAGGTTACTTCATCAGCTCTCCTCTATATACTGTGTTGCGGAAAAGATTTGTATGTAATTAGCCTCCTTCCACCTCCCTCCACAAAAACCCCCCAAATTTAGAGACCAGTCCTAACCCTTAGAAAATGCATAATGTTGCAGACTGCTTTTGAAGATGAAAGAGACGAAAATTCCATTCTTAACTTCAAGAGCTTCCTTAAACCTGGTCCAAAAGACTTTCCTAAAAGCCCAGCCAGTTCAGATGATAGGTGCAGACACATCATATTGCATATATACACATTACACACACACACACACACTCATCCTTCTCTTTGCTGGGAAAGGTTTGTTGCAGAAGTTACCATTCCAATACACCATGCAAGATGCATTCAGACGTTCTCTTAGATTTCAGTATCACACGGTGGATCCTGCATTTTGTCATATAAAAATTGCACATCATTTTTAGCTGCCTTCAGAACCCTCTTCATATTTATTAGGAGTATTGTGCTCCTGTCCAGCAACTAAAGCTGCTTCGTGTTGTCCAGTTAGGGTGAACTATAGAAGAAATGTCCTATCTACTGCTTTTCTTTTTTAAAAAAATTTTTATTTCCTTAAGTTTTGGGGGAACAGGTGGTATTTGGTTACATGAGTGCGTTCTTTAGTGGTGATTTGTGAGATTTTGTTGCACCCATCACACAAGCACTATACACTGAACCCAATTTGTAGTGTTTTATCTCTCACCCACTTCCTCCTCTTTCCCCCTGAGTCCCCAAAGTCCATTTTGTCATTCTTATGCCTTTGCATCCTCGTAGCTTAGCTCCCACTTATGAGTGAGAACATACAATGTTTGGTTTTCCATTCCTGAGTTACTTCACTTAGAATAAGTCTCCAGTCTCATCCAGGTTGCTTTGAATGCCATTAATTGATTCCTTTTTTGGCTGAGTAGTATTCTATCTCTTATATATACACACACACACACACACACACACACACATATTACAGTTTCTTTACTCATTGATTGATGGGCATTTGGATTGGTTCTGCATTTTGCAATTGTGAATTGTGCTGCTGTAAACATGCATGTGCAAGTGTCTTTTTTGTATTATGACTTCTTTTCCTCTGGGTAGATAGCCAGTAGTGGGATTGCTGGATCAAATGGTAGTTCTACTTTTAGTTTGTTAAGGAATCTCCACACTGTTTTCCATAGTGGTTGTACTAGTTTACATTCCTGCCACTGCTTTTCTGCTTTTCTTTAGTGATAATTGGTTAATTAGGAAAACTGACTGAAGAGAGAATGAATCATTATTATTATTACTTTTTTTTTTTTTGAGACAGAGTTTTACTCTTGTTCCCAAGATGGAGTGCAATGGCACAATCTCGGCTCACTACAACCTCCACCTCCCAGGTTCAAGCAATTCTCCTGCCTTAGCCTCCCGAATAGCTGGGACTATAGGCGCCCGCCACCACACCCAGCTAATTTTTTTTGTATTTTTAGTAGATACGGGGTTTCACCATGTTAGCCAGGCTGGACTCAAACTCCTGACCTCAAGTGAACCACTTGCCTTGGCCTCCCAAAGTGCTGGGATTACAGGCATTAGCCAGCATGCCCAGCATAGAATGAATCATTTTTTGAAAAGGTTTACAGAAACCTTTAAAAAAGAAAACTTAAATAAATGTACGTTATTGTGCCAAAGATTGGATTCATGTCCAGTATCTCTCCTTTGACCTAGAGTCCCCTCCCTACTTGGAGTGGCTCCTCATCTTCCTTCTTTAGCACAGTGTGGAGGTAGGAGTGAAGATTCTGGAGCTACATTATGGAGGTCTGGGTTCTGACTCTGCCCCTCAGTGGTGGTGTGATGGTGGCTGTGCCATGTAACCTCTCTGTGCCTAATTGTCCTCATCTGTAAAATGGATATAATGAAAATAGCTCTTATTGGCTTGATGGGAGAATTAGTTGAGTTAGTATATGTAAACCACTTATAGTTGTGCCTCATCTAGAACAAGCACTGTTTGCCACTATTATTATCAAACGATCTCTAGTTTTGCATCTTCAAAATCTAGTGAGAATTTAAAGACATTCGTGTAGCAACTTGAACAGAGAATTTATCTAGATTTTCATGAGTTCCTCTCCAATCTTTTTTTCTTTAAAAAAAAAAAAGCTGGAAAAATACACGTAACATAAAAATTACTAACAGCCATTTTTAAGTGTATTGTTCATTAGTATGGAGCCCATTCACTTCGTCGTGCAGTCATCACCACCATCCACTCCTAGAGCTCTCTTCATCTTGTGAAACCAAAACTCTGTGACCATTCAACACCAATTCTGCATGCCCCCTTCTCCGAGCCCTTGACAACCACCCTTCCCAATCTTACAGAGTAGTCTTGCCTGCATTTAATTTGACAGTATTTTTAACAACTTTCTTTTATTGAGCTTTCTAAAGCATTTCCCTTATTTTTTATTTTTTGGTTTTGTTATTTTCAGTTGACACATAAAAATGGTACCCATTTATGGAGTACAGGGTGATGTTTCCATACATGTATACAATGTGTAATGATCAAATCAGAGTAATTAGCATATCCATCACCTCAGACGTTTATCATTTCTTTGTGTTGGGAACCTTCAAAAGCTGCTCTTCTAGCTGTCTGAAAATATACAATAAATGATTGTTAATTATAGTCAGTCAGTAGGGTTCTGGAATACTGGAACTTATTCCTCCCATCTCAATGTATTTTGTACCTGTTAACCAGTCTCTCCCTATATCCCCTTCCCCCCGCTCCTTCCCCTCCTCTGGTAACCACTCTACTCTACTTCTATAAGATCAACTTTTTTAGCTTCCACGTATGAGAGAGAACATGTGGTATTTATCTTCCTGTGCCTGGATTGTTTCAGTTCATAAAATGTCATCTAAGCTTATCTATGTTATCTTAAATGACAGTTTTGTTCTTTTTTTAAAACAAAATTAAAAATTAATTTTAATAGAAACAAAGCTGTATTTCTTTTTCTGCTTTTATTTCTGTATGTGTGACATTTAATTAAAATTTCTAATTAGAAGATAAAGTGCAATTGGCCTAAACCAGTTTGGGAACAGTCACAACTAATTGGGTAAGGGTACCCCTTAGCTGGAGGGAGCTTCATGGTGCAGGCATGTCAGAGGGAGCTGCGAGGTTCTGATACTGTGGCCACTGGGCACCGTGTCTGCCAGCAGGAATGGTGTGGCTCAGTTAATGTAAGCCATCCTTTCCATTCTAGGATCTTCTTCCTGTGTTACGGTGCTCGTCATTTTCAACATCTGAAACACTCTTACCTCTACCTGTGTGTGTCTAAGTAGTTCCCGTTTTTCAACATTGATATGGTTTGACTGTCTCCCCACCCAGATCTCATCTTGAATTCCCATGTGTTGTGGGAGGGACCCGGTGGGAGGTAATCGAATCATGGGGGCAGGTCTTTCTGGTGCTTTTCTCATGATAGTGAATAAGTCTCACGAGATCTGATGGTTATAAAAAAGGGAAGTTTCCCTGCACAAGCACTCCTCTCTTTGCCTGCTGTTGCCGCCATCCATGTAAGATGTGACTTGCTCCTCCTTGCCTTCCACTGTGATTGTGAGGCTTCCTCAGCCATGTGGAACTGTAAGTAGGATTAAACCTCTTTATTTTGTAAATTGCCCAATCTTGGGTGTGTCTTTACCACCAGCATGAAAACAGACTAATACAAACATCCACTTAGATATACTGTCTCCATTAAACCAAAGCACTTGTCTGTGCCCCTACCATGGCACCTAACACTTTCTATCCTGTGTTTTCAGTGTTTGGGTGAGTTCCCCAAGAGCAGGCTCAGTGTATCACATGTCTTTGGATTTCTCCTATCATTGGCTTCAAGCCAAGATTGAAGGCTCACATGTATTGAATTCCTGGCCTGTCCGGCTGGGACAGAGAGAATGAGTAGAGAAACTAAGTATCAGCACACTTTATAGTTAAAGCCTGTGTGTATGCACATGTGTGTGCACACACGTGTATAATGTAATCTTTATAGCATACCTTTTTGGCGTTTTTATTATAACTGCTGTGCTGACAAGGAAGTCGAGACTCAGAGAGGTTAAGCGATTTGTCCAAATCAAATATTCTGGCTACAGTGCCAGTGCCCTTGGCACAGTTTCCCAGCACTTCATTGTTGAAACGTTTGGTGTGTTCCTGAGGGCATGTCTTGGGGCTCCTACGTTAATTACTGACCATCATCAGAGATCTACTAGTCAAGGCTAAAAGATTCCCAATATCAATCGAATTACAGCCGAATCTGCATCTATACGAAGCCGTTGGTAGCAATAATTTAGTAGTTACCATTAGCTCCAGTGTTTATGGGGAGAAAGCATGAAATTATGGAATCAAACCTACTGGGCCCTGAATGACCTGAATTAAGCAAATAATTTGGCCTCATTGAGGCTTAGTTTTCTCATCTTTGAAATGTAAAACAGACAACATAATACATGGGGCTCCCATGAAGATTTAATAGGCAATTAATGCGTCTGAAAGCATTTTATGAGCTACAAAAGTGTTACAGCAATCTAAGGTATCATCATCATCCCACGCTTACAGAGTAACCAGGAATCTCAAGTCAGGAAAAGTCCAGTGCAGAGTTCGGAATAATACAGAACAAGCTACCTAAGTCCAGAAGTGGGGCCTCTGGTGTTTGTTACTGAGAGAACCCCTTTGAGACACACACCGTTCTCATGCGTTGTACTTACTATTAGTGTCTTGGTCTGGTGAATTTTTGCTCAGGGCTTTGTTTCCCTCATAAGTTAAAATAATGACAGGCAAAGGCACGTAGTCTAGCTGAATGCTCTCCATTTTTGTTTCAGACCTGGATATCCTACAGGTGTGAAGTTGCCAAGAATAAGGGAGACCCAGGGGTCAAGGGGACCACGGTAGAGCACTAGAGTCACCCTTTCCTCTGTAAAGTCGTCCCTGCGTTCTCAAGGTGTGTCACTGAACTCTGAGACTACCGTTCTCCAGCAGTAATTGCTTCATCCTGGAGTTGCCATTTGCTTATTTCTCTGCCCTCCTAGACTGTGAGCTCTTTGAGGTCAGGACCTGTCTTAATCCCGTTTTGGCTGCATCCCAGAGAGTGCTCAGAGCTCATGGTAGGGTTTAGTAAATACTTAGTGAATGAATCCCTGATGTGGTTGTGATGTTGTATTACGAGCCCCATACAAAAGTGAAAATGAGGCTGGAATTATAGTTGGTTTGGTCACCATTTTGACTGTACTGATATTTGATTCAATCAGACTACTGTTTTTCAGGCTTTAAAAAAATTATAGTCGCCTTAAGCGGCCTTTTTAGACATTTCTCTCTTGTCTCCCCCAATCCCCTTCCGTTAAATTTAATACCACAGATATACTATATACCACTAGTTACTGTGGCCCTTTAGAAGCCATAGCCATTTTCATATGTAAGACATTTTTGTCCCCCAAGAACCGATTTTTGCTGCCTTGAAGCGACACCACCCTTATTGAGAAATCATAATTTATAGAATCAGGTGGTTTGGTGCTGTGCAGATATTCTAAAGAGTTCCTATTTGATATTTACATAGTCGCTTATGAAGTTCTTAAGCCTCAATTGCTTGTTTTGTTGGCATGCTTTTAAGATAAAGCTGTTGGACTGATTTTTTTTTTGGGGGGGGTGTGGTGTAAAATAACTGATGCTTTTGGCACTGTCTAGGAGGCAAGGCCAAGACTTTCCTCAGACCACCAACAGTATTTCAGTGTGGGTCCAAGTTATAAACAAATCTGAAGGCTTGGTTCTTAGTTCCATTTTTAAAAAAAATATTTAGACTAAAAATATACTTACATTTATTATTAATAGTTAGAGCCATGCTTCCTGAGCGATCCTGCCACATCCTTCCTATGTGAGGTGTTTGTAAATAATGTATTATCCAAGTTGGGAGAATATGTTACTACCATATACACTTAAAAAGCAACTATAATGTGGCTAATGTGCAGAATGAATAGGCAATTTTCATTTTCTTTGGATGACATGAAGTAGCTCTCTGGCAAAAATGGTGCAAGCAGCCACGTTGTTTGAAGTGGTGAGCTTCAATAGGAGTGCCATTTCTTTTTTTTTTTTTTTCCTTTTTTCTTTTTGAATTATTTTACTTTATCTTATTTTTTTGAGATGGAGTCTCGCTGTGTCGCCAGGGTGGAGTGCAGTGGCATGATCTCGGCTCACTGCAACCTCTGCCTCCCAGGTTCAAGCCATTCTCCTGCCTCAGTCTCTGGAGTAGCTGGGTTTACAGGTGCCTGCCACCATGCCTGGCTAATTTTTGTATTTCTAGTAGAGACGGGATTTCACCATGTTGGCCAGGATGGTCTTGATATCTTGACCTCATAATCTGTCCACCTCGGTCTCCCAGAGTGCTGGGATTACAGGCATGAGCCACTGCACCCAGCCTTCTTTTTAATTTTTATGTGTACATAGTAGGTACATTTATGGGGTATACGAGATGATAGGCATATTATCTTGTGTATCAAGATAGTGGGTATATATATTTATGGGGTACATGAGCTGTTTTGATACAGGATTCAGTGTGTAGGAATCACATCATGGAGAATGGGGTCTGCATCCCCTCGAGCATTTATCCTTTGTGTTACAGACA
Source organism: Pan paniscus (assembly GCF_029289425.2). Taxonomy (NCBI): domain Eukaryota; kingdom Metazoa; phylum Chordata; class Mammalia; order Primates; family Hominidae; genus Pan; species Pan paniscus. The sequence continues at coordinate 26,735,521 of NC_073256.2, forward strand.
ATCCATTTATTTTCTTTTAGTTATTTTGAAATGTACAATTAAATTATTGACTATAGTCACCCTGTTGTGCTATCAAATGGTATGGAGTGCCTTTTCTCATCCATCCCATGGAGAGTTTAGAATAGTTTTTGAAGAATATGAAAAAGTATTGGACTTGATTTCAAAGACCCCTTCTATTATCATGCTCATAGGGCCTCTCTAGTTGTCTTTTAACTGAGGTGGAACACAGACACTTTTAGGAAAACGTACCCTTGACAACTTACCCAGAGAAACCTATCTTTGCTTGGAGAGCCGTCCATGTTGTTCCGTTTGTACTAACATAGATCCTAAACATTTGAAATCTTCTGGCATCTCATAGTGAAGTTCTGCGATGCCATGGTTGATCATTATTAGTATATGGAGTTATAAGATTTGATTACCTCTGGTAAGTTCCCAGAGTGCTTTGTGCTTTCCCCTTTATGTCTGTTATTGCTCTTAACCATCTTCTAAGATTGATAGGACAGATATTAGTATGCCCATTTTATAGATGAGCAGCCTGTGGCTAAGAGAAGTTAAGTGGCCTCTCTAGCAGATTATGCCCTCAAATGTAGAAAAACTCAATGTAGTTCTTCAGACTCCAAAGTCAGTGCCATTTACTTGCCCATAGTAAATGCCTTCAGCCTTCTTAAAAGCCATCGTGGAGGAGTGAGCAGGTCCCAAGAAGCACTGCCTGGACTGTGAGTAGGAGGAGGCAGAAGTTGACTTAATAAAGGCATGGATTTCTAGCAATTAGGACATCCCAATAGTGGCATGAACTACTTTGAGAATTAGAGAGTGCCCAGTGTTGAAATGGTCATCTGGAGGTCGGAGTGGGCTAAACTATATAGTATGCCATTTGGCTAGATGACCTTTCACGTCCCTTACAATTCTGAGACTTTGTTAAAAAAAAAATCTTCTGTCCATTTCCTCCTTTGTGGTTTAGCCACATACATCAGATGCCCAAGTTCGTGGTTCCTTTCCCAGCTTTGCATCAGAAGCACCCATGGGGCTTTGTGAGAATGCATATGCCAGGCCAGCCCCCAGCTCTCCTGTATCGGAATTCCATTGGTGGGGTGGAGGGGGAGGCGTGAGAGTATGTTTCAGAGTTCCACAAGGAATTCTAAGTTGTTAAATTGTGAACCACTCTTCTTGTGTAGCCCACTGACAACAAGGCACACACAGACCTCTTTTTAAACTTGGTGGTATAATTCAGTAGCATCAAGGAATCATAGTTTCTCAGTGTGCAATACCCTTGTTAATATTAAAAGGCCGTTTAATAAACTGCATTGGTTCTCTTGGCTGCAAGGATACCATGGTCCCTGCTTGACAGATTGGTTTTGCCCATATCTTATCATCCCTGCCTGTTTCGCAGCAGAGTGGGAGTTTGGTGCCAGTCTAGAAAATGGGCACAGGTCCTTTTGTACCCTTCTTATTCTGGAAAATCCAGCTCAAAGGGTTACCATTGGGTGTGAAGGCCAGCCTCTGTAATGAGCAGGTTGGATACAGAAACTAGGGAGTGGCTCACTGCTATCCTAGTTACCTACTTCTACCTACTGGTTTTCTTTGTACCAGTTAGAAACCTCCAGTGCACAAAGAATTAACGGTTGCCATTGACTGCTTTCTTGAAGACTTTTCTTGATCCAGTACTGAGCTGTGTTTATGGCAGTCCTCTGAGAGCATAATCTCTGAAGGATATGTCTGTATAAAATATGCACCAGAGGATCATAAATTCTCCATCGTGTCTCCCCATGGCGGGCCAACAACAAAAAAAAATTCACAATTGCTCCACCAGTATTTTTTTTCTACTTTTCAATCAATAGGATGCTTTTTAAAGCTTATGTTTCTCGTCGGACACTTTAAGTGACGAATGAGACAAAAGAAAAAAAAAGCCAAGATAAAATGACAGTATAGACACTCCTCAAATCCTATAATGAACTCCACAGGGCATCCAATTTTGATGTATTAGGATTTTTTTTTTATAATGAGTACATTGTTGGAAATCACATTTTCTATCCGCAGGAGCTGGAGATGAAACCGAGCTGACATCTTACCTCTTTGTAGTTAATTAGCAAGAGAAAAGTAGTGTTTTGAATCTCATGTGGGAAAAGGGGAGGTATTATTCACCCACCCTCGCCCCTTTCTCCCTTCAAACACCTGGATCATTCTGTGTGCTCTTTGATTTGGTTTAACGGTTTGGATAAGTCTGGTTGGCAGGGAAAGGATGAGGGAGGTTGAAGAATGGTTATTATTTAATGAAAAAAAATTACTGTGTCTCCCTCTCCCCTCCATCTTGCTTATAGGATAAATAAACTAAGTCAAGTCTTTTTATTTTAAAGATCAGTTTCTTACCTGGACTCGGACTCTAGGCAGTTCCCGTGGCACAAGGGTTGTTTGTTGTCACCATCGTTACATTGGTCACCGTGGAATCCTCAGTGCTCAGTACCGTGCATGGAGCTTAGCAGGCATTTGATCAGTATTTATTAATTAATAAATAAAATGGTGCTGGCCCATATAGTAAAGTATTCTAGTTGCATTAGCTGTGTCTAATACCTTTCTCTGCATAGTAGCCACATCCACTTTAGGATTTGTAGTGAGGTTTCCGTAGAATTCAGTGGTTAGGGACAGAGGGTTGGAGTGCAGTGTGCATGTGGGATTCCATCTAGGGACTGGTCATTGGCAGGTGAATGGAGCTGGGGTCCATACAGATGCCCCGTCCGGATGAAGGGTAAGTGAGTGGTGGGCAGATGCAGCACGAGGGCTCCTCCGGCCCATACGTCTTTATTAACATCACATCACATGCCCAGTCCTGGGGTGTACAGAGGAGAGCCAATGTCACTAAGCACATACTTGTAAGCACTGAGCACTCACAGGTTGCACCGCATGGGACTGATCCCAAGTAGAATAAGACGGGGCAGCAGGGCCGGGTGTGGATGGAAACACCACTTTTTGCATCTCCTCTCCCTGCCCTTGCTGAACTCTGCCTGCTCCCTCCACCGTCGGTCCTCTTCACAGCCACCTGGTGGGGGACCCCAGGGGAGGTGACTCAGTGGAGGAGCCCTGCTCTGACAAAGTCAGTCCCACAGAATCGCACTGGCCGGGCTCTCTCCCTGCACAGCGCCTCTTCCTGGGGTCCCCAGCTCAGAGAAGCCTCCTGGAGGAGGCAAGACTCAAGGGGACCCTGAAAGCAGGCAGGGCTTGGACTGTGGGTAGCCTGGGGCACTGTGGACTGGGGACAGCAGGAGCTGGGGTGACCCTGAGGGCAGAGAGGGCTTGGTGGGCGAGCCCTACAGGCTGGGGACAGCAGGAGCCGGTGGTGGGTGTGAGGGGTTAGCCTGGCCTGGGGAGGGTGGGGGAAACCAGGTTGCTGTCATACCAGTGATGGAGGGCCCTAGTGGCCAGCCAAGGGCTCCTGTAGGCCCCAGGGAAGGGGACAGAGATGACAGGTGTGGAGAAGCAGCAAGGAGGAGGGCTTGTTGGCCTCTGGCTAGGCTTGGGGTTGTCTCCGTCCCTCGTGAGCTCTGAGCCTTGGCTTTCCTCTCAGTAAAATGGACATAGGCGCATTTACCCCAATGGCCAAGGGTGGCTGCAATGCTGACATGAGTCTATGGATCTAGAGGCTTTGCAGGGCACAGGACACTGTCTGAAGACAGAGTCTGAGGTTCCTGTCCCTATAGGATTGCATCAGGGGTGTGCCATACCTATCATGGGCCAGCTAAGCAGCTCCCATGGTGGCCAGGTGCGTGGGTAAGCTCATGAGCCACTTTGTGGCTTTGCAACAACAAAGATGAGCTACTGCTTCCATTTGGATTCCTGCTCTTGCTTTGGATGCCCTCCCCGCCCCACAAGTCATCTACCGTGACCGCTTCCTCTGTGTGCGTCTGACGTCCCGGTATGCGTGTGACTGCTCAGGCGTGACTGCTTAGCGCCCACCAGTGCTCTCCTCCAGGCATCTGCATCTCTGAGCATTTTAGCCTGGGCCTCAGTCCAGCCTCCCCCACTTGATATTTGAATGATTTTGTACGAGCACTGTGTTTTGGATAGCACTGTGGTGACTGTTACTAGGGAATCATCTCCTGGACAGCGAAGAAAGGTCTGACGTGTCTTTGGTTCCCCAACCTCTTCCTCAGCTGTACTGCAGGTGTCCGTAAAGGGTTCCTTTCCTGTTTCCTTCCTCCCCTCCTGCTTCCTCCCCTTCCCTCTCCTCCCTCCCTTTCCTTCCCCTTCTCTTCCTCCTTGCCCTCTGGGGCTCCTGTGAGTCTCCTGATGACTGGGACAGCAGGTGCTGGGACACAGGAGAGCACAGGCTGAGAGCTGGCTACTCAAGGATCTGTGGCGCTCTAGACCAGTGGTTCACAACCCTTCCTTACCACTAAGAATCATCTTGGGCCAGGCATGGTGGCTCATGCCTGTAATCTCAACACTTCGAAAGGCCGAGGTGGGAGGATCACCTGAGGTTAGGAGTTTGAGACCAGCCTGGCCAACATGGCGAAACCCCATCTCTACTAAAAATACAAAAATCACCCAGGCATGGTGGCATGTACCTATAATCTCAGCTACTTAGGAGGCTGAGGCAGAATTGCTTGAACCTGGGAGGTGGAGGTTCCAGTGAACCGAGATTGCACCACTGCACTCCAGCCTGGGCAAGAGAGTGAGACTCCTCTATCTGTAAATAAATAAGTAAATAATTTTTAAAAAGAATCATTTTGGGAAACTTTTAGACATAGATTCCCTGACCAAGGACATTGGGAACCAAGTCACAGTAGCAGTCAAATGATACTAGCAATGCTGCCATGAAGAAAGGGGATACCGGCTGAGTTATTCTGCTTGTGCTGGGCCAGACTGTTCAAATGCCTCCCGTGGAGTTTTGAGCTAATCATCATGACAGTCCCCTGAGGTGGGTGCTATCAGTGTCCGCATTTTGCAGTTAAGGAAGTTAAAGCCCATAGAGGAAGAAGCTTTGCCAAAGTCACACAGCTGCTAAGTGACCAGGGTGGCAACTCGGGCACTCTGGCTCCCAAGCCGAGTTCTTGAGCTCTCCTCTCCATGCTCCTTTGGTCTGGGTGGTGCCCAGCCATCTGTCTAGATAGGTATCCTGCTGACTGCAATGTGGCAGTCTATGGCTAGTAGGGACGTGGGGGAACAGTGTGACCGACCTCCTTGCACAGGGCTGTCATTGCACTGCGGGCTACAGCAGAGCCCCGTTCACATTGGAGGGGCACCCACTCAGCTGGGCTGTTTTCTGCGGAACCAGTTGTTTGTCCTCCCCTAACCTTCCCCACAGCAGCACGGAGTCCAGGAACCCTGAGCACCGGGACCAGGGCCGTCTTGGGAGGGGTGGGGGCGGGGGCTTTGTGCACAGGTCTTGCCTGTGGGCCTCATTTCTGTGTCTCTGGTATGAGAAAAACCTGGATTGAATAGAAAGACCTTCCCTGAAACTGGGAGGTTGCTGAGAGACCAAAGAATGACTTGGACAAGTCCAGCTTGGCGATAGATGAGTTTATTAGGACTTACATAGCAGGCACTCCTGGGCGGCAGGACAGATCTAGAGATCCCTGCTGCTCCCGTCTCTAAACTGCCTTTAAGCTAATTTCCTGGCTCTTTGCCTACTGTGTTTGGGCAATGAGACTGCTTGTCTTGCTACGTTCTCAGATAAGTTCCGGGGCATTGGGTTCTCAGGGACGCCTGCTCCTCAGCTGGGCACCATGGCCTCAGCTCCACCTGACTTCAAGGCTCAAGCAGTGGACACACACCTTTAAGGAACCTGCTGGGGGACCGTCGCACTGCGCTGCCTCTCTCATTTCCCATTTCTTGTGCCCACGAAGCCTCTCCGGAAGGCACAGGCTCTGCTCTCGTTCTTACTCCTTCCTTCTCACACAGGGACCTGAGGATCTACACAGACCACGTGGGCCTGGGCTGCTGGCCCAGTCACCCTTGGAGGCCCCCTTGGTCCGTCTAGATGAGCCCCACCTGGGACCCCACGCAGGCCGAGCTGCTCTTGGTTCTGACGGCTCTGCTTGGCCTCCCTCCCAAATCTCGTCTACATAAGACCTGCTTCCCTGCTGGCGAAGCACCACCATTTCTATGGAGAACTTGGGGTGTCATTCTCAACTCCAGTCTGAGTTGCCATCATGTTCCATGATGCTGGCAGCCTGTCCCAGCCTGTGGTCACTTGGCACCCCCTGGAGAGGTGGACTTGTACTCTGGATCTGCAGCCCAGGCAGCAGTGGGAGCGTCTCCTCCAGCTCAGCCCCGGTGCCTCTGCCCTCTCCCAGGTCTCATGGACTCTGGTGGACAAAGGTTCTTGTCAGAGGAAATCGTTGACAGGGTGCCATGGGAAACAGCCTCTCCAGGGAGGCAAGATTCCAACCTCAGCTCTTGCTCCTGTAGCCCCTCTTTCGGAGGTGTCTTTCTGGCTGGATTAAACACTTGCTCATTAAACCTGGCTTAATAAGAAACTAGAAAAGAAAAAGAATTAGCAAAATTCTGATTCTAGACTGGGTAATCGCTTTGAGAAATGCGATTTTTCCCTTTTGCCACTTCATCAAAAGAGTGAGAATCTGGGCCTTTCTAGGGTGTGGATGAAGGCTGAGCTGCAGTCTCCAACAGAGGAAGCTCAGTGCCCAGACCAGTAGTATACACAACTGAGACTTCTAGAATGAATGAAGAATGAATGAATGGATAAATTGGAGTGAGGCACTTACAGAGATAAAATTCAGTTTGATAAGAAGGAGGCGTCCTTAAATCTTGTGTTTTCTCCTAGAGTTGAGTCCTAATGGGGGCGGCATCCTTGTACGGAAACACAAAAGGTTAATAGCAATAACAATAGAAACCTCGTGTTTGTGTATGGAGAACCTTACGCTTCCCAAATACTTTCCCACAGATGACCTCATTTAATCTTTGTTTTGTCACAGAGATATTTTATTCCCATCTAAAAAAGTAGGACACCCGGGATCACAGTCAAAAAGGTATTAAACTCTGTGTTGGAATGATGGTTTAAGCTACTTCTTGTGACTTCTATTCCAATTTTCCCCATGTCATCACGGCTGATTAGAGAATAATTATGATAATACAACTGAGAATAATATAAGATGTAGAGACTTACGTCCCATGTGCCAGGCACTAATCACCCAGTTTGCAGATGAAGAAACTGTGCATAGAGTGGTTGGGTAGATAAAGGCCCCCCAGCATGGGTGTGGGTCCCGAGGAAAGGCATGGCTCATTTGCCAGGGAGCTGTGGTGTGGACCTGCTTTGCCTCCTCTCCCAGACCCCGCCAAGGTCATGCACCTGCCCAGCAGCAGAGCCAGGAGGCCAACCCTGACAATCTGAGTCCTCACCACTACCTACTGGCATCTCACCACAGCTCACCGGCTCTCTCTTCTGTTCTTATCTACTGCGTGGGCCAGTTCCCTGCTCTCTTGTTCTTGTCCCAGCAGCCTAACCGTAGCAAAATCTAATTATCCTACCCTGGAAGAATCAAAGGTGACATTTTCTCCGTGGATGGGAAGCTGTGCTGGAGGACTGTAAACATTGGTTGACTTATCTCGGGGTTCTCTTTGAAGGCACCTGGTTCCATGGATGACTTAGCTTCCATGTAGCTAGATGACCCCAGAATGCCTGATTGTCCTGGCCCCAGGTCATGCTCGTATGTCTCTTCTTGGATTGGATGCTTCGTCTAATCCAAGGAATGGCTGCCTTTAATCAACCCCTCTGCATTTGTTCATCTTCCTCTGGGGCTGTGGGGTAAGGCAGTGGAGGGAGATGCTTAGAGAGGACATCATCCTTTTCATTTTTTCTTTCAAGATATTTTTGAACAGCAATGTTAAAGCCCCCGTAATGCTGCTGTGAATTGTTAACAAGCATGTTTGCACGTCACATCTATCATGCTATGTGCGCGATGTTATGTGAAGACACGGCTTGAAGTATTTTTAAGATCTGGCCTTTCATCTCTGGAAGCACAAGAAAGTATTTGCAGATTGGTCTCTGGAATGAAATTAGCCTAGCACGTTGGCCGGTTCCTATAAAGTGTGGGCATTTCTGTAAGTGGTTCTGAGTCCCTTAATCCTTTTGATCATTTGCACTGTGTATTTTTACACAGGTTCTTTTACTTTGGAGAAATAAAGTAAAGAAACTTAAAGGTGAGTTTGGCAAGGGCATCACTGTGCTGTTTGTCAAGGCAAATGAATCTTGAATTTGAATGGTAGTAGTTTCTTTTAAACAACCAAGCTTCTTTAAACCTCTCCACAAATAATGTCAGTGGCAGATTATGTCTGAAAGTGTTTGCTGGCGAGTGGAAATCTTTCCTGACCCCATATTGCTGTCATGAAAGAAGAGCCTAATCCCATAAAATATTCTTGACAGCCTCGTGTCAGTTACCACACAGCTGTGATTTCTTATCTGGGCTACAGCCTGTGTGACATTTGTTGTCACTTCATGGCTTCAGGTTTCTCCATTCAGAAGCTCAGGTCATAATAGGAGGTTGAGCTTCATCTCCGGTTGAAACCTGGTTCGCTTATGACTGAATCCTCTTACCTCCTCACTGTTGTGTGAAAAAACTCATAGGGAGACCTTGATTTCCTCATTTGTTTAATGGGGACCATATGTCTCTGGCAAAATCGTTGTAAGCAATGTTTGTATGTCTGTGTTCACAGCAGCATTGTTTGCAGTGGTAAAAAGGTAGAGGCAACCCACATGTTCATTGATGGATGAATGGATAAACAAACAAAATACACCCAATGGAATATTATTCAGCCCTAAAAAGGAAGAAAATGCAGACACATGCAACAACATGGATGAACCTTGTGGACATTATGCCAAGTTAAATAAGACAGTCACAAAAAGACAAATAGTGGATTCCACTTATAGGAAGTCCCTAGAGAAGTCAAATCCATAGAGACAAGAAAGTGGAAAGGGGGTTGCCAGGGTCCAGTGGGAGCGGGAAAGGGGAGTTGATGTTTAATGGTTACAGAATACCAGTTTTGCGAGATGAAAAGAGTTCTGGAGCTGGATGATTAGTGATGATTGCAAAACATTGTGAATGTACTTAATCTGATGGTAAATTTTATGTTATGTTCATTTTATCAAAATAGGAAAAAAATGAGCATTAAATGATATCAAGTAGATAAGTGGCTACCATATCATTGTTGTTCACTAAATCATAAAGTAACAGCTTTCACCATGTGTAGGATAGTAAAATATGTGGTATTTTAATGGTTCTATGAAACTTCATCTTATGAGTATACCATGTTTGTTTCCCTTTGTTTGGCTTGTGTATTTCTTATAGTATTCTACCATTGTAATAATGACAGAGTGAATTTTTTGTGCATGTATATATCTTTTCTATTAGTTGAAGTTATACCTTTGAGATGGATTTCCTGGATCACTTAATCAAGGTAAATGAGCGTCTTTGTGGCTCTTGCTACATACACCTGTGGGGTTTCAGAACAGATTTAGTGATTTTACCCTGTCACTAGCCAAGTAAGGGCACCATTTCATTGTATCCTCAACAGCACTAAGATGCTTCTAAGCAATTTTATTAAATGTGATAAGAGATAATATGTTAGTGTTTGAATATGCATTTATTTGCTTTCATTTTGATAACTAAAAATGTTGGCATTTTGCATGTCTCAATTTACATGTATTTCTTCACATAGGAAGAAATACATGTAAATTGAGAAGAAATAGCCTGTTTACGTCTTTTACTTATATTTTAGTGTGGTTTCAATGTTTTTCATGCCAAATATATCTGTCACGGTGATAACATATTACCATTTTTAATATTCAGAGATTTTTAATGCTTATATAGTTGAATCACTTATTTAAACATTTCAAATTACAAAATAATATGTTCAACTAGAGCAAAAGTGGTTTTACAATCACATTATTATACCTACTGTATCTTTTCCCCAAACTCTCCACTGTCATTCTTTTCATATCTTTTAGCGTAAAATCTGTTTAGATGCTAACTTGAATGACTATAGTATTTGAATTAAAATTATATGGACTAGCCAATTAATAATAAAATATTAATATAATAATAACCCAGTATAAAAGGACATGCCAATTAGAGCAAAGAAGAAATTAAAATTGCTAATAACCATGAAATTTATGTTTTACTTCACTAATAATATAAATTCATCCTAAATAAAACAATAGAATTCTATCTTCCAGCTATGAATTGCCAAGGATAAAAAATGTTGTAATGGTGACTGAGACTGGCCCTCAAAAATGCTGCCAATGGAAAGAGAAAACTGGGTCAACTTTACTGAAAAGCAGTTTGGAACTAGGCATCAAGAAATTTAAAAATGTTTAGAAACATTGATTTAGAAATTCCATTTATATAACTAAGGCTTGAGGCAGCTTCAGAAGCATGGAAAAATATTTACATTTATGGATAAAAATATATTTCAGTCTAATTGCCCAATGACAAGGAATGATTGAATAAGTAGTTGGACAACCATCTGATGGGGAGTTGTGTATTCATTATAAATGGCGTTTTCTAAAAGTTTTAGTGACATGGGGAAGTATTCCCAATATAGTGGTAAGAGAGAAAAGCATGCTGTAATGAATGTAGTGGAAGAAATTTGTGTGTGTGTGTGTGTGTGTGTGCGTGCACGTGTGCATGCACACATCTGGTAGGCACCCAGGAAGAGATTCATAAAATTTATTGATAGTGCTTATGTGGCAGGAGTATAGGTGATTTGTATTTTCTTTTTTTTTTTTTTTTTTTTTTTTTTGAGATGGAGTCTCACCCTGTTGCCAAGGCTGGAGTGCAGTGGTGCGATCTCGGCTTACTGCAACCTCCACCTCTCAGGTTCAAGCGATTCTCCTGCCTCAGCCTCCCTAGTAGCTGGGATTACAGACACCCACGACCACGCCTGGCTAATTTTTGTCTTTTTAGTGGAGACGGGGTTACACCATGTTGGCCAGGCTGATCTTGAACTCCTGACCTCAAGTGATCCACCTGCCTTGGCCTCCCAAAGTGCTGGGATTACAGGCTTGAGCTACTGCGCCTGGCCTGTATTTTCTGTTTTATACTTCCTCACATTTTCTAAGCTTCAATGTTATCTGCAAATACTGTTTCTACCATCAGAGGAAATTTAAATATTAACAAAAAGATCAAATTGAAGATAATGAATAGATTTCTTTTCTTTTCTGGGTTCATGTTCCAAATGTTCACCTTGCGCTCTTTCCTTTGATGTATTGGTTAGAGCCCTGGACCAGAAGTCAGAAGGTATGTTTTTGTTTTTCAGGTTATGGCCCAGAAATTCACTAGCTGTGTGACCTTGGGCAAATCTAACTTATATGTGTCATTGTTTTTCATTTTGTAAAATGAGGATTTCTACTTTCCCTACCTGCACCATTGGACAGTTGTGAGAATTAAAGTGAGATGACCAATATATTGGAAGACACTTTTGCAGATTAAGGTGCCAGTTCAGGGGATTCCCAAAACCACCCACATGTTTGATAATTTGCTAGAAGGACTTGCAGAACTCACTGAATGCTGTTATACTTATGGTTACAGCGTCTTACAGGGAAAGGATGCAGCTCACAATTAGCTAAAGAAAGGCATCAGGTGGAGGCTGGGAGGGCTCCAAATGCTTCTGTTGTCTTCTCTCCTGGAGTCAGGATGTGCTGACCTTTTGGTGTCTATGTGTAACAATATGCAGAATACTGCCAACCAGAGAAGCTTGCCTGAGCTTCACTGTCCAGAGTTTTTATTGTTGCTCCATTGCATACGAGTGATTGATTGGTTGCCCACATGATTGAACTCAGTCTCCAGGTGTTCTGATACCGTATGATCCAAAGCCCCTTTCTGAATTCGCATGGTTGGTCTTTGTAGCATGGCCAACTCTCACCCTAGGATAATTGGATGTAGCTGGTTCCATCCTGAGACCTAGTGTGCCCAGCATTGGATGTGACACACATTATCTTCCAGAAGCTGAGGACAAAAGTCCAGACCTCTCTTTGGGCAAGGCCAAGTTCTTTTCTTTTCTTTTCTTTTCTATTCTTTTTTTTTTTTTTTTTTTTTTTTTTGAGGCAGAGTTTTGCTCTTGTTGCCCAGGCTGGAGTGCAGTGCCGCGATTGTGGCTCACTGAAACCTCCCCCTCCCGGGTTCAAGCAATTCTTGTGCCTCAGCCTCCCGAGTAGCTGGGATTACAGGCATCCACCACCACACCCAGCTAATTTTTTGTTTAGTAGAGATGGGGTTTCACCAGATTGGCCAGGCTAGTCTCTAACTCCTGACCTCAGGTGATGCACCCTACTCGGCCTCCCAAAGTTCTAGGATTACAGTGAACTACCATGCCCAGCTTGCCAAATTCTTTACTACACATAAGGTGACTGAAAACAGATGGATAAAAAATTTATATAGCCTAGTGATCTTAGTATGGAGGGATCTCTTATTTGCCATGCTCTAAGACTATAAAATAAAGAAGGACATGAATTTCACAGGTACAAGCAGTACTGCAAATAACCACCCCTGATCCACCAAACCTCCAGGACCACCACTGAGAACAGGCCTACTTACAGAGGATCCTGCAAATAGACATATGTCACCATCATTGTTTACCACAGAGAAGAATTAGGCTGAGAAAACACTTACCAACCCTGCTGGGTATTTAAATCTGACCTTTGTCCCACTGTTAACAGCACAGCAAGTATGTCCCTCCTTAACTCACTGATCTCAAGTGAACGAGTGATCAGCCTGTTTTTTACAGGTTTCTCTCCCTGGCACCATCTCACTGTGGTGCAGCTGAGCTCACTACATATAGCATGGAGTGATGATAAAAATAAATTGGCTCTTTCCCTTTGCAGAGTTTCAGTTCTTGAGCGCTATGTCAGGGTGGATCCATAAGGTTTCCTGAGTGAGCTTAGAAACCTGAAAACCCACGTTTGTTTTTTCATGAACTTAAAACAATTTATTAGAGCACAATGTAGAAGTCATCGCAGCAAGCTCACTAGAAGAGAACTGTATGCTTTTATGGAAAAAGAACCAGTAACAGAGCCTTGAGAGAGACTGTTAGCTAAAGTCTAATCCTCCTTCCATTCTTCCTTCACAGGGTAGAGTTTCAGCTTTTGTCTGTTGTTTTTTTGTGAACAAAAAACTTGCAATAAATTGATGTTGTCATTAAATTTCGGTTGTACGTTTTGTTTCTTCCAAGAAAAAACTGGCCATGCAGAAGTCGTCCGAGTGGTGTACCAGCCAGAACACATCAGTTTTGAGGAACTGCTCAAGGTCTTCTGGGAGAATCACGACCCGACCCAAGGTAGAGTGATGAGTGAGCCAGTATTTAATTATCTTACTAATTACAGCTGGGATAATTAGTGTTTGAGCTGCATGGAAGAGATGAACCTTGAAATCACACAGGAGCTCAAGAATATGATTGCAGACATTTATTGACGGAGGAGAGGAGGGGCTGGGGAGAAAAAGGGTGAGAGAATAAAGGCACAGCCACATTCGGCGCCCCTGCCCCCCTTACAGCTGTCAGGGGTGGGAAAATTCCCACAGAGGAAGACGCCAGACAATAGCGATCCGTTCACCTTTGATTATTGCATTATTCCTCCTTAATGCAGTCTTTTGTCTACAAAATTAAAGTGTCTTTCCAGCAGCTCCAAAGTTTTCCTGATTTATGGTTTCTTTATTTCTCTGAGTTTAGCCTTTCTCGTCTTTTGACGTTATCAGGTTGGATTTTTTTAAAAAAATGTATGTGGTGATAAAGAAGAACATAAAGTAAAATGCAGTATTCACTAGGTCCACAAAGCTTGCTCATTTAAATATTTCATTTGTTCTCTTTGGAATTTATTATGTGGAGATATTAATATATTTGGGCTATAAACAATGGTGGTTGGAAATTTTATTTGAATGCATACACAAGTGAAATATTCCATGTTGGCAAATATCATTGTAATATTCAATAATGAAGCAATTTCAAGATTGCATCCCAGCAGCCTTACAGGCCCTGCTTTGCCAGTGTGATGATCTGATATTATGCAGCTTATGAACTGAAAAGTCCTATGCAATAGATGTGGTTTTTTACAAACCCTCTTCATTTGGCAGTCAGTCTGTTTCACGAAAGTATTTTCCCTTTGGTGTCAGATTTTTGTGTAGTGGGTATGCAGTGTTATTTCTTGATGAGTGAAGTTTTTCTCCAAATGTAAATTCTGCTTCATGGTGGAATCTTCATATGCCTGTAGCAGCACAGGTTGGTGGGTCCTGAGTGCTGGTTCTAAGAACCATCCCATTCCAGGGCTTTTTGCCAGAGGTCAAAGGTCAGAGATGAGGCAAGAGCAGCAAAGTGACAAACTCGAGCAGGGTGAGGCAGGTTCAGGATCCACGCAGATCTGTCAGGGCAGGTGGGGGCCTAGAGGTCTGGGCCTAGGAAGGAGGCCGGTGGCACGATTTCCATGACAACGAAGTCTGGTTTGACATGGCGGAATGGGTACCTGGTGGAAGAGGGATGAGGTATGGGGCAGTGTAGGGAAAGAACCGGTAGGACAAGAACACTCTAATCAGAAGGTTCACGTGTCACCCTAACTTGGGATATGGGACATCACTTCGTGTGGGAAGGCAGGTCTGCGGGCCTAGATTGCTTTGGTTCTGCAGGAAGCTCTGCAGCGAGGATCATAAATCAGGGTGGTGACAGCCAGTCGCTCGTTCTCGTAAGTCATCAATCCAGATGGAGCAGACGTTCAGCCATTTGACTGTCAAAGTCAAGGGTCAGAGGAAGATGATAAGAGTTCCAAAATTATCAATGAAGACATGTATCAGAGACCCAGGCAAGGCCTGAGGTCATGTAGGTGACAGGTCGGGTCTGTGTCCTTTAATGTGGCCAACTGCAATGCCACGTCCTGATAGAATCTCCTTAGGCTTAGGCCTGGCAGAATTGTAAAGAAGGCCAAGTCTGTCGTCAACTTCTCTCTCCATACCGCTCTTAAATGCTTTCATTTGATCACATCTTCATTGATTAATTGGGTTGCTAATACCGGCCCCTGAACCTCGGGGGGAATACTACTGTGATGAGGGTTTGGGCTGGGAGAACTCACCTCTCTGTTCATCATTTGGCCTTCCATGGGCTCTGTGTTTGTAATGGTGGCGTCTCTGGGGTTAAAAAAGATTTTCCAGATCTTCACATCATAGGTGGTAATATGGAGACCAAAACAAGGCAAGGGCATGCCTAAGGTTGTAGCGTGATCCAGTCTCCCCAGCTGAATTCAGAGAACCACTCCTCAACACCAGAGCAACCCTGACTGCCCCAGGACCCCTCCAATCTATGGTCCCCACCCTTCTGCCTCTCTTATGGACCATCTCCTTCCATAGGTCAGTGGCGTCCCCAGAGATGAGGAAGAGGTAAGGAAGGGCAGGGGATGATGGTTAGTTAAGGGTAGGGCGAGAGGTCCTCCATCAGGAACCTCTACTCCGCTGGCTTTGTTTTTCTTAAGCTAGTTTTTTAGTTTCTATTACATGTAACAGTAACAAAAATCCTTACCAATCCACCCATTCAATCCAAACAATCTTATGCCCATTATATTTGCCAGGTGCCCTTTTATTTTTTGTTTTTGTTTTTTATTTTTTTTTTTTTTGAGACTGAGTCTTAGTCTGTTGCTCAAGCTGGAGTGCAGTGGCGTGATCGCGTCTCACTGCACCCTCCACCTCCCAGGTGCAAGCAGTTCCCCTGCCTCAGCCTCCTGAGTAGCTGGGATTACAGGTGCGTGCCACCATACCTGGCTAATTTTTCATGTTTATAATAGAGTTGGGGTTTCACCATGTTGGCCAGGCTGGTCTTGAACTTTTGACCTCAAGTGATCCACCCTCCTTGGCCTCCCAAAGTGCTGGGATTACAGGCGTGAGCCACTGCGCCTAGCCACCAGGTGTACTAAATCACTTAAGGCATCTGGGATACGCAGGACTATCCAGCCTCTTGGTTAATGCACATGGAAAATATATTCCTACAGGAAGAAAATAATTAATTCCAATATGCTGAGATCAAGTGAGCATACAGATAAATGCGCATAAGACCACAGGCTAAATGTTAACATGAAATCATTAAAACAAGTATGTGTTAGCACTTGAACATTAAAGGCAAAAAACAAACAATAACCAACCCTTAAGTTCAGAATAACTCTGGTATCAATGGAGTTGATATTCCTGGGGAACCCTGAAGGTCCAAAAACAATGACACGTGTCAAGTGTCATTTTTCCAAGGTCAGAATTTGAAGCCTGCTCCTCGAAGGATGGACCAGAGGCAGGGGAGAGCCAGGCTACAAATGAACTTGGCTATCACTCACTCGCCACATCTGACCACAGCTGCTTAAATCTCTACTTGAGGTCACATGGCAACCTGTCACGTTTCACAGTAAAAGTTGGTCTTGAAAAGAAAGCCGCCACTAGAGAAGATGAGGGTGGGGAAGATATGTAAGACTGACTGTTCTTACTCAGAAAATGGACATTTTCAAAGAGAGCAGCAGGTTGGATTTGGTGGTGACTCTGATCTGTGAGGCAGTAGTCCACTCCAGGTTCTTTTCAGAAACAAAAGTGATTACTAAAACTACTCCAGCAATGCTCTTGCCTGTGCCAGAATTGCTTATCAACAAAAAGACAAAACTTGTGTAGAAGTTGAAAAGGCATTGACATTTGATGTGAAGATGTGCCCAGGAAACATGATTTCCACAGAAATGTGACTCAAAAGAAATGTATTTTAATTAGCATGTTGAAAGATTTTAGTACCTTTTTGTAAAGTCATTAAGGACTTGAAGGGGCCTTAAATTTTTTTAGTTATAATTCACTGCATTTTATAGGAGAAGCAGTATCTACACTGATATTTGCAAATGTGGAGATTCTTGCTGATGTCAATGGTCTTACTGTAGTAGAAACAGCAAGAATGTAAGCTTAGAGTCCCCTTCCAGTTAAATCAGATCTTCATGGCATAGGCTAAACAGAGAACATTCAGCATGTCTTTCCTGCTTCAAGGTGCTGAAGTAGCTCTCATAGTATCTGCCCTAATGGACATCTAGATGAAGTCCCCATATGTTTTCTTCCTTTTTTTTTTGGATGGAGTCTTGCTCTGTCGCCTAGGCTGGAGTACCGTGGTGCGATCTTGGCTCACTGCAACCTCTGCTTCCCAGGTTCAAGTGATTCTCCTGCCTCAGCCTCCTGAATAGCTTGGATTACAGGCATCCGCCACCACACCCAGCTAATTTTTGTATTTTTCCTAGAGATGGGGTTTCACCATGTTGGTCAGGCTGGTCTCAAACTCCTGACCTCAGGTGATCCACACACCTCGGCCTCCCCAAGTGCTGGGATTACAGGCCGTGAGGCATGAACCACTGTGCCTAGCCTTCTGCCATTTTGGAGGGAGCAAAGCTGTTAAGTGAGAGATTGGAAGGTGTAGGCTTTTTAAGGTATAGGTGAGGCCCGAGACCTGTTATTCCACAGCCACTAGACAGTGAGTCTGAAGAGGATGCCACTCCACGGATTAGCCTAAGGAGGAATGACAGACATGCTAGCATCATTACTCATGTGGTCCGTAAGTGGAATAGTCTTTTCTTTTCATTTACCAATTACCACAGAACCTCTACTTTTGCTGAAACATTTGAATCCCACTGTTTAAGCCAATAGGTGCTATTCTGGCCTTCTTTCTTACTCATGGGATGAAGACAGTTCCTTTAGGCTCCTGAGGATAGACTGGCAGGTGTACATTTCTGGCCATGGGGTACCCAGACTCCCACTGTCTCCAGGCAACATGGTAGGTGCCTGAGATTTAGGAGATTTGAGTTCTGGTCCCTGGTTGGCCCCTTCCCAACCACATGATTTTGGCCAGGACACTTACCCAACCTGAACCTCCGTTTTTCTCATCTACACAAAAAGGGATAATAATGTCTATACTGCCGACTTCATGGTCTGATGTAGGATTTAAATAAAATAGTGTGAAAATAACATGAAAATGGTATAGGTGCCATGCCAGTGCCAGGTATTGTTGTTACGTCTTTTTCAACACAACAATACAATTCCATCAGATTTTAATTTTACATTTATTCTTACATCTGTGTTGCCCTTGATTCTTTGTCTGGGTATTTACCCTCCATCTACTAAAGTGTGGGTTTTCTACCCACCGAGATTCTTGTGTCTCTTGCATTGGTTGGAAAGAGTTCAGCATTGTTTATGTTGTCTTCTGGGACCTTGCTGGTGCTGACAGTGGTGATGAGGCTGGTGGATCCTTGCTCAAAAGCCTCCTTAAGGTTTCTTCTGACAGAGTAATCTAAAGAACTGGATCAGGTTCCCAGCATTTCATGGCTGGTCTGTATCCTCCTAACTAGCATGACCTGTGCATGAATAACACAATTCAGACCTCCTAGTCCTGCGTAGGACACGGGGCACAGACTGAGTGCCTCGAGCCAAGCCACAGGTACACCAGGCAGAGAGTCTTCAGTTTTGTGTGACTTCACCCACTAAATCTGATTTCTCAGTTGCAACCCATCTTGCTGTCCTCAGTCCTGGAGCAAGGGAGAGCAACATTTACTAAGCACCTCTTAGGGGCCAGTCTTAGCGATAGATGTTTTATAATCCTAATTTCATTTAAATCTGACCATAAGCCTGTGAAGTAAGGATCATTGTCTTTGCTTAGCAGAAGAGGAGCAATGAGGTTCCAGAAGACTCACAATCTTGCTTAATGTTAGTGGCAGTATTTGGATGCAGCTCTGTCTAAAGCTCAGGTCTATTTTCTTTTCCCTACACTAGAGGAATCTAAGCTTCCTGACTAGGAAGACCTCTTCGAAGGATGCACAATTTTTTTTTTTTTGTTTTTTTTGAGACATGATCTTGCTCTATCACCTAGGCTGGAGTGCAGTGGCACAATTGGCTTACTGCAACTTCTGCCTCCCAAGCTCAAGACATCCTCCCACCTCAGCCTCCTGAGTAGCTAGGATGACAGGTGCACGCCACCATGCCCAACTTATTTTTTGTATTTTTGGTAGAGATGGATTTTGCCCTGTTGCTCAGGCTGGTCTCGAACTCCTGGGCTCAAGCAATCCACCTGCCTCAGCCTTCCAAAGTTCTGGGATGACAGATGTGGCCACTGCACCCAGCTGGGATGCACATTTTTATGGATCCTCCAGTGATAACAATTGTGCTTTTAGTATATTTAAAAAAGCAAATGTATTAAAATGCTACTATGGATTTAATTATACTTTAAATTGCATGCCTATTGTATTCACCACTTCCACGTCATGTACTTCTGGAAAATCGAACTATTGTACACATAATGCATTCTCCAGGCTCTAGATCTTGCCTGCTGCACAGTTGGATGCGTGGACCTTTTGTGGCAACTCCAAGCCTTCCCAGAGGACTGTGCTCTGGAAACTGCTCTGGTTTACTCCTTGGGGAGCAGTGGCCTTTGCAGAGGCCTCTGGCTGAGAGTGCTGGTTGACCCCAATATTAGGGTTTCCCCCACCTGTGTAGTTTAAGAATTTTAGCTGGTGTGCAGCCACCCATAAAGACAAAATCCCTCAGACACATTAGAGCTAAGTATGGCCACATGTCTAAATTCTGACTGTGGGGGCCTTAGTAGAAGTGACAGCGTGCAGCTTCTGGGTTTGTGGCCTTAGAGGAAGGGGCATTCTCATCCGCTTCCTCCCTTCCCACAAGTCAGTGTGGGGCTGAAGTGGTGGACCATCACGAAGCCCAGGGATGGAGCCTGACCCTTGTCCTGCTAGAGCTGCAAGATGGAGGAGCCGGAGTCACCATCCCAGGCTGGATCTTTAGGCAAGAACTCTTGTTTAAAGTACTGCTATTGTGGTTCATTGAAGCCTTCTTATTCTCATTTTCTACAGCAGCTGAACCTATGTCTTGACTAACACAGCCTTCAACTATAAGCTGGTGATGAACTCCCAGTCACCCTTCTGAAAGCCTTAATTACAATGTTCCCTTAATTAAAACGTCTTTAATCAAACCTGTTGTTAAGAGTGTGGACCCTGGGGTCAGAGATGTCATGGCTGTGAACCAGATCGGCCCGGCACTCGCTGTGCGGACAGGCCTCATTTCTCTCTATCCACTTGACCACGTAGGTCCTCCAGTAGTTTACTAACTGGCCTGTCTCACCCTTTCTCATTCCCTGCTCCATAATGCCCTGTTAAAAACACAAAACCAGCTGTGGCCCCCTCTGGCTTAAAGCGCTTTGCTGGTTGCCCGGTTTCTTTGGGATGAGATCCAGACTCTTTACAGTGGCCAGTGTGGCCTGGGATTACCTGATTGGCACTTGCCTTTCCAACTTTGGCTCATACCACAGTTCTCCCCAGACTATGCCCCATCCATGCTTACTGCGCTTCAGTTACTGTGGCCTTCATCTGTTCCATTCCTGGAAGACTTGAGCTCTTTCTTGCCTCGCACAGTGTGCCTACTGCTTAGCCTGTCCATAGCTCTTGGTCTGCCACCAACATCAGGCAAGACTGCAAGTCTTTGGAACCTCATTGCTTCTCTTCTGCTAAGCAAAGTCAGTGATGCCTACTTCATAGGGTTATAGTCAGGATTAAATGCAATTAGGATTATAAAACATCTACCGCTAAGACTGGCCCCTAAGGGGTGCTTAGTAAATGTTGCTCTTCCTTGCTCCAGGATCGAGGACAGCAAGAACTATGTGACTGGCTCCTTCTCCTTTAAGTCTCAGCTGAAGATGTCATCCTCAGAAAGGTCTTCCCTGCCCACCCTAATTAAAGTAGCACTCCCAGCCCTCACCCCCATGAACTTCTGTACCATCGTTCTCTCCTTCCTTCCTAACTCATCATGAGGTAAAATCACATGTTTACTTGTTTATTGCTTATTCTCTGACTCCTCTAGAAGGTGGGCTTTGTATTAAATGTTTTCTCATTGAACTAGTGAGTGAACCTCTGTTTCTGCATCTGTAATAGTTTGTGCCTTCTCAGTGTGGGGGCGCACACGGGAGCGGAGCCTGCTGTGCAGAGCGTGGCGCCTGGTGCGGAATAAGCGCTGGCTCTAATAGCTGTCGTGCTCATGCCGCCTGTGGAAGGGCCGTTTCCATCAACAGCTGCTGTTTGTTTGTCTTGTTCTTTCGTGAATCCCAGTATTTCTCTGCTTGTTCTCTATCATTTTTCCTCAGCTCATGTTCTGATTACCCCTGATGGCTTCCTATTCTTGGTTCACACCCTTTATCCTCAATCAGCTCCTCTTCACCCCTTTCCACCTGCAGCACAGCTCCCAGTTGTCCTCAGAAGGCTTGGTCTGGTTTGCCCCCGTGGGCTGCACCGTCTGTGCTGTTGGGTTTCCTGGGGCCCCAGGGCCACACATCCTGGCCTTACCGTGAGCTGGGGATTTTGTGGGGCTCCTCAGCCTGTGCTTGGAACTAGAGAGCCTGCAAGGACTCTTCTCTACTTGGTGTCCTTGGGCTGCATGGGCTTCCCTGCCAGACGTATGCAGTCACCACGAAGCCCTGCTCCAGGCGAGTTTTTTCCAGGTGGCCCCAGGGAATCGGGTGGGATAGGTCCACTCCGTGTGCAGGAGGTTGGCTCCCGAGCCTCTTTCCAGGTGCTCTGTGGAGAAGCAGGTCCCCTGTGCTGTCTACTGGGAAACATTCGTTGAAGGGAGACAAATCCTATTTTCCTTCTGTTCCCCATCAACTTGGCAATAAAATACTGTCGTTCGTGTATTTGAACTTGCCAGATTAATATCTGAACTTCCTTGTGCTGACCCCTTGAAGTTAGTTTTTTAAAATAAGTCACCAGTTTTGAAGGACTACCCTTTTTTAGACCATATACAAGGAATCTATCATCTGCAAATAATTAGACAGTGGGAATGATATTGTATTGCTAATGAGCAGATGTGCAGACTCGGAGTGGAAGAACAGCTGCACACACATAAAATGCAAAAGCGACCCAAACCCAGCATTATGAATTCTGAAAGGGATTTCATTCTTTTAAGAATTTCAGAAACAGAGAAAAATGAAACAAAAGAATTTAACTGATATTTTTATTAATTGTTCTTTCAGTCACACTTTCCCTTCTATCACATTATCATACGTGTTCGTAGTATCTTTGCTGTTTGCAAAAGTGTTATTTGCACTTTTAAATCCTTCTGTCATATAATACTATAAAGCTTCTATTTACCATTTTTCCTTTGCCTTTCTAGTGTTACAAGGGTTTGGTGGCTGCACTCTGAGTGACAGACTCTTACTGAAGGTCTTTCCTGAGCTGTGCACGATGCTAAGTGCTCATGTGTACGTGATCCCATTTGATCCTTAAAGCAACCTATGAACCTTAGACCCATTTTGTAGAGCAACAGAAAGGCCCGGAGAGGTGAAGTGATTTGGCACAAGCCACTTACTACATTGCTTGACAGAGGTGGAATTCAGACTTCAGGGCTAAAATCGAAGCCTGATGTTCTTTCTGTTGGGTAGCACATGGCCCCACAGTGCTACACAGTTCTATCAGAAAGCAGAAAACACGCCCCACTGGAAACAGCAGCACATTATCCGATGATTTTAAACTCTTTGTGATGTCCATTACAATTTTATAATCCTATTAAGGATTTGCAAGATGAAGAAGCTCAAATAATCAGGCTTTTGAAAACTTTTAGCCAGGAAGAGTTTCACATATCTTAGATAGTAATGGTTAGGTCATTTAGAATTTGAATAAATTGCTGAAATGGTATGAAATCACTAAAAAGAAATGAAGTCAGAAGAATTACTAGACTTCACATAAAAGAGTACTGAATTAGGTCACAGAAAAATCCGAGCTGGTAACACTGGCAGGAACTAGGATTTCTAGGTTCCAGGAATGGCAGGCTGAGTTATTCAGACCAAATTGCCCACTGAAAGCAGCTCCAAATGTTGAATAAAATACAACTATATATATAAAGCATCACATCAAAGGGCTGACAGAACTATGAGGAATTAACCAGGTTAAAATGGAAGGCAACACAGGAACCCAGACAGGTAAGCAGAGGATTAGATATATCTTTATTCTGAGCAAACTTGTTAATCCCAGAAAATGTGAGCTTTGAGAGCCTTATTAAGGACGTAGAGGGAGTGACCGACACAATTCCAGCACTTGACCCAGTGGACATGGTAAGATGCTGTACCCCACACCTGGGGGGGCACCTTCTTCTCAATCACACATATTCCAGGCCATAAAAGGCTCAGTATGTTTCAAAGGGATTAAAATCATGTAGCTTTTTTTTTCTCTTACCATAATGCAAGTATTCAGAAAATCGTCTTATGTTAGAAAATTTAAAAATTTCTGGCCAGGCATTATGGCTCACGTCTGTAATACCAGCGTTTTGGGAGGCCAAGGAGGATCACTTGAATCCAGGAGTTCAGGACCAGTCTGGGTGACATAGTGAGGTCTCCATCTCTACAAGAAATTTCAAAAAAACTAGCTGGGCATGGTGGCACATCCCTGTAGTCCCAGCTACTCAGGAGTTTGAGGTGGGAGGGTTGCTTGTGCCCAGGAGGTTGAGGCCACACTGAGCCATGATTGTGCCACTGCACACCAGCCTGAGCAACAGAGCAAGAGCTTGCCTGAAAAAAACAAATCTGAATATCCTAGTTATCAAAGATAAATCATGATGGAAATTGTAAAATACTTTGAATCAAATGATAATTAAAATACTGTATGTTAAAATTGATAGGGCATAGGTAAAGCAGTTCTCAGAGGGACATATAGAGCCTTAAATTCATATATTAGAAGAGAAAAGAAGCTGAGCTAAGCGTCCATCTCAAGAACTTAGAAAATCAGCAAGAAATTCAACCCAAACAGTATAAAATAAATAATGAAGGGCAGAAAGAAATGAAATGGGAAGCAAACAAACAGAAGATCAAAAAAGCCAAGAGTCAGTATTTCATAATGGCTACAAAATTGATAAAGCTCTGGGAAGTTGTTCAAGGAAAAAGTGAGAAGACACAAATATACAACATTAGGAATAAAAAGTGGGATATCACTACAGATGTGGGAGATTTTACAGAAACCAGGAAGATATGATAAGCAACTTTGTGTCAATAAATTTGAAAAGTTAGATACATTCTTTAAAAATATAGTTTAATAAAACTGAAGAAAGACACCACTGGCTTCATCAGTGAGTTCTCCCAACATTTAAGGAAGAAATAATTGCAGTTTTTCATAATGTTTTCAAGAGATTAGAGAGAGATGCAGTCCATCTTATGATCCTTGCATAGTCTTGATACCAAAACTTAACTATGTAAGAAAAGAAAATTGTAGGACAATCTTACTTATGACTATATTTGCAGAAATCCTACGCAAACTATTAGCAAACTGAATTTAATAGTATATAAGAAAATAATACATCATGACCAATTTTAGTTTCCTCCAACGAACGCAAGCTTAGTTTAGCACTTCAGTATTAGCCCATGTAATTAACCACCTTAGCAGGTATTTTAAAAACATGTATGATTATTGAAATAGATGCTTAAAAAGTATTGAATACAATTCAGTATTCATAAATAATTTAAAAACACATATAAAAGATGACTTTCTTATTCTGATAAGTAGTACATGCAAAAGCCTATAGCAAGCATTGTATTTAATAATGATGCGTTGAGAAGCTACAGAGAATGCCATTGCAATTTCTAATCAGCATTGGAGTGGGGGTCCTAGCTCATGCAATAAGTCAAGGAAAGAATACGTGTATGCTGATTGAAAAATCCACTAGATACCTATTTATCTTTCCCCAGCCGGACACCATTCCTCTTCTCCCTTGAAGTGGTCATGTGACTGAGTTCTGGCCAGTGGAATGAGGAAGAAGTGACATATGCTGCTTCCAGACCTGGCTCAGAAAAACCTCCTGCATGATCTGTGAACTTTTCTCTCTATATTCAGTCTGCCTGCTGAATGCTAATGCCAAGGGAAACCTTTGAAGCAACATATTGAAGGTGGTGAAGCTTCTGTCAGCCTAGGCCCCTGAAGAGTTCATGAAGTAGAACTGTTACCATCTCCTTTTTATTAACTGCTTTGCATGATTATGAAAGAAACTTCTATTATGTCCACCCACTGGAATTTCAGGGTTTACTTATTTACCAGGAACTGGTACCTTGAAGTGGAGTGCTACCAAAAAATCTAAAAAAAAAAAAAAACAAAAAACAAACAAACAAACAAAAAAAACATGGCATTGGCTTAGTAGTTAGGCAGCTGGAAGATCTAATATTGGGTCTTGTTTATGGTTGGTAAACACACCAATTCTCTCCAAATTGTTTTATGAATTCAGTGCAAATCCAAATGAGATCCCAACAGTTTTGTTGTTGTTGTCAGTGTTGTTGTTGTTTTTGTGGATCTTAAAAGCTAATCTCGACATTTATAGGGAAATGCAAAAGTCCAAGAAAAGCAAAGATACTTGCATAAGAACAAGAGGATGAGAGGACTTATTCTTCCAGATATCGAGTCATTATAAAGCTACAGCTGTTAAGACATTGTGTATCTGATGTAGGGACAAATGAATAGAGAGTTCAGAAACAGACCCACTCATGTCAAAGTATGACAAATGACACAGTTGGCATTTCATAGTACTGGGGAAATTAATGGCTTCTTAATCAATAGTGATAAGATAATTTTCTTATAGGAAGAAAGTTAATTGGATTTCTGCCTCACACCATACACAAAAATCAATTCCAAGTAGATTGAATACATAAATGTCAAAGGCAAACGTACGAAACTTCAAGTAGATAATTTTCATGACCTTGGGTTTCGGAAGCATTTCCTAAACAAGACACAAAAGCACTAACCGTAAAGGAAAAATATTTGACAAATTTAACTATATCAAAATCTGACAACTTTGGTTCATCAAAAAGCATCATAAAGAAAATGCCAAGAACAAAAAAAAAGAAAAATAAAAAATACAAAATTGCCAAGAACAGAGAGATTATATTTGATAAAGGATTAGTATTCAGAATATATAAAAAATAGACTTAAATGTATGTGCAGTATTTTTTTTTAGAAAAGACAGACTGCTGAGAGAAAAAATGGGCAAAGGACTTGAATTATGGCAAAGAAACATAAAATGATAATTAACGTTATTAATCAGGAAAATGCAAATTAAGATCAAGTGAGATTCCATTACACACCAAGCAGACTGACAAAAAGTGAAAATCTGACATTAGCAGACTTTAATGAATTGGCAAGCATTTAGAGCTCCAGGAATTCTTGTGCAGTCATGTGGTTTTGTAAATTGGTACAACTACTCTGGAAAAATAGTTCAGCATGTAGTTAAGTTGAAGACATGCAAACACTATACACCAACAATTCTATTTCTAGGTATGTACTCAAGAGAAACTCATGCATATGTATAAGAGAATACATGTCAAGAATGTTCTTTACAGCCCCAGGCTGGTAATGTTCATTAAGGGTAGAATGTATAAATCCATTGTGGTGCATTCATACAATGGGATATTATGAAGCCATGAAAATGAAGAAAATGGAAGGACCTCATGATCATAATTGTAAGTGAAAGATTCAAACTGTAGTATAATTCCATTTATATTAATTTTAAAAATAGGCTGTATTAGTCTATTCCCATACTGCTAATAAAGACATACCGGAGACTGGATAATATATAAAGAAAAAGAGGTGTAATGGACCCCAAGTTCCACATGGCTGGGGAGCCTTCACAATTATGACCAAAGGCGAAGGAGGAGCAAAGGCACATCTTATTACATGGCAGCAGGCAAGAGAGTGTGTGTAGGAGAACTGACCTTTATAAAACCATCAGATCTCATGAGACTTATTCACTGTCATGAGAACAGCATGGGAAAGACCTGCCCCCCATGATTCAGTTACCTCCCACCAGGTCTTTCCCATGACACATGGGGATTATGGGAGCTACAGCTCAAGATGAGATTTGGGAGGGGACACAGTCAAACCATATCACAGGCCAAACTAAACTAGGTTTATTCTGAATGTGTCCGTGTGCTAAAGAAATTATTGCAAAAACCAGGTGTGGTACAACTAGAGAGAGGGAAGGCATTGTCATCAATAGAGACACATGGAAGACTCTCAAGGGTACTTGGCTGTACTCTCTTTCTTGACATTAGTGGTGGTGATGTGAGTATTCACTTTATAATCAATAATTATAAATAGAGTAATAGTAGACACTTAACTGTGCATATCTATTTTATGTACTTTTGTACATTTATGTCTTATGTACTTTTCTGTAATTAAATCTGGAAACTACAAAGGTATAATATGTCGATTGGTACTTCTGCTAATATGAACACTATCCATGATGGACTAGCTTTGTAAATGTGTGTGCACATGTGTGCTTGGTACTGATTTCAATGTAAGCATGTTGTAAATCTCATATAGTGGGGCACTTTGGCTGTAAAACTTTAAGATTTGGACTTGCAATGATGACCTAAAAATTTTACTATTTTGAACGTTTTCTAATATTTTCATTATTTGGCCAAACTTGGGATTTTAGAACATAAACAGACATGGAGTCCCAAAAGACATTCTAGGACGCATAATAAGTAAAAAGATTTTCTTTGGCCACCATAAATAGAATTTCCCTTTTACACAAACAAAATTCACACTATGATAACTTTTGACCTTTCATGAAGAAATCACCACCTTTTCAAAATAATTTATGACTATAGAAGTAATGTGTACTCCTTACTGAAAATCAGGATCTTTCATTTTTCTTTTTGCTTTTAGATATGGAATAAATATGTGGCACCTCTGTTATAAAGCAACACTATTTCATCTCCCTTGAGATGCACTGCGTGAAAAAATGCAAAGAACATTGTGCAGGTGATAGATAGTGACCGTATTGTGTGGCTGTCTTCCTTTTAGAAGAGAGCCACATAATATCTTTCATAGATCCCTATATTCCACCTTTTTTTTTACTTAAATTATATATATTTACAAATCGGGATAATAGTGGTTAAGATCACGGACTTTGGAGTTAGATGGTTCCAGATGCAGCACTGGCCTTCAGCAGGCAACCAGCCTCTCTCTGAATGTCAGTTTCACCTTGGCAGTGGGAGAGGGCAGGGATATGGGTTTACTAATATCCTCCAAGTATTTGCAGAATTGGGTGAATAACGTAGTAAAGCACAGTGCCTGGACATAGTGAGAACTATAGGATTGTTAGCTACTTTGATGATATCTCTCTCTCTCTCTCTCTCTCTCTCTCTCTCTCTCTCTCTCTCTCTCTCTCTCTCCCCCTCCCTCCCTCTCTCCTTCCTCCTCTTCTTCTCCCCCTCCCTCTCTCCCTTCCTCCCTTTTGATGAAAGGAGGGCTGTCCATTCATTTATTCAGTGTTTTAAATTAAAAATGAGCTGTCAGTTAAAATGGAGAGGATTAAGTTCTCAGATAAAGTGAGATGGTTATATTCATAGGGCTTGTCTCAAACACCTAAGGTAAAGGCAAGGTGCACCAGGAAGTGTCACCTGGATAATAAGAAGTGCCATCTTTCACTGTGAAGGATAGAGGCTCATCCACCTAGGGGAGGACTTCGGGACACCATGGCATGTTTTTTCACAGAGACCCTACTTTCCAGCAGAAGGTAGGAGACCACCCCGAAGCAGCACCTGGGTGAGCTCTCCCAGCAATGCCAGCGTCCCTGGTGGTCTTCCTGTGCCACTGCAGCATGCAGGTAGCCTTTGGTGCAGCAGACTGTAAGGCAGGATCCGTTTTCTCTTAGCAGCAGTCTATAGAAGAGAAGAATGTGGAGGTCATGCTAGTAGGAGTCACTCTATTTTCAACCAACATGGACAGTCCTGCTAATGAGATTGCTCCCGCAAAGCTCCCTAAGATAGAGATAGCGGTTTCAGACCCTGAGGCGTTGTTCCTGACTTGTCCTGATGTTCACTATCAGCCGGTAACTCCTGGGACCTCGTAAAGTGATCACCTAGCAACAACTCTTAGCATAAACTTCCCTTTAAAGTTCTCATGTTCAGACACATTTATCACGTCTGCAATCAGGATGGATAAAACAGAGTTGGTACCCAAAGATGAGCTGAGGCTTAGGAGGCCCTCTGAGCACAGGAGAAGTCATCATCTTATGCTTCATTATAGATGAAGCGTTTCTGTTTTCCTCTGCTTCCTCTGGCTCTGCCGAGAGGGAGAGAAACCTCAGAGCAGTCTTAGGGTTGTTTGTCCCTTAAAAATCTTCTTTGGAGAAAGTGGATGGAGAAATCTCAAGCAGTTGGTAGATGTCAGGAGGTCAGTTCTCATCAAGAATGCCCCAAAGCCCAGTCCTCATTAATCAGTTTATAGAGTACTATGGAAGAATTTTAAGCACAAGGTGTTGTTTCTGAGCCAGTAATTCTCTTTCCACTCAACACTGAAAGTCCACTGCTTGCTTTCCTGGTACATCAAGACAGCCAAATAGTGTCAATAATTTTTCCTCATAGTTTTTCAAAAGCCAAGTGGAGGGCACAGTGAACTTTGCAACACTTGTTGCATCTGTGGGAAAGGGGGCTCTGGGTCATTGCTTGGTGATTATGCTCACTCAGGGTTCCAGAAAATTCTGTAGCTCATGGGAGTCTGATCTTTCCACGCATCTCTGGTCCCCACCATGACTTGTCAAGATACCTATGTGGTTACACGCCCAACCCACCAGCTTCAGGACCCACCAGGCTCCTTGTCAGACCTTGTCCTGCCTCTTCACAGTCCTCAGAACGTTCCAAGCTTCTTCTTATTTCTGGGCCTTGGGCTGGGATGCCCCCTCCCCAGCAGGTACCCTACATCCAGAAGCACTTTGTTCCATTGTCCTCGATTATTTTGCTGTAACTTCTCATGCATCCATTTTGGAAGGAGAAAGGGCTTTGGTGTCGGGGCCATCAAAGTTTAAATCGCAGGATGGCCATTTACCTGCTATGTGACCTCAGGTGGGTCACTGAATGTCTCTGATCCATAATTTCCTTTTTGTCAAAGAGGGTTAAGAATATCTTCTCCACAGGGCTCATGTGAGGATGAAACAAGAAATGATGGCAAAGACCTCGCACAGGGAAGTACAGTGTCAGGCTCGTGACTACTCTTACCCCTCCCTCCCTCGTCCTGGTTATTCCTTGAGACAAGGGTATGACCTAATTCTTCTGTAGCCTCCAGAGTGTGGAGGCTACAGTTGACACACACGAATTCTTTCTGCTGGAGAGAACATATTTATTTGCAGAAAGAGGAAAGACATATAGGAGTTATTCTATCATCAATAACATTTTTCTGTCCTATCTCAAAATATAATTTTGGTTAATTTTGCCCTCTGGAGAACAGCATTATAAAGCCTGTTTAGATCAATTTATGACAGTCAAATATTTCGTTTGTTTTGTGATTCAATGGGTAGACAAGCAGGGCCACTTCTTGTATTCCCAGCCGCTCCTGGATGTTGGTTCTTTCTCTAGGTTTTCAGTCTGTTGAGTTTCCAGTCATCTTTCCCAGTGAAGCATCTTTCTCATCTGGGCTTCACGCTTGAGGGTAACATGCTCATCCTCTTGAGAAGCGGGCATCAGGGCTTTGACACAGATGCTTCCTGGGTTACAGCTGCTTTTGCAAGCAGTACCAGTTCCTTCCAAGTCCCTGAAGGCACCGCACTGCTCCGCAATCCTTACCTTTGTTCTACCTTCACCCTTGGCGCCCACCTGCTGCCCAGACAAGTCACTTCCTTGATCCAGCCTTTGAGACATAGGCCCCTTCCCCACTGATCACATGAACTTACCCACTCCCTTTCTGAAACCTTGCATTTTTTTAACCTGCACAGATTTTCTCTTAACACCTCTAATTCTTGCTTATGCCTGCTGGTCTCTGTTTCCCCTGACTATATTAGGAATGTGACTAGCTGAAACATGCTACTGGGTCCAGTTCCTGAATCCCAGTGCCTGGTTCATTTTCACCACAACATGGTGGCCTACACGGGATCTATGGCAACCCTGTGGCTGTTTCACTCTGGGGCACTGTCACACTCAGAAACTGACCATCATCCACCCTTCAGCTGCTCAGACTGGCAGAAAATGCTCTTTGCTGACTTTAAGTTGCAGGCTAGATGGGTAGATGACTTTAGTCATAGGTGCAGGACTCCTGCTATGTGCCAAGCACCGTGCCAGGAATTTACACAGACATTGTCTCATTTCCTCACCCACCAAGGGAGGGATGATGAAACCTTCCATACAGGTATCTCCTTAGGACCCAAGGAAATAATATGTATCATAGTGCATTACATGTGACAATTGGAGTAGATCGTTGTTTAAGTATTTCATGTAAAATTATGTATTCATAGAACATCTAGTATGATCCAAGACCTGTGATAAATCTACCTGAGTTCAAAGATATTTGTTGTAATTAAAACAGGCAAATCAAAACAGATACATTTCATGCTTGTTTAAAGAAAATGCTGTAAACAGAAAATTAAAACAAGCACTTAGCAACACATCAGGCACAGGGACCATATGGAAAGTGTCAAAATGTCTCAGCATTGTGCCCAGTTTGAGACTGGCACTGTCGCCTAGTGACCGGGTAACCCTCCCTGTTTTCTGCTTTCCTAGGTATGCGCCAGGGGAACGACCATGGCACTCAGTACCGCTCGGCCATCTACCCGACCTCTGCCAAGCAAATGGAGGCAGCCCTGAGCTCCAAAGAGGACTACCAAAAGGTAGGGATTGCTGGGCTCCTAGCCCCTGGCTTAGGCCACCATGACTAGGGCCAGGTTCTGATTTTAGAGGGCAGTCTGCTGCTTTTCATCTGGAATTGTGTTTTATTTGCACATCTCTTAGAAATTTGTGTCAGCCTCTAGGAGTGGAGCCATTGTGTCCAATACGTGTGCTAAATGAGGTTTTAAGAGTAGGCCTGGGCCAGGGCCAGTGGCGCCTGCCTGTAATCCCAGTACTTTGGGGGGCCGAAGCAGAAGGATGCTTGAGGCCAGGAGTTCGAGACCAGCCTGGGCAACATGAAGAAACCCCATCTCTACAAAAAATACAAAAATAAGCCAGGCGTGGTGGCCTGCACCTACAGTCCCAGCTACCTGGGAGGCTGAGGTGGGAGGATCATTTGAACCTGGGAGGTCAAGGCTGCAGTGACCTGTGATTGCACCACTGCACTTCAGCCTGGGTGACAGAGCAAGACCCTGTCTCAATGTAAAAAAATGAAGAGTAGGCCCTTATGTGTTTGCCTTTGAATCACTCATCTAGATGAAGACACAGCCTGTTAAAATCAGTCTTTTTCCTTCTCTCTTTATTTCTGTCTCTGTCTGAAACTCTCTCTTTTTTTCTTCCTTCTGTATTAGTTTTACAGGGCTATTGTAACAAACAGTCACAGCCTGGTTAGTTTAAACAGCAGATATTTATTTTCTCACAATTCTGGAGGCTGGAAGTCCAAGATCAAGGTGTCGGCAGGGCTGGTTCCTTCTGAGTGCTGTGAGGGAAGGGAAGGATCTGTTCCAGGCCTCTCTCCTTGGCTTCTAGATGGCTGACTTCTCCATGTTTGTATTCACATCAGCCTAGTTTTATGTGCGTGTGTTTCTTTGTCCAAGCTTCTTGTTTTTAAACAGTCTCTAGTCATATTGGCTTAGTGCTAACCCTCATGACCTCGTTTAACTTAATTACCTCTGTAAAGACCCATTCTCCAAGGAAGGTCACATTCTGAGGTTTTAGGACTCCAACATATCTTTTGGAGGGAGACACGATTCAACCCATAACACTTTTTCATAACAGTAAATTGAATTATGATAAAAGTAGTTCTCAGAAATATATACATGATATCACAAAACAATGATTTTCAGAGTTGTGTACCCTTTTTTAAAATCCTCCAATAGAGATTTAGTTGTTTTAAAAACAAGTTGACTTGCTTTAGTTTTTAGAACTTTGTGATAGTACTTACATTTTATTTATCATTATATTTTCTGATGTGGATTTGCATTTGACAGTAGAGCTAGAAGCTACTATAAAGGTAATCTATGTTAGAATTATGTAAAAAGTCAGGTATGCAACAGCCCCCAGGAATGAGTGAGTTATCCCCTTCTCCTCCATGGGGACAGAGAGATTGCAGAGACGAGGAGGCTGTAACTAGAGTGTCCACTGATGAGCAAGTAGAAGGACGGGTGACTCACGGTCAGTTCGACTATGATGAGCGGAGAGGCCTGAGGGAGGCGCTGACAGAGCCCATTCCTTCCTTGGCCCCTCCCACCTCCCTCCCAGGGTGTGATGTCTGCTTGGCTGGTCATGGTAGGCAGCCTGTGGGATGGCCCCCAGTGCTCTCTGCCCATATGTAATTCATCTCCTTGAATATGGGCTGCATTTAGCAACTCACTTCTAATGAATGACAGCAGTGATGGGAGCACTCTGAGACTAGGTCATTAAAAGATTGTGGCTCCTATTGTGAAAACTCTCTCTTACTGTGTGAGAGATGGTAGGGGAAGCCAGTTGCCACGTCATGAAGCAGCCCTGTGCAGAGGCTTACATGACAAGGACAAAAGCCTGCCAAGAACCATGTGAGTGAGCTTCGAATCCCCTCAACCCCAGTCAAGCCTTCAGATGAGACTGCAGCCCTGCCTGACAGTTTGATTACAGCCTCATGAAGGACTTCAAGCCAGAGGCACACAGCCAAGCTGTGCCACAGAAGCTGTGAGATAATAAATGTATATACTTTGAAGCTGCTAAGTTTTAGAGTAATTTAAGTATACTTGTATTTCCATTCTAAAAACCTTTTACCTATATATTCTTTCTCTTATCCCTTTTTCGTAATGGCTTTTGTAACAGTGGTGGGCTAACCTGGGCATTTATGGTGGTGGTTACACATGCAGTCTCTAGCATGAAATTTTCTCAATTCACATGTCATCTGTGCAATTTATTATCAAGTACCTGCCACTTAGAAAGCCATATGTTCTATTTGACTCAAGCAGACCTATGAGGATGAGGGAGACCCCATTATCCCCATTTTCCAGATGCTCAAAGACAGAGAGCAATGACCTTAGAATAAATGAAATTAAAGAGAAGTAAGACTGGATGCAGGGAGATGAGTTGGGCAGCTTTTATAGGATTCCGGGCCAGAAATAATGGAAGCTTTGTCTAGGATGGTGGAAGTATGGGTGGGAGGGAGGGATATTTAGGAAGTAGAAAGACCAGACCTTGGAACTTCACTGGAAGTGGAGAGTCATTAAGAGGGAGAGGTCCAGCTCCAGGTCATGGCTGGTGATTTTTTGTACAAGTGTACAGAGAAGCAGAGGCAGATTTGTGGGGAAGGTAAGTTAAGTTGTGAAAGTGCAGAGTCTAAGGTGCCCATGACGTGGGCATCCAGGGGGCTGTTTGGAGGAGCCTTGGGCTGTTTCTGCCTTGCAGGGAAGATTGTTAGGACTGCTAACTGGGCTAATGCTTGTGAAACACAGGGCCTAGCACATGGTAAATACCTCATAAACAGGAACCCTTATTATTATTGGGAGTTATCAACTTATATTTGCTAAATGAAACCCCAGTTGCTGATAAGATCACTTGGGAAAAGTAATGAGATAAAAGCAGAAGAGGCAGGGCGCAGTGACTCACGCCTGTAATCCCAGCACTTTGGGAGGCTGAAGTGGGCGGATCATGAGGTCAGGAGTTCGAGACCAGCCTGACTAACATGGTGAAACTCGGTCTCTACTAAAAATACAAAAATTAGCCAGGCGTGGTTACATGCACCTGTAATCCGAGCTACTGAGGAGGCTGAGGCAGGAGAAATGCTTGAACCCAGGAAGCAGAGGTTGCATTGAGCTGAGATTGCATTACTAAACTCCAGCCTGGGCAACAGAGTGAGACTCCATCTCAAAAAAAAAAAAAAAAAAATGCAGAAGAGAGGGCTTAGTACCCGAGGAACTAATTCCTCCACTTGAGCGGTGGGAGGGGAAATGTCCAACCAGGCAGGACACTACACTGGGCGCCACAGGAACCAACCCCAACCAAGAACTTAAAAAGTGGTTCAATTGTTTCATCCCACTGTATTTAATTATAAAGGCAGTATTTATAACTACTACTAAAAGTCACATATGATAATGCCATCTATAAACTGCCTAATGTAATGATTCGTAGTTCTCTAGGGTACCAAGAGTAATACCAAGCGACTCTGGAAGCATATTAACTGCCCTCTAGAATACTGAAATATGATGATATCCTGGTATTTGCAATGAAGATTTTCAGTTCAAGGCCAGTGCCTTCCATGTGATGGTGAAGAGGCTTATCACCGAATTTTCCAGTTTCTATCCCAATGTAGTTTCTACCCTCAGTTTTGAGGGGAACCCACGTTGATTTTAGATAAATGATATCCATAGGAGGTAAAATTTAGGTATTATATAATTAATTAATGAGCTGCTATAATTATCCTTTCATTATTTTTGTAGTTTTTGGAAAGGTTAATCTTGTAGGCAGTTGTGCTGACCAGATGTTTTCTGGGTGTTCTGAACCCAAGCACATGGGAATTAAATACGTGTGTGTGTGTGTGTGTGTGTGTGTGTGTGTGTGTGTGTGTGTGTCTGTGTGTCTGTGTCTGTGTCTGTCTGTCTGCATGTCTGCATGTCTATGTGTCTGTTTGGCTTTTAAAAGTAGGGTCTATTTTTTAAATAAAGATTGGGACTCCTGTGCCTTTAGTATCCAGATAGCCATTGCTGCTCACATTACTGCATATAAACTGCTTAATCACCAACTCAGGGGACAAATGCTGTCATATCTCTTTTATGGTTTTGCATAAATAAAACTGACCCTAGATTCCACTGGGAGATGAGTTGAAAGTTCAATGTTTTCGTACCAGCTAATTGACTGAAACCCAGAGTTTCAGACTAGACCAGTGCTTCCTTTCAACACCACTCTCCTTTCCGCCATGATGCTGTGGTCTCTTTTGCACTGTCCAGTGGAGGGCCTCTGGCCACATGTGGCTGTTGAGCACTTGAAATAGTGGCTCACTGGCTCCGTTCCTCAGTGGCTAGTGTGACTGAGGAACTGAATCTTTTAATTAATTTAAATTTATATTTAAGTGGCCACATGTGGCTGGTGGCTACCATTTAGAGAGCATAGCAGTTCATTAAGGGGTGAGCTTGTGCGTGTGTGCACATGCCCATGTGCATTGTAGAGGGGTGGAGCATGTCAGTCTGGATCCCTGGCCCTCTGCTCTCACTATGGCTTATCCCAAGAGCGGGACGGCCATGGAACATGGGACGGCCATGGAACGTGGGTTCCTGCCCATCAGAGTGCTGCACCGGGAGCTGCTCTCACCTTTTCCTGCCTGGAGACCACATCATGAGGGTCAAGTTTTTTCCTTTTCAGGAACCAAAGTGTCTCTTTGTGTACCCCATCCTGGTGAGCAATAGAGCTAACTGGACGCCCATGCCTAGGTGACCACTGTGATTTTTATCTTAGCTTAGCTTAGCCTGGGTCCCACAGAAAGCAGAGCCCAAGCCAGAGGCTTGTGTGTGAGGATTCACTGAGATGTGTGGTTCCAGGGAGCAGGAATAAGGGGCAGAGAGACTGGGGAGGAAAAGAAGGAAGACCCCATACAAGTTAGCCCCTGCCACTGGTAACTGGTTGTTTGAAATTTATGAAATGACTAGGCATTCGGGGGAAGATGAGGAAGCATGTTTCCATTGAATGCCATCAGTCATAGGTTGATTCTGCACTTCTGAGCTGCACATGTGTGAGCTCAGGGTACTGTGTGCCAGGGCAGGAGGCAAGAGACAAGAGGCACATGGCGTTGAGTGTAAGATTGGGCAATGCAGGTGCATAAAAGCTGCACAAAGTGAATGGGGGCCCTTGCAGAACTGGGTACTGTGGCTGGCCTAGCAAGAGGCAGATGGGGCCACAGGGATCTAAAGTGATGCATTAGTGTCCTCTGGGTCCACTGTCTCCAAAGGGTCCTTCTCACTCCAATCCAGGGAAGGCAGCTGACTGCAATGGCTCAGGAATGATTTGCCACGATGGAGTGACTTTCTGGCACCTCTGATAGAGGTGAGAAAGAAAAACACAGTTCAATTTTAGCAGAGTGCATCCTGCTGCAGTCATATGGTGATATAATATGTACTTTTATATAGGTTATATACCATAATTATGTATAATATGTGTATCTATATAATATATAGCTATATAATAATAATAGTAATACTATTAGAACAGCAACAACAGTACCAACAGAGTACTTACTAAATGCTCATCAACCAGTTTTAAGTCATGTATAGATCTTAGATGTTTATCTGTATACATATATTTGTTTAGCTGTAGATGTGTATCTCTCTATGTCTTTATATAAAGTTAAATGCATTCATGTATTTATGAGGCCCTTTTAAGTTTTGAAACTTGAATGAATTTCTGACTGTTCATTCAGTTGATATAACTGATAATACAAACATTACAAAATCAGCAATTTGCAATGCCTGTGAGAGGTGATGTTATTAGCTTTGATACCATAAAGAGGTTGATCAGTGCTTTAGCCTTTACCTTAAAAAGTTATGTGGTTTCTAATACATTCACAAAATGGGGAAAATTGCCGATCTAACCAACTGCTTTATCCACTGAGGGAAGGAGAGCAGGGAGCTGAAGAGGTGACCCCCGAACTGGGCTTTCCTGTGTTTTATATCTAGGGTAGCCTTGAACAAGCTCCTGAAACCACAGAGGTGTTTAAGGTAGGGAGGGTCATTTCTTAACACTCCTGGATTATGGTCTAGAACTCTGTACTCTAGTCAGAAACATTTAGTGTGATTTCTAAAAGTGGGGAAATTCTGCCCATGACTCATTCTGTTCATTTTATATACACTGCTTTCCTCTTCAGAAGGCTTGGTGTTTCTGGCCCCATCACTACATTCGGGACATTTGTCTTCTTTGAGCGCTGATGGGACCCCTATACACTAACTGTAATGTTGACTTAGGTTACTAATTTAATAGTCTTCTTCACTAGCCTGCCCCCAGTGACCCCCTAGTACCCAGCTTCTTCAGCAGCTTCTTTATATGTGAAGTTTGGAGTGACAGTATTGCTTACCACAGAGCAGCCATTTGAACATAAAATTAGCTGATTTTATCACAGGGACCAGTTGTTGAGCTAATTAGATGTGCAGTACTGCTGAGGAGCCAGAAACCAAAAGTGATTTTCCATTGAAACTGTGGTTTTCTGCAAAGTTGGCTGAGTTGTGGATACCAGCCTCACCAACAACTGTCAGAGTTTTGGCTGAAGAAGTTTGCTAATTTCTAATCAGATTAAAAGAGGCAGGAAAGACTTAAGGAGGAGGATGGAGTCTTAAGGAGTGAAACTTGAACTTCACGCTGGGTTTGCTGACCTTGAACATGCTGGATTCTGCTTACAGAATTTGACAGCTGCTTCATATCTTTGGTGAGCAACCCTAACCCTAACCCTAACCCTAATACAACTTTGCATAAAATGGAGGGGGATGTTTTTGCCTTCAAGGAGAAGACTTGATAATCTTTTCTTAGCCTCATTAAAAAAATTTTTTTCCTCAAATCTTTGGTGGAATTATTTGCTTATAGCACTAATTGCAAGACATCATCTAATGTATTATTGTTTTTGGATTGTCAAATATGGACAATTTATCTCCCAAGTGAACCCATCATGAGAAACATTTCCCAGTCTCCTAAACTGAATGTGGCCTCCGGTAGAGTGAGGGTGGTTCACGTGTAATTCTTCCATCCTGAGAATGTGACTCCAGCTCATTTAGGAATTAAATCTTTTCCCACTGAGAAATTATGTTTTTTGAAATGTGAAAGACAGCAAATCTAAAGAGCATTCTCCTGGCCATATGACCTGGCTCCTTCTGCCAGCTCTTCAAGTCTTGTGAACAGTAAGCACAATGCTTTCTCTGGGTATTTCTCTCACGAAAAAGAGAGAAGAAAAGCAGCGTTTTCTTTTGTATATATTTTACAATATATTAAGTTCTAATAAGGATAAAATGTTTCTGGAGTCATTGTTAAATTACCCACTGTGTTTCAAATATAAAACAGTGTTTTAAAGGCTGTATCTATCCGTCTCTCAGTGTTTGTCCACCCATCCATCCATCCACCCACCTGTCCCTATCATCAGTATATAGCTACAATCTTTAAATATTTGCCATAATTTTATCTTAAACTTCAACTATCTAGCAATTTATTATCTATCATCTCTGTGTTTGTTTATAATTAATACAGGGTCATTTTAAAGAAAAGTTCCCAAAGTGAAAGGTAAAAAAACAGTATGCATGTACAAATGGGTTCCAGCTAGCATTTTCAAAAATAAAGGTTCAGTTTTGATTATTTAATTTTCTTCCTGCTTAGATTGTAGCCAGATATTTAGTGACTCCCTATGCTCTTCAGTTAAGCCCTGACAAATTGTGGTTTGACTGGTGTGTGTGTTTTGTTGCGGGGAGGCGGGGAGGAAGAAGACAGTGTCACTACCAAATAACCTACTTGGCCGGGCACGGTGGCTCACGCCTGTAATCCCAGCACTTTGGGAGGCCAAGGCAGGTGGATCATAAGGTCAGGAGATCGAGACCATCTTGGCTAACAAGGTGAAACCCGGTCTCTACTAAAAATACAAAAAGTTAGTCAGGCGTGGTGGTGGGCGCCTGTAGTCCCAGCTACTCGTGAGGCTGAGGCAGGAGAATGGCGTGAACCCGAGAGGCGGAGCTTGCAGTGAGCTGAGATTGCGCCCCTGCACTCCAGCCTGGGCTCCGTCTCAACAACTAGAACAACAACAACAACAACAAAAAAAACCTACTCACTTGCGCTACCAATGCAGTCATTGCTGCTCTTCTTTAGCATAGTTTGAATGCCATCTCTATGGTAATTTTTTTTTTTTTGTAGTATCAGTGACACTGTGAGTGTAAATGACACTCAAATTTAGGGTCTAGAACTACCCTCTGGACTCCAGATCCCCATAACAAACTGTCTACTTGTTATCGCCACTCGTTTGTCAATGTAATGCTTTCTAAAATGAAAGTTTGATTATTGCCACCCCCTGTAAACAAGTCCCATGGCTTCCTCCTCCCTCCTCCCTCCCCACTCATTGACACCCTTCCCCATCGGGTCATCATTTAACTTACCTAACTAAGCAAGATCCTCAGAAGTCATCCCTGCCTCATTCCTTTCCCTCGCCTTTTCCCTCCAATGAATCAGATTAATAGATTCTACCTCCAAAAGACATCCCCACTGTGCTTGCTTCTTTCATTTTCTCTCACGTTCACTCTCATGATTTAAGCCACCATTATCTGTTCCTGGACAACTGAACTTCTTACCTCTCCATGATTATGACCACCCGCACAGGCAGCAGAGTGACATTCCTCAGTGTACCTCGGGTCATTTCCCTTCCCTGTGTCAGCATCTTCCATGGCATCTCTACTGTATGTGGAATGAAATCTGAACTCCTTCGCATGGTCTACCAGGTCCTTCAAAGTCATGTCACCATCTTCCCATGAGACATCTGTAACTTCTAATCAGAGAGCCTAATTATCACAGTATATCTAAGATGTAGCCTATAATTCTTAAAGTTCAGAACCTTTGAATAAGGCTCAAGAACTTTCCAGAGAACTGGTGACTCACTATGAGAACCACAGGGACTCAGGAAATCTTACTGTTGTGCAGTGAACCTCATAAAGGATGGTTTTATATTTCTTTGTATTTCAAAGTTGATCCCTTCATGGACTCACTGTTACCACACAGAGACCAAATTCAGAGGCTGTGGACATGCTGCCTGGTTGAGGCTATGCTGTATATTAAAAGGAAGGATTAACCATCGTGTTCTTGACCCTAAAGCCTATCCTGCAAACTCTCTTGACACCGAAGTTGCTATTATGATCGTACAACATTATTTGGTAGGATTAAGTCAGTGGGTGGTAGATGAAACTGCCTTCCTCTCACTACTTTGCCAAATCTCTGACTTTTTTGTCCCTGTGTTAATATCCTATAGCTACTATAACAAATTACCACAAACTGGATGGCTTAAAAGCAACAGGGATTTATTCTCTCATGGTTCCAGAGGGCAGAAGCCCAAAGTCAATTTCCCTGGACCCAAATCAGGGTACTAGCTGGGCTCTGCTCCCTCAGGGGCTCCAGGGAAGAATCCCTCCCCGGATCTTCCAGCGTCTGGTGGGTGCCACCATCCATGGCCTGTGGCTGCATCACTCAAGTCTCTGCCTCTGTGACCACCTGCCTCATCCTCTTCTGGGCATCTGATCTCGTCCTGCATCTCTCTAATAAGGACACTGACAGTTGCATTTAGGGCCCACCCAAACAATCCAGAATAATCCCCCATCTCAACCCCCCTTATTTAGTTACATCTGTGAAATCTGTGCCATATAAAATAACATTCACAGGTTTTAGGGGATTGGAACATGGACATTTTGGGGAGACCATTTTTCAGATGACCACAGGCCCCATAATCTGGTCTCCAACCTGCCAGTGTCATGTGTCCACCCCAAAATGGGAGACTGGAATTGGGGGCTCTTCCCCGGGCTGCTTAGGAGAGGTGGGCATTGTTCACTAGGTGGGAGCGCATCTGGCTTGCCCTGAACCCCAGAACACACTCAGGTTTTCCAGCGAGATGGGATTTGATTTCCTCTCTCTTGGGGATCTTTATCTAGTTTTGAAGAGAGGTGAAAATTTGCAAAACTTTATCCCCTTTCATACATCTCTACCTTCAAAACAGACCCAATTTTACTGCTATACTCCTTCTGAAATAAAGTGGCATACCAAAAATAACAGTAGAAAAAAATAAATCCTAAGAGCTAGAAGGATATTTGGGAGAGAAAAAAATGTGTGTGTGTGTGTGTGTGTGTGCGTGTGATCAAAAAGCATTTGGATGTTTGGCAAGAGTGGTCTAGCACTCTCTTAGTCACTTACTCTCTTTGAGCCCTGACTTAATTTCTCTGATACCAATTTTTAAATGATCTAAGTGTGGATAACAAAATTTCCCAGTAGGTTCATTATAAGAATTAAATGTGATATATACACACACACACACAAGCTGGCATGCAGTAGTGACCCAATATACATTATTGAAGCTGAGCCCCTTCAGTTTTATGATCCAGAAAATAGTTTTAATTATACCAACCCAAATGAGAGAAATTAAATATACTCAATGAATATTTAGCCATGCTATAACCATGATAACTGAACCAGATAATTCCCCAGCAAGAGGTATATACAGATCCTTTGTGTTTTCTTTTCAACATCTATAGGCTGAAAATGGCTTTTTCTCCTTATTCTCCCGTCCCATGTTCCTCAGTAAATTAATTACCTTATCAAATATTAATTATGTACAGATTCATTGCCAGACTTGCATTACAGTTGCTTTAAACAAAGCTATCTGAGGCAAAGTCTTGTGAAGTTTGTGGTAATAAACTGTCCCACATACAGTCACAGAAGCTCACATGTGACAAATGCTCTTTTCTGCAGAGAATCTCCTAGGAACTCTTCTCCCGTTTTCTACATTAAGTAAGCTTATAGGAGGCTTCCATTCACCTGTATGTCCCCAGTGCCTGGTGCTGTGCTTGGTACCTAGTGATTGTCAACAAATATCTGTTGACCTGAACTGAAGTGATACAGCATATAAAGAAGCCCATTTTGTTGCCCCTTGTTATGGACCGAATATCTGTGTCCCCCCAAATTCATATGTTGAAGCCTCTACCCCCAGTGTGATGGTGTTTGGACACGGGGCCTTTGGGAGGTGATCAGGGTTAGATGAGGTCCTGAGCTGGAGCTCCCATGGTGGGACTGCTGTCCTTATACGAAGAGACACCAGGGAGCAGGCTCTTGAGCCCTCTATTGCTGTGTTTGTTGCTGCACACAGAAGTCATGTGAACACAAATAGAACTGCCTGCAAGCCCTGAGAAGAGGACTTGGAATAAACCTACCTTGCCAGAACCTTGATCTTGGACTTCTCAGCCCCCAGAACTGTAAGAAATAGAAGCCTGTTATTGAAGCCACGTAGTCTGTGTTATTTTGTTATGGCAGCCCGAGCTGACAAGAGAGCCCTGTTTTGTGTGTTGCACTCCATGGAGCGGGGGCAGAGGCACTGGCTTGGAGGAGAACAACTGGCTGGAGCCCTGGCTCTGCCTGTAGTGACCGTGACCTTGGAGAGGTCTCTATGGCCCATTCTTCTTTTGTAAAATGGGGAAAATAAGAACCGTGGAATGTTGTACGGCTTTTCAGTGCTTTCTCCTGTATTTTGCTGGGTAAACTTCACAGTCACACACAGGCTAGGGCAGGATCTGTTCTCTGACTTGCCTATGAGGAAACTGAAGCTCAGAAGTGTTCATTCACATTCCCAACATGACCCCCATAGTAAATGTAGAGAGCTAGAGTCATTTGACACTGAATTCCATAAGCTTTTCACCCATGCTGTGTGGCGATACATGCTAATCTGTCAGGCATTTTACGAATACAGTCATCCTTCGGTATCCAACGGGGTTTGCTTCCAGGACCCCCTGAAGATACCAAAATCTGATGATGCTTAATCCCTTATATAAAATGACATTTACATATAACCTATGCACAACCTCTTGTGTACTTTAAATAATCTCTAGATTACTTATACCTAATACAATGCAAATGCTATTAATAAATTAAAATAGTTATGCTGTATTCTTACAGTTTGTATTGTTGTATTGTTTTTATTCATTTATTTATAATAATTTTGATCTG
Organism: Pan paniscus; assembly: GCF_029289425.2. Classification (NCBI taxonomy): domain Eukaryota; kingdom Metazoa; phylum Chordata; class Mammalia; order Primates; family Hominidae; genus Pan; species Pan paniscus. The sequence continues at coordinate 26,779,114 of NC_073256.2, forward strand.
TGGTTGAATGAATCCATGCATGCAGAATGCAAGGATACGGAGGGCCGACTGTATCAGGGTTTAATGGGTGACTGCAGACGTAAGGCTGTCTACAGTGACTTCATCCTGCCTTTCTAGAGATCCTCAAATTTCCAACCATAGTTACAATATAGGATCAGCATATCTTCCTTTCTGTCATGAATTGAGAAAATGTCATGGTTATCTCTGTTTCTTTGTTCCCAGGGAAATGGGTAAGTTGCATGCTAGAAGCATCCCTTCTCGGTCTGTTGTAATCTCTATGCTGCAATGTTTAAAACCCATCTGAGTACCGAAAGACTGTTGTTTTCACCAACACTGAAACATCATTTATTTGCATTGGAAAACCCTAAATAGACATGGGTAAATGTCAGTTGATATGTTATGGTTTGGGGATTACATAGCTCTTTGTCTTTAAAATTTTTTTTTTATTTGTGCTTTTGTTTAAAGCATGAAGTTAGGATTTAAAATGCCCATGGAAGAACCCTGAATAATTCATTGACTTACCTTAGTCAAAAAGAAAAATCCCCCCTCCCCACCGTATGCCTAGCAATAGGGATAAAATTCCTCTTAGTCCCTTTCTGTAGCTTTGAGGTTAAAATTACGGGTGTTATTATGAACTCTAAATAAGAACCTGTGAAATAAATATTTTAAAAGTGCCCATTTCTGGGAGGCAGGCACCCATATTTCTGTGTATGCAGCCACGTAGACAGCTAGATCTTAGGCATAATGGTTTAGTTGCATGTGGGTGATTATTTTCATTTCCACTTATTACTGTGTGCTAGACTCCCTGTGTATGAGTACAGATTGCCCTTTCTTGCACTGTATTTAGAAATCTCTGTATTACCCTTGGGCATTTGTTCATTAATAGGGGGTGGGGAAAGGAAAAGCTTGTAATAATGGGCTTTACATATTAAACTGTGTGCATCCACATTTGGGCCAAATGGAAAATCTGGTTTGTATGACTGCCCTCTGCTGGCTGTAGGCCTTTGCTGCAGTGGCAGGATATGAGTCCCTGGGTGGAGCCCCTGTGCAGATGCCGGTATCAGTCTTTTATTCACCTGCACTGAGTTCCATCCAGGTACATCAGAAACAGCCTAAGATTATACCTATTGCCCAGGTTGATGGTGGAAGACAGCATTCTTGTGAGGATCAAGGAGACATTTTGATTTTAGTAGAAGTACAGTAGAAGTATAGACACAAAATAATCCTGGCCAACATAGGGTGATGTTTGAATGAATGAATTCAAATTTCTCCACGGGCCACACTCCTACTCATCTTTCAGTGGCAACAGGGGAATGTTTAGTGGCTCCCATATGTGATGTCCAGACCCCTTGTGGAATGCAAGATGATTTTACAGTGTATCCAGATGAATCTTTTAAATCTCAGTTATGTGTTTATAATATATATTAAGAAAACTGCAGTGAATGTTTGAAGCCCACAATTTCCTGAAGGTGATGGCTGAGGTGAAGAGCAGGAAATGGAACCTACACACACAGCTGCATTCCTTGCAGAGATGCCTCTTCCGCAAGTCTTTGGGCGGAGAAAAACCACAGGGAGGTCCCCGATGACTTGGGTAGCAGTGGCTCTGTACTTGCTTTGTGTATGACCTTGGGTTGTTGACCTGTCTAAGCCTAGGTTTTCTTATTTGCTAAACAGGATAATAGTGGCTACTTCTTAGGCAGTTATAAGGATGATATGGTGTATATGTAAAGTGTCTGTCACAGAACAGGGGCCTGGGCAATGCCAGACTCTTCTTTTTCAGCTCCCCATCCCCCAGGACACTTCTCAGAGCCCGCCCCGCTCCATGTTCGCATCATGCTTGGCTTGCACCTCGTTTCCTCTGACCCTTATGAGAGTTTCCACGTTTCTTCTCCACCTCCACCCCCATGCTGAGTGGGACCTTCCCTTGCTTTGCATCTGTGGCAACATTCCATGAGCACTTCACACAAGGCAGGCACTCTGTGAATGTCCGGTGAATTAAACCCAAGTGCAAAATACTTGTAAGCAGCATTTTCCCATTCTCCAACACATTCAAAGAATTTCACCTATCAGATTAGGACAGGGCCTATACGTTTTTCTCCCCCTACCCGCCATTCGTGTGGTCTGATAACAGCAGCAGCATTAAGTTCCCGTCCATTGGCTGCAAGCAGGGAGGAAAAAAGGCCCCAGCGCCTACTGCCTGCCTTCCTGCCTGCGTTAATATCATCTCTTACCTTACCAACTAACATATAGGTGTGTGTGTGTGTGTATGTGTCTGGGTATATATATATATATATATATATATATATATATATATATGTATATATATATATGTATGTATATATATATGTATATATATATGTATGTATATATATATGTATGTATATATATGTATGTATATATATGTATGTATATATATATGTATGTATATATATGTATGTGTATATATATATGTATGTATATATATATGTATGTGTATATATATATATATGTATGTATGCACACACATTTATATTCGTTAATTTCCGTGGAAAAGAAAGGGATGGCAGCAGAAACATTTTAAACACAGCATTTCAGCTAGGGTAGGGTCTACTTTAAAGACAACAAAAGGGCCTTTGTTGTTCTGGCAGGTAGGTGGATAAGCCTGGCCCTGGTTCAGCCTCTATAAAGCGGCTCCGGAGTGATAGGATCAGAGAAAGTACCAGGAGGATGGGGGGGTGCAGGGGCCCTTTTATTTCTGTGGCGCCAAGAGTGAAGCAGGGTTTGCCGTTTCCTACAGGGGCAGTGCGTTTGCCTTTCAAATTCCCGTTGATTGTGTCGCAGCCCGCGTGGTCCCGAGCTCCCCGGCCTGCGCCTGCACGGCCGCGGGACGCCCGCTTGCATTTCCGCCACCGAGGCAATGTTCGTTTAACGCTTCCAGAGATCAGAGCTTTCATGTTTGCCACGAAAGCCAGAGAGCCGGGAGCACCTCAGGAGCGGAGATGAAAGGCCATTTGTGTTTGTGCATGTGTATTTAGCGCTTAAAGGGCAGGAAAAAGAAAGAAAATAGATGGTCCCGCTTTGCACTTACTTCAAAATGTGCCTTACTCCCTCTGGTGGGACCATTTAACTCCAGCGCGCCACCCCTCCCCCGCTCTCGCCGCCCCCGTCCGCCCCCCTGCCTCGGCCCACGTGATGGCTGTTCAGGCCCCGCCGAGCCATCTTCCCGTTGCTATGGCAGCCGGCGCGGCGAGCCCGCCCATTGGCTGCAAGCGAGGAGGAATAAAAGGCCCTCGTGTCCTAGGTCTAGTGCCCTGCGCCATGGCCCCGTGCAGGCAGAGGCCTGGGCATGGTGCGTTGCAGGACGGGCCGGGCGCAGGGACCGCCCCCCGCGCCGTGCGCCCCACCCAGCTGTCCAGAAACGGTCAGGGTCAATGTCATCAGCTTCTCCATGGAATGGGAAGCAGGTGAAGGACAAAAGCAAGGCTCATAAGGGAAAGTGAGCCACCTTTTCCTTCACCCTTAACAGCTCCCAGCTCTGTTTTTTTTGTAGTGTTGGAATTTGAAATCCGGCCCTGTGACCCTTTCTACTCACAGACACTGCACGTGAGGCCTGAGCCTAAGTTTAGCTGTCAGATTCCATTTACCTTGGCCGTGCCCGGTGGCTCCAAAGCTGCGAGGACAGCACTCCATTGCGACGTCTACTCCCGAGCCTGATTGTTTCGAAAATTATCTTCGTCCTGCTGGGTTCGCTGCTGAACTGGGGAGGCGATTGGAATCACCATCTGGCCTCAGAGCTGCGGGTGACTCTTGTCCTGACCCCGTGGCCTAGTGAACAGATGACCCCGGCGCCTGATCTTGTACCTGGTCAAACAGGTGTGGAGAAGTCTTGGAGGGGAACTGCAGCTACCTGCCTCGGGCTCTCTTCGGCTGGCGACTTGGGTTCCCTGCTAAGTGAGAAAGAGAGCCAGCCACACCCAGAGCCTTCAATCCCCAGAGGGAGGGCACCCACTGCGATTTGGCTGTGGTTGGTCACCTGCCTTACCCAACATAGGACCAGTCAGCAGATTTGGGAGTGCAGAAAGCACTTTCACAAACATTCTCTCCTCTGCTTCTCATAAGGAGCCTGGGAGGCTGTCACTCTAATCGCTGCCCTCCAGGAGAAGCAGCTGGTAACTTGAGACCACATGATACGTACATGGGGGAGCCCAGGATGCACACTCCCGCTCCCTGATTCCAAGCTCTGTGCATGCTCTTTCCATTCTGTCACTGGGCCAGGTAGATTCCCTCTGGACATGTCACACCCTCACAGATTTATAAATAGGGAATGGGCTCTAGGAGGAAGATCACTCCTCCCTTTCTTCTCATTCCGTATCTTGCCAATATCACATTAAAAGAATATGTCACTAGTGTTTAATTTGTCAAGATCAGGGGCTAATGGTTGAGGATTTTTTGTGGTTCCTTCTGCTGGCAGAAACACATTTGCAAACACAAAATCTTTTAATAAAATAGCAAGATTTAGTAAGAAAGAAAAATAGTGTGAGAAAAAAACAGGATCTGATTTGAGGAACATTATTATGCCAGAGACACTTGGTTGACTTAAACACTAATATATTATTTTTATACATATTCACACAAAGGGTGCTGTGTGGTTTCAGGAATCCACAGAGCCTAACACCCAAGCACATGTGATAGGAAAAAAAATTTTAATCCTTTTTTTTTTTTTCATTTTCATTTCTGTTTGGCTTCTTTACAAAGTCGTCATTGAAAATTGCTGTATGGTTATTTTTCCCTCTTGTGTTACAGACCAAACTCAGTGTCTGATGTACAGTGGAATAAGTCAGGAAAGAGACAATATTGGGCAAACCAGTGAAATTAGGCTCTTGTTTACATGAGTAGCCCTTACTGAGATTCAGCTTTTTGTTGCTCTGTGTAGCCTTTTGATGTAGATTCCAGAGTTGTAACTTACATGATAAATTACAAGTCTGTATTTATTCATACATTAGAGATAGGTTATTTTTACCTTTGTGTGTGTGTATACACATTTGCTTGGAATCAGTGAATTTCTAGGCCACATTTAGGCAATTGAACGACCTTTATAAGCAGTTAATTGTCTAGACCCAACGTTTGCTGCAAACACAGTCTGGAGCAAAATGGGAATTAACATTTTTACAAAGACAGGCATAGAAATTCTAATCCAGCAAATTGTTTCCTTCCTCTGGTAGCAGGGCTGAGTCCTACCTGGCTGCAAGGCTGCCATTCACCTGTGTAGCCCAGAAAACAATGGTAAAGACCACCAGAGATAAGACCAGCTAATCCATGCCTTGTAATAGTCAGGTTTCGCAATTCACATCACCTGTCTGCAAAGGTAAACTCACAAACCCCTCCTGAGATATGTGTACAGTCAAATGGGATCACTGCTGTCGCTAGGCCAGCAGCTCTAGAAGCCTATGTCACTTTTTTTTTTTTTTTTTTTTTTTTGAGACGGAGTCTCGCTCTGTCACCCAGGCTGGAGTGCAGTGGTGCGATCTTGGCTCACTGCAAGCTCCACCTCGTGGGTTCACGCCATTCTCCTGCCTCAGCCTCCCGAGTAGCTGGGACTACAGGCGCCCGCCACCACACCTGGCTAATTTTTTTTTATTTTTAATAGAGACGGCATTTCACTGTGTTAGCCAGGATGATCTGGATCTCCTGACCTCGTGATCCACCAGCCTCGGCCTCCCAAAGTGCTGGGATTACAGGCGTGAGCCACCACGCCCGGCCAAGCCTATGTCGCTTTTAAGATGAATCCAAAAAGACTGTGTGCTACTAGGCTACAGAAAGCAGCATTAAGTCTGATATACATCAATCCATGTTCAAGCAGATTCCTCTCTGTCTCTGGAAGTTGGTTAATTTTTCTGGTCCTGATATTGGATATTGTTACATTTTCCTTGATAGTGTCATCCGGTGAATGATTTTTCATCTTGAACCTTATACTCCCCCTCTCTCGGCAGATGGTGCTTCCCTGTTCTTCCTCAGCCATGCTGGGGCTCACTGCAGCCTCCTCTGCTCAACTCGCCTGGGTGCAGCCATCTTCAAGAAAACATTATTAAAGCAATATTATTAGTATGCAGCAAGGTGCCTTCTTTCTGCTAAATCAGTTTGTAAAGTGGTCCTCACAAATGCACACATTCTTTGTTATGACAGCAGGGCTTCGTGTTTCTGATGCAAGACTAATAAGACTTGGAAGTAGGGAGGTAAACTGGGTGGCCCAGGAAAGCAGGGGTTAGGGGAGTTGATAGAAGATACGAGAAATGAACCTAAGGGGTGATCAAAGAGCAGCCAAAGAAAAAAATATCCTTAAGTGGGAGAAAAAGGCAAATAGGACGTGTGAGGAATTAGGCAGGAGTAGGAAAGAAAACTGTGAACCACTGTATGCACACTTGTGTGAAAGAGGAACCTAGGAAAGTGAGCCCCGAGAAAGCAATACTAGCAGAAAGCAAAAGGTGCTCAAGAATCATTGTGTTGTTTATGTTGAGTGAAATAAGGCAGGCACAGAAAGAAAAATACCGCATGATCTCACTTATATGTGGAATCTGAAGAAGGTGAAATCCTAAAGCAGGGAATAGAAAGGCCAGAGGCCGGGGTGGAGTGGGGAAGGGAGGAGGAGTTGTTGGTCAAAGGGTGCAGAGTTTCAGATCCACAGGAGGAACAGGGTTTGAGATCTATTGCACAGCAGGGTGACTGTAGTCAATAATGTAGTGTATATTTCAGAATAACTAAGAGCACATTTAACACGTCTCACCATAAAAAAACAATAGGTAAGTGAGGGGTTGGATATGCTAACTGGCTTCATTTGATTATTCTACATTGTATGCATATATTAAAACATCATGCACCCCATAAAGATATACAGTTATGATTTGTCAATCAAAAATAAAAGATTTAAAGAAGAATTGTATAGAAAGAAAAACCTTTCAGGATTGAGAAAATTCTGTGAAGAAGTCACATAGAAATTCTCCAAGAAGTGCCACCTGTGTACTGAAAGCCCCTTTAATGGACTTTTGTGGTGCTTTGGTGATTCATACAACTTCAGACAAATAATTTCCTAACCTGCAAAATTGAGGTAGCAACCCTTGCCCTGATCACTCTCCTTGGGGGTGTTTTTGAGGCTCTAGGGAGCTGATGTGTGGGCAAAGGTTATAATCCAGAAAATGCTCTACAAATTTAAGTAAGGTTTTGGCAGAATTGGGTTGTGGGGAGCAAGTGCCAGGCAAGTTTCCAGTCCTTGCCAAACTGCATTTTCTAAGTGATGAAAGATCTGGCATTTTATTCTTTTCCATTTTTTAATTCACTGGGTTTGTTCCCTTGTTCTTATGAACCTTGACTGCAGAGATAAGTTGACAGTGGCTGACAGATGAAAATTTTCATTGATCTCCTCTCTGGTGCCTGCCTTTCCCAGCCCCTTGGCTTTGGAATGAAAACTGTAAGTCAGGGACACCCACGAAGCGATGATGTTGGAGTTGCAGTTTGTAAAACTCTTACGTTACCATCTCTTTATCTGAGCATGGAGACAGGCCCTTTCTGTAACTTTTCTGGCTAAATAACTTTTCTTCAGAAGGCAACTCATTTTTGAAATTAGACTTGACGTTGTTTCATGAGTTTCCAAAACTTATGATTCAGGTCCACATTGGCTGCTTTTGAATTGGATCTATTTAGATGTCAACATGTACAGCACAAGTACAATGAATTCAGTGTCTGTCCTGTTCTTCGTGGTCAGGATTTTTGTGTTTGTTTTATTCCCTGTTAAGCAAGGGGTTTTCTTTCTTTCTTTTTTTTTTTTGGAGACGGAATCTCGTTGTGTCGCCCAGGCTGGAGTGCAGTGATGTGATCTTGGCTCACTGCAAGCTCCGCCTCCCAGGTTCACGCCATTCTCCTGCCTCAGCCTCCCGAGTAGCTGGGGCTACAGGTGCCTGCCACCACGCCCGGCTAATTTTTTGTATTTTTAGTAGAGATGGGGTTTCACCGTGTTAGCCAGGCTGGTCTCAATCTCCTGACCTCGTGATCCCCCCGCCTCGGCCTCCCAAAGTGCTGAGATTACAGGCGTGAGCCACCACACCCGGCAGCAAGGGGTTTTCAATACAGGCTGTCTGATGACTAACGAGAGGGAACATAAGGACCCTATGGTCTGCCCTTCTAGGCTGTTCTCAGGCCCTACCCCACCCAGGCCTCTGCTCTCCCTCTTCTTAAAATCTTCATGGATCCCCAAGGCAGCTGCCCTAGCTGCCTTGTGTGTGTCTACAATGATGGAGCTATCAGCACTGCCATTTCCTGGCCCGTGTGGTATGAGAATATGAGTAGCCAATAATGCTGTCACAGCCTGGGAAAGAGACGGCAAAGGGAAAGAGGCAGCCGCTTGAGACCACGGAGCCACAGCCGCCCATTCCCAGCAGAGCTCGGAGACCACAGTGCCACACCTGCCCATTCCCAGCAGAGCTTGGTGCCATTCTCAGGTCTCCCAAGCTGACCCCAGGTGTCCATGCTTTTATGGGTTAATACCACCAGGGTATTGAACTAGATTTTGACAATCAAAAAAAAAAAATGTATATCCCAATTCCATGTATGGTGGCAAGCCTATGAGCCATCAAATTAGGAGTTATTATCTATCTATCTATCTATCTATCTATCTATCTATCTATCTATCTATCTATCTATCTGAGACAAAGTTTTCCTCTGTCACCCAGGCTGGAGTGCAGTGGCGTGATCTTGGCTCACTGCAACCTCTGCCTCCCGGGTTCAAGTGATTCTCGTCCTTCAGCCTCCAGAATAGCTGGGATTATAGGCATGTGCCACCACGCCCAGCTAGTTTTTGTATTTTTGGTAGAGACAGGGCCTCGCCATGTTGGCCAGGCTTGTTTTGAATTCCTGGCCTCAAGTGATCCGCCTGCCTCAGCCTCCCAAAGTGCTGGGATTCCAGGCATGAGCCACTGTGTCCCACCAGATTGGAAGTTATTATACCCACTTTATAAAGTGGTGAGGATGGCATGTTTTGATTCAATTCAAAAGGTATTTACCAAGTACCTCTGTATTCAAGGGAGGGGATGTGGAAGCAACCTATATGCAAACTTAAAACCTGCAAAGGCATCAGCAAAGAGCATCTCACATCAGCTTCTCTGTTCACTTGGTCCCTACTTGTCTTCACAGAAAGAACAGTTCTTGTGTGGTAATCAAAACGGTATTTCTTTGAGAAAAAAGATGCCCCTGATAAGAAAGACAACAAATACTTTGATGCGGAAACGGCCTCCAACATGAAGTAAGATTTCCAACTGATCAGATCCTTAATTTAGATGCCAAGTGAGAGGTTGACTATTTGTAGGGCTCTGTGGATTCCAGACTTCCACTCAGACCTACTGAGTTAGGGTCCTTAGGGGTGGGGCCAGGAAATATGAAATGTTTAAAACTCCTGTATTAGGCAGTTCTCACGTTGCCATAAATACCTGAGACTGAGTAATTTATAAAGAAAAGAGGTTTAATTGGCTCATGATTCTGCAGGCTTTACAGGAAGCCTGCTGGCATCTGCTCGGCTCCTAGGGAGGCCTCAGGAAGTTTCTGATCATGGAGGAAGGTGAAGGGGGAACAGGCACATCACATGGTGAAAGCAGGAGCAAGGGAGAGAGAGTTAGGGGGAAGTGCCACACGTTTTGAAAGACCAGATCTCCTGTGCACTCAGAGTGAAAGCCGACTTATCACCAAAGAATGGCCCAAGCCATTCATGAAGCATCTGCCTTCATGATCCAAACACCTTCCACTAGGCCCCACCTCCAGGACTGGAGATGACATTTCAACATGAGATTTGGGCAGGGACATATATTTAAACCATATCAACTCTCTAAGTGATTTTCATACAGACCTGGGCTTGCACATCTCAAGGTAGTAGATTAGTACTTAGTCTTGGGCATCAGACAGACATAGGCACCTGTTTGAGCCTGGATAGGTAACTTAACCTCTCAGCCTGTTTCCTAATCTATAAAATGTAGCTAATCATAGGAACCTCAGAGGTTGATGGTGTGACGTAAGTGAGATGACATGTGCCAAGCTCCCAACTCGCGGTGTTCTGTCTGCAGCTGTATCCGCAATGGGCATGAATGGGCAGATGATTTGCCCAAGGCATATGAACATCAAACAGTCAGCTGTTGATGAGGAAGGCATGGCTCGGGACAGTGCCAGCTAAGATACATCTAGAACCCCGTTTTCCATCAGTGCATTTCCTCCTGTGACATAAGCTGTGCCTCTTGTGTGCTAGGCTCCCAGCCCAAGGTTAGGGGCTTTGGGGAAGCTTAACTGTGAGGTCCTCATCTAGGAGCGTCTTTCCACTGCCGTCTAAGCTGTGTGTGTCAGTTGGGTTCAAAGAGTTAAAAATATCTGGTTAGTAATCAGCTGTGCAAAAGCAACACTTTTCATTCTTAAGTTCTGTTCTCCAGTGTGTTGAGATTTTTCGGCTTATTTGTTCCCATGGGTCTCCCAAGCATGGCCTTGAGCAGCAGTTCTCAGACTTTTTGACCTCGGGACCTCTTTGCACTCAAAAATTATTGAGGACCCCAACGAACTTTTGTTTGATATTTACCAGATTAAAAATTAAAACTGAGAAATTAAAAAAACCCGAGCACACATTCATTCCATCAGCCATCGAGTGTTGATGTCATCACACTCCGTGTAGCTTCCAGAAAACTTCACCTGCACTCACGAGAGAATAAGAGTGAACAGGGAAATATATCTTAGCATGATGATAAGAATAATTTTGACCTTGTGGATCCTGGAAAAGATTCTGGAGGTCCCTGGGGGCCTCTGAGCCGCACGGAACTGCTGATCTTGATTGCACAGGTTACCCAACCCTGTTCGTCTGCCTCACAGAGAAGCGCAGAAGTCAAATCTGAGGCCATTGTATCACTGAGCAGCACAGCTGGGGCAGGATCTTAGGGAAGGCCTCCGAGTCCAGCGCAGTTCCCTGGCCTTACAGACGAGGAACCTGAGCCCCAAAGAGGTAAAACAATGCTCCCAAGCTCACACAGCGTGGGTGCCAAGCTCAGTTAAAAACCCAGAGCTTCTGCCCAGTGGGCTTGCCCCTGCATCCCAGTTGAGTGACTTAGGGACCAGGCTCCGGTGAAAGACAGCTTGGTTCCAATCCCAGCTCTGCCACTGTGTGACTTCGGGCAAGTGTCTTAACTTCTCTGGCCTGAGCGTTCTCATACATAAAATGTGAATAATAAAAAATAGCTGCTTCATAGGCTTGCTGGGAAAATTAAATGAGATAACGTGTGGAAAGGAACTGGCATCTCGCATAAGCATTACACACACACACACACACACATACACACAGACACACACACACATTTTAGCTTCACAGCTAATTCTTAGAGGGATACATTTGTAATATTATAGCAGTCACTACTTCTAGAAATCATGACCAGCTTTTCTCCATCTCTTGGTCTCAATTGTTCCTTTTCCCAACAACCTTCAGGCTTGCTCAGCAGCATTGCAGGGGAAAGGGATTTCAGAATCCATGGTGAGAACACCGTCTCTATCTGCCTTCACAACAGACTGAAGGCAGAGCTAAGATCGGATGTAATTAGTTTACATGTCAGGCCCAACAATCCATGCTGTATGTCATGCAGGAGTGATCAGTGTTTTCAAGGTGGAATGCAATCTCATAATGAAGCGGTGAATAGTATTATTGCAGTTGAATAACCTGCAGCATGATGTATGGTGATTAGAATTTGTTTCTGGCATATGGTTTTCTTTTTCTTGTTTTTCCCCCAAAGTGGAATGTCTGCTTCTGTAGCACCATCCATTTGCAAACTGCGTTCCCAAACCACTCTTTAATTGTCTCCTACATCAGTTCATGGGAGAGCTTAGTGAGGGTAGGTAACCCAGTGCTCCTTATTCAATAAATGTAAACGTAGCGCTTTACATTTGTAAAGGGTGGTGGGGGGTCCCTGGTGACCTGCACACACAAGTCAATAGATTTCTGATGAAAAAATTTTAATATTAAAACATCATACATAAATTTGAAGACTTCATATGCAAACAGCAACAAAACCAAAAAGTAACAAAGGACAGAGATTTTAAAATAATCTCTTATAAATAACTAGTTTTATCTCCCCAGCCAGATAAAATAATCTGCACTCTGTGTGCTACCTCAGATCCTGTTCAGACATATGTGGGTATCAATAATGAATGAATCAATTGATTCATCCTCAGTCTTGCTGAGTGTCTCTCTGGGAGATACCACTTGTGGCTCTTGTTTACCCAAAGATCACTTTGAAGATAGAACATTCTATAGTCCCAGATAGCATCTTCTGGCCTGGAACTGACATAAGATCCATATCTCTAAGCCACAGGACTGGAGCTTCTCCCTCTTGCTAAGGAAGTCGCATGTATCACCCAAAAGATACTGGCTTTGAGGTGAGAAGACCTGGATTCTCATATCGTCCCTTGTACTAACAGCAGTGTGATCGAGGCAAGTGCCTTGACTCTCTGGTCTTCCTTCACCCCATCTGTACGGTGATCTCTCAGCAGCTGTTCACCTCTAATGGTGGACTATAGAGTGGTGGCTGAATCCCTCCACCATCAGGCAATCAAAGCCAGCCATTTCCACCGAGGCAGGTGCATCACAAGGTCAGGAGTTGAAGACCAGCCTGGCCAAGATGGTGAAACCCCATATCTACTAAAAATACAAAAATTAGACAGGCGTGGTGGTGGGCGCCTGAAGTCCCAGCTACTGGGGAGGCTGAGGCAGGAGAATCGCTTGAACCTGGGAGGCGGAGGTTGCATCAATCCGAGATTGCGCCACTGGCACTCCAGCCTGGGTGACAGAGTGAGACTCCGTCTCAAAAAAAAAAAAAAAAAAAAAAAAGCCAGCCATTTCCAATGGCCTTGACATAAGGATTATGTTGCATTAAGTAAGGATCAGTAAGGATCTGAATGAGCTAACTACCATGAGGTTGAATGAATCTAGAGCTTGATCTCAGGTTTGCATGTCAGGGATAGCTCAGTTCACCAACACATTCTCCATTACTGTGTGAGGTGGTGTACAAGACCTCAGGTTCACTCTTGGGCCTGGGAATGACTGCAGTGGACATATTTATTCTTCCTTAGTGTGTCAGGTGTCTATCACAGCATAACAAACTACCCCAATCATGGTGGTTTAAGACAAAAATAATTGTTCTTATGATTCTGTGGGTTGGCTGCATTGTTCTGTCGATTTTGCCTGGACTCATTCATGGGACAGCATTCGGTTGGTGGGTCACCTGGAGGCAGGGCTCAGTTGGGAAGATGGGGCTGTCTGGATCTCTCTCTCTTTCCATGGTCTTTCCCCCTCAAGGTTAGCCTGGCCTGGGTTGGCTCTAGAGATAGTGACGCCACGCTGAGCCCCAATTCCAAGAGCTTATCAAGCCTCTGCTTCCTATGCTGATGTTCCTTGGCTAAAACAAGTCATATGTTCAAGCCCAAAGTTAATGTGGGGATGGGGACTGCCCCTCTTAGTGTAGATACCAGGAGGTGTGATTTATCGAGGCTGTTAGTGTAATGGTCTTCCCACCTTAGCCTCAGTTTCCATGTCGGTTAGATGGGAATAGGTTACTAAGCATGTAAGGAGGGCCAGCCTGAGTTGAGGTATTTTCCATGTCACATCCATTTCTAACTGAGTGTGTGATCATAGGATTCACATTCCTCATGAATGAAGAAGTCTTGTACCAAGCGATCCAAGGGTCCACCATTATCACCACCTGACTTCAGCACACACATACACAGACACACACTTTTGTTTCATCTTCCACACAATGTAAAAATCAAATATGATTGGAAGAATCTTCAAAGTGGTAGAGGACTATACCAATGGGATATATTATTACAAATAATAATTATGAAGAATTCTAATATATTTTCCAAAAACTTATGAGATGCTAAACATCTCTGTTACATATTGCACATTTAAAAATAATTACATTATGAGAAGTGCGTTATTCGGGTTTCTGTTTCTTTTCTGGTGTTTTAAGCTCGCTCTAAAAAGGCCTGGCAAATCAAGATGTGTTTGCATGAAACCAAAGGCACTAGGAGGAGACTAAAAGGTCAAATCTACCTTTTAGGTGCAGCCTGCATTCAAAATGGAGGCATTTCAGCTTACTCAAGTCTTTATTTAGTCTAACCACTTGGCAACCTACTTTATTTAGTTTAATCTCCTGGCAACCTACTCTAACCACTTGGAAAACTACAGCCTACATACAGAATCATAGTTCAGCCATCCATTCCTACCTTCCTAGTGTTTCTGTTTATTTGCTTGGCTCATTGTATTGTGTTTATGTGTACATGTTTGTGAGGGCAGCTCAACTGTGACCTCTTGTGCAGTGTTCCAAATTTACAAAGTTCCCTAAGGATACCAGGCCATCCCTGGCCCTCTTTTCTCTTGTATATGGGCAAAGGCTGAGTGACTTGGGTTCCTGACCTCAGTAAATGCAGTCTTATCCTCACCCATTGCTTTGCTTATTCACTGTACCTAGTCCTGAAAATATGGGAGTATAGATTCAGAATCAGCTCTCACCTCTGTGTGGATGACTTTGCGCTCAGCATGCATTTCATAGCCCTGCTCATGGCTTATAAGGTCCTCTCTAACATGGCTGCTGGTTCCCCACTCTCCTAAGTGTAAACACCCTCCCCCACTCTAGGGACTGTCCATCGCATCATGCATCCACTGCACCCCAGCCTTCATAACTCACATGCTGATATGGAAATAAACGAAGACCACCAAATGGAAACAAGCAAAGCCTCTTGAATCAGAGCTTGCTACAGCCAGAGGGCCAGCCACTAGCCCTTGCGTTCGGCAGAGACTGAAAGGCAAGCGAAAGAGAGAAAGCTCCAGAGTGGAAAAGAGGGAAAGCTTCAAGTATGTCCTGATTGGAGGCTGTTGGCCTGGGGAAGTTGCAGACAGGCTAACAAGATGCGGGGAATCTTGTGTAATAGATTAGGGGTACCTATTTAGCTTTCTTGGGTTAGTCCTAGAATTTCAAGCCAGGACAAAAGTTAGGGAAACTGTCAGGGAAATTAATCAAGTCCTTGCCATTTGGGGCTGATTGCTAAAGGGGTTGTTGTTTGGCTTCCGGAACTGGTGACTGTAAACAGTAGGTTGGCTTCCTGGGCTGGTTGCTGCAGGTTGTGGGTGAAGGTTCTGTTTTTATATAGTCAGACTAGTGTCCATTTGTATCTTCAGCCTCTCACCATTCCCCCAACTGAAGGTGCTGCTGTTACTTGTTCCCTGTCCTCACAGACCCTCTTTCCACACCCCATCATTCTGGCTGAAGCCCCCTCTGATGTGTTTTCACAGCACCTGCACTTTGATCACAACACATGTCCTCTTTATTTTAGTCATTACTGGTTCGTTTTCCCTTTTGGTCCAAACACTCCTTGAGGGCAGGGGTTCTGTCTTGTTCATCACTGTATCTTCCCTAGTCCCTTGCACCGTGTCTGGCTCCAGTCAGCTTATAGTAAATACCTACTAAACAAATGATTGATGAATACCAAATACAGCCTGATAAATCTCCCTCTTTCCACTCCCTGGTCTGCATTTCTCCCTGCCTTACGGATATCTGCAACTGGATATCCCACTTGTATCTCAAAATTAACATGTCTAAAACCAAACATTTGATCTTTCTCCCAAGCCATTCCTTCTTGTGATGTCCTGATTTGTAAAGTCCCACCATGCTCACAAACACTCTGCCTTGTCCCCTGCAGCTATCATTGGGTCCCCATCATCTTCATCTCTTGCATTTCTTTCCCATTTCTTTTTATTCCCACCTCAGCCTTTGTTCTGGTTTGGACTCTGACCTCAGCCTGCCGCCTGGTCACTGGGTTCCAGTCTCAGTCACCCTCTCGAATCCATCCTCCACGCCATCCCAAAATTCCACTTTGCTTATGCTTCTGTCTTACAGGAAACCCTTCTGTGGCCTCGCGTGTCTCAGCCTAGCCTTCAGAGCTCTCAACCGTATGAAATAATCCTGTCCGTAGTGCTCATTACTCCTTGCCACACGCTTGACTTTTCAATCCCGTTACCCTAGTTATTTCTAGGACATGGCAGTTCCTCCCTTCCTTTCTGCTGCCTTTACCACCTCCGCAGCTTAAACAATGACTGAACATTCCCTTGTCTCCAGTGGCAGTTATAGATACTACGCTGTACTGTAGTGATCGATGCGGATGTCTTCTTTCCCTTACTGAACTAAGCTCATTGAAACATCCACCCTAGCTGGTTTTTGCCATTTATAGAGTAGGCACATGGTAAATATCTGTTGAGTAAATGAATGATGCAGCTGGTCATTGCATCTAGAATAACCCTCACGTTAAGGTGGGTTCATCCTTAGATGGATTTGGGATTGATGAATTCAAACGTGCAGTTAAGAGTTTGCTTGTAAATCCTGAGACCATATAGACAGAGTAGCAGCATAATTGTGTGTCTGAACCGTCAGTGTTTACTCAGCCCTTCCTTTTGTAGTTCTAGTAAATTGCTTTGTATTTGAATCCGTGCTAGGGCCTTCTCCACGGAGATTTTTTTTTCTTGAGGCCTACACCAGCAGCATGGCCAAATGCCTATTTCCCAACTTATATCCAGAAATTGTTGCCTTTTTTTTTTTTTTTTTTTTTGACAGAGTCTTGCTCTTGCTCTGTCGCCCAGGCTGGAGTGCAGTGGCGTGATCTCGGCTCACTGCAACCTCTGCCTCCTGTGTTCAAGCAGTTCTCCTGCCTCAGCCTTCCAAGTAGCTGGGACTACAAGCATGCGCCACCACGCCCTGCTAATTTTTGTATTTTTAGTAGAGATGGGGTTTCACCATGTTGGCCAGGATGGTCTTGATCTCTTGACCTCGTGATCTGCTTGCCTCGGCCTCCCAAAGTGCTGGGATTACAGGTGTGAGCCACCATACCTGGCCCTGGCTTTTCTTTAGTAGAAGTTCAGTTCATACTACCAAGGCATCTAAAATATTTATCTCCTTACTCATTAAAACTCGGCAGTTACACATCATACTGGAAAGAGGGATAGGTTGGCAGAATTGGGGATCAGCAGGTATCTGGGATCTGCAGGGTCTTGGCAGGAGAAGGCTTGCTGAGGACAAGGCACATGAGTGTGCGTAACGATCTCATAGACCAGCATGGTGGAAAAGAGGGAAACAACCGCCCTATCGCTCACGAGATCTAAAAAAGCCTGCCAGCTTGGTATTTTGGTCCCTGGATTTATGTATCTGATGAAGATAAAACATTCAGAGAATGCCAGCCCCGTGTAGAACACCAGCCTAAGAGAATGGAATAAAAAGAATGCCGACAAAATTTGAATAATCATATGCGATACATCTATTCGTTCTAAAACATGATTAGATAATGCAAATTATACATGATAATCATAAATTAAAACCATTATAAATAAGACAGAATACATTTATTGTTTAAATTGTTGAAGTTTATATTTAGAAATTGCTCTGGGTAGCATCAACATTGACTCTGCTGGAGGATTCACCTTTGCTGTCATAGGTGCAAACCAAGCATTTCAAACAGTTTTAATAGCAATCTGTGCTTCCGATGCAGTGAACTGGGTTTCTGCTCCGCCGTGCTCTTCCCCGTTCTCTGTGGTTTTATCATCCTCGGCCTGCACACGTACTGTTCCCTTTGCCTAGAATATCTTTTCCTTTTTTGTTTATTCTTCAGGGTTTAATGAAAACCCTGACTCTTCTGTGAGGCCACCCCACTTCCCTTTGGTATTGCTTTTCTCCTCTGCTTCCGCATGGCATCTTGCACATTTGCTAACATGCACTCATGACCTTGAACATCCCTTGAGCACAGGTCTCTGTTCCCCTCTGGGAGCCTCCCCTGGCTCATGCCTCAATGATGAGGAAGACCCTGTCTGAGTTACTTTTGTGGCCTTCATCCCCTCTATGCCTAGTACGGGGCCTGGCGCTCCTTGATTGGAAAGCAAGAAATATTTATTTAATGAAATGTCACTAACACAAGCTGAGGCTCTTTTAGTTCTAAGAAAACGGCCATCTCCCCGTTGCTGTTTTGGCCCCTCTAGTCCTGTGTCCTTGATGTCTGTGACCGGTCACTTCTGAGTTCTGTCTGTGAGGCTCACTGCTGCTAGCATGTTGGAGCCCAAGGGCATTGAGGGGCCTTCCCCTGTCACCCCCTTGTGTTACAGACACACATTCCAGAGAGGTGAACCCTCGCTGAAGGTTACAGGTTCCCTTCCAGCTACCGCTGAAGCTTGTGGCTTGGTTAAACAGGCCTCCCTGAGTAGAAATGATGGACTCTTCTGAGTTGAGAGACCTCGGATTGTACTTGAAACTTTCCAATCTCCAGCTGGGCCATTTGGGGCACTTCCTCTTCTTGTGTGAAATCATTAGCCACAATCCAGAGACCTACGAGTGGAATTTGGTCTGCAGTCTTCGTTTCTTTCTTTAAAGTTTGAATTCTGATGCTTCTCACAAAGACACCTGCTTTGCAGATAGCTCTGGTCCCCACCGTCCATCCCCGCAGTTACTGCATCTTTGAGAAACTTGTGTTTTATACTCACAGCGCTTCACAGCTTGCACTAGCCATGTTCCAAGTCTTCGGCCGCTGCATGCAGCCAGCAGTTAGAGTGCGGGACTGGACAGCGCCGGCCGGATGCTTCTGCCTTCGCTCATTGACGGTTCTTGCTGGCTTCAGAAGGCATTTAGATCTGACACTGTGGATGAAAAGGCCCTATAAAGCCCTTCCTACTCTGACATCCAGTGAATCTACTATTAAGATGGATTTTAGAGTTAAATGAGTCCAGGACGACCATCGCTGTCTCACCGAATTGGAACTCACTGGTCAGCAGCCGTAATGTTTGAACTGGAACCAGAAAATAGCTCTCAAATTTGCAGAGTCAGCTTTGCCGGGCTTCAGGCTGAGTGGGCTCATAGCTGGTTGGCCCTGTATCTCTGGCCTGGGCACCGTGGCTCCTTGCCAAGGCCGGCAACCCTTGATGGTGGCAGCACGGAGCAGACCCAGCCCCCAGCCGACTTACCCCCGAGGCCTTGCGCCTCCCCCTTCACAGCATTGCTCCTTCCCTCTTCCAGTTCCCAGGGTCGCTTCAGGCTGACCTAGCCCTCTGCCTAGTCAGCTGTCAGGGAGGGGAAGTGGCAAGTCCAAGGCAGCCAGAGGGCTTCCTACTGCCCGCCCTGCCTGTGGCATTTCTTAAGGTGACAAAGAGTGTGTTTTTAAACCACCCTCCAAAACTCTTATTCCCCATGAATTCTCTGCAGCTGCTCCAGAATTGACTGGAAAGAGAACCTCGGTTAAGCTGCCTATGCAGCAGAATGCTGTGAGTCAGACGACGTCCTGCCAAGTGCAACCTGAGATGCTTCAGTGGAAGCTTGTTCCTCGGTGGTGACACCTTGTCTCCACGCTCATCCATTGGAGTGAAAATTCATCTCTTTCCCTCCCAAAAACATCATGTAATGAATGATGGTTGTTTTTGGTCTGAAGGAGACTTTTTTTTTTTTTTAAGACGGAGTCTTGCTCTGTTGCCGGGCTGGAGTGCAGTGGCGTGATCTTGGCTCACTGCAACCTCTGCCTCTTGGATTCAAGCGATTCTCCTGCTCCAGCCTTCCAGGCATCTGGGACCACAGGCATGCGCCACCATGCCTAGCTAATTTTTGTATTTTTGGTAGAGATGGGGTTTCACCATGTTGACCAGGATGGTCTCGGTCTCTTGACCTCATCATGATCCACCCGCCTCAGCCTCCCAAAGTGCTGGGATTATAGGCGTGAGCCACTGTGCCCGGCCGAAAGTGACTTACATTTGCATAGATTATCTCTGTAAAAAGTGAAAGGTCTCTGTGAACGTCTGGTACTTATAAAATATCTTTGTAGGGCAGGATGGGAGATGATTAAACTACTTCCTCATTTAGACAGTGCCACCTGTAAGAAGACTTGTGGTCTGGATTCAAAGATGGTTATCCACAGTGAGATGAATAGAAGGCAGTACTTCTCAAACTTTCATGTTCACCAAAGTCACCTGGGGATCTTGGTAAAATGCAGATTCGGATATAGCAGGTCTGGATGAACCCGGACTGCTTTTCCTAATAAACTCCCAGAAGAGGCGCAGGTTTTAAGGCTATGAGGTGCTTCTCTGGACCCTGGCTGTCCGACGGCCACATTTAATGAGAAGAGAACCCAGCTGTGTGGTTGTTGACTGCGATGAGGATCGCACTGACTTAGAAAGTTATGACTTTAATGTTCCTTAGTCGAATCACTAAGATTTCTATATAAAACAGCAGAAAATATGGGAGTTTGGAGAAGAGAAAAATGAGCTGGATGAAATAGCTTCCTAGCTCCTGATTCATCATTGGGCATCAGCTATTTTGTGTGCTGGTGCCGATGAGCAGGAGAACACGTCGTGAACAGAGTTGTGTCATAGTTGGACGAGAAGATGTTGTAGGTTTCAGTTCGTGTAGTGAATTTTTCCTGAATCCTTAAATTCTCATATGTAAAAACATATAGATATGAAGACATTACAATAATATAGAAAAGACTGTGTATGTATGTGTGTATGTGTACCCTATGAGAAATGTTTTTGCTGGTATGTGAAGGGGAAAGTCTAGTGTTTGGAAAGAGTTCTCCACTGTGCTTTGGGACTACAAGTTCAGCTTGGGGCAGGGCAGCAGAGTTGAAGAGGAGGCAGGGAGGGCAGAATGAAGCCATCGTCCCTGCGCAGCATATCGCGTGTTACTTTTATGTTGGTGAAAGAATGATCCGAGGAGCCAGCTTATCAGTGTGGAGAAGATTGCAGCTGCAATTTGCTGGTTAGTCTCTGTTCTTTTAACGCTTTCCTGAAGTGCCATTTTGTCTCGGTAAAATGCTCCCTAAAAATACTCAAATATTTTTAGTTGTAGAGTACAAATCAGATTGAGCTGCACATTTCCCTGGTGAGCAAAAGTGATGAGTTTGTGTTCATTAACTCGAGGCCATCTGGTGCAGACACGCTGCCGTCTGTGAATCAAACGTGCATCAAACTCCAGGGATCAGAACGCGTGCCAGAGCCAGTGTTTTGGAGAGTCAACAACAACCGGGGGAGAAAGAGGCCCCGGCTATATTTTTCTTTTAAAAAATCGGCTCTGCCTTGCAACATATCAGAGCAGCCCGTGCTGCCCAGCTGATGAGCCCACTTGCAATCTCTCCATTGCCCATCTGAACTGTCTTTGGGGTGTGCTCTGAACTGTTTTTGAGGTGTGTCTCTGTGGTTGAAGTCATCTTGCCTGATACCATCTTGGTTTGGGTAGGGGGAGAGGTGGAGAGAGCATTCCAGTCCCTTTCTCTGCATTCTTCTGTAACCACAGGCCTGAGCCACAGACAAGCGTGTGCACACACACACATTCTCACTGTGAGACAAAGAATTGTGAGGCAAAGCAATGCTCAAGGTAGTTGACATGTTGCAGAACATTCTTGGGAGAACTGCCTTCTGCAAATAACCAATTTCTTGAGGAGACAGTGCTTCTTGCAGTCTTGCCAATAAAAAGCCACTCAGCAGCAGCTAGCTTTCTGTTTAGCGCACTCACCAAAATATATATACATGAAAGAAATTGCTACGCTGATCTGGTACTGAAGACCACCAGAGCCCTCCGTGGCGTGTACGGAGGAGGGACCTGGGAGGGTCTGGGAGTCTCCTTGGAGGTTCCTCCCACTTCGGCATCCATGAGTCCTGTATTTGGTACCGGAGGCCCATGTATCTGTGTTAGCAGTCGGTCCCCTGCAGAGCACGACAGCTGACGTTTCTGTAATGAGATGCAATTTTCTGGGTACCTCTGTACCGTCTTTCTAGCTATGCCTTTTCCTTTAGGTACCCAAGCATGTTCAGTGGAGGAAGAGAACACAGACTGGGCTGCAGATGGAGGGAAGATGAGTATAGGGACTCTCCCTGTCTGTCCCTGTACCTGCCCACTGCCACCTGTCTACGTCCTGAGATACCCAGCAGAGGACAGGGTTCCACTTGGAAAATTCTTTTGAATCTCACACAAGACAATAATAAACATAGAGAGAGAAACAACAAGACATTTTACCATGTCTTGTGTCATGTAGGAAACTTTACATTTCAGAAAATATGAAGAAAAAAAGATGAAGGAAAGGGCTTTAAGGATACAAAGGACCTTATTATGGAAGGAAAGTAGTGTTGTCAAGAGAGCTAAAATGAACTTTTCTTTTTCCAGTGGGTTAACTTTTAAAAGTGCATGTTATTTAGTGCCCTGCATTGCAGTGTATCTTATTATAACCTTACCAGCCCCAGCTCCTTCACTGTTTTCATTGTTTGCTAATATGGTAATCATGAAATAGCACTTTGTTTTTTGAATCTTTGGTTAGCATTAGAGTTTATCATTTGCTTTTTGTTTGTAAGCCCTGAATGAAGGTTTACTTGCACTTAGGAAAGCCCATTGTCCAGTATGCAGACAAGTTAGCTCACTGAAAGTCTTACCAAGCCATTAGTTGAATTATAATGCATTTGCTACAGCCTGGATCTGTAAATTGATGGAATCCACATTGTTGGCAAGATTCAAGGGTAGCACACACCCTGAACACACAAATGCGAGGACACAACAGCAAGAATGAGTAAGCGAGAGAATCAGGTGAGTTTCTAAGGAGCTTTCTGGAGGAACAGAACTTTGTTTTACTTTTTGATTCTGCAATTAATGTTTATAGTGGAAAACAGGTAAGACAATAATAGTACCTTTGCTAATCATATTTTAAAACATTTTGGTATGTATGCTTCTATTCCTTTCTCTATGGGAATAAATACCTTAAACAATAGAATCAGTATATTCGTGAAATATCGGTCAGTAAAATCAGATTAGAATGATTACAAATGCATCGGTGAAGATATTATCAGTGAAAATATTTGTAACCTGCATTTTCACTGCATATTCATTTCATGAATATCTTTTCATACCAGTTATGTAATATGTATATATATATATATACCAGTTATATAATAAAATGTTATTTTATTTTATTGTTATCACTATGTAGTCTCATTGAATGGATATACCATAGCTTATTTAACGGCTTTAGTGTTGTTTGACATTTGGGTTGCTTCCAACATTTCCTGCTCATAAATGCTGCCGTGATGAGCATACTTATAGCTGAATCTTTTCTTGCACCCATGGTTAATTCCCTAGAATAAGTTCCCAGAAGAGGAATGGCTACATATATACATGTGCAAACTTTATGGCTTTTGATTTGTGTCAGTAGCATAATGTATTTTCTTCACTGGCATTTAGCATAATGTTAACCTATGGTAGCCCGTAACTCTTTACTGTGTCAGGGCCGGGTTCCGTGCACCTCCTTTATCAGCCTACAACACTACGATGCCCCCAGCCTTTCCAGTGCCGCCTCTTCCTGCCCAGCCCGGTTCCTGGCCCAGAGGCCATGGCAGTTTGCATGGAACTGCTGAGTATTGTTGCATGTTTGCAAAGAGAGGACAGCTGTGGATGAATGGAGAGGAAATAGGAGAAAGTCATTGTCAGAGACTCGGGATTTTTGATGGAAGCTTTATCGCCGATAGATATGACATTTGCCGAGTAGGCCATCACTTCTTTGATTGTCAATTTCCAAACCAAAGCAAATGAAGTCATTAAAAAGAATGATGTGTCGGAGGGCATTTCAAAATTCTGGAGATTTCTGAGACACGTGTAAGGAACAGAAAACCTGGCTTGGGTGGCATGCTGTGTCAAAGGAAAAGAACTGCAGTGAGGTTGGAGGAGTGGGCTCACCTGATGGATGCATTTCTTCAGTACATACATGACAGGGGAAGGCCTGGGCTGCAGAAGGACTGTCCCTCTGTGGGGTCAGGCAGTCAGGGTGGCTCTTGCAAAGTGGTAGCTTCTGAATGTCCTGGCTGCTGGGATCCTAGTAGCTTTCCTGGGTGCCCTTGGAAAGCAGAGGATTGGTGGTGGTCCTGGTTGAGGGTCTGCAGATGCAGGTGGTGGCCAGGGGTCTAGTCAGGAAGATACGCCATATCAGGGAGGCCCAGCCCTCAGGGGATTGAGGTTTAGGGTGGAGCCTTGGAGATTCCTTGGAGGTCTAGAGGTAAGGAATGACTTTGTTCCATAGGCACCGGGCTCCTGGAGTCTCAGCCATAGGAAACTGTTATTCAATACTAGAGCTAGGATTGAAGAAAGGGCCTGTTCGCAAGGAATACAGTAGCAGCCCAGGTCCTATGTGGTACCACAGTCAGAG
Source organism: Pan paniscus (assembly GCF_029289425.2). Taxonomy (NCBI): domain Eukaryota; kingdom Metazoa; phylum Chordata; class Mammalia; order Primates; family Hominidae; genus Pan; species Pan paniscus. The sequence continues at coordinate 26,803,351 of NC_073256.2, forward strand.
TGGAACCAGCAGCCCAGACTGCTGTGCCATTGACCTGAAGGCCCTTCATGTATCTGGGGAGCTGGGACTAAGTGGTCTATGCTGTGAGGGTTGGGCGGCCACAGCACCAGGGGTCTGGACATTCACTGCTGGTAACGGTAGTTGGCAGCCTTCTTTCTTGTCTTTTGTCTAGATCAAGCTTAGAGCATTCTATGTTGTTTTCCATATGGTTACTCAGTGGCACAGATCTTACAGGAAAGGCAGACCTTGAAAAAAGTTTGTTTTCTTTTTGTTGTAAAAAAAGAGAGATACAGAAAGCAATATTAAGCAAATGTGTGGCTTTGTGATTTTATGTAAGCCAAACAACCTTGTTAACCGCATAACTTTGCTAGTCCCCCTAAGAGCCTCTCCTCCATCTGCCCCACCCCAGTTACAGCTTTACAGCTCCTCACCCTTCCCAATTCTTGTAACAGCCACTTCCATGCATTTCTTTACGGATTGGTCACCCAGGTGTGTGCTGTGGACTGAATGCTATGTCCCACTCAAATTCCTTTGTTGAAATTTTCACCCACAAGATGATGGGATTAGTAGGTGATGATGATGACCTTTGAAAGGTGATTTGGTCGTGAGAGTGGAGCCCGGATAAATAGGACTAGTGCCCTTGTAAAGAGACCCTTTGCCCATTCTGCTGTGTGAGGACACTGTAAGAAAGGAGGCAGTCCCTCACCAGACATAGAATCTACCTTGATTCTGGACTTGCTAGCCTCCAGAACTGTGAGAAATAAATTCCTGTTGTTTATAAGCCACCCAGTCCATGGTATGTTGTTACGGCAGCCCGAACAGATCAACACAGTGTGCATGTTCCTTGCTGCTGTTTTTGAGCCTTGCCCATTAAAAAAAAAAAAAAAAAAGATGTGTCTTTGAAGTCTCCTTTAAAACATGCAGCTTGCCCTCTCTTCCTTCTTTTTTCTTGTGGGTTTTTAATCTGCAGATCCCCATAAGCTGGCATCCTTCAGCAGTTCCTCTGTCTTTTGTATTTCCTGAACATTGGCAGCTGCATCCAGAGGTGTGGACCAGACCCAAGTCTATCTCTTTAACAAAGTAGTGATGCTTTTCATTGGGAAACCTACACCATGTGGTTTTTGCTCCTTTTCACGTTAACAGCCAGTGATGCTTAAGGCACAAATCCATTGCTTTACTGAGAGTTGCAAAATCGTATTATTTCAACTCTATGAATTTGTTTTCATTTATTAATTGGGATAATTTTCTAAGAAGGAGCTTCCATGTCATTTTCCATTTGGGTACTCAGTGGCACAGATCTTACAGGAAAGTCAGAATAAATGCTTAATGCTTTCTCTCAACCCACTTTTCAGGACATTGACTTGGTTTCCTGTCTTCCTTAAGACCGAACCAATTAGGTCGTTTTCAATAATATTATGAACTCATGGATTTACACACATTTGATGGGTTTCAATCCATTGCAATTACTATCTTTATTGAAACTCATATTTTCCTATCTTTGACCAGCTGGAGCTCCTTCACATTGGCTCTGGGGTCCTTTTACCATGACTTCAGGAGCTTTCCTATCTTCTTTACCATCTGGTATAGGCTCACGTTGTCTATTTCCTGCCCCAGACCTGGATTCCACCATTTCTCCAAGAAATCTGCTTTCTTTTAATCAGAAAAAAGTATTTCAAGACCAGCTGGGGCAACATGGATGCTTATTGCTATTGGTTTGGTCATTATTTCTAGTTTTTTCAGTGGACACACCATACAATGTGTAGTGCGTATGTTGGGGAGGGAGGGGTGTTATCAAATACTGTGAGTTCAAACTGATATTTCAGACTCAAATTCAGAACTGTATAGTTTTCACTCAACTACTTTTATATTGCATTTGTATCTCCTTCCTTCCAAACCAAGAATCTTGGTTCTTTTTTTTGAAACGGAGTTTTACTCTTGTTGTCCAGGCTAGACTGCAGTGGTGCTATCTTGGCTCACTGCAACCTCTGCTTCCTGGGTCCAAGCAATTCTCTTGCCTCAGTCTCCTGAGTAGCTGGGATTACAGGTGTGCACCACCATGCCCAGCTAATTTTTGTATTATTATCATTAGTGGAGACGGGGTTTCACCATGTTGGCCAGGCTGGTCTCAAATTCCTGCCCTTGGGTGATCTGTCCACCTTGGCCTCCCAAAGTGCTGGGATTGCAGGTGTGAGCCACCATGCCTGGCGATGTGAGCCACCACTCCTGGCAAATCTTGGTTCTTAAAGATACAGAATTAGAATATCCCGTAATTATTACAATAGTCTCAATAACAATAAGAGCGCTATACCATCAGTGATGATTACTGAAAACAGTTAAACATTCTTTAATCCCTCTATTCTCGTTTCCCCCCAATTTTTGTGGCTATGTCATATTTGCATTATCAGATCATATAACCTAGGGGTCCCCAACCCCCGGTTCTGGCCTATGGCCTGTTAGGAACCTGGTTGCACAGAAGGAGGTGAGCTGGCATTACCACCTGAGCGCCGCCTAATGTCAGATCAGCGGCAGCATTAGATTCTTATAGGAGCAGGAACCCTATTGTGAACTGCACGTGTGAGGGATCTAGGTTGTACACTCCTTATGAGAATATAACTGACGCCTGATGATCTGAAGTGAAACAGTTTGATCCCAAAAACATTCCCTTATCCCCCCATCCCGATCCCCACCCCTGGTCTATGGAAAAATTGTCCATGGGTTGATAGTCTGAAGCATGTGATGTGCTTTTTCAACGTGTAGTTTTGATTTCTTTTAATTTCAGGGAAGTTGTCTTCAGTTATGTACTTTAACAGTGTTCTATCCCCTTGACTTGATTTTCTTTATCAGGAGCTGACTCCTCTTCTCCATTGATTGGATCTTCTTTGCCCATCCTCAGTATTTGTCTCTTTCTCTGAGTTCCTTCTTATCTTTTTTCTTTTCTTCTTGATTTTAAAAAAGATACCTTTTGCACCTCCCATTTCCTTTACACAGCTTTTGTTTTATATACTGGTTTTTATGTTCCTTCTAGTTTAGTTTTCATCTCTGACATGATGTTTTAATATTATTTCAGGTCTTATATCATTTTTTAAAGGCCTTTAGTTCATTTTAAAGTAATATGCTGCATATTTTATAGTTTTTTGGTCCATCTTTTTGGCATGCATTCATTATCTGTAGGGATGTTCCTCTCCTTCTCCACCTCCTCCTCTTCCTCCTTCTCCTCCTCTTCGTTTTCTTTCTAATCCTTCTTCAGCTTTGTATGAAATTTGACCAGAGTATCTACTGCCACAGAGAGGCTCCTTCTTTTCACTCCTTCCACTGCTGCCACCAAGCTTTTGTCCCCCAAGAGGAGGATGGTCTCAGATGGAGGATGGTCTCAGATGGAGGACGATCTCAGATGGAGGATGGTCTCAGATGGAGGACGGTCTCAGACAGAGGCCCTTTTGCAAAGTTTGCCTTTTCTCGTGAACAGTGGTCTTGAGTTTGGGGGAGGAGGAGTAGGTCATGTGGACTTTCTAACCTTACAGCACTGTTCCATCTTCTGTTGCATCCCACAGTGTTAAAACTGTGCAGCTGGCCCTCTGAGATGTCCTGTTTCTGTTCCCCTCCTCCACTTTTAGCGGCCAACCTCCTTCCTTTATCTCTGTTATTTCTATCTGCTCAATTTTGATTCCACTCCCAGCAGTGAGGCCCTGGACATGTTCATTGAGAGTCCCTGGGGACAGTGCAGCTCCAGCCTCTTCACCCAGGCCTCGTAACACAGGCCCTTGCGTGTGCTCCTGCTGCTGGAGTGAGCCAAGCTGCTTGAGTGAGCCAAGCTGCTCTCAGTGTTAGCCACTGTTCTCAAAATGGCTGTCTGTGTCTTCCAGGGAATGCTTGTTGGATATTTTGGTGTTTTGTGCCCAGGTCCACCAGATGCCCTATTGCTTCCCTCTGTTTTCTCTAGCAGAGATGCCCCCTTCCTCAAAAAAGAACAAAAAACAAACAAAAAACATGCCTTGTGGTTGTTGGTGGTTTCATTCATGGACTTGTAATTTGGAGTTCTTGGGGATACCTTGTCACCTAGTTTTGTTGTAAATGTTGTCTGTGAGTTGTTGCTTATGCATTTAGTGCACCTGTGTGATTTTTCTGGGAGACATTGGAAGGATCTCATTGTAGCTGCCATCATCCCAGAGCCCCCCAGCAAGATTTTAAGCTGATGGGAGACAGGGCCCCTTGCCGAACGTCTGACGGCACTTCACATATTGTTCTGTGTGCAACATGGATTCGATAAATGTTTGTGGCATACACGAAACTGTCTACCTCTGGGTTAGAACTCCAGCCCCAAAGCAGGCACAATTCTGGGCTTTTGGTATGACATCCTTTTTGCAGTTTATTTGGAAGATATTCATTTGGGCGACAGGGATGTACTGTCTGGGTCAGATCTGGGAGGAGTCCACCCTCTAGTGGGGGAGAGTGGCTCTCTGCTGCCTGTGTATGGAGATAATGAGTTTCAAATGTGGAACTGGCTTTGGAGTTCATGCCTGCCACTCCAAAAAGGCAAGACCAGAGTGGAACGTACTTGGGCAAGCCTGTGACTCCCAGTACCTTTATCTCTTAAAGTGATTTATACAGCAGTCACTTGTCTGCTTCTTTGCCTAGGTCCCTAATTAAAGCAGTTTCAACCCAATAAACAGCCTCACCTTGGCTGATAGAGTTGGACAACTCCTTGGTGGCCCGTTTCCATGCCCTCTCAGGCTCTGTAGCTCCAGGGTTAAGTTCCTGCCTTCAGCAGGGCCACCCACTGAAACATTTAATGAGGAGAGGAGTATTGTTTCTTGGAGACATAATTACCAGAGACACTTAATGCCACCTTTCCCAAGATAACAGGTCTTTTGAAATGCAGTGTGTTGGGGAAGATTTCGCCAAGCTCAGTGACTGCCTTAGCAGTTATGAGTCATATTAATAATGCCACATCTGCCTCCACCAAAAGGCTCTAGGGTCTGTCTCCGAAGTTTATTAACTCTTCCTTGGGAGACTTGTGCTTGGGACTTAGGGTTCTAAGTCTTTTCTTTCATTATTTTTGGCTGTAACTCACTTTTACGTGGTTGTGGCCCTGGGCAAAATTTTGAAATAGGTAACTTCCCTTTGCATTCTCCCAGTACTATAAGACGCATACGTCCTGGGTTTTAGGGGTGCAAGCCAGTCCTTGCATTTTACCAGGATTCTTGAAGGCTGCAAACTCGGGATGTAAACACAAGCCACTACTGGGAGAGCATACTTGAGACATTGGAGGCCTCTTAAGATGCTTGCCTTCTCAGGAGCTCCTGTCTCCCAAAAACACAACACAACAAAGCAAAACACAGAAAGCACTTCTAATGATAGACTTTTATTTAAATGTAAGGTGCCACCTACTTAAAGTAACTCTTAAGAAAATGACTTTGTTAAATATATATGACTTTTGTAATGTAAAAAATGTCTTCCTAACTTATTTGTTTTAAAATTTCAACTTTTTGACATCGTACTGTCATCCTTTAAAGTTTTGTGGGTTTTCTTAGTTTTGAACTTTTTCTTCCTTACCGTTGTCTTCCCCCTCATTTCCTGGAAAGGGAAATCGTTTCCTTCTCATGATCTGCGAGGCTTCCTTCCCTCCTCTCTCTTGTCGTTGTTTCATTTTGTTTTTGTCTTTTGGCCCCAAGGAAGCAGACGAAAAATCCTGGAGTGAGAGAGACCCGGGTTCCCATTCCAACTTTGCCCTCACTTGCTGTGAGACTTTGGCAAGTTCGTTGGCTTCTCTGAGCCTCAGTTTTCCTCCTTGTAAAATGGATATAAAAATCTCTGCACCACTGAGTTGCAGCAGGATTAATGTCATACTTTATACAGCATGCCTAGTGCCTGCCCCAGTGCAGATGCTCAGAAAATATCGTCCTTACTTAGGAGCACTCCTGTCAATGAAAACAGGACCTCTTGCCAAAGAGAAATATTTTGTGATTAGTGCTTGCTCCTGTCACTGCCCCCATGAGCAAGTGTCCTCCCTTTCTCGTCCTGCATTGTTGAGGACACGTTTCTTGATACAAATTTAACTACAGCCACTAAATCAGAAATTCCCACCCAAAGTCATACCATAAGCAAAAAAAAAAAAAAAAAAAAGTGGGCTTGTATATTTAAGGCTGTGGGTGGTGGAACTGGGCATGGGAGGGGAGGCCACTGAGACATCTCTTTGCTCCATGCCCTTTCTGAGTTTCCTAGGCCTCCACTGTTTTCTCTCCAAGCAGTCCCCCTAGAGTCCAGGGTCCACAGGGAGACCCCTTGTCCCTGCTCCCCCAATTTCTCCCAAGAGAAAGGCGGTCTCAGATGAGGACCCTTTTGCAAATTGTTGCTCTAGAGGCTGAAAAACCAAGTTGGAGCTGCCTGCTGGTCCTGATTTCCTTCCTGGCCGTTAGTCCCTGCCTTTTTCCTCTTTGTCGGTTTTCAAACGCAACTGCCCGCGCCACCGGGAGCTGCCCCTGACTTCCTCCTTCCCTCCTGGCCCCAGCTCTCCTGCTCTTGTTGCTGCCCCTGCCTCTCTCCCTAATACACTCAGCTGCTTAAATGTCATTTGTGAAACAACAGAAGGACGTGCTGTTTTTGCAGCATCTTGGGGAACAATTTTTTTGATTCATTTGATGTTAAGAACACTCATAAGAAATGTATTCAGTGACCCTCGCCAGCCTCAGTCACTGGTGTGGTTCCCATTTGGTGGTTGGTGAGCAAAACATTTTCCCCCCAGAAATGTCCACTCTCCTAGCACTTTCAGCCTTTCTCCTTAGGTTCCTTTGTCTTCAGGTCCTTGGGTACTTGAAGCCCTGCAGTTGCTAGTTCATTTTCCAGCTGGGAGAGCCATCCTGATCCAGCTCCTTAGGCCTTTGAACCAAGTTCTTTGGCATCTGGCCAGGGAGGGAATATGGCCATGTCAGGCGTGCTTTTCCAGCCCATAAGATAAAAGGAATGGCTGGAAACACTGTTCCTTCCGTGACTCACAGGGCCAACCTGGCATGTGCAAGAAACCCATCAGACTGGGTGGGGACCTCCCGTCCAAATTTACCTGCGCAGACACAGCACCTCTTGGAGGAGCTAGGAAGTGGGAGTTCCCTTAGCACGTGATCCATATCTTCCCTCCAGGCCCTACCGTGCCTGTCTTGTAGCATGACGATGTATATTCTCACCTTAGTAGTCCCCTTAGCCTGTAAAGCTCTTTAGGGCAGGATCTACATCTGCATAACCTTCAGGGCCCCCAGTGCTGAGAACTGTGCCTCACAGGTGCTAAATGTTTACTGAAAGGAAGAACACACAGGGGTGGGAGGATCACTTGAACCCAGGAGTTTGAGACCAACCTGGGCAACAAAGCAAGATGCAGTCACCACACACACACACACACACACACACACACACACACACACACACACACACACACACACACACACACACACACACTAGCTGGTTGTTGTGGTGTGCACCCACCTGTAGTCCCAGCTACTCAGGAGGCTGAGGTGGGAGGATGACTTGAGTCTGGGAGGTTGAGGCTGCAGTGAGCTTGATGGCACCACTGCAGTCCAGCCTGGGCCACAAAGTAAGACCCTGTAACAAAAAAACAACAAAACAAAAAACAAAAGAAGAACACGTGTATTTACCTAACTGAGGGTGGGAGTAGGGGGCAGAGAGAAGTGTTTCCTTTCTCTAGACCTTACCATGTTCTCTGCCAGAGAAAACGGTCCACACACACTTAAACGATTATTTAAAAACCTAGAGACCCTTTGCTCATTACTCAAGGTCCAGATGAGCAATTATGCTATGAATTAGAATTGGAATTAGCTGCTTCTTCTGGCCAGAACACCTGATTGCAATATAGTAACTGAATTGTCCCTGCCCGTATGAGTTATTCAGTCATTTCGGACTGTGGTGCTTTGGATTTGGTTAGACTGTCATCCGTGAACACCCAGATAGAATTGTTGCTGTTTTGCAGAATCATCAACACGGGCTCCTGGGGCGTCAAAGGTGTCACAGCACCCTGACTGCAAGAGTAGATTGGGAGATGCTGTTGTGTCTCGAAATCATCCTTGGCGAATCTCCATCACACTTGGCCATTTTATCTTCCTGTTCACTTTCAGTGCCCAAGGAAGAGAATTGTGGGACCAATAGCAAAACCTTCCCCACTTGCCTTCCAGCCATGGTGAGAAGTTGGAGGAAATGAAAAATAGCCTAATTCTCATACACCAAAAAATATCAAGAGTTCCTGTTCTAATGAGTTGTTTTCACATTCCACTTGACAGGAGGCTGACGATTTGTGGTTTGCAGTGTGAGTGACCTTCTTGAAAAACATTCTGTATCTTCATTGACTTTGAACAGACCTTAACTGCTGGGTGAATTTGGGCACAGTTCATTCCCTTGGCAGATGGGCGTGCCAGATATCACGTGTACTGTCTTGGGCCTGTAATCCAAATGCACAGTAGATATTACCACCCTCCGACTTTGTTTTGGGAAATCCCCGGATGTAGAAACATTGGAGTTGTCAATTTCATGTGCGTGGGTCTTTCCCTAAACTGTGAATCCTTCCTCCCCAAAATATCATTCATTAATTGATCTTAAAAATCAGCTGGGAGTTAGGCTCCTTATTTAACACTGCCATTTGCACCTCTCGCTTATATAACACATTTGATATTCTCTTTATCTGCTTTGTCCCCACCTTTGAATATCTCATGGAGGCTGAGCTTTGCCAAACAGACAGATAGGAAGCAAAATTAGAAGCTTTTCTCTGTGCTGACTTCTAAGGGCCTTCCTGGTTTTCTATGAAGCAACCAAAAAAAAAAAAAAAAAAAAGTCGAGACTGGAAGAAGCAAACTTTCAGCTAATTATCATCTTTTTTCCCCTCTGAGCTCAGAGTACTGTTCTTAATTTCCTGACCAGCTTGTACCCCTCCCCCGCTCCCTCCGAGCATCTGTGGTGGTTTCCAATGGAGCCGCATTCCTGCTGCTCTGAACTTCCAACATACCATACCAGTTGGTTTGCCAAACAGTGAACTGCCAGCCATCTGCCATCCAAAGTCAGAATTTACATTGTTTCATCTTAAAATAACGCCTCCGGAATAGCAAGCCACTCTATGCATCAGGTTTTAAAATTGACAATCAGCCAGAATTAAAAGCAAATACCAAATGGGCATAAAAAAAGAACGTTGTTTGGGGGAAGGGACTAGCATTTGATGGAGAGTTTATTTTTCAGCATTTTTACCTGATTCTCCACCAAAATAGCCATGCCATTTAATTTTATCTGCAACAGCAGGAACTACTTATAGACTGAGAACATTAACTTTTTACTTGCCTGACTCTAGATGGAAGAGCAGTTGTCCCGGTCTCAGGGAGAAGGGATCACCTCCTAATCCCAGCCTATAGGGAAGGGAGATATGTCTTTGCCTCCTCTCATCAGGCCTCCTGGTGCTCAGGTGAGAAAGTGAAGGCACTCGGAGGTAGAACACCCTGGCCAAGGTCACATGCTGGGTAAGGGAGGAACGATGCTGTCAACCCAGGACTCCTGGCTCCAGGTGTCTCCTTCTGCTCTCCATCCCTTCCTACCTCTGTGCACTTGCCTTGACTAGTCAATGGGGCTGCGGGACGACCTTCATTCCCCTTCAGTCCTTAGTGCCAAGCTGAGCAGCCTTGCCTGCCTCATTCCCCTGCTCCTTCAGGACAGATAGGCAGGAAGTGATGTCCATCTGCAGGACTGGGAACACCTGGGGGCCTGTGATGTTTACTGGTCTTGTGGCCTGTCGGAAGGGAAGAGCAGCCATTTTATCTGGATGGCTTTCTAGAGCAGATGGGCTCGGAGGAGACTGATTTTTTGAAAGAGAAAAAGAGAAGAGGCTTCATGTTTCGTTTAGGGAAGCTGTTCCAGGCAAAGGCAGCTTGGGGAAAAGTGTGAAGTTATGAGTGGGCAGAGGAAGCAGAGGGCTCTGAATTTATACCAAAGACACCTGCCTACAGTTTGGAACTCTGTGCCACAGGCAAGCCCGTGTGAGCTCGGAAGATGCGAGGGCCCCAGGCTGGGCAGGGCACTGGGTGGCCCTGAGCCAGGCCTTGTGCAGCCTCTCTGGAATTTTCTTTGAGCCGGCAGTGGGGACAGTGGCAAGCATTACCCTGACAGACATTCCAGAGTCAAGGCATGCTGCCTGCTCAGCTGGGTCTTGATGTGAGGGTCAGTGATGGGAGCTGTGGTTATCTTTTGGTCTGGTTTGGTTTTTGGCCAGACAGTGGCATCTCCCTTTGGAAGTCTTCTCTCACCCCTAGCACCATCCATGCTCCCGCATCCCCTGCTTGTACCTGTAACAGTACCTGCTACACTGGCCAGGCTTCGTTGCTGGGGACGTCTGTCCATCCTGCTAGACTCCTCGTGGTCGGCAGCTGTCTTAACTGATCTTTTTCATTGTGAGCACCATTAGTATGTGCTCAGCTAATATCATGAGTGAATCAGTAAATTGCTGAGATGACGTAGGAGTTAACTGGTTGTGCTGACCACCAGACCCAAGGCTGCCAGACCACGCTGTTGCCTCTGTGAAAGCCACTTGGGTTGACCTGAGGTCTTGTGATTTTGTTGTGTTCCGGTTGGGCCTTATAATTAAGTAGTCTCCCCTTATCTGCCATTTCGCTTTCTGTGGTTTCAGTTACCTGTGGTCAGGTAACTGTAGCCCAAAAATATTGAATGGAAAATTCCAGAAATAAACAATGCGAACATTTTAAATTGCATGCCGTTCTGAGCAGCTTGATGAAATCGCACACTGTCCCACTCCATCTGTCCTGAGACCTGACTCATCCCTTTGTCTAGTGGATCCACGCTGTCTACACTGCCTACCTGTTAGTCACTTAAAGACATCTTGGTGATCAGATCGACAGATCACAAGAAGATGGGTAAGTGAGAACAGTAAGATATTTTGAGAAAGAAAGAGAGACCACAGTCACATAACTTTTATTACAATATATTGTGATAATTCTTCTGCTTTATTATTGTTGCGATGATCTCTTACTGTGCATAATTTATAAATAAAACTTTAACAGGTAGGTATGTATACGAAAAAATATAGTATATGTAGGGTCCCATATCCTCTGAGGTTTTGAGCATCCACCGGGGGTCTTGGAACATATCCCTCATGGATAAGGTGGGCTTCTGTATTAGCAGGTTATGGAGAACATCCTCGTGTGCTAGTCACTGTACAAGGCATGTACTGTAGGTTCTTATCTCAGATCACTTAATTCAGTTTATTAGCAATGGCCCTGTGAAGTGATGAGCCAGCCAAGGCACAGAGGTGTTGACTTTCCCCACGTCACACTGTGAGTGAGCAGCAGAGGCAGATAGGAACTTGCAAGGGCTCCGATCGCAGGCATCCCATTGCTCTGTCTCCGGTGCTGGCTGGACCCCACTGGTGTGTTGTGCTCAGCACTGGAGCTAGTCTGAAGTGCCTTCACCCACAGCACACCTGGAAGAGGGTGAATGGGATGAGGCAGGCCTCATGAGGAAGGCTTTCTAGTTTGCCTGAGAAGCCCAAGTGAGGGGGGAAAGCTGCTTTTAAGACTCTGCTCGTTTGTCCGTGGTAGAGAGAGGGTGTGCTCACTTACTCCAGGTGACAGGAGGGGACTTGTGGGTGAAGATGGCAATGGGGCCAATGCTAGCCCATCAGGAAGGGTTTCCAAGCAAGTGGAGCTGCCAGATGGTAGAATTCCCTGCCCCGCGAAGGAATGAGTGTCCCGCCACAGCAGAACCAGGCACAGCAGAATGACCATGAGTCATGAAGCCATGGAAAGAAAGGGTACCTCGCTGATCCAGATCGTGGGACAAGTGTACCTTCACACATCCACTCTGACTACAAATTTGGTTCATTCCATACTGTGATGATATATTTTTGAAGCTTAAAATACTTTTAACGCATTTTTACAGAGTGAGTCATTTTAAGGCCTCCCCCTGCCCAGCCTTGTAAATCTGATCAGGAGAATCCAAATTTATTTTAAAATGAAACAAAACACGAATAAGATGTGCAAATAAGATGGAGTGCAGCACTATCATTTGATTTGCTAAAAGATGTCTTCCTTTGCAAAATCAGAAGATGAAAGTGTGACTCCTTCCAGGGGCTGTGAGTGTTGATCTGCAGAAGCCCTGGGGCCGAGGTTGCTGGCCACAGGCAGCAGAGGGGCCGGGAGGCAACCACACTCATGGCCAACACCAGAGTGGGTTGGTCCCAGTCCTGGTTGCCTCTAGTGAAGGAATCTGTAGATGCAAATTTAAAACCCTCTGGCCAAATGCTGTTTTCAAGATGCACTGTTCCACAATGAAAGATAAAACCTCTTTTATTAATACAAAGCAGTTGTAAAACAGTTTGTATCTGATCCTGAGTTAAAGGCATTACTAAGGGAACCACATAGGGACAGAGTGAATGTCACTTCTTCCATTAAGTTTCATAGTGTTTGCTGCCCGCACATGCTTGTACCTGTCTGTCACTTTTCCCTTCTGCCTGGGAGATGGGTCAGTAAATTCCAAAGGGCCTTTTGCTGATCTAACAGCCGGAAAACCAAGCAAAGGCTTCTCCCCTACTGAACTCCAAGAGCTTAGCAAGAAAATGAAATTCTTGTGGTTCTAGGGCACAGCTGTGATAACCAGGGACCATCACCCACACGTGTGTTGAAACAATAGGCCTGAAGTCCAAAAGCTAAAAGAATAAGTGTTAGAATCCAAGCTCAGGATTCACAATGAGTTTGAGATGAACTCTACATTCAGTTTTTGGAGAAAAACAGTTGTATTAAGTAGTGACTGAGTATTTAAGGATGAAGTATTAAGTTTCAAAACTGTTCAATATTATATTAAGTATTAAAAACTAAAGTGACCTTTTAAATACTGTTGAATTATGCCTCCTTTCATAGAGTTCTTTAGAAAAAAGAAGAAGAAAAAATTATCTGTCTCCTCAGCTAAGAAATAATCTATTCATCCATTCTAGACAGCTTATTTGAACATAGCATGATCATGGCACTACTGCCCCCTAATGGTTGAGTGCTTTAATTGCAGACAAAGTACCCAACGAAATCAAACACTGAAATTTCAAAAGGAAATATAATTAGAGCAAACAAAATGCCATCTACAGAGACTGATTTTAGTAAGTTACTGACTGTCACACCCAGTGAAGACTTTGTCATCTTCTGACCTTTATTTGTCTTTTGACTTGTGGTGCTTCATGCATTAAAACTCCCATCAGAGATTAAGAGAAGGTAATATAAAAGGAGGATAGAAATTGATAATATATTAAAATTTGATTTTAGGATGAAAACTTAAAAATGAGGCATAGGTTAAAATAATTATTAATACGGGATAGGTAATGTTCATTAATAGTCATTCTATTTGTGCATTATTGATAGCATAAGAATTTATTTAACTTAATTAGGGCCAGTTAATCAAAAAAATACTCTTTAAAAACAGTCACAGAAACAAAAATACATGCGAGAATTATTCATCAGTTTTCTAAGTTTAAAAGCACTATTATATAACTTATAGCAGATAAAAGAGGAACAATCATTCATTCATTCTCCTATGTGGTTATGAGACCATGAGTTCATAACTAACCACAAGTCAAGGTTCTAACATCAAATCCTTGATGAACACTTGGCATGCATGTTCTGTTCATATTGAAGAAGAAACTAGATGCTGAATCTTCAGTAGTAGTGTTGCCTTTATAAACTTTTGTTTTGCCATCATTTTTGCTTTCTGGTTTAATAAGAACCAACATTTGTCTCGTGTTTTGCAGCTGCAAAATGCTTCCACATGTCATTTTCATTCCCTCAACCCTGGTTCATTAGTTCCTTTGTTTTATGGATTTGGAAGCCATTATGTTCAAAGAAATGAAATGACTTGCTCAAGATCACATAACCAATAAGTGGCAAAGGAAGGATGTGAACTTAGATTCCTTCCTTAGCCTCTTTATTCCATGCTTCTCCCACTACCAGAGTACTGCTTCCTGTGAGAAGAATGGTCCCTCCAAAGGGCAATCCTTGTTATACATGGTGGCATAGCATACGGGTGGCCAGTGAAAAAATAGCAAGTTAGGCAGAGAATGACCCAGTGCCTGAGGCTTCCAAGGAAAGCGATTTCACACAAACTATGAAATCTACTTGTCCTTTAATGTAATGTTGGTTGTCATTTAATCATTTATTCATCCAACAATAATTACTGGCAGAGCAGCAGCCATATCCCTTGAACTGTGAGTACGGGAAGCAAAGTCCTGGTCATGGCCTTGAGGAGCCACCTTTTGATGAATTGTAAAACACCTCTCCCTCGGGCCAACCACTTTGCTCTCCTGTACTTGCCACCTCCAGGCCACGTTACGTACCTGGAATATCAGGCTGTCACAGTGAACGACAAGGAGGAAGCCCTGCTTTGTCAAAGATGCCCCATGGCATTCACTGGAGAGGTCCTGTGGGTCAGCTCCTGGCTGGCCATGTGGATTTGTCCTCCTTCCAGATGAGTCAGCATGGGGATATTCATCTGAGCAGATAAGTGCCAATGTTGCCATGGAGAAAAAAGGCGCCAGCGTTTTGTTCTGGGACGTGCTGTCACACACACTCGTGGGCTGGTCATGAGAAGACGTGTCTGAAGTGTGATCCAAGTCTTCTTGCCACAATTGAAATCCACCCTCTGCAAATGATTCTTACCCTAGGCACATCCGAATCCCCTGGAGATGTTTTCAGACCATGCTAACCCACTGCACCCCTGCCGCAATCCCGATGAAGGTGCAGAGCTCTCGGTGTCGTGATAGATGATTAGGGAAAAGCTTAATTCTTTAGTTATTTTTAGGATATGTTATTTTGGAACAAGATCGAGAAGGATGTAAGTACCAACAGGCATTTGAAAGCCAGAAGGGAAGTAGTGAGCCATCCCGGCCTCTAGAGATGGTGCAGTTTTAAGACTAGGAACACCCCTATATTATGGGAGAAGTTGCTTCCTGAGCGCGCTCTCATGCTGGACATGGGGAGAGTGTCCTCAGTCCCCAAACCTCTGCCGGCCGGCGCCTCATTCCGTGGCTTCCCTGACCCCACATAGAACTCATGCAAGGTTGACACAAGCCTTCTTTCCACGGTTCCCACACTTTGGGGGTGACATAATTGTTTACCTCTCGTTCTCAGGTTTTTGCCTGCATAAAAGTAAACGGCAGCAAAGAGAAACATTCTTTCTAGTTATGAAGGAAGAAGAGAGATTGGTCATCAAGCAGAGACAGTGTTTGTATCCCTTAGCATGGCACGCAAGGCTGTACAGTTTTCCAGACTCCTTTCCCTCCACCTACCGCCTGTTAGCTACCAGAAGCTCCTTTGTTTGCCTCAATACCTCTGTGCCTGCCTTCTTTGTGGTCGGTGGTGTTGCAGTTCCTACCATGCAAGCATAACCACGTCTGCCTTCTCCACTGTGCCTAAGAGGAAGGACTGTGGCACATCCATCTTTGTGTCCTTAGACTCCATGTCTTGCAGGACTTGGGACATGGTTGACTTGGCAACACTTGCTGAAGGTTTGCCCAAGTTTGGTTCTCTGACTCTGTGATTCTGTGATTCTGTGGGATTTCCAGAAGTCTTTCCCTACACATGAGAAAGTGTAGGGAAGGAGAAGTCTTATCATCCTACACATGAGATTGAATGATAGATCAAAGAACCCCAGGCAGAATGAGCTTGTTGATGCCATATAATCTTAAGCATTTGCAGCGATTGTCATTGCCACCTCATGACAATTGAGTCTGGGATGATAGAGCAGTGTTGGCAGCACTGGGGCCTCTGGAAGGGCATCGTTAGCTCTTCTCACCAGGCAGGGCCTTCCCACCTTTTGCCTCTACACTACTCGGGGCTTTCATGCTGGGTGTCATTGGCCCTGCTGGGCAGCCATTGCCATATGAGCCAGAGGGGTCCAATTGGGAATTAAGAAATAAACGATAACAATCACAGGCCTCATTGAGCGGAAAGTGCTCAGAGTCATTTTCCAGGGGAACTCCATGGAGATTACTTTCAGAATGCTCACAAATAAGGGAAACAGATTCCTTCTGCATGTGAAGCGCGTTGCAGTTATAAAATGCTCGTGCATATATGAGTTTATTTTATTTCCATTCAGTAATGTTATGAGTAAATAGGGCATGTGCTGTTTTCCCGATTTCTAGATAAATAAATTCAATCTCAGAGAGTCTCACTTATACAACCACTGTGTTCCTAGCGACGGTAACTATCCAATTGAAATGAATCTCCTCCCACCTCCCTCCCTCTCTCTTTCTGAACAAAGGGGGTTAGCTTACAATTAGACAAAACTAAGATATGAAAAAACCATAATGAGTAACAGTGATGTGAAACAGACTAGAGGTGCCCCGAGGCATTTGAAACAGAAGGTTGGAATGGTTAGGGAATAATAATTTAAATAATAGCTACCATTTTTGAACGTTTAAGAGTCAAGGTAGACAACTAAAACCAGTCTAGAAACTCCAATAAAGCTAAAAATAGGATTTCCTATATAGGTTTAAGGGTGTGCTAAGCACTTTGCTAAGTTGTTATTACTAATATTATTATTATTTGAGGCGGAATCTTGCTCTGTCACCCAGGATGGAGTGCAGTGGTGCGATCTCGGCTCAATTGCAACCTCCGCCTCTGAGGTTCAAGAGATTCTCCTGCCTCAGCCTCCCTAGTAGCTGGGATTACAGGCATGGCATTTACCACACCAGCTGATTTTTGTATTTTTAGTAGAGACGAGGTTTCGCCATGTTGGCCAGGCTGGTCTCAAACTCCTGACCTCAGGTGATCTACCCTCTTCGGCCTCCCAAAGTGTTGGGATTACAAGCGTGAGCCACCGCGCCCAGCCGCTAAGTGATTATTTACCAGCACAATCTTATCTAATCCCCCATCCAGTTCGTGAAATAGGTATTGTTTTTACTGACATTTTTCCAAATAGTCAACCAAGGACTGAAAGATTAGGTAAATTGTCCACAGTAGCACAGTAGCTCAAGCTCAAGTACAGCTTGAACCCAGGACTGTCTGACCAGTGGTTTTTTTCTCTTTTTAGAGACAGGGTCTTGCTGTGTTGCTGTTTTGCACAGGCATGTGCGGTGGCATGATCCCTGCTCACTGCAGCCTTGAAGTCATGGGCTAAAGTGATCCTCCTGCCTTGGCCTCCGAAAGTGCTGGGATGACAGGCATGAGCTACCTTGCCCAGCTACTGACTGGTACTTTTGACACAGCACTAAGTTGCTGCCTTTGTGGGCCCCATGGGGGAAGCAGGGCAGGAAGTGGCCTTGGAAGGGGATCAGGATTGGCTTGCATGGGGGCTAGAGGCAGGGGATTCCGGGAAGGAAGCCAGCATGACTGAAGGCACAGGGGGCAACACCAGGAGTGAGGGCACATGCCGGGGGGCTGGGGAGATCAAGTGGGACAGGTGAGAATGGGCCAGATTATGACCGCACTTTGGAGCCCAGCAGAGGAGCTTAGACCTGGTAGGTTGGGCTGTTGAGCCCCTGGAGGGCTCTGAGCAGGTGCAGGAGGTGAGAAGTGAGGTGTCTGTACAGATCTCTGAAGTGAAGCATTGGCTGTGGGGTCAGTATCATGGCCATGGGCTTTTGGAACCCATGAAAAGACTGCGGGCTGGACCCAAGGGCGGATGCATGTCTCACTGCCATGCTCGCCCTCCCCAGCTCACCGCACACCCAGTTCCTGGCTTCCATGCAAACTCAGGAAACACCAGTGGAGACATTGTCCCCTGCCATTAGGCTGATTGATCGAGAAGTCAAGCCGCCTTATGTTCAGTGTAGTGAGCTGATGGGCTTTTGTTCTCCAGGCCAAATTCCTACGATCCGTTTGGTCCCAGAACACTTTGCCTGTGGAGTTTATGAGAAGCAAGTACAGAAGTAAACTTACAGAATGTAATTTTGAGACTATGGACAGAGATATTAGAGGAGAAAACTGTGATTCTCCTAAATCCAAGGGCTGGTGGTATTGGATGGGTTGGCTGCTCCAGCGGGAGTGGGAAGACCCCTTTGTGGACCTTGGTGTTGTGTGGGAGAGGTGATAAGAATAGCCACCAACCTAGCACATCCTGCTGGCTAGATCCTAGGCTGGGTACCGTGCATATGAGTCCTGCAAGAACACTATGAGGAAGGTCTTATGAGTCCAATATTGCAGAACAACAAATTAAGTCTCAGAAATATTTTACAAATTGCCCAAGGTCTTACAGCTAGTACATGACAAGTGAAATTACAATGTAGGCCTTCCCTGTGTCCCACTCTATATTAGCAGGAGGTAGGTGGTCCAGGTCTTTGCTACGAACTATTCAGAGTCTGACAGTTTAGCATGAATTTCCCCCTCAATTTTGCCTTTGAAATCTCTTGTGCATTTGAACAGACGAAAAAACTTTGGGATTGACTTGTTGGATATGGTTTGGATGTTTTGTCCCCTCCAAATCTCATGTTGAAATGTGACCTCTGATGTTGGAGATGGAGCCTAGTAGGAGACATTGGCTCGTGGAGGCAGATTCTTCATGAATGGCTTGGTGCTGTCCTCACGGTAATAAGGGAGTTCTCACCCAGTTCATGCAAGAGCTGGTTGCTTAAAAGAGCTTGGAACCTCCTCCTCTCTCTCTTGCTCCCTCTCTCACTATGCGATATGCCTGCTTCCCCTTTACCTTCTGCCATGATTGTAAGCTTCCTGAGGCATCACCAGAAGCCAAACAGATGCTAGTGCTATGCTTGTACAGCCTGCAGAACGATGAGCCAAATAAACCTATTTTCTTTATAAATTACCCAGCCTCAGGTATTCCTTTATAGCAGTGCAGATGGAATAACACACTTGTACAGCCACAAATCTGCTCCCCCTCTTCCTATTTATTCCTATCTTTTTTGCATCTTCCATCCTGCCCATCTCCAAAACATTGAGGGAGAAACAAGGCTGGCATCTGCTGGGTAGCAGTCTGACTGATTATCAGGCTTAGCCTGATCAGGAGCTGCTGGCATTACACACCACATAAGGACAGCTGGTATGGATCTTTGGCCCTGAAGGTAGATGAAGAACCTTCATGTCGGAGGCATGACCACAATTTTATTTGCAAAACTGAATTAATATGCTTACGCTTCTGTCTTCATGCCCCTAGTGGAATGATGTTTGTGGAGCCAGTGGTCTGTGGGTGCCTCGAGAAGAACAGGGGTAGGGCTGGCTGCACCTTATCAACAGCTGATCAATAGCTATCAACCTGTCAACCAGCCAGGGAGTCAAGGATTCGAGGGAGATGCTCGCTAAGCAGCAGCAAGTTCCTGGGCATTGGCTTGTCCAGAACGGCGTTCCTGGGTAAATAATGAGACCGCATCACCAGTGGGAATGGGAAAACCCACAGGTGCACCATGCTGGTGCCTGCAACACCTCAAAGACCAACATCTTGCTTCGAGGGTTGAAACCAAGTGGTCGAGACTTTACACAAATGCCTGGTCGTGGTCATTTCTTTTCTCTGTAACTTTGGTTGCCCTGACTAGGTGGCTGTGAAGGAGAGAATTCCCCCGACCCCACTTCTTTGCACTGGAATGGAATTGAGTATTAGGTCAATACTCAATCAGTGCTACTTTGGAGGTTTCTGTGTGGGCTTTCTGATGGGGGAGGAAGGCGTGATTACTAACTTGAGTTCCTATTAATCACTCTGTTCCCCTCCCCGGTCAGGTTCAGGACTTTCCTCTGAAGGGCCTGGGGAAGATTGCGTCTTCCTGCAGCTTGATTTGGTTCAGGCTTCTCTTAGCAAATTCCCTTTCTGGGTGGCCGACTCACATTTCTGACAGTCTGAGCTGCTCATGGTTGCTTAGGAGATGGATAATGCATTCCTTTAGCTAAGTCACTTGGGAAACATTAGCACCACTTGTACATGGGCGATCACATGTCTCTTAGGGCATTGATATTTCCGACAAGTTTCTTGAGGCTTCTCCTATCCCTGGCTTCTACAGTGCAGCCAGGAACAGCAAATGCCATTTGGCTCACTTAATAGCAAGGCATCTGTAGGACTGCGCCTGTATTTTTAATCAAGTGCAGATTTAGAAAATACCTAATTAGAAGCAGGACAGCACCATCTTAAGGTCATGGGCTCTGCTTTGATATTATCTGGGCTTGGATCTTGGGCATGGCACGTTGCTGTTCTGCCTTGCCTCAGTTTCCCAATCTCTACAGTAAGGATAATGATAGGACCTGCCTCCTGGGGTTTGGTAAATGATAAATAACTTATTCCAGTTAAAGCTCTTAGAATAGTACCTGACACACAGTAAGTGCTTAATAAATAGTAGCCTCTATTAAGCATGTTAAACCCCAAGGGAATCCTATTTTAAACTTTTTTGGAGTTTTTGAACCAGTTTTAGTGATCTAGTTCAACTCTTACAACTACCAGTGTTCGGTGACCACATGCAGTGAACTGAGATATGCTAGGTGCTGAATGTATAAAAACAACTATATAAAGTTTGGTTTCATAAAGAGATTTTTGTCTAGTGAAAGCAAGTATTCCTGGGCATAGCCACAATAAATACGCAGGTGCCTTCTTTACTGTATCATTGCACTGAAGTCAGGCAACAAGAGAGCTTGTGTGAACCCTGTTTTAAAAAAGGGTGTAAGCGGGGAAGGGATCAAGAGAACTGAATGTTAGCCCAGATTCTTTTGTTGTGTGACCTCGGGTAAGCCACTGAAGCCTTCTAGATCTCACTCAGGTTCCTCATCTGAGAAATGGGGCTACAAAGTTATGCACTAACTTCTAGCAGTAATTCACGTTATGCAGCTGGGTAGGAGATAGTGCTCTGTCCCACTGAACGTAAAGATCGCGAGTTTTTCTTGGAACGATTTGCCTGCTGTACAGGTGGAACTAACCAGAGGGTGAAAACCAGGCCAGTTCACCTGCGTGGCTTAACGTTAATTACATTTGACATTCTTGCCTGGCAAAATCCCAAACTGGAAGGTGGCCTGAATCCCCTTTAAGGAGACTTCTGCCAGCATCTACCTGGGACCTCTGATTTGAGGCACAGTTTGCTTTATAAAGAACCAGATTCTCTGATATTACTAGTAGCAGTCTTTTTCCATTAGCAGATCAGCCAAAGTGTATTACATAGCATTTACTGACTCTGCTAGAAGGCGGAGCTTCTCTTGTAGCCATATCGTTTGGGTGGATGGGTGGATGGGAGAGCCGGGGGCATCGAGGAGGGATGAGGTAAGGAGTATGCATATTTTTACCCAGATGTGTACTCTGCAATTTCCACTTTTGGTTTTGTCTCTGCCTAGTGAGATGTAATACCAAAATGGCTCATGGAGACTGCTGGAACCCAGTGTCCAGAGCTTGGGAGCAAGCAGTCTGTGTCTTTCACAGCACTGCAGCTGCCCGATTTCAGACTCAAAAATCAGATTGGAACCTCTGCTGGGTTCACAGGGCAAACACCCTCTGGCAAGTGACTCTTTCAGAGGAGGGTTGTGAACAGCCACGTTCTGGGTGTGGAGGCAAGTGGGTCTCCAGGGCAGCTGGCTGGGATCCACTTTGCACAGATCTCGCCTCACCAGGAGGAAGCTCCCTGGCATTGCAGGCCCCCGTGATCCAGGAGGGACTGTGCTTAAGCTTAGGTGATGGCAGCAGGCGTGTGACTCCCACACTGGGAGTTCTGGCCCCAGAACAGAAGCTTCTAATCAGCAACACCTGCTCAAGGCAAAAGGCCCCCGGGTGGCCAGGCCAGCAGATGTCTTTATCAGTGGCTCGACATTGGCAGAGGAGCTCTGTGGACTCCTGAGAGCACAGGGCGGAAGCAGGGAGAAAGGGCTGTGGATGGAGATCAGGGACCCTGGATTCTAGTCTCAGCTCTGCCACAGGCTGGCTGTGTGGCTTCTCCCCTCTGGGCCTTGACACAGAAAGCTGACATTAGAGTTAGATCACCTCTGGGTCCCTGTGGTGCTAGCAGCCTGCGTTCCTTCTGGATTCTAAGGGACCACAGGGAAAAGCTGTTGCCCAGTGAGAGACTCATTGGGTGGGCAGCTGCCTCAAGGAACATCTTTAGGGAGCCCTGCAGTCTGGCCCCACGGCACCCCAGAAACTAGGAGGGCTGCCGGCTAATCCACTGGTGATAATTCTCAGTCTCTGTGAACCACTGAGGCATTTCCTATCAGGGTGGCGTCTCCAGTGACCTTGCTGAGTTGGTGACTTTGACGGTGAACAGGCTGGGTGAGACTGGGCTCACTGTGGCCATCAGAACCCAAGCTGGCTTCATCTCCCGGCCAGGAGAGAGCCTCACCACGTGGGCTCCTAACATCCCCCTCAGCAGCTCCGTGTCCCTTCTTCACAGAGGCCATTCAACAGCCAGTGATTCTCAACATGTGGTTCCCATTGGCACCACCTGGGAACTTGTTAAAAATGCAGATTCTCGGGCTCCACCCCAGAACTTCTGGCTCAGATACCCTGGGAGTGAGGCCCAGTAATTCATGTTTAAAAATCCCTGCAAGTGTTCTGAGGCACACTAAGATGTGAGAGCCACTGCATCAGACTAACCACGTGTGTTCCTCTTTTATTTAAAACCATACCTTATTAAAACACCAACTTAGCAATAAAAGAGCCCTTAAAAATCACCCACAGCCCTACTGCCCCATCACAGCACCTGCTGTCATCTCTCTTCCAGCCTTGGTCCATTTGCCTGCATATTTTTTTACACAGACATGCTTATGTTGGACTTTTTTTCACTTAACATTATTAGTGCGTCTTTTCCATTGCTTCATAACCTTCATATTTGTCATTTTCATTGACTGCAGAACACCTCCCTAATGTACTTGCTTTATGGCCTGGCTGCCCTGTCCATAAGCATTTGGTGACTTGCCACTTTCCATTTTTGGAAAAGTCACCTGTCTGCCCAGGGGAAGTCACCTTTTGGGGAATTCCACTGCCCAATGCCTAACCTTCCCTGTAAGCCCTCAACATGAAGTGATCCAAAGAAGATTGCTTAACGAAGAAAAAAAAAAAAAATCCAGCCAGCCCAGAACAGATACAGAATCTGCAGGGATGGATCACCACTGAACGTTCCCTGCCCTCCCGAGTGTTCTGAACCCGAGTCTCTTCTCATTTCACTCGCAGGTGGCGTCAGCAGAGGGGGAGCCCGGGCTGAGGCTGGGCTGGAGCCTGTGGCCTCGCCCCATGCCAGGCCCGCCGTCTGGTCATTTCCTGAGCATCCTGGTCTCCCAGCAGGAAGGCCGGTCCTTCCTCTCATGCCCCCTCCGCCTTCCCCCCTCTTCCCCTCTGGCACCCTGGTCTCCTCCCAGACACTCAGCTTGGCCAGCACACCCTCTAGTGGTAGCCCCTTTGTTTTGACAAGATCTATAATGGTTCTGGGGCCACATAAATAACACTAAGATTATTTTGTTAGGATAAATTACTAAGTATGGGATGGCCAGGCCTAGGGTAACCCTCAGGGTTTCTTTTAGGCGATGATCTCTTTTGCCAGTGGCAGTCTGCAGGTGTGCTCCATCAGTGGGTCCATGTTGCTTTGGGGATAAAATTCGAACTTCATGACATAGCAAACTAAGTTCATCACTGTTGGCTCATGGACCACAAACTCAGGCCAGATGCCTAGCAGGGGCAGATTAGTGACATAAGTACTGATTGGGCCAGACGATACGAGAGGGTGGGCCTACAGTGAGCTAGAGAGAATACCCAACCTAATCACAATCAACAACAGAAAGTTCTAGTGAAAGAGAAATGGTGGAGAGTGCTGATGTCCATCTTGTTCTTGGTTTATGTCTTTAGCCTCAGCTTTGTCTACTATACATCTCCTCCTGCACATCCCAGGCATACCTGAATGGGCCCTGCTCTCTCTTGCCTGTTTTTTGTTTCGTCTGCCTTTTCATGTGCTGTTTCCTCTGCCTAAATGTTTATTTCCTTTTTATCTCTGTGGATGATTCCTAGTCATGATTTAAGATTCAGCCAGAAGGGTCACCTCCTTTGGAAGCTTTTTCTAGGACAAGCTCTGCTATGTTAGGAGGAGGCCTGGCGTTTGGGTAGACAACTGGAGAGGGCCTTCCCTGCACTGTGTTTGGTGGGATGGGGCCATGGCGCTGAAGGTTCATCGTTTTTGAGAGCATCATTGCAATTCACTTTTCAAATTTCTTTCTTTAAGGCTATTCCAAGGGACCTATGAGAAATGCTGATGGTGTGGCCTCTTTTCCTGGGCAGTTACCCTGGTTAGCCCACAGTAGACTCTGGACTCTTCTAGGGACAGTCCAAGATAGAAATATGCAGTTACATTTAGTAATTTCTTTCCTTTTCTAGACTGAGGGCCATTTTTTCATCTTTTTGTCTCTGGAAACCAGTAGTATGCTTGGCGCACAATAAGTATTTAATACATTATTTTTGAATGGATGGATAGAAGACTGGAGAGATGGATGGAAGGAGGGAGATGCATGGACACATGGATGGCTGGATGGACGGATGGATAAACAGACAGATGGGTGGATGGATGGAGGGATGGGTGGAGAGATGGATGGATGGAATGGAATGCTGGCTGGCTGGCTGGGTGGCTGGATGGGTGGGTGGGTAGATGGATGGATGGAAGGCTGGAGGGAGGGGGAGGGATAGATGGATGGATGGATGGTGGGAGGGAGGCGTGGACAGATGGACGGATGGGTAGAAGGATGGATGGATGAAGAGATGCATAGATGGATGGGTTGATGGATAAAAAATGGATGGATGGATAAATAATGGAAGGATGGATGGGTGGAGAGATGGATTGATGGATATCCAATATCTATTCCTATGCTTCTGTGGCTTCTGAAGAGGTGCCTGGGCAGTGACTTCCCCAGTGGTCTCTCCCAAACCTTTCCCCTCTGTGACCCTCTACCTAACACAGCATTTTCTCCTTTTTCTTCTTCCCACCACCCACTCTCCCATGTTCCTCTTTTTAGCTTTAACCCTGACCCCAGTATTTTTCTCTCCTTTCTTTTCTCTTTGATCCACCCTATTCCTAATATAAACCAGTCCATTCCGTACCTCCTCTTGCTTGTTTTACCCTGAGTAACTAGCCAGGAAGTTTTTGGTTTAGGGCTAATCCCCAGGACCTCAGGAAGGACATGTCCTGAAGAGCAGAATCCCCAGAACATTTCAGGGGAAGAGCTGAGAGGAAGGGACTTATGAGGCCTAGATGCTGGAGCTGGGTGTGCCCTGCATGCCCCTCCCCAGTGAGTTTCCATCACCCTTCACAATGGAGTCAAATCCATCTGCTGTCCTGGAGACTAGGCTGGTGGAGGTGGGAAAGAACACACATGCCCTCAAACCTTGTGGGTGGGGCTCTAGGTTCTGGCATTCTTTCAGGAGTTGCTAGACTGACCCACAGGATGGAGCACTTTTCTCTACTGCCCCATAATGTCAGGGGTAATAGGTGCTGCCCCACTGACAGTGCTAAAGCAGAATCAGGGCAGACCCTCAGGAAGCTGATGAGACCTTTGCTTCTATGGAGATCAAGGAGCTATAACAATGACACCTGAAGTCACTGCCATCTTTAGGGACTGGAAAAATCAACCTGGGTGATCTGTTCCCTGCCCCACCTCAGGCACCTGCCACTCTTGGGACCCCAGGGGATTAGAGGCATGTCAAGAGCAGACTTCTAGAGGACAAATCATGAGTAGTACGTATTGGAAGAAGTAATATGTGATTGGAGAATAGTAATGCTAAGCCATTTCTTTCTGGGTGGTACAAGGTTCTCCTGCCCAGTACAGGTGGGGAGACTGAGTCCCAGTGAAGTTAAGTGGCTTTCTAGAAGCTGTACTGCCCCCAGTGACTGCTGGACTGGGCAAGGCTGTTGCAGCTGCAGGCCTTTGGCTGTGGTTGAGCTGCAGTTGTTTGTGTTAGTTTCAGCAGATGAGGCTGCTGGCTTCCCTCTTATGGCTGCTCTTCCAAGGCCTCCAGCAGGCCCAGCAGCCCAGGAGCCTTCAGGCCTGAAGATGGCCCTACCCTCAGATACCCTCCTGCACTGCGGCTCTCTTGAGTCTTTAGGAGGAAAGGCCCTAGCCATGATCATGGTCTTCATCTCCCGACCCACACTGGTGGAAGAGACACCTGTACCCAGAGTCGCCCTTGTACTGCATTTGGTGGAAAGGTCCCTCTAGCAGCTGGTGTTGGGGCTCATCTTGACCTGCAAGGAGGCAGGCTTTGAGTGCCCTATTTGCAGAATGTCTAGAGGCTGTCATTCTACACCTGCCTCTCATTTGGAGACCTGAACTGGAGTTGTAAAGGTGGTGCCAGGAGAGGGCTTTGCCAAGGCATCTCATGAAAACCTGGCCAACAAGTGTTTAGGGTCCACCAACTACAGTTACTGAGGCAAACACCTCATCTCTGCATTCAGAGTTAGCAGATGACAGAGGACTCGAATGGGCTAAAGGTCATTCAGGGGCAAGAATGGCATTTCTGGACTCTTCTCCTTAGTCATGGAAGGACAAGGCTGTGCTGGGAAGAGGTCCCACTCTGCCACTCACTAGCTGGTGTTGCAGCTTGAAATCACCCAGTCTCTGCCCCTGACGGTTCCTGGTCCACCTTAGATAAGACTCTTCACCCTCCCCCGCCAGCTCCCTTTCAGGTCTTCATCTTCCTGAATGTGGTTTCCTCTTTGAAACTTTCATCTTCTCCTGCAGTGCTGGATGTGAGAGGAGAATCCCTGGACCATCACTTTTGAAATGGGCAAGAGGTAGGGGCTTCCCTAAAGATCGGAAACAGGCATGAGAGAATGCTGTGTTCACCCACCTGACCCTTGGGTAAACATCTGAGGCTCAGGATCATAGATCCAGTTGATGGCAGAGTCAGGACTGTCCCATGAAGGGTGCCAGCCAACTCTGCTGCCATCTGGAAGGGCAAGAAGGCTGCCGGGGCAGAGGGCAATGTGCAGGCTTCCACAGGAGCTCCTGTGTGAGATGGGGGTCACAGGTGGTGGCAGGAGAGGACTCTGCCAAAGCATCTGAATGTCAGCATGCAAAGTGGGGTGCATGGGGTCCTGCAATGAGAAGAGGTTCCGGTTCACCTCGCACAGGGTCAGTTTCAAAGTGTGTGTGTTGTGTGTTTCTGCGTGTGAAGGAGAGACGGTTTTGTGGCCTATTCTAACTCAAGCAGCTTCTGGGCTCTAGTGAAGTAGTTTCAATTTGGTTCCTGCGGCTTAAAAGGTTGCTGGAACACTTCAGCAAAATTGTAGCTCCTTAATTTAGCTGCCTGTCAGTTATTTTTTTTTTCCAGGTGGTTTCAGGTTGACGGTGAGTTTGACATTTGTAAAAATGTTTTGGAAACCATATTAGACACCTTGAAATAAAAAGGAATTTAAAGTACCTTATTCCGGGAAGCGGGATTGGAATTATTCTTCTGCCTACCCCAAATCGGATCGCTTTCCTTTCCTTAATCTGCATGGACAAAGCCCAGTGCTGCGTTGGGAAACTGTAGGGTGCTTTGAGCACATGGCCTTTGTGAATTTCCTTCCTGCTTGCTGTCACCTTCATTTTGGGGACTTCTGCTTCACTTGAGCACAGCTAAAGACAGAGCATTTTTATTTTGTTTGTGAGAGCGTCAAAGGATGTTAGGGATGGGAAGAACATCCAGGACATTCCTCATACGCTCATCCCCGCTGCTTTCCCAGGGGCTCAGAGGGTGAGGGCTGCAGCCACATTCACGTTCTGATGCCTGCAGAGCTGAGAGTCACCCCGAAATCCATGACTCTGGAGCCCCCTTGCTCTGTGAAGCCACATAGTAAAATACTGTGACATTTAGCTGCCAGTTTCAGGCCAGCTATGTGCCCAGAGCTTGTGCCTTAAATTAGAAGAGCCTGACGGGTGACGTATAGGGCTTTGCCACCTGGACAACTATGCCATGATTCCTCCTGCGCCCTTAGAGATGGGGAGAAATAGCAACCACCTGCCTTGAAATAGGAGCATCTCCCTGTACCCCAGCCTGCTTGCTCTGACGCCGTCAAATCCATTCAGAGATACTGTCAGACACTCTGCCTGTGCTAGGAATGCAAAGAATGAAAAGCCAGAGCTCCTGCCTTTGGAGCAGATGTCGACAGACCAGTGTCAGTAAAGCCCTGATGGTGGTCTGGGCCACACGAAGCCTCTTGAGGTGGCTCCGCAGGATGGCAGGATGTCTTTCTGTCTCCTGGTGGAGAACGAGGACGATGTCCAGGTCACAGGTTCTCAACTCTGGCTGCTCATTGGAATAACCAGTGGCGCTTTGAAAACTCTTTCACCCACATTCTGACACTGAACTGGTCTCAACAGGGACACAGGCACGAGTAGGTATTTCTGGAAGCTTCCAGGTGTTTTCAGGATGCAGCCAGGGCTGAGAACTGTTGCACTAGCGGAAGGACTCAGATTGGAGTCCTATTTGGAGAACTGTTAAAGAAAAAATAAAATGGCCAGGCATGGTGGTTCATGCCTGAAATCCTAGCAGTTTGAGAGGCTGAGGTGGGCAGATCCCTTGAGGACAGGAGTTTGAGACCAGCTTGGACAACAGAGCAAAACTCTTTGTCTCCAAAAAGAAATTAGCTGGGTGTTGTAGCGCATACCTGCAGCCCCAGTTGCTCAGGAAGCTGAGCCAGGAGGATCACTTGAGCCGAGGAGGTTGAGGCTACAGTAAGCCGTGATTGGGCCACTGCACTCCAGCCTGGGTGACAGAGCAAAACCCTGTCTCCGAAAAAAAAAGGAAAAATAAAATGATTCAGGGGAGCTACTGCATAGGGTGTTGCAGTGGGGAAGAGAATTCAGGCTCAACTTCGAATGCAAAGGACAAGTGGGAGTTCATAGGTAAGGAGCAGGAGATGGAGGTCAGTGAATGGAAATTATGGGGGAAACACCAGGAGTAAGGGGGATTGTGGCTAAAGTGACCTAACAGGATTCCTGCTGATGGCAGGCCAGGGTGATCAGACCACCTGGGGGATCGCAGCAGATGGGGAACTCAATTCGATATTGAAGTTGGGGGGGTTCAGGTTAAACCAGCTTAACAGGATTCTTACTAAAATTGGACAACGCAGGGACAAAGGTAGAAGCCTAGAAATTAGGGCCTGGTTGAGGAGAGAGTTCGAAGGAATCTCAGTAGAGTTTAGTCAAAGTGAGACTCTGTCAGAATGACGGGTGGTACATTGCGGGTGGAAGCCTGTGGCAGATGTGGGGCAGAGGGCAGGGCTGAAAGATGGGACAGGATGGGTTTGACCTTGACAATTGGGGCAGGAGGGGCAGAGGAGTGAGAAGATCAGGTCTGTGGTCTTAAAAGATTACTCTTTTGTAAGGAGATTAGGAGGGCCTGGCTCCCAGAGTTCAGTGGGGGACAGGTGGCATTTGAGGTTCTGGTTGGGCAGTCCAGGTGGAGATTTCCAAGAGGCAGTGAAGTCATGGTCTAAGGCCAGGGCGGAGGTGGAAGAGCTACCGGTGTCATAGCCACATTTACCTGGTTTCTGCAGCTGTGGGAGTGAACTGTGAATGTTGTCACTCACCTGGTGGGGGGTGGGGGGGTCTTCCTAAAAAAGCAGGTGAAGGACAGAATAGAGACAGTGTGGAGAGAGCGGAGGAAGAGGAAACTGCCTGGGTGACAAAGAATACGTAGTGACAGAGGAGGACAATATGCGATCACAGACACCAGGAAAGAAAAAGGTGGCTTTCTGGAGATAGCGCCCCTTCCTTCATCATAACCCATTCATTCAGACCCTGTCTGTGAGTATTTCAGGGCAGGAGGAATGGATGGCAGTCTCGTCAATACACCTTAAAATTTCAGAACATAAGGGCCATTCAAGTGCCTGTGTGCCATTGCCTGCTTATTAAAATGAATTACGAGCAAATATATTTCTTTTAATTCTTATGCAGTTCTGTGAGATATGTATTCCAGTTTACAAACAGAAGCTGGACCTCGGAGAGGGGAAATGATTCTCCCAAAATTGTGTAGCCAAGTGGAAGAAACATTGGAATCTAGGTCTGATTCCAGACTCTTCCACTGTCCCATATTAGGTTCACACCAGATAATTTTCTCTGATCAGACGTTAGGAAGATGTTGAAAACACCTAAGGAATGGGGCAGGGGTGATGAACAGATATACCTGAAGCAGGAAGGAAGGGAAGGTTTTTATATGATGATGTTCACTGGAGCATCATTGACATCATAGAGAAAGCTGTCTAACAACAGAGGAAAGGTATTTCAAGGCCGTGAACCTTCAAATCTGTGTTTGTAAAGGCTATATATGGTCTTTTCCAGTGGTTCTCAACCTTCAGCATGAGTTGCAAGCGCCGTCAGAGCTTGCCAAGACACAATTGTTGGGCCTTACCTAGAGCTTCTGATTCAGCAGGACTGCGGTCCCAAAATAGGCATGTCTAACAAGCTCCCAGGTGATGCTGCTGATCCCAGGATCACACTTTGAAAACCACTGGTCTAATTTAGCCTGCACAGGTGATGGGTTCTACTTCTAAAAATGAGAGATGAATGCATTGGCTTTAGATTGCTGAACTAGGTTGGATTCCTCCTCCGGGAAAAATGGGATTCGAACCCTTTGAGGAGACTCTTCTTCAGAGTGGATTATTTAAAAAAAAAAAAAATAGTCTCCAAGAGTCTTCAGAAAAATTAGCCCCAAAGGCATGGGATCGGCTGAACTGCAGCAGGTGGAGCAGTGCCTGTCAAATATTGATGTGCGTGCAAAACACCTGGGGTCATGTTAAAGTACACATTCCAACTCAGCAGGTCCGGGGTGGGGCCTGAGCTTCTGCATTTCTGACAAGCTCCAGAGGCGGCTGCTGCTGCTGCCTGCTGCCTGCACGGCTCGACCACACTTCCAGTAGTGAGGCTAGAGGATCCGTGACTGCACTGCTACATGTGACAGATCATTGAGATTTAACCTCTCTCCACCTCCTGAGTAACATGATCGATGTCACAAAATCTCTGTTTGAACAATTCTATAATGTTCAAGGAAGCAGGTAAAACAGAGCAAATGTGTGAATAGTTGTCATTTTAGGGGTGAAGGGAATTTTTTTCCCCCTTGAAGGTTTGAATCTGCTGAAATAAACTGAACAGAAATCAACAGGAGAAAAGGCATACACATGTATTAATGTGCAGTTGTGCACGGGAGCCATACAAAATAGGAGACTCTAAGAAGGGTCAGGGAGTTGAGGCTTAAAGACCATTTTCATGGGGGAAAGAGATGTAGGCAGTTTTGAGGGGGTGGTAAATGATTCTTAGGAGAAATGAATGAGCCCAAAGAACAGACAGTGGCCTGAGTCAAAATTCCTCTTAGCGCTGGTGGATTGTGGGAAGGTGAGGGGTGCAAGTTCACTGCAGACGAAGATTGTCTCATCATGCAGATAAAGTCTGCCAAGTAATGTCTCGGAGCTGCTCTTGGAAGAATACAGAAAAAACCTGTCTGGGCATGGTGATGACTTTTAGTCTTTTCTCCTGTAGTTAATCTTTCCTCGTTATTCAGTGAGATTCCTAGGGAGGGGCTCTTAAGACAATTGCTTTTTTCGGGGGAAGAAGTTTGTTTCTTCTTCACTTCTGGGGAGAAACAAGGTGGTTTAGAAAGTCTTTGGTTCTCAGGCAGCTTCTAGGGCCTTCCAATTTCCTGTAATTCAAAAATGCTTGGCATGCCAAAGCCGCCTATTTTAGGGTATTGTTCTCTGAGCCCCAACATCATAGTAGTACAGGGGAGGGGAAAAAAAGTTTGTTTTCCACCTTCTAGGTTCTCCAATGGAGCCCTTGTAACAAAAGACAATTAACAAAGTAAATTTACAAACAGAAGTTTATTAACATGTGCATCTCATATGTACATGGGAGAAACTCAGGGATAAGTAATTCAAAGAGGTGGCTGGAATTTGGGCTTCAATACGCTCTTCAGCTGAAATGAAGAAAGAAGGTTATGGTGGAGGCAATTTATGGGAAGGTGACCAGGAAAACTACAGAAAGCAAGTGTAAGGTTCGTGTTGCAGACTTGAGGCTGTGCCTTCTCCCTCGATAAGGGTCTTGTGATTTAAGGTCACCCCCGTCTTCCTGGTACAGAGAGGGAGATGCTCTTAGAAGCGCAGATTTTCTCTGTAGATGTAAAATTTCCCTTACGAAAGGGTAACTTCTCTGTTTTCAGAGCTTCTCCTGTGTCTGCAGTTTCTCAAAATAATCAGCTCAAAATAATCCTTATGCCAAAGAGGCATATTTCAGAGTGGCATATTCTGGTCTCCTACATTAGCTTCGAAAAATCCTGCAAGATGGGAGACATCCGATCTCTCACTTTTCTGATGCTAAACCTGAAGCTTCAGGAGGCCAAGGAACCTGCTCAGAATCCTGGCTTCTTCCCATTACCTCAGACTCCAAAGAACACACACAGTCCAACCCCTTCTTTGTAAGTGGAGCTAATATCATATTTAATAAGAGCAGGGTTTCTCATTGGCTTTTGACGTTTGGAGCCAGATAATTCCGTGTTGGGGGAGGAGAAGCTGTTCTACGCATGATGGGATGTTGAGCGGCATCCCTGGTTTTACCTACTAGATGCCATTAGCTTGCTGCCTCCCCTGCGACCCACCCCTGCCACTGCTACCCTGGTTGTGGCAACTAAAGATGTCCCCTGGTCATTACCGAATGTCTCCTGGAAAGAGCTTGTCTCCAGTTGAGAATCACTGAACTAGGGCACTGGAAGTATGGAGAATCGCCTGTTGACATATTTATGCCTAGTGTTCCATTATTGGAACGCTAAGCTTGTGGGAGTTATTTATATCCTACTGCTCAAGGTCATCACCAAGGTCTGATTTTTCACAAAAAATTCGTAACCTCCGGCATGAATGGGTTAAAACACTCACCCACTCCTGGGCCCCAGCACAGGCAATCCAATCAGTGTTTCTCTGCGGAAAAGGACCCTGGCATTTGTATTTTTAAAAGTTTCCTGGGTGACTTGAAATAAGCTGTAGCCAGGCTTGAGAACCACCGGAGTCATCTTCCGAATGGAGGAGTGATAGACTTCTAGAGGAAGGATTTTAGATGATTTTTGAGGCATGGTGAGAAGCTTTGATAAAACACTGCCGTTATAGTGTGAGGGAGGCTTCAACCAAAGTACTCGCTTCCCTTTGCAATATTTTTTAAACGTAGCTGTTATGCTCTAAATGCCCTGTGAAATTAATTTGTCATTGTTATGTTCTGCCATCCAATTACAAGTTTCTTGTTACTACTTCAGTAATCAAATTATTCTTTTAACAAAAAATGAGGCAGGGGAGTTGTTACGAGAACCACTGACAGGTCTCCTTCCCGAGCCATCTTTTCTCTTCTGCCCACCCACTGGGGAGCAGGCCCTGCTTCCTGCCCTTGCCCTAGAGGGCGGAGGGAACCCTGCCATCCTCTCTCCAGTCCTGCCTTCATGGGCCTTCCTCCACACCCTGGTGCTGTACTGTTTTTCAGAAGCTTGCTTTTTTTTTTTTTAAGTCTTTTTTTTTTCCCCAGAAACTTTCTCTTTTTTTTTTTTTTTTTTTTTCTTTTTTAGAAGTCTCAGAAGACTTCAGTGGTCCCATTGTATACAACCACACACTGTTGCCTGAAATGCAAGCTCATTCACAGAATCGCCCATGGTGCACGGAGCTGCGCTCAGGCCCAAACGGTCAGATTCTGCTTTTGACCCACCTGAGCCCACTCCCTGCATGGCTCACAGAGCCCTGCCTTCTGCAGGCACCAGGTCAGACTCTGCTTCTGCCTCACCCGAGCCCACTCCCCATGTGTCTCACAGAGCCCTGCCTTGTGCAGGTGCAGCACTGTTGCCACCTGTGCCACATTCCCCGTGAGATCTGACATCCCCTCTCTGTATTCCTGGTGATCCAGGCTGTGCCAGTCTCTGTACCTTGGGGAGTGCTCGGCACCTATATGTTCAGGCCCAGCACAGGGTCTGCTCTGAGGGGATGGGGCCTCCGTGGGGCAGGCAGCCCTGAGAGGAGGGGGTCCCTGTGTGGCCACATGGGCGTGTCCTTGTGTTTCCTGTGCAAAATGGGCAGCCTGGCAGTTATCTGGTAATGAGTGCATCCAGGACAGATGACCAAACTGGAGTCGCGTGGTCGCCAGTTGAGAACCACTGACCTAGGCTCTATGTCTGCCCAGGCTCCCCTGCGAGGGCCACTGGCACTTGCCTCTTAGTCTTCCTCCCCACTCCCACCCGTGTCCCCGCCCACCACGGGAAGCCAGGGGCATCCTGTGCACATTTATGACAGGACAGGAAGCAAAATGAAGACTTCCAGTGAAATCGTCGTACATCTGCCCATTGTCACATGATTTGGGGCATTTTTCCGAGGTTTATCAAGGCAGAGTAAAAATCACAGCAGTAAAAGGAGACTTTGCACTGGCCTGCTGGATCACAGGTG
This sequence comes from Pan paniscus, assembly GCF_029289425.2. Classification (NCBI taxonomy): domain Eukaryota; kingdom Metazoa; phylum Chordata; class Mammalia; order Primates; family Hominidae; genus Pan; species Pan paniscus. The sequence goes on from NC_073256.2 coordinate 26,837,708, forward strand.
CCGCATTGTTTCTGTGTGTATTACCTCATTTAACCCTGATGAGGGGATGGGCACTGACTCCATTCCAAAGGCGAAGACATTAAGGATGTTAAACTACATGTTAAAACAGCACAAGGAAACCCTGTCTCTACTAAAAATAAAAAAAATTATCTGGGCGCGGTGGCAGGCGCCTGTAGTCCCACCTACTCGGGAGGCTGAGGCAGGAGAATGACGTGAACCCGGGAGGTGGAGTTTGCAGTGAGCCGAGATCGCGCCACTGCACTCCAGCCTGGGCGATAAGTGAGACTCTGTCTCAAAAGAAAAAAAAAAAAAACTGCACAAGGTGCTGTGCTCTGAGTTTTTAGGGAGAAACCTACCTATTCTCAAACGTACTTCATGTTCTGGCACTTCAAAAAGTAAAAAGAGAGAGAAATATTTCCCAGACTTACTTGTCAATATTCTCACTCTATTGGAAGAACACTTTTATAGAAATGTTAACCTCATTGGCATTGGCTTTTGTATCTTCCCCTTAAATCTTTAAGTCATTGGTCGCACACTCCAACTGAACCTGGTTTGAAAAGAGGTTTATTTCTCATTGCTACACCTGCCGAAGACCCGGACTCAAGGTCTGCTCTGGCCCCTGACATATTCAATGCTCTTGGCAACTTAAGTCAGAGTTTCTTCATCTGAAAATGGGCACAAGTCTTCAGATTGGCCCTGGATAGGGGAGGCACTGTGATGTGTATGAAATGTCTAGCACACTGTCTGGGACTTAGCAAGCTGTGGTGAGTATCTGTGGCATTCTCTGATTGAACCAAAATCATAATTTCAATTAAAACTATGAAAATATTGTTCATCACTTATGGATAACTGTGGGCATTTTACTACTGATGAACCCAAGAGGACTTGCCAGAGGTCACATAAAGCCAACAGTCAGGTGACAAGATGAGGATACTGGGTGAGTTCCCTGGGCCACACACTGGCCATCGGACCCGAGGCTGAGCGTGGGCTAGGAGTCGGTTCTTCTACAGGAGCACGCCTAACAGCTCTGCCACCTGCTTTCCCAGTCTGCCCTGCCGTAGGGTCCAAGAAGAGCAATTCATGTCCTTTGTTTGTGGCTTCATTTGTCCCACGTGAAGGGCAGAGACAGAATTATGAGTGAGCAGACGGTGGTGTCTTTTAAATACCGCATTTCACTTCCTAGGGACGTTTCTTCATGGTGCTGATCATGCAGTGAACATTTCCTGACCTATGGAAGTGTCAGAAACATTTCTGGATGGAACATGTCTCTAAATTTCCAAAAGGTGGTATTTTAGGCCTAGACTTCAGACTCTTATATTTGAAAGAAGTCACTGTCTGACCACCCAGTGCTCAGAAAACGAGGTGGGAAGGTTTGGTGGACCTCAGCCTCCCCCACTGGCTTCTTAGTGGAAGGCTCACCTCTGACAAGAGAAGGGGCCCTTGAGAATGGAGCTTTCTGTGTGACAATGAACATGGACTTGAAACCTGCTAGACTAGGTCAGGGGCATATGAAGGCATCTGGGCTGGCCAGACTCCAGTGGATGGACAGCTGTCTCCTGTCTTAAATTTTAAGAACTTAAATGCCAGGGCTTCCTTAAACATTGAACAGTGCTTACATGCTCTGAGTCAGCTTGGATCGTGATGGCTAGAAGGAGTCATAGAGGCTGACTCCCTCCATGTTCAGTCCAGGAGAGGGAAGGTGACTTCCCTGAGCCGACGTGGCTGGTCAGTGTCAAGGCTGGGCACTGAGTCCAGTGCAGCCCTCTCCCTGCGGGTTCCTCCCTCCAACCTGCTCCTGCCCAGAGCTGCTCCTTCCGCTCTTTCTCCCCTTCCTCTGTCTCTGGGGATCTGGCCGATGATGCTCTTTGTGTTGTCAGGAAATGTGCCCAGCAGCCAAGCGTACCCTGTCATTAAACCGAATCTGGTGGTAAGGATGTCTTTATGAAGACACCTCATCCTGTCATCTGCCTGTGACCATCACTTGGCCTCTCGGCCCTTTTTTTTTTTTTTAAATCTATGATATTGGGAAGGTCAAATTAGCTGATCGCTAAGGTGCATTCCGATACTAAAAAAAATGTTCAGCGGGGCGTGGTGGCTCACGCCTGTAATCCCAGCACTTTGGGAGGCTGAGACGGGCGTATCACCAGGTCAGGAGATCAAGACCATTCTGGTTAACATGGTGAAACCCCGTCTCTACTAAAAATACAAAAAAAAAAAAAAAAAAAAAAAAAATTAGCCGGCAGTAATGGCGGGCGCCTATAGTCCCAGCTACTCAGCAGGCTGAGGCAGGAGAATGACATGAACCCGGGAGGCGGAGCTTGCAGTGAGCCGAGATAGCGCCGCTGAACTCCAGCCTGGATGACTGAGCGAGACTCCGTCTCAAAAAAAAAAAAAAAAAAAAAAAAGTTCTGTTGTTCCTGATCCCTGAGTTATGCTGCGAGAAAAGAACCACTTTGTCCACTGCTGCTCCTTGAGCTTGGGGAGATTGTGGGGAGAACAGAAAGCAGCCGCCCGCCCCCCGTGTTTCTATTCAGTGTAAGAAGAAGAGACGAGCCCATTCTGCTTTCAGAGTGGGTGCGGTGCCAGGGGGTTTGTTTCCCTGACATTGGCTGGGCATGTTTTACTGCATTATTCTTCCATCAAATTTTCCATAACAGAGTCTTCAGACTCAAATCCAAAGTTATTACGGCAAATCCTGCTGGGAGGCTGAGAGGGATTTTTTTACTTTTAGGGAAAACGGGCCTATATTCTAGGCAATAAGGATGCCATCTTGAAGGAAATTGGCACAAACATTCTATGGCTGACACAGCGTCAGCATGTGACGGTGTTTGCTGGGCACCGTGTAGGCATGGTGTTGTGACTGGTGCCCAGGTATTGCAGCTGGACGGCTGCCTGGCAGCCGTATCAACATGGGATACCTAGTTGTATGGCTAGCCTGGGAGTCTTCTGTGCATGTGATTATAGTGCGGGAAATGTGGGCAATCAGGACTGCCTAGCATCCATATGTCTTGTATAGTTTATGACCTGCACATGGGCAGCTTGTGCCCCAAGTAATGGAGTCAGCATGTGGTTGTTATACAGGTACAGTTACATGGCTAATAGGTGAGCATGCATTGAATTGAGTTGAGACAGTTTTGTGACTATCCCCTGTGCACCGTGTGTGTGCACACCTACATGGTCACTATTCAGGCTTTGTGCATGTACATGCATAGGGTTGGCATGAAGATACTATGTGTATAACTGTATGGTCTGCAGGCACGGGATATTTGGTGATCACACAGCCATCCCCCAGGCCTTGTGTGTTGTAAGCTTTCTGCAATCTGTGGCCAATTAGAGGGCAGATGGAAGAGACCCTAAGACAACATGACCAGTGTTAACTTTGGGTCTCTAGAGAGCGACAGGAACTATGAGCTAGACGGCATCTGCATCTTGTATATTTGTCATGACATTTAAATATTTTACAAGTCTCTTCGTCGTCCTCATTGTGACAAGTTTTTCTCATTGATCTTTCCAAAACCAAAAGGGGCCATTCAATGTTTTTATTGTAGCGAAACCAAAGTTAATACTATGCATCTGTACTTTTGGCAGCCAGAACCCTGTAGTCCCCAGCGACGATAGTTGGTATTTTCAAATACACTGTAGCAGTGTACCAGATCCTACCACACAGGGTGTCAAGCCATAAACAGAGTTCCCTAGCCACCCCACCCCAGCTTTTCTTTATATAGTCCAATAAAGGGAATTAATGTTGTATCAAAGATGAAAATCTGCTTATCACAATAGGATTTACAAAATAATTGCACACGTTTTCTCATTTGACTAGCTCATTTTCAGTTCTGACAGCCCTTTTCTCTATATCATCTCACTTGATTCCCTGAGCAGCTCTGTCAGATTGACAGAATTCTCACATCCATTTCAAAGATGGGAAAACCAAGGCTCAGAACAGCTGTGGAACTTACCTGCAGTCACAGCTGCTGAGAGAAGGCACCAAACCCAAAGCCAGGCTTCCGCTGTGCTCAGGAAACAGGTCCTGCTTCCCTTCTGCACTCTGCCCCAGCAGATTGTATCAGCTGCTTTCTAAACACTTTGGTTAGCAAGACACTAGGAGGCACAAATGGGAAGGAGTTGGCTTGTCCCACCTCCACCCAATATCATGATGGCTACTTGTCTGCCTTGGATTCAGATTTCTTTCAAGATTGTCCATGCTTATTGATTGTAAATCAGTGACCTACAGTTATATTTCCGTTTAGTTCAATCCATATATGAACTGAGTCTCTACGATGTTGATGATATTGCCTTTGACACTTGGATATGTGAGCAGTGGGACCTATACAAATGATTTCAACTCAGTCCCTGTCCTCTGGTTGGCTTCCGACCAAGTGGCAGAAGCCAACACACACAGTCACCTGTGTGTAAGCGTAGCAGGCAAGATGAGCTCAGGATGGTTTAGGAACACGCAGGAGGAAGCGTTGGAGCCTAGCTTTTGGTGGCCGGGGGGAAGACTTTCCAGAGCATGGTCCTATTTAAGAGTGTGCTTTGAAAGATGCGTAGGGTTTTTAACAAGCAGTGGAAGCATGTGTGCAAAGGGCTGCAGTGGGTAAGGGAGAGGCAATGCCTTATAGGGAGAAGGGATAACCTAAATACGTATGATTCTGTGAACCACCATGTTCACTAAGGGGATCATAGGATGTGTGTAGAAAGAGGGTAGGGAGTGGAGGTACTGAGGCTGGAAAGTTTGGTTGAGGCCAACATATGGAAGAAACATTTAGCTGTATTTTTGAGCAGGAGAATGACATGGCCACAGATGTATTTTAGAAAAATCAGTCTAGCAGAGGCCAGATGGATGGAGCTGAGGAAGCAGGCACTGGTGTTCGAGGAGTTTGAAGGCTCTTGCAGAAGTCCAGGCAGCATCATGAATGAGTCATCTCAGCTTGGCATGGGAAGAGTTTTTGTCATCACTCCTCTGTTTATAATGAAATGCTGAGAATGTCTGCACATCCATTGACCCTGGGTTCATCCTAGCTACAGAAAGTACCTTTCAGCACCAGACACTGGGAAACCCTCCCTGAAGTCCAATGAAACCTGCGTACGTCCTCAAAGCTACAGATGTCCCATCTTCTGTGGGTTTCAGAGGCACATATCTTTCATAAAAATATAAAATGGTGCTCCTAGGCACACATCCCCCTTCTGTACAAAAGCTGAAATCAGAAATGGCAATTCACAAAGATTCCAGTTTCTACCAATCTTTGCACGGCCCTACAAGTGCAGTCAAGCTCAAGTGGGCAGTCTCTTGTCTAACACTTGGTATGGCTCCATTTCTGTTGGAATTGCCCATCTCTAAGGCAGCTCCCTCCCTTCTCCCCTTCCCACAAGGGCCCTTAGAGGCACCTTTTCATCTCTCAGGCCTGATCCCCCTCCTTCTTTGCCTGTGTGGAGTTGTTTATTCTTGCTTACTGGGGCCACTTTCCGTGCTGCTGCTGTTATTGATGATCTTTGTCCTTGGTACAAGGCCAGGTCTCCAGGAAGAAGCGTTTCCTGCACTCAGCCAGTGCTGCCGTTCTCAGGTGCACTGTCTCTTCCTCTCCAACATCCTCTCCCCTCCTTACTTCTTTTTTATTTACACACTGAGTGGCAAGAGCTATGAAGGAATATGTAACATTTTAATAACGTGTCATTTTCCTCCATTTGGGGGGCTTCGGTATGATAAAAGTCTATATCATCAAAGGAAAATGCCACTGGGAAGAAAACCAGAGAAATGTTATGGCAAAAATGAGATAGAAAATGGATTTTTGAAGATTCTGCACTGAGAACTTGGATTGCGATCCTGTGAAAGTGTGTCCTGGCTATTAAACCCCTTAGGAATGATTGAAGTTTTAGATTGCCTTAAAATGTAAGGACTTCTAGTGTGGGTTGAAGACAGTTTCTCAATCAGAACTTTCTGGAAGGATGACATACGTGTGGCTGTTGAATAATCTTGTCTCTTTACCCAAGGGAACTGCCCTTAGAAATGTTTCCACTTCCTTCTCTTCTGTTTCTGTTTTTCCTCCCAGTAAGACCATACCTTGATTTGGAACCTCAAGATTGTTAAGTGAATGAAATTGCCCAAGCCCAGTAAAGCCGATGGTCTGGGGTATGGCCCTTACGCGAGATCTGTTGAGTAAAGCCTTCCCTGAGCCTCCCAGCCAGAATTATTCAGTTTGACATCTGTGCTCCAAGGCATGACCTCTTGGGTGCCGATGCCATCAGTCGGCTTCCAAACGGTGAACATTCAGAGTGTCGCTGAGTACCAGACTCTATGCTTTTGTACTCCAGGAACCTGGATAAGGATTGTTCTCCATCTCTAGACAGCTTAGAGCAGAGACTGTGTCCTGCTCATCCTTGTAGTGAAATTTGTGCCTTTGTTTTAGCAACTATATAGGACTCTATGATCTGCAGGTGTGGGCTTCACCTTTGTCTCCTGGCTTGACCTTCTGCTAGAATGTATATTTCCCTGGTCCTGTTTTATTTGCGTGAGCCATCTCTAATGTTTGTGGAACAAAGTAGAGGTATGAACAAACCAGTGCGCAAATATTTAAGCTTCTCCCTTTGAATCATACCCCTCAAAGGCCTTAGTATTGACCCTGGTACTTTGTAGGAGCTCAGGAAATGTTGCTTGGGTTGAGCTCATTTGAAATGAAAGCAGCCAGAGAATGAACCTGTTATCCTGCAGGGAGTTCATTGAGCCGAAATGGGGGCCCTGGCAGAGGAAGAGGTCTGCAGAGCCCAGAATGAGTAGAGCTCTGGGGTATGAGCCTTGCAGAGCCTGTGCTTTTTTTTGGGAGTGTTCACTGATCCAGGCTTCAGGGTGCTTCTCAGAGGTCTTTGGAGGGCAGGGGCCACATCTTTCATTGGTCTTCATCCATGATGGTTGCTAAGAGAGGGCCTGGCACCTAACAGGTGATGTCTGCTTTGGAATTGGAAGACTCTGCAAGTGAAAATCATTTCGTCTTCTACCTTATTCATGCTCTCATGCTCTCAAATTCCATTTAAAAATATTTTGCGTGGAACATGAAGATGTTCTTGGAATATTCAATATCTGGATTGGAGCTTTCTTTGAAGAACATTCTGTTTTCTCATAGTCTCATAGTCTTTAGAACTTTTTATTCCTGTCATTCTAAATTACCAAAAAAAAGGAGAAGTAAGGAAGTAAGCCCATTATAACAGCTTGTTGCAGGGAAAAGTGGGTGGAGGCCCCTCTTCCCTCTCTTGTTAATGTAAAAAGCCTTGAACTTGGGCTATAACATCACCAATATAAAAGGTGGCATTGATTCAGCACAAGTAAAGAAGATTGGCTTTAATTAGAGCATATTGACAAATTTGTAAATTTGTGTAAAAATCTACTTTGGAGTCTATTAAAATTTGGGACCCCACTATCCAGTTGACTAATTACAATGGTAACATTCATCAACTCCCAAGGACTCTCTAGTAGCCTTTCCAACTCTAAGAAGTTAAGTTCTTTTCGCTCAGTCCAGGGATTCCTCTTAGAAAATTCCTGTTTGAACAGTTCTGGGGTAAGCCATTCCATTATGAGAGACCTCTGATTTGGGGGAGCTTCTCTTCATAGTGAAAGGGCTGGATTCTGCCTTTATGTAATTCCACCCACTGGTCCTAGCTCAGCTTTAGAGCAGGTCAGGGTGGCTCCTCTGGTCCCTTGCCAAGAGAGACCTTCTCTGAGGCCAGCAGCAAAGTTGTTCTGCAGCCTTCGTTGTGGAAGTTTGAGCACAGTTTTCTCCTGCAGGGGTCCCTCAGAAGGCTTGACTACTGGGATTGCCTTTGCCCTGAGATGGACTTGTCAGTGCCAGCAGAAAAGCAGAGTGCCCAGAACTGGACAGTGGCAGGTGCCCCACGCTCTGTGCTGGGGAGATGCTGCCTGCTGCCAGCAATTCTAGCACCAGCTGCTTAGCCAAAAATAAGTTCTCAGCTGCTAAGGCCTGATCTTTCCGCTCTCCTTCTTCTGGAAGCTGAAAGTCCAGCGGTCTGCCAGCTGGAACTGGGAGGTTGGGGATTTGTTTCTATTCAGATGAAAGGAAAAACAGTACGAGGTTTTTCATTTCTTTTTTAACCTTATTATGTCAAAAGAGTTGTCTTGTTCTTAAGAGCAAAAAATATCACCATTGCTTCTGAATTTTGCTTTGAAAATAGCATTAGGAGTGGTGGGGCTGCATTGAGCCTCTCCCAGCTTCCTGGCAGAAGTCCCTATCGAGAGAGGCAGATGCAGCTTCCACTTGAGTGGAGGGACGGCTCTGGGAAAAAGCCCGAGGACTGGGTTCGGCTCAGCAAATCTGCCAGCCTTTGGATTGATAAACTGCCTATTTGCACAGAGGACAGGAGCAGCTGCCTCAACCATGGAATTTTCCAAAGGCTGCAAAACTTTAAAGATGGAACTTGAAGTTATTCATTCCTTTATTTAGCAAATATTTATCAGCACCTGCTGTGTGCCAGGTACGTGTTGGGTGCAAAGGTGAACAGAGGACAATCTGTATCCTCAGATCTGGCAATGTCTAGGGGGAGAAATGGACAAGAGAGCAAATGAGCATGGTCTACTGTAGTAACTGTCCATAGGTGATATGGTTTGGATGTTTGTCTCCTCCAAAACTCATGTTAAAATGTGACCTCCAGTGTTGGCGGTGGGCCTGGTGCCAGGTATAGGATCAGGGGACAGATCCCTCCTGAATGGCTTAGAGCCATCTCCTTGGTGATGAGTGAGTTGCCAGTCAGTTAGTTCACATGAGGGTGTGGTGCCTCTCCGGTCTCTTTTGCTCCTGCTCTGGCCATGCACCTGCTACCACTTTGCCTTCAGCCATAAGTAAAAACTCCCTGAGGCCTCACCAGAAGCCGAGCAGATGCCAGCACCATGCTTATATAGCCAGCAGAACCACAAGCCAATTCAACCTCTTTTCTGTACAAATTACCCAGCCTCTGATATTTATTTATAGCAACACAAAAATGGCCTAACACAATAGGCTTCCCTGTAGCCCTATATAGGAGGGTGCAATGGATGGTGGTAGCACTACATAGGAGGGTGCAATGGACGGCAGTGGAGGTGGTTATGGTGGCGGCTGTAGCATTGGTTATTGCTGTTATTGTTGTCACTAACAAACCGCAAGGATTTGCAGCACAGGTGAAGGACACCAGCTCTGCTTTAGATGGATGGTCTTGGGGGCAGCATGGAACTTGTCAGAAAGGGAGAGCTGTTGGAGCCGCTTTGGAAGAATAAGATGAGGCATGGGAGTGAGGCCTTTCCTGACAAGGGGCAGGTAATGTGGGAAGGCATGAAGGTTAAAATGAATATGGATTGTTTAGGGACTAGCAGCCATTTCAGTGTCTCTAAAGGTGTGTGTGTTTGAAGGTGGGAGGTAGGTGATAAACCATTGTCGTAGAAATGGAGAATCTTTGAAAAGCTCTAAGCTGCAGAGACAAAGTCAGACTTCCATGTTACGTGATCACTCTGGAGGAATTGTGGAGGCCAGGCTGGAATGGGATCGGGCTGGGGCAGGGAGAGGGGCTAAGAGTGGGAAATGATGAGGGCCTGGGTTACAGTGGAGAGGGTGGAGGGGAGGAGACAAGAAAAAAATAAATCAGAGAGAAGGTCAAGGAGGACTCCATGGCCTATGACCTATTCAGGCTCTGTGTGTGTGTGTGTGTGTAGTGTGTAGTGTGTAGGGAAAGATACACGGTGGATGAATGAGAGCTGGGGCTGGGGATATCAAGCCTATTGACTCCCCATGTGACTGCTGGGAGGAGAAGCAGGAGTGAGAACAGGTATGACAAAGGACAAAGACAGATATTGGTCCATACTGACTTGGGATGGTGCACCTGCTTTCTGGGGCTGCTGCCTCGAGGCTGTAACAAGCTGACCGAGAGACGTAGGGCATGGAGGCTGTTAGCCTCTCAGGGGAGTCTGGTTGCTGAGGTGGTGGCAGGAGGAGAAGCATAATGGGTAGTGTTAGACAGGAAGGCTGAACCCTCACATCTGTGGTCAATTGATTTTTGAGAAGAGTGCCAAGCCATTCAGTGGGGATAGGACAGACTTTTCAACAGATGGTGCTGGGACAACTGGATCTCCAGGTTTGTGAGTGAATGTAACTAAAAGAATGAAGCTGGATCCTTACCTCACACCATACACAACAATTAACTCAAAATGGATCAAAGACCTAAATATAAGAGCTAAAACGATAAATCCGTCTCAGGAAAACATAGAGGAAAATCTTCACTGGATTTGCAATGGATTTAATGCAGATCTCTGATGGAGTTAGTACTGGTGTCTTGGATATGACACCAAAAGCACAGACAACACAAGAAAAAAAGAAATTGGATTTCATCAAATTTAAAAACTTTTACACATCAGTGGACACTATCAAGAATATAAAAAAAAAAAACAACCCACAGAGTCACAGAAAATGTTAGCAAATCATATATCTGATAAGGGATTAATGTCCAGAAAATATTTTTAAAACCCATACAACTCAACAACCACAAAGAAAGTAACCCCCTTGAAAAATGGGCAAGGGACTTTGAATAGACATTTCTCCAAAGAAGAAATGCAAATGCTTAATAAGCACATGAAAGGATCCTCAGAATCATGAGTCACTGAGGCAATGCAAATCAAAACTACAGTGAGAAACCACTTCAGACCCATTAGGACGGCTATTATCAAAAGAAAACAAAACAGAGAATAATAAGTGTTGGTGAGGATGTGGAGAAATTAGAACCCTTGTGCATTGCTACTGGGAATGGTAAATGGTACAGCCACTGTGGAAACAGTTAGACAGTTCCTCAAGAAGTTAAACGTAGAATTGCTGTATCCTACAGCAATCTCACGCCTATGTATATATCCACCAGAACTGAAAGCAGGGATTCAAACCTGTACACCTGTGTTCTTAGCAGTATTATTTACAATAGCCAAAAAGTGGAAGCAACGTAAGTGCCCATCACCAGATGAATGGGTAAAAAAAATGTGACTTATAGATACGCAATGGACTACAGCCTGAAAAGGGAAGAAAATTCTGACATGTGCTACAGATGGGCAAACCTTGAGGACATCAAGCTAAATGAAATAAGCCAGTTACAAAAAGACAAATACTGTATGATTCCTCTTATATGAGGACCTAGAATAGTCAAGTTCATAGATAGAAAATGGAATAGAGGTTCCCAGGGGCTGAGGAAAGGGGGAGTTATTATCTAATGGGTAAAGAATTTCTGTCGGATGATGACAGTTTTTGAAAATGGATAGTGGTGATGGTTGCACAACACTGTAAATGTACTTAATGCATTTAATTGTATACTTACAATGCCTAAAATAGTAAATATTATGTTACATATATTTTACCATAATAGAAAAAAATGTAAAGGAAGGCAGGCAGACCCTGAGCATTGGGTTCCCTTAGCTCTCCTAGTGCATTTCGATTGTGAACATTGCTGAGGGTTCCTGTCCACTCCCTGTGCGATGCCTGTCACCCAGGGATTCATCCCCTCCCACCTCTAAACATTTGGCTATGAAGGTATTGCTCCCAAACTGGACAGAAGCTCTCTAGGGGGCTGAGCCTACCCCTGGAGGGACCCTGGCCTCCTATTCCAGCTCCTGCCTGGGCAGGGGACAGAGAACCATGACAGGCCTCTGGTGTTGAACGCCAAATGTGGTTCTTCCTTGACAGCCAGCAGCTGCTTTCTGGCCTGGAAGTCTTTCCTCCACTTGCAGCTCCCACTCACCCACAGTTTTCCCTGGAGAGGGGAGCCCTGAGGCTGCATTTTGTGCATGATCATTCCAATGACGCAAGCATCCAGTGCCCCCATAGCCCAAGATGCCCACTGGAGGCAGCTGGGAGCCCAGGCACTCTATAGCACACATTTCCAACAATGGCTACTAGCTCGGGGAGAGGGATAGGGAGAGGTGAAGGAGTATCCACAATGGAAAGAAACTGTCCCGACACAGAGACAGTCACAGTAGCGTTGGGAAATGCCCTTTGGGTGGAAGGTTTAGTTGCAGATGGCCAAGCTCTTCTCAAAAGTATAGTGCAGTGATACTTTTGCATAGTATTTGCAGTTATTTGCTTTGCAATGTGGAATCAGTAGGAAATTTTCCAGACTTGAGATTTAAACACAAAATTGTATTTTCCCTGTACTGAAGGGTCCCAACATGGGTAATGACCCTGATTCTCCTGCTATTTGGAGGCATTTACTTCTGAGAAACATACACCATGCCTACCATTGAACCCATGGCCAAAGGAGTATCTGAAAACTGGAACAGAAGACAGCTTCTAAGCAACCAGAAGTTATGTAGCCAAGTTCATGCACAAAAGCCAGGATGCTTGACACCTGTCTTGGCTCTGGTTTTAGGCACTCACACGTACGAAGCTTGAGATTCTTGTTTACCAGTCCCCACAAATTATAAGCCACAGATTAAAATGTCCCAGGGCTGGCTTGGAGAAGGCCCTCCAAATGCACCAGAGAAGCTTCCGCAAACTTGGCACCTGAGACTAACGAAACAGCTTTCAGCAGAGTGGGTGGCAGATGGGAAGGCTTCAGAAGCAAGGTGCCTCCCTGAGTGATGTCCCCGGAGAAAAATGACATCAACCCAGCCAACGAGAAAAAGCCCTGTCGTGCTGTGTGGGAAGGCAGGTGCCGGGCCTTACCTAGCTCCACATGCTCATGCCATACTTGCTGGAAGCTGGGATGATGGGATCCCTTCTCCAGGGCCACAGGAAGGGAGGGGTTCATGGGTCCTGGATGGCTAGGCCCTGGCTGGGACTAGAGAGCCTGGGCGAGAGGATTGCCACTGGGGCTCTGGAGGTGCTCGCTGGGGAAGGTGGTCCGTGGCACTGAAGAGGAAGGCAGGCCATCAGGTGTCCCGTGGGGAAAAGCATTCCCCAACAGTCTCCAGCTTGTGCCTCGTGTGTGTCTGTGGCCCACAGAGGCCTGGCTCATGGGTGCTTTGCACAACTGTGGGCTCTAATGAGGCCTTACAAAGTTGAAACTGGTGTGAGACACACATGGGAAGATGTAGCAGCGATGCCGGTGGCTTCCAGGCTCAGGCTGAGGCAGACGGGCGGGGCGTGAGTCCTGGCTCTGCATGCCCAGGCCGTGTGTCCCTGCTGAGTTGCCTCACCTCTTCAGGACCTAGGCTTCCCATCTGGTGCACAGGGATGAGACCGCAGCACTCACAGAGGATTGTATGAGGATTAAAGAAATACAGTAATAAAATAGCCGCGACCCATGAGCATTTAAGAGATGACAGTGACGTAATTAAAATGTGTTGGGCGGGGGACTGTTGCTCACTGTAGGAAAGATTTCTCATTATATGTCATTATATATCATATTAACATAAAAGGCTTTTATTTTATGTTGATGAAGTAGACTTCGGAAAATGCTTCAAAGGATCTAGGGGGTGCCCTCCGCATGTCACAATGCATCATCTCGGCCCCTGGTCCACGTGGAGAGGTCACCTCATTTCCCCACAATGCCGGGAAAGTGAGACGGTGCTGCTCTTCCTCCACAAATAGCAAGGCAGGGACCTTCCCCAGGGGCATCTGGGCTCCCACCTCCAGAGAAGTGTCCCCCTGGAATCTTTCTTTTCCTGACAACACTAGATGCCTTTCTCCCCAGCCCCGTGACAAACGACAGTCAAGCTTGCTGCCAGGGAGGCAGGGAAGTGACGATCCCGTCACCACCCCCCAACCCTCCGTGGGGAGGGGCAGGCGGGTGTGGGATCCATCACGCCCGCCCACGTGGATGGCTTCAAAGTGAACAGTTGGCATTCCTGCAGGGTGGCCCTCGCTCCTGCAATAGGCCATCCCGGGCGGCCGCTCCCTCCCTCACCTACGATCTGCCGTCAGCAGCTGCTTCTGACAGGTGCGCGGGCTCTCCATGGCAGATGGTGACCAAAATGGGCTTGCTGGCAGGCTGTGCTGCCGCGCCGCCCTCCCTCGCACACACTGATGTGTACACAAACACAGCCCAGCCCTCTGTGCCTTCTCTTGGCACCTGCCTGGGGTTTCAGGGGCAGCCAGAGGGCTTATTCCAGAGTCGCAGGCCCATTTCCCCCAGGCCACCCACCTCACTGGGACCCTTCCATTTTTGGCCGCCAGACCGTGGATGTGGCGTGTCCTACTTCCCAAGCACGGCATCCTCCCCAGTCTCCTTGCTAGTGTGTGTGGTAAGCGGCACAGCTGTGCACCCACTGCTCCCCACGATGCCTTTGGGCTTGGCCTGGACAGAACCCACGAAGGCCGAGCTGCATTAGGCCACAGTCACAGGCTCCAGATGTGGGGCCTGGGCCACCCTGTGCTCCCTCCCATCTGTTTCCCGGAGTGTGGTCTTGTGGATGTCGGACAGGAGAGACTCGTGGCCACCGCTCCAGTGTCCATGAGAGCCCAAGTGCACCGGAAGCCTGTTCTCTTCACAAAATAGCAAGACATGTCTATGCCACAGTGACCATGTGCCAGGTCACCGAGCTCAGCCTCCCTCTGGGAGAGAGTGCCTCTCCCCTCTGTCAACTCTGTGCCTAAGTGGGGAGCTGCAGCTGCAGGATCAGAGTATTGCCAGGCCACCCAGCTCTGCCACCCATCGCCCTGCCGGAGCACCTGCCCCTCCCTCCATGTTTGGGCATCTCATTCCCAACCACCACCCAGCCAAGGCAGCCAGATGAGGGGACATCTGGCGCGAGATGGTCGCCAAGTCACTGCTGTTCCATCATGGCAGAAGGAAGATGAGCTCTCTGCCAGATTCTTAAAGAGAGAGAGAGAATAAAATGTGAGTTACATGCCCGGCATTTTTTTTTCCTTCTTTTTACCCTGATACCTCAGCTGTCACTTTCCTTTCTCTGGAACTTGGACTACTAAGGACCCCATATCCATAACTATTTAGGGTAGACCTTTACCACTGGATGCTGATCAGAGTGCCAGAGTGAGTGATGGGAGTGGGAGCAGAGAGGTGAGGCTTGGAGATGACCTCGGAGGAAGAATGCATACACAACCATGTGCTCACACACACAGTCACACACGTGTGTACACACACACCCATGTGCTCACACACACCTATGTGCTCACACACGTAATTACATACACACATGCTCGCATACACCCATGTGCTCACACGTAATCACAGACATGCTCACACACCCATGTACTCACACATACACAGTATTCACACATGTTCACATACACGCTGTACTCACAGTGCACACACACATGCTCACATGTGCTCACACACACACATGTGATGGATCACGAGGGGCAGAGGAGACTGAGACTGGCTATTCACCATCTGTCCTCCAGGGTAGGGCTGCCTGCAGTGAGTGTGCTTTCCATGAGCTGATGGGGTCAGAACCCATTAGTGGGAACTAAAGAGCTTATTTCCTGCTCTTTCCCAGTAAGGGGAGAAGCGTGACTCTCCCTGTATCCGACTCCCAGGCTCACACACTTGTGTCGGGCAGTGGCGGGAGAGAGTGTGTGTTCACAGCAATGGTCTCGCAGAAAGTCTACCGTGGTGGGCTGAGGGAGGTCCCTTGCAGTCACGGCAGCTTGTGGGCTGTGTGACCTTGGGCAAGTTCCTTAACCTCTCTGAACCTGTGTTCTTCATCTGGAAAATGAGACTATTCGCTTCTTGAAGAATGTGACCTTTCAGCTACTTCTACAAGATGATATTGTCACTTTCATTTTAGAGATGAGCAAATCCAAGTACAGAAAGGCTAAGTGACTTGAGCAAGGTCATGCAGGAAAGTGGGGCGTCCTTTCAGGTAATGAAAGCAAAGAAGGGGAGATGGGTGTTGGGGATGTTCAAGAATAGGCAGGCTGGGGGTTACATCCAGGGTGTTGGTGCAGACAGGAATGGGGGCCACAGAGTCCTGGGTGTATTGGAGGCGTCTCCTTGGTGCTGGCCAGTCTGTTGCTCTCTTTTCCCTCCTGGCATAAGTTAAACGGACAACCTACTTTCAAACACAAAAGGTGGGTTTTCACAGATAAGCCATATCTCCCTTGCTCTGTGCTTGTTCCTTTGATTTCTCCAAAAAGTGCAATTTTCCATATTTCTGAAAAATCATGTTGTTTGGCCCACTTTCTAGGCCCTAGGAACCAAGATGAGGCCCATGGTAGGATGGCCCTGAGTCTTGCCTTGTCAGACGTGATCTTCTCTTTTTTGAAACAGGCCTCACTCTGTCAACCAGGCTAGAGTGCAGTGGCATGATCTCAGCTGCCTGTGGCCTTGATCTTCTGGGCTCCCTGTGGCCTCAACCTTCTGGGCTCATGTAATCCTTCCATCTCAGTCTCCCAAATAGCTGAGGCCACAGGTGTGTGTCACCACACTTGGCTAATTTTTTTATTTTTTGTGGAGGTGAGGTTCACTGTGTTACCCAGGCTGATCTTGAACTCCGGGACTCAAGTGATCTTCCCGCCTCGGCCTTCTAAAGTGCTGGGAGTGTAGGCAGAAGCCACCATGCCCAGCCTAGACTATGTGACATTTTCTTTGTGTTCTTGCAAATGTGATGAACAAGAACTGGCATCTCACAACCAGAGGTGGATGTGAAACGCCCACGTTCTCACCATCAGACTTTCATCAGCTCCCCTGGGTCCTGGGCAGGGTGAGGTAGATTTTAGGGTCATGACATGAGTCAGTAAGGGCAGGTGGAGGGTTGTGGCAGCAGTCCAGACAAAGGTGGGTGATGGCTGAGCCTTAGAGGTGGCGATGAGGGTGGAGGTGGATTTGTGAACCATTCTGGATGAACTGTCAAGCTTTGCTTTACAATTAGGACTTGCTATGGACATTGGATGGGGAGAGTTGATGATGGCAATGAAATGTGTAGCCTGGAGGAGAGGTAGCAAATGATGCCGTGTGCCCAGAGAGGGGACAGCGAAGACCAACCGCTTTGGGAAAGGAAGGAGAATGTCTCCGGGTTTGCACGGGGTGCGTTTGAATTTCTGGGGTGGGGTTGTGAGTGGCAGGATTCTGTAGGCAAGAGAAGAGAAGACTCTGGATCCCAGGAAATGGTGGAGCACAGAGTGAGGCACAGAGCAGGAATTGTCATTGGTCTAAACACCCCAGCACCTGAAGTATAGGATAGCTTACATTTTAATCAAAATTCTTGCTTGCTCCTTGTATTTTTATTGTAATGCCTATTCTACCTGGTAATCACATTCTGAAACCTGATAAAGTATCAATTCTGAGAATTTCATTAGGGATCACATCAATCTTTAAGCTACACTGGAGATGCACCGAATCTTTGAGTAGGTTAATAGGATTGCAAAGAAGAACCAATAGGTATAAACTTCTTAGAATTTCTATTAAAAAATTGACAAGCTTCGACACCACATTCTAATTTTGTTTCAAGGGTAATCACGAGACCAGGAGCACTAGCAGGAAAACTGTGTCACCACAGACAGAACTGGCTCACTGTCTGGAAACAGAGGCCAGGGAGAAAGGGTCGCATCCCTGGGACGAGATGTGCAAAAATCGGGCTTCTCAGCATCATTCATTAGCACCACTCTGACTTTACATCTGCATAGTGACATTTAAAGAGGAACATGGGCTGGGCGTGGTAGCTCATGCTTGTAATCCCAGCACTTCGGGAGGCTGACACGGGCAGATCACTTCAGCCCAGGAGTTTAAGACCACCCTGGGCAATGCGGTGAAACCCTGTCTCTACCAAAATTTTTTTAAAAAATTAGCCAGGCATGGTGCACATACCTGTAGCCCCAGCTACCCAAGAGGCTGAGGCAGAGGGATCGCTGGAACCCAGAATCAAGCCGGCAGTGAGCTGTGAGCATACCACTACAATCCAGCCTGGGCAACAGAGCAACACCGTATTTCTAAATAAATAAGTAATAGAGGAGTAGGTAATAAAAAAATCCAGGTTTTAATTTAATTTGTTTAAATGTAAGGGGCACAAGTACAGTTCTGTTGCATGCATACATTGTGTAGTGGCGAAGTCTGAGCTTTTTTAGTGTTAATATCACCCAAATAATGTACGTTGTACCCATTAAGTAATTTCTCGTCCCTCACTCCCCCACCCTCCCACCCTTCCAAGTCTCCAGTAACTATTATGTTCTTGCATATTTAGCTCCCATCCGTAAGATAGAACATGCAGTATTTGACCTTCTGTGTCTGAGTTATTTCACTTAGCATAATGGCCTCCAGTTCTCTCCACATTGCTGCAAAAGACATGATTGTCTTCTTTTTAATGGCTGAGTAGTATTCCATGGTACATATACGCCACATTTTCTTTTTCCGTTCATCTGTTAATGGATGTTTAGGTTGATTCCATATCCTTGCTGCAGTGTGTAGTGCTGTAATACACATCTGAGTGCAGGTGTCTTTTTCATGTAATGATTTATTTTCCTTTGGGCAGATGCCCAGCAGTGGGATTGCTGGATTGAATGGCAGTTCTATTTTTAGTTCTTTGAGAAATCTCCATACTGTTTTCCGTAGAGGTTGTGCTCATTTACATTCTCACCAACAGTGTGTAAGCATTCCCTTTTTTCTGCACCCTTGCCAGCATCTGTTATTTTTTTTGACTTTTTAATAGTAGCCATTCTGACTGGTGTAAGATGATATCTCATTGTGCCTTTGATTTGCATTTCTCCGATGACTAGTGATGATGAGCACTTTTTCATATGCTTGTGGGCCGTTTGTTTTTAAATGAAGTTCATCTCTCCCCTCATGAGAAAGGAGATCATGTAAGGTCTCTTGTCACACGGGGACATGGAATTCTTTTTAGTTAAGATGGCAGATTTGGTGAGTGGTTGAGAACCATGGCTCCAGAGTCAGACTGCCTGGGTTGAAATACTGCCTCTCCTCTCCTTTGCTAAGCACGCTTCTTACCAAATGCAGCAGATACTACTGTGATCTCTAGAGGGGACGTGATGAGGATAACATCAGACAACATGTGTAGAGCATGCAGGGCAGCCTGGTACAGGGTGAATGCATAAACAGCATCACTCCTAGGCCCTCCTCGCCCCCACCAACATGCACGTGCTTGTCCTTGTCTCCCAGAAACACAGGACTTTCACTTGGGTTGATTTAATAGACTCAATCAAGATATTTCTTCATAGAAGCTGGGCACAGCGGCCCATGCCTGTAATGTCAGTACTTTGGAAGGCTGAGGTGGGAGGATCACTTAAGGCTAGGAGTTCGAGACCAGCCTGGGCAACATATACCCTGTCTCTACAGAAAATAAAAAGAATTAGCCTGGCATGGGTGGCACGTGTCTCTAGTCCCAGCTACTTGGGAGGCTGAGGCAGGAGGATCGCTGGAGCCCAGGAGTTTGAGGCAGCAGTGAGCTATTGTGGTGCCACTGCACTCCACCCTGGGTTACAGAGGAAGACCTTGTCTATTATTTTTAAAGATATTTCTTCATAGAGCAAGTCAAAGGAAAAAGATGATCCTCCGAGCCTGTGTCCAGGGTCTTCCCATAGTGGTCTTCCCATGGTCCCATCCATTGCTGTGGGTTTGTGACATTGTGACATGGAGTATTGATGTGTGGCGGGGATGCTTGGCCAGGAGCCACCAACACTCTCGTATGGAAAGTCTGGCAACAGGCTAAGTCTTCCAAGGACCAAAAATCTGGGTGGCCTGTGAAAAACCCAAGTCACTTGTTTGGGGGGTGCCGGTGGAGGACAGGAAAGGGTGGAACAGGATGCAAGTGGCCAGGCCCTTGACGCTCCTACTTCTTTGGGCATAACCCCCGTCACCTCATAATTCCCACAGTGTGACATTCCGTCACATCGCAAAAATAACCAACACAGTTTAGAGCAGTGCTCCTGAAATAGAACCCATGTGATGTATTATCTCAAATATATGATTTCACCTCTTCCTCAAAACAGCACTGAGAGGTAGATATCTTATCCCCCTTTTACAGAAGAGAAGGCCAAGCCTCAAGGTCAGCTCCTGAAGGTCATGCTGTTTGGCAGAACCAGGAGAAGAGCCCAGGCCCCTCTTGTCCCCAACCTCTATGCAAACATGATCTCCTGGAGAACTCCTGGAGATATTTTAAGGAGTGTTTGATACTTAGAGATGCACAGTGCTGCTTTCAGTGTAGAGTGCCATTTTTGTAACTCCAGTTAACATGGATTTTTATTGTCTGAACTGGAAAGCATGCCAATTATATGCAAATTTAAATTGTATAATTAGCTTATGTTCTTGAGGGAGTTCCAGTTCTTCCACTGGTTCTGAGCCTGACGAAAAGGAAAATTATGCTTTGGCAAAGAACACCTATGGCCTATTTTGAATTCTCCTCCCCCACACCCATTTTTCCTTTCTCCCTCCCTCCTTCTCGTCTTTCCTTCCTCCTTTCAAAAAAAAATCCTGACTGTACTTCATTGCTAAGCAGCTTAAACAGCCCGAATGAGACCCCTCCATCTGACCTCCACGCAGGTTTTACTTTTCCTCTTTGTTATTCTCTTGGCAATTAGAAGAACCGAAGAGGCCAGAGTCCTCCGATGACGCCTGCTTGGAAGTTGAGATGCTGTTGCTGAAACTGCTAGAATGCCAGGCATGCTATCACCTGCAGCTTTGAGACGTCACGCTGACAGTATCACAGGAAAACAGCCTTTTGTGGGCCGTCCTCTATGTGTTCACACCGTGTCGTTTTTAAGCTTTAAAGGAAACTGACAAAAGCTGCTTTTCTCTCTGTCTTGAGCTTCACTGAGTATTCTTAACCATGTGGAGCTGGGAGCTAACGCATCACAGCCAACTGTATCTGGAGTGCATTTGCTCATATAGCCCCTATTTTATTTTTTAGTCTTATTTTTAGTTTCCTTTGAATATAATAATAAAAAAACCCAATCATTGAATTCTTAGCCTCAGCCAATATAGTGTGAGGTTAGACATATTGCAGCCCAAGGGAGAATTTCTGCTTGCAAGCCGGTCAGCCTGTTTGCAGTTGACAGATGTAACCTGCCCTAGGGCAAGAGAAAGTCTCAAGGGAGCTTTTAATTTCTTAATATTGAAATGAGCACAACCTTTATTGTCTTAATCAGTGAATAAAAAAAATAAAGTTGCTAAGTCTCATTTTTTAAACATGGCATAAGAGGATTTTAAGAAATTACAATTGCTTTTTAAGTTGCTGTTGAAAGTTAATTTTCTCTGTGTTCAGGAAGATTCTGCCAGCAGCTCCTAGCTAGGTAGTCATATTCCAGTTAAGCAAAACTTTCCCAGGGGTGGCGAGCAGCCCTGTTCTGTGGACACCACCCCTGGGAAGGGAAAGGGTGTGTGTCGTCCACAGAGTGGTTTTACTTTGTCCTTGAACTTGGTTTTTATCACATTTCATAAACTCAGAATGCAGGAGTACTCATTTAAAATTACAGCAGAAATCTTCTGATGCAAACTGCATTCTTTTAGAATATATGATACTTTAGGCAAGGGCCGTATTAACATTTTTTTCACCATTCATAAAGAAGGGATTGATGAATGACAGTGAATAGCCTCTATACAGTCAGAAGGAAAATGTTTCCATTGTTAGTCTGAACAAATAATTGTATATGAAAAAATCTGATGTATTGCAGCTAGTCGTTCTTAAGTGTTTCTTAATTTAATCCAAATTTAAACCACATTTCTTTAAATTAAAAGTGCCTCAATTACAAGGGCCACAGGCTAGTCACTTCTGGTTCCCTGGTACTTTGTGTAATGCCCGAATAGGGACACAGTAAATGTGTGCTGAACCAACTGAAAAAGTTGCTTTCAGAGCTACATGGGTATGAATGTGGACCTGTAGAGATATTACATGTGATATAAACTATCGAACATGATGTTCCAGGTGTAGAACGAAGATGCTCAAGGGGAGCATACCAGAATCATGGGACAGGGGTTACGCGTTTGAAGCCAAAGCATAACTTTGGAATATTTAGAGAACCCTCAAAATTAAACAATAAAAGCAAATCAACTGATTAAAAAATGGACACGAGATTAGAACAGACACTTCAACAAAGAAGTCCCTTCACCTACAGGATGCCTTCGTATACAGAAGGCAAATAGGAACGTTAAAAGGTGCCCAGCATCATTAGTCATTGGAGAAATGCAGATGAAAGCCACGTTGAGATGCTACTCTACACCAGTTAGAATAAGCAAATCAAAGAATCGTGACAATACCAAGTCCTGGGAATGACACAGAGCAATGGGAACTCTCATGCATTGCAGGGGACTGAGGTGGGGAGCGCAAAGTGGCATGATCAGTTTGGAAAACCATTGGAAATTTCCCATCATTTAATATACTTCTACCTACTGTGACCCAGCAATCCCACTCCTAGATTTTTACCTACGAGAAATGAGACGACACAAAAACCCATTCCCAAATGTTTACAGCAGCTTTGTTCATAATAGCCAGAAACAGGAAACAACCTAAGTGGCCTTCAGTTGGGAAATGGAAACAGCACATTGAGGAATGCGTATGCCCAGGAAGGCCCTGATCTCGCCTGTGGCTGCCACGAGGCCCTGCACAAGGGAAGAGAAGAAGAGAAGGCCAAGTGGAGAACCGTGGGGGCCCTGAAGCTTCCTGTGCTCTAGCACACACACAGCCCTCAGCAAAGGTAGGAGTCTGGTGCTTCCAGGCCTGTAAGGAACCCTGTGCCTAACCATTCGGTGATAATTAGCTAACCAAGCTGAGACTTCAATGGCCACACCTGAAAGAGAAGACAAACTTTACAGAATTAGTCCAAGAAAGTCACTGAACAAAGGAACAGCAGCAGCAATACTACACTGTGGGGCAGGACATCTGACTTCCAGAGTTGCCACATTATTTTTTAAAATGTCTGATTTTCAAGAAAAAAATATGTAACAAAGAAACATGACGGTATCCATTACTAAACAAAGACTTTAAATCTGCTGTTATAAATGTGCACCAAGAACTAAAGGAAACTGAAAAAATTAAAAGGAAATGTTAGAGTAATGCCTCAACAAATAAAGAATATCAGTAAGGAGAGAGATATTAAAAAAAAAACTAAGTAGAAATTCAAAGATACAATAACTTTTAAAAAAATCGCCAGAAGGGCTGAGTTGGCGGAAGAAAGAATGAAACTGGAAGATAAATCAATTGATATTATCCGTTCTGAGGAACAGAATTTAAAATGGGGAAAAAAACGGTGATGGTTACATAACCTTGAAAATATTTTAAAAACCACTGAATTGTAAAGTTTGAAAGGATAGGTCAGGCACAGTGACTTATACCTGCAATCATAGTGCTTTGGGAGGCTGAGGCAGGAGGATTGTTTGAGCCCAGGAGTTTGAGACAAACCCAGGCAACATAGCGAGACCCCATCTCTACAAAAAATAAAATAAAACTAGCCAGGTGTGGTGGTGTGCTCCTGTAGTCCCTGCTACTTGCGAGGTTGAGACAAGAGGATCGCTTGAGCCTAGGAGTTTGAGGTTGCAGTGAGCCATGATCGTGCCACTGTACTCCAGCCTGGGTGGCAGAATGAGACTGTGTCTCTGAAGAAAAAAAAAAATGAATTTTATGTGAACTACCTCTCAATATAAAATGATTATCTGGGGGGATGGGCAAGAGCACAGTTTAGAAAAGGCTCTGGAAGACACAGTCCCAAGAGACATGTGTAAGTAAACAGGAGGCATCCTGCTGACTTAACTTTCTCATTTTACAGCTGAAGAAACTGAGACCCAGATGAGTGAAACAAACTATCCAGTGCTTCTTACCTAAGAGAAACAAATGCCTCCAACCATTCTACAGTGGGTGTGACCCACCATCTCAGTTTGCCAGGACTTTCCTAGCATTGGCACTGAAAGTTATGCATCCTGAGAAACCCCCAGCCCTGGCAGCCAAGACACTTGGCCACTCTGTCAACCGTCTGCAGTGAGACTATTCTTTCTAGTGGCTCTGAATTGCTGCAGTTCTTCTGTGAATGAGAAACGGTGACATTCAGAGGAGTCCCATTGCCCACTGAATTCAGTGCTCTAAGCTTAAGCATCTGCTGCTATGCTTGAAGTTCTTTTCTATTCAACCTTTTGGAATGAAGGCTCTTTCCTTTTAACAAAATCTGCATTTCATCCCCAAGGTGAAACCTGCTGTCCTTGGCTTTCCCTGAAAAGTGAAAAGTGGTTTTCTTTGTGTACTAAATGCTAAGCATATAACAAAAATCAGAAGTTGTAGTTAATTGATTGCAGATATGAAAAAGCAGATTATAACCCCTCAGAGATCTATACAAAGACAGGGACAGGGAAAGAGAAGGAGAAGATCCATGTCTCCTGAAACTGAAAGCCATGAAAAGAAAACTCGTAGAGGAAAAGTCACTTGAATTATTTTTAAAAGCCAGCAGACCTCAAAGGAAAGCCCAAATCAAGAGGAAGCAGCAGTCCTTGAATGCATGATGGAGGGAAACCATCCTGCGGGTGGAGGGTGCACTGTCTGAGCCAGAGCAAATGGGTGGTGGCACATTTCAACTATAGGGCCCTGAGTTTCATGCTCTGGCCCCAGGAGGGTGCAGCTTAGCCCTGCAGCCAGCCCTGTCCAGCCTGGTGGGTCCCCACCATTCAAGATGTGCAGTAGAGAAGGAAGGACCCATTCCCCTTGCATCTAGGAAGTTATGCTTGGAATTTGTGAGGTGTGGGGAGGTGAAGGATGACAAGGAAGTAATGGGAAAACAAATGACGGCCACCCACTTCCTCTGGGTCCCCACTTGAGCTCAGCCTTACAGACCTTGGTGCATGCAAGCAGGTGAGCCTCAGAGGCAGCTGCTGTCTTTGCCTGGGTTCACGTGGTTCCTTCAGTCTCCTGAAGTGTCCCCTTGTACCACTGTGATTGCAGGCGATGGAAGATCAGGGGTTGTGCAGCTGGGTCCCCAGAGACGGGTACGCAGAAATAGGCCACAGCTTGATGCCTCCAGCAGCCTCTCCATCAACCTCTGCTTCCATCTTTTCCTGTAGTTGAGCCCCAGGGTCCCATCTGCTGGGTCGCCCTCGCCCTGGCCTAGCCCACCTTTCCAGTTTATCCTTGATTTCACCTGACTTGCCCTCCCTGCACTCTCCTCCGGACCTGTCAGCACCCTCAGATACACCTCATTACCCCCCACCCCCAGCCTCCATGTGTTTGGTCATGGAGTTTCTTCTGCTTGCAGCATGCCCTTCACACCCTACTGCTGCCTACTGTCAAATTCCCAGTTCAGTGCCCACCTCCTCCTGCATTTTCCCAGCAGGATTAACCTTTCCTTCCTCCATGCCCTCAAAGGACTGTTTGCACCTCCATTTCCGCACATCCCCTCTGCCTCGCGTGGTGGATATTCACAGTCCTGTGTGTCCTCTCTCCACCAAGGGAATTCTGACCCTCTGGATGGGGGACAGGAGTCCTCATCACTCCCTGGGGTGTGGCTGTTGGTGTGAGGGAACTTCTCCTGCCTGAGCCTGCTTCCCCAGCACCTGGCACGGCACCTGCTCACGCTGGGCACTGCAGACATGTCGTGGGAATTGCCCATACACTCTTCTGAGAGCACCTCGCGGGCAGGGCTTGTGCTGTTCATCCCCGTGTTCCTCGTGCCTAGCCCCGTCCTTGACACACAGCCAGTGCGCAATAACAATTGTCAAGATTCATTCATGAAGTGAAGTTGGAGAGTTTAAAAACTTCTTCACAGAGAAATCTGCTCGCTTCGGCTGAACTGTGCTGACTTCCCAACCCTTCGGTATCACACCCCATGCCCGGGAAAGCCCAGGAAAACCAACGCAGGAAATAAACGATTCCATCGGGCAGTGCTGCTCCCAGCGTGGGTTTGTCAGTGTCCTTATGTGAGGGCCCAGGGTGATGGAGCCATCACTGGCTGGAGCATGGCTGGTTACTGTGGCAAAGGGTGGACAAGTAGGGACGCTTCCGCTAGTGCTTTATAGCGTCTGCCTGGAGACCACCCATGTGACTTTCACTCACAGCTTACTGGCCAAAGCAAGTCCCGTGGGTGACCTGACTTCAAAAGGAGGGTGAGGGAGTTGGAGACCACTTGTGCAGTTGGCCACACTTGCCTGCAAGAGCAGAGCTGCTTACACTCTAACCTCACATGGGATTCGGTACGTCTGGGGAAGGGCCCAGACTTTGCATTTCTTGCAAACTTTGCAGGCTGTCTGAGGAGCAAGGGCAGAGCCGTGGAGCCAACAAGCTGAAACAAACTCATTCCTTCCTCTCCTTCTCCATCCTCCTCGTCCTCTGCAGAGACACAACTCAGCTTGTAGCTGTGTCATTCTGCATTGCAAACCAAGAGAAATATCCTTAGCAGTCTGAAGACACTGTGATTTACCTCGAGGGTGCGGAGGACAGAGGAATAGATAATGAAAGCCATTAGCTGTGTGACAAACCTGCAGAGTATGGGAAAGGACGGAAAACAGGAGCGCTGCAGCTGTACGAAGAAGCCCCATCCGTCCAGCTAGAGGCCGTGCATTTGCATAAGCAGGTCTCTTAATGGACCAAGTTAGATCTAATTGTGTCACCTCTTTCTCTCCTTTCCCTCCCAATGAGTTCACAAAGCTGGGAGGGTCAGTGAGCTCTGATGGGGGCTTGTTAAGGCTTCAGCCCCTTTGAACACGCTTCTTGTCATTGTCACACTGTGGTGGCCTGGGTTTGTCCTCCTTGCATGTGCCAGCAGTGATTGATGACTCACAGGGGCAATTCCATTGTCCCAGAGCCTGGAGCTCCTGTTGCTCCAGGGTCCTCTTTGGTGTTGAAGAGAAGCACTCATCCCTTCATCAGAAGACACACACACACACACACGCACACTCCATATAGGCTTAGTAAGCCCAGCCAGTCAGTGCCCAGTCAGCCGTCCCCTTTCCTTGTGGCTGAACCGCAGGAGGTGGGGGTGCATCTGCTCTGCACCACTCAGCCAGAGATGCAGGAGCCTCTGCCCAGCTCAGAATAGATGATGTTTTCTTATTAGTGGCTTTATTTAAAAGCCAGCCCCGTCATTTCACATTTTTTTTTAAAGTTTTGATTGACATCTATCTGGTCAACCTGTGCTCCCTATGGACTAAAATAGCTGACTGGGGCATTGTGTGGGCTTATTAAACCTGCATGGTGTGTGTGTGTGTGTGTGTGTGTGTGCGCGCGCGCGCGCGTGTCTGTGTACACGCACGTGTGCACACGCAGGACAAGCATAGCATGGAATTTGATGGAGTGGATGTGGAGGGAATTGAAGTGGTCTCCGTGCAGAAGGGGAAGGTAGGAACCAAGTGAAGTGCCTTGTACAGGCGTCCTGCTGCCGCTAGAGGGCGAAGTGAGTCTAGAATCCACACGCCCGCGTCCTGCCTGCGAGTTTTCCCCTAAGGCAGCTCTGCTGGCTCCTGGACAGCAGCTTCAAGTTGACCTCTTAGAATCCCGACCCTCATTTCCGATGGGCTCAGGGTCATAAATTAGATTTCTGTTCTAGGAAACTAATTTCATACCACCACAATACTTTAAAAAGTGATCACAAAATGAAATACACATATACGTTTTACAAATAATTACATGAAAAACCTAACACTGAAGGCTAAATTCCTTTGGTGGGTGTAGGGGATGGGGATTGCTTGGAGAAGACATAATGAGGCTTGCAGTCTGATGAGGTTTGAACTGCAGGTACCGTCTTTCTTTCCTGTGACTTTCCCTTTAGCAAGCACAGCCATTCCTCCTTGCCACAAGGGCCTTCAAACTGTGACGGAAATGAGGGTCATCTGTCTTGGAAATATGCACCGCTGAGTGGATCTGCCTGCCCATTTCCGGAGCCCTGTGCCAGGCGACTGCTGGGGGATGGGCAGTTGCAGTGGTGACTCTGGAGGGGCAGCTCAGTTCATAGGATCTAATCATGGTTGGATGGACTCCAGAGGGTCATAGGATCCTTTGAAATTATAAGCAAGTATTTGATTGTGAGTTTATTTGGGTAGAGTGTCCGAAGCATTCACTGGAGTCTCAAGGGAATCCATGGTCCCCAAGAGACACTATTGTACATTCAGGTTCCTTTCTAGTAATACTTTTTTTCTAAAAAGTGTCTGTAGGTCAGTTCTTCTAAGTCCTTCTAAGGACTTCTAGAGATAGTAGTGATAGTGGTACAACAATGTGAAGGTACTTAACTGTACACTTAAAAATGGCTAAGATAGTACATTTTATGTTATGTGTATTTTACTACGACTAAAAAAAAAAAAGAAAAGAAAAAAACCAACAACAAAAAAACACCAACAGGGAGAACCACTTGAGCCTGAGAGGTCAAAGTCGCAGTGAGCCATGATCACGCCACTGCACTCCAGCCTGGGTGACAGAGTGAGACCCTGTCTCCAAAAACAAAACAAAACAAAAATATGTCTATAGGTCAGTCCTCCTAAGGCGGGGGGTGAATACATACATACGGCATCCTTGTGCGCACAAACACAGGGTGCACATGCAGGCCCCTCCCTCCCACGCATGTGCCCACAGGTGCATAGGCATCAGCATCTCTAGAGCCAGCCCCCTCCACTCCCTCCCGACCCTGCTCTGTAGAATTCCTATACAAGGTTCTTGTGGATTTGTATCATCCCTTGCACCTCTCACGTGTCGCAGGACAGAACACTCGGCATCCTGGCGGCTTCCTTATGCCACAGCCCCAAATTCCGGGAACAGCATGGACATGGGAGGGGGCATGGAATCCAGACCTGGATTCTTGTCCCGGACCTACCCCTCACCCTTGTGAATTTGAGTAAGGCATGTGAATTTGAATAAGATCCCTAACTGCTTTGGGTTTCCTGGTGGGTAAAGTGAATTCAAGTAAGGTCTGTGGATTTAAGTAAGGTCCCTAACTGCTTTGGGTTTCCTAGTGGGTAAAGTAGAATAACGGCCCCACCCTGCAGGATGACTAGCCTGATGACGTGAGATGGTGAAAGAGAGGCACCCTGCAATCCGTCTCTGCCCCATTAGAGGGGCCCTGCAAACTCCTCCTGACATCCATTAGAAAATTGACACTGTACCTGGTGCTTAAAACACAAATGCTGCTTTCCTGGCACTCTGAGTATGTCTCCTGTCATCTCTTAGAATCAGGAGGTTACTTGGGAAGTTGGTGGCGCTTGGTGTTTAGAGCGTATATCTCTTTGGGTGGAGGGCAGGCGGGCAAGTCTAGCTCTCTTGCCATCAGGTGACCCAGGACAAGCTCTCTGTTAGCTTTCTGTCTTTATAATGGCGTCATGGCCACTGGGATCAGCTGGGTTGGGCAGGAGAAAGAATGGCCAAGCCATATGCTTGGGGCAAGTCCTTCTGCTGTCATGTTCCTTTTGCAGTTCTGTAGAGGAGCACAGGGTCAGCGCTGGAAGCTGCTGATAAAACAGGCTGGAGCATAACGAGGTGTCTTTGTGGGGTGTGCTTGTCATGTTCCCAGTTGTGTATTATTTGACAGCTAAAGAAACAAAAGCAACAAAATATGGCATGTACGTAGAGTGGAATACTATGCAGCCTTAAAAAGAAAGGGTATTCTGACGCATGCCACCTCCTGGAGGAAGCTTGAAGACATTAAGTGAAATATGCCAGTCACAAAAAGACATACTGTGGAATTCCATGTATATGAGGGAGCTAGAGGAGTCAAATTCAGAGGAGACAGAAAGCAGAATGGGGGTTGCCCGGGTCTGGGGAGTAGGGGAACAGGGAAGTTTTTTTTTTTTTTTTCTATTTGTGTTTTTATTAGAATTATTGAAGGAGAGGGGAGAGGTGCTATTGATAATATTGGGGCTTCTCATCTAAAAATATGGGGAGACTCTTTGAATCCATTTGTATTGTATAACAAACTACCCCAAAACTTAATGACATAAAACAACAAATACTTCTTATTTCTTACAGTTCTGTGGACTGACAACACGTGGTTCTTGTGGTCTGGAGAGCCCATCTGAGGCTGGATAGTCTTAGGTGGCCTTTCCTTCATGCTGGGGTCTCACCTTACACAGCTAGGATGATGCGGGCCTCTTTCCATATGGTCTCGGATCTGCAGAGTTACTAACCCAGCCAGGTTCAGTGGTAGCACAGGTGATCCTGGCAGCAAGAGAGGGCAGCCCCCACCCCATGTACAAGTGCTTTTCATGCCTATGTTAGTATCACATATGCTATCGGGGAACAGGGAAGTTTTATGCAGAGTTTCAGTTCAGAAAGATGAAAAAGTTCTAGAGATAGTAGTGATAGTTGTACAACAATGTGAATGTACTTAACACAACTGTACACTTAAAAATGGCTAAGATAGTACATTTTATGTTGTGTGTATTTTACCACAACTTAAAAAAAGAAAAGGAGAATCACTTGAGCCTGAGAGGTCCAGGCTGCACTGAGCCATGATCACGCCACTGCACTCCAGCCTGGGTGACAGAGTGAGACCCTGTCTCCAAAAACAAACCACCACCAAAAACCAAAGAGATGGCCTGTGAAATAAACGTCACGTGTTTTGAGTCCCGGGAATGTGAGCTGGGTGGGGAGAGTCTGACTCACATACAGGCTGATCCATGTGTAGAGCTCCTTTGGGTATTTTATAACCTACTGGGCTGCTGGGGCAGGGCGGCATCCTTGTCTAGCCACCTGTGGGAGTAGTCAGGAGCCAGGGTTCAGGGCTGCCCTCGGCTGCTGACCGGTGGCTGTGGTCATGCCTCTCCTCTCCCCCAGGCTTCCCTGTCCTCAGCTGAGAAACAGGAATAAGAAGCCTACATTTTAGTCAATGGAAGGTTCACGTGAATAGAGAGTGGAAGCCCTTTGGAAACACTGTTGTTCTGGACAAACACAGGGTCCTGGTCTCCACTCTAGGCTCTGGGTCTCAATGCCTTTCTAACCTTGCCCACTGGTGCCCACTGCCACCTGTGCTGCCAGGAGCCATCCTGCATTTCCCAGGGTGGTATGAGAGCGTGTCACCTCCATGCAATAGGCTGAGACACTCGGGCACTTGGAGAATCTCGGTGATCCTAATCATAAGCTTGTTAGCAGGCTGCAGTCAGCAGAATGATCACATGTTCATTACATTTATTACCAGAAAGGCTCTTTACTGGCCGCCCTAGAAGGACGGATGGGACCTGCTGTGCCCGGCTGGCAGGCCTTCTGTAAGGAGTGACCCGGCTGCTTTTTGTGCATCTGTGGTATTCCTATGAGTCGCTGGAGCTGGAGACCGAGCTGAGGTGGATGAGGCCTAGGGGGCTGGGGGCTCCATCACAACTTACAGATGCCTACCCGCCTTCCTGCCCCAGAGATCTGCTGCTCAGCCATAGAAATGGGGACTCCATGGGGGAATGTGGAAATGGGGGCTACTTAAGGAGGGCAGGATAGGCAGGCTAGCTTTCACCCCTGGGTGGGGATTTTTGGGAAATGGAGCCAGTATTCTGCAGTAGTTAAAATACGCCAGGCAGGCTGTGTCGTGGCTCACACCTGTAATCCCAGCACTTTGGGAGGCCAAGATGCGAGGATCGTTTGAGGCCAGGAATTTGAGACCAGCGTGGACAACATATAGGGAGACACTGTCTCTATAAAAAAATTAAAATTAGCCAGGTATGGTGGTGTACGCACTTGTAGGCCCTGCTTTTCTGGAGGGGCTGAGGTACAAAGATCGCTTGAGCCCAGAAGGTAGGGCCTGCCATCAACCATGGTTGCACCAGTGTACTCCAGCCTGGGTGGCAGAGCAAGACCCTGTCTCAGCAACAGAAAAGCCAGGCAGGGCATGGTGCACTTTCTGTGCCCTCTCTGCATTCCTCGTCCTAGCACAGTGAACTAGGTAAGGGGCCCATTTCACAGGCAGAAAAGCTGAGTCCAAGGAGAAAATGACAACAGAAGGAAGGCACAGGAGGCTTCCTGGGGTCATTGAGGAAGAGTCTGTGAGAAAAACACAAATGACCAATTCTGTTAGGTGACCTTCCAGAAATTCCCTGGGCCAGGTGTCGCCCCACATGTGTTACTGTATACAGTCCTGCTGACTTCTTTCTAAAAGGTCAGCAAGACACACACACACAAAAAATGCCACAAGCAAAAGTGAAGATACTTGGAGTCAGTAAGAGAGAGAAAAGTTGCCGGGAGCTAGGCTCAGGTCATTCCTCCCCTGAAGTGGAACGTGGAAGGGGCATGTGATACTGGCTGTCGGTACAGCCCTGGGGGTACCTGGCCCCACAGGCTGGAGTAGGGAGCTGGGCCGGGGCTACCCTGTGCAGAGGCAGGCCCTGGGGTTGAGCAGCAAGAGCACATCTTTCCAGGCTTTTGAACCAATCTAGGCAGTTACTTCAACCAGGCAAGTCCGTCATGACCTGAACTCATTCTCCATCCCCAAAAGTGACCCCATAGGGCCTGGAGGATGAGCACAGTCCCGTGAGGGCACCTGGGTCTTGAGGCCGGAGTGCCACTGCCCTGCCTCCCTCCGTCCAGCACAGTGTTTCTGGTGACATCCCACTG
Organism: Pan paniscus; assembly: GCF_029289425.2. Taxonomy (NCBI): domain Eukaryota; kingdom Metazoa; phylum Chordata; class Mammalia; order Primates; family Hominidae; genus Pan; species Pan paniscus. The sequence continues at coordinate 26,870,052 of NC_073256.2, forward strand.
TCACGGGTGCAGCCTCCTTATTGGAAGGCGCCTAAAGATTCAGTAGGTGATGTGGGCAGTTGTCTCGGCAGTCACGAATGGTCAGCCGTTTTTATGGGTCCTCCCCATGGACGACGGGAGAGGGGAGAGGCCACCAGGCTGCGCATTACCTGGGTCCCCACCCTCTTCCTCCTCTCCAGCTCTCCTGACAGTTCTCTCCTGCCTGCTCCTGAGGGCCAATGAGAGGCAGTAAAACCGAGATCAGGATCTAAGGCGTTCCATCTGCTCCAATTCGTTAAGGAAAAGTAGATGACCACAAGCATTGGTGTGTCAGCCATGATCAGTAACACGCTACCTAGGAACCCCTGCCCCATCACTGACTGGGACACCTGGTATGTGTTGATAGTGCAGGAAGGGGGCTCAGGAGACTGGCGTGCACCCATGCCAGCACCTGCGTAGCTTGGCCTCGGTGCCAGGTTGACCAGTGGACTTGGGGTGGGGCGGGGAGGGGGGGGTGGCAGCAGAGGAACCATCTGTAACCCAGAGGTGACAGTCTTCGTCCCCTACCTCCCCCTGCTCCTGCACCACCCCACTCTCCCTGCAGAAGAGCAAATGGGCTTTTTCAGGAGCCGTGGATGACAGAGAGGCATCCTTCTGTGCTCCCTGCAAGGACACAGCACCACAGGGCCACCATCTAAAGACTGAACCTGCCCATGGAACTGGCCAGGACTCTATGACACGGAAAGTGGCTGCCTGAGTCCGTCGTCCCCTTCTCCCTCCCACCATTCCTTCCCAGGCCCTAGAGGAGGTGCTGGGTCTTGAGGTAGCCACAGGGACCCAGGTGGAATCCAGAAGCAGAGAGAATCTCCAGGAGATCCCAAGAATCCATAGTTCATTTTCTCATTCATTCATTCATTCATTCATTGCACACAGTGCACAAAGCCCCGAGATGAGGGAGAGACACAGACAGTCCTGGGTAGTGGAAGTGACTTGGAGAACAGAAGGGTTTTTGTAATGCAGCGTCATCAGCGCTGTCGGGCATTGTGATGCCACGCGAACATAGTATGTGGAGCAGCTTCTGCCTTCAAGAATCAGGCAGGTTTCATAGAGGTGGGGACATTTGGCCTGGGTCCTCAGAGATGGATAGGAGTTCCTGCGATGGAAAAGAGGAAAGGACATTCCTTGGAGATCGTGTGCAAGGGAATGGAACATTCGGGAAACAGGTAAAAATGAACAACACCAAAGAAAATAGTGCGCAGAGGGGAAGGAAAGGCTGAAAAGGTAGAAGATGGTGAGGCAGACGATGCTGAGGGGTGAATCAGGGAGAAGGGTCTGGGGTGGAGTGGGAATGGGGAGAAGGCCCGGGGTGGAGTGGGATGGAGAGAAGGACCCGGACTGGAATAGGATCGGGGAGAAGGGCCTGGGGTGGAGCAGGAATGGGGAGAAGGCCCGGGGTGGAGTGGGACGGGAAGAAGGACTCGGGATGGAATAGGATCGGGGAGAAGGGCCTGGGGTGGAGTGGGATGGGGAGAAGGACTCGGGATAGAGTGGGATTCGGGAGAAGGGCCTGGGGTGGAGAGGGACAGGGAGAAGGGGCCAGGGTGGAGTGGGATCAGGGAGAAGGGTCTGCGGCGGAGCTAAACTGGACGGGGAGAAGGGCCCGGGGTGGGTTGGATCGGAGAGAAAGGCCTGGGGTGTTCTGATTCGGGGCCAGGGAGAGGCCCCCTCCTGGGTTAGGGGAGGTGCTGGGGCAGGCCCAGATCTCCCAGGCTCCCTGGTGAACAGTCAGGGCAGTGCACTCTTTGAAGATCGCCAAGCCTGCAGGGCCCTGGAGGGAGATGTCATGATTAACTTAATGCTGTCACTTGTGCCGCACACGGCGGGGCCCACCCCGGGGGACAGCGAAGGAGCAGGGCGGCTGCGAAGCCCACTGAAAACAAGACGTGAATCTGAACAGTGGCGGAGGGAGACCTCGCAGAATGCATGGATGGAGTTGTCCGAGGGGAGTGACTTGCAAGTGAGGCAGCGGACGAAAGGGGACCAGGAAGACACTAGATGTGACCTTCCGTGGTCCCTTTCCCCTTCTTTCGCACCTAGTCTCTATTTTGTCCTTTCCCTCAGTTTTGGCGGCGGGTTATGGGATGGGGGGGAGTGCTGGGAAGGACAACCGAAGCCTGCAGATTGACGCCACGCTCATCGCAGGCCGGTGGCCGCCACCTCTATCCGCCACCCGACAGGACCCGTCCATGAGGGCCCAGGCCCAGGGCGGTGCAGAGGCGTGGGTGGGCTGCGGTTTCCCTGCTCGCCTTGGAGGTTTTTCTTAGTGAAGTGTCTGCCATCTTGTGGCTGAGGCTGGTACTGCCGAGGCCCACCGGCAAACCTCCCTTCCGGGCTCCCCAAGGGGGTCCCTGGGCCTGCAGGTGGCTGCGAAGGGAGGAGGAGGAGGGGAGGTGGGCAGTGGCGCTGGCCTCCCTGCGTGGACCCACTTCCTCCCACGCTGTGCTCAGAGAATCTTCTGGAGACAGCAGCTGTGCCTGGAAGGCCATCCTTGTGCCTAGGAGGACAGGGAAGAGGCTGGATCTCAGACACAGGCAGGCTGGGAGGTCTGCACAGGTGTGGCCATAGAACACGGACGCCTCCAGTAGGCAGGCACAGGCAGCTCAGGGCCGGGAGCGAGGCCCCTCTCAGCAGGCGGTGTCAGCCGCGGAGTGGGTAGGTCCTCTGAGGACGATCACACCTGTGGGCAAGAGCACACCCGGGCTCTGGGCCAAGTAAGCCTGTGAATCCCACTGGCGTTGTGAACCCGGAGCCCTTGGGATCCGATTTTTTATTTGCTCTTTGGATACAGCTGCAAGAGATGACAGATTATTTTACATCCCTCAGTTCTCCGAACTTGCCTTGGACCAGGAATGTCAGGCCCTCACCTTGCCTTTTTCTCTTCTCCAAACTCTCTGGTGCTGCCTGGAGCAGATGGCACCCCCCACAGACGTCGTCCTTATTGTTGTCACAGAATATTCCATTTCCACAGCCACCTGGCATCCCAAAGCCTTCCTTCAGTGGGCAGCCTCTTCACAGGCAAATGCTAGCGATGGTTCAAGTCACACGGCAGGCACATACTCCATTTCCAAGGAGGTCATTGCTAACTCTAAATCTACCCCTGTTACTTAGCCAACCCCACATGCTCATTCTTAGAGAGGTTCTGTTCCCTGAAAACAGTCTGGAGCCAAATGCTGTGTGAGCTGGGGCCCAGTCGTGGAAACAGAAAACTTCCATTCCGTGAAGCTGGATGGATTCTACAGAAGGAATTCTGTGTTTACAGAATCGTTAGCAGGGCTGTTCGCGTGAAGGTCAGGGAAAAGCACCCCAAGATTTCAGGATACCAAGAAATTACTGAAATTGCCAAAAGTCATTGCTGATGGCATTCCACGGACTCTGTGGAGAGGGCCAGGAGGAGCTGGCAGAGTCTTGGGTCTGCTTCCTGCAGAGTCCTGCGCTCATCCTCACAGCTGCGCCCTGCAAAGAATAGCTTCTCCTTTTACGTAGCCTGCCAAATTTCGTGTGAGTTTCTCTGATTGGTGGAATCTGAAGCAGGGCCTTGCTGGCAGCAGAATCTGGGGAATGCAGTCTGCGAGCTTTCCGCCTGTGCGGTACGAGGGTGAGCTGAGAATGTCAGGGACCAAGGCACAGTATCTGATACACACTTTTAAATATGGGTGATAATAATAGGACTTCCTTCCCGTGGCTGTTGTGAGGCTAAAATTAACATGTGTGAAGTCTTTGCACAGATCATGGCATATGGTAGACCCTCAATAATTGCTAGTTTACAAAAAATTGTCAAAACTGACATTAGAGTGGCTCCTCATTCTCATTCCTAACCCCTGCAAGAAAACTGGCTGCCTCTGAGCTGGCTGGTCTAACCCACCCGTCTTGGCGGGGACCCTGCCCCTTGTCGTTCCGGACCTGCTGGGCCTCAAGATCCTCGATCGGCCTTCTGCTGGCTCAGACGGCGAAACAGAGATGCAGGAAATAAGTGACATTGCTCAAGAAAAACCTGAAGCAGTGAATCATGCTGAATATTAATATTGGATGCACTGTGCTTGGCAGACTTGAAGACTTCATCTCACATGGACCAGTGGACAGTCAGAGTGTGGTTGGTCCCCTCGTGAAAACATGGGTGCTGGCTCTGCTTTGCAGCTCTGTACTGAATGGAGGCAGTGAGAGTGGGTTGAGCCTCTGTGGCCGTGTGCTCACATGCTTCAAGCAGCCTGCAACAGGAAAGAATTAGGGCACAGCTGAAATCCGAAGGGGAGAAGAAGCAGGCTGAAATCCACGGGGAGCAATGTCTATTTCTTAGTCTGTCTCCTGCCCCAAATAGCCCCTCTCTCCTTTCCCAGCTTGTGTTGATACGTGTCTTTCCCTGGCAGCAGATGTCACCGGGACGTAAACTAGAACGCAGAGGGTGGTGATGAGCCACAGGCCACATCCTGCCCTGCCCTGACTCCCCAGGCTCCCTGGCCTGGAGTTCAGAGTACAGACCCCAAGCGACCACCTGCTCACCAGGACGTGCCAGCAGGGTCCTTCTCCCCAGAGCCACAGCGAGTGAGGGGACACTCTGTCTATCCTGGGAGTGGGCTGGGGTCCTGTTCCTGAGCTGGTGGGCAGATGGGATAGTGCCAGGTAGAGCTGCAGCCATTCTGTCCATCCCTGCCCCATCCCTACCCTGTCCACCCGTTTCATTCCCTCCCACTGTGGCCCTGTTGAGCCCTCTCAGGGACATCCATTTACCCTCGGGGACAGCCAGGGAGCCATGCTTACCTGCTGTTTCCCCTGGGAGAGCTTTGGGGCCAGTTTCAAACAGACCCACAGCGTCCAAACCAGGGCCCCCAACATGCACTTGGGACGGCAGGGGTGTGGGGGTAGAGTGTAAGTTACTGATTTAAAAATCTGATATAAACCTGATTTCAGTTCCCAGTCAGCTGAGGCACAGCAAGGTAAGTCCCTGCCCAGCGTCACTCCACTTGGGATGCGGAGAGCCCGGCCTAAAGGGGACCCACTGCACATCCCAAGCCACGCGTCTGCTCACTGCAGCCCTGGCCCCTCAGTGCCACCCCTCGCAGGTGCTGTCTCTCTAGCATGGGAGCTGATGGCGCCTTTCTGTGTCCCCACAGGTTCTTTCAGAGCACGGCTTCGGCCCCATCACTACCGACATCCGGGAGGGACAGACTTTCTACTATGCGGAAGACTACCACCAGCAGTACCTGAGCAAGAACCCCAATGGCTACTGCGGCCTTGGGGGCACCGGCGTGTCCTGCCCAGTGGGTATTAAAAAATAATTTCTCCCCACATGGTGGGCCTTTGAGGTTCCAGTAAAAATGCTTTCAACAAATTGGGCAATGCTTGTGTGATTCACAATCGTGGCATTTAAAGTGCACAAAGTACAAAGGAATTTATACAGATTGTGTTTACCGAAGTATAATCTATAGGAGGTGCGATGGCAAGTTGATAAAATGTGACCTATCTCCTAATAAGTTATGGTGGGAGTGGAGCTGTGCAGTTTCCTGTGTCTTCTGGGGTCTGAGTGAAGATAGCAGGGATGCTGTGTTCACCCTTCTTGGTAGAAGCTAAGGCGTGAGCTGGGAGGTTGCTGGACAGGATGGGGAACCCCAGAAGTCCTTTATCTGTGCTCTCTGCCCGCCAGTGCCTTACAATTTGCAAACGTGTATAGCCTCAATGACTCATTTGCTGAAATCCTTGGCTTTACCAAATCTAGACATGCATAAGGTGCTTTCTCTCCCTTTTCAGCCCTCTCTGTGCAGAGAAAAGATGTGAGTCCGCTTGATGAATCCTAATGCTTTGCTTAGAGCTATGAGAAATGTTTGTTTTAATAAAAACCTACAGTCCAATAATGCCAGCTGCCTGACATCTTCTCTGTCTTTGGCTTGCTTAGGTAGGATATTTTTAAGTGCTGTAAGATGAATTTAAGAGCTCTAAACAGCTTGGGAGGGAAAAAGCCTCAGAGCCGTTTACCCCCAAATGGGAACAATTCGGATGAAATTTTTGGTAAACATGCACACCTCTAGCTCCTTGCAACCTAAGTAATAGTAGTTGTTCTCCAGGTGCCTGTCACATCCCTCATGTCACAGGTTGTTCTAGTTATAGCAGACCCCTTCAATCCCTGCCCTTAAGAACCTTTACATTCCAGAGAAGGAGTCATAAACATGGAAAGAAATGATGAAATAAGATGATGTCAGGTTCTGATGAGGGATGCGAAGATGATGAATGGGATAGGGCAGTCAGTTGCGTCTGGGGGCTGTGAGATCGTGTTCAGGGCTGTTTTAGCGAGGTTGGTCAGGGAGGGCTTTGCAAGGTGGTGAGACTTGATGTGTTAGTCCATTCTCGCGTTGCTATAAAGAAATGCTCGAGACTGGGCAATTGATAAAGAAGAGAGGTGTGATTGGTTCACAGTTCCACAGGCTATACAGGAAGCATGATTCTGGCATCTGCTTGGTTTCTGGGTAGGCCTCAGGAAAGTTAGAATTATGATGGAAGCGGGAGGGGGAACAAGTGGGGGTGCCACATACTTTTAAACTGTGAAATCTCAGGAGACCTCCTTCAGGAGAACAGCACTGAGGGATGGTGCTAAACCCTGAGAAGCCGCCCCCATGGTCCAGTCCCCTCCCACCAGGCCCCACCTCCAATACTGGGGATTACAATTCGACAGGAGATTTAGGGGGGAACACAGATCCAAACCATATCACTTGAGAAGGAAATGAACTAAATCAGTAGTCCCCAGTCTTTTTGGCACCAGGGACCAGTCTCATGAAAGACGATTTTTCCACAAGTGGGTGGTGGGAGGAAGGGGGATGTTTTTGGAATGATTCCAGCACATCACACTTATTGTGCACTTTATTATTATTACATTGTAATATATAATGAAATAAGTATACAACTTATCATCATGTAGAAACAGTGGGAGCCCTGAGCTTGTTTTCCTGCAACTAGATGGTCCCATCTGGGGGCAGTGGGAGACAGTGACAGATCATCAGGCATTAGATTATCATAAGGAGCATGCAACCCAGATCCCTCACATGCACTGTTCACAGTAGGGTTCACACTCCTATGAGAATCTAATGGCACCGCTGATCTGACAGGAGGTGGAGCTCAGGAGGTAATGTGAGCAATAGGGAGCGGTTGTAAATACAAATGAAGCTTCGCTTACTTGCCTGCCACTCACCTCCTGCTGTGAGGCCTGGTTCCTATCAGGCCACCGACCAGTACCAGTCCATGGCCCAGTGGTTGGGGACTCCTGAACTAAATGATGCAGGACCTAAAGGAGGAAGCATGTTGGGAATACACTAGTGGAAGTGGAAGCTATTCCATCAGTAGAGAGAACCCTCAGTGAGGCAGGTGGAACCAGGTCACAGAGAGCCTTCTACAGGATGAGATAATGGGCTTTTTAGTTAATTCTATTTAATTGGGCAGCACTGGAGCTTTTTACACACTTTCTCCCTTATTTATTTTTAACCGGAGCAACTGGTTGGCTGGGGGTATGATTTGCTTGTAGGAAGTTGGATGTGAGGTGGAGGTAATGGGATGAATTGTGCAGTTTTGGCCACACAAATTTGAGATGCTCCTCGGATGTCCCGGTGGGGATATGGAGCAGGGCAGTTGGTTGCATGGGTCTGGATCTTGGAAGGGATCAGAGGAGGAGAAATTTCAGAATCCCCAGCATATAGATGGCATTTGAGGCCACGGGACCAGCTGATATCATTTAGGGAGAGACCGGAGAGAGAGAAAGGGTTTGAACATTGAGTGCCGGGGTGTTCTGACATGCAGAGGTCTGGGAAAGGAGGAGCAAAGGAATTGGAGGAGTGACCCCTGAGGTAGGCACAGGCAGCGAGTGTGTCTGTCCTACAAGCAAGTTGCTTCTAGAGTCTGGGGAAAAGCTTAGGCCAACTTCCATGTTCAAAGCAGAGCGAACTAAAACTGACGGGGCGTCCAGCCCTTCGAGGAGGGATCTTGCAGTGTTTCAAGTGGCACATACCTTGAATCTTGCCCTAAGCCTTCCCCAGAAGGAACCGGGATCTTTTACCAAGGTGACTCTGCACTGGTGAAATGGAAATAGCCCAGGCCTTCTAGGAGTTATTACCCACTGCTGCTAAACATGAAAGACCAAGGTCCACTGCAGAGTGGGGTTTATGAAGACCAGGTGACAGATGGGGTCTTGCTCCAAGTCTGTCTCTCAGTGGGTCTGGTGGGTCAGAACAAGCCTGAAGTTATTTCCTCACTCCCAGAATGCGTAGTGTGTATTAGCCATGATTCCAGCTTCTGCAGCTTGATCTGTCAATATCCATTCACCCCACGCGCATGTGCCCCTGACCTCCTGCCTGCCCCCTCACCCCCGCTTCTCACTGGGAGGAGTCTTTCTCTTAGGGGTACAGGTTTATTTTTGTTTTTGTTTTTGTTTTGAGATAGAATTTTGCTCTTGTTGCCCAGGCTAGAGTGCAGTGGCGCGATTTCGGCTCACTGCAACCTCTGCTTCCCGGATTCAAGCGATTCTCCTGCCTCAGCCTCCCGAGTAGCTGGTATTACAGGCATGCACCACCATGTCCAGCTAATTTTGTATTTTTGGTAGAGACAGGGTTTCTCCATGTTGGTCAGGCTGGTCTCGAACTCCCAACCTCAGGTGATTCACCCACCTCGGCCTCCCAAAGTTTTAGGATTACAGGTGTGAGCCACTGCACCCGGCAAGGGTGCAGTTTTTTAAATACAAACCAATTGATCCAGAGTTCACAGCCCAACCACCTCCTCTGTCTGGCTCTCACACTCCAGGCTACTCTCCAGCTTTCCTAATTGCCCCAGGCCAAGTGCTTGACAACTAGGGACAGCCCCTGTGCCCCAGAGCTGCTGAAATTATTCACACGTGCCTGTCCTGAGCCTGTTCATTCTGCCATTCCTTCCCATGGAAACAACAGTAGAGGCTCTGTCCACAGTTTCCACCCCCTCTGCTCCAGTTCTTCTGCTTCTCTTGGGACCTGTGAAAAACAAACTCTTAATAGCAGCCATCTCTAGGTCTGTTGGCCTTAATAGACCTAAATAACAATACAACCTATTAAAACATCATGAGATAGATATACCTAATAACTGACAAAATCGCCATTTTAGCTCCCTGATCCATGGAGTAAAGTCTCCTGTACTCCCCCTCTCCCAATATGGTGAATAAAACAATACCTTCTCTGGGGGAATTTCAAATTTTGGTGGCACCAGTGGCAAACTCAAATGATGCAGGGGTGGGCATTGCTGCCTAACCCTATGTTGTCACCCTGTTTGGCAGATGAAATACTGTTTCTGTCTCCCAGTGTTGTGTCATGCGTGGGTTTCATTCACATGTTCTCAGTGTCTTCTTGAAAATCATTATGGAAAATACTTAATGAGCCGGGCCTGGGCACGGTGGCTCGCACCTGTAATCCCAGCACTTTGGGAGGCCGAGGCGGGCGGATCACCTGAGGTCAGGAGTTCGAGACCAGCCTGGCCAACATGGTGAAACCCCGTCTCTACTAAAAATACAAAAAAGTTATCCAGGTGTGGTGGTTGGCACCTGTAATCCCAGCTACTCAGGATGCTGAGGCAGGAGAATCACTTGAACCTGGGAGACAGAGGTTGCAGTGAGCCAATATTGCACCACTGCACTCCAGCCTGGGCAACAAGAGTGAGACTCCATCTCAAGAAAAATAAATAAATAAAAATTGAACTGGACAGTTCACTTAGGGACATGTTGCTTGTTTAACGTCTTAGAGCTTCTGTTATGATGGCCATGATGTGTCATTCTACTGCCCCTGGTGACCCTACCACCCCCAACTTCTAGCAGAAAGTGCTGGTAGATTGCCATGCTCTTTCCTGCCAAGCCCAGGCACACTTTCAGAATTCCTCTACACCAAGGACCTTGGGAAGGCCCTGCCAACCTATCAGACTTGGTTTCCAGATGAAACCCAGAGCTTTCCTTCCAGGTGAAACCAGAATTGCTGACTAAAGCTTTGGATGTAATGTCTCAGCCGGGGGTAAGTTCACCGAAGAGATGTCATCTAAAGAACAGCGTCTCATGATGTTAGCCACAGCATGGTGATCAGAGAGCCTGGGACAGATGCTTTGCTGAAATCTCGAAATTCCACAGAGGCTGGTGGAGCGATCAGCTGGAGTTAAGTGAGACAGACCTGAGGGAAAATGCTAGGTCTGCCTCTTATAGATTGAGTGACCCTGAAGAAGTCACATGATCATTCTGAGGCTCAGTTTCTTTGTGTGTAAAACAGCGATAATCATACCCATGTTGCAGGACTTGGGGAAGATTAAATACTATGCATACACACACATATATATGTGTGTGTGTGTGTGTGTGTATGTATGTATGTATGTATATACTTTGTACAGAGCCTGAGATACAGTAAGTGTTCTCTACATGGTAGATATTATGATTGTCTTCTTGTAAAGGAGAAAAGGGGATTATTTGCTGAGAACTTTAAAAAAATCTCATTCGCTTTTGTGAGTCCACCCTGTCCCCAGAATGATGAGTGACATTTTCCAAACATTATTAGTTTGTCTGAATACTTTATAAAATTTCCAGGGAACAACATTTTTAACGACATGTTGGCTCTGAGATGTCCTTTCTGCCCCCCAAATTTTAAATATTTCCATCAGAGAACAGGCTACACGTTCTTTGGAATGTACTCTGAGTTCCAACTGGGACATTGGGACACTGGGATGCCAAGAACGTGTCTGCCTGATGTCAGCAGTGGGCTCGAGGCAAATGTCCCTGAGCACCCACTAGTCACTTAGTCGGTGCATCTTCACAGAAGATGACATCTCTGTGGGCCCCTCTCCTCCCCTGCTGTACAGTGGCTCTTCTGCGACCAAGTGGCCCCCTTGGAGGTGGAAGCAAAAGGAAAAGCTCTGGACGGAGGTTCCCCAGCTCCTTGATAACGTGTAAAAATCTCTGGCAAGTCAGAGGAGTTCATTGCTCACATTAAGAGCTGCTTCTCATTGCTCTCTTACTCATTCAGCCATTAGTTAATTAATTCTCTCAACATGAATCTATTCGGTTCCGGCTGTGTGCCAGGGTCTGTGCTAGATGCCGGGGGCATCATGTCAGCCAAACATGGTTGCCGGCCTCCATAAAACTGTTCTACTGGGGAAATTAGATATTAAACGAGCAGTGTCACAACTCCATAATTACAAACAGTGGACGTGCTTTCAGGGAAAATCATAGTGTGCTGTGAAAGAGTAAAAATGAGGGGATCCGATCAAAGCTGAGGGAGCTGCATTTGGGCTGAATTCTGCAAGATCCATGAGAAGTAACACGCAAAGCGGGTGCGAAGGTACAGTTGGGAGAGGGACACGTTCCAGGGAGAAGGACATGTTCCAGGCAGAGGCATGTGCCAAGGCCCCAGGGTGGAGCCTTTGAAAGAAGGAGCCTAAGAGCTGTGGTGATAGTGCCATATGTGTTCATGCTGCTTTTGTTTTTACAAAGACTTAACTTTTTAGGGCAGTTTTAGGTTCACAGCAAAATTGAGAGGAAGATACAGAAATTTCCATATGCCCCCCATGCCCTCACATGCACAACCTCCCCAACTATCACCATCCCCCACCAGAGTGGTGCATTTGTTACAAATGATGAACCAAAATGACACGTCATTATCACCCAGAGTCCACAGTTTACATGCGGGTTTGTTCTTGGTGTTATACAGCCTGTGGGTTTGGACTCTATCCACTGTTAGAGTATCATAGAGAATAGTTTCCCTGACCAAAAAATCCTCTGTGCTCCATCCACCTGTTCATTCCTGTCTCCCTCCTGACCCCTGGCAACCACTGATCTTTTAAATGTCTTCATACTTTTGCCTTTTCCAGAAAGTCAGATAGTTGAAATCACACAGTAGCCTTTTCAAATTGGCTTTTTTCACTTAGTAAGTATGCCTTTAAGTTTCCGTCTTGTCTTTTCATGACTCAATAGCACATTTCTTTTCAGTGCTGAATACATCCATTGTCTGGATGTACCGCCATTCATTTATCCAATCACCTACTGATGGGTATCTTGGTTGTTTCTAGGTTTTGGTAATTATGAATTACATTGCTATACATATCTAGGTTTTGGTAATTATGAATAACATTGCTATACATATCTGTGTGCAGGTTTTTATGTGGACATAAATTTTCAACTTCTTTGGATAAATGCCAAGAAGTGTGATTGCTGCATTGCACAGTGAGAGGTATGTTTAGTTTTGTAAGAAGTTGCCAAACTGTCTTCCAAAGTGGCTGTGCCATTTTGCATTCTCACTAGCAATGAATGAGAATTCCAGTGGCTCCACATCTTCACCAGCATTTGGTGTTGTCGGTGTTCTGGATTTCGGTCATGTTAATAGGTGTGTAGTGATGTCTCATTGTTGTTTTAGTTCACATTTCTCTGATGACCCATGATGTGGAGCATGTTTTCATGTGCTTCTTTGTGTCTATATATCTTCATTGGTGAGGTGTCTATCACAATATTTGGGCCAGTGATTAATTTTTCATAGCTGACCAGTATGATGAGGGGTGCTAGGGATGAAGGTTGGTGAAGCCCACAAAGTGAGTTTCTGTCTTTTTGAGTATCCACATTTGAACTAGGCAACCTGGCTGCATGAAACTCGTAGCTTTTTTTTCCCCCACTTTTTCAGCCATCTTTCAGGGTCACATCCTGAGGTATTGTTGGGGCCCCTGGTTTTTACTGTTGATAATTACTTTAAAACTGCAGTGACCTCACTGTTGGATTTAATTTTTTTAAACACAAGGGCTGGGGGTGGTGGCTCACACCTGTAATCCCAGCACTTTGGGAGGCTGAGGCAGGGAGATCACTTGAGGCCAGGATTTTAAGACTAGCCTGGCCAACATGGCGAAACCCTGCCTCTAATAAAAATACAAAAATTAGTGTGGTGGCACACGCCTGTAATCCCAGCTACTCAGGAGGCTGAAGCACAAAAATCGCTTGAACCCAGGAGGTGGAGCTTGCAGTGAGCTGAGATTGCACCACTGCACTCCAGCCTGGGTGACAGAGTGAGACCCTGTCTCAAAAAAAAAAAAATGTAATTTACACAAAAAACTACACACAAAGTATATAATTTGATAAATTTTTGACATACATATATAGCCATGAAATCATAGCCACAATCAAGATAACAAATATATCCACCACCCCAAAAATATCCTCACACCTCTTATTCCTGGGCCTGCTTCCCCTACTCCATATTCAGGACCCAGTCCTAAGGCAATCCGCTTTCTGCCATTAAAGACTAGTTTGCATTTCTGAAATTGGACTCAGCATTTACTCTTCCGTCATCTGGCTTCCTACCCAACGTAAGTATTTTGAGATTCATCCATGTTGCTGCATGTCTCATTGGTTCATTCCTCTTGATTGCTAAGTAGTATTCCATCGCATGGATGTACCACAGTGGGTTTATCCATTTATCTGCTGATGGACATTTGGGTTCTTTTCAGTTTGTGATTATAACACATAAACGTGCTATGGAGTTCATGTTTTAATCTTTGTATGAACACATGATTTCATTTCTCCTGGGTATATACCCAGCTGTCAAATGCCTAGGTCATATGATAGGTGCATGTTTAACTATTTAAGAAACTGCCAGACTGTTTTCCAAAGTGATTGTAACATTTTACGTTGTTACCGCCAGCAGCTATGAGAGTTCCAGGTGTGCTGCGTCATCCTGGATGCTTGCCATGGTCAATCGTTTTGAGTTTAGATATTCCAACAGGTGTGCAGTGGGATCTCACTATGGTTTCAGTTTGCATTTCCCTAACCAATGATCCTGAGCCTCTTTTATGTGCTGCTTTGCCATCTGGATATCTTATTTGGTGACACATCTAGTAAAATCTTTTGCTCATTTTGGGGAGTTGTTACCTTAGTATTGAGTTTTGACAGTCCTTTTTATATTCTAGATGCAAGTCCTTTATTAGATATCCATTTTGCAAAGCCTGTAACTTGTCTTTTTATTTTTTTAACAGTATCTTTCAAAAACAGAAGTTCTCAATGTTGATGAAGCTCAGTTTATCAAGTTTTTCCTTTATGTATTGTGTTTTTGGTATTGTGTCTAAGACATCTTTGCCTGAGATGAGAAGTTGTATGGTTTAAGGTTTTACACTTAGGCCTGTGGTCCATTTTGAGTCCATTTTGGTCCATTTGTACACAGTGTAAAGTATGAATTAAAGTTTGGTTTATTTTTTGCATATAGATATTCAATTATTCCAGCACCATTTGTTGACAGGCTATTGGTATGGTCTAAAAGTTTGTATCCTCTGCAAATTTGTATGTAGAGATCCTAATCCCCGAGGTGATTGTATTAGGAGGTAGGGTGTTTGGGGATCTTATTAAGTCATGAGGGCAGAGCCTTCATGAATGCCATTAGTGCCCTTATAAAAGAGCCTCAGAGACCTGCCTTGTCCGTTCCACATTGGGAGGATGCAGTGAGAAGACTGTGAGTCTATGAGGAAGCAGAGCCCTGGCCAGACACCGAATCTGCTGCCACCTTGATCCTGGACTTCTCAGCCTCCAGAACTGTGAGAAATACATTTATGTTGTTTAGAAGCGTACAGATTATGGTATTTGATCATAGCAGCCTGAGTGGACTCAGACAACCATCCTTTCTCAACTGAATCGATGTTGCACATTTGTTGAAAATCAATCGTCCATATATGTGTAGATCTATTTCTGGACTGTCTATTCTGTTTCATTGATCTAGTCTACCTTTGTGCCAATGCTATACAGTTTTGATTACTAAAGATTATAAGTTTTAGAATCAGCTAGTGTAAACAGTGAAAATCACTGAGAGTTCAGAAGTTAAAGTTGTACTGCGGTTTCAAATAAGGTACTTAATGGTCCTTTTTCATCATTCAGCATGAATATCCCCTACGTATCTCTGAAGGTTGATTTTGTTCTTTATTTTAAGAATAAAATAACGTTGTGAACAGCTTGAACCTGACAAGTTCACTTGAAAGCATTGCACAGGAAGTGGATTTCTCAGCAGCCATTGGTGGGGCCTTGTGACCCCCTGATAGTGAGCAGCTCTGGGAACAGAACTGACATGAGTGTCTGGGAGGGGACATGGGAAGGATCTGCATACAAATTGAAGATCCAATTCCTATAAATTTTCTATACAACTGTATATTTTAACATATAATTAAAATATAATTGATTTTAAGTCTGTCTCTGGTAATATAAGCTTTAATAATTTACATGTTCACTTAATCACTTATGAAATCATTTTATAACCCTTAATAAAATTAGATAGTGTAACTTCTCAAACTTTGTTCTCTTATAAAGTTGCTTTTGGTTATCCAAGGTCTTTTGCATTTCCATATGAATTTTATAATCGGTTTGTCAGTTTTCTACAAAAAAAATTCTGCTGGGATTTCAAGAGATTGCATTGAATCAGAATCAATTTGGAAAGAATTTACAGTTTAACAGTCTTAGGTCTTCTAATTCATGGGCACAATATGGCTCTCCATTTAATTAATTAAATTTAATTAATTTATTTGATTTCTCTTAATAATGCTTTATAGTTTTCAGCATACAGGTCTTGCACATCTTTTGTTAGATATATCCCTCAGTATTTCCCATTTGTATGGCATTGTTATAGTATTGTGTTTAAAATTTCAGTTTCCAATTGTTCATTGCTAGTTTAGGCAAATCTGATGGATTTTTGTGCATTGATTCTGTATACTGCCGCAATGCTGAACTCACCTATCAATTCTGGTTTCTTTTTTTGGTAGATTCCATGGGATTTTCTACGTAGATATGACGTCTGCAAATAGAGACAGTTTTACTTCTTGTTTCCAATCTGTGTACCTTTTTCCCCTTCCCCCTTACCTTGTCGCACTTTATCTCCAGTACAATTTTAATATAAGTGGTGAGGGGAAATACTCATCTGTTCTGATCTTAGGCTTGTATTAGTCTGTTTTCACGCTGCTGATAAAGACATACCTGAGACTGGGTAATTTATAAAGAAAAAGAGGTTTAATGGACTCAAGTTCCATGTGGCTGGGGAGGCCTCACAATCATGGCAGAGGGCAAAAGGCACATCTTACATGGCGGCAGGCAAGAGAGAATGAGAGCCAAGTGAAAGGGGAAATTCCTTATAAAATCATCAGATCTCGTGAGACTTATTCACTACCATGAGAATAGTATGGGAGAAACCACCCCCATGATTCAATTATCTCCCACTGGGTCCATCCCACGACATGTGGGAATTACGGGAGCTACAATTCAAAATGAAATTTGGGTGGGGACACAGCCAAACTATGCCAGTCTTTTACCATTAAATATGATGTTAACGGTAGATTTTTTCATAGAAGCTGTTTGTCAGTTTTCCTTCTCTTTCTAGTCTGCAGAAAGTTTGTTTTTATCAGGAATGGATTCAGATTTTGTCAACTGTTTTTTTGCATCCAGAAAATGATCATACATACATTCCTTATTAGTCTGTAAATATTGTGAATTATTTCGACTGATTTTTGAGTCTTAATTCATCCTTGTATTCCTGGGATAAACCTACTTGATCATGATTTGTATCCCTTTTATACAATGTTGGATTTGACTTGTTAAAATTTTCTTAACTATTTTTGCATCTTTTTTCATGAAGAATATTTGTCTGAGTTTTCTTGTAATGTCTTTACCTGGTTTTGGTAATGCTGGCTTAATAGAATCAGCCGGGAGGTATCTTTCAGTTTTATGGAAAAGTTTGAATTGTTGTTATTCTGTTATTATTTCTTCCTTAAATGTTTGGTAGTACTTGCCAGTGAAGCCCTCTGGGTCTTTAGTTTTTTATGCAGGAAGATTTTTAATTGCAAATTTAATTTGTTTAATAGATACAGGGCCATTTGGATTATCTACTTCCTAAATGAGCCTTGGTAGATTTTGTTTTTTTTAAGTAATTTCTCCTTTTCATCTAAGTTATGTAATGTATTTGCATAATATTTCCTTATCTTAATATCCATAAAATTCATAGTGATCTTACCTCTCTCATTCCTGACATTGGCAATTTGTTTACGTTTTTTTCCTGATCAGTCATTCTACAGGTTTATCAATTTTATTGCCTTTTGAATAAACCAAATTTTATTGATTTTTCTCTAAAATTTTCTATTGAATTTTATATTTAATTGATTTCTGCCCTAATCTTATTATTTTGTTTCTCCTGCTTACTTTAGCTTTACTTTTCTCTCCATTTTACTAGTTTCTACTTGGAAGCTCAGGACATTGGCTTGAGACCTTTATTCTTTTATAATACAGGTATTTACTGCTATACATTTCCCTGCCTTACATGGGATCTTACAAATTTTGATACATTGTGTTTTCATTTTTGCTTAGTTCAAAATATTTTTAAATTTTTCTTTTGAGTTCTTCTTTGACTTATGGATTATTTAGAATGTGTTAGTTTCCTAATATTGGAATATTTTCCAGAGATCTATTATCAATTTCTAATTTAATTCCATTGTTGTCAAAAAACATTGTATGCTTTTGAGTTTATTGAGAATTCTTGTATGAACCAGAATAGGATCTATTATGGTAAATGTTTCATGTATGCTTGAGAAGAACATACATTTTGCCATCATTAGGTGAAGTATACTGTAAATGTCAACTAAGTCAAGTTGGTTGATTGTGTTGTTCAAGATTTCTGTACCTTTACTGATGTTCTTTCTACTGGTTTTATCAATGAGAGAGAGGTATTTAAATCTCCAACTTTAATTGTGGGTGTGTCTGTTTCTCCATATAGTTTTGCTAGTTTTTGCTTCATATATTTGGAAGTTCTGTCACGAGATGCAGAAATGTTTAAGATTTTTATATGCTCTTGATGAGTTGACCCTCTTGTATTATAAAATGACCCTCTTTATTGCTAGTGATATTCTTTGTTCTGAAATCCACCCTGTCTTATATTAATATAGCCACTCCAACTTTCTTTAGATGAGTGTACACAGGATATATAATTTTCCGTTATTTTTACTTTGAATCAACTTGTATCTCGTTATTTAAGGTGAGTTTGTACAGCATATAGTTGAGTTGTGGGTTTTTTGTTTGTTTGTTTTTTAGCCAATCTGACAGTCTCTGACTTTAAGTGGTGTTTTAGACTATTTATATTTCGTGTGATGATTTATATGGTTAGGTTTAAATCTTCCATGTATCTATTTGTGTTCTTCTTGTCCTATTTATTCTTCATTCCTTTTTTAATGTTTTTCTGTCTTCTTTTAGGATAATGAATTTTTTAATGATTCTGTTTTATCTCCTTTGTTGGCATATTAGCTATATCTATTGTGTTATTTTAGTGGTTGCATTAAGATTTACAGTGCAACTTATCACCATAATTATCAGTTATCACTTATTGTATACTATAAATACCTTAAAATAGTATATTTCCATTTCTCTCCACCTGGTCATTATGCTGTTGTTATCATATATTATTCTAAACATGGTATAAACTCCAGAATACAATTTTATTATTTTTTGCTTTAAATGGCCAATTACTTTTTAAATATATTTAAATAACAATAATTATTAAATAATTATAATAAAATCAAATATATATAAATTATTATAAAAATTATTTTATATTTACCCACAGTTATTTCTAGTGCTCGTTTTCTCTTGGTTGATTATGTTTCCTTCTGGTATCATCTTCCTTCTACTTGGAAGACTTTCTTTAAGATTTCTTAGAGTGTATTTCTGCTGGTGATTAGTTCTTTCAGCTTTTGTATGTCTGAAAAAGTCTTTATTTGGCCTTTGTTTATAAGGCACAGTTTTGTTGGACATAAAATTCTGTGTTGACGTCTCTTTTCTTTCAGTAATTTAAAGATGTTGCTCCATTGTCTTTTTTTTTTTTTTTTTGGCTTGTATTGTTCCTAGTTAAAAATCTGCTATCATTCTTACTTTTGTTCCTCTGTGTATGGTGCATACAATTTTTTAACCCATTTGGCTGCTTTAATTATTTTCTTTTAATCACTGGTTTTAAGTAATTTGATTATTAAAGTGGGTAGAATTGTGTTACCACAAAATAATACATTCAAGTCCTAACCCCTGGTACCTGTGAATGTGACCTGATTAGAAATATGGTTGTTCCAGGTGTAATCAAGTTTAGATGCAGTTATACCAGATTAGAATGGGCCCCATTCCAATGACTGATGTCTCTATAAGGTGAGGGAAATTTGAACATAGATACACAGAGAAGAGAACGTTGTATGGAGACAAAGACACACAAAGAAAATGCCACATGATGATGGAAGTAAAGATGGGACTGATGCTTCAAGCCAAGGAACACCAAGGATTGGTGGCAGCCACCAGAATTACAAAGAGGCAAGGAAGCCTCCTCCCCTGGGACCTTCAGAGAGAGCATGGCCTTGGCAACATCCTGATTTCAGGCTCTGGCCTCCAGGACTGTGACAGAATAAATTTATTTTAAGCCACATAGTTTTTGTTACAGCAGACCTAGGAAACTAATACATTTGTGATGTGCCCCGATGTAGTGTTTGTGTTTCTTGTGCTTGGATTTTACTGAGCTTCTTGAATCTGCAGGTTTGTCATTCTCATCAAGCTTAGAAACTTCCATGAAATCTTCAACTATTTTTCAGCCCTCCCCAGCTTCTTTGGGAACGCCGATGAAATGACCCACAAATACTCTGATCATTTTTTAAGCTTTTCTAACTCATCTCTAAGTTTTATTTTGGATCTATTCAATTGTTCTGTTGCTGTATTTTCAAGTGCACCAACCTTTTCTTTCACAATGTTTAATCTGCTATTCATTCCAGCCAGCGTATTTTTCATCTCAGACATTGTGGTTTTCATCTCTTGATTTTTTCTTCTCTTGATGTTTGACTGGAGGCTTTAATACATCATCTCTATATCTACTAAAATGTTCAATCTTTCCTGTAGCTTCTTGAATGTGTTTAATGCCTTTATTATCACTGTTTAAGTGTCCTTGTCTTTTAATTCTATTATCTGTGTTATTTCTGGCTTTCTTTGAGTGACTCATTTTTCTCATTATGGGGCTTATTTTATCACTTCTTTGCATGCCTGGTAATTTTTGATTGGATAACAGAGACATTGTGAATTTTGCTTTTTGGGGTGCTGGATATTTTTGTATTCCTCTAAGTATTCCTGAGTTTTACTCTGTGACACATTTAAGTTACTTGGAAACCATTTCGTTCTTTCAGGACTTGTTTTTAAGTTTTCTGAGATGGGAGCAGAGCAGCATTTAGTCTAGGACTAACAGCCTACTGAGAAGCACTCTACTCTATGCTCTGTGAATTGTGAAAGTTTCCACTCAGGGTGGTGGAAAATTTCCACTCAGGAAGCTAGAAACTATTCCTAGCTTGTTCCTTAACCCTTTTGGATGACTATTTCCTTAGTCTCGGAATATGGAAGAATCATGTAGCGAAGGCCTAGGTATCCACTAGGTAGGATAGGCACAGTGCCCAGGGCCTACAATACTTTCAGGGGCTCATGAAAATATTTTAATTTATTTTGTGATTGGAAAAAAAGTCTAAGAAAATGTTTTAATACATGCTAAGATATTCATCTTTATGACAATATTATTGGAAAACGTGGCTATGTGGAGGAAGTGGTACAGGAAGGCAAAGTTGACTGGGGCCCACAGAAACATAATGCAATCTTGCATGTGGGTGGGGGAGAGCATATTGGCTATGAGCCGGGGGTGAGCATCATCTCTCAACAGATAGTAATGAAACGGTGTAATTGGGTGAGCTTCCAAATAAAGCTGGTTTCTTGGGAAACAAGCCAAAAGCAAAGCTTGCGCTCTGGGTTTGACCCATAATGGATTGGCAAGAGAAAAAAAAGAGGAACAGGGTGGCCAGAGAGAGAAAGGCCATCAACGAGGCCGTGTGGGTGGAGTGCAGAGCAGGGCACTTAAAGTCGGCACACCCAGGACAAGTTCACTTGCATTTCTCAGCCTGAGTTTCCTTGTCTCTACAAAGGAGTTAGTGCTAACTGCCTTGCAGGAAGGCTGTGAGAATTCAAGGGGATACGTGTGAAAGTTTTGCGGAGAGGACAACATTCTCTGCAAGTGTCTGTTATTAGAGAAACAAGAAGGATCCAAGTAATGGAAACCAAGATTACAGAGAGGGGCGTATTAGAGTCACAGAAGGATAGAACTGGGATACATCCTTGGGGCCACTTAATCCAGCATTCCTAGAGGAAGAAATCAAGGTGTCAAAGGCATCAGAAGCACTGTGAAGTGATGGAGACCATGGACAGTGATTTGGTTTGGCTGTGTCCCCATCCAAATCTCACCTTGTGTTGTAATAATCCCCATGTGTCAAGGACAGGACCAGGTGGAGACAATTGAATCATGAGAGCAGTTTCCCCCATGCTGTTCTCCTGATAGTGGTGATAGTGAGTGAGTTCTAAGGAGATCTGATGGTTTTATAGGGGCTTCCTCCTTCTCTTGGCACCCATTGTCTCTCCTGCTGCCCTGGTGCCTTCCGCCATGATTGTTAAGTTTCCTCAAGCCTCCCCTGCCATGTGGAATTGTCAATTAAACCTCTCTTCTTTACTGATTACTCATTTTGGGGTATTTCTTCATAGTGGGGTGAGAATGGACTAATACAAATAGGAACTTAGCCACCACCCATACTGCCATGAAGAGTCTGGAAAACAATGTTTCGAAGATTTCAGCCACTATGATCCTGGGAGAGGTGAAGAGGGCCAGGATGCTGCTGAGTATCAGTCCGGTATCTAGCACATGGTATTAAACACGAATGACAATAATGGGACTTCCCATCCAGTTGTTAATGATAGCACTTTGATGTTCCGAGCCCAATGTGCTGCAGGTGATAAGCCCTCAGAATCTGCTAACTCACAAAGTCAATTTTCTCAGAACCTAGTTAGAATGACAGACTCATTTTTTTTTTTTTTTCGAGACAGAATTTCACTCTATCACCCAGGCTGGAGTACAGTGGCACAATCTCGGCTCACTGCAACCTCTGCCACCTATGCTCAAGCAATCCTCCCACCTCAGCCTCCCAGGTAGCTGGGACTACAGACACGTACCACCACACCTGGCTAATTTTTGTATATTTTTGCAGAGATGGAATTTCACCATATTGCCCAGGCTGGTCTTAAACTCCTGGGCTCAAGTGATCCTCCTGCCTCGGCCTCCCAGAGTGCTGGAATTACAAGCATGAGCAACTGTGCCTGACCCTCAATCTCATTTCTAATCCCTAATTGGGTAACTGTCTGATTTGATCGGACAGTTTGGGCCGTGATAGGATCCTCGTCCTATTATCTGGACTCAGGACCATCTGCCTCCTTTATTCCAGCTCAGAGGGTGAATGGAGACTCAGAATTTCATCCACCTGCTCAGAAAAAAAAGAAAACAGTGAATTACAAGAACAAGCTCAATTCAAGACTAGAGTTCACATTCTTAGAAGGCTGCAGTTCTTCAGTCTAAACAGAATCAGAGTCTAACCAATTCCTGTATGAAGGCTCAAGGCCAGGACCTGCCCTTATAACCCTCCATCCCAGATGGAGTTAATAAAACTGGAGTTCAGTCTTTGTCACCTTGTGCTTAAATACCCTGGCTGGCTTGTAACAAGAAAGAATTAGGGCATAGCTCAGATACAAAAGTGGAAAAAGAAACGGCTATAATCCATGGGGAAGACTTTCTATTTCCTAGTCTGTCTCCTGTCCCAAATAGCTCAGCTCTCCTCCCTCAACTCGTGTTTATGTGTTAAATTTCTTTCTCTTGTAGCAGATGCCACCAGACCGACAGTCCCTAAACTAGGTCAGAGAGAGTGATGAATTAACAAAGTCCCTCAGGCTACATCATCCGCGTCCTCACTTCGTCTCCAGTTCCCTGGCCTGCTTTCCCTGGCATCTTAGGGTGGCCCCTGTTCCGAGAACCACAGAGGCCTAGGGGGGTCCTCTGTCCAGCTCCAGGATTCCTGATTTGCAAATCATCAGCCCTCATAGCTGGAAGGATGGAGGGAGGTGGGGCTTAACTGTCCCCAGCCCTTTGTGCCTCTCCGGTATGCTGAGTCCTCTCATTTTCATTCCACTCTGGCACTGATGGAATAATGTCAGAGGACAGTTAGCCACTTGAAACAGCAGCCAGAAAACCACACTTCTCTTCTAGAACTTTCATTGTGTTGGGGCCCATTTCAAACAAAGAGAATCCAAGTAAGGCCCCCCTGTGTGCAGTTGTAACAGCGTTGATATAGCAGGTAGAGAATAGGTTTTGTTGTTGTTGTTGTTTGAAATAGGATCAAAGGAACCTTATTTCAAATTCCAGGGCACAGAGACCAAGAGAAATCACGACTTGCCCAATGTAACACAGGAAGGAACAGAGTCCAGGGTGTTAAAAGAAGAACTTCAGGTGAATTATATTTAAAGGAGTTTAATTGAGCAATGAAAGATTCGTGAATTGGGCAGGCCTTAGAGTCACAGAGAGGTTCCAGGGACGTCTCATGGTCAGAACAAATTTATAGACCAAAAAAAAAAAAAAAAAAAAAAAGGTTGGGGGAAGTGACCTATAGGAATCTGCAGTGAGGTACAGAAACAACTGGATGGGTTAAGTTTGGCGTTTGCCTTGTTTGAACATAGTTTGAACACTCAGCAGTGAATGAATGGTTGAAGTGTGGCTGCTGGGATTGACCAAGACTCAGCTATTGTTACAGGTGCATACTCCTAAGTTAGGGTTTCAGTCTTGTCTGCCTAGGTTAGTTTGTGCACAAGGACTCAAATACAGAAGTACAGAGTCCTTCTCAGGCCATGTTTAGTTTGCTTTAACAAGGGTCAGACTGCAGCCTTACACTTGCCTCCTCCTTCAGTGCACAGCAACAACAACAAAAACCGACGTCCGTTTTTTTCTGTTCCGCAGGATATCCTTTAAGAGAATAGATGGGTCATACTTAAAACTAATATTTGAAAGGGAAAATGTTGCATTTTACAAAAGATTACTGTCATGAGTGTTGAAGCAAAAGTCCCGATGGATACTATAGACTTGGGAGTAGATGATTTTTTTTTCCAGTTGGTATTTTAAAAATAATGTTTGGATTTTCACTCCTGGGTAGGATGCTGTAAATTATGGTGTACCAGCACTCCCATCCAGAAAAAAAGCTGGATGAATTTTTTTTAATCATAGGAATTTTTTAAAAGCGTAGGAAAACTGTGGGACCGATGAGGACTAAATCAACTGAAATTTCAAGGAATCATCACTATTATGAAATGAGCTGTCACTGCTAACAGGTTTTCATCCCTCCTGTCCCCTGGGGGACATTTGTCAATCATGTCTCAGGGCTGAGAATCAGACTTGGTCCAGAAAGAAAGAGATCACCTGCAGGGGCAGAGAGAAGCCAGTAAGGCTTTTGGAAGTGGAGTTGTGTGGGTCTGGAAGAGAAACTAGAAACTTGAGAGACCCAAGTGCCCAATTTCAAGCTGTATGGGCATCTGGACAGCTAGACTGTTACCTAAATGTCAAACGGAAAAACCTTGCAGCCTCCAATGCTGAGGGAACAAAGAGCCATCAATGGAGGAATCTGCATCAGGATCACCAGTCACCTGCTTCTCAAGACAGGCACCAGGATGAAGCTGCCTGGGGGAAAAGGCTGGGAACCCCGAATCTCCTGCAGATCTTCAAGGTGAAGGTGTTTGACACCTGCCAGTTTCTCTGTGAGGAGGTTGCAAGGGCATGCCCAGAAAATAAGCATCGTGAGAGGAAGACTGAGTTGATCTGAGGTTTGACTGCAAAACCAGCCATAACCCAGCTAAATCCCTGATTGAATTGAAATGATCATTCTTTGAATTTATCCACACAGTAGAGCACAGAGGGCTCTGCTATGGTGGAAGGCAACATGTGGAACCTCCATTCTTGTTCTCTTTCTAAATACACAGTGGTAAGTATTTAAATGTATTAAATTTCATTAAGATTAAACATTTAAAAATTACTATACAAAGAAGTGAAAAAATATAACTTTACGATCTAGACATTAACAATGCCTGTATGGATTTAAAAAGAAAACCATATGTTACTTGTGTATTCTAAAAATAAGAGCACAAAAAGTTTGAAAGTAAAATATAGGAAAGAAATGATGTAAACACTAACCAAGAGAAAGCTGGTGCAGCAAAGTAGACTTTAAGTCATGAATGGAGCCAGAATCACATAGGATTCAGATATTGGAGGTAGCAGACAGGAGCTTTAGAATAACCATAAATTAAATCAAATGGAGGCAGGGTGGACAGAATGAATGAAAAGATTCAGAACTTCAAGAAAATTGTAAATTACAAAGAGTCAATAGAATTTGTAGAATTCAAAAAAAAAAGTTTGAAATTAATAATGAAATGGGTAGTTTCAACAGCAGATTAGACACAGCAGAATACAAAATTTTAAAACTAGAAGAGAGGTCAAGTGCCCAGAGACAAAAAAAGAAAACATACATGGCATAAGAGCCACATGGGACACATTCATAATGTGTATCACATGATACTATATATGTGTGTATATGTACTCTATATATAGTATTATAGTTTCAGAAAGAGAAGAGAAACATAAGACAAAATCAATACTTTAGAAATACCAAATTAGTATTTTTCAAAACTTATGAATATCGATCCCCATGTTTAAAAAACTCAGAACCTCAAGCAAGAGAAACACAAGCAAAACCACAAGCAGGCAAATCCTAGTAAAACTGTTGAAAAGTGAAGAGAAAATCTTAAAAGCATCCAGAAGCAAAAAAAAGACACATCACCTTCCAAAAAACAACAATAGAAATGACAGCTGACTTCTCAACAGAAATGATGAAAGCTGGAAGTAATTTAATAACAACTTTGAAATGATGAAAGAAAAATAAGACACAATCTAGAATCTTAACTCAGTAAAATATGCTTCAAAAAATATAGTGAAATAAAAACATTTTGAAGCAAATGAGAACTGAGGGTATTTGTTGCCAACAGGCCTGCGTTAAAAGAATAATAAAAGACAGTTATTCTGGCAGAAGAAAAATGATCCAGGATGGAACTATAATATGCAGGATGAAAAGGAAAAAAAAGAAAATGTGTGGTAAATATAAATGAATATTTATTGTACAAGGCAATAACTGTGTCTCATGAAATTTAAAATATATATAGAATTAAAATGCATAACAGCAAAAACACAAAAGGTGGGGGTTGGTTAATAGAAGCCAAAGATTCTAAGTTTTTGCCAATATCAGAGAAGTGGTTAAAATAATTGTAAAGTATAACTAAGTGGATAGATGGATAATATGGATTAATAAAAATTATTTGACTACTCCAAAAGAAGTCAAGAAAAGGCAGAAAGGGACAAAAAATATATGGGCCAAATAGAAAATGAATAGTACATTTATATATAAACCACATTATATCAATATTGCTAATATAATTAGTAGGATATTTCCAGACTAAATAAAAAAGAAACTCAAATCTCTTCTTCTCACAGGAGTCATAATTAAAATATAGAAACACAGAAAGGTAGAGAGTAAAGGATACACACACACACACACACACACACACACACATACACACACATATACATACACATATACACCACGTGAACACTAACCCAAAAAAGCTGATGTAGCTATACTAATATTAGACAAACTGTTTTTAAGCCAAGATGCGTTGCTTTATTATAAAGATACTCTTTTTATTATAAAAAGTACCTATCTTACAAATATCACAGTACTAAATCTGTATGCTCTTACCAACAGCTTCAAAATATATAAAACAAAAAAATTTAAGAACCAAGGCCGGGCACAGTGGTTCACGCCTGTGATCCCAGCACTTTGGGAGGCCAAGATGGGCAGAGTTCAGGAGTTCAAGACCAGCTTGGCCAACATGGTGAAACCCCGTTTTTATTAAAAATACAAAAACTAGCTGGGCAAAGTGGTGGGCGCCTGTAATCCCAGCTACGCAGGAGGCTGAGGCAGAAGAATCGTTTGAACCTGGGAGGTGGAAGTTTTACAGTGAGCCAAGATTGTGCCATTGCACTCCAGCCTGGGTGACAGAGTGAGACTGTCTCAAAAAAAAAAAAAAAAAATTAAGAACCAAAAGATAGTCAATTTCACAATCATAGTGGGAGGCTTTAATACAACTCTCTGAATAGCTGATAGAACAATGAAATTCAGAGGACCAGTGAGCACGTAGGAGACCTGAACGACACAGTTATAAAGCTTGATGTAATTGGCATGTGATCACACCCAACAACGCCATAAAACATGTATCATAAATAACCATATACTGAGCCATAAAAAAGCATCAGTAAATATCAAATGATTGACATCGTTCAGAGTATGTTACCTGATTATAATGGAATTAAGGTAGAAATTAATAACAAAATGATAAGAAAAACACCCCCACTAAAAATTTAACAATGCAGTTTAACATAATTCAGAGGTCTAAGATGAAATAAAAATAGAAACTAGAAAATAATTGAGTAATATTATTAACACATGTCAAGACTTGTAGGATGGAGGTAAAGTGGTGCTTAGAGGGAATGATCTAGCCTTAAGTGTACATATTCGAGTAAGTTTCCATCTTAGAATGCTAGAAAAGGAAGAGTGAATTTAACATAAGGAAAGAAGAAAAAAGACCATAAAAGCAGAAATCAGTTAAATCTTTTTAAAAATGTAAAACAGTAAATCAAGAGTCAAAAGTTCAAAAAATTTATAAAATTATTTGCTGCATATATGATCAATCATAAAATAAAGAAAAATAATTTACCAATAACAGGAATGGAAAGAACAGAGCTATAGATCCTACAGATATCGAAATATAAGATAATTTTATGAACAATTTTATTACAATAAATTTGATTAGCTGGAAAAATGGACAAATATCTCGAAAAGGACAATTTACCAAAACTGACAGCAGAAAAAAACAGAAAGCCTGAAATGACCTATAGCTATTAAAGAAATTGATTCTAGACGTGAAGTCCTTGCCCATGCCTATGTCCTGAATGCTATTGCCTAGGTTTTCTTCTAGGGTTTTTATGGTTTTAGGTCTAACATTTAAGTCTTTAATCCATCTTGAATTAATTTTTGTCTAAGGCGTAAGGAAGGGATCCAGTTTCAGCTTTCTGCATATGGCTAGCCAGTTTTCCCAGCACCATTTGTTAAATAGGGAATCTTTTCCCCATTTCTTGTTTTTGTCAGGTTTGTCAAAGATCAGATAGTTGTAGATGTGTGGTATTATTTCTGAGGGCTCTGTTCTGTTCCATTGGTCTATATCTCTGTTTCAGTACCAGTACCATGCTGTTTTGGTTACTGTGGCCTTGTATTATAGTTTGAAGTCAGGTAGCGTGATGCCTCCAGCTTTGTTCTTTTGGCTTAGGATTGACTTGGCAATGCGGGCTCTTTTTTGGTTCCATATGAACTTTAAAGTAGTTTTTTCCAATTCTTTGAAGAAAGTCATTGGCAAGAGGGATAGCATTAGGATATATACCTAATGTAAATGACGAGTTAATGCGTGCAGCACACCAACATGGCACATGTATACATATGTAACAAACCTGCACATTGTGCACATGTACCCTAGAACTTAAAGTATAATAAAAATATATATTTTTTTTAAAAAGAAATTGATTCTGAGTATAAAGAGGACCTTCCCATGAAATAACCTCTAAGTTTAAATGGTTTCTTTGGTGAATTCTTCCAAATGCCTAGGGAAGAAAGAACAACAGTCTTGTGCAAAGTCTTCCAGGAAATAGAAAAAGAGGAAACACTTCTTATGAGGCTAGTATAATCTTGATTCCAAAATATGGCAAGTATATTACAAGAATGAAAAATAATGGCTGAAATTGTACCCAATTTTAAAACATAACTATAAAGCCACAGTAATCAAGTCAGTGTAGTGCTGGCACAAGGATGGAAATATGGATCAATGGAACAGAATTGAGATTTGTGAAATTTATGGTTAATCGATTTTTGACAAAGATGCTAACAAATCAATAGGGCAAAAGATAGTCTTTTCAACAAATGGTTCTGGGATAATTGAATAGCCACGTGCAAAAAACAAACAAACAACATCACCAAAAAACAAAAACAAAAAGTGAGCATAGGCCCTTAACTCAATATAACTATTGATATGGTTGGATTACATTTGCTATTTTGCCATTTTTTGTCTGTAGGTCTTTCTTTTGTTCTCCTATTTCTCCTTTACTGCTTTATTTTGTGTTAAATACATATTTTAGTATTCCATTGAAAAGTATCTCTTGCTTTTTTTAGCTATATAATTTATTTTCTTTCCTTTCTTTCTTTCTTTCTTTCTTTTTTTTTTTTTCTTTTGAGACAGGAGTCTTGCTCTGTCTCCCAGGCTGGAGTGCAATGGTGCAATCTTGGTTCACTGCAACCTCCGCCTCCTGGGTTCAAACAATTCTCCTGCCTCAGCCTCCCAAGTAGCTGGGACTACAGGCACCCGCCACCACACCCAGCTGATTTTTGTATTTTTCAATAGAGATGGGGTTTCACCATGTTGGCCAGGCTGGTCTCCAACTCCTGACCTCAAGTGATCCACCCACCTCAGCCTCCCAAAGTGCTGGGATTACAGGCGTGAGCCACTGCGCCCAGCCTAAAGTTATTTTCTTAGTGGTTGTGGTAGAGATTACAATACATATATTTAACCACAGTCAGCTTTATCTTAATACTAACTGAGTTCTGGTAAAAGATAGAAACACTGCCCCAGTATAGCTGTATCCCCCACTCTTTGTGCCATTATTGTCATATAGATGGTCCTGTAGATATGTCATGGTAACAACCATACAAGGTTATAATTATTTCTTTATCTAATTCTTTGTATTTTAAAGAAGGCAACACATAAAGTATATTTAGAGAGTCCCTTGTAGTAACTCAATTATTTATTGTTTATGGTACTTTTTTTCTGTGCCTTTTTTTTTCAATCTGAAGAAAATGCTTTAATATTTCTCCTTTTAAAAATTTTTTTTGTAGAGATAGGGTCTTGCTATCTTCCTATGTTGCCCAGGCTGGCTTCAAACTGCTGGTCTTAAGCAATCCTTCCCCCTCAGCCTCCCAAAGTATTTAGTGTTTCTTATAAGGCTGAATTGCTACCAATAATTTTTTTTAGTCTTTGTTTATCTAGGAATGTCTTTATTTTGCCTTCATTTTTGTTTTCTTTTGTGTTTCTCTGTTTTGTCTGTTTCTTTTTCCTGTCCTTTTTGGGTTACTTGAATGTTTTTTAGATGTCTGTAGTGTTTTTGAGTACATCTTAGTGTAGATTTTTAATGGGTTACTCGTAAGTGTTACATAATTCCTTATGCTGTAGTGATCTTGACATTTTACCAGTTCAAGTGAAGTATAGAAAGCATCCCGCCATTTAAGATTCATTACCCTCTCCATTTATAATATAATTCTCTTAAATATTTTCTCTTTATACATTGGGAACATCAGACAATATTATAACTTTGTCATCAGTGATGAAACACAAGTTAGAAAAACAGAGGCTGGGCGTAGTGGCTCACACTGGTAATCCCAGGACTTTGGGAGGCTGAGGCGGGTAGATCACTTGAGATCAGGAATTCGAGAGCAGCCTGGCCAACATAGTGAAACCCATCTCTAGTAAATACAAAAATTAGCTGGGCATGGTGGTACGTGCCTGTAGTCCCAGCTACTCAGGAGACTGAGGCAGGAGAATCACTTTAACCCCGGAGATGGAGGTTGCAGTGAGCCAACATCGCACCATTGCACTCCAGCCTGGTGACAGAGCAAGACTCTGTGTCAAACATAAATACATAAATACATAAATAAATAGAAAGAAAAGAAGAAGGAAAAACAGGAGGAGGAAAGTCTTTTATTTATTTATTTATTTTTTGGAGACAGGGTCTCATTCTGTTGCCCAGGCTGGGGTACAGGGACACCGTCATGGCTCACTGCAGCCTCAGCCTCCCAGGCGCAAGCAGCCCTCCCATCTCTGCCTCCTGAGTAGCTAGGACTACAGGTGTGCACCACCTCTTCTGGCTAATTTTTTTTAATTTAATTTTTTTTTTGAGTCACACTCTGTTGCTAGGGCTGGTCTCAAACTCCTGGGCTCAAGCATTCCTCCCTCCTCAGCCTCCCACAGTGGTGAGATTATAGATGAGAGTTATCACATCTGGCCTTTATACTTATTTTTACTTTTTTCATTGTTTTTCCTTTTTTCCTGAAGTTACAAAATGTATTCATTTATTTATTTTTGAGATAAGGTCTTGCTTTGTCACCCAGGCTGGAATGTAGTGGCGTGATCTTGGCTCCTCACTGTAGCCTCGACCTCCTAGGCTCCGGTGATCCTCCTGCCTCAGCCTCACAAGTAGCTAGGACCACAGGTACATGCCATTATGCCAGCGTAATTTATGTATTTTTTTTAGTAGAGATAGGATTTTACCATGTTGCCTAGACTGGTCTCACAAAATTTATTATTATTTTTTTATTTCTTTCTGTTTTCTTAGGCATTCTTTTTGGATAGGTCTAGTTGTAACACATTCTTTTAGTTTTCCTTTATTTGAACATATCTTGATTTCTCTTTTATTCCTGAGGGATATTTTTGCTGGATGTGGAATTTCACATTGACACTATTTTTATTTCAGCTTTTGAAAACTGTGCTACTTCCTTCTGGCTTCCATGATTTTTGGTAAGAAATCTACAGTGTTTGAATCTTTGTTCTGCTATAGATAATGTGCTATTCCTCTCTTGCCTCTTTAAAGACTTTTTCTTTGAATTTAGTTTCCAGAAGCTCTATTATGTTGTGGTTTGGCATGGATTTCTTTGGATTTATACTATTTGGCATTCATTCAGTTTCTCAATATATAGATTTATGTATTTTGGCAAATTTGGGACTTTTTCAGCCGTTATTTCTTTAAACGCTTTTTCAGCCTTCTCCTCTTTTCCTTTTGTATATTTTTAGATTGCTCGTTTTCTTGTAATTTGGCTAGAGAGAGAAGACTTTTCTTGGGGCTTTTTTGGCCTGCTCTTGTTGGTGTTCTCAGGTTGCTGATGTCTCCAGCAGTCAGTTTGGGATACAGGAAACAACAGGGGAATTCATGGAACTCATCACTTTCTCATTCCTCACGTCCTGAGATACCGAAGTGATCTGCCTTTTCTCGCCACCTTTCAGAGTCTCTTTATACTTGTCTTGTTTATAATGTTCAGGGATTTTAGCTGTACTTAGCTAAAACAGGGAGAAGTGTATCTACTTCATTTTGTCCAGCACCAGAATTCTATTTTGCCCCATCTTTGAAGGGTAGCTTGGGCGAGTATAGAATTCTCGGTTGATAATTGTTTTTTCCTTCAGTGCTTTTGAATATGTTCTTTACTGCGTGGCCTCCATTGTTTCAGGTGAGAAGTGAGCTATTAATCATGATGATAGCTCCCTAGAAATATAAATAGAGTCCATTTTTTTCTTGTTTCTTTTGAATTTTTTTTTCTCTTTGACTTTCAGTCATTTAAATATAATGGGTTTAGGTGTGAATATCTTTATATTTATTTTATATGGAGTTTTTGGAGCTATTTTGCGTGTATTCTGGTATTTTTCATCAAAACGGGGAAGTTTGGGGCCATATTTATTAAAATATTTTCTCTGTACTTTTCTCTCTTTCCTCCTTTCCTGAGACTTCCATTATACATATGTGGCTTTGTCTCGCAGGTCTCTGAATCTCTGTTTATTTTATTCAATAGCATTTACTTTGTTTTTAAGATGGGATACTTTCTGTTGATCTATCTTCACACACATTATTTCTTCTGCCATCTAGAACTTGCTGTTGAACCCATCTGGTGAATTTCTATTTCGTTTGTTGCTTTCAAGTACAGAATTTACATTTGGATCTTTCTCCTACAACATCTATCTCCTTACTGGAATTCTCTATATGTTAATTCATTTTTGTTCTACTTTTCTTTAATTCTTTGAAAATGGTCCCCTTTAGTAATTTAAATATAACAGTTGCTTTTAAGTTCTTGTCTGCTAAATCCAACATCTGTAGATACTAAGAGACTATTAACTTTTTTTCATGAGTATGGATCACACTTTGCTGTTTCTTTGCATATGTTATAAATTTTTTGGATAAAAACTACACATTTTAAATATAAGTTGAATATCCCTAATCTGAAATCTGAAATTCTCCAAAATCCAAAAGTTTCTGAGCGCTGACATGATGCCACAGTAGAAAATTCCACACCTGACCTCGTAGTTGCCATCAAAAATGCAGTTAAAACTTTGTTTCATGCACCAGATTTTTAAAAATATTATATAAAATTTCCTTCAGACTATGTATATGAGGTATATAGAAACATACATAAATTTTGTGTTAAGACTGACTTGGGTCCCATCTCCACGATATTTCATTTTGCATGTGGAAATATTCCAAAATCCAAAATAATCCAAAATCTGAAACACTTCTAGTCTCAAGCATTTTACATAAGGGATACTCTATGTGTTTATTGTAACAACTCTAGATGCTTGTTTTTTCCCCAGAAAATTGTTACAGTTGTCATTTTGGAGCTTTTGTATGTTTCTTTATTTTTTGTCTAGTAATCTGCCTGGGCTCAATTGGTGAAATCTATTTTCCTTATGATGTATAGACTCTGATGTCTCTGCTTCTTCATTTTTCAGTCTGACTTCCTCTGGGTTGATCTTGTGTCCGTGTAGCATGGTGGCCAAGCAGTTGATTAGATAAGGTTGGGCTCAAACAGCTTTATCCAGTAAGGCTTCCATCATTTGCCAATTCATCTATGTCTGATTAGCAAAGTGCATTCAAAGTTCAGCCATTTTAAAGTCTTCCCTGGCGTTTACTTTCCAGCAAGCCCTCTCATGTCTCCTCTGTGCATAAACACAGCCCCAGGGTCAGCCAGGAATGTGTGGATAGCTCAGCCCCTCTCTGGTCTTTGGGGTACATATGTGCAGCTTAATCCAAGAATATGTTTGTCTCAACCATTACCAGAACTCAAGCTAGTAGAGCCTTTGGACTTCCCTGCTAATCTACCACCAAGATTATTCATTCCTCTAAGAATCTATTGAGTCTCCTTCCACTGTGGCAGAGAATCTTCCAGTTCTTACAGTTCTGTCACAGCAGAACTTCTGTGTCAACCAAGCTGGGAGGTATGCAAACAGCCACAGGGCAAGATTCCCACAGTTCGTACCTGAAGCTCAGCACATTTTCAAGCAAAGCTACTTCTCAGATTATTATATGCCTTTGATTTCCAGAGTGCTAAGATGGTTTTGTTAATTTTGTCCAGCTTTACAATTGCTTTTTAGGAAGAAAATTTGCTGACTTCATCACTAAGCCATAGCCAGAAGTTCTTCTCCTTTAAGATTTTAGTATAATTAAATTTTAAACAAATTTCACACAATTTTCACATGGCTTTTATTTAATGAAATGACATTGGAAGCTGATTCCACTCTCTAGTTACAACACAGCATTTGAAATGTTGACATAGTCATTAAATGCCTTTTCAGGAGAGATTAATTCAATATAATACTGTATTCGGTATTTTGTGGTCACAATTCCAGAGAGCCAGAGCTGTGAAATTATAAAAGCTACCCTTCTCCAAAGAGCATAGGAGAACCCATCTGTGTTATTTATTGCTGTGTAACAAACTACCGTAAGTTTAGCACCTTACAAAAGCCACGTGTTTATTACTTCAGTTTCTGCAGGTGAGAAATCTGGGCATAGCTCAGATTTCATGGTCTCTCACAGGCTGCAGTCGAAGTGTCACCTCATCCTGGCTGGGATCTCATCTGGATCCTTAACTGGAGGAAGAATCTGTTTCCAAACTCATAAGGTTGCTGGCCAAATTTCAGTTTCTCAAGGGCTGTTGGACCGAGGGACTCAGTTCCTAGGTGGCCGTGGGCTGGATGCTGCCCTCAGTTTCTTGCCAAGTGGCCTCCTCCACATGGAAACTTGCTTTAATAACAGCCAGCAAGGGAGTGTGTCTGCCAGCGAGATGGAAGCCAGAATCCTTAGTATTTTAATCATTGAGAAGTGTGATCCCCTCCATGTGGAGTATGCTATTGATTAGAAGCAAGGTACTCAGGGGAAGAGAAGGGTGTACGGTAGTCAATACGAGCATGTGGGCATAATTGAAAGCCATTTGAGAAGCTCCTTACTGTACCATCTCATTAAAACATGAGCAGAAGGAAAATACTGAGTTTAACTCACACATTTATTTTTAAAAATGAAAAAATCAGCAGACTAATATTTCTATTGACAATCATGGCACATCAGAAAATATGATTATAAAATACATGGGAACCATCACCAAATATATACAAATGATATCAAATAAATTTTTTAAATGAAAAAAGCTATTAAAGAACAGCACAAATCAGAGTTAGAAATTGATAATATGCCAAAAGGAAAAATGGAAAAGAGATATAACAGCGATAAGGAAATATTTCAAATGAAAAAGCCACTAAAGTAATGAGGACTAAACTAGAATTAACGTAACCAAAATGCCTCTATGGATTGTACTATATGGATAATACGGAATACAAAGATAGAAACAGAAAAAAATTTGAAAAACAGATTAATTTTTTCCAAGTAATTGATTGATATAGTAGATAATGAATATCTAACATATGTATAATAGATTTTCCTAAAGAAAAAAAGCGATGGGCAAAGGATTATTACTGAAAGTTATATTTGTTAAAAATATCCTGAAATAAAGGAAAGCTTTAACCTATATATTGAAAGGACACACTACTGAGCTGGAAAAATCAGTCCAAAATGCTCAAAATTGAGACATATTTAAATATAGTAGATCTCAGACATTTTCCTTTTAGGATGTCTATGCAGTCTTAACAATTCTTGATAATCCCAAAGATCTCATATTTACATGGGTTACATATATTAATATTTATCATATTAGAAAACACTGAGAAAGTTAAAATGTATTTATTGATTTTAAAATAATAAACCATTTTTGATAATATAAATAAAATACTTTATAAAAATAATTGTATTTTCCAAAACACACAAAAAAAGAACTGTGGCATGTTTTACCTTTTTTCAAATTATTTTAAAGACTGGCTTAATAGAAGACAGCTGGGTTCTTCAGTGTGCTTCTGCACTCAATCTGTGGCATTATATCATTTGGTTGAAGTATATGAGGGAAATCTGGCCTTTCACATATATGTAGTTCGGAAAGAGAAGACTATTTTCACAGCCTTTTTAGATAGTTGTGGATATTTCTTGATACTATTCCAAAATTTGAAAAGTGGTCATTTTTAAAGCTCAGTTGCAGTATGGAATCTATAGCCAAATCAGTGAGCTTTCCATACTCTGTTATATTAATATTTATCAGGCTTTTTGTGGATCTTTTACTTATGCATTATTTTATAGCATCAAACAGGCATTATTTGGAAAATGTTGGTTCACTGCTATGCAGATTTACCAAATGTTCACACAGTTTGTGATACAATATTCAAAAATCAGATTCATCAGCATCATCACCAATCTTATTATAAAAACCTTTAAGTCAAAAATCAACTCAAGATAGATCAAAGACTTAAATATAAGCTCTGAAACTAAAAAACATTTTAGAAGACAACATTGGAAAATATCTTCTAGAATCAGCCTAGGCAAAGAATTCATGATTAAGACCCCAACAGCAAATGCAACGAAACAAAAATAAATAAATGGACCTAATTAAACTAAAAAGCTTCTGCACAGCAAAAGAAATAATCAGCAGAATAAACAGACAACCCACAGAATGGGAGAAAATATTTGCAAACTACACATCTGACAAAGGACTAGTATCCAGAATTTACAAAGAACTCAAACAAATCACCGAGAAAAAAACAATCCAATTTAAAAGCGGGCAGAGGACATGAATAGACATTTCTCAAAAGATGATATACAAATGGCCAACAAATGTATGAAAAAATGCTCAACATCACTAATCATCAAGGAAATGCAAATTAAAACTGCAATAAGATGCCACCTTACTCCTCCAAAAATGGCCATTATTAAAAACATGCATTGTTTTGTGGATGTTGGTGTGGATGTGAGGGAAAGGGAGTGTTCTACACTGCTGATGGGAGGTTAAATTAGCACAACCGCTATAGAAAACAGTATGGAGATTCCTTAAAAAGCTAAAAGTAGATTCTACCATTTGATCCAGCAATCCCACTACTGGGTATCTACCCAGAGGAAAAGAAGTCATTATATGAAAGACACTTGTATACGCATGTTTATAACAGCACATTTCACAATTGCAAAGATGTGGAACCAACCCTAAGTGCCCATGAACTAATGCGTGGATAAAGAAAATGTGGTATGTATACGCCATGGAATAGTAAAAGGAATGAAACAATATATTTTGCAGCAACTTGGATGGAGCTGGAGGCCATTATTCTAAATGAAGTAACACAGGAGTGGAAAACCAAAAACCGTATGTTCTCACTTATAAGTGAGGACTAGGCTATGAGTATGCAAAGGCGTATGGAGTGATATTAGTATTATGAACTTTAGAGACTAAGGGGGTGGTGGGAGGGGGACCAGGGATACAAAACTGGACATTAGGTACACTGTAGAGTATGGAGGATGCACCAAAATCTCAGAATATATAATTAATTTATGTAACAAAAAACCACTTGTTCCCCAAAAGCTATTGAAAAATTTTGAAACACAAACCTTTAAGTTTGGGAAGCTGTCAAGCTCATGGTGCTGGCTATGAATACCAAGTTTTCTGAAATTGTAAAATGTGCCTGAAAGTTCAGTGTTATCATTGGCAGTAAATATTTTTAAATGACAGGATTACTTTTATTAATTTTCAAGAAATGCTTGCCAAATATCCACATCCAAATAATGATAGTTTGTCTTTAAGTTGTTCTTTGAAGAAAAAATGGTTTTTTTTGAAAAACGTGCCAAGTTCAACTTGCACCTCAAACAATTTCACACACACTTCTCCTTGAGCTAATCATCACACTTCAGGTGTGGAGCAGAAATCCATGATGTGTAATTTTCATTTCTTCACATAGAGTATTCAAAAAATGTATATTCAAGCATTGACATTTAATACAATTAATCATTTTTAGTACTTCATCAAGGATATTCTTAAGTAAAACGCATTTTTTTAGTACTGTGAGTGATTGGTAGTGAGGAATTCGGTAACTAATACTATAATTTGTTTCTAGAGCCTTGATTCATGATCAGACACTATTTCTTTTGGACTGTCATTGCAAATATCAACAAAATTAAAAAGGGCAAATGTATCATTATGAAGATAGTTTTTAATCTAATGAGTCCACTGGAAGGTTCAGGAACCCCCATGTGTTGTTCACGGTTCACACTCTGAGAGCCACTGTTTCAATATAGCTACTTGGCTTAAAGAAAAAGAAAAAAATCCTTTGAACATACAAGCTAAAAGGTCATATCATTCCTAAGAAAAAGAAAATGAGTTTGACCTTAGACTTTTTGACAGAAGTGCTTTAGGCTAGAAGAAAACAGAATCCTATACTTAATATTTATAAAAAGAAAATTTATGCCAAGCATTTTATATCCAGCCAAACTGACCTCAAATTATAAAGGCCACATTCAACTTTATGAACATACCAGAGCTCAGAAAATTTTGTTGCCATAAACCTTTTCTAAGGAATCTACTACAGAACAAACTTGAGCCTGCCAAAATAATTTGAGAGGTATTATATAAGGGTGGATAGTGAGCATATAATATACTTGCAGTAGAACTAAGACCTTAAGATAGAGTGAAGAAGGCAATATAGTATATAATAGTGTTATGTTTTGACAATATAGCTATAGGAGGATGATAAAAAATTCAGAGGAAATAGGAACAGTACTGTGATGCTTAATTTTATGCCTCAACTTGATTGGGCTAAAGGATGCCCAGATAGCTGTTCAAACATTATTTGGGTGCACGTCTGAGAAGGTGTTTCCAGAGGAGATGAGCGTTTGAATCTGTAGACTGAATAAAGAAGACCAGCCCTCATCAATGTGGGTGGGCATCATCCAGTCTGTTGGGGGCACAGATAGAACAAAAAGGTTGAGGAAGGACACCTTTGCTTCCTGTTTGAACTGGAACATCCATCCTCAGACATCAGTACTCCTGGTTCTCAGACCTTCAGACTAGGACTTAAACTATTATTGCCTTCCTTCCTTTCCCTGCCCTCCAGTTTCTTAGACCTTTGGACTTGGATTGAATTACACCACTGGCTTTCCTGGTTGTCCACCTTGCACATGGCAGATTGTGAGATTTCTTGGCACCTATAATCACATGAACAAATTCTTATAATAAATCTATCTGTCTGTATCTATATCTACATCTGTCCTCCTACTGGTTCTGTTTCTCTGGACAACCCTAAGACTAGTATATAAAAAATAGAACAAACTTTCAGATTGAGATAAAAGACATACAAGGCAAATGCATAAGAGGTAAGTTTTATGATATATTGATATTCAACATCTTAACATAATTAAATGAAGATGGGAAGTCATTGAAAGAACAAAGGAGAGTTCATGTTTACTGCCACAATGTGCAATGAAGATATAAGTTATTAATATTTTTGGAAATTTTAAAACATCTCTCCCATACCTATACAAATCAAGTGGACCAAAAAATTGAGTAAGGATGTGGAAAAACTAGCATTATCAGTAAGCTAGAACACATAAATATATATATCGAAGTTGCAAAATCCAATAATGAAAAATTTGCCTTCTTTCCAAGTGCACATTGAGCATTATTGTTTTAGTCCATTCTCACGCTGCTATAAAGAGCTGCTCAAGACTGCGTAATTTATAAAGAAAGAGGTTTAAATGATTCACAGTTCTGCATTGCTGGGGAGGCCTCAGGAAACTTGCAATCGTGGCAGAAGGGGAAGCAAACAGGTCCTTCTTCACACGGCAGCAGGAGAGAGAAGTGCAGAGTGAAGTGGGGGAAAAGCCCCTTATAAAACCATCATATCTTGTGAGAATTCACTCACTATTATGAGAATAGCATGGGGGGATCCTCCCCCATGATTCAGCTACCTCCCACCAGGTCCCTTCCATGATGCATGGGGAAGATTATGGGAACTACAATTCAAGATGAGATTTGGGTGGAGACACAGCCAAAGCATATCAATTATGAAATGAATAT
Source organism: Pan paniscus (assembly GCF_029289425.2). Lineage (NCBI taxonomy): Eukaryota > Metazoa > Chordata > Mammalia > Primates > Hominidae > Pan > Pan paniscus. The sequence continues at coordinate 26,910,156 of NC_073256.2, forward strand.
ATTTTGGGCCACAATGAAAATCTCACTAAATTAAAAAAATTAGCAATAATACCCACAGCATTCTCCAACCACAATAGGATAAAGCTAGAAATCAATAACAATAAAAAATAAAACACTTTTAAAATAATCTGTGAATTTACAAGGATCTTATTAAACCACCACTGGATCAGAGTGAAAATACAGATCCAAATTGCAGAATGTCTTTGAAATGTCAATAATGAGCTAAAACGAAACAGCCAGGGTGGGTAGATAGCAAACCCATCTCTGCTCCAGAATGACAGCGTGTCATGTGAGGCACTAATCCCTGCTGAATGAATTGCAGCCAGGCACCAGCACCGTCTGCTTCTATTACTTTAGCATTCTGTCTTGCTTCAGTGACACCAGTGATTACACTGTCTGTTGTCTCAAGACCAAATGTCTTTCTCATCATGTGTGTTGGGGACATGGGCAATGATTCACATAAGAGCCAGTAGTTCCTGCCCTGGCACCAGTATTGGCCTGAGCTATGTCCATGGATCAGTCAAGTATACAGAGCATGAGGCGTGCAGGGGTCAGGGCTCTGCCTCCTTTCTTCTCTGTCATTGGTCAGGGTCATGACCTTGATCCTGTGCAATAATATCTGTCCTTCAATTCTCTTTGTGATCGTCCCACCATAGCAACTAAGATTTTAAAAATCTCAGTTAAGGAGATCTCCGCCTGTATTTTGGAAGCTTGCTGAGCAGATGGCTTTGCTCCCTTTGGAAAAGTCAGAAGCCAAGGCCAGCGTTTAGTTAGAAAGGGTGTGTTAGCCCCAAATATGTCTTGCTTTCTAGGTTATCTTGGAAGGGGTCAAGAAGAATCCATCAGAAGAACATTCTGATGCTCATATTTTAAACTTGGCTGGAGGCAGACTTACAAGCATCCTTTGGAATGGAAGGGGTGGCAAAGTCCTTTCCTGCAGCAGAAGAGGCAGCGTTAGCTTCATGCTTTAACAAGAAAAAGCAGAGAGGCAGGTGGCACCCCAGGGAGTTCCAGACAAGGGATTGATACAAAACCAGAGGAGAAGCATATTTTCTAAAGAATAAGGACTCTATGTAGAGCTGAGACCCTGCACACTGCCCTCACTAAGCCACATGTAAGTTTCTTCTTTCAGGCACGCAGGCTTGTCCCAACATTATAACAACACTTAGATACAACAGATACCTGTTGGACAAACAGAGAAACACCAGGAATGCAAGTACACATCATAAAACCACGTGAGGATGCAGAGAAGGTGGCCATCTGCAAGCCAAGGGGAGAAGCCTGGGTAGAAACCAGCCCTGCTGACACCTTGACCTCAGACTTTCAGTCTCCAGCACTGTGAGAATGTAAATTTCTGTTGTTGAAGCCTGCCCACCTGCGGTATTTTGTTATGGCACCCCTAGCAAAAGAATATGAGTCATGGTTATTTTTCAGATATGAAAACACAGGACCCTTCTTTGCCTCCATGTCTTTGCAGTTCTGGTTCTCTGCCCTTGACACATCCCTTCATGAAGTGTAGCCTTGATATCTTTTGTAAATCCCTCCTGGACCACACCTGGCAACTGGTGTGTCCTCTGTGCTGTCCAAGCACCTGAAACCACACACCTGTAAAGCACTAATCACAGTGAAAAGAAAATATTTGTTTATATGACTATCTCCCTCATTAGATTCTCAAAAACAGAGACTGTCTTGTATTGGCATGCAGCTGCACAGAATGATATTAATCCTTATCTTTTGTTCATAAACATTTGTCACTGGTTCATACATGGTTTTAAAAAGAAATTAGGTGTTTTCTATTTTATTCTAATTTTTTTTTTTTTTGAGACAGGGTCTCACTCTTCTCCCAGGCTGGAGTGCTGTGGCTCGATCTTGGCTCACTGCAACCTCTGCTTCTCGGGCTAGAGTGATCCTTCCACCTCAGCCTCCCGAGTAGCTGGGATTACAGGCACACACCACCATGTCTGGCTAATTTTTTGTATTTTTTGTAGAGGTGGGTTTTCGCCATGTTGCCCAGGCTAGTCTCAAACTCCTGGGCTCAAGGGATTCGCCTGCCTCGGCCTTCCAAAGTGCTGGGATTACAGACATGAGCCACTGCACCACCTAGCCTTATGTTTAATAATTCAATAGGCAACCATGAACCAATTACCTAAACAATAGCTGAAATGTAATATCTAACTATATTATCACCATCAACAACTATCCTCGATCTTTATCCCATATTAAACATCATCTTGAGTCTTATATTCATGACTTGCTTGCCCTTGATATCCTTTTATGTGATTTAATTACTATAGATATCTACAGGCATTTAGAAACATGTATCTATAGATATCTGTATGTAGTAATTATATATAATATACATATATTTCTAGGACTGTATCTATTTTTAGAACAAATAGGAATCTATTTTAGATGTTTTTAATATTAAAAGATGGGTATCATTCTATATGTAATCTTTTGTCTTAATTATAATTAACCTTCCATTGCTAAAATTCATCCATATTGTTGCATATGGCTGATTCTTTTGTTATTATATGAATAAACATCACTTTGAGCCCTCTAGCACTCAATTATTAGGTATTTGTTTTGTTTAGTCTTGCTCTGAACAGCGCTGCTATAGGCTTTCTTGCACATGTTGCCTTGTGTATGTTGTAAACATGTATATGTTTACATGTGTAAGAGTTTCTCTTGGGTATTGTGGTAGGCAGAGTGTTGCCTGACCCAAAGATGGTCACAGTCTAATTCCTAGAACCTACGAATATGTTAGCTTACATGGCAAAGGGGAGTTAAGTTTGCAGATGAAATTTAGGTTTCTCATCAGTTGATTTTGAGATGGGGAGGGTGTCTGCATTATTTAAAGGGGACCAATGTAATTACAAAAATTCCTTATAAGTCAAAAACGGAGGCAGAAAAGAGGACCAGGGAGAGGTCAGCATGAGAAGAACTTGGCCTGATGTTGACTTTGAAGATGGAGGAAGGGATCATGGACCAAGGAATGTGGAACATCTCTGAAATCTGGAAAAGACAAGAAAATGGAACATCCCTTACTGACTCCTGCCAGCACTTTGATGTGAGCCTGGTCAGAGGTGTTTTGGACTTCTGACTGCAACCGTAGAGTAATACATTTATGTTGTTTTATGTCACTAAATTTGTGGCGATTTGTTATAGCAGCCATGGGAAACTCATACAGGTAGATAATTACAAGTAGAGCTCCTGTCACAGGCTAATATATTCCCATCTGTAGTAGATGCGGAGAATGTGGTTTCCAATTATTTGCCCTCTTAATAGCAGACTTTGAAAGTTCTTGTTTGCTCACATGCTGCCAATGCTCAATGTATCAATATTTGTAATGTTATCTTTTCTGAAAGGTTACAGAGTTATCTCAATGTGGTCTTAATTTGCATTTTCTAGATAATTAACAAGTCTAGCACATTTTTACATTTTTATTGGCCACTGAACATCCTCTTTCTTTGAGGTGTTTGTTCAGCCCTTGTGCTCATTTCTTGGTTGATTGTCTCTCCTTTTCCTTATTGATGTGTGGATGTGTTAAATACGTTCTCAGATCAATGTGGTTTTCAGTTACAGGTGTCGCAAATATCTTCTCCTATTGTCGCACCTGTGCCTTCTGATTCAGACATTCTTCATTTTCATGTTTAGTTAGTGCTGGAAATCCACACGTGGCTCCCCGGTTCTGGGGCGTTATCAGGGATGTTCAGTGAAACAAAGTGAGGAACTTCTATGAAGCTCCACCTGCACTCACAGCTCAGGTAGTCAAGGGCTGGTAACCTGGGAAACTATGGGAAGGACAGGGAGCACCCCCTTCACAGCCCCATACTTCCAGGGAGCAGGCTGTGGGGGACAGTATAGCAATACGGTGCCTTTCTGCTATACAGCTGCTTAACTGGCATCGGTATAACGTAGGGCACAGAGATTTTGTGGATGATGTTAGCGCTGTTTGTGGAAAATTATGCGTTGGCTCAGGAATAAAAAGAAGACTTTGAGTTCTGGGGAGATAATCACAAAGAGTGGGGGTGCTGAAAATCTTGGATGCTTTTCCAGAATAGGAGAGTTCCCAAACTGATGGAGTTCAATCCCAGACTCAGGCCCTCTTCAGAAAGAAAGCAACAGCATCCCCACATGGTGACTGTTTTGGGCTCCAGCCCCAGCTCCAGTTCCTCTTTCCTCTCCTCAAACAGAAGAATAACTTAATAGAGAAATCGAGAACATAAATCATGAATACCCAGCCCTGTAGGTAAAGAGGATGATCTCATGCTAATTCTCAAGAAAAATAGGAAAAGGCCAGGCGCGGTGGCTTACCCCTGTAATCCCAGCACTTCACAAGGCTGAGGCAGGCAGATCACTTGAGCCCAGGAGTTCAAGACCAGCCTGGGCAACATGGCAAGACTCCGTCTCTACAATAAATACAACAAACTAGCCAGGCGTGGTGGTGCATGCCTGTGCTCCCAGGTACTCAGGAGGCTGAGGCAGGAGGATGACTTGGGCCCAGGAGGTCAAGGCTGCAGTGAGCTATGATCACATGACTGCACTTGAATCCTGGGCAACAGAACAAGACCCTGCCTCAAAAATAAAAACTAATAAAAATAGGAAAAGATACTCTATCTTTTGTATTTTGGAGTTAAAGGCTGAGCTGGTTAGAACTAACCTGAGGTCATAAATCAACCGCAAAAACAAAAATTATGAAAACAACAAAAAAGCATGAATACACTTTAGCATTAGGTTAGATATATTAATATTTATAAATCTCTTTACATATGAGTAGGTAGATACAGATATAGATAGATAAAATACATATATATAGATATAAAAATAAATAAAATTTTGTTGGATGTACTCCAGGAAATAGAAAATTTTAGCTGCTTTATCATCTTTACCCAAATAAATTAAAGTTGCCCCTGTAATACATAAGTTTATAAAAGAAAAAAAAAGAAATGAAATGGATAGAGACATAAAAAGTAAGAAAATAGAATTGGTGAAGTTAAAACCAAACAAGCAGCAGCAAAACAAGAACCCAATCCCTTGTAAGTGACAATGTGGGCTGATGTAAGCTATTCATGCAGAATGCAGAAGACATGGGCCAGGAATGGTGACTCATGCCTTTAATCCCAGCACTTTGGGAGGCGGAGGCGGGCAGATAACCTGAGGTCGGGGGTTCAAGACCAGCCTGGCCAACATGGTGAAACCCCGTCTCTACTAGAAATACAAAAATTAGCCGAGCATGGTGGTGCATGCCTGTAGTCTCAGCTACTCTAGTTCAAGCACCAGAATCGCTTGAACCCCGGAAGTGGAGGTTCAAGCAATTCTGAACCCAGGACATGGAGGTTTCAGTGAGCTGAGGTCATGCCACTGCACTCCAGCCTGGGAGACAGAGTAAGACTCCATCTCAAACAAACAAACCAACAAAAAAGAAGAAGAACGCAGCAGACATTCATGCACGATTCAATGCGGAATTGCAGGAATAAGATGAAAGACACAGGAGATGGACAACTTAGACCCGGCATGTGAGTAACCAGTATACCTGAAGTAAAGAAAAGGGAAAAAATTGGAACTGAAAAGCCTTTGAAATCCATAACAGAAGGAATAAAAACAATTTTCTTGAAAGAAAGATTTAAACTACAGAGAAAAAGAGTTTTATATAAGAACTTACTGTTCCAGGCAGGATGGAAAACTTTGCAGGAAATTAAAGCACTTGCCAAAAATAACTAGAAAACTCAGATAAAATGCAGAAACCTTATGTTTAAGGGCATAAAGACCTGCTAAAGCAAGCCTAGGAATTTTAAAAGGAGAAGAAAGCAGAAATTGAGGCCGAGTCAGTATTTGGAGATATGACAGGCAAGAACTTCCAAGAATTGATGAAAGACATCAACTCATCATCTGAAATAATTTTGTGTGTCACCAGCAAGGTAAATACAAGAGAACCCCACACCTAGGAATACCATGTTCAAACGGCTGAAAACTAAGTAGAAGGGAAAAAAATCTCAAAAACAGCAAAACAATACATACTATCATCAGAGGAATAACAGTGAAGTCGGCAGACTTTTTAACTTATGCTTAAATTCCAGTGTTGAAAATTAGTCCCATGGTCTTGCCTAGATGCAAAGGGGACATTATGAAATGCAATGTATGGATGAGCAGAGACTCCCTTCCTTCCTTCCTTCCCCTCCCTTCCCCTCCCCTCCCTCCCTCCCTCGCCCCCTCCTTCCCTCCCTCCCTCGCCCCCTCCCTCCCTCCCTCACCCCCCCTCCCTCCCTCGCCCCCTCCCTCCCTTCCTCCCTCCCTTCCCCTCCCTCCCTTCCTCCCTCCCTCCCTTCCCCTCCCTCCCTCCCTTCCCCTCCCTCCCCTCCCTCCCTCCCTCCCTTCCCCTCCCTCCCTCCCTCCCTTCCCCTCCCTCCCTTCCCCTCCCTCCCTCCCTCCCTTCCTTCCCCTCCCTCCCTTCCCCTCCCTCCTTCCCCTCCATCCCCTCCCTCCTTCCCCCTCCGTCCCCCCCTGCCTCCCTCGCCCCCTCCCTCCCTCCCTTCCCCCTCCCTCCCTGCCTCCCTTCCCCCTCCCTCCCTGCCTCCCTTCCCCCTCCCTCCCTGCCTCCCTTCCCCTCCCTCCCTCCCTTCCCCCTCCCTTCCCCCTCCCTCCCTCCGTTCCCCTCCCCTCCCTCCCTGCCCCTCCCCTCCCTCCCTCCCCCCCTTCCCCTCCCTCCCTCCGTCCCTTCCTTCCTTCCTTCCTTCCTTCCTTGACGTAGTCTCACTGCATCACCAGGCTGGAGTGCAGTGGCGCAATCTCCGCTCACTGCAACCTCCACCTCCCAGGTTCAGGCAATTCTCCTTCCTCAGCCTGCCAAGTAGCTGGGATTACAGGTGCATGCCACCATGTCCAGCTAATTTTTGTATTTTTAGTAGACACAGGGTTTCGCCATGTTGGCCAGGATGGTCTCAATCTCTTGACCTCGTGATCCGCCATCCTCAGTCTCCCACAGTGCTGGGATTACAGGCGTGAGCCACTGCGCCCAGCTGGGCAGACACACTTTCTAGTGTCCTTCTACAACATGGAAAGGAAGCATGATTTCTGTAGACAGTTAACCACTTCCAGCATATTGCCCCTTACCCTTCACTGATGCATTCCTACTGCTTTGGTGAAAGAAGCATCTTTAGACCTTCTTATGGGACATAGAGAGGGATGGAGAGGGATTCATTAGCATAATGAATCTGCCCCAATTTCTCATCTCCCTAAGAATTTATATCCCTTTCTATTCAGTGTAATTAGAAATATCTGACATAACTGCATCATTTAATGTAGACCACTTTTAAATGCAAGGTTTAACTAACCAACCAAGCAAACTATTAGAGCCACTCCCAGCTGTTCATTAGTTTATTGAATTCAGAATATGCCATAAACTAATTATATGGATTAATCCAGTCCACTCCAATGCTATGTTTTGTCCCCCTTGTTTTAGTACTTTTAGCCTTATCTCAACCATATTTTGCAGGTGCATTCTGATGTCTTAGCAAAATTTTAGCATCCTTTTGTTGTTAAATGTCCTCCAGATCCAATTTTTGTACTTTTTTCCTGTGGGATACTGTGAAATTGAGTTGTATTTATAATCCTGGAGGCCATGGGAGTTGGTGGGTTGAGTTTTGAAGATAATTAGCATCCTTCTATAAAGTAACTGCTTCATATGAGATCATTCCAGGACTCTCAAGCAGGAAATGGCCAGAGTTTTCAGAAGAGAGGAAAGGTTTTTTTGCTGGTAAGTGAGACTCGGTGGGATTTGTGTGTTCAAGGTAATTGAATACTGTATTAATCGTGCCTTTTTGTGTTTTTGAAGTTTTTGTATTTTCAATGTTGTGTATTTTTGATGTTTGATATCTGGGACCTTGTTGATCCTAGAGTGTCTGCCCATCCCAGGGCTGGACAATTCCTAGACAGAGTAAAAGACCCATCTGCAAGTGCACTTTTCATATGCAACCCAACCAATGCAAAGCGACTACCCACCAAATACCTCCTTTGTTGTGCTGTCTCTCCCCTAATCACCAGAGCCAGGTGCCAGGCAACTGGCAGCCATCTCTATCCTCCAGAGCCTGCTGAATTATCCACACTAGCCAATCCTCAGCCTGTGGAGCCTGCCTCACCCATTCCTTCCTGCAAAGCCCACAGTAAAGACTCTGCCTACATGCTCTTCCCTGCTCCTTCTGCCTCTGGTGCTTCCCCATGTGGTTCTGCATGCTCCTCCTCCCAGAAACTGTGAGTAACAAACTCTCTTTTCAATGGCAGTTGTCTTGTGATCTGTTGGCTTTACCACACATAAATAATAGTAATGCTTCCATTTTATAACAGATATATGAAAATCTACCCAAATCCTCCTATTCTGAGTCTCAGATGTCTAATCTTTCCCCCAACCCTACCTTTCACATGAGAGACCTAGAAAGGCTGTGAATTCTATTTATATTGTATTCGTGAAATCAATAGGATTAAATTTGGAGCCCAAGAGTTTGCTACACCGGTTCTACAGCTACAAGAGAGAAGAGGCTTGGCCGGGCGCGGTGGCTCATGCCTGTAATCCCAGTACTTTGGGAGGCCGAGGTGGGTGGATTACAAGGTCAGGAGATTGAGCCCATCCTGGCTAACACGGTGAAACCCCGTCTCTACTAAAAATACAAAAAATTAGCTGGGTGCGGTGGCAGGCACCTGTAGTCCCAGCTACCCAGGAGGCTGAGGCAGGAGAATGGCGTGAACCCAGGAGGCAGAGCTTGCAGTGAGCCAAGATAGCGCCACTGCACTCTGGCCTGGGTGAAAGAGCAAGACTCTAAGAAAAAAAAAAAAAAAAAAAAAAGAGACTTAAGCCAAAAATAAAATAAAATAAAAACCTGAGCTGCTATTTTCTTAAATTCAGCTCTGTTCTAAACAGTTAGCTTACCCCCACAGTTATTGTGTTAACAGCAGCAAATCCATGTGGGTCTGCAGCAACCTCACTTCTTGCCTCCTCAGAAGAAAGAGTTTGACTGAGGGGCATAAGGCAGAGGGAGAAACTAAGGCAAGTTTTTGAGCAGTAGTGAAAGTTTATCAAAAAGTTTTAGAGCAGGAAAGAAAGGAAGTAAAGTACACTTGGAAGAGGGCCAAGCAGGCAACTTGAGAGATTCAAGTGCGCTGTTTGACCTTTGACTTGGGGTTTTATACGTTGGCAGGCTTGAGGGGTCTGCGTCTCTTTTTCCCTGATTCTTCCCTTGGGGTGGGCTCTCCACACGCCCAGTGGCCTGCCAGCACTTGGGAGGTGAGGATGCGCAGTGTGTTGACTAAAGTTGTGTGCGTGTTCACTTGAGGCATTTTTCCCTTATCAGTCGAACATTTCTGGAGGAAGGTCATATACCAGTTAAACTATGCCATTTTGTCTCTTAGTGCACATGCTTGGGCCCACTAACCCAGCTCCTGAGATCTTACTGGGAAGCTGCTGGTCACCAGCTTTAGGTGTTTTGTATCTACTGTGAGACTGCCATTCCCTGGTGCCAGCTGTGACCAATTATTGTTTTAAAGAGACAGCTTAACAACTGCTGACCATTACCTGACAGTCACCTGCCACTCCTCATTGGGGGATGGGGCTCTCTCCTGCTCTGCTCTTGTCTGCCTCGCTGCCTACCTGACAGTCACCTGCCACTCCTCGTTGGGGGATGGGGCCCTCTCCTGCTCTGCTCGTGTCTTCCTCACTACCTATTCTAGCACTTGTGTTCCTCGTTCCCATCATAATGGCCAATAGCAGCAACCACTTGGGCTACCAAAAGCTTGCCTTAAATAGCTATTTTTACTGACTATCTGTATGCCACTTTCAAGTGGAAACAAAGACATCTAGGTCAGATATCAAATAAAAACCAAACCAGATACCCAGTCCTAGAATACACAGGTCAGCAAAAAAAATGACATAACTCCAGAAATAGACCTGTACTTATACTAATTTAGACCAACTGATTTAGACCAAGATGCCAAGGCAATCCAATGGAAAAAGTAAGGCCTTTTCACTTCAATTGGCTGTGTATATGAAACAAATGAATCCTGACCCATATCACACCATACACAGAAGTAATTTCAAGATAGATGATGGACCTAAATGTTAGAGCTAAAATGATGAAGCTTATAAAAGAAAATAATACAATATCTTCTCAATATTGGAATAGGTGAAAATTTTTTAGGATTCAGCATGTACTAACCATGAAATAAATAATTGATAAAATGGGTTTAATAAAAATTAAAACCATTTTTAAGAACTCTTCACATTGTATACTTAAGATCAGAGTATTTCTCTTTGCTCAAATTTAATTTTTTTAAAAAACCGACTTTGAGTTATCATTTCTTTCTTATAGAATTAGCAAAAATCTGAAAGTTTGACAACTACTTTGTGATGGAGGCAGAGAAGCACCCCCACTAAACACACACGTACACACACATACACACACACACAAGTACGCACCCAAACATACAGTACACACACAAGTAGACACATACATGCAAACAGTACATGTGCACACATGTACATGCACATACTACATCTGCACACATACACATGTACATGCACACACATACACATACATGTACACACACACCCTCTCACAGGAGCTTGGTGGAGTGGTCTGCTCATTTCAGCTTCTCTATCTGCCTACTGGCCTGAGCTGAAGTCACAAGACTGCAACCTCTCCTAGCCTCAGCCTTCTGAACTTTAAGCCCAGGGAATTGTCACTGCTCTTACTTCATAGACAAGAGGAAATCTTTTTTAAACTCAGCTTTCTTGGGGACACTACCCCATCTGTGTGTAGCCACCATTCTTTGCTTCCCAGCTGCCAAAATTCTTGTGGCCACTACAGCTTTAGATAAAAACAGACTGCAGGTATATACTGATTCTTCCTGCTAAAGCGTTTAGGTGCTTCCTCACCTAAATGCTTTCTAGACTCAGATGGTGGACAAGCTATCCTGTTCTGAGAAAGCTAATGAAGGCCAGGCTAAAGGAACTGTCTTTACATCATATTTTCTTTCTTCTCAAATGTATATGTACAAACGTTGATGCTTTTCCTTTGTTGTTGTTGTTGTTGTTGTTGTTGTTGTTCACAGCTCACGGAATTCCACTTAAGGGAAACTCATATAAAACGCTCTAATTTTTAAAAATATTCTGCAGCTTTTTCATTCTCTGTCTTCAAAAATATGCCAAGTTGCCTCAGTAAAGAATGCTGTTTTGTATATCATGCCTGATTGAAAAAATTCTGCTCAACAATGATTGCATGAAGAATGGACAGTCCACCCTCTCATCCAGATGGCCCGAAAGGTGCCCTTGGTGTCCATCAGACTGTCAGACTGCTGTTTACTGGGGCAGCTCCCAGGGTCTCTGCTCTTCTTTTGAGTCTGCACCACCGACATCCTTTTAAGCTTCAATTGGAGCTCCTGATGCTTGCGAGCAAAGGTACGTTGACTGCTACATCTCATTAGCTGTGTGTTTTTTTCCCACCCCAACACTAGGACATTTCTGCTTCAGTGACTTCTCATCCTGAATCTTAGCGTTGTTGCTCATCTCTGAGAGCCAAAAGCAACTTTTACTGGGGACTCAGGACGAGGTGGTGGCTGAGGGAGCAAGCAGGGTGAAGGACAAGGATCCTTCTGGAAACCAAATCTGCAGGTGTCCGGGATGAACTACCAATGAAGGGGGAGGGAGTTCAACATGTTTCCTATCTCGTGAACCATCTGCCCTTTTGTAGGATAGAAGCTGCTGTGGAAGGATGCCTGTTTGCAAGGAGGAAAGAGCGAGCTTCCTGCTTCCCAGGTCCCTGGCATGCTCCCCCTGGCGGAAAGGCACTCCCTCCAAACTCTTGGAGAGGACTCAGGCTAAAAGTGGCAAGCTACTTCCAAGTTCCAGGTGACCCATAGGCTGTGATGTGAGTCTTAGCTATCTTTTAAGTACTACTATAGTGCTATGATTAGTTCAGGCACAACTCATCATCTGAGAGCCACTCATTGCAACGTGGAGTTGCTCTCTACCTTAGTGCACAAACTGAGAAGGACGCTTGGCTTTTGAGACAACGTGGTGTTTAATCACCAGGATAATAGAAGCATCACAAAATACAGTAACAGGATGGCCCAGGGTGAGAGAAGCAAAGCGTATGCAGAGTCTGGCTCATACTTATACGGCTTCCCTGCCAGCACAGTCTTCCTCTCGATCCAAAGCAGATAATTGGACAACTCGGTGTACACTCCAGGCATGTTCTTCTGGCCACAGCCCACACCCCAGCTGATAATACCCAGCTGGTACCATGTGCTTTTGTTTTTTTTCTGGCAAACCAGAGGCCCCCCTACTGTCACCCTAGGAAAGAAAGGTTGTTTGGGAGGGGAAGGGGCAGGAACAAGTTACTCCTATAGCCTACTGAGGTGCAGCCCGCTGGCACTAGGCAAAAAGCACTTATGGCACCTTTTGATGAACAGACTTCTTTTTTTTAAGAGTCAGGGTCTTGCTCTGTTGCCCAGGCTGAAGTGCAGTGGTGCAATCGTAGCTCACTGCAATTTTGAACTTCTGGGCTCAAGCAATCTTCCTGACTTGGCCTCTGAAAGGGCTGGGACTACAGCCTTTGGGACAGTAGTTTTGATTAGGCTCTCCAACCACATAGCTATGCTCTGGGACTTCTGGAGAAGAAAACAAACAATTTGGTCAACAAGGACTCTCAATCATCACCATCTGGTCTCATGCATTAGTTTTATTATTATTTTTGAGACAGAGTCTCACTCTGTCACCCAGGCTGGAGTGCAGTGGTGCAATCTCAGCTCACTGCAACCTCCACCTCCTGGGTTCAAGCGATTCTCCTGCCTCACCCTCCCGACTAGCTGGGACTACATGCAAATGCCACCATGCCTGGCTAATTTTTGTATTTTTAGTAGAGATGGAGTTTCACCATATTGGCCAGGCTGGTCTCGAACTCCTGACTGCAGGTAATCTACCCACCTCGGCCTCCCAAAGTGCTGGGATTACAGGCGTGAGCCACCGCGCCCAGCTCGTGCATTAGTTTTAATACAACAAGGGCTGGTTTTATAATCTATTTTACCTCTAAGCACTTTTGTATGTTTTTTTCAAAATTCTTCACATTTTCCCCCTGCCTTTTCACCCCAAATCCATTTTCAGCCAACCCATTTTTCTCTTCCTGTGTTGTTCACAATAACAAAAAGTAAAAAACACCAACAAAAACCCGTTGCACCTCATAATAGGTCACTGTACGAATACAGTAGATACACAAACTGACATATGCCAATGCAAAAATTACAAATATTGTATCAAAATGTTATCTTGTGGCTCAAAACACTGAATTACAAACAACTTACAGATTCTAAAACATGCTGAAAAAGATGGCCAAATAGCACAAATAAATGGAGCAGACGTAATTAATGTGAAAATTGAGGAATATGGTAACTCTCATGGTTTTCAAGGTTTCCCCAAATCCTTTGGACCTTTCAAAAACTTCTATTAAAAAGTAATGTATAGTGCTCACTTCGGCAGCACATATCCTAAAACCGGAACAACACAGAGAAGATTAGCATGGCTCCTGCGCAAGGATGGCATGCACATTCGTGAAGCGTTCCATATGTTTACACCACACATCAGGGCCTCTCGGGGGGGTGGGGGCCAAGGGGAAGGAGAACGTTAGTACAAATACCTAATGCATGCTGGGCTTAAAACCTAGATGACGGGCTGATGGGTGCAGCAAACCACCATGGCACATGTATACCTATGTAATAAACCTGCACATTCTGCACATGTATCCCAGAACTTAAAGAAAAAAAAAGAAATGTATAATGATAAAAAGTTGGAAAACTCAGATATGGAAAAAGACCACGAAGAATACCCATAACTATATAAATAAGTACATTTATATATAAACACACACTACATGATGAGCAGACTTTTTTTCATACACGATTTTATACACGATTGTGTATGAAAAGAATATTTCAGGAAGAATACATATCCATATAATTGCCTTTGGCGAGTGGACTGAGAATGAGTGTAAGAGGTGAAATTCCTCTTCATTGTGCAGCCATCTGTGCTACTGGAACTTTCTTTATCGTATATTCAAATAAATAAATGAAATCAACAATCCTTCTAATTCCACCCATGCAGAGGCCACTCCTGTTGCCACCGTCAGATGTAACTTTCCACACTCTCGTCTGCCATTGTGCACCCATCATATTTTACAGAGATAGGATCAGGATGTTCACATTGTTTCACAGCTTGTAAGACTTTATTTTTAAAAATGTTAAGTGACACACAAAATGTTGAAAAAAATCACCACTCTATGTGATGCAAGTCCAAATTACAAAACATTAAAACAAACAACTTCCTTCCCAAAGCCGGGTATGGGTTTATTTTATTTTTTTTAACCAGGTTGCCATTATGAAGAAATTGCTGTGCTCATCAAGTTACTTTGAACCAAGCTGTTCTTTACCAAATGCCCTGAAGTCATTGGAAAGTCACACGACCTTGCTTTAAAGTGAAGACTTAGAATTGTTTCTCTGAAGATGAGGGAGGTGCACGAAGGATGTCAGGTACAACAGTGGTACGGTTTGGATCTTAAATTTCTAAAGCCACGTAGGCCTTGATTCAAACTCCAGTGTGAATATTCAGTTGAATGAATCTAAACAGTTTCTGAAGCAGTTTAAGGCTCAGTTTTTACATTGATGGTAAAAGTAACATCTCTCCTGCAGGACGGCTCTGTGAATGGAAGGAAACAGCTCAATCCAGGTCTCTAGACGTGACAAGCATTGACTCAGTGGAAACTCCTGCTATTTTTGTGGTTTTTAGACCAGGCAGATCTGGGCATGACTAGAGGAGGTTTTTCCTGGGACGCAGAAGGCGGTTCTCATCCCAGAGTCCGGATGCCCTCGTTAGAATTCTGGGCCTCTAATTCGCCTTGCTGGGGTGTCCTCCGCAAGACTTTCAGCTTCTCTGATCCTCATTTTTCTTGTCTGAAATAGGCCTGTCTCACAGAGCTAATTCCCAAAACTTCTGTGTATTTGTGGCAGCCGTGTGTATGCTATTGAGAACTGGACGGGAGTGAAAGAGAGTGATGAAGACAACAGTCTGTACAGCATCTCCTATTACCTGTTAGCTCAATGCTTCATGTGCATTACCTCACTGAATTCTCGCAACAGCCCAAAAAGGTAGGAACTCTTACTATTCCCATGTTACACGTGAGGAAATCGGAAAAGGCACAGGCACGGGGGATACCTCTTGCCAAGGTCACACAGGCAGTTCAAGTAGGGGAGCCAGGAGGGAGACTGGGTCATCTGACTTCAGAGCCTTCACCCCTAACCGCTGCCCCTCATTGCCTCCCTTTTGTTACAGAGGACCTGTTCTTTTAAGATCTTACAGACGATCTGCACTGGGTTGAATAGTATCGTCCCAAAATTCATGTCCACCCAGAACCTCAGAGTGTGTCCTCATTTGGAAATAGATCCTTTACAGATATAATTAGTTAAATTAAGATGAGGTCATAGTGGATTGAAATAGACCCTAATCCAGTGACCCAGCAGAAGTAATTCCTCCGACTGCCCCAGAACCCATCGGGGCAGACAGCTGGGGGTGTGGGGGCGGCCCTGGAATAGGGGCTGTGGTGGTACGCCTGGCTGCAGTGGTTGTCAGGCTGCAGTGGTTGTGGCTGCAGTGGTTGTCAGGCTGCAGTGGTTGTCACGCTGCAGTGGTTGTGGCTGCAGTGGTTGTGGCTGCAGTGGTTGTGGGGCTGATGGGAAACTACTAAAGTTTGGGGGAAGCAAGTAGAATTTCCTAAGAACATAATGGATGGAGAGGGGAAAACCTGTAGTGGCTGTGAAGGTCCTGATGCCGTGTATGTCTAATTAATATCGTCCGATGGCCGTGAATTTACTGTAAAAATAGAACATGCCTTAACTTCAAGCATGATAAAAGCCATGTTAAGCTTAAAAAGCTTAAAAGCTTTTAAAATAGCTCCCAGGCCAGGCGTGGTGGCTCACACCTGTAATCTCCGCACTTTGGGAGGCCGAGGTGGGTGGATCACCTGAGGTCAAGAGTTCAAGACCAGCCTGGCCAACATGGTGAAACCCTGTCTCTACTAAAAATAAAAACAAAAAAAATTTAGCCAGGCATGGTGGCGTGTGCCTGTAATCCCAGATACTGGGGGGACTGAGGCAGGAGGATCACTTGAACCTGGGAGGCAGAGGTTGCAATGAGCCGAGATCATGCCACTGCACTCCAGCCTGGTCAATAGAGCAAGACTCCATCTCAAAAATAAAATAAAATAAAAAAATAAAACAGCTCCCAGCATGTGGCAGAGGTTTGATAGTCATTGACCATGGACATGGAACAAGGCTACAGAAATTCTCAGGCTCCAGAAGATGGATCCATAGTAGATGTTAATGTGCCGCCCTTGCTCTAGCTGCATGATGTCATCGTTTTGCGTTAGACCTGGTAGGTGATGCCCTGTGGATCCCACCCCGTGACTACTGAGTCAGCAAGCCTGGGAACTGACCTTGAGAGCAAGCTCCCTAGGGGATTATCCTGCCCACCGAGGATGGAGGGCCCTGGAGAGGCACATCCACAAGGACTCCCGGAGACCCACGTGCCAGGAGCTGCAGGCCCAGGGCAGCAGCAGGGCGACCCGCAGCAGGAGGGCTGCCCTTCATCGCTCCATCCTTTCATCAGCCCTGGTCCTCCCATCAGCCACAGAGAGGCTTCCGGTGTGGAAGGGGGGCCGGGCGGGGCTTCCCTCTCCACCCTCACTAGCTCACAGCCCAGCCTGACTGCCCGGGTCACAATAGGGAATGGGTGGCGCTGCCACAGTCCAGACAAAGCCGGGGTCACCCTGAACCCTGTGGGATGTGGAGGTCAGGATGGAGCTGGGGGCGAGAGGCTCAGAGTGGGAGGACTCCCCAGCCAGCTGTGCTCCTATAAGAGGCAGCGTCTCAGCTTCTTGAACCTGTCAGGACAAAATAGCTGGAAGCGCACTCTGGAAATAGCCTTGGGGAATGAGAAGGACTCAGGCTGCTGTTCCAAACCGCTCAAGTGAAACAGCAGAGAGGGCACTGGCTGTGGGAACTTAGCAGAGTCCCTTAGCTTTGTGCCTCTGATGACTCCCCTGTAAAATGTGGGTGATGATAGCACAGCACTATATGGTTGAGAGGAGTAATGAGCTAATCCGTGTATCCAAGCACAGGCCATGGCAAATACCAAGCCCACGATTTTAATTCTCCCATTTCATCTCTACTAATGTCTTCCTGCAAAGGAAGGCACCTTGGCCAGCAGTTTCTATGAACAAGACATGTCCAAAGTACAGATCCATGCCTGGATCAGCTGCAGGGTGGCTTTTGGTGGTGCCATTCTTTCATTTCTTTGTTCATGAGGTCATCCAGAGCTCTTTGGAGCATTTTCTACTTGCTGGGCTTGGAGGACAATGCAAAGATGAACAATAGATGTTCTCTGTCTCTTTGAAGGTCATAATCATCTGGAGAGACACATTGGCAGAGAGACTACCTTAATACAATGGGGTAAGAGTATCACTGGCAGCCAGGGGAGGGGCACGGGTGTGTGGTGGGTGGGAGAAGAGGCGAGGGGGAAAATTGTCTAGAGGAAATAAGGATTGTCTGGGCTAAGCCAGTTCCCAAAGGGAAAGCCCTGGGGGGAGGGCAGGAATGCATCTGTTACGGTTTAAAGTGATGGTCCCCCAGATTCCTGTGTTGATGTTCTAACCCCCAGACCTCAGGATGTGACTGTATTTGGAAGTGGGTGCTTGCAGATGTAATTGATGAAGAGGAGGCCATGCTAGAGTAGGACAGGCCCCCAATCCAATATGACTGGTGATCTTATAGAAAGGGGCCATTTGGACACACTCACCCACACAGGGAGAGCCCCATGTGAAGACTGGAGTTGTGCTGCCACAAGCCAAGAATGTACCAGAAGCCAGGAGGGAGAAGTGGAACAGATCCTTCCTAGCACTTTCAGAGGGAGCCCGGTCCTGCTAACATTGGGATTTTGGACTTCTGGCCTCCAGAGCTCCTGACAATATTTCTGTTGTTCTAAGCCACACAGTTTGTGGAACTTTGTTACAGCAACTCTGAAACTCAAGCAGCATTCTATCTGGGCAAAAAATATGTGCAAAGGTACAGAGGTGTACGGGAACTGCGGGAACTTCTGAGTTAAATCAGAATTGTTGTTTTGGTGGTTCAAAAATAGGAGAACATTGACAAATTTGCATGGTTCAAGTTAAGCTATCAAGTTGGAATAATGTACCAGGTTGAGTGGCAGATGGCGGGGGGGTCAGTTTACTGAATAAAGCTCAAATCGGAATAAACCGTCTTCCCTCCTATGCGGCCAATGAATCGTTCTGATAAGAAATCACCGTGGATGTGACAGGTGTATGAAGAATGGCTAGTATTACTAATTAATGGCAAGGAGCTCTGGTTGTGAACATTTTCCAAAATTCCATACATAAGGGAAGTTTGCAAACATTTTCCAAAATTCTATCCATATTCTGTTTTAGGGAAAATGACTATGGGAGTTTCTTTGCCCAGCTGTTTTGAGGCTTTAAAATTTATCTTAGAACCTCTTGGAACCATCCCATCGGAATAACTGGAAGACAGATAAAACATTAGGCAGTTCATTCGTTTTATTGGACATGGAGTTTTGTCAGAACCAGCATTTACTGTACTTCTCATAGCTGTAAGCAAAGCATTAGAATTCAGCAACCTAATGCTTTTCTTTTCTCTGCCAAGCGGGGTCGTGAAATGGGAGAGAAAGCCTCCTTGCCTCTGTTCTTTGCAAACAGCATGTATTTGGGGTCAGTAGAGCAAAACATCTGATCGCTGCTCTAAGTGTTTGCAAAGTTTTGGGCACTGGAGGGGACGTGCATATGAGATGGAACAGGGCATAGATAAAAGAATTCCTGCATTACCCACCATCCTGCCCAAAGAAAGCACACGACTTCCATGGCAGTCCCAGACTTCAGAAAGGGAGAACACAGCAAGCGCCTGCATTCTCTTCATTTAGGCCCCAAGTCATCCAAAAATTGCCTACCACGGCAGTAGACGAGTTCACATTTTAATCAAAACAGGATTGCATAGAAACATACATCCACGTGAAAACCAGTACCCAATGTTTATGGTGGCTTTCTTCTTAATTGCTAAAAACTGGTAACAGCCTAAATGTCCATCGTCAGAGGAAGCGATGAACAAACTGCGGAGCATTCACACAACAGCGGTGCTACACAGCAGCGAAGAGGAGCAGCCGACTGACACCCACAACAACTTGGATCTCAGGAGCATCGCACCGAGCTGGAGAAGCCAGACACGAGCCGCTGCACACCGTATGATTCCATGGCATTCTGGGAAAGGCAAAACTCCAAGCACAGAGAACGCATGAGTTGTTGCCCGGGTTTGGGGTTCCAGGAAGAGGATGGATTACTAAGAAGCACAGGGGAATGTTTTGGGGTGATGAAAATGTTGTATGTCTTGTCTTTTTCTTTGCTTTTTGTGAAACGGAGTTTCACTCTTGTCGCCCAGGCTGGAGAGCAATGGTGTGATCTCAGCTCACTGCAACCTGCACCTCCCAGGTTCAAGCAATTCTCCAGCCTCAGCCTCTTGAATAACTGAGATTACAGGCACATGCCTCCCCGCCCAGCTAATTTTTGTATTTTTAGTAGAGACGGGTTTTCACCATGTTGGTCAGGCTGGTCTTGAACTCCTGACCTCAGGTGATCCGCCCACCTCAGCCTCCCAAAGTGCTGGGATTACAGGCATGAGGCACCACATTCGGCCAAAGTTCTATGTCTGGTCACAGCCATTTACATTCATCAGAATTCACAGAACCATCCATCTTGAAGTGGTGAATTTGCTCAATAGAAATTATACCTCAAAGACCAGACGTTCAAAAATGCCTTTGTGTTTTGTAAGCTTCAACACTCGCCCAGTGGGAACCACAAAAGCGTTGCCCAATTTGTTAAAAGCATTGCTGTTATAACTTCAACGTGTGGGGAGAAGTTATGTTTTCATACTGTCTTTGTCTGCTCTGGCCACCGTTACAAAACACCATAGACTGGGTGGATTGATCAACACACATTTCTTTCCCACAGTGGAGGCTGGAAGTCCCCAAGACCCAGGTTCCTGGGGAGGGCTTTCTTCCTAGCCTGCAGGTGACCAACATCTGCTGTGTCCTCTTGTGACTCTTCCTCAGTTCCTGTGCCAGAGGGGTCGGGGGACAAGTGGGCGTCCATCATATAAGTGTCCTCATAAGGCCACCATCCTGTCGACCAGGGCACCACCCTATACCTCAGTCAACCTTAATGACTTCCTTGGTGGCCCCCTGTCCCGTTGCAGCCAGGGTTAAGCTTCAGCGTGCAAAGTGAAAGGCCACACAAATCTTTGTCCGTAACAAATGCCCAGTGGACAGGACACTCGGGTGCCCTGAGGCTGCAGGAGCTGAGGGTGATCTTGCTCAGGTACTTCTGGTGGTACCTGCTGTATGGGAAAAAGTCTGTTCCTCCTGGCTGGTGTCAGAAGTAACCAGGCTGAAGCCATGCTCTGAAAGAACCTGTGCAGGGAGAGAAAGACCTGTTTGAGACCGACCTGAAAGCTCTCCGAGGGGAAAGAGCAGGTAAGCCTGGCTCCCTGAAGGTCCAGGGGAAGAATGGGCTTCCCTGAGAGGCCTCATGAGGGCCGCAGTGGGAGGGAATGAAAGGGGCGGACAGGGTAGGGATGGGGCAGGGATAGGAGGGAGGTCTGCAGCTGCACCCAGCACTACTCCCTCTGCCCACCAGTTCACAAATGTGACCCCGGCCCCCTCCCAGGCTGAACAGAGGGTCCCCCTAATTTGCTGTGGCTCTGGGGAGCAGGGGGTCACTCAGGGTCTGTGCTCTGAACTCCAGGCAAGGGAGCCTGGGGAGTCAGGGCAGGAAAGGACATGGCCTGAGGGCCTGTGGCTCATCACCACCCTCTGCGTCCTAGTTTGCATTCCGGTGGCATCTGCTGCCAGGGAAAGCCACTCGTCAACACGAGCTGCGGGAGGAGAGGGGAGCTATTTGGGGCAGGAGACAGACTAAGAAATAGACATTGCTCCCCGTGGATTTCAGCCCTTTTGGGTTTCAGCTGTGCCCTCATTCTTCCCTGTACGGGGACAGCTGGATCTTTGCAGGCAGTGCAACAGAGGTGCAACTCCAGATGTAGTGATTCCACTTTGGACAGAGGTGCCAGGTGGGGGCCCCGGACTTGTGTCCAGGAGGGCACTGTCTGTGTGCCACAGTCCACCGGCCTCCTGGAGATGAAATCCCCATGCCAGCCAAGAGGGGTACGCGATGCTGACTTAGAGTTCAGCATCACTCCACTTCTCCACTCGCCATGACTCCTCACCTTCTCCTGGGCCCTGCCCTGATTTTCTGAATCTCCTCCAGCCCTCTGCGGTGGAAATGAGGAGGTTGATGGCTCCGAAACCAGCAGGTCTGGGGTGTTAAGGAAGATGGCCCTAAGTATATCAATTAGGAAGGGCTTCAGAAGGAAACAGGATTCTACTCTGAAAGTGCTAATGAAGGCATTTTAATGAAGGCACTGAAAGTTGTGGGCATATGTAAAGGGATTCAGCGAAGGAGAACAAGATGTCCAGAGTTGAACAGTAGCAGTAAGCCATAGGGGAAGCTACTGTCATTGGAATCCAGTGAGGACCGCAAGCGTGAAGGAGGGACTACCCTGTGGGGACTGAGTATAGAAGGGACCCAGCCAGCGGCAGAACAGTGGCCCACACAGGAAAGTGACAGGGAAGAAATACCCCAACCCTCTCCCTTCCTGCCCTGGTACTTTCTGTTGGTACTTGCTGAGGTCAAGCTAAGTGGCGTTTAGGATCCCAGGTAACTCAGTCCCTAGGAGCCAGCCTCCGAGGACCCAGGGAAGTACAGCACATGGATCTGTATTGGGGAAATGGGAGACAAATGGAAAATAATGGCTCAGCATCATCTAGTACATTCTCACAGAGGACAGAGTTGACAGCTATGAGCTATTCTGATTTCAGGGCTGATAAAGACACCACACTACCCATTATTAAGCCTTATCATGTACAATATACTATGCCCAGGATTTGCAAGTGTTATCTTGCTTAATCCTCATAGCAACCACATGAGGGAATTACTCTTCTTGTTTTCCACATTTAGCAGGTCAATATGCCAGATATTATATACTGATTTTTAGCACCATCACTGCCTTTCTAAATCTCTCAGGTACTGTAGAGGCTGAAAGCCTAAGAGCTATGTTTCTCAGGATCCCAGCAGGCTTCCAATTTAGATTCTCAGCCAAGTTTTAGTAGGCAGAGGAAAGGGAGCAATCATTTTCCCATGGCAGCTGTGTGCAGGCATGCAGATTTCAGCAGATGGCAGTCATGAGGTTTTGCCATGAACTTTGGGTCTTCTGCAAATCATCCTGATACTGAAGATAATTATATCATTTGCAGGGGGTTCCAATGATTCCTGTAGTTTACTGAGCTCTTGAAAAGAAGCAACCATTTTTCCTGACCTTGACACTCAAGCATTTTTGATGGTTCTAGAAGTACCCATTTTCAGGTATTAAATACCTTTCTGTTTGAGATACATGATTGTTTTCTATTTTCCTGAAAGAATCCTGACTGATACAGTATTTGGTACTGAAAGTGGTTCCAGGAAATACAACTGCAAAGATGGAGGGAAATCTAAGATGTGTTGTTAGGCATGGATTAGCTTGAAGCCAATAATGACCTCCTGGCTAGTGGAAAATGGGTTTCTGGTAGTCCATGGCATGCAATGTCTTAAGTTATGGCCTGTCATTCATGGAATCAATTGCCTGTTAAAAGACACCAAGCACCTTTTTGATAGAATACTCTGGTGGAAGAGATAAGTACAAGGGTTAAAGTCACTGAATGCAATGGAAAATTTACAGAAAAAATACAGAACAAAATACCCCAACAATCTCAGGGCTTTAAAATTTCAACTCAGAGGCATAACTCAAAAGCACTGGAGAAGCATCAAAGAAGCTTCTACAACTGCCCCTGAAAGAATCTCTTATCGTAGCAGAAATTGAACCCAGGGTTGTTCCTACAAGGTGGCAGAATTACAACCTAACTTGAATTCACAGCCTCTTTAGGTGCTTCCATGAAAGGTGATTAATGGGGAAGGACTGTGACCAGGAGTATTGCACTGGGAAACTTGGGTATGTTAAGATGAATCAACGTACTTCACAACCTTAAAGTCCACTGAGCTTCCCTTCCTTTCCTTTCTGGGAACCTAGTTCCTTCTTGCTTGAAGACTTTGTAAAGACTCACCTGAAGAAAATACTTTCCCAGGGAATGCTGATTCTCCCATAGCCCACTACCCCCCATCACCTCTCACAGCAGTCATTAGAGTCATGCCAGTAGAATTCATAGAAATGAGTTCAAATATGACCCAGGAGAAGATAGAAAACATTAAAATAACTGCAACATTCTTCTAATGTATATTTGTAGAAATCTGATGATTATGTCCAAGAATGGATTCTAAGGGACTTAGAATTTGATTTGACTGGGCCAAATTTATCAGTCTAGGTGCACTTAAGAGAAACTTTGAATTCAGTGGTTTACCTAGAGCAGCTGGAAGTGGCTCTATTTGGTTGAAGGACTAAAACCTTGGACCAAAAAAATGGCCTACGTTAAACAGAGTTGCTTTCCAGTTTATAAAAGAAGGAATCCAAAGTCTTAGATAAGAATGCCAGAATGGATTTATTGTGACCTGCTCCCCCATCCTATAACTCTAGTTTATGAGATTCCTGAGGATGCTTTGTTATATCAGGCATTGAAAAATACATTTCCAAGGAGAGCACCAGCATCCTTGGAAGGCCCTGCTGTGGCCATCCTCTGTAGGCTGGGGGTGATGTAGCACATACCCATCTGGTGGAAAATTGATCACAGTTGACCCCTTCCCTCATGGAGTAGTCAGCAATTTTCCATCACAGTAGTAGATATTTCTTTATTCTGTCTATGGATGTGTCTCCCAGGTCCACAAGGCCTTTGCTGCCTCATCACACAAAACTTCCCAAATGCCTGGTTATTCATCACAATGGTTTTGCATTTGGCATTACTTCTTACAAACTGATTAAAACGCGACAGATTAAAATGCAACAGACCTGAAGCAATGCACTTGGTGCCCATGGGATTCACGGATCTTCCCATAGGTCCTACCACCCAGAAGCAGCATGCCTGATAGAACAGTGGAATGGCCCAATGAAGGTTATGCAACTGAGCCTGTTAAGATCTCATGACATGTGAGAATGGAGTGCTCTTTTACAAAGTACTGTGTCTATTATGAAACACATTCAATAGGAGCTGATTCTTTTATGGCCAGAATACTTGGATTTGGGAACCAAAGGATAAGAATGGGACTGGCTTCATTTACTATTGCACGTAATGATCCACACCCAATCAAGTTCTGCTTCTTACCACTGCAACTTTGAGCTCTGGAGGTTTAGAGACCTTATTTCCCAAGGGAAGAATGTCTCTACCAGGGAATACGATGGTTTATTGCATGGGGAGTTGAGACTGCCACCTGGACATTTGGAGTTCATTACACCACTAAGCCAATAGGCAAAGGGGAAGGTTAGTGTCCTGGCTGAGAAGACTGACCCCTAATATCAAAGAACAGAGATTTGCTCCACACATGGGGACAAGGAGGAATATGTCTGAAATCCATTACATCCTTTGAAGATGCTCTTTCTATTTCATTGTCCAAAGGGAGAAATCAGTGGAAAACTATAGCAACGCCATACAGGAAAAACCATCAAGAGCTCAGAAATGAATGTCTGGTCACCCCAACAAATAAAGAACAACAATCAGCTGAGGTTCAAATTGGAAGAAGGCCAACTGTGGCCTCAGGATCAGTTGCAGACTTGAGAACAATTGCAGCAGCCTGGATTTTCATGTTGTTTTATGTATTTGTATATACCAATTTCCCTTTTTTCCTTCTTTTCCCCAAGTGTTCACATTGGTTACATTTATCACTGATCTTTAGGATATAAGATTGTGGTGGCCATGGAGGTGTACCACCCAGATCTACTTCAAAAGAACCTGCTGTGGGAAGCATAGTTGATGACGGCCTTCAGCTACTGCTCCTCCAGATCCATCATAGCTGTCACACCAACACTGCGTTTCTACTGAGTATACCCAGCCAATGGCTGAGAGTGGCAGGGTCCAACTTTTCTTGAACCATTACTGCTCAACCTGGCACCCTTTGCTCAGGAATTCTCATCAACCTGGTCCAGACTTTCTCAGACTTGCAATGGGGTGTGAAGATGCTCTGCCTCCTCCTGTTCCCAAGATCCTTTTTCCTTGCCAGGCATTTCCACCAATAAATCTCTTTCACATATAATTCAGTCTTGGCATCGGCTCTTGGAGGACCCAAACTGACAGGGATGTGAAGCTGAGATTGTGATTAAACAATCTCACTCAAAGATGGATATGATGATTTTATGAGACTCTTCAGAGAGGAAAAGAGTGTTCTGTTTGCATAGAGAATAGTCATATTGTGTTAGGAGCATGCTGTTACTATTCTTGTTTTCTAGAAATTTTAATAAAGAAGGTTGTGTGCATACGCTGAGCAGCCAAAGTGGTAGGCTTGCTAGATCGTGTCTCAGTAGGCACTCAAATCCAATTCCCCTAAATCCTAATTCCATTTTTCTGTGTCATGTTGCAGCTGCCTTACTCTAGTATTGTGGATGTGATTTTGGGTGCAATGAGATGCACTTACTAATATCTGCAGTGTACAATGCAGGCAGCAGCAGCGCCAGCTAAAGCTGAGCTGTGGTAGAGTTGGATTGGATTTTTACAGTGACCTACCTCTTCAGTGTGATATTTCCTCCTGGTCATCAGCTACAGGCTGTGAGACAGCCCGGGGGAGACAGTGTAGCCATGTTTCCCCCTACCTCCCAACGACTGGCTGGCGCACCAGCCTCCTGGCCTTAGGTCGCAGCCACAATGACGTGACCTCCTAAAATCCCTAGCAAGCTGGAGGAGCAGCCCTGCAACCAAGCCTGCTCTAAGATAAGGGTTTCTGTTTACTAACCTAGAGCTGCTCTGTTCTTTCATCCTTGTTCCCCTTTCAACCATCTCTCACAAGTACTAGTTTTGCCATTAAATATGCATTTTGTTTTGCAAAATGAGAACAGCTTATAAATACTTCAAATTTTCTCCCTCTGTTTCACTTCTTTCCATCTTTCTAAAATTACAGTAAAATATTAAATATACAAATTATTTTTGTATTTGTACAAAACAATAATACCATAAAATAAAACACTACAGAGTTGAAGCCCTCTGAGGATCTCTCCATTTCTTCCACCCATAACGAATATCCTGAACTTTGCGTTTCTTTTCCCTTTGCGGTTGCTTATTTTTTCTACATCTGAATATATCCTTACACGTTTTTAAAATTTATAGAAATATCACACTGAATACATTTTTCTGTAACTTGCCTTTGCACTGCATTGTGAGATTCAGCTATGTTGATCTGTTTAACTCCAGCTGATGTATGTAATCATCCCTGATGATTATTCTGTCGTTTGACTATACCAAAATTTATTCAGGTCTCTGATAATGAGCATTTAGATTGGTTTGTTTTCTATTTATGAATTTAGCAATTATGTGTTTCTAATTTTTTGTTATTATAAACTATGGTGCTATGAATATTCCTGTATATGCCACCTTCAAAATTGTAAAATTTCAACTGTTTTAAAATACAGTCATGTCAGGATACATTCCGAGAAATGTATCATTAGGCAATTTCATTGCTAGGCACACATCAATGTATGCAAATCTAGATGGCATAGCCTACTACACACCTAGACCACATGGCGTAGTGTGTTGCTCTGACCACCATCATATATGTAGTTCATCATTGACCAAAATGGCATTCTCTGGCACGTCTGTATTAAAATTTTTTAGTGGAAAACCATTTTTTAAAATGTTTTACATGAATGATAGTTTTTAGTGTCAACAATTTAAATATGGCAGTTATTTTTTCTCAGCACATTGGTGGTATTATTCCAACATCTTTTAGCTTCCCTTGCTGCTGTTGAGAAGTCTGTTGATTTGATACTCCGCTGTAAGTAATCCATTTTTTCCTCGCATATGCTAATTTTGAGATCTTCTCTGCCTTTATTGTTTTGCCATTTCACTGAAATATGTTTAGAGATATATAAATTCTGCTTGGACTCTATTGTGCTTCCAGAATTGGAAGATCAGTGTCTTTCATTAATTATGGAACATTCTCGGTCACGGACTCATTGAATGTTTCCTTTTCTCCATTATTTCTATTCTTTTCTTCTGAAACTTCAGTAGTCATATGTTAGTCCTTTTAACTCCATCTGCCTTGTTTCGTAACTTCTCTCTCATGTTTTCCCATATTGCTTTTTAGCATCCTGAGTAATATTCAGATCCATCTCCTGGTTTACTGATTATATTTTTATTTCCATAAATTTCACTGGATTCTTTTTTCAATTCTGCCTGGCCATTTTTTTATGGTATTTTGTTTTCAGTCTCATTTTAAGTTTCTTCCTTTTAAAAAATATTTTATACATAATTATTTATATTTACTAATAATTTAAATATCTGAACTCTGGGTGTGTAATCTTCTTTCCTGCTCTTTTTCATGGTGGTTTGTTTTCCGTTTATGAATTTAGCAGTTGTATGTTTTGTACTCACGTTTGGCCAAACTTAATTCATGGGAATCTGTGGGAGACTGTAAAAATATCAGTGGTTGCCAGGGTATAGATGAACAAGTGAAGCACTGAGGATTTTTAGGCAGGGAAGCCACTCTGTGTGATTCCAAAATGGTGGCCACATGTCATCATACACTCATCAAAACTCATAGCATGTGCAATGCAAGCAGCGAATCCTAACGTAAAGTCTAGATTCTAGTTAATCATAATGCATCAATATTGGCTCATTAATTGTAATGTGCCACACTAATGCAAGATATTAAAATAGAAATTGGGAGGAGATGGGGCATATGGGAATCCATTGTATAATACTTTCTGCTCAGTTTTTTTATAAACCTGTAACTGTCAAAAGCCTATTCATTTTTTTAAATGTAGAGATAAAAAAAAAACTAAAACAAAAATTAACCTTTGTGATTTGGACTTAAACAGGGAATCCTATCTCAGGGTCATGAGAGAAAAGAACCAAGTGTCTCCTTCTGTGAACTGAAGGGCATCAAGAAGAGTGGCGTCTTAGTGGCATAGGGGAATTCACTTTCTTTTGCAATCTAATGCTGGGTGTGTGTTGTGTTCTTTTTTTTAATTATACTTTAAGTTTTAGGGTACATGTGCACAATGTGCAGGTTTGTTACATATGTATACATGTGCCATGTTGGTGTGCTGCACCCATTAACTCTTCATTTAACATTAGGTTTATCTCCTAATGCTATCCCTCTCCCCTCCCCCAACCCCACAACAGGCCCCGGTGTGTGATGTTCCCCTTCCTGTGTCCATGTGATCTCATTGCTCAATTCCCACCTATGAGTGAGAACATGTGGTGTTTGCTTTTTTGTCCTTGCAATAGTTTGCTGAGAATGATAGTGTCCAGCTTCATCCATGTCCCTACAAAGGACATGAACTCATCATTTTTTATGGCTACATCGTATTCCATGGTGTATATGTACCACGTTTTCTTTTTTTAAATTTTATTATTATACTTCAAGTTTTAGGGTACATGTGCACAACGTGCAGGTTACATATGTATACATGTGCCATGTTGGTGTGCTGCACCCATTAACTCATCATTTAGCATTAGGTATATCTCCTAATGGTATCCCTCCCCTCTCCCCCTACCCCACAACGGTCCCCCAGTGTGTGATGTTCCCCTTCCTGTGTCCATGTGTTCTCATTGTTCAATTCCCACCTATGAGTGAGGACATGCGGTGTTTGGTTTTTTGTCCTGGCCATAGTTTGCTGAGAATGATGGTTTCCAGTTTCATCCATGTCCCCACAAAGGACATGAACTCATTTTTTATGGCTGCATAGTATTCCATGGTGTATATGTGCCACATTTTCTTAAGCTAGTCTATCATTGTTGGACATTTAGGTTGGTTCCAAGTCTTTGCTATTGTGAATAGTGCCACAATAAACATACATGTGCATGTGTCTTTATAGCAGCATGATTTATAGTCCTTTGGGTATATACCCAGTAATGGGATGGCTGGGTCAAATGGTATTTCTAGTTCTAGATCCCTGAGGAATCGCCACACTGACTTCCACAATGGTTGAACTAGTTTACAGTCCCACCAACAGTGTAGAAGTGTTCCTATTTCTCCACATCCTCTCCAGCACCTGTAGTTTCCTGACTTTTTAATGATCGGCATTCTAACTGGTGTGAGATGGTATCTCATTGTGGTTTTGATTTTCATTTCTCTGATGGCCAGTGATGATGAGCATTTTTCATGTGTTTTTTGGCTGCATAAATGTCTTCTTTTGAGAAGGGTCTGTTCATATCCTTCACCCACTTTTTGATAGAGTTGTTTGATTTTTTATTGTAAATTTGTCTGAGTTCATTATAGATTCTGGATATTAGCCCTTTGTCAGATGAGTAGGCTGCAAAAATTTTCTCCCATTCTGTAGGTTGCCTGTTCACTCTGATGGTAGTTTGTGTTGCTGTGCAGAAGCTCTTTAGTTTACTCAGATCCCATTTGTCAATTTTGGCTTTTGTTGCCATTGCTTTTGGTGTTTTAGACATGAAGTCCTTGCCCATGCCTATGTCCTTAATGCTATTGCCTAGGTTTTCTTCTAAGGTTTTTATGGTTTTAGGTCTAAAATGTAAGTCTTTAATCCATCTTGAGTGAATTTTTGTATAAGGTGTAAGGAAGGGATCTAGTTTCAGCTTTCTACATATGACTAGCCAGTTTTCCCAGCACCATTTATTAAATAGGGAATCCTTCCCCCATTGTTTATTTTTCTCAGGTTTATCAAAGATCAGATGGTTGTAGATATGCGGCATTATTTCTGAGGGCTGTGTTCTGTTCCATTGATCTATATCTCTGTTTGTTTTGGTACCAGTACTATGCTGTTTTGGTGACTGTAGCCTTGTAGTATAGTTTGAAGTCAGGTAGCATGATGCCTCCAGCTTTGTTTTTTTGGCTTAGGATTGATTTGGCAATGCGGGCTCTTTTTTGGTTCCATATGAACTTTAAAGTAGTTTTTTCCAATTCTGTGAAGAAAGTCATTGGCAGCTTGATGGGGATGGCATTGAATCTATAAATTACCTTGGGCAGTACGGACATTTTCACGATATTGATTCTTCCTACCCATGAGCATGGGATGTTCTTCCATTTGTTTGTATCCTCTTTTATTTCATTAAGCAGTGGTTTCTAGTTCTCCTTGAAGAGGTCCTTCACATCCCTTGTAAGTTGGATTCCTAGGTGTTTTATTCTCTTTGAAGCAATTGTGAATGGGAGTTCACTCATGATTTGGCTCTCTGTCTGTTATTGGTGTATAAGAATGCTTGTGATTTTTGTACATTGATTTTGTATCCTGAGACTTTGCTGAAGTTGCTTATCAGCTTAAGGAGATTTTGGGCTGAGATGATGGGGTTTTCTAGATATACAATCATGTCATCTGCAAACAGGGACAATTTGACTTCCTCTTTTCCTAATTGAATACCCTTTTTCTTCCTGATTGCCCTGATTGCCTTGCCTGATTGCCCTGGCCAGAACTTCCACCACTATGTTGAATAGGAGTGGTGAGAGAGGGCATCCCTGTCTTGTGCCCGTTTTCCAAGGGAATGCTTCCAGTTTTTGCCCATTCAGTGATATTGGCTGTGGGTTTGTCATAGATAGCTCTTATTATTTTGAGATACATCCAATCAATACCTAATTTATTGAGAGTTTGTAGCATGAAGGGTTGTTGAATTTTGTCAAAGGCCTTTTCTGCATCTACTGAGATAATCATGTGGTTTTTGTCTTTGGTTCGGTTTATATGCTGGATTACGTTTATTGATTTGTGTATGTTAAACCAGCCTTGCATCCCAGGGATGAAGCCCACTTGATCATGGTGGATAAGCTTTTTGATGTGCTGCTGGATTCGGTTTGCCAGTATTTTATTGAGGATTTTTGCATCGATATTCATCAAGGATATTCATCTAAAATTATCTTTTTTTGTTGTGTGTCTGCCAGGCTTTGGTATCAGGATGATGCTGGCCTCATAAATGAGTTAGGGAGTATTCCCTCTTTTTCTATTGATTGGAATAGTTTCAGAAGGAATGGTACCAGCTCCTTTTTGTACCTCTGGTAGACTTCGGCTGTGAATCCATCTGGTCCTGGACTTTTTTTGTTTGGTAAGCTATTGATTATTGCCTGAATTTCAGAGCCTGTTATTAGTCTATTCAGAGATTCAACTTCTTCCCAGTTTAGTCTTGGGAGGATGTACATGTCAAGGAATTTATCCATTTCTTCTAGATTTTCTAGTTTATTTGCATAGAGGTGTTTATAGTATTCTCTGATGGTAGTTTGTATTTCTGTGGGATTGGTGGTGATATCCCCTTTATCATTTTTTATTGTGTCTATTTGATTCTTCTTTTATTAGTCTTGCTAGTGGTCTATCAATTTTGTTGATATTTTCAAAAAACCAGCTCCTGGATTCATTAATTTTTTGAAGGGTTTTTTGTGTCTCAATTTCCTTCAGTTCTGTTCTGATCTTAGTTATTTCTTGCCTTCTGCTAGCTTTTGAATGTGTTTGCTCTTGCTGTTCTAGTTCTTTTAATTGTGATGTTAGGGTGTCAATTTTAGATCTTTCCTGCTTTCTCTTGTGGGTATTTAGTGCTGTAAATTTCCCTCTACACACTGCTTTGAATGTGTCCCAGAGATTCTGGTATGTTGTGTCTTTGTTCTTGTTGGTTTCAAAGAACATCTTTATTTCTGCCTTCATTTCATTGTTTAACCAGTAGTCATTCAGGAGCAGGTTGTTCAGTTTCCATGTAGTTGAGCGGTTTTGAGTGAGTTTCTTAATCCTGAGTTCTAGTTTGATTGCACTGTGGTCTGAGAGACAGTTTGTTATAATTTCTGTTCTTTTACATTTGCTGAGGAGTGCTTTACTTGCAACTATGTGGTCAGTTTTGGAGTAGGTGTGGTGTGGTGCTGAAAAGAATGTACATTCTGTTGATAAAAGAATGTACATTCTGTTGATAAAAGAATGTACATTCTGTTGATAAAAGAATGTACATTCTGTTGATAAAAGAATGTACATTCTGTTGATTTGGGTTGGAGAGTTCTGTAGATGTCTATTAGGTCCGCTTGGTGCAGAGCTGAGTTCAATTCCTGGGTATCCTTGTTAACTTTCTGTCTTGTTGATCTGTCTAATGTTGACAGTGGGGTGTTAAAGTCTCCCATTATTATTGTGTGGGAGTCTAAGTCTCTTTGTAGGTCACTAAGGACTTGCTTTATGAATCTGGGTGCTCCTGTATTGGGTGCATGTATATTTAGGATAGTTAGCTCTTCTTGTTGAATTGATCCCTTTACCATTATGTAATGGCCTTCTTTGCCTCTTTTGATCTTGGTTGGTTTAAAGTCTGTTTTATCAGAGACTAGGATTGCAACCCCTGCCTTTTTTTGTTTTCCATTTGCTTGGTAGATCTTCCTCCATCCCTTTATTTTGAGCCTATGTGTGTCTCTGCATGTGAGATGGGTTTCCTGAATGCAGCACACTGATGGGTCTTGACTCTTTATCTAATTTGCCAGTCTGTGTGTTTTAATTGGAGCATTTAGCCCATTTACATTTAAAGTTAATATTGTTATGTGTGAATTTGATCCTGTTATTATGATGTTAGCTGGTTATTTTGCTCGTTAGTTGATGCAGTTTCTTCCTAGCCTTGATGGTCTTTACAATTTGGCATGTTTTTTCAGTGACTGGTATCAGTTGTTCCTTTGCATGTTTAGGGCTTCCTTCAGGAGCTCTTTTAGGGCAGGCCTGGTGGTGACAAAATCTCTCAGCATTTGCTTGTCTGTAAAGTATTTTATTTCTCTTTCACTTATGAAGCTTAGTTTGGCTGGATATGAAATTCTGGGTTGAAAATTCTTTTCTTTAAGAATGTTGAATATTGGTCCCCACTCTCTTCTGGCTTGTAGAGTTTCTGCCGAGAGATCAGCTGTTAGTCTGATGGGCTTCCCTTTGTGGGTAACCCGACCTTTCTCTCTGGCTGCCCTTAACAGTTTTTCCATCATTTCAACTTTGGTGACTCTGACAATTATGTGTCTTGGAGTTGCTCTTCTTGAGGAGTATCTTTGTGGAGTTTTCTGTATTTCCTGAATTTGAATGTTGGCCTGCCTTGCTAGATTGGGGAAGTTCCCCTGGATAATATCCTGCAGAATGTTTTCCAACTTGGTTCCATTCTCCCTGTCACTTTCAGGTACACCAATCAGACGCAGATTTGGTCTTTTCACATAGTCCCATATTTCTTGGAGGCTTTGTTCATTTCTTTTTATTCTTTTTTCTCTAAACTTCTCTTCTCACTTCATTTCATTCATTTCGTCTTCCATCACTGATACCCTTTCTTCCAGTTGATTGCATGGGCTACTGAGGCTTCTGCATTCTTCACGTAGCTCTCGTGCCTTCGTTTTCACCTCCATCAGGTCCTTTAAGGACTTCTCTGCATTGGTTATTCTAGTTATTGATTTCTCTAATTTTTTTTCAAAGCTTTTAACTTCTTTGCCATTGGTTTGAATTTCCTCCTGTAGCTCGGAGTAGTTTGATCGTCTGAAGCCTTCTTCTCTCAACTCATCAAAGTCATTCTCTGTCCAGCTTTGTTCCATTGCTGGTGAGGAGCTGCATTCCTTTGGAGGAGGAGAGGTGCTCTGATTTTTAGAGTTTCCAGTTTTTCTGCTCTGTTTTTTCCCATCTTTGTGGTTTTATCTACCTTTGGTCTTTGATGATGGTGACATACAGATGGGTTTTTGGTGTGGATGTCCTTTCTGTTTGTTAGCTTTCCTTCTAACAGACAGGGTCCTCAGCTGCAGGTCTGTTGGAGTTTGCTAGAGGTCCACTCCAGACCCTGTTTGCCTGGGTATCAGCAGCAGTGGCTGCAGAACAGCGATATTGGTGAACCGCAAATGCTGCTGCCTGATGATTCCTCTGGAAGTTTTGCCTCAGAGGAGTAGCCGGCTGTGTGAGATGTCAGTCCGCCCCTACTCAGGGGTGCCTCCCAGTTAGGCTACTTGGGGGTCAGGGACCCGCTTGAGGAGGCAGTCTGTCCGTTCTCAGATCTCAAGCTGCGTGCTGGGAGAACCACTACTCTCTTCAAAGCTGTCAGAGAGGGACATTTAAGTCTGCCGAGGTTAGTGCTGTCTTTTTGTTTGTCTGCGCCCTGCCCCCAGAGATGGAGCCTACAGAGGCAGGCAGGCCTCCTTGAGCTGCAGTGGGCTCCACCCAGTTCCAGCGCTTTGTTTACCTAATCAAACAACTAACTGGGCAATGGTGGGCGCCCCTCCCACAGCCTGGCTGTTGCCTTGCAGTTTGATCTCAGACTGCTGTGTTAGCAATGAGCTAGACTCCGTGGGCATAGGACCCTCCAAGCCAGGGGCAAGATATAATCTCCTGGTGTGCCGTTTTTTAAGCCTGTTGGAAAAGCACAGTATTAGGGTGGGAGTGACCTGATTTTCCAGGTGCCGTCTGTCACCTCTTTCTTTGACTACGAAGGGGAATTCCCTGACCCCTTGCGCTTCCCGGGTGAGGCGATGCCTTGCCCTGCTTTGGCTCGCGCATGTTGCGTTGCACCCACTGTCCTGTACGTACTGTCTGGCACTCCCCAATGAGATGAACCCGGTACCTCAGTTGGAAATGCAGAAATCACTTGTCTTCTGCGTCGCTCATGCTGGGAGCTGTAGACCGGAGCTGTTCCTATTCGGCCATCTTGGCTCCTCCCCGCTGTGTACCACATTTTCTTAATCCAGTCTATCATTGTTGGACATTTGGGTTGGTTCCAAGTCTTTGCTATTGTGAATAGTGCCGCAATAAACATACGTGTGCATGTGTCTTTATGGCAGCATGTTTTATAATCCTTTGGGTATATACCCAGTAATGGGATGGCTGGGTCAAAGAATCGCCACACTGACTTCCACAATGGTTGAACTAGTTTACAGTCCTACCAACAGTGTAAAAGTGTTCCTATTTCTCCACATCCTCTCCAGCACCTGTTGTTTCCTGACGTTTTAATGATCACCATTCTAACTGGTGTGAGATGGTATCTCACTGTGGTTTTGATTTGCATTCCTCTGATGGCCAGTGATGATGAGCATTTTTTCATGTGTGTTTTGGCTGCATAAATGTCTTCTTTTGAGAAGTGTCTGTTCATATCCTTCACCCACTTTGTAATGGGATTGTTTGTTTTTTTCTTGTAAATTTGTTTGAGTTCATTGTAGATTCTGGATATTAGCCCTTTGTCAGATGAGTAGGTTGCGAAAATTTTCTCCCATTCTGTAGGTTGCCTGTTCACTCTGATGGTAGTTTCTTTTGCTGTGCAGAAGCTCTTGAGTTTAATTAGATTCCATTTGTCAATTTTGGCTTTTGTTGCCATTGCTTTTGGTGTCTTAGACATGAAGTCCTTGCCCATGCCTATGTCCTCAATGGTATTGCCTAGGTTTTCTTCTAGGGTTTTTATGGTTTTAGGTCTAACATGTAAGTCTTTAATCCATCTTGAGTTAATTTTTGTATAAGGTGTAAGGAAGGGATCCAGTTTCAGCTTTCTACATATGACTAGCCAGTTTTCCCAGCACCATTTATTAAATAGGGAATCCTTTCCCCATTGCTTGTTTTTATCAGGTTTATCAAAGATCAGATGGTTGTAGATATGCGGCATTATTTCTGAGGGCTGTGTTCTGTTCCATTGATCTATATCTCTGTTTTGGTACCAGTACCATGCTGTTTTGGTGACTGTAGCCTTGTAGTATAGTTTGAAGTCAGGTAGCGTGATGCCTCTGGTTTTGTTCTTTTGGCTTAGGATTGACTTGGCAATGTGGGCTCTTTTTTGGTTCCATATGAACTTTAAAGTAGTTTTTTCCAATTTTGTGAAGAAAGTCATTGGTAGCTTGATGGGGATGGCATTGAATCTATAAATTACCTTGGGCAGTATGGACATTTTCATGATATTGATTCTTCCTACCCATGAGCATGGAATGTTCTTCCATTTGTTTGTATCCTCTTTTATTTCATTAAGCAGTGGTTTCTAGTTCTCCTTGAAGAGGTCCTTCACATCCCTTGTAAGTTGGATTCCTAGGTATTTTATTCTCTTTGAAGCAATTGTGAATGGGAGTTCACTCATGATTTGGCTCTCTGTTTGTCTGTTATTGGTGTATAAGAATGCTTGTGATTTTTGTACATTGATTTTGTATCCTGAGACTTTGCTGAAGTTGCTTATCAGCTTAAGGTGATTTTGGGCTGAGACAATGGGGTTTTCTAGATATACAATCATGTCATCTGCAAACCGGGACAATTTGACTTCCTCTTTTCCTAATTGAATACCCTTTATTTCCTTCCTGATTGCCCTGATTGCCTTGCCTGATTGCCCTGGCCAGAACTTCCAACACTATGTTGAATAGGAGTGGTGAGAAAGGGCATCCCTGTCTTGTGCCAGTTTTCAAAGGGAATGCTTGCAGTTTTTGCCCATTCAGTATGATATTGGCTGTGGGTTTGTCATAGATAGCTCTTATTATTTTGAGATACATCCCATCAATACCTAATTTATTGAGAGTTTGTAGCATGAAGGGTTGTTGAATTTTGTCAAAGGCCTTTTCTGCATCTACTGAGATAATCATGTGGTTTTGTCATTGGTTCTGTTTATATGCTGGATTATGTTTATTGATTTGCATATGTTGAACCAGCCTTGCATCCCAGGGATGAAGCCCACCTGATCATGGTGGATAAGCTTTTTGATGTGCTGCTGGTTTCGGTTTGCCATTATTTTATTGAGGATTTTTGCATCGATGTTCATCAAGGATATTGGTCTAAAATTCTCTTTTTTTGTTGCGTGTCTGCCAGGCTTTGGTATCAGGATAATGCTGGCCTCATAAAATGAGTTAGGGAGGATTCCCTCTTTTTCTATTGATTGGAATAGTTTCAGAAGGAATGGTACCAGCTCCTCCCTGTACCTCTGGTAGAATTCGGCTGTGAATCCATATGGTCCTGGACTTTTTTTGGTTGGTAAGCCGTTAAACTTCAAAGAGGGAAGTCCTGTATTTCATGTTGTTCCCAGTAGTCCAAGAGATGGGACTGTGACACTGTTGATGGTTAATTTAATGTGTCCAACTTGGCCATGCTCTGGTGCCCAGTTGTTTGGTTGAACAGCAGTGTAGATGTTGCTCTGAAGGCTATTTTTAGATGTGATTAACATTTGAATCAGTAGACCTTGAGGAAAGCAGATTGCCCTCCATTTGTGAGTTGGCCTCATCCAATCAGATGAAGGTCTTAGGAGAAAGGATTTAAGTCCCCCAAAGAAGAAATTTTTCCCCTAGTTGGCCTTCGGACTTGATACTGCACCATCACCTCTTCCTTGGGTCTCCAGTTTACCTGCCTTCCCCACAGATTTAGACTTGCCAGCCCCCACAATCACATGGGCCAGTTCTTTGAAATAAATCCATCTCTTTACATATATGTAATGAAAGGAAACTATCCATAAATAAATGATATGTATTTAGAAATAAAACAATATATATTTTTATATACTTACATATATATAAAATTATGTATACAGACACGTGCATACATAGGTAAGTATACAGACGCATGTACATACATAAGTATATGTATACATGTATGTATACAAGTTCAGTTGGCCCTCCGTATCCATGGTTTCTGCATCTGTGGATTCAACCAACCTCAGATAGAAAATATTTGGAAAAAATATGGATGGTTGTATCTGTACTGAATACGCACGAACTTTTTAAAAATTATTATCCTTAAACAATACAGTGTAACAACTGTTTGTTTACATAGCATTGACATTGTATTAGGCACTATAAGTAATCTAGAGAAGATTTAAAGTATATGGAAGGATTGCATAGGGTATATACAAATACTGTTTTATATGAGGAACTTGAGCATCCATGGATTTTCGTATCCAAGAAGGGTCCTGGAACCAATTTCCCACAGATACCAAGGGACAACTGCATTTATATAATGAAACTAATTACTAATTGCGAGGGGACCCTATGAGAAGAGGCAGAAATTTGGCTGTGACATATACATTAGATGTCATGAACCACCCATACCATCTACATTCCTGTATCTTTCCAGTGCCTGTTTCACAAAGTGAATGAATGAATGAGCAGATGAATGTCTTTCTTTTTTATGGGGCCACATATGATTGTCTCCTTTGTAGCTATGCCAGGTAGACATAACCAAGAAAGGACCTCCCAGAAAACTACCACCAGTCCCTGACTGTCCTTCATGGCACCAATCTTTAAATAAACATGGTCTCTTAGTTTTCTAAAAACAATTTCTTATCATTTATATTTCAGTCTGGCCACACAAGCTATTTTGTTTCCACTCAGTGAAAAGATGTGCTGCTTTCTCATCTGGAATTTTTATCCTTTCTCACTGGCTGGATGATGACTTTGGCGACTGGCAGTGGGCCTCACTCAGTGACCCACATATGTGGAGAGGGCAGATGTTGCCCCTTCCTCCAATCCACGTCATTATACTAACTTTTTATTTGAATAATTAAGGATAGAGAAAGGATGGTGTGGTCTGTAAGTAGCAAGCCATAATCTCCCCATGTTCAAGTTCAAACTGGACAAAAGACCCCTGATCCTAACTCTATCAGAGACTTTCTTTCATGGATGGCCCAGGAGATGAAAGAATTTGCACCTCAGATGGGGGTTCCCTGTGTGTGCGTCCATAGTGCGTCCATATCATGCACTGAACTGACGGATTTAGAGTGGGGCAATGATGACGAGGTAATATTGCCTTCCATGAGAGAAATAAGTAATTAAGCGTCACAGAATGTTTGTGTGATGAAAGACCTTACAGTTCATCTAATGGAATCTGCTTTTTCATGGACAAGGAAACTGAGATCAAGAAACGTAAGTCATTTCCCAAGGTTGAGTTTCCAATGCTTTCCTGAAACCGTCCTTCTTTGTTGGAGGTTATTGTTTTCCTCCGGGAGTCCCCATGCACTGCTCGTGCCTCTTTTTAGCACTGTGTTTAACATTCCTTCATTAGACTGTGAGATTTGGGAGAAGTGAGTCCATGTCTAACTTCTGGGGGCTGGTGTAGATGCTACCCCACAGCACATGCTCCACAGATGCTTGTGGGAGAATGGAAAGGAAGAGAGGAGAGAGAAGAAAGAGAAGGAAAAAGGGTGGGTCCAAAGCTTAGCAGTTAGGTTTATCACCGGTAAACATGGTGGCCAGCAGCATTTGAGACCCCAGTCCTAGCAAGAAGGGTTACACCAGTGAGCTTCTCGTGGATCCTGAGATTATGGTGTAGGCTTTCCCCTCCTTTTCTGTCTCCTCCTGGCTCCATGGAATAAATTGAGCCACAGACACAAACATACCAGGTCTCCCCCTGGAGCCAGATCTTATGCCCCAACTGAACACACCCACTTGGAAGAGTCTCTGGGTTCCATAAATAGCACAAACCAGAGGTGCCCCACTGTCTCCCTGGGAATGAGGAAAGGAAGAACAGTCTGCAGTCAATGGCACCTCCAGTAGGAACAGGGAGGGGAAAATGGGAGGGTCCTAGTGGTGTAGGCTAGGGCCCCCCCATTTGGGAACCTAGAAAGTGAGGGGGTACCTGGAGGGAGGAGGAGGCTGGGCAGGGGTGAGTACCTTGAAGATACCATTGGTGCCTGGTTCATTCCAAGCACAAATCATGTTCCTGGACAGCTGGTTTACCCTCTTGGCGCATTCTTTCCAGCTAATCTGCACCACTCTCAGCTTTTCCAGGTGCATGTTTAAGTCATCATATTGGTCTGACAAAGGGAGAAAGCTGGTGTGAGAGTGAGCACTGCATCAGCCGGCAACAGTGAACAGCCCACACGCGATCAGCATGGAAGCCTGGGAGGCCACCAACGTCCAGCAGATGACAAATTCACAGGGCGTGGAGGCCTGGGATGACTTCAGTCTCCACTCCAACAGCCCCAACAAGAAGTTCCTCCACTAAATGTGCTTCCTGTGGGAAGCTCACTCTCTCCAGAAACAGCCCACAAAAGCCCCAGTCTCAGCCCCTGCAAGGGGAATTTGGAATGAAGGTCCTCCCTGGCCCCACCATCTCTTCACAGCCAGGCTTTGCCCCATGCAGAGGATCAGAGCAGCCCAACCTTTGAATTGGTGTTGCCCAGTGTCTTCACCAAGCCAAATGGAGAACCCAAGAAGAAGACACATCTGGTCATGCCACCTTGTAGGAAGGAACTGACCACAATGCCAGGGGCACTCTTGGCCTTCTCCCCCCCACACTCCCACCCTCCCAGAGATCTTCCCTGGCCAGGCAGCCTGGTGCCTTGCAGGGAAAAGGATGGAGCTTGGTTGGAGAATCACCGGCTCAGAGCTATCTTGGGATGGTGTTTTACATGGGGTGGCCAATAGATGGGGAGATGGCCATCGTGAAAGAGCCACAGGTGGGAAGATGCAAACTGGCTTATCATGCTTTTGGCACCACAAAAATTATCATCACTCTCATATTTTGAGATTCTTCTACGTCCTAGGCTTTTACTGGGGACCTCATTTAATTTAATCCCCATACCTTTTTGAGGAGGTGTTCCTGGCATTCTGCAGATGAGAAAACTGAAGGTGAGGAAGGTGAAGGAGCTCAAGAGAGTTAAAACCACAACTCAGACCCAAGCATTACCGCACCCAAAGCATCATGCTCTCTAGCCTAGGGTACCCTACATTGGGGCTTTCTATGAGTTCTGAAAAGAGGGCACGTACCATACCCATTGGTCGTTACCCACTCTGCCATCCAACACCAGTCCCAGGTCCTCTCCTCCTCCTGCAGGCAGACAGGCATTTTGAAATTGCTGAATTGCACTGGTGTGGCAAGTAGAAGCAGAGAGAGGTCACTGTCGAGCTGGGGCGGTTTGTAATCTTTGTGAATAATGACCTTCTGCACTTGCTTTCTCTCCGAGTGGATGTTGCTGAATGTTCTCGTTCCCATGACCACAGTGACATTTACCACGGCCATGTCTAATCTAAAGAGCGAATATAAAAACACCAGTGCTAACAAGGGTGATTGATAGTGCAATTCACATTCATAGACACATCTGTAAACAGTGAGTTGACAACTAAGGAGAAGTCCAGTGCAGTGGGTGAGCTACAGTGGTCTGGAGCATGGCTAGGATCAGATAGGTAGGAATCAGGGGCCCAAGCTCTGACAAATATCTGAACCAATGGGTTGACAGTCCAGGGAAACTCTCCTGACCAAAAGAAGAGGAATGAATCCCTCTGCGAGATGAGATTGTAAGCTCCTTGATGACAGGGACCTTGGCAGTCTTGTCAACTCCTATGTCCACAGCACGTGGAACAGTACATAGTAGGTGCTCAGCAGGAAGGTGTTCAATTAATGACTCCAGTGTGTTGTCTTCATACACAGATGACAGGCAGGACAGAGTGTATTGGATGTACTGGGTGCATAGCTCTAACTACAGCCCACATTTGGATATGATTGGCTAAATGAAGGGGAGGGAGTGGGTGTACAGCAGAGACCCTGGGGTACAAAGCCCATGCAACATTTTGCACATAGAACCTAGGGCTTCATAGGCCTGTGCACTGGCCTACTGAGCTGCCTAGCCCAGACAATACATTGACAAGATGGGATGTAGATGAAGACACTTACAGGGTTCTTGGGAAGCAACGTGCGGCTGTCAGAACCCACCACCAATGTATGATTGAGCCTCCACAGAGGTGTTTCCGTGACATCTGGATACTCACTTGCCACGGGCACTCACCATTCTGGACTTGAAGCCGTTCATGAAATGGTAACCATGACGAGTTTGGAAAAGCAGGCCTGTGGCCACATTGTACATTTTCTGAAAGAGAAAGGAAAGAGCCATTTGTACATGAGAAGCATGGAGAGATCCCTATCCCTTAATCCCAGAATCTTCCCAAGTAAGACCAGTGTTGAAAGCTGAGCAAGGTAGCACAAACAGCAAACAGGCCGAGGAGAGGGAGAGCTCAGAAAACACCAGCAACCTGCACCTTTTTCCGTGTTCATTCTTCACAGCCGCAGAGAGCTGAGAGACCTGGTAAACTCTGAGCAGGGCTCTTTCAGAGGCATATAGGGTTAGAGTGGCCATGGAGA
This sequence comes from Pan paniscus, assembly GCF_029289425.2. Lineage (NCBI taxonomy): Eukaryota > Metazoa > Chordata > Mammalia > Primates > Hominidae > Pan > Pan paniscus. The sequence goes on from NC_073256.2 coordinate 26,952,450, forward strand.
TGCACCAAAGGTACACAGGGTCGACTCACGAGATGGAAACTGTGCAGTGATTTGAACAAGGAAAGTTTAACAGGAAGAATCACACACTGTAACTGGGGAGCGACTACAAAGCATCAGGAGCACTCTAAGATACAGCAGGGCAGGAGAGTATCTGAGGAGGAGCCGAACTTGGCAGGGGAGCCTCTCCCCCTCCCCAGGAGTGGGATTCACAACACATTGAAGACGGTGTCTGCAGCCCAGCGGAAGGCAGAGACATTTGCCTGGTTGCCCGGGGCCAGAGCTGATCCCCTTTGCTAGAGAAGCAGAATGCACCTCTCGGGAGTTCAGGTGGCCAGGAAATGGTGGCCATGACTGGCAACAAGGAACACCCCTCTGGAGCGCAGGTGGACTGGTGTACCACACAGGTGCCTGCCCACTGGCTAGGGAGGGTGCAAGACCTGGGTGTGTGTGTGTCTGTCTGTCTTGGGACAGCTGCACTGAAAAGGTGTAGAGGGCTCGGGGGATTTCGAGGCTGATCCAAGAAAAAGATATGATCACGAGGTAGTGGCAGCATACACAGGTTTCATTTGAGAAATGCTTTGGGAGGTTGCATGCGGGGGAAGCCCTTTACAGCCTGAGACTATCTGGAGGTTAAGGAGACACCATCCAGAAGAGGAAGAGGACAAGGGGACTTCTGAGGAAAGAGGACTCTGACAGGGGGTTACTCGTCTAGGTGATGTGGTTTACTGGCACAGTGGGGAGTCTCTGGGTCAGAGAGCTCTCAAGGGCAGCAATGGCTTGGGGTCTTTTATAGCCACAGGCTTCATACTACCTGTGGCTAGCAGATGTTGGGTGCAGTTTCACAGGGTATGCAAAGCAGACAAGCTTTAGATGGCTAAGTATCTGTTTATTTAGACTATGTTCAAAAACAGCTGGATGTGTAAAACATTGAGTTTGGGACCAGCAGGCTTTTGAGCTAATGAGAAGCCTGCTGTGAAGAAATTGACAAGCTAAGGGCCATCCTTGGCTCATTTGTAGAACAGGTCACTGAACAGAAGACAGGGCTCGAGCTCACTGAGAGAGGCATGGCAGAGCTGAGCAACACCAGGTGTTCCCCACATGCTGGTGGCAACCACGCCATAGGAGCAAGAAGCAGCAAACAGAAGCATGCTGGAGAGGACCAGGAAGAAAGGCCCCTTCCACCTGCAGTATCCTTCCAGCACCTACTGCTGAGAATGCTTAATGTTGTGCTTGCTACAAAGAAAAATTTCTTACAGGGTCCGGCTGCATTACTGCCAACCCAATTTACAGGGATCCAAAGAAGGCCTGTAGGGGGTTGGAGGGGCAAAAAAGACATGCAGAGTAAAGGACATGGTCACTGTGGCCACCAGTCTCCAGCAAATATCCATGCCCTGAAGGACTCCTGGAAATAGCCCGGGAAAATGAGAAGCAAATAGAGACTTGGCACAGGCATAATAAATGTGTATTCTTTTTTAAAGGAACAGGGATGGGGAAAAAACAGCAACATTTACTAGATGAAACTCTAAATAGGAAAATGTTACCCAGAACAAAAAATCTGAGTAGTATATTTTGCCATAAATCATAAAAAATAAAACCTTATAAAGCAATCACCTATGTGAAAGAAGATTATCAATTAGAAACTCAAGGAAGACTTTATAAGAAAACACGAGGAGAAAGTGAGAAAAAGGAGGAGTTGGGGCATGAGCAGGCAGAAGTCGGGCTAGAAACAGAAGAATAAAATACAGAAAATTCTTTGGACAGCATAGTAAGGGATAAGGAGTATGTAAATTAGAGAAGCAATGAAAATCAAAGCAGAGTTTAAAAGAGAGATTTTTGTGTGAATGTAATTTTTAATTTTAGGGGGATAAATACCTAGATAGATAGGGACTGCTAGGTCATGTGGTCAGTGCACGCTCAACCTTTTACAAAACTGCCCAGTTGCTTTCCACATGGCTGCACCATTTTGCATTCCCATCAACAATGGATAAGAACTCCGGCTGAGTGCAGTGGCTCACGCCTATAATCCCAGCACTTTGGGAGGCCGAGGCAGTTGGATCAACTGAGGTCAGGAGTTTGAGACAAGGGTGACTAACATGGTGAAACCCTGTCTCTACTAAAAATACAAAAATTAGCTGGGCATGGTAGCATGGGCCTGTAGTCCCAGCTGCTTGGGATGCTGAGGCAGGAGGCAGAAGAATCACTTGAACCCAGGAGGCAAAGGTTGCAGTGAGCCAAGATCACACCACTGCACTCCAGCCTGGGAGACAGAGCAAGACTCTGTCTCAAAAAAAAAAAAAAAAAAAAAAAGTGGATAAGAGTTCCTATCACTTTACATCTTTACATCCTTGCCAACACTTGGTACTATCAGAAGTTTTTATTTTAGCCACTGTAGCAGACACACAGGAATATTTAATGTGGGATTGTTCACAATCCTCCAAATTGGAAGTACCCAAATATCCCTCAATGGGTGAATGGATAAGTGAACTGTAATCTATCCACATGATGGAATACCACCCAGGAATAAAAAGGAACTATTGGCGCATGCAACAACAGAGGAGTCTCAAGTGCATTATGCTAAGTCAGAGAACCCAGGCTGAGAAGGTCACATACTGTGTAGGGTTATATTTATATGGCATTCTGGACAAGGCAAAACTCTGGGTGTGGATAACAGGTCAGTGGCTGCCAGGAGTTGGGGGTAGGGGAGGGGTGAGTACAAAGGAGCAGATAAAGGGGATTCTTGGGAGTACTAAAAATTTCAATATCTTGTCTAAAAGTGAGGTTAACATGAATCTTTGTAAAAATAATTAGAAAAATGATAGCTAGAGAATATAGGCAATGATTGTTCTTGAATTTTAAATGACACATAAAAATAGGAATAGATGAGCATTTCCCTAACATGATAAAGTGTATCTATCTTGGCCCGAAAGTGAGTAGCATGCTGAGTGGGGAAAAGCTGGAAGCCTCCCCACGGAGTCAAGAACGGCACAGATGTCCACTACCTCTGCTACTTGTTACCATTGTACGGGCAGCTAGGAGGAGATGGTGATAGATTTTGAGCAGAGGGAGCCCAGAGGATCCCTCCACACACAGGAGGGGAGTGAGACAGGGCTTCCATCTAGAAGAGTCTATGAGGGGCCGGGCACGGTGGCTTGCGCCTGTCATCCCAGCACTTTTGAGATGCCCGGCAGGCAGATCACATGAGGCCAGGAGTTCAAGACCAGCCTGGCCAACATGGTGAAACCCCATCTCTACTGAAAATACAAAAATTAGCCAGTCATGGTGGTGGGCACCTGTAGTCCCAGCTACTTGAGAGACTGAAGCAGGAGAATTGCTTGAACCCGGGAGGAAGAGGTTGCAGTGAGCCGAGATCGCGCCACTGCACTCTAGCCTGGGAGACACAGCAAGATTCTATTTAAAAAAAAAAAAAAAAAAAAAAAGAGTCTCTGACTGGGCCAGGGATAGTTGGAGGTATAGTCATGGGTCGCTTAAAAATAGTGTTGGAAGTTCTGGCCAGGGCAATTAGGCAGGAGAAGGAAATAAAGGGTATTCAATTAGGAAAAGAGGAAGTCAAATTGTCCCTGTTTGCAGATGACATGATTGTATATCTAGAAAACTCCATTGTCTCAGCCCAAAATCTCCTTAAGCTGATAAGCAACTTCAGCAAAGTCTCAGGATACAAAATCAATGTACAAAAATCACAAGCATTCTTATACACCAATAACAGACAAACAGAGAGCCAAATCATGAATGAACTCCCATTCACAACTGCTTCAAAGAGAATAAAATACCTAGGAATCCAACTTACAAGGGACATGAAGGACCTCTTCAAGGAGAACTAGAAACCACTGCTTAATGAAATAAAAGAGGATACAAACAAATGGAAGAACATTCCATGCTCATGGGTAGGAAGAATCAATATCATGAAAATGTCCATACTGCCCAAGGTAATTTATAGATTCAATGCCATCCCCATCAAGCTACCAATGACTTTCTTCATAAAATTGGAAAAAACTACTTTAAAGTTCATATGGAACCAAAAAAGAGCCCACATTGCCAAGTCAATCCTAAGCCAAAAGAACAAAGCTGGAGGCATCACACTACCTGACTTCAAACTACACTACAAGGCTACAGTAACCAAAACAGCATGGTACTGGTACCAAAACAGAGATATAGATCAATGGAACAGAACACAGCCCTCAGAAATAATGCCGCATATCTACAACCATCTGATCTTTGACAAACCTGATAAAAACAAGCAATGGGGAAAGGATTCCCTATTTAATAAATGGTGCTGGGAAAACTGGCTAGCCATATGTAGAAAGCTGAAATTGGGTCCCTTCCTTACACCGTATACAAAAATTAACTCAAGATGGATTAAAAACTTACATGTTAGACCTAAAACTATAAAAACCCTAGAAGAAAACCTAGGCAATACCATTCAGGACATAGGCATGGGCAAGGACTTCATGTCTAAAGCAACAAAAGCCAAAATTGACAAATGGGATCTAATTAAACTCAAGAGCTTCTGCACAGCAAAAGAAACTACCATCAGAGTGAACAGGCAACCTACAAAATGGGAGAAAATTTTTGCAGCCTACTCATCTGACAAAGGGCTAATATCCAGAATCTACAATGAACTCAAACAGATTTACAAGAAAAAAACAACCCCGTCACAAAGTGGGCGAAGGATATGAACAGACACTTCTCAAAAGAAGACATTTATGCAGCCAAAACACACATGAAAAAATGCTCATCATCACTGGCCATCAGAGAAATGCAAATCAAAACCACAGTGAGATACCATCTCACACCAGTTAGAATGCCGATCACTGAAAAGTCAGGAAACAACAGGTGCTGGAGAGGATGTGGAGAAATAGGAACACTTTTACACTGTTGGTGGCACTGTAAACTAGTTCAACCATTGTGGAAGTCAGTGTGGCGATTCCTCAGGGATCTAGAACTAGAAATACCATTTGACCCAGCCATCCCATTACTGGGTATATACCCAAAGGATTATAAATCATGCTGCTATAAAGACACATGCACACGTATGTTTATTGCGGCACTATTCACAATAGCAAAGACTTGGAACCAACCCAAATGTCCAACAACGATAGACCGGATTAAGAAAATGTGGCACATATACACCATGGAATACTATGCAGCCATAAAAAATGATGAGTTCATGTCCTTTGTAGGGACATGGATGAAAATGGAAACCATCATTCTCAGCAAACTATCGCCAGGACAAAAAACCAAACACCACATGTTCTCACTCATAGGTGGGAATTGAACAATGAGAACACATGGACACAGGAAGGGGAACATCACACATCGGGGACTGTTGTGGGTTGGGGGGAGGGATAGCATTAGGAGCTATACCTAATGCTAAATGACGAGTTAATGGGTGCAGCACACCAGCATGGCACATGTATACGTATGTAACAAACCTGCACATAGTGCACATGTACCCTAAAACTTAAACTATAATAATAATAAAATAATAAAAATTCCAAACACCGTTTATCAAAGATTATCTCCCTCCTCACAAATCTGAGTTGTCTCCTTGAAAATAGCTTTATATTATTATATATAATCACATTTTATCTATCCTAAGGGCAATGTCTATATCAGATTAAGAATAACTGACAAGAGAATTTGCCTGTTAACACTCTGTGTTGCACCAATATGATGGAACAAACTGCTAGGCACTTAATTTCTTTCTAATAACAAAATTCTCAATTGCTTTACCTGCTCTGAGATTTAAATATAACGCATATCCCACATGGTTAGCACAGTGTCTAACACTAAGCTCAAAAAGCATTTACTAAAATGAACTAAATTATGGCAAGGCTGACAGAAAGCCCCATGAGAAGAAAGACGTTTTAAACACAAGAAGGTGGAAGGTTCTTCCAAGTAATGAGAAAAGTTAAGTGGTAACAGGAGAATTTTACAAGAAACACACAACTAAAAAGTACAGATTTCATAAACTCTCTTCTTACCAATTACTATGTAAATATTACTGATTTTCAAGTAACTCCCCTTATAATTAAGGTTAGTTTACACTTTCAGTAATGACAAAAATCACACTGACAAAATATACTTTAATTCTCATTCTTCATTAACTAACACATACTTAGTTCTTCATAGAAAAACTCTCATCTCTATTATGACATGAGAATGTTTCATTCATAAATGAAAACTGGTGACCCTAAGTTTCAAACTCCAAGACATTATGACTACATTCAGTGTTTTCAAAGGAATCTTAATTTCAACTTTGTTCATTAAAATTTGTGAATCGATGGCCTGAGGAAATTTTCAGTAGAAATATGTTAAATTCAGTAAGGCATTATTTAGAGAACATGTATAATTTTCATTAAGCTGAATAGTGAAAAGATGAGATGGTATTTTATATTGGCCTCTGATATGGTTTGGCTTTGTGAACCCACCCAAATCTTATCTTGAACTGTAATACCGTAATCCCCACGTGTCATGGGAGGAACCCCGTAAGAGGTAACTGAATCAGAGTGAGTTCTCCCAAGATCTGATGGTTTCATAAGCATCTGGCATTTCCCCTGCTGGCACTCATTCTCTCTCCTGCTGCCCTGTGAAGAGGTGCCTTTCACCATGATTATAAGTTTCTTGAGGCCTCCCCAGCCACACACAACTGTGAATCAGTTAAACCTCTTTTCTTTATAAATTAACCAGTCCTGGGTGTTTCTTCATAGCAGTGCAAGAATGGACTAATACAGCCTCAAAATATGAATTTATCAGGAAAACATTCTTCATTTCAAATAACATCTAATCAGTGAAATCCCTATCAAATAAACATATTTCATATTTTTTAGTCCAAAGTCAATATTGTTACCATCTCTCTCCTCTTCCTCTCCCTATGAAAAAAAAGACCTTCCAACTTTCATATTCTCAATAGGTAAGGCAATCTCTTGATTATGAATTTAATATATAAGACTCTTAAATATGTTTAGGCATATTATATCTTTTTAATAAGAACAGCTGGTTGACAAGTAAACAGTAATCATAGGGAAAGGCAAGTCTTTCAAGTTTGAAACCAAATTCCATTAACATAGAAAAATAAGAGGCATTCACAGGAAGGAAGTTTTTAAGGTCAGGTGATTCCTATTATTAGCCAGAGGAGGATGAAAATATGATGGTGGCTCCTGACACTGAAAAGTGGGTATGGAGATACATGATCCTTTGTAGGGTTGATGTAGTTAAACAAAAAGTGATATTTTCTTGGAACAGATCATCTGTGATTGTCACAGAGGTTTTCAAAACTTAATAATCCTCAAACAGTAACCAGGTCTATTGATCCAGGTTGGCAGGGAGGGCAGGGAGGAGTTTGGGACAAAAAAGAGATAACTAACATTCACTGAGACAAGTATTATTAGCCCATCTTACAAATATGAAAATTTTGGTTTGAAGATTTCAAGGAACAGGAAAAATTACACTGCTAACTGGAAGACGTATCAGGGTTTAAACACAAATTTATCTTCTTCCAAACATTATTCCCTCTGCACAATACCACATCAACAAATGCTTCTGTCACAAGAAATCTATGAAGTCATATATAGAAAATTATAGGATAATATAACCTAGGTGATATTTTCGTATCTCCTACACATTGAACGTAATGATACTGCACAATAAACACAAATATGGCAAAGAAAAAAAATGGGATACATTCTGAGAAATGTGGGGTTAAAGGCAAGCATCACAGAGTGAACTTACATACAGCTAGATGGTGTAGCCTGCTCACGCCTAGGCTGTATGGCATAGCCTATCGCTCCTAGGCTACAAAACCATACAGCAAGTTACTGTACTGAATATTGTAGGCAACTGTAACACGATGGTATTTGTGTACCTAAACATAGAGAAGGTACAGTAAAAATATGACATAAAAGATATTATAGTGCCCTCGTCCAGGGCATTTTACCATGAATGGAGCTCGCAGGACTGGAGTTGCTCTGGGTGAGTCAGTGAGTTAGCAGTGAGTGAATGTGAAGGCCTAGGACAGGACTCTGCATGGTTGTACACTTTGTAAACACTGTACACTTAGGCTACATTATATTTATAAAGAATAGTTTTTCTTTCTTCATTAATAAATTAATCTTAGCTTCTGTAACTTTTTTACCTATAAACTTTTATGTTTTTAATCTCTTAAAATTCTTTGGTCATAACATAGCTTAAAATACACATTGTACACTGTAAAAATATTTTCTTTCTGGCTGGGCACAGTGGCTCACGCCTGTAACCCCAGCACTTTGGGAGGCCGAGGCGGGCAGATCATGAGGTCAGTAGTTCGAGACCAGCCTGGCCAATATGGTGAAACCCCATCTCTACTAAAAATACAAAAATTAGCTGGGTATGGTGATGCGTGCCTATAGTCCCAGCTACTTGGGAGTCTGAGGCAGGAGATTACTTGAACCCGGAGACAGAGGTTGCAGTGAATCAAGATTGCACCACTGCACTCCAGCCACAGTGACACTCCGTCACACACAAAAAAAATTCTTTCTTTATATCCTTATTTTATGAAATAAAATACAAACAACCCCATCAAAAAGTGGGCAAAGGATATGAACAGACCTTTCTCAAAAGAAGACATTTATGCAGCCAAAAGACACATGAAAAAATGCTCATCATCACTGGCCATCAGAGAAATGCAAATCAAAACCACAATGAGATACAATCTTACACCAGTTAGAATGGTGATCATTAAAAAGTCAGGAAACAACAGGTGCTGGAGAGGATATGGAGAAATAGGAACACTTTTACACTGTTGGTGGGACTGTAAACTAGTTCAACCATTGTAGAAGTCAGTGTGGTGATTCCTCAGGGATCTATAACCAGAAATACCATTTGACCCAGCCATCCCATTACTGGGTATATACCCAAAGGATTATAAATCATACTGCTATAAAGACACATGCACACCTATGTTTATTGTGGCACTATTCACAATAGCAAAGACTTGGAACCAACCCAAATGTCCAACAACGATAGACAGGATTAAGAAAATGTGGCACATATACACCATGGAATACTATGCAGCCATGAAAAATGATGAGTTCATGTCCTTTGTAGGGACATGGATGAAGCTGGAAACTATCATTCTCAGCAAACTATCACAAGGACAAAAAACCAAACACCACGTGTTCTCACTCACAGGTGGGAATTGAACAATGAGAACACGTGGACACAGGAAGGGGAACATCACACTCTGGGGCCTGTTGTGGGGTGGGGGGAGGGGGGAGGGATAGCATTAGGAGATATACCTAATGTTAAATGACGAGTTAATGGGTGCAGCACACCAACATGGCACATGTATAACATGTAACTAACCTGCATATTGTGCACATGTACCCTAAAACTTTAATAAAAAAGATTTAAAAATTAATTTTTTTTACTTTTTAAACATTTTTTAAAGAAATTAAGACAAAAACACACACATTAGCCCTTCATAGACCTACACAGGGGTCAAGATCATCGACATCACGGTCTTCTACCTCTACCTCTTGTCCCACTGGGAGGTCTTCAGGGCCAAGAACATGCATGGAGCTGTCATCTCCTATGATAACAATACCTTCTGGATACCTCCCGAAGGCCCTGTCTCAGGCTGTTTTATAGTTAATTATTTTTTAATAAGAAGGAGTATACTCTAAAATTATGAAATATATATAGTGTAATAAATACATAAATCAGTACCATAATCGCTTATCTTTATCAAGTATTATTTGATGTGCATAATTGTATATGCTGGACTTTTATACAACTGACAGTATGGGAGGTTTGCTAAAACCAGCAGCACCACGACACATCAGTGATGAGTTGTGCTCTGGTGACAGCTACCACGTCACTAGGGGACAGGAATTTTTCAGCTCCAGTGTAGTCTTGTGCGACCACTGTCATATATGCAGTTTGTCATTGCCCCAAACGTTGTTATGCATACCCTGACTGTTTTTTTTCTTTTTTTTCTTTTTTTTGAGACAGAGTCTCGCTCTGTCACCCAGGCTGGAGTGCAGTGGTGTGATCTCGGCTCACTGCAAGCTCTGCCTCCCGGGTTCACGCCATTCTCCTGCCTCAGCCTCCCGTAGCTGGGACTACAGGCGCCCGCCACCACGCCCGGCTAATTTTTTGTATTTTTAATAGAGAAGGGGTTTCACTGTGTTAGGCAGGATGGTCTCAATCTCCTGACCTCGTGATCTGCCCACCTCGGCCTCCCAAAGTGCTGGGATTGTAGGCGTGAATCACCGCGCCTGGCCCCCTGACTGTATTTAAAGGTGAGGGATGTGATCTTGCCCTGGCTCCTTCAGGATACTTATTTGCGGTCCCACCTGGTTTTTCCCGCCAAGAATCTGCTCTGAAAGGTCATTTCTCTACCTCTGTGTTCCTAGGACTTTACCTGTGAACTTGTTTAAAGTTCATTTTAAGTATAATATTTACCAATTGTTTTTGTAAAAAAGTTATTTAAATTTTAAGGAAATTTGAACGTCCTTTTTCTGAAAAAAACAAAAAACTGTTTTTCAGTGAATAACACTCGGCTCACCCAATGTATCAATTTCTTCTGTTTTGATGTTTGGAAGTTAAAATTTGTTGCTTGATTAAATCTTTTCCTTTTCATTTCTTCTTATGGTTTAAATGCTTAGAAAGTCATTCTCTTTTATAAGAAATTATTGAAGAAGCTTCTTTTGAATGAATCTGTCCATGTCCATCTGTCATGATTGCCATCGTTTGCTCTAATAATCTTCTCTTTAAGAGAAGCAGCATTAGTGATGTTACAGCATTAGAATGTAAATTCAATAAACATAGGTTGCCAAGGACACCAAGTTTATGACAATAAATTAGTAGATATTTATGTTAGAAGATGTCACTCTGCAGCATTAGAATGCTTTAACATCATTGGGAGAATTTATTTAGGGCTCATCTCTTGTTAATTCAGGGTGGATATTTCTCATCCTATCTCTTGCCCCAGATTTTTATTTCACGTTTTGCAATTCCAGACTTGAAATTTAAATCAGAGTAGGAAAGGTCTTCCCCATTTCTCACAGTTCCACTCTTGATCTCCTCATTTTCTCCCCATTCTCTCTGCATTGCTCCCTCCCCATCTCTGCAGAGTTTCTCATATTCCCAAGTGAACACATATCCACGGAGGATGCAAGCCCACGGTGAGCTCTAAACCCAGCTTAGCATGAATGTGTAGCAATAGCTGCTGTTACAGATGCCTGGCTGGTTTCAGTTTTGGTTGTTACACTGAAACTGAGTGGTCGTCATTCTCCACCAATACAAAAATAGACAAATGTTTGTTTTTATATTGAAGATTTAAACCAAATCTGAATTCAGTGCCCAAATTCTTCACCAAAGAGTTTGTTCAATTCTCAGAGCTCACAGCCACCAAGTTTAAGAACGCGTGGTTGCAGCGGTAGAATTTTTAACAGTCTTGGTCACAGCACTAAGGAAAACCCTACGGCTAGCAGCATTTAAACAGAGAGTAAACATTCACTTTATGTTTAATGCTGACAATGCTTAAAATTCAATAAACACAGACTGCCCAGGACACCAAGTTTATGGCAATAAATTAGTAATATTTATGTTAGAAGATGTCACTTTGCAGAAACTGGCACTGTCTTTTTTTACTCTTGCCACCCTGTGAGGATATTGCAATTTACTCTGAGTTGGTTGTTGTCAGTCCTCCTGTTTCCCCAGGTTGACCCCACGTGAATCAGAGATTGCTTTGACCTATGTCGCCTGGAGCTGTTCTCTTCCCCACTGAAGCTGCCACTTCTTCCTCAAGCCCCTGCACCTCCAATAATCCCCCAGATTCCAACACGCAGAGGAGGACCCTGTCCTTCCTCTTCCTGTGCCTCCCTCCGTCAGCCCCCTCGGCATCTCTCCTTGGGACTGTGGGGCAGTCTCCTCACCCTCATGTTAGCCCTGATCCCTCGACCCCCTCCTCCCACCTCCTACACGGCCACCTCAGTTCCCTGGCTAGCATGTGAGAGTGATCTTGCTGATTTTCTCCTTAAACCCTTCCACAGTCCCTTCCCACATCCACAAACAAGACAAAGTCACATTGCTCAGTGGGTAGGAAAAAACAAACTGTTTCCTCCTACTCTATACGCCCCCACTCTCAATAGTTCGTTTCTGATGCCAGATGGTTGGGTGTTTTCCCCACACTAAGCAATTTTCCACGGGGCCCCAGCTGGGCCTCCTACAATTCAACTCAATCTGATAGAAACTAGAGTTAGCGCAGACCCCACAGGTACGGGCTCAGTCTCACGCTTCAAACCCCCCACTTCAGACGACAATCACAAATAGTAGGTTCCCAGGTCACAACTTCTAACTTGACTACAAATTGGGGATTCCCACAACCCCATCCTCAGGTTTCATGATTCACTAGAGCAGCTCACAGAACCCAGGAAAAACCATTTACTTACTGTTGCTCATTTATTACAAAGGATATTTTAAATAGTGCAGATGAACAGCCAGATGAAGAGATGCCCAGGGCAAGGTATGGGGGAAGGGACGTGGTGCTTCCATGCCCTCTCTGGGCACACCACCTTCCCCGTGTTCAACAACCTGGAATGGCTCCAAATTCTTGCCTTTGGGGGTTTTGTGGAGGCTTTTTGACATAGTCATGATTGATTAAATCATTGGCCATTTGTGGTCAACTCAACGTTCAGCCCCTCTGAGACCCCAAAGCATCTCGAAAACATGTCAACAGGGCACGCACCATGTTGTATTAATTATCTGTTGACATGTCTGTCTCCGTGACTAGACTATAAATGTCTTGAGGCTGTAAATCACATTGTGCCCTCTTTGTGTTGCTAACATTTAACAGTCTTTGAATATGTTAAGTTTCAGTAAATGTTTATTGAATAAATGAGTGAACAAAAAAGCTATACATTTCCTGAATGTTTTGAGCACTTTATAATTTCAGCTTATGCAGCCTTTTGGAGTCATTACTCACAGAGGTTTACCACCCATAATTTTCACTTTCTATTTATCCCAATTTTAAGCTTTTTAGATCTTCAAACTGTGCTCAGAACAACTCGTTTAGGGGATTGAATCAGAAAGTCTTAGTTCTGCTGGCACAAAACCTTGGAAACCTTAATTCTGTCTCAGGAACTGGTTGAATCTGGGTAGCGATAAAGAGCTATTAATTATTCATTATTCACTCACTCATCTATTCATCTCAGAAATATTTACTGAAAATCAACCAGGCATAAGGTTGTATATTATCTTAGTGGCAAATTTGAGCTTCAAACCCAGGTCTTCTCAATCCTAGTTCAATGCTATTCCTTCCACAAAGACCATCTGTCAATCAGATCCAGCCCCTTCCTCAAGGATCCTACAGGGCAGGACATTACAATAGTAACAGCTAATATCTATTGTAGCCCAGCCACTGTGCTATGTTCTTGATCTTATACATATTAACTCCTTTAATCTTCACTTATAAGATGGATTCTATTATTAAATCTATTTCACAGAAGTAATGGAGGTCCAGAGAGGCAGGCAATTTCCTCGGGAGCATACTGTCAGTAAGTGCTGGAACCCAGAACAGAAGCCAGGCAGTCTGGTTCTAGAGTCGCTGGAATTGACCACTACACTTGATGTAGTTTGGATCTGTGTCCCCACTCAAATCTCATGTTGAACTGTAATCCCAGAGTTGGAGGTGGGGCCTGAAGGGAGGGGATTTGATCATGGGGTGGATTTCTCATGAGTGGTTTAGCATCATCCCCTTGGTTGTGTTCTTGCGATAGTGAGTTCTCGCGAGATCTTGTTGTTTAAAAGTGTGTAGCACCTTCTCCTTCTCTCCCTCTTGCTCCTGCTCTGGCCATGTGAAGTGCCTGTTTCCCTTTTGCTTTCTACCATAATTGTAAGCTTCTTGAGGCCTCCCCAGAAACAGATGCCACTTTGCTTCCTGTGCAGTGTACTGAACCATGAAACCTCCTTTCCTATAAATCACCCAGTCTCAGTCCAGCCTCAGGGACTTCTTCATAGCAATGTGAGAATGGACTAATACAACACTATACTGCCTTTAGCGCACAGTTCTGCCTACTCACGTGCCGTTGCTCCTTCTGGCCACTGTAACACTAGACTCATGTTTTAGGGTTGCTTCTCTGGACACAGCTGAAAGATGCAAGCTCCCTATTCTAACTTACATTTTGTATGCTTATTTTCACTAGCCCCCATGGGAAATCATCACTTTTTTGCCTTATGCATAGCAAAATCTTGGAGATTTTTCCACCAAGGATTTCCACCGTCTGGACATTTTCCATGGATGAACCAGGAAAATAGTTTCCAGGCCCTGACATACATTCTCTACACTATGGCCCTTATGAAACGATATTGGCCATATTTGGCCATAGTTCCACCACCATTCTTTTTGATGATTTGGACCCTTTATTAATATATTTAGATATTTTCAATATGCCTCAGTTGTTTTAAAATAAAATTGGGTCTGTAGTTTGAGTTTTAATATATAATCTTTTGTTTGAATTGTAAAATAACTTTACAGTGACATTTGAGGAAAGATGGCTTATAAATACATCATGCACACAATATACATTTACACCTATCCTAGGTGCATACTGAAATTAACCAAATATATTTTAATATTTTTTTTTTGAGACTGAGTTCAGCTCTTGTTGCCCAGGCTGGGGTGCAAATGGTGCGATCTCGGCTCACTGCAACCTCCACCTCCCAGGTCCAAGCAATTCTCCTACCTCAGCCTCCCAAGTAGCTGGGATTACAGGTGCCCACCACTGCGCCCAGCTAACTTTTTATATTTTTAGTAGAGACAGGGTTTCACCATGTTGGTCAGGCTGGTCTCGATCTCCTGACCTTAGGTGATCCACCTGCCTCGGCCTCCCAAAGTGCTGGGATTACAGGCGTGAGTCACCGCGCCCGGCCAAAAGGCATTTTTATAAAAGAAAAAAAAAGTATCTGTGTTGAAATTAGAAGAACCAAACTCTTGCTGCAAACTTTGTATGTTTTCATTATAATTTTACCAGGATGAAAGGAGACCCAGAAAATACACATAGACATGTAGCACTGCTATTCTAGAGTTCCTTGAAATGCAGAGGCCTGGGAACAACATGAAGAAAAGTCCACAGAGTCCCACCACCGCCTACAGCTCAGAGGACAAAAGCCTGTGGCTAGGCAGACAATGAAAGAACAGGGAGCTCTCCTTGGAAGCCACTTGACCTCTGTTGGGACAGGCTGGAGAGAACACTCTGCCTGTATGATGCCTCCCCTCCCACCCTTGACACGGCTTCTACAAGGCTGGGGGCATCATGAGGAGGCAACTAAGTTTCCCAGCCGTTACTAGAGCCATGTTTGCAGAGAAAAATATGTATCTGGCTCAGGAAATTAAAAAAGCTTTGAGTTTCAAGAAAATCATCACAAAGAGGGAAGAAACTCCTAAAATCCAAGGATACCCCTACACATGAAAAGATTCCATCCAA
The DNA here is from genome assembly GCF_029289425.2 of Pan paniscus. Classification (NCBI taxonomy): domain Eukaryota; kingdom Metazoa; phylum Chordata; class Mammalia; order Primates; family Hominidae; genus Pan; species Pan paniscus. The sequence continues at coordinate 26,967,935 of NC_073256.2, forward strand.
GCTGATAGAACTTCACTCGTTTCCTGGCCCCCTTTTGAGAGAAAGTATTCCAATAATGTATTCCTGGATTGTGACTGATCCTGACCCCAACTCCCTCGCCACTGTCCCCAGGCAGGCTGAACAGGATGATAAATTGCCAGCATACAGCCCTCCAGATACAGAGAGAGGATCATGACTAGGCTCATGTCAGAAGGGAAAGACAGCAGTGGGTTTCTATCTAGATCATGTGGACCAAAAGGCAGATCTAGAACTGGCCCCGAGTTAAAAACAAACAAGCTGAAAAATAGGAAAATCTTGCAAAACTATTACAAAAAAAGAAACAAAATGTACAACATACACATGAATAATACATTTGTTTGGCTAGTATCAGGGGAAAAAATAGCTTAGAGCTGTTTTATGCAAGGATGTTGAAGAAAAGATGAAACACTATAAAACAGGAGCTCATAAGCGGAAAGAATAAAATAAAAAGGAGCTGGCAGGAACAGAGAAAAAATAAGGGGTAATAACAGAATTGAAAAATTAGACCGGGCACAGTGGCTCAACCCTGTATTGCCAGGACTTTGGGAGGCGGAAGTGGGCAGATCACTTGAGGTCAGGAATTCGAGACCAGCCTGGCCAACATGGTGAAACCCCAACTCTACTGAAAATAGGAAAATTAGCCGGGCATGGTGGCGGGTGCCTGTAATCCCAGATACTCAGGAGGTTGAGGCAGGAGAATCGCTTGAACCAGGAGGCGGAGGTTGCAGTGAGCCAAGATCATGCCACGGCACTGCAGCCTGGGAGACAGAGCAAGACTCCATCTCAAAAAAAAAAAAAAAAGAAAAAGAAAAGAAAAATTAAAACCAAAATAGATGGAATACGAAATTTGGACAACCTTGTTGCTGAGAATAACTACAAAGTGTAAAATATGTAACATCCCTTGCTCGAAAGCACTAGAGAGTTAAGTTAATGAAGAGTTACTGGGCCAGTTTATAGCAAAAGAAGGAAATCCAAAGAGGTGAGCCAGGCAATAGGAATGCCCTGGGGGCAACTTGGCAGTTTGTGACTCTAGGACCAGTCGACGGGGAGGGGCCTAAGTTCCTGTGGCTTTGTTTAGGAGCTTCATGGTCTGCACCCTAGGAGTATGGGCACTTCACAAGTAAACTGGGCTACAAGTGTACACATGGAATAATATTTCATCTCCTCAAGAGCTGCTGCAATATACTAGGCAATAACAACACACGGCCCAGAAGCTTCACCGACATGGCACATGACAGCTTGAGCACCTTGGATGTGATGGGCAGAGGGGGGCACAGGTGAAGCAGCAAGCATTGGTGCAGTGTTGTTGATTTTTTGTTTTTGTTTTTTGTGACAGAGTCTTACTCTGTCACCCAGATGGAGTGCAGTGGCATGATCACGGCTCACTGCAACCTCCACCTCCTGGCTTCAAGCAATTCTCCCGTCTCAGCCTTCTGAGTAGCTGGGATTACAGTCGCCCGCCACCACGCCTGGCTAATTTTTTTTTCTTTTTTTTTTTTTTTTTTTTTGGTATTTTTATTAGAGACAGGGTTTCACCAAGTTGGCCAGGCTGGTCTCGAACTCCTGACCTCATGATCCACCCACCTCGGCCTCCCAAAATGCTGGGATTACAGGCATGAACCACCGCGCATAGCCCGTTAATGACTTTTATAAAACTGTGTGAATTCAGACTGTGTGGTGCGACACAGAGATCAATATGCCAATGAAATAAGCAGCATCTACAAACAGCCTGATAGATATAATGAGACCTGATTTTTGACAAAGGTGGCAGCTGGGGAACAAATGTACCCACATGAGCTGGGTCAGTAGGATATCCATGTGGAAAAAAATTCATCCTGATCCTTTTATTGTATATGAAAATTGATACCAAATGGATTCAAAATCTAAATGTAAAAGATGAAAGTATGAAACGTCTAGAGAATAACATAGGAAAATATCTTTACTAATCCAGAATGCAGAAAAATTAATTTAAGAAGTGAAGTCACGAAAGCTCTAGAATAATAAAAGCTAACGAATTTTGAGTATGTACAAAGTTTCAAGCACAGTTCTCAGAGCTTTGTGCAAATCTCATTTTCACAACAACCTTAATACAGCCATTTTGCAGATGAGGAAACTGAAATGCAGAAATGTTAAGTAACTCATCCTAAGGTCACATAGCAGGTACATGGAGGAAATATAATTAGAACACAAGCTTACTTCAGAGCTCACTCTATGCTGTCCAATATGCTGGGTTTATATTCTTGGGATGAAAAAGCCCTTCCAAAAACATGAAATAAAAGCCAAGAATCATAAGTGAAAATACCGACAAGTTTTTTACACACGTTTTAAATTTGTTTCGTCCAAAATAAAATTGCAAGAGAACTGAAGAATTAGGAAGATTTTGCAGCACTTATAAGAGACAAAGGTCTGATGTCATTAAAATTCAAAACGGTCCTACAAATCAACTTTAAAAGCTCACCCAGATAAGAAAAATGGGAAAACTCTAGGAACAGGTAATTCTCAAAAGAATAAATATAAAATGTTCTGAATCAGGCTGGGAGTTGGGGCAACAGTGATCTTATGGATAGATACATCTCAAAAATGCGAGATTCAATAAAATTAAACTTAGGCCACTTTCTTTACTGTAAAATATATCAGAGCCTTTTATATATGGTTATCCACAGTGATACTACAGAAAAATTATCAAATGGAACATTTCCAAATCATGTCTACCATAGAACTTTTCCCTCCGGAGCTTTTCCCAGGACTGAGGCTCTGCAGAACAAGCTTTGCATTAACTCATTTACTCCACATAATAGCCCTATCATGTTCTCCATGTTATGAGATTATATAATCTAATACCAGCATTCTAAATTAAATAAGGTCTTACTCCACCACTACTTTGCTGCCTCCCCCAGGGTGTTCGGCCTGGAAGGATTGTTAATGATTTTACAAAGAGGAAGGTGGAGATGAGAAGCAAAGTCAGTTGCTAAATCATTCCTCCAATTCCCCTGAGCTTCCAGAACTCTGGGTCCAGACCCTGGGGAATCATTTTAGACAGCATCTTTGCAGAACCAATACACGGACTTGGATTGGTCAACTATAATCTCTTCATTTCCTGAGTCACTGGCCCTAACTCAGCATCCCTGGGGCCTCTAAGTCAACTCTCCAGGAGCCAGGTAAGAGGTGGCATCCCTTCCCCCAACCTCTGCTCCTAGCGGGCCTGGCACAGACCTGGATTGTCCTGGGCATGTCCCTTGAGTGCCAAAAGCAGGGGAATTAGAAGCTGGAACATCTTCTTGTCAATTCCAGTCCAAAATTGCCAAACCTTTGCCTCCAGCCAGAGCTGACAACATGCCAGCCACAGTGGTTTCTGGCAGGGGCATCACAATGCAGGGCAGAGTGGGGCTAGTGACTTCACATTGAGCCCTGGGCTCAGGGAGGGGCAGGAGATGCAGGTCAGCCTGGGTGAGCAGAGTCCGCATGTCCAGTCCTTCCCTGTCTCACGTCCCCTCTGCAGCAGGCGCTAATGGGGCACCCTGGAAGGGCCAGGCTGGGTGAGCGGCTGTCGGCCTGCTCCCCTCCCACCTTTGACGCTGTGCTTTTACTCCTTGTCTGCCTTGGTGTTAAACAGCTCTAGGTCTTTAGGTGATTTTTTATGTTCTCTGGAACCACGTTACAGAAAGCCTGAAACGCCTTGTTAAGACATTTGGATCTTACCCATGAGGTCAGCTGGGGAGGAAACAATAGAATTAAAGAGGGTCATATGGTAACATTTGCATTAAAAGATGACCGATCTCTACTAAAAAAAATAAAAATAAAAAATAGCCAGGCATGGTGGTGCGTGCGTGTGGTTCCAGCTACTCCGGAGGCCGAGGCAAGAGGATGCTTGAGCCCAGGAGGTCGAAGCAGCAGTGAGCTGTCATTGCTCCACTGCTCCAGCCTGGCCAACAGAACAAAATCCTGTCAAAAAAAAAAAAAAAATACTTTGGAGCGGATGAAACTAGAAGAGAGTATCACGTAGGAAGTGGCTCCAGTCATACAGATGGGACATGACAGGGGCCTAAAGTAGGAAAGACATGGTGGACCTGGAGAGAAACACAGGCAACAAGGCGGAGCAGAGAGGCACCGTGGTTGATGGGCTGGGCAGGATGACCAGGCAGCCACAAGCCCAATCTGAAAGTCTAGGGTGTAAGGATAAGCTGGGGAGTCATCAGCCTATTGAAGTCCGGGGGTGGGTGAGGTCGCCCAGGGAGAGCATCTGCACAGAGGAGCGCAGAGAGCCCAGGCTGGACCCTGAAGGACCCTCAGCGTCCACACAGAGGAGACAGAGCTGGAAAAGGAAGCTGGCAATTGCCGGAAGAGCTGGAGGAAACCCAGGAGAGGGAGTTGCTGTGGAAAACGGAAAATGGGCCAAGAACACTCCAAGGAGAGGTGCCTCTGATTACAGATAATCCCTCCCCTCTGCTCCTCTCACAGCCTCAGGGATCTGATACCATCGGTTATGTGCACCCTCCCTCATCGTCCCCTTCTCCTACTCTTCCACATCCTTCTCATCAGCCTTTGAAGGTGCTTTAGTCATGCCACCTTAAATCCTTCAAAATAAACAGCTCCCCAATCCCCTCCCTGTCAGTGACTTACCTACAGCCTCCTCCCCATCTCTTCTCATTTACAACCACAGTCCTTGTCATTCAAAGAAGAAATGAATAAAGTGCCTGCTGCCTGGAACAGCAGCTATCTACAAGGCTCACAAGTTATCCAGAAGTCCCCCCAGTTATCTCCAAGGCTCACTCCCGCCTTCCTTCAGGTGTCTTCCCAGTCGCCCTGTCAGTGAGACCTGCCCGATCATCCTGCAGAAAACAGCACGCACCCCTGCCAGCCTGCCCTCCCCATGCCCTTCTCTGCTTCATTTTTTCCCCTAGCAGTTATCACCCTCTGACATCATCTATGCCTTCAGTATTTACTTTCTGTCTGTCTCACTAGACTATAACCTGGATGAGGGTGAGAGCTTTTTCCTTTATATGTACTCCCTTATCTCCAGTTTTCAGAATGATGCTTGGAACATATTAGGTACTTATAAATAGTCAGAATGAATGAATGCATGCATGCATGGCTGGCCCTGAGAAGAGAAGGCCTTGCCTCCCACTCAAGCTAGGGGTTGACCCTGAGGTGTTCTGGTCCTGGCTTCACCCTGATGAGTTGCATGCTCTTGACCAAGTCATTTAAAGTCTGAGTCTCCTTCCCCCTCGTGGGTTTTTTGAGAGGATTAAGGAAAATCATGTGAGCATTCAACAGGATTGTGTGTAAAAGCACACGTGACAGCAGCATGGCCTCTGAGACTGGCAACCTGCATTGGAATCCAGGTGTGATGCTCAGTGACCCGTGGTGCTGGCTGTATCCTTCTCCATGAAATGAGGCAGGGGCTGACTTCATCTGGTTCTCGGGATTGTTCTGAAATGCAAACCCATCAGCACTCAGGAAAGCATCAGAACCAATCAACACCCGGCCCCTCTGGCACCCCAGTGACTCACTTGGAATCAGACAGGGTTAGATGGGAATGCCCTCTGAGATCCCATATGCCTGAGCCAAGTCTATCGCTGTGATCTATCACTAGCTGAAAATGCCAACTTGGTGGTTAAAGTTGTAACCTGGGCTGCAGAACATCAACGCCATCATCACAGCAAACTAGTCATGAACGCCTTACTATGCTGTCGTCACTGTGACTGCGGAGGTCAGCCTATTCTTATCCCCCATGTAGTGATAAGGAAAGTGAAGTTCTGTGAGGCTAGATAACCTGTCCACAGCCCCTTGTGGAGATGGCAGAAGCAGGATTAGAAACAAGGTACGTCTGATTCCAGAACCCACTCTCTAAAGCAACAGTCAGACCACCTCCTAAACAATGCATGCAATCTAAATAGAAGAACAGCTTCTAGGAACACCAAGTGCCTGTGTAAATATCAGAGAGGACACAAGAAGCATACTCCCAAAGCCTCTGACCTTCATCTCTGCTGGAGATCCCTCATCCCTGTGAGGTCCTTATGTCTGTAAGGTCCTAGTCCAACAATGGCTGCAGGTTTCATCTGCTCACCGGGTGACAGATGCCCAAACTGCTACATTGGAAGAGATTCCAAGGCCAATTTTTGGCTCAGTTGTGACCCATCGGCCAAGACCGACATGAGAGCTGGGGAGGGGGAGGAGGTAGAGTGTGGCCATTGTTCCAGACATCTGCCTGCCTGTGCCAGGGGACTTGCCCATGCTTGTGTGATTTTGTAGGTTTCCACACATGCTGTTCAGCAAACTGCTGTACTTGGAGGAATCGTGAGGCTTCAGCCAGACCTTTCCCACCAGCCCGAAAGGAAAACACTGCAGCAAAGGCACTGAGGGGTGGAATGGGCACTGCGACGTGGCTTGTGATCAAAACACAGCTCGTTGTCTTCCACGGTCCTGTTAAAAGCCATTCAGAGGCTGGGCACGGTGGCTCACACCCTGTAATCCCAGCATTTTGGGAGGATGAGGCGGGTGGATCATCTGAGGTCAAGAGTTTCAGACCAGCCTGGCCAACATGGTAAAACCCGGTCTCTACTAAAAATACAAAAATTAGCCAGACATGGTGGTGGGCACCTGTAGTGCCAGCCACTTGGGAGGCTGAGGCAGGAGAATCGCTTGGACCCAGGAGATGAAGGTTGCAGTGAGCTGAGATCACGCCACTGCACTCCAGCCTAGGGGGACAAAGCGAGATTCTGTCTCAAAAAAATAAAAATAAAAAATAAAAAAGCCATTCAGAGGGCATGATATGTTCTGTCCAGATAAAACTTAGACTTGGAGCTTTTCTGATTATTCTTAGGTAATAGTCCTACGGTCACCTGGGTCCAAATTCAGGGTGATTTATGTACTAGAATACCCTAGCCCTTGTCACATTCTCCACACAGAATCTGACTCAGTGCTCAGCCTCCTCCAGACCTGGGCCCGGTTAGGAACAAGGTTCCTTTCTCACCTCCCACTCTGCTCACCTGCCCCCAGCAGGTGAAAGTTTAGGGGAAGGCACAGGTCCAGGTGAGCCCACACATCAGCTCACTGTTCCTTGGGCCTGGCAGACATTGAAGACTGGCTCTTCGGTGGTATCTTCACGGGCTCTTCCATGGTTCCCTGCTAGGTGGCTTTCTCCTGAAGTCCCCAGGCCAGGGTGGGGCTCTCTCTGTACCGTGCTGCTTTCTGCTCTTTGTCATCCCGTGTGCACCTGGTGATACACCCCAGACTCTTTCTAACAGATTTCCTTGCCGCCTCCAGGAAGCCTCATGGGAAATTCAGGCATTTCTCTCTCTGTGCAGCACACACTGATTCCAAGGAAAAACTGTGGGTTCAGGACAGTCCCTACCCAGCAGCATCCCTCCCAGAACCATTCTCTCACCTCCAGATTTCCCAAGTGTGAGTTAGACCCCAGGGATCCCAGCAAAGCTCTCTACAGGAAGCCTAACTGATGCTTCTCAAAGATGTCCAGAGATGATCTGCATTGGATTCATCTGGAAGAAGCTCTGCTGTTACAAATGCTCAGTCCTCTCCCCCACCCCCGGCCCGCCCCATCCCACTGGATCAGGATCTGAAGGACTAAGCCTGTAAACACGTACTAGAGTTGACAGATAAAATATAGTACATGAGTTATGTTTGAATTTCAAATAAACAGCAAATTATTTTAGGATGAATATGTCCTAAAAACAGTATGGAGTATATTTATACTAAAAATATTTGTTTATCTCAAATTCAAATTTGACAAGGCATCCTGTATTTTTATTTGCTGAATCTGGCAACCCTATCTGCACTGAACAAGCTCCCTAGGCTGCACATCCAAGTCAGGATCACAGTTTGAATGTGTCTCCTCCAAAAGTTACGCATTGGAAACTTAATCCCCAATGCAACAGCGTCGAGGGGTGAGGCCTTTGGGAAGCGTTTGGGTGATGAAAGCTCTGTCCTCATGAATAGATTAACACCACTATACGAAGGGCTTGCTGGAGTGGGTTCACTCTCTTCTGTTCCTCTGAAGAACTTGAAGACACAACATTCCTCTTCCCCACAAGACATAGAAATATGGCACCATTTTGGAACCAGAGACCAAACCTGCTGGCACCTTGATCTTGGACTTCCTAGCCTCCAGAACTGTGAAAGAATAAATTTGCATTCTTTACAAATTACCCAATCTGGCCAGGAGTGGTGGCTCACGCCTGTAATTCCAGCACTTTGGGAGGTCAAGGAGGACAGATCACCTGAGGTCAGGAATTCAGGACCAGCCTGGCCAACATGATGAAACCCTGTCTCTACTAAAAATACAAAAATTAACCGGGCATGGTGGTGTGCACCTATAATCCCAGGTACTCAGGAGGCTGAGGCACGAGAATCGCTTGAATCGGGAGGTGGAGGTAGCAGTAAGCCAGGATCATACCACTGCACTCCAGCCTGAGTGACAGAGTGAGACTCCATCTCAAAGAAAAAAAAAAAAAAACAATTACCCAATCTGTGGTATTCTGTCATAGCAACACAAACAGTCTAAGACAGTCAGAGAACCACTGGCCAAGACTTTGGTAAAGTCCCCAAGGCAATGCCATCCAGGGGCCTCTCAGGCATCAGCCAGGCAACAGTCCCCACACCACCCATATCCGACCTATATCATCATGTGCCTCCTTTCCTCTTTGAATTTCATCAAATTCCTTCTAGAGCACTGGCATTGCTCTCCTCACCCTGGACCCCCTAGTTTGCCCAGTCCAAGGGAGAGACTTTCCCATTGTAGTCTATGGGGGATGGCGCTCTCTGGAGTTGTGCAGAGCTCAGCATGTGAGGCTGGGATGTCTCCATCCAGAAGATGGGACATGGTGCAACCCAGCATCGCTGTGAAGATTTGCAAAGCAATGCTGGACAGTGAATGAGTATTTCACAAGAATAGACCTAAGTCATGTTCTTGGGAGGGACGTAGACTCTACAGGGTGGTCTTCAGCAGGAAATCAATCTTTCTGGAGGTGACGGATGATTTTGTTCAGATACTTCTATTGAAAATGAGCAGCAGTTTGCAGTGGATATGCCCGTGCCCCTTGTCTCTCCATCTGTGAGATTAGCTGTCATCTTCCATTCCCTCATCAGACCTGGAGCCCAGACTCCTCCTCCCCTCCACACCCTACCCCCAGAACCAATAGAAACTGAGCGAAGGAGAAAGCACTGGCATATAGCAGATGCATGAGTAGCAGGTCCAGTGGGGACCTGAGCCCAAAGGAGGGGAAGAGGAAAGCCAGGGAGCTCCCTATTAGCCACCCTGAGGGCCAAGGAGTGAGACTAAGTGGTGAGACCAGGGCCAGGTGCCTGGGTGTGCTGTGGGCTCCTGTCCCACATGCCAGTCAGGAAGTCCTGGCCTCCATCAGGGCCAGGCATCCCCTGTTGAAAAGACGGGTGAGGCATGGTTTAGAGCAGGTGGGAAGGGCACCACCCAGGGCCACTCAACAGGCTGTGGCTCAGCCTCGGAGGGGATGCCTGAGCAGTGAGGAGCAACCTTCGCCAGGGAGCTGCCTTGGGAGAAAGAGCAGAGAAGTCCTGGAATCTCCTCCCTGGGCAGTAGCTCGAGCTACACCCATGAGAGGCCACCTCGACAGTCATGTGATCTCACTTTAAGCCTCACAGTAACCTGCACGCCAGTGAGCATCGTGTTTCTCTGCTGCAGATGAGAAAACCGAGGAGGTAAGACTGGGCAGGTAGACACGTGGGCACTTTGGCGATTGAGCCCATAAGTCACTTCCAACCATGAGGCTCAGCCTGTGGCCAGGAAGGCAGTGCCCAGGCTGCTTGGGTAAGTCCACTTGGGTCAGCGCGCTAAGGGGTGTGGAAGTTTTAAAAATACACAAGGTCCAAAGCCCATGACTGAGTCACTGACATCCAGGGAGGGCACACATCAGCAACCTCCATCCGAGGCTGGTCATTTCATCTTGAATGCACAGGGGCCCATCAGGAGACTTGGGGCCACATGGGATCCATCTAGAAGGTGGTAGGAGGGGGATTGGGACCCGCCATGCTGGGCATGAGGGGAAGCCAGAACCTCTCAACCTGACCTGTGCAGCCACACCTGAGGCCCTGGGTCAGAGTCCTGGGCAGAGAACTAAGTGGGCAGCTGTACCCCACAGGGTGCTGGTGCTGGCACAGGCCTCCAGGCGTCCCCGGGCCCCACCCCATTCCCGAGGGTCCAGGCTGGAAGCCCTTCCCCTATATCTTACTCCCACATTCACAGAGAAGCTGTGGCCTGAACTGAGCCTCAAAAAATGTTTGGGGGTGGCAATGGCTGAAAGCATCATTGGGCCCACCAAGGGCTCAATGATTTGGTTTGGTTGTGTCCCCACCCTAATCTCATCTTGAATTGTAGCTCCCATAATTCCCACGCATTGTGGGAAGGAGCCGGTAGGAGATGCTTGAATTATGGGGGCAGTTTCCCGCATACTGCTCTCTTGGTAGTGAATCAGTCTCACAAGATCTGATGGTTTTATAAGGGGCTTCCCATTTCACATGGCTCTCATTCTCTCTTATCTGCTGACATGGAAGACATGCCTTTTGCCCTCCACCATGATTGTGAGGCCTCCCCAGCCACCTGGAACTGTGAGTCCATTAAACCTCTTTTTCTTTATAAATTACCCAGTCTCAGGTGTGGCTTTATCAGCAACATGAAAATGGACTAATACACTCAGGAAGCTGGGTGGTGCCCAGGTCAGAGAGAAGGGAACCTGGGATAAGAAAGGCTCTGAGATGAGGTGCCTCTGTGCAGCTGTCCCGGAAATAAAGCAGCCAGAAAAGAAGGCTTCGTGGCTACAGTCTGAGTTCTTGGCTCCACAGCCCATTGTGACATCACTTGGGGGCTCTGGATCTGAGCTGGAGGCTCTCAGCCTCACTCCCTCAGCCCTGGCCTCTGTCACCCCCCGGGCCCACAGCACAGCCCAGGGCCATGCTCCTGTTCTCAGTGTTGCTGCTCCTGTCCCTGGTCACAGGAACTCAGCTCGGTCCACGGACTCCTCTCCCAGAGGCTGGAGTGGCTATCCTAGGCAGGGCTAGGGGAGCCCACCGCCCTCAGCCCCCTCATCCCCCCAGCCCAGTCAGTGGTGAGTACAGGGGCAGAAGGGGCATGGATGGGGGCTCATGGTCCAGCTGACTGGCTGCCAGGAGGGTGGATCGCAGAGCACAAGGCCAGAGCTCCAGGGGTCCCCACATACCCCTTCTCCAAACCACTTGTCCTTTTTCTCCTCTCTCCCCTGGCCCAGTGTTTGACCTGTCTAACCCTGAGTTTTGGTTTTGAAACCTGACACTTTATCCTCAAAGGAATAGTAGGCTGCCCTGAAGCTCTTGCCTAGAACTAGCTGAGACTGAGTCCTCCCACTTGGAGGGGGACCACTACCCTGGGCCTCTGTGGCTCCCATCAGCACCAGGCTTCCAGGAGCCACAGACACCCAGGGATGCCTAGCTCAGGCAGGCCAAATTCAAGGGTGCTTCTGTCCTTGTGCCCGGCCCCGCAGAGCTCCCTGATGGCTCATTTCTTCTCCAAGGGGGTGGTCAAGACTTCAGGGATGCTGGGGTACCTAGCAACTGCTAGGGGTCGAGCATTTCCCCATGTTTAACGCCCACACCACCACGGTGGGGCATCTGCTCTCAGACAATGTGTGGATGAGGAACTCAAAGCCTGAGGAAGAGGATTTGCCCAAAGTTGCCCCAGGGGGAAATGATAGAGCTGTCTGCCTGGCCTGCACTGGGTGACCGCAGCGCCAGGCTGCCTGCCCTGTGCACACCGCCTGTTACCCAGAACACAGCAGGTTCACCTGGCCGCCTTCAGTCCAGCCTAGGGTCCACCGCACTGTGTGTGAACAAGGGGTGGGAGGCATGAGGGGAGAGCATCAGCACAACATGCTCCTCTAATGCATGGTCGCTCAGATCACTCAGAAGCAGCCATTTCTGCTTCCATCACTGCTTCCAGGCTCTCAGCTCTGGAATGAACCTGAAAGTCCACACAAATCCATACAGATGTTGTGGGTTGATCTCAGGACCAAGAATGTGGGGGATGGATCCCATTGATGCAAAATGGATATGAGAACTTCTGCCAGTTCATTCTGGAGTGTTGACTTTGGTCCAAGCACTTGTTGGTCACTTCAACATCCATCCTCTCATTTCATCCACACATCAGTCTTATAAAGTTGGCATTATCTTATGCTTATTTTAGGAATGAAGAAAGGGGGGTGGGTACACAAAGATAAGTAGCTTTCCCTAAGTCGTTTCGTGAATAAGCAACAGAGCCTGGATTCAAGCTTGGGCTGTCTGACCCAGAGCCTACCCTGAGCACGTGCCATGTTTTGCATCTCAGACAGAGAGACAGAGGGCGCCCATCATAGCTGCCCACCATCCAACCCAGCTCATACACACTCGGCATGTTCATGTACTTCCTTCCATACTTATAAACCCACATTCTTAACGTAATAAAATCACAAGTTTTAAATATGATTTTCATCCTGACTTTTTCACTCAATTTTATGTCACAAACATTTTCCTGTGTCGTTAAAAATCCCCCATGAGCCTAATTTTGTGGCTGAGAAGTAGTTGATGATATGGATGTGGCGTACTTTATTCACCCCTAGTGTTTAGCTTGTTTTCAATTTGTCATGATGATAGAGATCGCTGCAGTGAACATCATCAGATGCACACATGTGCTGCCTTCCAGACACCCGGAGTGGAGTCATTCAATCAGGGAATCAGCCCACAAGCATGTTGCCCTCTCCATCTGGAGCTTACATTCTGGTACCAGGGTCAGGCAAAAGGGACTGATAATGTAGGAGTTGATGTAACGAGGATGCAATGAAGAAATATAAAGCAGGGCAGGAAATAAGGAGTCACCAGGATGGGAGGGGCTGTTATAGACACAGGTCAGGGAAGGCCACTCTGAAGAAGGGATTCTTGGGCGTAGGGAGGAAGTGAGCCAGGTAGCTGCCTGGGGAAGAATATTTCAGGCAGAGAGCCACATGGCGCAGTGGTGAGAGCACCAGCTCTGTTGCCAGCCGGCCCGGGGCTCATATCATAGTTCAGTCACTGACTAGTTGTGTGACGCTGGGCAAACTACTTAACCTCTCTGTACGTCAGTTGTCTCAATTACAAAGTGAGGATGAAAATAAGAGGGCCTACCTCAATAGGGCAGTTATGATAACCAAGTGAATCGGTGCTTGCAAAGTGCTTGCAACAGTGCCTGACGCACAGTAAGCATCATATGTAAATAAAATCAGAGAGGAAGTGTGGATCCACAAGTACCGAATAGGCCGGGCATGGTGGCTCACGCCTGTAATCCCAGCACTTTGGGAGGCCGAGGCGGGCAGATCATCTGAGGTCAGGAACTCTAGACCAGCCTGACCAACATACAGTGAAACCCTGTCTCTACTAAAAAATACAAAAATTGTAGTCCCAGCTACTTGGGAAGCTGAGGCAGGAGGCAGGAGGATTGCTTGAACCTGAGAGGCAGAGGTTGCAGTGAGCCGAGATGGTGCCACTGCACTCCAGCCTGGGCGATAGAGCAAGACTTCGTCTCTCAAAAAAAAAAAAAAAAAAAAAAAAGTCCCGAAGAGAGCCTTTATGCATTGCTGAGAGCAGAAGGCTCTGGATGCACATTGCTAAGTTCTCACTCCCGTATTTTTTTAAACCAAAAATGACCACCACAGGGTCACCCAAACAACAAAACACTCACAGCTTCTGTTGAGCTGATGGTTGGAAAATAAGCAGCAAGAAAGAGACAAGATTAGGGTCTTGGGCTTTTTAGAGTCAAACTCATGCCTTGTCCCAGAACACAAGGCAGACAGTCAAGTCAGCAAATATTCACGGAGCATCTCCTCTTCCTGGGGCGAGGAGCTGGACCCGGCCTCTGTCCGGAAGGGGCATTTCCTGCCTCAGCACAGGCGCTACAGCTTTGCTCTCAGTCCCCCAAGTAAAGGAGCTGCTCAGCCTTGACTAGCCTACAACAGCCAGGGCTTTCCAGTAGATTCTGGCACTTTCTATGCCCCACCCCTTGTGGTTTCTTAGGGCTGCTGAAATGAATGACCACACACCTGGCGGCTTAAACAACACAAATGTCTTATCCTACAGTACTGTGGGACAGAGCTCCAGCACAGGCCTTCTGGGGCTGAATTCAGGGTGCAGCAGGTCTGCGTTCCTACTGGACGCTCTAGGGGAAAATTATTTGCCTTTCCACTTCCAGCTTCTAGAAGCTTCTCTGGGCCCCTGCCTTCATCTTCAAAGCCAGCTATGTTGCATCTCTCTGCCTTTCCTCTGCAGTCACTTCTCCCTCTGCCTGACTTCCTGCTTCCCTCCACCCCTCTCAAGGGCCTCAGTGATTCCACTGGCCCCTCAGAAAAGCCAGCATCACGTTCCCACTCTGAGGGCAGTGCTTAGCAACCCAAATTCCATCTCCAAAGCCCCCCTTTCCTTGCAAGCTAAAATATTCGCAGGTTCTGGGGACATGGCCCATTGGAACTTGGACCTCTTTGGGGGCTATTGTCCTGCCCACCACGGGGGGTTAGCCTTGGACACTGTTTTCTTCCGATTTCTCCTGGACGAGAGCAGAAACAAGCTCAGTGAAGTGACTCTCCTGAGGTCACGAATGCTGGATAGAGTCAGAGCCAATGCTTCTGACTCTATCTGCTGCTGAGCTCTGTGTAGACAAACCATCTGCCGGCTGATGTCACAAGGGCTGCCCCGCTCGCCAGCCTCAGTGAGCTCCTCTCTAGAATGGGGATAGGGATATCCACTTGGAAGCCACCTCCTCCCAGCCCGGTCCCCAGCTCACACTGGATGCTGACTAAATGTTTCCCCTTTTCCTTTCCACTCTCTTTCTTTCCACCAGAATGTGGTGACAGATCCATTTTCGAGGGAAGAACTCGGTATTTCAGAATCACAGGGGGGATGGAGGCGGAGGTGGGTGAGTTTCCGTGGCAGGTGAGTATTCAGGCAAGAAGTGAACCTTTCTGTGGCGGCTCCATCCTCAACAAGTGGTGGATTCTCACTGCGGCTCACTGCTTATATTCCGAGGAGCTGTTGTAAGTACCATGGGCCTCCCACTGCCACCTCTCAGGGCGCCCACCCCTGGGGCACCCTCCCCCTCACCCACACCTGGTGGCTGAGAGGAACCTGCGACTGCTCGGTATCCAGTCGGCATGAATGGCTCCCACCCATCCACCCAGCCCCCAGCCTGTGGGGACGTGGAGGTAGCCAGCCTGAGGCTGTGTCCTCCTCACATCATCAGAGCCAGTGACTACGACCTCCCTGAGGTCACACCTACCCTCTCCCGGAACACCTGTGGCTTGATGGAGCCAAGCGGCTTGGTCCAAATGCCTCTCCTAGGGCATTCAAGTCCATCTAGGGGGAAATCCTTGTAATTCTGGAAGCCTGACTTCCTGGGCCACCTGACCCCCTACTCTCCTGCTCCTTGTAGAGCATTCTCTGTGTGACAGCATGTGGATGGATGCCTGGCATTACCAAGGACTAACTATGTGCTGGGGACCCTGCTAAGAAACTTACCCCTATTGGCCGGGCGCGGTGGCTCACGCCTGTAATCCCAGCACTTCAGGAGGCTGAGGCAGGTGGATCAGGAGTTCGGTGGTCAGGAGTTCGAGACTGGCCTGGCCAATATGGTGAAACGCCATCTATACTAAAAATACAAAAATTAGCTGGGCGTGGTGGTGTGCGCCTGTAGTCCCAGCTGTTCAGGAGGCTGAGACAGGAGAGTTGCTTGAACCCAGGAGGCAGATGTTGCAGTGAGCCAAGATCGCACCACTGGCACTCCTGCCTGGGCGACAGAGCGAAACTCCATCTCAAAAAAAGAAAAAGAAACTTTCCTCTATTAACTCATTTAATCACACAGTGAACCCTGGAGCAGGTAGAATGAATAGCCCTCGTTTATAGATAAGGAAACTGAGGTCCAATACATTGAGGCTGCTCACCCACAGTACCCATCTAGTATATAGAGACAGAATTCAAATTCTGGCTCTAGCACTTGTGCTTTCTGCCACACCAGCTCAAGGAAGTTTGAAGACACACAGACTGATTTTAGAAGGTTAATCAAAAACCCGGGGACAGTTTCTTCATGGCATAACCACAGACCTTTGTGGCACCCGCTGTCGTGGGATATCAAATATCCTCTGGGGTTCGGAATGTGGGCTTATTACTGAAGATCCTGTCTGCTTGGTCAGTGGCAGGTCTAGACTAACTTCTGGTCCTGAGTTTCTAAAGTGCTGGTAGACCAGTTGATACAAAACAGATATAATAATGAATGCCTTATCTATCTGAAGGTCAGTTTGATCTGTGCCAAGTGGCTTTTTGTGGGCTCTGTAGAGTGCTCTAAACCCAGCTCGGCCTTTGCTGTATTAGACAGAAGCACCTCATTCATATCTCTGGGGCCCCTGATGGTGCAGTGGTCTGGCTGTGGTCTGCTCACCAGCTATTCTGTTTTGTTTTGTTTTGTTTTTTCCTACCTTTTTCCAATCCTCACACCTTCTGATCAACAGCCCCAGTAGGGTTTAAAGGTCCTAGAGCTACATGGGATTTAGGTTTCTGGGCACAGCCAATTCTGCCACTTTTGAGACTTCCCTTCCCCTTCCACTTGCCCCTCTCTGGTTCTCTGCCACCAGTCCAGAAGAACTGAGTGTCGTGCTGGGGACCAACGACTTAACTAGCTCATCCATGGAAATAAAGGAGGTCGCCAGCATCATTCTTCACAAAGACTTTAAGAGAGCCAACATGGACAATGACATTGCCTTGCTGCTGCTGGCTTCGCCCATCAAGCTCGATGACCTGAAGGTGCCCATCTGCCTCCCCACGCAGCCCGGCCCTGCCACATGGCGCGAATGCTGGGTGGCAGGTTGGGGCCAGACCAATGCTGGTATGTGACTGCTCAGCTTCCCCTGGGGAAAAAGCCACTGCAATGTGAAGGAGAGGGGAGGAAGCTAAGGAAGGAGTGAGGACAAGACTTGCATTGGAGCAGATTCCCGCTCAGTGGAGTCTCACAGTACCCGAAGTTTAGCTCCTTTTGGGTGCCGAAACCCCAAGGTGAGACACCAGGTCTAAGCCAGTCCCCTAGTGCAGTCTGATCCAGCTAGCACAGAGCAGTGTGGTTTGTGTGTTTAATCGAATTTAAACTCTGCAGTTAGCCAGAGGCCCCTCTACTCTGTATTCATAAACATCTTCCCTGATTCCCACAGGTATGTTTCCTACCTGGCTCCTCCAGGCATTGGAGATGCCCACCCTGGGCTAGGCTCTGATGGTCCTGGAGCATTGCCTGCCTCTTCTTAGAAATGAATCTGTTGTAACTTGTTGTTATGCTGTTACTTGGCCAAAATAGAAGAAAGTCTACTGGGACAGAAAGATATGACGAAGGGCCCGCTGGACTGTCCCCAAAAAAAACCCAACAAAACCAAAAGCAAATAGATAGGGGAGGGGAGGGGATGAGAACAGCAAAGCATTGCGTCAGCCTGAAGGAGGCTCTCGATCCACAGGGATGATTTGCAGCGAGCCTGGGCCTGGACAACCGGGGGTGTTTCAGGAGTTTAGCAACCAGAGGGGGAAGTGGTGGGACCTTAGTTCTGGGCTCCAGGCACTCCTGGAAAGGTAGAAGAAGGAGAGGAGGCACATGGGCATGCACAAGTTTAAAAATCTTCAATCAGGGGAAGAAATGTGAAATCTCTTTGTGGTCAGAGTTAATGAGATGGAGAGGAATTCAGGTGAATTCCCGGCATCTGGCGGCCCAGAAAGGGCCTCTGCAAATCCCCTCTAATCCCATCTCAAAACACTCTGCCAACCTGCCCTTGCTGAGGACCTAAAGTTTTTTCACCGGGAGTGCAAACCCACTTTCCAAGGCCCTGTGTGAAGGAAATGCCATCCTCATGTAATAAAATGTCACAATAGGCAAATGTATTGAGAAGGCAGGATTATGCTGAGAAACAGTCAGTAGCCAGTTCCAAGAAGCTGAGTCTGTGGGGCTGACTGGGGTCAAGTTGGAAGTCTTCTTGGGAGTAGAAATTTGGTTTTGAATGAGAAGAATAATTCCAGTAGCTGTGGGACTTGTTGGGGGAGTGGGTAAGTTGCAGGCATGGGGTAACCTGAAAGAAGTGAGGGGCTGCAGAGCCTGTGAAGGCAGGGGATGGGGGCTGGGGGACACAGGGCCGAGGGCACAGTCAGCTGCATCACGAACGTGGGGACATGAGGCCCAGTGGCTTCTCTAATGCGCTTTCTCTCTGGGCCAGCTGACAAAAACTCTGTGAAAACGGATCTGATGAAAGCGCCAATGGTCATCATGGACTGGGAGGAGTGTTCAAAGATGTTTCCAAAACTTACCAAAAATATGCTGTGTGCCGGATACAAGAATGAGAGCTATGATGCCTGCCAGGTAACTGGGGGTACCCTCCCTCACCTTATACGTCCTCACCCTCTGGGAACTGCCAGTGCAAGGGTATTCTCTCTCTGCTGCAAATAGACAATTCTGAGTCTGGAAAATGTATGGAAATTAGGGCCTGCAGCCATGAGAATGAGTATGTGGATTGCAGATCCTCTGGAGCTATGAATGAGCACCCTGGGAGTCAATATGCTGCAACCCTGCTTAACTATTTCTGATCTTCTTCAGGTACACTAGGTAAAAAGGATGCCAAGGCTTTTCTCATTTCTGGGAATTCTTTTAAAAAATCCAAGGAGGATTTGGTATCTATATAAGAAGTCATTTTAGTTCATTAATTTAGAAACCTTTGTTGAGCATACGAGGCCCTAGAGACCCATAAATAAGATATGGTTCCTTACCTAAGGGACCCTACAGTTTCCTGGACAGGCACTGGATAAACAAACAATGATAATATATTGGGTGTTGCATGTGGGTTTTACTGAACCAAAGACTGGTCTCTTTGCCTCTCTTTAATAAAATGAACACACGTTCTTTCTAAAAAATTATTGATAGCCAGAAAAATAGAAAAAAAATCATAAATTTCCTCTGGCTCAAAGGACGAATGATGAAATTTGTCTTTAATGCTCAGAGGTGCTCCCTTCATCTTAAAAGTGGCCATCCTGATGAACCTGCTTAGTCCCAGCTGAAGACTAGGGACCTGCTCGTTGCCCAGGCAGTGGACCTTGTCATTGGTATAAAACCAGAAATGAAGATGATAAATATTCTGAACAGTGATGGAGAGGCTGCCCCATGGAAAAGAAAGATATTTATCTATCTGTTATGGTTTAATGTGAGAAAATTGGCAGTTTTCCCTGATAGGCTATGAGAGCCTTGAGAGGTGGGTACTGGAACAGGGGTTGGAGGCAGAAAGGGAAAAGAGAAAGAAGAAGGCATTCTGAGGTAAGAAGTAGACCCTGGCAGCATAGCACTAGGTTTAGGAGCCCCCCATGTGGTGAATACTGTGGGGACCAAAAAGACACATAAACCTTGTATTTTCTTCACTTTCTGGGCAATTTAAAATATTACCAAAACAAAAAACAAAAAAACATGCACACAGAATTGAGACTTCTGGTTCCAGACAAGACGGAGTAAACACAATTCTCCCAGCCCCTCCCACTAAGTACAACTGAAAGCACGGGATAGTATCTTGTAAAATAAACACAAAAAGGCTCTGAAAGGTGAAGAGAAAGTGGCCTGGCTGGAGATCCTCAGGTATTTCTTTATAGCAATGCAAGAACGCACTACACACATCATGACCAGAAAACATTAATTGTCCTCCCTGAATAGAGTTTGTTATAATACTCCATTTATTCTAGTCACCTCTCAAGGATCATGGAATGAGACATCATCTCTCCACTGAAGACTGCTTGCAAGGTTGTAGCTGCTCAGCTCCTTTGGTAAGAGAGTAATATAACAAAGGTAGAGAGGGCATGGACTTTGGCATCAGCAAATCTTAGGTTACACATACCTCAAAATAATAAGAGCCATCTATGACAAACCCACAGCCAACATTATACTGAATGAGCAAAAGCTGGAAGCCTCCCTCTCAGGATCAGAACAAGACAAGGATGCCCTCTTTCATCACTCCTATTCAACATAGTACTAGAAGTCTTAGCCAGAGCAATCAGGCAAGAAAAAGAAATGAAAGGCATCCAAATAGGAAGAGAAGATGTCAAACTATCCCTCTTTGCAAATGATATGGTTCTATACCTGGAAAACCCCATAGTCTCTGCCCAAAGTCTCCTAGAGCTGATAAGCAACTTCAGCAAAGTTTCAGGATACAAAATCAATGTACAAAAATTTGTGCCATTTATATACACCAGATAACATACAAGCTGAGAGCCAAATCAAGAATGCAATCCCATTCACAATATCCGCCAAAAGAATAAAATATCTAGGAATACAGACAATCAGGGAGGTGAAAGATCTCTACAATGAGAATTACAAAACATTACTGAAAGAAATCTGAGACAACATAAACAAATGAAAGACATTCCATGCTCATGGATAGGAAGAATCAATATCATTAAAATGGCCATACTACCCAAAGCAATTTACAGATTCAATACTATCCCTATCAAACTACCAATGACATTATTCACAGAATTAGAAAAAAATTATTTTAAAATTCATATGAAACCAGAAAAGAGCCCAAGTAGCCAAGGCAATCCTAAGCAAAAAGAACAAAGCTGGAGGCATCATGCTATCCAACTTCAAGCTATACTACAGGGCTATGGTAACCAAAACAGCATGGTACTGGTACAAAAACTGACACATAGACCAATGAAATAGGTTAGAGAAACCAGAAATAAAGCTGTACACCTACAACCATCTGATCTTCATCAAAGTCAACAATAACAAGCAATGGGGAAAGAACTTCCTATTCAATAAATGGTGTTGGGATAACTGGCTAGCCATATGCAGAAGATTGAAACTGGACCCTTTCCTTTCACCATCAACTGAAATCAATGCGAGTTGGATAAAAGACTTAAATATAAAACCTAAAACTGTGAAAACACTGAAAGAAAGTCACACCACAAACCACCATTCTTGACATAGGCCTTAGCAAAGATTTCATGAGGAAGTCTCCAAAAGCAATTGCAACAAAATAAAACGTTGGCCCAATTAAACTAAAGAGCATCTGCACAGCTAAAGAAACTATTAACAGAGTAAACAGACAACCTATACAATGGGAGAAAATATTTGCAAACTGTGCATCTGATAAAGATCTAATATTCAGAATTTATAAGGAACTTAAACAACTCAACAAGCAAAAACTAAACAACCTCATTAAAAAATGGGCAGAGGGGCCGGGCGCGGTGGTTCACGCCTATAATCCCAGCACTGTGGGAGGCCAAGACGGGCGGATCACGAGGTCAGGAGATCAAGACCATCCTGGCTAACAGGGTGAAACCCTGCCTCTACTAAAAATACAAAAAATTAGCCGGGCGTGGTGGTGGGCACCTGTAGTCCCAGCTACTCGGGGGGCTGAGGCAGGAGAACGGCATGAAGCCAGGAGGCGGAGCTTGCAGTGAGCCCAGACTGCTGCCACTGCACTCAAGCCTGGTCGACAGAGCGAGACTCTGTCTCAAAAGGCAGAGGACATGAACAGACACTTCTCAAAAGAAGACATACATGCAGCCAACAAGCATATGAAAAAAAAATGCTCAATATCACGAATTATTAGAGAAATGCAAATCAAAGCCACAATGAGATATCAACCCATACCAGTAAGAATGGCTGTTATTAAAGTCAGAAAATAACAAATGTTGGTGAGGTTGCAGAGAAAAGAGAATGCTTCTACACTTCTGGTGGGAATGTAAATTATTAGTTCAGCCACTGTAAAAAGCAGTTCGTAGATTTCTCAGAGAACTTAAAACACAACTACCATTAAACCCAGCAATCTCAATACTGGTACAGACCCAAAGGAATGTAAATTATTCTACCAAGAAGACACATGCATGCATATGTTCATCACAGCACTATTCACAGTAGCAAAGACATGGAATCAAAGTAGATGTCCATCGATGGTGAACTGGATAAAGAAATTGTGATACATGTACACTGTGGAATACTACAAAGCCATAAAAAAAAACAAAATCTTATCCTTCTTTGCAGCAACTTGGATGCAGCTAGAGGCCATTATTCTAAGTGAATTAGTGCAGGAACAGAAAACCAAATATCGCACGTTCTCACTTATAAGTTGGAACTAAATGTTGAATACACATGGACACAAAGAGGGGAACAATAGACACCAGGGCCTACCTAAAGGTAGAGGGTATGAAGAGGGTAAGGTAGTTTTTTACTACCCATGAGATACTCTGCTTACTACCTGGGTGATTAAATCATTTGTACACCAAACCCCAGTGACATGCAATTTACTCACATAACAAATCTGCTCATGTACCCTATGAACGTAAAATAAAAGTTGAAAAAGAAAATAAGAAAATCTTGGGTTACAGGATGGAGGGTACTAAAAAAATTAAAAACAGAACTACCACATGATCCAGCAACCCCACTTCTGGGTACACGTCCAAAAGAAAGGAAATCAGTATATCGAAGAGACATCTGCACTTGCATTTTTAGAGTAGCACTATTCACAATAGCCAAGATATGGAACCAACCTAAGTTTCCACGAATGGATGAAATGATAAAGAAAATTAGGCAGTATACACGATGGAATATTATTCAGCCATAAAAAATGAAATCCTGTCCTTTACAATAGCATGGATAGAACTGGAGGACATTACATCAAGTAAAATAAGCCAGGTACAGAAAGACAATGCATATTCTCACTTATAAATGGAAGCTTAAAAAAAAACTCTTGGAGATAAAGAATGATGGTTACCAGAGGCTGGGGAGAAAAGCAGGTGGGGACTCCAGTTAAGGAGCACAAAAACACAGTTAGTTAGAATGAATAAAGTCTGGTATTTGGTAGCAAAATAAAGTGATTATAGACAACAAGTGTATATTTCAAAATAACTGGAAGAGTGGAATTGAAACGTTCTTAATACAAAGAAATGATAAATGCTTGAGGGGATGGATACCCCAATTACCCTGATTTAATTACTGCACACTGTATACCTATATCAAAACGTGTACCCCATAAACATATAAAACTATTATGTACCCATAATAATTAATTTAAAATTAATAAAAAGAAAATCCTGGGTTCCAATCCCAGCCAGTCTACCATAGAACCCTCAGCAAGCCCTTTCTCCTCCTGCAGGCTCATTTGCCTTGTGTGAAGGTGGACGGAAGGATGTGGGGCATTTGTTTGATTTATGTAGACGTGGGGCATGGCAGGGACTTGGTTCAGAAGCTCAACATAAATGGATAACTATGCGAGTCACAGACCATGTGATTCCATCCTAGAAGGGTCACACATTCTGAAAAGCATGGCTGAATTAAAAAGGAATGTCCTTCTCTGTGTGCTTCTGCAAGAACACAAAGGAGACCCAGTTCTTAGCCCTGCAACACTTCACATGTCCCATTCCCTTTCCTGCCCTTTCCAGAGCCTCTCATTTGATAAGAGCCTCTCATTTGATAAGACCCTCAAAACAAGTCTCCACTCATCCCTTGGCCTGCATCTCTCTGTGCTGCAGATGGAGTGGTCTTTTCTTACCAAGTCCTCCCCCTTCCTCCCCCATCTTCAGTCCTGTCTCATCCACAGCACCCCACCCCCAACGCTCTACACCCCTACAACCTCCAGAGCCAACCTGGCAGCCACATGCTTCTCCCGTGGAGCAGGGATGGGGTGGGTTGGCAGCCAGAGTTGGGGAGGCTGAGGAATCCTCTTCCGTGGATGAGCTGTGCCCAGCCTCAGATGGGCTGCTTAGAACCAGACTCCCTGCTGAGCTGTGTTCTCTGCCCACAGGGTGACAGTGGGGGGCCTCTGGTCTGCACCCCAGAGCCTGGTGAGAAGTGGTACCAGGTGGGCATCATCAGCTGGGGAAAGAGCTGTGGAGAGAAGAACACCCCAGGGATATACACCTCGTTGGTGAACTACAACCTCTGGATTGAGAAAGTGACCCAGCTAGAGGGCAGGCCCTTCAATGCGGAGAAAAGGAGGACCTCTGTCAAACAGAAACCTACGGGCTCCCGAGTCTCAGGAGTCCCAGAGCCAGGCAGCCCCAGATCCTGGCCCCTGCTCTGTTCCCTGTCCCATGTGTTGTTCAGAGCTATTTTGTACTGATAATAAAGTAGAGGGTATTCTTTAACCAAAGGAGGGTGCATGCAAATATGTCTCCAGCAGAGGCTCTGTCTGCAGCTCAGGGCTCAAGGATGGAAACTGAGACTAGGACCAGGAGGACCAGAGAGTCACCCTGGGGCCCTGGTTTGGGGACTGCACTTTGGGTCTGTGGATTAGTCAGGACTTTTTCCATTCTAGGTGACAGTCACCTAATTCTGACTGAATTCAGCCAAAATGAGGCATTTATGGATACATATAACAGGAAAAAAAAAAAAAGCCAACAAACAAATATCCAGGGCTGGCATGATGACTTCAGGCGTGGCTGAGTCGAGGGGCTGAAAGGTGAAGGCAGCGACTGTTGTCTGCAGCCATTACCCTCGAGAGGGCTTCTCAGTGGTGGCCATGATGAGAACAAAGAATTCCCTGTTGTTCTAGGAAGTTAGTCTCTTAGTTCTACGCAGGCCTTCAGTGGATTGGACAAGGCCCACCCACATTATGGTGGGCAATCTGTTGATTCAAAAGTTATCAATTTAAATGTCAATCTCATCCAAAGATACCCTCCAAGTTGACATATGAGATGAACCACCACACTGCCCAGGCAGCCTTCACATGGTGTTTTACATTACTCCTGTCCATCAGAACGAACGATGTGCTTATGCTCACCCTACCTTAAAGACAACAGCTTACTGTAAGCCTTCTATCAAGCAACCTTAATGTTTCCTGAGGACCCCACTGATATGGTTTGGCTATGTCCCCACTCAAATCTCATCTTGAATTATAGCTCCCATAATTCCCACGTGTTGTGGGAGGGACCCAGTGGGAGATAATTGAGTCATGCAGTGGTTTCCCCATACTGTTCTCATGGTAGTGAGTAAGTCTCACGAGATCTGATGGTTTTATAAGTGGTTTCCCTTTTTGCTTGGCCCTTGTTCTCTCTTGCCTGCTGCCATGTAAGATGTGCCTTTTGCCTTCCACCATGATTGTGAGGCCTCTCCAGCTACATGGAACTTTGAGTCCATAAACCTCTTTTTCTTTATAAATTACCCAGTCTCAGGTACATCTTTATCAGCTGTGTGAAAACGGAGTAACGCACCCACTTTTCAAAATCACCTTTTTTTCCGTTCCCTACCTTGGGCCTTCTCTCTTTTGGGGCAGGCAGGCCTGGGCTCCCCTTTCCCTCGCCTCTCAAGCTGTCACCAGTTCTCCCTTCTGGCTCATCCTGGAGCCAAGCTGATGGCGCTCCCCTCTTGCTCTCTCCTTCATGTTCAGAGGCTCTCGCCTCTGCTTTCAGCTGACCTCCCTCCATGGCTCAGCCCCTCCGAGTTGCTTGCTGTGTTCCACCAGCGTGTGGAATGCCCCCGCCGCCCGCACCAGGCAGGACTTCCCCACCCTGCAGCATGCAACTGCACTGGCTGGTGTGGGGCGGACCACCATTCACAAGAAGCCCCTTGAGAACGTGTTCCTGTCTTCCCGTCATGTAGACCCAGTGCTGCCGCGTGCTTCCTTCCCCTGGATTCGAATTTCCTGGGCCACCACCAAAGATGCAAAGGCAAATTTAGGAAATGCAAATCCTTAAATGGAAGCTTGGGCTTTTCCTGGGGACCTACAGCCTGGCTGAGTGTTCTCCAGAAAGAGACTGAAGAAAAGCTTCCTGGCTGGGCGAGGTGGCTCATGCCTGTAATCCCAGCACTTTGGGAGGCTGAGGTGGGTGGATCACCTAAGGCCAGGAGTTCAAGACCAGTCTGGCCACCCGGTGAAACCCCGTCTCTACTTTAAAAAATACAAAAGTTAGCCGGGTGTGGTGGCGGGCACCTGTAATCCCAGCCAATCAGGATCCTGAGGCAGGATAACGGCTTGAACCCAGGAGGTGGAGGTTGCAATGAGCCGAGATCACGCCATTGCACTCCGGCCTGGGCAACAAGAGTGAACTCCATCTCCAAAAAAAAGAAAAAAGAAAAAAAGCTTCCTAGTTCTCCTTTTTCCCACTCTAACCCTACTCCTCCGGAGGTCCTACAGCTACAATGTCTAGAAGCCATTTTTTCAGAAGCTCCTAAGAACCTGGGACTCAGGCAGGCCCAGTGGAGGGTGGCCAGCCGGAGTGTTCACCATCTCAGGACATCACCACTGTCCACTCCACTTTCCTGCTCACCACCCTCTGACTTCTGTGTGGGGGCCCTCCCTTTTCACCCACTCTCCAATTTGCATAGTTCTGGATGGCTGGCCCTTTGCTGGGGGCTGGGGTGGGCATAGAACTCGAGCCTGGCCTAGAAGGACATTGATTTTGGCCCCAGGGATGGGAGCAGCAATGGGCTGTGGGCTTTATAGGTCACAAGAGCAAGACCAAGACTTCTCCTGGAGTTATCAGGAACAAGACTGACTCTCTCTCCTGGGACTCCCAACATGGTAGGGTGCATGTTGAAGGTACTGCTCATGTGAAGGCTGCTGGGGAGTGTGGTGGTTCCTTTTGTCTGTCAACTTGGAGGGGATCTTTGGATGAGATCAATGTTTAAATTGGTAAACTTTGACGAAGCAGATTGCCCTCCATAATGGGGTGAGCCTCATCCAATCCGCTGAAGGCCTCAGTAGCACAAAAATGATTGGCCTCCCCACACAAGAGGGAATTCCTCAGCTGCCCACCTTCAGACTTCATCTGCATTGTCAGCTCTTCTGGGGCTCTGCCTGCTGGTCTCTAAACCAGAGCAGCACCACCGGCTCTCCTGCAACTCGAGCCTGCCAGTCCACACCCCAGGTTTGAGCTTGCCAATCTCTGTAATCAGGTGAGCCAATTCCTTATAATAAACAGCTTCATATCTGTACCTATATCTATATTTATATCATCTATATCTCATCTCTATATCAGCTCTATCTATCTATCTATCTATCTATCTATCTATCTATCTATCTATCTAATCTATCTCTCCTATTCTGTTTTTTCTGGAGAACCTGACTAATATGGGGGAAGAGCTTCTGTACTGTGAAGGGGCTTCTTAGATAATGAGGTGGAAGCAATGTTGCTGTTTCACTTTTCTTTCTTTGAGACATGGCCTCACTCTGTCGCCCAGGCTGGAGTGCAGTGGCATGATCACAGCTCACTGCCACTTACATCTCAGGCAATCCTCCCAACTCACCCTCTCTAATAGCTGAGTCCCAGCCTCTCTAATAGCTGGGACTACAGGCGCACATCACTACACCTGGCTCTTTTTTTAAAATTTTTTGTAGAGATGGGAGTTTCACTATGTTGCCCAGGCTGGTCTCAAACTCCTGGGCTCAAGCAATCCTCCTGCCATGGCCTCCCAAAGTGCTGTGATTACAGGCATTAAGTCACCGCACCTGGCCCTGTTTCACCCGTGAAAGCAACGTTTTGTCATGATATGGAAATTGTCAGTTTAAACATTATCCAGTCAATTGTGATTAGTTAGGCTACAGGATCATCATGTGTGTCCCAAGAGAGTTTTCATACCTAGAGTCACACAGTGTAGTGTCTAAACTGCACTGTGGTGCCCCAGTGTGGATGTGTGGAGACAAAACAGACACACAGAGACATCTGTTGGACATCAAGGGAAACAACAATGTCTGTTGGATTTGGAGTTGACCACTGCTGCTAAGGTGTTTAAACTTAACAATGTAATAAATGCAATTGTTAGGTATTTCATTTGGCCTAGAAGCACCATGCGGGGAGAAAAAAAAAAAAAAGCTAAGACAATAAGGGAAAGTTTGAAAACCTCTGGCCTAAAGGATAATTGCTGATGTTAATGTTTTGTATTTAAGAATAAAGCGTGAGTTTTTACAATAGTTTTGTGGTGGGTAATTTGAGAGTAGCCCAAACGTCTCCTTAAAGAGGACCTGGACAGGCACGGTGGCTCATGTCTAATCCCAGCACTTTGGGAGGCTGAGGCAGGTGGATCACCTGAGTTCAGGAGTTCAAGACCAGCCTGGCCAACATGGTGAAACCCCATCTCAACTAAAAATACAAAAAAAAATTAGCTGGGTGTGGTGGCGGGTGCCTGTAATCCCAGCTACTTGAGAGGCTAAGGCAGGAGAATCGCTTGAACCCGGGAGGCGGAGGTTGCAGTGAGTCGAGATCATGCCATTGCACTCCAGCCTAGGTGACAAGAGCAAAACTTTGTCTCAAAAAAAAAAAAAAAAAAAGACAACCTCTTGCAGGGATATGAAATCAAGAATCAAGGCTCAGGTGTCTGTGGCTGTTTTGTCTGCTCTGCACCCAGTGGCTCCAGTTTATTTGGGGGAACCCTCTTCCTTATTGCCAGTTTCTGATCTCACCTTACTCAAGATCCATTTCTTATGGACAGGTAGACCCTACCTCTGACTCTAGAGGTTGCATGGGACCAGGCCTGGCCAATGAGAGGCCCTCAACCCAGGGCCTCAGGATGTCTTTCAGGACGGCCCTAAGAACCAAGCTTGGCAATCTTGGCAAGTTCCAGAACTTCACCTGGGACATGCACAGGCTCTTTGAGATTAGCAGCTCTCTGTCTGCTAGGACTGACCCTTGGAGAATGTAAGCCCGGAGCTTCTGGGGGCCCCATGTGGAGGTGACTGCCCTGAGAGTGAAGTCAAAGCATGAAGACATCACATCCTGGTGACATTTTTATAGCCCCTAGAGCCAGGCATGCCTGAACAACAGATTTCTTTCTTTCTTTCTTTTTTCTCTCTCTCTTTTTTTTTTTTCAAGGTCTTCACTCTGTCACCCAGGCTGAGTGCAGCGGCACAATTTTGTTTCCTTTAACAAATCTGTCCCTATCTTACCCCTTCCCTTATCCTTCCTGGTTTCTAGTATTCTCTGTTCTAATTTTTACTTTTATGAGATGAACATCTTTTAGTTTCCACATCATATAAACATTTACAGCTGTACATTTCCATCTCAGTGCTGCTTTAGTGCATCACATATGTTTTTGTGTGTTGTTTTCACTCTCATTGACCTTAAAGTATTTTCTAATTTCCCATGTAAGCTCTTTTTACTCACTGATTATTTAAGAGTGTGCTGTTTAATTTTCATATATTTGCAATTATTCTTCTGTTATTTATTTTTAATTTAATTCCACTGAGGTTGGAGAACATACTTTGTATTATTTCAATCCTTTTAAAAATTTGAGAATTGCTTTATGGCTTAGAATATGGTCTATCCTAAAGAATATTTTATGTACTCTATTTTTAAAAGTATATTCAGCTATTATTGGGTAGCATGTTCTACAGATGTTTGTTAGGTCTAGCTGGTTTATAGAATTGCCAAAATCCTCTAAATCCTTGTTAATCTTCTGTATAGTTGTTCTATCCATTATTTAACATGAGATTTAAGTCTCCAACTTCTGTTATTAAATTGTCTCTTTCTTCCTTCAATTGTCATTTTTTGCTTCCAATATTTGTATATTCTATTGTTAGATGCACGTATGTTTACAGTTGTTATAGCTTTCTGAATCATTGACCCTTTAGTCATTACAAAATGTCCCTCTTTATCTCTAATGAATTTTTTGTTTTACAGTCTATTTTGTTGATATTATTAGCACCATATCAGCTCTTTCATCATTATCATTTGCATAGTTTATCTGTTTCTTTTTATTTTTAACCTACTTATATATGTGAATTTAAATGTGTTTCCTGTAGACAACACATAGAACTTGTTTATCCAGTCTGACAATCTCTGTCTTTTAATTGCATTTTTAGTCCACTCACATTTAATGTGATCATTGATATAGTTTGATTTACATATGCCATTTTGGTTGGTTTTCCTGTATGATGCTTTTCCTTTTTGTCCCTCTGACCTTCCTTTATAGCCTTTTGTGTCAAGTCAATATTTTCAAGTGTAGCATTTTAATTTTTTAATGACGCTAATTATATTTTTGAGTTGTTTTCTTAGTAGTTGCACTAGAACTTATAATACACATCTCAACTTATTAGAATTAACTTCTGGTTTAGACTAACTTATTTCTAGTAAGAGATCAAAACTTTCTTCCTACGTAGTCCTATTTCCTCCTCCTCTTTTTTTGCTATTATTTTCGTATATTTACATCTACATATGCTATAAATCCAAAAATACCTCACTATAATTGTTACATTATTTAACTTTATGTCTCTTAGATTTTAAGAGAAGAAAGGAGATAAAGTATGTATTTATAGAATTTTTATATTAACCTTAACAGGGACAGAAAACTGACTGTGTGCTCTGTTGACCCAGCCTCAACAAACAGGACATGGTGGCCTGGACCTGTGCTTCTCAGACCATCTGTGAGGAAAAAGACCAGGGCGTTTGGTTTTTGGTTTTGCTTTGAAATTTCCAACTTATTTGAAACCAATACTTTCATAAAACATAAAATTGAACTCGAAAAATGAAATCGAAAATGAACAAATAAAATGCAAGCCCACACTATTTTTTTTTTTTTTTCCGAGAGTGTCTCACTCTATCACCCAGGCTGGAGGGGAGTAGTGCAATCAGGACTCACTGCAGCCTCAACCTCCCAGGCTCAAGTGATCCTACTGTCTCAGCCGTCTAAGTATCTGGGACCACAGGTGTGCACCATCATGCCTGGCTAATTTTATTTTATGGAGAGATGGGGTCTCACCATGTTGCCCAGGCTGCAAACTTTATTATTACAGTCAACCACATAATCCACTTAACTTAAAGTTGCTGTAAAGGTTTCTAAGCATTTACTCTCCATTTCTATGCTTATCTCTTCGTGGGCCAGTAACAAGCAGTTTTCAGACCAGCAGTAGTCCCTGTTCCACACTTCAGAAGCATTTCCCTACAAGACCCAGACTTTAATCACCAAGAAATAGAGGCCACCTGGCTACCAAGCCCAGCCTTTCTAAGGTATAAGAGGATCACATCAGAATATGGATTGGATTGGAATGAAGCTTTCGGTGTGGCTCGTGAATCATCGTTTGAATTGAGACTGTAGAGACATGTGTTATTCATTGTCTTGAGCAGTAAAAACTCACAAAGCTTCTCAGTGTCCTAGCCCAGAATAGCTTAATTGGGCACTGTTGCTCTGCAATGCAAAGTGCCTGTTTAATTCTGAGTTCTGCATTTTTACATCAGAACCGGCCCAGTAAGAGGCATCTTCTATCTTTAGTCCTGGCTTATTGCTCTTTGCTTGCGTGTGTGAATGCTGGGCCCCTCCCTGCAGAGCTTCTTGCCAGAGCGCTGTCCCCAGATTACCCTGAGGCTCAGATGCTGCGTGAGCAGCTGCTGGACACAGATGGGGAGAGGAAGACAGCCCCCATCTGAGGTCCAAGGAGCAAAGGCAGGGCTCGGTGTCACTTATGCCCAGGGGAACTAGGCTCCCCTGAGCTGAGCCAGCTTCCAGAATGAAGCTGGCCATGGCTCAAAGCTTAGCCCCAAGAACGTGAGCCTCTATGTCCCAGGTCCCTTGCCTGTAAAATGAGAATCATTGCATGGACAGAGTAAGGCTATTGAGGCTGTGACGATGCAGAAAAAGCCAAGAGCAAAGCCTGCCACACACTGAACACTCAGGGAACTAAACAGCCCCAGACAAAGCTTAGCCACATGACCCCAGGGTTGCCACAGACCCTTATAACCCTCGGGGCTAGCCAGTTCCCTATCTCACCCCTAAATCCCTCCCTGCAACAGGATCGAGTCCCCTTGATGCTCTTCACATCAATCCCATCAGCTAGTTGCACTTTTGAATGCCTCTGCAGTAACAAGGCATCCAGCATCCGAAAACTGACCACACAGCCTGTCAACCCAGCCTCAGCTAGCTCCAAAGCCTTAGACTTGGCTCTGCAGGGCAGCCACGGTGCTCCTGTTGCCCCCTCCAGGAAGCCCTCCTGGTCGCACATGGAGAACTCACCACCTACAGGCAGCCCTCTGCTGCCTGCTCTTGACAAACGAAACAAACAAACAAACAAACAAAAAACACAGGGTCTCACTCTGTTGCCCAGGCAGAAGTTCAGTGGCCCAGTCAAGGCTCACTGAAGCCTCACCCTTCCAGGCTCAAGTGATCCTCCCACCTCCACCTCCTGAGTAGCTGATTGCACACAGGAGTGTGCAATCACACCTAGCTAATTATTTTTTGTAGATACAAGTTCCCCCTATGTTTCCCAGGCTGGCCTTGTACTCCTGGGCTCAAATGATCCTCCCACCTCAAGCCTCTCAAAGTGCTGGGATTACAGGTGTGAGCCCCGGTGTCCGACGCATCCCTCAGCTTTGACCAAGAGTACAGAATCCTATGCTGAGCCACATCAGCCTCGCTGTAGCCCAGCAGATGGCAGTGTGCAGGCTGGAAGACCAGGCTCTGGCTTCATGGAGCCATGACATCCCCAAACCACACATCTCAGCTACTGCAGTCACCGCTCCTATTTATAGCTCCGCAATTCCCGCCATCCTTGTCACTCGATAACCTCTCTTGCAACACTTCCCAGAGTGAGCCGCCGAGGGGTGAGCGTAGTGGTCCAGGCGTGCGCCAGCCTGTGGCCTCTGACACAGGGGCATCAGCCCTCACCCAAAGACCGGGCCTCCAACAACGCCCCCTCCCTCCCCGAGAGCCCATGTCTTTTCTCTCCTCTTTGAGCTTCCGGTGGACTGGAAACCTGCACTGTTTCGCAGAGCTGCTTCTAGACTTATCCCCACCCCGCACGTACCTTTTGTGGACTCCACAGGTGGACCCCACCGTGATCTTTCTGAACCCTGGAATGTGCGAGATTCCAGGGCCCTCAGCCTCAGCCTCCTGCCTTCCTCTTTCTGACACCGCGGCTGCCTCGCCACATCCCTGGGCCTCCCGGTGCTCTGCTCCTCCGGCCAACCCCGTTAGCAGGCACTACCCAGGCTCGAAATCCCAAGCTGGCACCTTCCCCTTCCCGTCCCTCCTTTTCCCTTCCCTTCCCACTCCTTTTTCCTCCTTTTCTTTCCTTCCCTTCCTTCCTCCCTCTCCCCTTCCCTCCCTCTCCCCTTCCCTCCCTCTCCCCTTCCCTCCTATATACCCTTCTCCTTCGCTCCTCTCCCCTTCCCCCACCCCCCGCCCCGCCCCAGTCTTGGTGGATTGTTCCGGATCTGGTGTTGCTCATTCACTCATCAAACATTTGCTGAGAGTCTTTTATGTGCCCTTGCTGTTCCAGTCACGGGGAAGAGCAGGGAACAAAATGTCACGCCCTCAGAAGCCGACACTCTAGGGGAACAGACACCGTAAACATACAGCTTTGCTGAACATGACTGCTGGAGAGGCACAGAGAACAGGGAAGAAGGAGTGTGGGCGGAGGAGGGAGTCCTTCCTACCTCAGGTCACAGGGAAGGCCCGGATGAGAGCAGAGACCTGGAGGACAGGAGGCTCAGGACAGGACTGCTCCGTGTGAAAGCGTGTGTCGGGGATCTCTGGGCCTTTCCAGAACAGAGATTCCCAGAGCTTTGCAGAATGAACAGGCTTCCTTAGGCAGCTGGGGCGGGCTTTGGAGAGGGGGCTCAGGCAGCGAGCGCTCAGGTGGGCCTGGCTGGAGTGGGGTGCAGTTCCCAGATGTCGCCTCAAGGTGGCAGAGTGACTCCAGACCAGGCACGAGGGCTTCAGTGTCTCCCTGTGCTTGGTCAGGCCTGGAGACCTGGGGCAGCCAGGCAGGTGACAGACACAGCCCTGGATGGGGAGGGAAGCAGAGGTTCCCTGAGAGCTGGCTGGAGCCTTCCAGGAGAGGCTTGTCCCCACCCTCCCGGTGGCTGCCACCCTGCCGGGCCCTCACGGGTGGGGCCTTGGGCCCAGGCATTGCATCCGATGGGCTGTGGCACCGCGGGGCTCCACTGGGTCCTGGGAGCTGGGAGACGGTTTCCCTCACTCTGAGGCTGGGGTCACTTTGGACCCTTTCCTTCCTGACACAGTGAGCCAGGAATCTGGGCCAACACCTTAGCCCCGGCCATTCCCCCTGCCTGCAAGTCTCCTCCGGAAGCAGACGAGGAGCTGTTGGGACAGAAGCCCAGGCACAAGGTGGGACCCGGCAGCATGAGGCACCCACGGCTCCAAAGCCTCAGACTTGGATCCGCAGGGCAGCCACAGGGCTCCCGTGCCCCCTCCAGGCATCCCTCCTGGTCACACATCCACTCAAAAGCCTTTTATTAAAGCATCTCCTGTGTGTTAGGCACTGTGCTGGGGACCTGGTGGTGGGGGAGACAGACTAGGAATGGCCAGCCCCAGAGATCAAAGTCAAAACCCGGGGTCCGACTGAGGCTGGGGTTGGATCAAGCCCACTGTGTGTCTTATCGGAACGCAGCCACGCCTCTTCCCTGGCATCTGGTCTGTGGGTGCTGCTGTATATATAGGAATAAGCTCAATAGATGCAACCAAGGCTAGGTGGCCCCTGGAGCCTGGAGCATTTACTACCTGACGCTTGACAGAAGACATTCGCTTACCCTGGTCTAGAGGGGGAGATGGATGTAAACGGATAGTCACCTCATCATAATAAGTGCTAGGATGGAGGCGGGGGCAGATGAAGGATGGAGCTGGGTCCTGTCCTTTAGGCCTCTGAAAGGTCCCTGCAGAGGCCATGGCCGAGGAGAGCCACTGAAGAGGCTTGAGCAAGAGTGATGCAATCAAATCCCAGAAACTCTGGTGTGGGAAGTGGGAGTGAGGGGACAGCTGCAGAGCCAGTGCCCCGGTGGGAGATGGTTGTAAGAGCCTAGGACGGGTGGCCCGTAGGGATGGCCCGAGTTGATGGCATTTCAGAGGGTGGATGATGGCATCGGCATGTTGGGATGTGGGCTGGGTACGGGGCTAAGCCCACGTCCAGCCTGTGTTCAGCACACTGGGGGTCACACAGGGGCTCACCAAGCCCTGCTAAATGTGACAGTGATGAGACCCCACAGATCATCAAGAAAAGACCCTGGTTCTAAGATGCGAAACAAGGCCCCAGGAGCTCAGCCCACCTGCTGTTCAGTGGCCATGTTGGGGTACCAGGCAGGGGCTTCCTGACATCGGTTCCAACGCTCAGTGCCCCTTTTCAGCTGTGTCTCTCCCCATGACTTTGGAGAAAGACGGAGTGCTTGGGACCATGAAACAGCACAGGCACAGCCAGCAGCTCCCTGCTCCGTCATTTCTCTAAACTGCAATTTTCTTATCTGCAAGGTGGAGGTAAGGCCCTGTTCCCGGCCTGGCTCTCAGTCTTTCTGTAGTGAAATGATGCATAGAGAAGCACTGAGAACCCATAAGTCATTTTTATCTTTTATTTTTAATTTTTGAGACACAGTCTCACTCTATTGCTCAGGCTGGAGTGCCATGCTGTGATCTCAGCTCACTGCAGCCTCCGCCTCCCAGGTTCCAGCGATTCTCCTGCCTCAGCCTCCCAAGTAGCTGAATTACAGGTGCGCGCCACCATGCCCTGCTAATTTTTGTATTTTTAGTGGAGATGGGGTTTCTCCATGTTGGCCAGGCTGGTTGGTCTCGAACTCCTGATTTCAGGTGATCCACCCACCTCGGCTTCCCAAAGTGCTGGGATTACAGGTGTGAGCCATTGCGCCCGGCCCACAGGGCATTTTAGCTATCCAAGTCATCACTATCCACAGAGAATTACCTAGGGAGCCCCATAACACATAACTGGGGGTCTAGAACTCCCAGCTCCTGAAATGCAAGGCTGGTTATGGCCAAGTCAATGAAGGAAGGGGCCGAGCCTATGGAGTCAGCAGCCTGGCCTCACGTCCCTGGCCCCATAAGCCTATACTAGTCCTGGCTCTGGTGTAGCATCACCTGGTGGCAGTTGGCTGCTGTGCTTTAAACAACAAGAATTTCTGGGATTCTTGATGGGACTTCCAAGACAGATACAAACTCCAGAACACTCACAGCTGATGCCGTTTTGTTGAGTTGACTGGAGAAAATTGGAGCACAGGGACCCAATCTCTGCCTCCCCACTTCTGAGACCGATTGCCTGAAGTTTCCCAACCAGCCTTCCCCTCTCCTGCCTGCCTGCCCCGAGACAATGCTTGATGATAACTGTGTTACCCTGGGATGTGTTATCTTGGTTTTTACTGTATCAGCTTCTCCTGAAGATGTAGCTTTCCATTCGACACCTGTGTTAATCACCTGATGTACATGCAAAAGACATGGCAGGTGTGTGTGTGCATGCATGTGTGTGCACGTGTCTGTGCATGAGCACAAACACATCTGTAGGAGTGCATGGAAAGCTGGAGGGAGGATTGCTTGCTCAGCTATCCTGTCTTCTTTCACATTCAGATGACACTGAATAAATCAATTACTCCCACTAAAACATTTTTCTGCCCCAACAGCTGACACGGACGCAGCCTTCCAGGACACTTTGAAATCCCCTGTTGCCGCCACCTTCTCTTACTATCTTCTTATTCATAGCATACTCAGAAGGTCCTGCAAGTGATGGGCTTTGAGCACTTTCCAAGACCCCTTCCTTCTGAGAGGGCAGTGGAAGGATATCCTTTAAAAGCTGTCTGTGCTCAACAAGCAATAAAGGTCGTGCTTCATGGCTGAAGGTCGAAAGGCACAGGAAGCAATCGGGCACACAGGACTTCTTACTGATCTCCTTATTTGCCTTCTTTTCTTCTAAGACAATGAGCTTGTGAGGCAGAAACACCCTTGGCTTTAAAATGCCCTCACTCACTCATTCATTCACTTATTCTTCCTGTTATTGAATCAGAACAAGTGTTCAGTTCTTTTCTTTGTGCTGGGAAACACAAAGACAGGCAGTGCCCGGTGGCTGTCTTAGGGAGCTCGACCTCTGGTGGGGACGGCAGGGTAACTGGCAGCACTGCAGGCTGTGACGTGCAGCACAGGTGGAGGCATGAACTCAGGCCACAA
The DNA here is from genome assembly GCF_029289425.2 of Pan paniscus. Taxonomy (NCBI): domain Eukaryota; kingdom Metazoa; phylum Chordata; class Mammalia; order Primates; family Hominidae; genus Pan; species Pan paniscus. The sequence continues at coordinate 27,004,857 of NC_073256.2, forward strand.
ATCCCAGCAGATCCAGGACCAGCTTCCCTGTGACTGCATGTCCTGCAAGGTCATCTTGTGCAAGGTAGGGGCACCCCACAGAGGAGCTTCACCTCCTACCCTGGCAACACTGACCAATGTGCCAATGACAGCGGCTGAAGGGAACAGCTGAGAACATTGGAACCATGTCTCTCCATCTGCACGGGCTCTGAGAGCACTTGGTGATGGGGAAAAGCTCCCACCCCATCCTTTTGGGGGGGGCACAAAAAATCGCACTCCTCCCTCTCCTGTGTCAAGCCCCGTGCTGTCCTCACTGCAAAGCACCTCCAGATTCCCTGTGCTTTCCATCTGCCCATTTAATAGGAACCAACAAATTCTTCCAAAAGCAGAACCTTTGCAAAATCCCTGCTTTCAAATGTTCCTGCCCAAAGAGGCAGTTAAACGACAGAAACATTGCCCGTTTGGCTAATACCTATACAGAGCAGCCGGGTGTTGAGATGCACTGCAGAACATGCTGGAAGTTACTGGGGAAAGGGCACCGTTTCCTGCCTTGCCTCAGTGAGCCTTAATGTGCTCTGTGCAAAGGGAAATGTCTTCATGCTTAGAATAAAGAATACTGGAAGCTACTGGTTATGAGGAACCTCCTCATCTTTCTCTTAGAATAAACGCTGGGATCCATTTGACTGAAAGCAGAGAGCCCGTTTCTAACTTACTGATGCCCTCAAGATTGGAACTTTTAAAGAATCCCATTCTTTGAGAGAGTGAAATCATGGGACTGTTAATCATGGCAAAGCTACGGATGGCTGGAGGCCTCCAGGAAACATCTTCCTACTTTAATCTACTGAGCACCGGGTTGAAAAAGCAAAGCTTACATATGACCCCAAAAGCACAGACAGCAAAAGCAAAAAATTAGACAAATGGGGTTGCACTAAACTAAGAAGCTTCTACACAGCCAAGGAAACAATGAGCAGAGTAAAGAGACAACCTTTGGAATGGGAGAAAACATTTGCAAACCATGCATCTTTTAAGGGGTTAATCCCCAAAATATACAAAAAACCCAAACAACTCAGTAGTAAGAAAACAAATAACCCAATTTAAAAATGGGCAAAGGACCCGAGTAGACATTTCTCAAAAGAAGACACATAAGTGGCTAAATGAAAAACTTCTCAACATCACTAATCATCAAGGAAATGCAAATTAATACCACAAAGACACATGACCTCACACCTGTTAGAATGGCTGTTGTCAAAAAGACAAAAGATAGTGAGTGTTGGTGAGGGTGTGGAGAAAGGGGAATATTTGTACTCCATTGGTAGGAATGTAAATTAATACAACCAAAATGGGGAACACCATGGAGGCTTCTCAAAAACTAAAAATAGAACTACCATATCATCCAGCAATCCCACTTCGGGGTATCTATTCAAAGGAAATGAAATCAGTATGTTGAAAATATATTTGCACTCTCATGCTTGTATTATTCATAATAGCCAAGACATGAGATGTGGTTTAGTTCTGTGTCCCCACCCAAATCTCATTTTGAAGTGTAATCCCCATAATTCTCAAGTGTAGAGGGTGGGACCTGGTGGGAAGTGATCGGATCATGTGGGCAGTTTTCCATATGCAATTCTCATGATACTGAGTGAGTTCTCACGAGATCTGATGGTTTCATAAGGGGCTCTTCCCCCTTTGCTTGCTCTCTTTCTCACCTGCTGCCATGTAAGACATGCCTTTGCTTCTCTCTCATCTGCCATGATCGTAAGTTTCCTGAGGCCTCTCCAGTCATGTGGAACTGTGAGTTAATTAAACCTCTTTTTTTTAATAAATTACCTAGTTTTGGGTATGTCTTTATGGCAGTGTGAGAATGGACTAATACAACATAGAAACAACCTATGTGTCCATCAACAGATGAATGATAAAGAGAATGTGATATATATGTACACAATAAAATACTACTCAACCTTAAACAAGAAGGAAATTCTGTCATTGACAATGACACAGATGAACCTAGAGGACATTAGACTAAGTGAATTAAACCAGGCCCAGAAAGACAAATACTGCATTATCTCACTTACATATGGAATCTAAAAAATTTGAACTCATAGAATCACAGAGTACAATGGTGGTTATGAGACCCGGAGGGGGAAATGGTCAAAGGGCACCAAATTTCAGTTAGACAGGAGAAATAAATTTTGAAGATCTATTGTACAGCATGGTTACTATTGTTAACACAGTAATAATGTATTATAGACTGGAAAATTGCTAAGAGAAGAGATCTTGAATGTTCTCATCACAAAAAAGCAATATGTAAGGTGATGGATATGTTAATTAGTTTAATTGGAGTAACGATTTCACAATGTATACATAAATCAAAGCACCACATTGTACAATAAATACATAAAATTTTTTTAATTTGTCAATTTAATTTTTTTTTAAAAGCAAAGCTATTTTCCCACTTTACAAAGAATGAACACCGGAAGCTCTCAAACAAAGCCGCCTGGGTCTCACACCTTTCATCTGCAAAATTGATGCTTTGCTCTTTCTTCTACATGGAGCCATTTTGGGGCAGAAAACATACCCTTGGGCATAGCCTTGAGTTGAAAATCTTTGAGGGTGTTTTCTGTCCAAATGACTGAAAAAATCAACAAAAGCCTCCCCATTTTCATGATGCTCATGCTTTGTGATGGGAGTAGCCTCAAAGTATTGCTAAAGGGTTCCCTTTTCTTGTCTATAATGAAAATCCAGGCAATTACTAGCAAAGAGAACAAGTTGCCTTGGTAGGAGAACTAGGCCTCATCATGATTATGACTACTGGTTTTATTTCATGGCAAGAGAGGGGGCCAGGAGTCTGCTTGCTTTGGTGGACCTTTGAATGATGACTGATTCCATAATGATACTTATTTAACACTTTTTATGTGTACTATTAAGCACTGTATGTAAAATCTCACTTAATCCTCAATATGGCCAAATGAAGTAGGCCCTACTATTTATACCTATTGACTGATTAAGAAAATGGGACATAAAAGGGTTTAGATAGCTTGCCCAAGGGCACACAGGAACTGGCAGTAGACTTCCTGCCTTCTGGGTCATCCTCCATGAAATTGCTGAGAACCACCCAGGAAAAGAGCAAGCCCTGGTGGCCAGCCAGGTTTGGGGCATGTGGTCTCCTAAGCTAGGGAAAAGGGCTCCAAGGACTTCTTCTGCCTGCACTGCATGGTCTTTGCTCCTGTGGCCACCCTCCAGACTTCCAGATCCCCCAGCCAAGATGCATGCATTTTCTAAAATCAGTATGCATCACTGCATCACCAAGAAAATAACCCAACAATTATTTTGTAAAGGATCCAATGGTGAGACAAGTTTTAATTATAATCCCTTTCACTCTGAATGCTTAGCCCCACCAACCTGCCCCTATTGTTTGTCCTGACGTCCTCCATTTGTCTCACAACCATTTAACAGATGCCTCCTGAGAAGCCATCCATGGGCGTGGGGCTGGGAATGGAGCAGTGAGCAAAAAGGAACAGGCATTGCTCTGTGGAGCATATACAGTATGGGGAAGCCTGGCATCTATGAAATCACTACACAAATATACGTAACTTGCATCTGCAATAAACATGAATGCAAATCAAAAATTCTAAGCCCCCCAACCAACTGAATGGACCCCCTCCTTTTGGCCAAGGGCATTCCAAAGTTAACCTGAAACACTAGTTCAGGGCATCATGGGAAGAGGGGATCAGGCATGCCTCGTTATGCCCTCCTCCCTTTGGAATTCAGGCACAGCTGGCCAGCATTCACATGAAAACAGAGGCATTAAGACTGACGAAACAGACTCTTTGTAGCAATAAGATACCAACATGACAGATAGCAGGCCCTGAAAGAAATTGAAGCTTTTTACCCTAAACTGTATTTCTTTGACATATTTTGAAATGGTCTCACAAAGCTGTCTCTTGTGAGGAAAATCAACATTCTATAATTTTCTTCCCTTTCCAGATCTTTCTCTGATCCAGGAGAGAATTAACTGAGAGTCTGGCCTCTTCTTAACTCTGATAAGAAACATTTACAATCTATTCTCTCTGAAGCCGGCTACCTGGAGGCTTCATCTACATAATAAAAACCTTGGTCTCCACATCCCCTTATCATAATCCAGACACTCCCTTCTATTGATTCCAGGTCTTTAGATAACAATTTAATTATTTCAACCAATTGCCAATTAGAAAATCTTTCAATCCACCTATGACCTGGAAGCCCCATGACCAATCAATTTACATCTTATATGTATTGACTGATGTCTTCTGTCTCCCTAAAATGTATAAAACCAAGCTGTAGCCCGACCACCTTGGGCACATGTTCTCAGGATCTCCTAGGCTGTGCCATCTGCCATGGTCACCCATATTTGGCTCAGAATAAATCTCTTCAAATATTTTAGTTTGTCTCCTTTTGTCAACCTGACTTTGCAGAGAGAAAATGGAGATGAGAGGAGGAGTTGGTTTCTGGACAGTCTCCTAGAAGTCTTCCTGTGAACATGGCATTGAAACTGTAACCAAAACACAGGCTCGGTTGTTCTTTGCTGGCAGAGTTTAATTAACAAGAGTATAAAGAAAGTGACTTTTTATGACAGAGCTAGCTTAGGGGAAGAAGTACAGGCTTTCTGCCTTACGGGTGCTGCTTCCCTTTTGGAACAGAAAGCAGGTGCTTTTAAAAGGAAAACTGACATGTTGGGCACACTGGCTCATGCCTGTAATCCCAGCACTTTGGGAGGCTGAGGCAGGTGGATGACCTGAGGTCAGGAGTTCAAGACTAGCCTGGCCAACATGGCAACACCCCATCTCTACTAAAAATACGAGAAAAATAGCCTGGCGTGGTGGTGCCTGCCCGTAATCCCAGCTACTTGGGAGGCTGAGGCAGGAGAATCGCTTGAACCTGGGAAGCGGAGGTTGCAGTGAGATGAGATCGTGCCATTGCACTCCAGCCTGGGCAACAAAAGCGAAACTCTGTCTCAAAAAAAAAAAAAAAGGAAAATTGACATAAATGGCATGCAGTGGAGGAAGCAGGCAGGTAGGGGTCTGTGTAACTCACTTTGGTGCTTTATCTACTAGGTGGTCGAGTTGGCACCTTCACGGGCAGAACTAAGTTGTAAAAGTGATTGAATATCTCAAGGTGGGAGAGTTTCATGTTGGCCGTACTTTGAGTTCTGGATAGACTGCTGTCTTGAGGCAATCTCCAGGTGGGAGAGAGTTTCATGTTGGGGATACTTTGAGTTGTAGATGGATTGCTCTCTCTCAAGGTGACAGAGAGTTCCACGCTGGAGCTACTAAGCACCTAGTTAGCTGAACTTGCCCTGTAGACAGTACCTGGTGAAGTGGAGGTAAAAGGCTATAAGTGCACTTCTAAAGAGTTAAGTAGGAAGTGGGGAGCAGAGGAAAAGCAGGAAAGAGAAAAGACGAAAACAAATAATAAACTCATTCTCTTGTTCTTAGAAAGATGGAAGTACTCAGTTTTAAAACCAAAATAGGAAGTGACAAGTAGGAGAACAATGAAGGAAAGAGCATTCCAGGCAAAGGACACTATGTGCTCAACACCCTTGTAGCAAGAGAGGACATGCTGGATCTCAGAGGCTGAAAGAGGGTGTGATGGTTAATTTCATGTATCAGCTTGACTAGGCTAAGTGATGCCTAGATAGCTGGGAACACATTATTTCTGGGTGTATCTGCAAGGCTGCTTCCAGAAGAGATGAGTATTTGAATATGAAGACTGAGTAAGAAAGATCCTCCTTCTCCCATGTAGGTGGGCATCACCAAATCCACTGAGGACCCAGATAGAACAAAAAGACAGAGGAAGGGTACATTCGTTCTCTCTCTTCTCAAGCTGGGACATCCATCTTCTCTTGCCCTTGAACATTGGAGATCCTGATTCTTGGGCCTTTGGATTCTGAGACTTCTACCAACAGCTCCCCCAGTTATGGTTTCTTATGACTGCTAAGCTGATGGATTAACCATGGGAGGGAAGGTTCTCGTTCAGACTACAAAACCAGGCCCCATCCTGCCTGGGCTGTGAGTCTAGAAGAAGCCTCGGTTACAGAAGCCTCTGCAACGCCCCAGGGCTGCTCCTTCTCTTGCCAGGATCTTTGTTCCCTGCAGATGAGATATCCGGCTTCTTCTTCCTGCTCTCTAGAGTCGGCCTTCACTCTAAGTCGGGTTGCCCCAAGTCCTTCAGAACCCAGGGAGAAGCAGCTGCCTCTTCCTCTAGAGTCGACAGAATGTGTTCCTGGCACTTTCAGGTCACTCCTGGTCCCAAATCCTACAAAAACCTCCCAGCTCACATCCTTGCCATCCCAGCTGACTCCTTTTCCTCCTGTCCCCACCCTTGACCAGGGTGTCTGGCCCTTGGCATGAGCCTGGCCTCTCCGGGGACCCAGAGTCAGCCATCCCTTCCAAAAGATCTTGTCATTGCCCTCAGGTAACACTTCCAAGGGTCCCATGAGATGCTTCGTGTTCATGGCTGTGTTCGTCCATTCTCTCACTGCTATAAAGAAATACCTGAGACTGGGTAATTTATAAAGAAAAGAGCTTTCATTGGCTCATGGCTCTGCAGGCTGTACAGGAAGCACAGTGGCTTCTGCTTCTGGGGAGGCCTTAGGAAACTTAGAATCATGGCAGAAGGCAAAGGGGAAGCAGGCACATCTCGTATGCCCGGAGCAGGACCAAGAAAGAGCAGGAGGGGGGAGGTGGCGCATACTTTTAAATAATGAGATCTCCTGAGAACTCTATCACAAGACAGCACCAAGGTGATGGTGCTTAACCATTCATGAAGTTTCCACCCCTATGATCCAATCACCTCCCACCAGACCTCACCTTCAACACTGGGGATTACAATTTGACATGGGATTTGGGCAGGGACACCGATCCAAACCTTATCGATGCATGTTTGGGAAACTCTCCTGGTTGCATCTCCATCTTCATGTTGGAGATTCACTGTGTTAGCACAGTAAAGTTTCTGGAAAGTTTTGCAGTATAAGCTATTGTTCCATCTGGTGAACGGGGCCTTCCCTAAACCTTCATCACCCTGGACGCCCATGTCCACATAACATTTTTGAACATGCCACGAATGATGCAGACAGACGCAGACATTTGACACAGGCATGCAGGTGTGATTGCTCCAGCCAAGCACCAATAATTTGGCTACCAGCACATGCACCAGCCCTCTTCTTCCTAGGTATCCCAAGCCCAGCTCCCTGCTTCTTCCCCAAGCCCCTAGCCTTGTCTTTATCCTGGTTACTTCATTATATTTCAAGCCCTGATCTAATAGCAAGGAGCTGGGGCTTTCTTTTCTTTTCTTTTTATTTGCTTCTGTCACTCAAGGAGCTGGGACTTTTCTAGAGGCCCCAGAGTTCCAGCCTGAACATGAAATCCCAAGTGAGAAGTTGAAACCTGATGTAAGCGGAGCTCGGTGATGATGAGTCATATTTTAGTGTGCGTGGACTGAATGAATGAGGGATTGAATGGACACGTGGATTAGCTGAATGAATGAGAAAGCTAATAAGCTAGGATCTAGGACATTGCTGTAATGTATTTTTATATGTAGGTGAAAACCATCATATTCCCCTCTTAGACGCATGTATGTGAGTGTGCAAAAGACTCTCCCAGTCTGAGGGAGGAGTTGCTCTAGAAAGCTCTAGACACAGCATGCAGCTGTGGCATATGGTAGCAGGTGCACTCTTTCTCCAGCCTTTCTCACTGTCCTGCTTATGGCCAGGAAAAAGCCTCACTGGGGCCTATAGTTGATGATTGTGGCTTTTGCATGTCCTGACCATTTCTCTATCAACAGGGAGGCTGTGCCGCAGCTCATAGCAGCAGGTGCCAGAGTGGCCAGGGAGCAAGTTCCAAATCCTACAGAACAGTTTGTGATTCCCCAGAACGCAAGAGGATGGAAGCCCATGAGGAGCTGCTCCGGAGCCACCCCCACCTCCCCTCCCTTCTCCTCAGGGCTAATGAAGTAAAGGTCTTCTCCCACACTCTCAGTGCTTAGAGTGCAGGTGCAGGATACAAAACCACTCTGCTGCAGTCTAGAACCAGCTCCCTAGCAATGGGGTGTCCCATAGCTCCTATCCAAGCCATCCAGCCCATTGTCTTGGGGGTGTCCTGGTCAGGGTTTCCAGTGTGTGGGACGAGGCTCGGGGGGAGATGGCACCTTTGGCCTAACTCTTTTCTCCGTCTCTGTGTGTAATAAAAGGCTCTAACAGTGGCTCATATGTGAGGCTTTGGCCTTGTTCAATGGGTGTACTTGACAAGAATCGGACGCAAAAGCAGGTAGGGATGAAGGCTAGAATGCTTTGTTTGAGGTTTTGGTTTTTACTTTTTATTTAGAGGCAATTATGGATGCGCAGAAATTTGCGAAACAATGAACAGCAGGCTTGTATGTCTTTTCCTCAACTCCAATGGTAACGCTGTGCAGAACTCCAGGATGGCGTCAAAACCACGAGGGCGACCTTGGTACCATCCACAGAACTTCTTCATATTTCTTTTTCTCTTTTTTCTTTTTCTTTTTGATACAAGGTCTCATTTGGCCACCTAGCCTGGAGTGCAGTGTTGGGAACATGGCTCACTGCAGCTTCAACCTCGTGGGCTCAAGTGATCCTCCTGTCTCAGCCCCCAAGTAGCTGGGACTACAGGCACGCACCATCACACCCAGCCTAACTTCTTCAGATTTCACTGGTTTACATGCCTGTGGGTGTGGGTGTGTATCATTCTGTGCAATTTCCTCATGTGTGTAGATTCATGTGACCATCACAAGTGACAACAGCCAAAACTGCTTTATGACCACAGGGCAATGACATCCCTCATTACCCCTCAGGCTCCATCCCCATTCCTAACCCTGAACAGCCACTCATGTTCTCCGTCTCTAATGTTGATATTTCAAGAATGTTATTTAGATGGAATCACACATTCTCCAAGAACATTTCTGAGACTGGCTTCTTTCACTCAGCATCATTCCCTTGAGATCCTCCCAAGTTGTCATGCGCAACAAGAGTTCATCGTCTTTGCTGCTGAGCAAACCTCCCCGGCATGGACGGAGCACAGTTTGTTTCACCCTCACCCATAAAGGAACATCCAGATTGTTTCCAGTTTGGGGCTGTCCCGAAGAAAGCTGTCATGAACGTTCAGGTACAGGTTTTCATGTGAACATAACTTTTCATTTCTCTAGACTAAATGCCCAAGAGCGCAAATGCTGGGTTCTGTGATAATTGCATTTCAGTTTTATAAGATACAGCCTAACTCTTGTCTACAATACATGCCTATGTTGATGTTGTCGCTTTTTGGTTTTGGGGGGCATGTTTTGAGACAATGTCTTGCTCTGTCTCTCAGGCTGGAGTGTAGTTGTGCAATCATAGCTCACTGCAGCCTCGAATTCCTGGACTCAAGCAATCCTCCCCCTTAGCTTCCCAAGTAGCTGGGACCATGGTTGCATCACTGTGCCCTGCTAATTTCTTTCTCTCTCTCTCTCTGTGTAGAGATGGGTTTTGTTGTTGTTGTTGTTTTAACTCTCCTATGACTCTCTTGTGTAGTCAGGGCTGAGCATTGCTGCTCTGGAAGCCAAACTGAGGCATCCCAGATGTGGCAGGAATGTCAGCTGATGAAGCTGAGGTCTTCATTTCATCCACACATAACGCAAGGTACTCAGTTGTTTTCAGGGATTGTTCCTGGGAAATCTTTCTGAATCATCTCCCAGCTACTGAAGTGGGCCTTTTCCTCTGTCTTCTTAATGTACTTATGTGTGGGCCACTCGGGTGTGAGCTCAAGAGAATGTCAGTGTCCACATTGACACCTACACAGGTCTCAGGGGTAGCAAACTGGCCTAAAATGCAGCTGACTGGGGGGTCTGGTTGAGCTCTGTGACTGGGGGCAATTGTTTTTCTGACTGCTGGCACTGTGTCTTGGAGGCTGAGGGGTTTTTCTCCAGAACAGTGCTCTTTTGCCATAGCCCAGTGTTCCTGTGCCCTGAGCCTCATGCTAGAGCTTGCAAAGAATCGAAGTCAAGGAAGTTTCTTTCCCAAGAGGTGTGACTTCTCTGGGCACCCTTGGGTGTTCTGGGATGAGTGTTCCATGTCTTTTCCAGCCATGAGGAGCAAATAGCATTTGTAGCTGGTGAAACCGCCTTTGCAAAATTATAACTGAGGAAGTTATAACTTGCAAGAGCTCACAAAAGTGAAAGAAATCAGACCTAACCGACACCATCTTGCTTGTAACCTTTAAGCTGTCCTTGTTCACTTCTGGGCAGAGGCCAAACTAACTTTGGGAAGGAATTCAGTTCATGGTTTGACTGTGAAACAAAATTGATAACAGCCCTTTCCCAAAAAGACCCCCTTCTTGTCTGGGGACCAGTCTGCCTTTGCAGGACTAACGAAATAGCTACAAGATTGGAAATTACAGTTCAGGGGTCATGCAGCCTCTGACTCCAAGAGTCTGAACCTCCCCAAATTTCTCCTGGGGATAACATCACTATTGTAAAACCTAAGATCAGTGCTGGAGGTATTTTGCAGACCCTGCACTCCACCAAGACCGGTAATCTGGCTCAACCAGTTCTGCCGTCCCACCCAGGAACAGAAGACAGCAAGAAAAACTCACTTCGGACTCCCTCTGATTCCATCTCCAACATGACCAATCAGCACTCCCGTCTTCTGAGCTCCTATCCACCAAATTATCCTTAAAAACGCAAATCCCTGAATGCCTGGGGAGAATGATTTAAGTTGAGGACTAAGCTCTGATTTTTTATCTTAGCCAAATTCCTACCTAAGGGGGCTACGGAGTCAGGCCCTACAAACCATACATTCTCATCAGATGGGTTTTATTTGACCCGATATATTGTGACTTACTTTTCAGTCTGATTCTGGCATAACATTATGAGACAAGGAAAATATATTTAACCCCAAAATATATTTCCTTTCATACCTTGAAATTGCCCTGCAAAGTCTTTTGCGGGAAAAATCCACATTCTATAGAGAATCCCCTTCCCCCTTTGTCTTCCCTCCTTTCTTTCCAGATCCAGTAGATAATTGACTAAGAGCCAGGCACCCTTTTAGGTCTAATAAGAAACATTTTACAACCTGCTCTCTCTCTGAAGTCTGCAACCTCAAAGATTCCTCTGCACAATAAAACGTGGTCTCCACAATCCTTTCCCTCAACCTAAGCATTCCTTTCCATTGGTCTCAGGTCCTCAGATAACCAATTATCAACCAGAAAATGTTGACATTTATCTATAGCCTGGAAGCCCCCAGCTTTGAATCGCCCCACCTTTCTGAAGCAAACCAATGTATTTCTGAAACATATTTGATTGATGTCTCGTGCCTCCCTAAAATATATAAAACCAAGCTGTGCCCCGACCACCTTGGGCACATATTCTCAGAACCTCCTGAGGGCTGGGTCACAGGCCACGGTCACTCATATTTGGCTCAGAATAAATCTCTTCAAATATTTTACAGAGTTTGACTCACTTTGTCAAGAAAGTAATAATAAAACTCCGATCCCCCACACAGCCGGCTCTGCGTGAGTTACTATTTCTACCTTGCAATTCTCCTGTCTTGATAAATCAGCTCTGTCCAGGCAGCGGGCAAGGTGAACCCCTGGGACAGCCACCCTGGTAGCATGGGCAGGACTTCCTTGGACACATTTCCTGGAATGCAGCCTGAAAGCAAGGATCGGAGTCCCTGAGTCTGAGCTGCTTCCAGCTTCCCCTCCAGAGACAGCTCTAGGCCACACCTCCAGTGGCCCTTCGGATGACCATGGGGCACCTGTCACCCGCACTGCACTTGCCTAGGGTCTCCATGAGCTACCCAGATGAGAGCACACGCCTCGGAGGCCAGGTCTGCCCAGCAGTGAAACATCTGGCACTGACTCCCAGCATCTGACTCTCCTCACCTCGTGAAGCCCCCAAAACATTTCCTCCCAGAGGAGCTGTGGGATTTCCCACCAACCCCATCGCTGCCCCTCTGCCTGGGCCACCCCCTCTGCACGCCCGACCCCCCACCTTGGGGGGCGAGCCAAATGCCAAACAAAAACAAAACAAAACAAGGGAAACAAAAGCAAACAAAAGAATTCCCCTGGCCTCCCTCTAAGCACAAAAGAGCAGGCTTGTGGGAAGAGGGAAGCCAAGCCAGGGGGGGCTGGGGGTCCCCCATTGTTCTCTTCCCCAGCCTGGTGATGACAATCCCAGCCCTGCGGGTTGCAGCCCCCTCCCTGGCAATCAGCACCCCTCCTCTTTTCCCACCTCGGGCCTCTGAGAAAGACGCCCCAGGCAGATGTTCATAGGCCCAGGAGTGGTTCCCACAGAAGGAGGAAGTGAGAGCTCACAAAAGGCTCGGCTTTTCCTTGAGGAAGCAGCAGCGGCTTTTCAGTGTCAGACTCCCGCAAGGATGGGGGACAGGGAGGCCTGGACCCAGGGGACCAGCCCGGAGAGGAGCTGCCTCTCCGGAGGAAGGGAGGGCATTGTGCGCCCCTGTTTACAGTGCTAACGGGGGCCGTGACCTTGCTACTTGTCAACAGGCTGGCCCCCCACCCCCACCAAATTTTGCACACTGTGGAGCAGCCCATTCAGAATTTTGCTTGGGGTGGCTGGGTTTTGGCTGTGGCCCTTCCCCCACTGGCTCACTTTCAGCATTGTGGCCTGGATAAGAAAGTCAGATCTCAGGGGGTTTCTCTTTGCCCCGGAGCCAGCTTCCTACCCTGGCCTTCTGGTCTCAAGGTTCTGTTAACCCTTCAAAGAGCAAGAGAAGGAATGGGGCTCCTCTAACAACAGGTGCAGCCAGCCTAGACCCCGGCCCCATCTTCCCGGTATTGGTTGGGGACAGTGACACGGGGTTCCAGGAAGGGCCTGGGCAAAGAACAGTTTGGGTGATTGGTGGCACATGGGAGAGGCTGGAGGGGAAGAGGGTGACATCTTAGAAATTGAGGCTGTCCTGAGAAAGGGCCAACTCTCTGCAGCCACAGGGACACAAGCTGATGAGACACGCACATCTTCAAAGGAACATTGACTGACCAGGCAGAGGGGAGAGAAGGCCCTGGAAAGGCCTGGAAGTTCCATGGAAGGCAAAGGAGTCAAGTGGACTCCAGAGGCCAGGCCCGGAGAAGACCACGGCACCGTGATGCCGGTGGGGCGGTGGCGGATGGGGGTTCCTGATCTATCAGGGGCTGCCATGGAGCAGAGGGGCACATTTACTCTGAGTAACTCACGGGCAGACCCTAGAACCAGCGTGGAAACTCCTGGAAGCCTAGATCCTGTCAATAAAGGATGCTCCCCTATGCTGGAGGTGGACACACAACCCCGGGAAGCAGTAAACTCCCACCCCGAGAAGCAGAGCAGCAGCATTTAGGAGCCAGAGGGTGTCTGCAGACCACTGAGACGGGGCTAGGAAGCTGGGGCTCAGCTCACCCTGGGACCACCCCAGGCCACCCAGGGAGCCTGGACAGAGCTAAAACTAGAACCCAGGGAGTCCCCTCCCACACTCATGTTCAACCGGAGCCCGCTGCCCTGTCAAGGAGCCCCCCAGGTCAAATCTGTGAAAGAAGGGGAGGCCAGGGGGGCCGAGGGCTCCTCCGAACTCAGAGCCAGTCTTTGAGAACTGTTCAGCGCCCCCACCCCACTCTTCCCACTCCCCCATTACTAGTGCCCGTGCATTTAAATCCGATTCATCCCTCACTAATCCCTCTCACCTCCTGTCTTCTGGCCCACCTGGCTCCAGCTCAGAAAATCCATGAGCTGCTGGGGCTCCCCTCTCTGGAACTAGCTCCTTCTTCCTGGGGATTTCTACCTCCCACCCGCCCCCGACACACCCCATGTTCCCATGAGTCCACCTGGTAACCGTTTTACAGCTCACTTGCCCTGAGGAAGCTTCTCTGAGGGGTGCTGAAGGCTCCGAGGAGCGCTTGCCTCTGTCCTCATAGCAGCCACAGCTCCACTTAGCACGAGTCATTTGCCTTGCAGATGTGTGGTGTCCTGGGTGTCCCTGAGTGGCTCCTGAGATTTAGGCTTCTCCTCCGTAGTGTGTGTGTGCATGTGTGTGTCATGTATGTGTGTGCCATGCATGTGCATGCATGTGTGCGTGCACGTGTGCCTGTATGTGTGGGCATGCATGTGTGTGCACGTGTGCGTATGTGTCCCCATGCATGCATGTGCGTGCATGGGTTTGGATGTGTGTGTGCGCACCCTCATGCACTACAAGTGGCTGAGTGCCCTGGATGAGGTGATGAAAGGCCCTTGGGCCCAGGAGGAATAAGGAGTCTGCAGTTCGGGCTGCAGGGTTCCTTGTGAATGGGGCCAGCACAGCAAGCACTGGCTGCACCCCAGAGAGATGGAGGCATGTGCTTCTCCCCTACAGCCCGTTCCTTCTTCAGAGGTTTCCTTTGGTTCATTGCTGGTCTGTTTGCTTTTCTCCAGGAAGCCCCCCATTTTAAAGAGACAGAGGTGATTGGGATTTGAGAGAAGAAGAATCTTCTGACTGGGAGAGACATAGCTCATCCTAGGAAGCCCTTCCACACCAAACAAAGACGCGCCCAAGGGGTTCTCACAGTGGCGCTGTGGCAGAGCGGGTAGTACTGCCTGGTTTGGCAGCATGGGTGGGGATCCGGGCGGGGATCCTGGCTCAGCCTCTTTGCAGTTGTGTGACTTAGGGCAAGGTTAACCTCCCTGAACCCCAATGTCCTTAGATGTAAAATGGGGATGTTGGAATTTATCAAAGGACTTTCGCAGTGGTTGATGAGACAAAGTAAGTAAACCATGAAGCACAACTGGAGATAGATGTGGCAGCCCCTCCTTGCTTCCTTGACCTTCCAAGAGGGCAGGGGGACAGCCCAGGACCGCGGAGAGCAGAGCTGGTCTACAGAGGCCTCTTTGCCCAGCTGTCCCACCACAAGGCTGGCTCTAATCTGACCCACTGAGGTCTGAGACTAGGAGTAATTAGGGTTATCAGTGTCTTGTCTTTTCCATTTTTCACTTCCAACGGCTGCCAAACTAGCAAAACCCCAGATCAGAGCTAAGAAGGCAGACAAGGGGAACCTGGACCTTTCTCAGAAGCCACAGTGGGCCGAGGGTCCCACAACCTCACAAAGCCTCACATCCCAGGGACCTGCCCACCCTGTGTCTCTGCCCCCATCCCGTCTGCTCTTCATTGGCTCACTCCTGCAGGCACTGTTCGAGGAGTCTCTGCACAGGGAACAGGTCCTACCCCAGCCCTTTCCTCCCAGGCTTGACAATCCATGTGGCACCTCCCCTTGGCTACAAGCAGCTAAGCAAGGAAGAAGAAAAAGAGACAAAGAAAAATGCCAGCTTTGCTGGGAGCAGTGGCTCATGCCTATAATCCCAGAACTTTGGGAGGCCAAGGCAGGTGGATCACTTGAAGCCAGGAGTTTGAGACCAGCCTGGTCAACATATTGAAACCCCGTCTCTACTGAAAATTAGCTGAGCATAGTGGCGGGTGCCTGTAATCCCAGCTACTTGTGAGGCTGAAGCAGGAGAATCACTTGAACCTGTAAGGCAGAGATTACAGTGAGCTAAGATCATGCCATTGCACTCCAGCCTGGGAGACAGTGCAAGACTCCAAAAAAAAAAAAAAAAAAAAAAAAAAAAAAAAAGAAAGAAAGAAAGAAAAAGAAGAAAGCCAGCTTCCTGCAGGCTACTTGCACTGGGGGAGGAACTGGTGCACCCGGTAGCCCTGGGCTCTCCCTGTCATTCCCAAAGCACTTCTCCCATCATGGACTCCGAATCCAAAGGCAACTGAGTCAGGATCCAGACACAACTCCCCCCAAAGCCAGGACCCTCTCCCTGCCAGGAAAAGAAAGGAGAGAACTCATCAATTGCAGGATCATCAAGACCCAGAAGAGAAAGGCATGGTTTTTCCCTGGAAAATCCATTTCCCATGTTTGGGCAGGGGCAGGACTAAGTCACTTGCCGCGGTCAAACATGAGACAGGCTCCTCTGGGCTGTCTTTTCAGCACAGACTCCTCCTTGGGCTTCCTTGTCTGTCCTTATAGAGTTCCGTTTAATTAAGAATCCCGCTAGTCACCCTTGACGGCGGGTCAATTTCCTCCTCTGCCCCATTCCCTCTGTGGTGTCTGGTCACCCTGGCCTCTGCCTTCAGCGAGAATCTGGTAGGTCGGTTTTGCCAGAATCCCCACCCGTTGATACCTCCCCTCAGTGATTTTCCACCCACTGAACCCCTAACCTGCTCTTTGGTGATAAATCCCCACTTATTCTTATGTTCCAAGTTGGGCCAATCTCTCTCCTCTATTGTGACAGTCTTGAAACCTGCCCAGATAGTCCTGAGTAAAGCCTTCCTTACCCTTTAAACACGCATCAAAATAATTTTTCCTTTAACAGCTAATATTAGGAGCAAACACAAACAAATGCATATCTGCTCTGCTTGGGTGCTCAGCTGAATACCGCGCTTGACTATGAGTTGCATGAGCTATGGAGCTGACCCGGTGACCCCATTATGGGGCCTTATACCAACACCAAGTTGTGGCAGGTGGAAGACCCAGTTGTGCAGGAATTCCCTTGTGGGGAGGAGAGTCTGAGCAGCTGCAGGCAGCAGCCCTGGAAGGGAGCCCTAGCAGAGTGCCAGCCACTGCTCTGTAGGTGGTTACCAAGGCTGGATGCCTCTTTATTGAGGGTCTGACTTGAAAACGGAGCCTCTGCCGAAAGCCACCCTCGCCCCTGGAGACAGTCTCCTAGTATCATGGGGTGCTGGCCAGGGTCTGTGTTGGAAGCTGTGATTCCTGGAGCTGTGGCTGACTCTTGCATGGAGATGAACAACCAGGTTTGTGGCCACGTCTTGCCGTGTGTGTGTGTGTGTGTGTGTGTGTGTGTGTGTGTGTGTGTGTATTGAGACAGGGTCTTGCTTTTTTGCTCAGGCTGGAGTACAGGCGGGTGATCATAGCTCACTTGCAGCCTCAAACTCCTGGGCTCAAGCAATCCTCCCACCTCAGCCTCCTGAGTAGCTGGGTCTACAGGTGCATAGCACCGCGCGTACCTAATTTTTTTAACTTTATTTTTTGTAGAGACAGGTTCTCCCCATGTTGCCCAGGCTGGTCTCAAACTCCTGGGCACAAGTGATCCACCTGCCTCAGCCTCCCAAAGTGCTGGGATTTCAGGCAAGAGCCACCGGGCCTGGTTCCTTGCTTTCTCTGAGTGGGGCTCCTTTCCACGGGCCACATCCCAGCGGAAGATTTCACTCTTCATTGCACGCTCCATGTAATTATAGCATTTAGGAACTGAAAGAGACACTAGAGATCTTGCTCACTCCCTCATTTGACAGTTAGGGACTGAACACTGGGTTAAATCCCTCACTCAACGCCAAGCAGTGACTATGCGGGCCCAGCCAGGATTGGAATCGGAGTGGAGCTGTGGGGAGCTCCCCTCCCAATCAGCGGGATCCCACAGGGTGCCTGAAAAGGACTTCACTTATTTTTCACCCTCAAAGTTGGGACAAAACTACCCACAAAGTTTTCTTTGTGTGAGGAGGAAAAAATAAGAATCGCAACTCAGCAGGGAATACGATTTTAAAAATAAGAATTGGGGCTGATGTGTTTAATGCCCGCCCCATGGGGCTCCTGGGCCCATAACTCAGGAGCACAATGGCCTTTCTTGTTATGAATGAGTGTGAGGTGCCAGCAGAGGAAATAGGAAGCCCCCAATATAGTCTGAATGGACCTGTGAACAGGGATAATAAAAGTTGTCCTGGATTTCCGTCCCCACCAGGTGTTTCCGCCAGGACTTCCATCCATTCAGGCTCGGGATGGCCGCTGGGGCCAAATCATCCCCCGCCCAGCCCCGGCCCCTTGCCCCGTGCCCGTGACCTCACCGTGTCCACCAGATGCCCCTCGAGCCTGGGCTCCCGGGACTCTGTGATGAGCATGGCTTCATCCCTATGGCCCCAGCTCTGTGAGATCTGTTCTGAAGGAGATGGTGAGGGGTGGGAGAGAGAAGGTGGTCACCAGATGACAGCTCCCCCAGGTCTGTCGCCCCCTCATTCTCCATAGGAGACACTCAGGAGAGGGGATCCAGGTGCACATGGCGACAGGTGGCCACAGGTGATGGGGGGCAGAGACACTGGAGTCAAGAGGGCCTTGGCAAAGCAGGGAGGACTGGATTAGAAGCTGAGGAGGAGCATCCATCTGCCTGCAGGAGCTAAGGCATAGCCACGCCAGGGGAACACTGCAGCAATCAGAGCTAGGAGCCTGGAGGCTGCCACCTCCAACTCGCCCTGTGACCTTGAGCTCATCAATTGCCTCGCCAAAGCTGGCCCTTAGTTCCCAAACAAGGAGGTGGGGATGGCCTGCTCACCCAGTGCTACCTGAAATGATCCCAAACCAGATTCCACACAGGACGCAATCTGCAGAATCGCACACACATCTGCGGAATCACATACACATCTGCGGAATCACACACACATCTGCAGAATCGCACACACATCTGCAGAATCGCACACACGTCTGCAGAATCGCACACACGTCTGCAGAATCACACACACATCTGCAGAATCGCACACACATCTGCAGAATCGCACACACGTCTGCAGAATCGCACACACATCTGCAGAATCGCACACACATCTGCAGAATCGCACACACGTCTGCAGAATCACACACACATCTGTGGAACTGCACAGAGGGAAAGGGAGGCTTTGTTCACGTGAACCAGGCAGGACTCACAGATGAGCAAAGTCGACCTGGCACAAGACCTCAGGGAGGAATGAGGGCCATGGGGCATGGGTCCACCACCCTCCTACAGATGTCCACGGTCTGTGTATTGCAACACCATGCAGGCCCCGGAACATATACCTGCTACCAGGTGAGGGGCCCACTTAGACAGCCTTCCTGTCACTGGATGCTGGGAAGGCTGCTGGGGTGTGAAGTCCACACTGTGCTTTAACTGTTTCAGGGGAGCAGATTCACAGACATGCTTCCCTGTCACTCTCAATGAGGGGGTTCATTCTCTGGAGGTAGGAAATATCTCATGAATGACTTGGCTTTTTACACAGCAGATGGTTTGCAACACACACTAGCTGAATGGACAAGAGATCTTGGACCAGCCATAGTTCTGACCTGCTCAGGGAACCAGTCATTCATCCCCCAGCCCAGGTAAGAAGGTTTACCTCCAGAGAGCCTCCCTTGACTGCCCCACCTGGGGGACCCTGCTTCGTGTATATGGATAGCTCACCCCATAGTCCCTAAGAACATTTTATAGGCACAACTTGTGTTATTATTCTTCACTTTATGCACTTCATAGCTATTTCATTTTTTTTACAAATTGAAGGTTTGTGTCAACCATGCATCAAACAAGTCTATCAGTGCCATTTTTCCAACAGCATGTTCTTACTTCATTAGCATTTTTAGCAATAATGTATTTTCAAATTAAGGTATGTGCCAGGCCTCTGAGCCCAAGCTAAACCATCATATCCCCTGAGACCTGCACGTACACATCCAGATGGCAGGTTCCTGCCTTAACTGATGACATTCCACCACAAAAGAAGTGAAAATGGCCTGTTCCTACCTTAAATGATGACATTGTCTTGTGAAATTCCTTCTCCTGGCTCATCCTGGCTCAAAAGCTCCCCCACTGAGTAACTTGTGACCCCCACTCCTGCCTGCCAGAGAACACCCCCCTTTTTCCTTTACCTACCCAAATCCTATAAAACGGCTCCACCCCTATCTCCCTTCGCTGACTCTCTTTTCAGACTCAGCCCACCTGCACCCAGGTGAAATAAACAGCTTTATTGCTCACACAAAGCCTGTTTTGTGGTCTCTTCACATGGACGCACATGTAATTTGGTGCTGTGACTCGGATCAGGGGACCTCCCTTGAGAGATCAATCCCCTGTCCTCCTGCTCTTTGCTCTGTGAGAAAAGTCCACCTACGACCTCAGGTCCTCAGACCGACCAGCCCAAGAAACATCTCACCAATTTCAAATCCATTAATTTCAATCCAGTAATTTCAAATCCAGTAAGCAGCCTCTTTTTACTCTCTTCTCCAACCTCCCTCACTATCCCTCAACCTCTTTCTCATTTCAATCTTGGCACCACACTTCAATCTCTCCCTTCTCTTAATTTCAATTCCTTTCATTTTCTGGTAGAGACAAAGGAGACACATTTTATCCGTGGACCCAAAACTCCAGCGCTGCTCACGGACTACGGAAGGCAGCCTTCCCTTAGTGTTTAATCATTGCAGGGACACCTCTCTGATTATTCACCCAGGTTTCAGAGGTGTCAGAACATGCAAGGATGCCTGCCTTGGTCTTTCACCCTTAGCAGCAAGTCCCACTTTTCTAGGGGAGGGGCAAGTACCCCAATCCCTTCCCTCCGTGTCTCTACCACTTCTCCACTTTTCTGGGGGAGGGGCAAGAACCCCTCAACCCCTTCTCCTTCTCAACCCCTTAGCGGCAAATCCCACTTTTCTAGGGGGCAAGAAACCCCAATCCCTTATTTCCGTGCCCCAACCTCTTATCTCTGCACCCCAATCCCTTATTTCCACACCCTGACCTCTTATCTCTGCACCCCGATCCCTTATTTCCATGCCGCGACCTCTTATCTCTGTGCCCTAATCCCTTATTAATCCCTTATTTCCACGCCCGGACCTCTTATCTCTGCACCCTGATCCCTTATTTCCATGCCCTGACCTCTTATCTCTGCACCCTGATCCCTTATTTCCACACCCCGACCTCTTATCTCTGCACCCCGATCCCTTATTTCCACGCCCTGACCTCTTATCTCTGCACCCCGATCCCTTATTTCCATGCCCTGACCTCTTATCTCTGTGCCCTAATCCCTTATTAATCCCTTATTTCCATGCCCCGACCTCTTATCTCTGCACCCTGATCCCTTATTTCCATGCCCTGACCTCTTATCTCTGCACCCTGATCCCTTATTTCCACACCCTGACCTCTTATCTCTGCACCCTCATCCCTTATTTCTGCAACCTGACGTCTTATCTCTGCACCCCCACCCCTTATTTCCACAACCCAACCCCTTTCCCACTTTTCTGGAGGGTAAGAACCCCTGAACCCCTTCCCTCCGTGTCTCTACTCTCTCTTTTCTCTGGGCTTGCTTCCTTCACTATAGGCAATCTTCCATCCTCCATTCCTCCTTCTTCTCCCTTAGCCTGTGTTCTCAAGAACTTAAAACCTCTTCAACTCACACCTGACCTGAAACCTAAATGCCTTATTTTCTTCTACAATGCCGCTTGACCCCAATACAAACTTGACAGTAGTTCCAAATAGCCAAAAAACAGCACTTCCATTTTTTCCATCCTACAAGATCTAAATAATTCTTGCTGTAAAATGGACAAATGGTCCGGAGTGCCTGACGTTCAGGCATTCTTTTACACATCAGTCGCTACCTAGTCTCTGTTCCCCATGCAACTCTTCCCAAATCTTCCTTCTTTCCCTCCCACCTGTCCCCTCAGTCCCAACCCCAAGCATCGCTAAGTCTTTCTAATCTTCCTTTTCTACAGACCCATCTGACCTCTCCCCTCCTTGCCAGGCTGAGCTAGGTCCCAATTCTTCCTCAGCCTCCGCTCCTCCACCCTATAATCCTTTTATCACCTCCCCTCCACACACCCAGTCCGGCTTACAGTTTCATTCCATGACTAGCCCTCCCTGACCTGCCCAGCAATTTCCTCCTAAAAAGTTCATTCCGTGACTAGCCCTCCCCCACCTGCCCAGCAATTTCCTCCTAAAAAGGTGGATGGAGCTAAAGCCACAGTCAAGGTTAATGCTCTTTTTTCTTTATCCCAAATCAGATAGTGTTTAGGCTCTTTTTCATCAAATACAAAAATCCAGCCCAGTTCATGGCTCATTTGGCAGCAACCCTGAGACACTTTACAACCCTAGACCCTAAAAGGTCAAAAGGCTGTCTTATTCTCAATATACATTTTATTACCCAATCTACTCCCGACATTAAATAAAACTCCAAAAATTAAATTCCGGCCCTCAAACCCCACAACAGGACTTAATTAACCTCGCCTTCAAGGTGTACAATAATAGAGGCAGCCAAGTAGCAGCACATTTCTGAGTTGCAATTCCTTGCCTCCACTGTGAGACAAACCCCAGCCACGTCTCCAGCACACGAGGACTTCCAAACGCCTAAACTGCAGTGTCCAGGCGTTCCTCCAGAACCACCTTCCCCAGGAGCTTGCTACAAGTGCCAGAAATCTGGCCACCAGGCCAAGGAATGCCCGCAGCCTAGGATTCCTCCTAAGCCGTGTCCCATCTATGCAGGACCCCACTGGAAATAGGACTGTTCAACTCACCTGGCAGCCACTCCCAGAGCCCCTGGAACTCTGGCCCAAGGCTCTCTGACTGACTCCTTCCCAGATCTTCTCGGCTTAGCGGCTGAAGACTGACGCTGCACGATCGCCTCGGAAGTCCCGTAGACAATCACGGATACCGAGCTTTAAGTAACTCTCACAGTGGAAAATAAGTCCGTCCTCTTCTTAATCAATACGGAGGCTACCCACTCCACATTACCTTCTTTTCAAAGGCCTGTTTCCCTTGGCTCCGTAACCGTTGTAAGTATTGACAGCCAGGCTTCTAAACCTCTTAAAACTCCCCAACTCTGGTGCCAACTTAGACAATACTCTTTTAAGCACTCCTTTTAGTTATCCCCACCTGCCCAGTTCCCTTATTAGGCCAAGACACTTTAACTAAATTATCTGCTTCCCTGACTATTCCTGGACTACAGCTACATCTCATTGCCGCCCTTCTTCCCAATCCAAAACCTCCTTTGCGTCCTCCTCTTGTATTCCCCCACCTTAACGCACAAGTATAAGATACCTCTACTCCCTCCTTGGCGACTGATCATGCACCCCTTACCATCTCATTAAACCTAATCACCCTTAGCCCGCTCAATGCCAATATCCCATCCCACAGCATGCTTTGAAAGGATTAAAGCCTGTTATCACTCGCCTACTACACTATGGCCTTTCAAAGCCTATAAACTCTCTTTACAATTCCCCCATTTTACCTGTCCTAAAACCAGACAAGCCTTGCAAGTTAGTTCAGGATGTATGCCTTATCAACCAAATTGTTTTGCCTATCCACCCCATGGTGCCAAACCCATATACTATCCTATGCTCAATACCTCCCTCCACAATCCATTATTCTGTTCTGGATCTCAAACATGCTTTCTTTACTATTCCTCTGCATCCCTCGTCCCAGCCTCTCTTTGCTTTCACCTGCACTGACCCTGACACCCATCAGTCCCAGCAGCTTACCTGGGCTGTACTGCCGCAAGATTTCAGGGACAGCCCTCATTACTTCAGCCAAGCTCTTTCCCATGATTTACTTTCTTTCCACTCCTCCGCTTCTCACCTTATTCAATATATTGATGACCTTCTTCTTTGTAGCCCCTCCTTTGAATCATCTCAACAAGACACACTTCTGCTCCTTCAGCATTTATTTTCCAAAGAATATCAGGTATCCCCCTCCAAAGCTCAAATTTCTTCTCCATCCGTTACCTACCTTGGCATAATTCTTCATAAAAACACACGTGCTCTCCCTGCCGATCATGTCCGACTAATCTCCCAAACCCCAATCCCTTCTACAAAACAACAACTCCTTTCCTTCCTGGGCGTAGTTGGATACTTTCGCCTTTAGATACCTGGTTTTGCCATCCTAACGAAACCATTATATAAACTCACAAAAGGAAACCTAGCTGACCCCATAGATCCTAAATCCTTTCCCCACTCCTCTTTCCATTCCTTGAAGACAGCTTTAGAGACTGCCCCCACTCTAGCTCTCCCTGACTCATCCCAACCCTTTTCATTACATACAGCTGAAGTGCAGGGCTGTGCAGTCAGAATTCTTACAGAAGGACCAGGATCGCGTCCTGTAGCCTTTTTGTCCAAACAACTTGACCTTACTGTTTTAGGCTGGCCATCATGTCTCCGTGCAGCAGCTGCTGCCTCCATAATACTTTTAGAGGCCGTTAAAATCACAAACTATGCTCACCTCACTCTCTACAGCTCTCATAATTTCCAAAATCTATTTTCTTCCAAACACCTGATGCATATACTGTCTGCTCCCTGGCTCCTTCAGCTGTACTCACTCTTGTTGAGTCTCCCACAGTTACCATTGTTCCCGGCCAGGACTTCAATCCGGCCTCCCACATTATTCCTGCTACCACACCTGGCCCTCATGACTGCGTCTCTCTGATCCACCTGACGTTCACCCCATTTCCCCATATTTCCTTCTTCCCTGTTTCTCACCCTGACTACAATTAGTTTATTGATGGCAGTTCCACCAGGCCTAATCGCCACACACCAGCAAAGGCAGGCTATGCTATAGTATAAGCCACTAACCCGCCTCTTAGAACCTCTCATTTCCTTTCCATCGTGGAAATCTATCCTCTAGGAAATAACTTCTCAGTGTTCCATCTGCTATTCTACTACTCCTCAGGGATTATTCAGGCCCCCTCCCTTCCCTACACATCAAGCTCAGGGATTTGCCCCCACCCAGGACTGGCAAATTAGCTTTACTCAACATGCCCCAAGACACAAAAACTAAAATACCTCTTAGTCTAAGTAGACACTTTCACTAGATATGTAGAGGCCTTTCCTATAGGGTCTGAGAAGGCCACCGCAGTCATTTCTTCCCTTCTGTCAGACATAATTCCTCAGTTTAGCCTTCCCACCTCTATATAGTCTGATAACAGACCAGCATTTATTAGTCAATCAGCCCAGCAGTTTTTCAGGCTCTTAGTATTCAGTGAAACCTTTATATCCCTTACAGTCCTCAGTCTTCAGGAAAAGCAGAACAGACTAAAGGTCTTTTAAAAACACACTTCACCAAGCTCAGCCACCAACTTAAAAAAGAATAGACAATACTTTTACCACTTTCCCTTCTCAGAATTCAGGCCTGTCCTCAGAGTGCTACAAAGTACAGCCCATTTAAGCTCCCGTATAGATGCTCCTTTTTATTAGGCCCCAGTCTCATTCTAGACAACAGAACAACTTGGACTGTGCCCCAAAAAACTTGTCATCCCTACTGTCTTATGTCTAGTCATACTCCTATTCACCATTCTCAACTACTCATACACGCCCTGCTCTTGTTTACACTGCCGGTTTGCACTGTTTCTCCAAGCCATCGCAGCTGATATCTCCTGGTGCTATCCCCAAACCACCACTCTTAACTGTTAAAGTAAATAAATAATCTTTGCCGGCAAGGCTATGCTGAAGCTCCTTAGGCACTCTCTAGTTAGATGTCCTAGGTCCTCCCAATTCTTAGTCCTTTAATACCTGTTTTTCTCCTTCTCTTATTCCATTTAGTTTCTCAATTCATCCAAAACTGTATCCAGGCCATCATCAATAATTCTAAATGACAAATGTTTCTTCTAACAACCCCACAATATCACCCCTTACCACAAAACCTTCCTTCAGCTTAATCTCTCCGACTGTAGGTTCCCACGCCACCCCTAATCCCACTCGAAGCAGCCCTGAGAAACATCGCCTATTATCTCTCCCTACCACCCCCCAAAATTTTCACCACTCCAACACTTTACCACTATTTCGTTTTATTTTTCTTATTAATATAAGAAGACAGGAATGTCAGGCCTCTGAGCCCAAGCTAAGCCATCATATCCCCTGTGACCTGCATGTACACATCCAGATGGCCGGTTCCTGCCTTAACTGATGACATTCCACCACAAAATAAATGAAAATGTCCTGTTCCTGCCTTAACTGATGACATTATCTTGTGAAATTCCTTCTCCTGGCTCAAAAGCTCCCACACTGAGTACCTTGTGACCCCCACTCCTGCCTGCCAGAGAACAACCCCCCTTTTTCCTTTACCTACCCAAATCCTATAAAACGGCCCCACTCCTACCTCCCTTCACTGACTCTCTTTTCGGACTCAGCCCACCTGCACCCAGGTGAAATAAACAGCTTTATTGCTCACACAAAGCCTGTTTGGTGGTCTCTTCACATAGACGCACATGAAAGTATATGTATGGCTTTTTTTTGGCACACTATTGCACACTTAACAGACTACAATGGAACATAATTTTTTTTTTTTTTTTTTTGAGACAGAGTTTCGCCCTTGTCACCCAGGCTGGAGTGCAATGGCGCGATCACAGCTCACTGCAACCTCTGCCTCCTGGGTTCAAGTGATTCTCCAGCCTCAGCCTCCCGAGTACCTGGGATTACAGGCGTGTCACCACCATGCCCAGCTAATTTTTGTATTTTTAGTAGCGACCGGGTTTCACCATGTTGGCCAGGCTGCTTTCAAACTCCTGACCTCAGGTGATCTGCCCGCCTTACCCTCCCAAAGTGCTGGGATTACAGTATGAGCCACCGCGCCTGGCTGGAAACATAACTTTCATATGTGCTGGGAAACAAACAAACCAAAAATTAGTGTGAGTAGCTTTAGCTCGGTAGTCACTTTATTGCCATGGTCTGGAATGGAGCCTGCAGTATCTCTGAGGCGTGCCTCTGCCTGGAACAGAGCCTGGAACAGAGCCTGCGGTGTCTGGGAGGCATGCCTCTACAAGGATCAGTGTGCTGATCCAGCTGTTGCAGCATCGCCAGGGCTGGTGGTAGAAACTCCAGTTGTGAGCCCTAAATATAACCACCTCCATGCCCAGCTTCTCTGGGTTCCACCTATAGGAGAGGTTGGTAAGTCAAGAAATCAGTATTTACAGAAACTACTGGGAGCAGAGCAGTCCTCTCACTGAAACTGTTCTGAGGCCGGGTGCAGTGGCTCATGCCTGTAGGCCAAGGTGGGTGGGTCACTTGAGGCCAGGAGTTCAAGACCAGCCTGGCCAACATGACCAAACCCCTTCTCTACAAAAAATACAAAAATTAGCCAGGCATGGTGGCATGTGCCTTTAATTCCAGCTACTTGGGAGGTTGAGGCAAGAGATTTGCTTGAAGCTAGGGGGCGGAGGTTGCAGTGAGCCAAGATCATACCACTGCACTCCAGCCTGGGTGCATTCTATGAGATCAGTGTTACCGTAATACCAAAACCAGACAGATACTACAAAACAAAAGAAAACTACAGACCAATATTTGCATGGACATAGATGCAAAAATCCTTAATTAAATATCAGAAAATCAAATCCAACACTGGATAAAAAGAATTATATACCAAGACCAAGCGGAATTTATCCCAGGTATACAAGGCTGGTTCAAAAAGAGGAAGTTGTTGGGAATACAAGTTCCAATTCTGGGCAGTCCAAGTATCTGATGGGTATCCTTATTAGTCCCCTGAGGCCTTTGGTAATCACTAATTAGAGTTATGCATAATGACATCCAAGATAATGCACATGTTCAGCTCCCCCAGGCCATGATCAGGAGGAGGAGACACAGATAAACAGTTCAGGCTCAATGCGGAGCTATGGACTTTTCATAGCAGACATTTTATTTTTGTTCTAGCGACTAATTGATGTAAGAAGAGTATAGATTATTGTACAGATAAGAACACGGGGGCTCATAGAAGTTACATGGGTTGTCAGAAGTCTCATAACTAATGAGTGGAAGAGACCATCTTTTGTCTTTTCGGCCAAAAAGTCAGGTCTGCAGCCTCGCACAGTGGCACCGCCCAGAAGATCCCAGGCCAGCTGAATATTGGCCACGCTGGGGGAGTCTGTGGGGCTCTGAAACACCACTGGAACTGGACGACTTTAGTTTCTCTTACAACAAGTATGGGAAATCGGATGTGCCTCTGGGAAGCAAAGTGACCCAGGGCCTCTGCTAGACTCTGCAGGATGCAAGCATGTCTCTCCTCCATCCTTCAGTCTGTAGATGTGTCAGGCTCAGGGCTGCCTGGCGCAAGGCAGATGAGAAGTGTGGTAGAAAAAAAAGCCACCAAACTAGATGCCAAAAATCTATGTTGAATCACGGGACAGCCACAAGACAGCCACTTTCTACCCGCGTGATCTTAGTTGAGAGGCCCTCGGTCTCCTCATCTGCGAAGTCGAGGAATTCAATTACATACTCTGTTGTGTATCCATCCAGTTTTATTATGAGTGATTCTAAAATGGCTCCAGGGCCCTTCAGGGGCCGCTTGCGCCTTCCAGAAGTCCACCCAGTGGAGGCTACTACAATACCAACTTCTTACCTGGAAGAAGAGAGAACTGAGAGCGGGAGGCACGTGCCACCGCTGGGAGAAGGTTCTCCTCATCTGCTCCAGCTGTGCAAACCCCAGCCATCTTCCAGGTCAAGACCCTGCTCTGAAACAGCAGATCCCATAGCAGCAACCCAGCCTTCCCCCACCCGGCCCCCCCCTGGGCCCAGCGCACCTTCTATCCCCAGGTCAGCACCTCCCCACCGATTCCACTGCCGAACCACACCCCTCACACTTTTGCAATTTCCAAGTTGAGCTCTGAGTCTTACTTTCCAGAATGTTCCAAAGGTGCAAACCAGGACAGCCCCACCCCCCATCCCTCCCAGGCTCCCCATGGCCTAGAATTCACACTTTGGGTACGGCTGTGTTGGCTGTAGATGGCTTTCTAATCTTCATATTTTCGGGAAGGGTGTGGAATGGGAGGTGGGGAGAACTGGCTGCCTGGCGTTTCCTTGTGTTGATGCAGATGTGGTTTTGCACCTGGTTTCTGGACTTTGCTTGCGGTCACAGCCAGGGCTGTGAGGTAAGTGAGCCAGCCACTAAACAACTGTCCACAGAGCTGAAAATTCTATCCCAGTAGCAAAGGAATCCCCTTGGAAGGAGAACTGGAATATGACCACCAGCAAGGCCACTGCTTTCATGCCTTCCGGGCAGGGAAAGGGGGAGGCAGGTGGAAGAAACATAGGATGGAGATTTTCATGCCCAGGGTACCAGAGGAGGCAAATCACCCATGACTCAGGCACAGGGGAGAAAGGTCAGTCCTGGGTCCAGCTTGGCGGGAGTGGGGGTGAGGGACAGATTCAGCAGGGACAGGCTGATGCGATCCCCTCCCTCTCTCTCTCCCATCCCCCTACCAAATCTGTTCCTCTCCTCCATATCAGTTATCACATTATCACTATCTGCAAGCATCTTGATTGTTACTTGCTCACCATTTCCCGCTCTGCTTCTTGCCAGGAAGAAAGTAATATAGTTTGAATGTATGTCCCTGCCCAAATCTCAGGTTGAATTGTAGTCTCCAGTGCTGGAGGTGGGGCCTGGTGGGAGGTATTTGCATCATGAGATAGATCGCCCATGAACGGCTTAGGCCATCCCCTTGGTGATAAGTCAGCTCTGGCTCTGAGTTCACATGAGATCTGGTCATTTAAAAGTGTATGGCACCCCCTCCCTTGATCTTGCTCCCGCCCTCACCATGTGACATACCGGCTCCCCCTTTGCCTTCCACCATGACTGGAAGCTTCCTGAAGCTGCCCCAGAAGCAGATGCCACCGTGCGTCATGTACAGCCTGCAGAACCGTGAGCCAATTAAACCTCTTATAAATTATCCAGTCTCCCAAACTTCTTTAGAGCAACGCAAGAATGGCCTAATACACCAAATTAGAGTTAAAGGAAAAGGAGGCTAAGAGAGGTTAAGTTATTTGCCCATGACACACAGCTAGTAACAGAAGCAAGACCTCTTCCCAGGTCTTGGGACCCCCTAGTTAATTGTCTCATGCATCATATGTGATGTGCCTCATTGTCCCTAGAAAGCAATGACAAGCTCCTCACCTCCTTTACTCCACTCAGTGAAGCAAAGGGAGTGCCCGCAGGCCATTGCAGGGCTCCCATGGTGAGCCTTCCCTCCACCCTGTCAGTAGCAACAGAGTGGAACCAGGGAGCAAAGTCCCCAGGTCTGGACTTTCATCCCAGCTCCACCACATGCAAGGGCGAGTGGCTGAAGATTTTTGAACCCCAGTTTTGCCAACCATCCTGTAGAAATAACACCTCACATGGTTGTGAGGCAGAAGTGTGGGGAAAATGCTGAGCTCCGGCGGCCTTTCTAAGCACCGCATCTTCCTCTGAAAGTGGAAATAACGAGACCTAATGTGAGAGGTAGGGGCGAGGATTAGGTGGGGCGATGTGCTTAGAGTGAGCAGAGGGCTCCGAGGCAGTTAGCACTTGGCAAGCAGCAGCTGATGTTATCAGTTAATACCGAGGTCTTTCCAGGGGGGACTGCCTGCACCCTCAAAGTGTTCTAGGGGGTGGAGAAGCACATTCTCAGGGTAGGAAATGAGCAAGTGGTTCCCTTCCCCTGAGGCTCTCGTTAGCACTCACTGAATCCTATTTTTTTTGTTGTTTTTTTTTTGAGAGAGGGTCTCCCTCTGTCACCCAGGCTGGAGACAGGAACAAAGCTAAACAGCACATGTTCTCACTCATATATGGAAGCTAAAAAAAAAAAAATGATCTCATACAAGCAAAAAGTAGAATAGAGTATACTAGATGCTGGGAAGGGCAGGTGAAGGGAGAAATAAGGGGAGATTTGTTAAAGCATACAAAATAGGCCGGGCGTGGTGACTCATGACTGTAATTCCAGCACTTTGGGAGGCCAAGGTGGGAGGATCAGTTGAGCCCAGGAGTTCAAGACCAGCCTGGGCAACATAGTAAGACCTTGTCTCTACAAAAAATAGAAAAATTAGCCAGGTGTGATCTCAGCTCACTGCAACCTCCGCCTCCTGGGTTCAAGCTATTCTCATGCCTCAGCCTCCCAAATAGCTGGGACTACAGGCATGCACCACCACGCCTGGCTAATTTTTGTATTTTTTTGGTAGAGACGGGTTTTTCTCATGTTGGCCAAGCTGGTCTCGAACTCCTGACCTCAAGTGATCCACCCACCTCGGCCTCCCTAAGTGCCAGGATTACAAGAGTGAGCCACTGTGCCCAGCCAATCCATATTTTACATGTGAAAGTAAATCTACATTTTACATGAGGTAAAGTAAGAATGTGCCATTACAGGTTTGCGTTTGGGAACAAAAGGAGGGTAGTTTTTGTGTGACTCAGTTCCTAGCTGAACTTTTCCCTTTGGCATAGTGAGTTTGGTGTCCTGGGATATGATTTTTTGTGTGTGTGTCGTCCTTGCTAGCATTCACCATTGTCTCCCTCCTCTCCTTGGACGTCAGGGAAGGCAGAGTGGCCACGGGTGAGGTCCGGTGGCTGGTCACGGGCTTGTCCTGGCCGGGGTGAAGCCTAGTTCTCAGGCAGGGATGAAAGGGTGCTGCACCCAGCAAGCCTGCTTTCCTCCTCCCTGCTGAGAGGTTGCCGGGGAGGCCCTGTGCTGTGAGCTCCTAGGAGGCAGGTAGGCTGGGGATTCGGGGAACGATGAATGCAGGTACTCCCTGAGCAGGGCACTGGGTCAGGCCTCTCTCTGGGGTTGAGAAGCTGGGAAGCTCTCAGGACATCTGCTGCCATCTCAGGCTCTGTGGGGTGGGAGCTGTGAGGTGTGTAGGGAGGAAGGCCAGACTGGGAAAGTCCAGGCTCCCACCTCTGACCCGTCACACTCATGCTGTGACCACGGCCAAGTCACACCCTCCTTCTGAGCCTCAGCATTTAGCCGAGAGTAGTCTCTGAGATGCACACTAGCTCTGAAAAGTGAATCCCTGCCCCTTGAGCGCTCAAAATAAAGTATTATTAGTCCACTCCCATCTGAACTAAATTTTGGATAGGGATCCATGGGCTTCTAATACTAATCCTTTGTATCTGATTTGTTTGTATTTCAAGCATTTTATTTAACTCCTTTTTGTACTTTCTCTCTGCTGAAATTCACCGTCACATATGTTGCTTACCTTTTCTGGTATATCTTTTAATATAGTAATTATAGTTATGTTTAAAGTTGCTGTATAATAGCTGCAATATCTGGACCATCTCTGAGTCTGCTTCTGTTGATTGCCTTATATATTGACAGTTTTGTTTGTTTCATAATTGGAATGGCATCCATCATGTGTAGAAGAAAAATAGAGACTGAGTAAAGTAGTGTTTATACCTGGAAAAAAAATATATTAGTCCACTCTTTTGTGTTAGATTTCAGAATTTAATGTTACAGACAAGCACTCACAGATTGATTCTCCCCTCTGTCCCCTGAATAATTCCAAGAGTTCCCCAGACCCCAGGCCAGCCTCCTCTGTCCCTCCTGCCCCTACAGTGTCCTATCCAGGCCCTCTGACTCCCCAGGCCCTGTCTGACACCTGCTCTGTTTTCCCAAACAAAGAGATTGAGGCCCTACATCTCCCTCACAGGCTTACGTCCACCCCAACAGGGCTTTCCTGACACTACGCCCCAACTTGCAATGCACGCCAACCTTTGGTAACCCAAAGAGTCAAATGCTGGCCACTTGCTTTCAGACAGACGTTGGCAGCTACAGAAAAGATTAGAGGGTTGTAAGACCTTCTTGGACCCTCCAGGCCAGAACACATGGGTGATCAGTGATGCCACTGAGGTAGAGGGCATGTGTCATTCTCGGTGTGAATCTGATGCCAAGGGCAGGTTAACCAGCTGGACATGAGTTGAGTAAGGGCTTATCAGGCACCAGGACTCTCTCAGTGTCAGACAGCGTCTCACTGCACTCAGCCTGTCACAGGCATTTGAACCAGAGCAAATCCATCTTGAATAGGGGCTGGGTAAAATGAGGCTGAGACCTACCGGGCTGCATTCCCAGGAGGTTAAGGCATTGTTAGTCACAGGATGAGATAGGCGGTTGGCACAAGATACACGTCACAAAGACCTTGCTGATAAGACAGGTTGCAGTGAAGAAGTGGGCCAAAACCCACCAAAACCAAGATGGCCACGAGAGAGACCTGTGGTCGTCCTCACTGCTACACTCCCACCAGCTCCAAGACAGTTTACAAATGCCATGGCAACATTGGGAAGTTACCCTACATGGTCTAAAAAAGGGAGGCATGAATAATCCACCCCTTGTTTAGCATATCATCAAGAAATAACCATAAAATGGGCAACCAGAAGTCCTGGGGGCTGCTCTGTCTATGGAGTAGCCATTCTTTTATTCCTTTACTTTCTTAATCAACTAGCTTTCACTTCACTGTGTGGACTTGCCCTGAATTATTTCTTGCGTGAGATCCAAGAACCCTCTCTTGGGGTCTGGATCCAGACCCCTTTCCAGTAACAAGCCTAGCAACTGTGAAAGGGCCAAGTCCAGAGTTCAGACACTTCCTAAAATAAAGCCGCCCTGACCGTCCCTTCTTCTCTAGTCAAAGGCGCAGCTACGTGTGCAGCCCTCAGAGGAAAGAAAGCAGAAGAGTTGGACACATGGTTAGGCTCCTTCTGCAGACGGGGAAGCTAAGAACTGCATTCAAGGCCTGGCTTGGCCAAGCTTTTACCCTGCAGCTGATGGGATCTAGAGTCTTGTCTCCAATGTCAGTGCTGGCAAAGATGGGACACCTGTCCCGACCCAGTGCCCTACACAGGCCTTCAGAAGGACACCCAGAGAGCCAGACACACGGCTCCCGGGGAGCAGACCTATAAACAGCATCTGGATCTGGGCATGCACACTCCCGGCCCGGCATACAGGGCGGCGTGCACAATCCCGGGCACAATGAATGGTCCTGTTGGCCAGGAGATGGCTTGTATTCATCTGAATTGTTTGGGTCTGAGCCAGCCCCTTGTCCCCAAGCAATGCCATTTTGGCTATTGTGCCGATGATGGCTGATGATTATCTTGGTTGTTTATCCAGTTGCTGTATAGATTGACTTGCTGAATGTCAGGGTTTGACTGTTTCCATAACAGGAAGCTGCTCACTGTCTCACTGTATTAAGGAACTCTGGTCTACACAATAGAATTCCAACAAAACCCTAAACACTCTATTTGCTGGGGGAACCTCATTGAATCCAGCTCTCATTGTTTCTTTTATAGGCTGAATCCTGTATTTACAGTGAGAGGGGTGTGTGTGGCTGTGTGTGCATGTGTGTGTGTGTGTGTGTGTGTGTGTTCGCGCATGCACATGTGGGTTTAACAAGATATGAAGCCTGGCTTGTCAACTTCCAAGTTCTCCACTTGAACTTGAGCATAGATCAGGGTGCCATGATTCCCCAGACAGAGACCTGCTAGGGTGGGAGGGAGTGGGGATGAGCAGGACCCTGCCCCTGGGGAGTCTCTCCTCAGTCCTCCCAGTGTCGCCGGACCCAGGGTCACCGTGCAGTCAGAGGAAGTTAAAGTTTTTGTTTTCATACAGAGGCACAGTCAAACAGTAGAACAAAACTCCCAAGTCAGCGTTGAACCCAGGCGCCAAGACCCTGTGGAGGAAACAGAAGATGAAAGGGGAGACATTCGGCGCTGGTTTCTGTCACTATTATTTATTACCTTCTGGGTGGTTCCATGCCCCTGGGAGTTTCCCAGAAGCTCTCCAGGCACCTGGTTAAATCGCATGGATTCCTTTTTGATTTTATCTGGCTCTCTCCTCCCATCCTCAGCTGCCAAGGAGCTTAGAGGAGAAACAAATGGAGCACGACTGGAGGAGTCTGATCTCTGTGGGGAGCTGTTTCCTTCAGGACAGAGGCTTGGTGCCCCCGGGGGGTGGGTAACTAGAGTTGGCCAGGCGCTCCTGGCGGGCAGAGGCCTCCCAGCCTAGTACCTGGCACAGGGCAGGCACCCAATTGCCTAACAACCCGAATGCCTAAAGATGCTTCTGAGTGTGCAGTCCGTTGGGGTGCAAGTCTAGATAGAAAATAAGCCTGGGCTGGGCGCAGTGGCTCATGCCTGTAATCCCAGCACTTTGGGAGGCTGAGGCGGGTGGATCATGAGGTCAGGAGTTCAAGATCAGCCTGGCCAACATGGTGAAACCCTGTCTCTACTAAACATATAAAAAATTAGCCAGGTGTGGTGGTAAGCACCTGTAATCCCAGCTACTTGGGAGGCTGAGGCAGATAATTGCTTGAACCTAGGAAGGCAGAGATTGCAGTGAGCTGAGATCACACCACTGCACTCCAGCCTGGCCAACAGAGCGAAACTCCGTCTAAAAAAAAAGAAAGAAAAAGAAAGAAAGAAAAGACAATAAGCCTGAATTCTTGGGGTATGACTCCCTGCTACTTTTAAGACTTGAAAATATAAACCCAGGTGAGTTTTGGCATTTTTGCCTGATGTAACCATTTAAGCCACTGGAACAACTTGTCAACTCATCCACAGTGATTAAGTGGAGGTGTGAGATGTGCCTGCCTTCCACAGAGCATGGAGGCCATTCCTTAACACCATTCATTCTCATATGGGGAGGAGGAGAGAGCTACTCTACTCGGATGTTAACACACAGATTGTACAGAGAGAAGTAGGGTCCCAGGTTGCAGAGGCTACCTGGCATTAGATGTCCACTACTAGGACCCTTTCTCCCCTTCACAGTGAGGTGACTGGTCTACCCAGAAGGAGCCCAGTGGAAGCCTGGGGGTGACAGAAGTGGGACTGTTGGTTCTCAGAGGGAGCTGGAAGATACTACAGCCATCATCTAGTTCAATCCATTTTGCAGGACGGAAGAGTGAGGTTGAGCAAGTCAAGCAAACTCCTTGAGGTCAAAGGAGGCTGGCCTCCTCCCTCGGCCTACAGGGAGGGGCCAAAGAGAGAGGTAGCACTCATCTGAAAAGCCCAGCTAAGAAGGGAGTGACAGCTCTGCCACCCAGGGAACCAAGGAAGCCAGAGAACATGGACACAAGGCCTTTGTCACCAATGACTGAGCCCGGGTTATTTTAAATTACCATGTACATTGTAGCTCCAAGCGTCTTTCAAAGAATATTCAGGTTTCCCAGGGAAACATTCAAGTTACATAAAGCACAGACGTCCATGCCTTCACCTCTCTTAAATTAGGTAAAATTGGAGGTCCTGGAGAGATAGGTGTGCTTAAATCTTGTTTCTTAGAATAAGCTCCGAATTGACAAAGCCTCCCATTCTGTTTGCAAAGACCTGACCTGGGGAGATATATATGCCAGCCAATCCATTGGATCTAAACAGGCAAAAAAAGTGTTTTGCTTTGCTTTTTAAATTATCCAACCAAATCTAGATAGTCTTGTATCCTAGTGCTGACACAGTTCTAAGAGCCATGTAGTCAAACCTCACCCCGATGCTTCACCCTAAATACGTTGCTGAGATGGAAATCTCTGCTTTTGCTGAAGGTGGTCCGTGTCTTAAGGATCGAACTCTCATGTGCACCTTGCTCCACTTGCCTTGGAGGGTTCCCTGCAGACAGAGCTCCCATGGGAAAGCAGTGCAGCCCTCCCAGCTGTCATGCTAGCTGTTTAGCAGTAGAGGGCATTGTTTACTTAAAATCCAGGCATGAACCTAGGCCAAGAGAAAGTTAGCTTTCTGACATCTTAAGAGTGGTCATCTGACCAGCTGCCCAGTCTCTCCCAAACCAAGTCCACCCAGCCCAATAGATGAGAAGGCTGTACGTTCGCAAAGACCTCTCCTGCCTTACTCAGGAACTCGGTGTGGGTACAGCAGATCCTCCCTATCGAGAAACACTTCTACCAACCTGCACCCATTGTGTTCCATTTCCTCCCGTTCTGTTCCACTGACTTTGAACCTCAGGTTCACATTGCAGCAGATCAGATTACTTCCCCAAAATGCCTTCCCTCTATTATTCTTGTTTACCGGGCATTCGCTACCACGTTAATGTCTCTAGGGTGGAGGACAGGGTAGGGTTGGAACAGGACAAATTGGGCCTAACTTAAGCATTGGCAGATTCAATGTAACATTGTCTGAGAGTTCAGGATAAAGCTTGATCTTGTAAATGGTAAATAAAGAGCATTTGATTATTTATTGGGCTTACAAGTAGGAAGCCTGGTTTCTATAAACACATGCAAAAGTCAGAGTCACTCTTACCAGGCTATACTTCTTGGAAAAATGTCCCTAAAACACTTGAAATACTGATAATTCTTTCAATATTAGCCGTTTTTTTGTGGCTAATGTTAACATTATTTGTGTTGAGGTTTGGCCTTAGTGTAAGGTGTAGTGTGGGAGGTTTGTGGGTAAAGCTAGCAGAGGTGAAGCCTCAAAGCACCCTCGCAATGTGTTCCCACAGCCATTTGTTCATGAAATTTGCAAAAGTAAATTTCATCACAAATTGGTGAAGACTGTTGTTTGTTTTCCCTCTGACTTTCCTTACATTGTACTTGTCCTATTGTTGGGTGGCATTGGAGTGGCCAAGGACATTTTTGAAATCTGGCTAAGGGGATGCTGAGTTGAAGACTTATTTAGGCAGGTTTAATGGGATCTAATCTGACCATCCATCCATCCATCCATCCATCTATCTATTCATGTATCCATCATCAATCCGTCTATCTATCGATCTAACCATCTATCTAGCTATCTAATCTATCTCAGTCATTTCCGTAGAATGTAAGCGTCGATAACTGTCCTGGTGTAGACATGGCCTGCAGGCACTCGCTGGGGACCCACCAATGCCACAAGGTGAAGATACAAGGCTGGTCACGGGGCCTCTGCGGAAACATGTCTTAGGGCTTCCGTGTGTATCCAGTGGAAGAGAAAGAAGATTTGAAATGTACAGACCCAGAAGCTTGTAAGGATCATTTTTCTGGTTTTGTGATATTTGTGGAGTTTTTTAGCTTTTGAAAAGTGCACTCTTTGGGCAAAACTATAGAGGCAGTATAAAGCTCAGTGGTTGCCAGGGATTGTGGGGAGGCAGGGATGAACACGCTGAGCACAGAGGATTTTTAGGGCGGTGAAACTCCTCTGTGTGATAATGTAATTGTGGGTACAGGTTATTACACATTTGCCAAAATTCACAGAATGTTCAACACCAAGGGTGAACCCTAATATAACATATGGACTCTGGGTGATGATGACGTGTCAATGTAGGTTCCTCGATTGTAACAAATGCGCCATTCTGGGGTGGGGGGATGGTGATGATAGTAGGGGAGGCTGTGTGTGTAGATGGGGGCATATATGGAGATTCTCAGTACCTTCTGCTCAATTTTACTGTGAACCTAAACTGCTCTAAAATATAAAGCCTATTTTAAAATCTGTTATTTGTTGTGATTAACTTCCTCATGCCTAGTCAATATGAACTTCTGAGCCTAATTATGCATTCACTGTCTTGGACTCTCCTTCTGCCAGTGTCGAGGTTGTTGGCCGCCACAAACCCTGGGTCTGCCCTATGTGTCTAGCACATCCTTTCAGTTGCATGGCTCATGCTGACAACCGACCCATTTTCCCATTCAGATTGCGGCTGTCTTTTTGTTTGTTTGTTTTCATTATTTTTTGAGATGGAGTCTTAACTTTGTCACCCAGACTGGAGTGCAGTGGCGCAATCTCCGCTCACTGCAACCTCTGCCTCCCGGGTTGGAGAGATTCTCCTGCCTCAGCCTCCTGAGTAGCTGGGATTACAGGCACCTGCCACCACGACCGGCTGATTTTTGTATTTTTAGTAGAGACAGGGTTTCCCCATGTTGGCCAGTCTGGTCTCGAACTCCTGACCACAGGGGATCCTCCCGCCTCGGCCTCCCAAAGTGCTGGGATTACAGGCGTAAGCCACCACGCCAAATCCAGATTGTGGCTGGCTTGATGGTGAAGTGTCTCCCATTCTGGTGTTCAGCGCAAGAGGGGAACGTGTTCTCTGGCTGGTGTCGCCGACCCCTCTCCTCGCATGCCACACTCACCCCCCGACTTCTTTGCAGGGATGGTGCCGTCGGGCCTGCCGGGCAGGGTGTGAGGAGCTTCGTCCTGAGATCGCTGGTCACTTGAAGGTCTCGGGAGAGGGCGTCCTGCCCTGCCAAACTGGGTCGCCAGGAGCCAGAAGGTTCCCTCAGTGTGGCCATCCCTGCCCGGTGCTTCCATCCTTTTAATGGCTGGGAGGCCTTACTTCCCAGCCTGTTGGGTACGTTTTTGTTTCTAGAAGATTCTGAGTTTCCTCCTTCTGCAACACAAAATGAAAGGGTTTTATATTTTGATATCTCCGAGTTCCTGCTTGGCTAGAGGGAAAGAAATGGGTTTTTTCAGTAACCAAGATTCATGAGGGTGAATTTTTCTTCCCAGAAAAGCTGCCATCCAGATTATCATGGGCGCACAAAGCCCTGTCGTATCCGCACTCGCCAGCAGAGGGCGACACACAGCCGCCTGCAGGGACAGAGCTGGAGAAGGCTCCAAGGATCTGTCCCGGACCAGCGGGGCCACCAGGCGGCTTTCCCTACTCCACCCACGCCCCCTGACAAAGTGGCCCCATCTAAGAAGACAGCAGAGGTTCCTGGGCCCGAACGTCTGAGCCAGGCTGCGCCGGGGGCGTCAGACTCGGATCATCCCCTGAGCCCTGGAGAGCCAGCCTGGCCCTCAGGTCTCCCCTAAAAAGCTCAGGGAAGGATGCTGGGGAGAAACTCCAGGGAGGAACAGACCCCCCGCCCACCTCCTTCGGCCAGAACATCCCAAAGACCTCCCTGCAGCATTCCAGACCCTACACGGGGGTCTTAGAATAGGGTTGCCCAAGAAAATATAGAACTCCCAATTAAATTTGAATTCCAGATAAAGAACAATTTGTTAGTAAGCCTGCACCAAATATTGTGCAGAATGTGCATATATTTTTAAAAGTGGCTTTTGTTTATCTGGAAATTCAAATTTAACTAGGTGTCTTGTATTTTTTATCTGCTAAGTCATTACCACTCTCTTAGTGAGGCTCCTAGAATATTCTAGTCCAGCACAGACCAAAAGTGGGGTTCCTTCTCCCTTACACCAGCCCCTTCTCCCCAAAACTCCTTGGAGGAGCTTCCATAGCAGGCCTGCTCCAAGCTAAACCCCTCACTTCAGAAAGGGCAAGGAATAGTGGATGCTACAGGCCACTTGAACCGAGCCACCCTAACCTCTTCTTGTCTGATGGACAGTCCACAAAGACTCGCATTTCCTCGACTTTCTTTGGTCCTTTCAATAAAGCAATAGGCCTGTGCTTAACAGAGAGGGAAACCGAGGCACAGAGATTCCAACCTGTGCAGGGCATCAACTCAACAGACACACTTGGGGGCACAGCACATGCCTCCCAACGTCATAGCTGCAAAGTGAGTGCCTGAGCTGGAGTCTCCTTTCCCCCACCCTGAGCACCGAGACCAGGATTCCACACAGAGAGCACAGACATGTGTTCGGTACCCCTCTGCCCAGCACACCAGACGGCCGGGACTCGGGAAAAGGCCTGTGAGACCGCCTGTGCGGCTGCCCCTGCCAGCAGGACACCTGGGCCGTCCGTGCAGCCTCGGCGACAGCCTCAGCGGCAGCCTGGCTTTCCTGTACAGCCGCTGCAGGGTGTAGGATGCTGATAACGGGAACAATGCTGCAGAGGAAAAGTGGCAGAAGCAGGACAATGAGCCGGCGGCAGGACTCTCCCAGGCCGGCGGGAGCGAGGAAGGACTCATGGGTCCCAGGGGCCAGGCTGGAGACTGCGCTGCGGCGGGCACTTGGGGGACGCCACAGACTCCACTCCCCAGGGAGGCAGCCACACATCCCTGTGGGTGGGGCAGGTGGAGACAGGGACTCCTGCCCCTGAGATGGGTCCTTCCTGCCCTCCATGTGCAGGAGGGCAGGTCACCTGTGAGAGTGAGGATCGAGCGGCTCCAAGGATGGCCACAGTTCTGACCGCAGGGGATCCAGGAACCTCTCACTCTGTCGCTCTCCTGTCCCTCCAACACCCAGCAGGAGGCCTTCTCACCCCGAGCCCGTAAGAGCATCTGTGTCCAGCACAGGACACCCAGGTGGGCCTGCCGGTCACTCAGGTAGGCTGGCCACTGGGGCAGCAGGGAAACAAAATACCTCGAGGCTTGGCCCAACATCGGACCATATTGTGGAGATGGCCATGTGCCTTGTGGGAGCTACTGAATTGGTCCCCAAGAGCAGCTGCCTCTGCCTGTGAGTGGCATCTATAATCCCACCCTCCCAGCCGGAGTGGGAATCCTCACCGGGGGTGCCCAGGGAGCGAAGGCTAAGCCCCTTTCCTCTGCAGCATTCACAGGGCTGGGGTTGAGACCACATCTATGGGTTCACTCCCCAGCTCCACCTTATACTGAAAAGGCCTTAGAGCAACCTATAAGATGCAAACAGTATAAAGGGATAAAATACATTAATAAGGAACAAAATAGAGGGGAAAAGAAACACGGAAGAAAGGTAAAATGGAGCCAGGAGTGAGGCCAAATCCACGAAGGTCACACCATGAAGCCAGTATGGCCAGGTCAGCCGCTAACATAGCAAGAAAGAAACACCACGGCCCGTCACGTGGAGGAGGAAGCCCAGGTGTTCTTTTCTGATACTAAAACCAAAGGAACTTCTCAGGCAAGGTCCTCCTGCAGAGGACACGGTGTAAATCCATGGACACCTACCCCGGGGTCTCACTGTGACCACAGCCTGCCCCTCCCAGGGCTGTCTCTGGGAGCTTCTCTCAATGATAGGCAGGGGCAGCACAGGGACGGCCGGTCAGGAACAGAGACAGAGGCCACTGTCTACCATCCACGTGTCCAGCCCTCTGCTGTGTGGCTTCAGGTAGGGGCAGACTGCCTGCGTATAGAGAGGCCCCCGCAGTCCTCAGCCTGCCCATTCCTCAGTGGGCCCTGGCTAGGTGTCAGGTAGTCAGAGCTGGAGCCGTTCCTCTGGCCGTGCGTGCTCCTGGTTCCTTGCAGACCTCCCTGCTGAGCCCTGTGTGCTGGGTGGGGCTGCCGCCCTCTTGCGAAAGGCAAGACATCTGAGAGGCCATCCAGCCTCTCTCCACCCTGAAGGGCAGGAGGCCAAGACCTGGCCTGATGAGAGTGCACCTTGTCATGTGGTGGGTCACCCGCCGGGCCCAGCCCCCAGCACCTCCCCTGGCGGACACCTGCAGTCACCTCAAAGCATCAGCTGTGACGGGGAACAGCAGGCTCGGCTGGTAGGAGCCAGGGAGGGCAGCTCTTGAGGCCTCCGACTCCACCCCTAGGGGGCCCACAGGCCGCTGCCCAGGTTGGGCAGGTGCATGTTCTACGCCAGGTGCTGCCCTGGGGCCAATCGTGGGTCCCCAGCATGGAGCTGTGCAGTTCAGAGGGATTCTAGCACCTTCTCCGGGTGGGGACCAGGAGACCTTTGCATTTGCTGCCCTGGTCCAACGGGCCACTGCCTCTCCCTCACGTACCCAGAGGGACCACACTGGACTGTGTCCCCAGCAGGCCCCTCCCCAACACAATCAAGGCCATTGCTCCAGAGCTCCTATTATGGTCTGTTTTGTCAGCACTTGGCTTGCAATCAACAGTGGTGACACCAATTAC
The DNA here is from genome assembly GCF_029289425.2 of Pan paniscus. Classification (NCBI taxonomy): domain Eukaryota; kingdom Metazoa; phylum Chordata; class Mammalia; order Primates; family Hominidae; genus Pan; species Pan paniscus. The sequence goes on from NC_073256.2 coordinate 27,046,955, forward strand.
TTGTGTCACAGCTTCTAGGGAAGACGGAGATGTATGACACCCAGCATGGGGGCCATCCATCAGGTCATGAGAGGGACCGAGGGCCTGTCACAGTGACAGGGAGCGGGGTGGCAGTAGGGAGGTGGTAAAGCCAGAGAATCTCAGGACAGCAGGGTGGCAAAGTGGTTTACATCATCAGAATTAGTGTCTGGGCAGGGAATGAGGCCTGGCTTCCAGGAGCCAGGCATAAGCCAAAATGCCTCCCTCTCCTCCGACCCCTGAGCTCTGGCCAAGCTGGACCCTGGCCGTCTTCCAGGCCTCTGCACTGTGGACACTTCTGTTCCCTGCCCTGGAATCTCCCCCACCCCAGCTCTCCTCTTTCTTCAAGGAGCCTTTCTCCATTTACTCCACCCCCAACCCAGTGTGAATGTGCTTTCTTGCTCCTGGCTGAGCAGCAGCAGCTTTCAAAACCGTTGAAGCCAATGTCAGCCTGTCGCAATAACTAACTTATTAAATATTCACGATGATGTGTCTGTACCACCTGAATTCCCACAACCGCCAAGGTAGGTGGGAGGTGAACGTGTAAACTGAGGTGCAGAGACATTGGGAACTTGCCCTGAGTCATGCTCTTCATGAGCAGAGAGTGGCAGAGGGGCAAACTGCAGGCACAGAGGAAGGCGTGACGGGGTCCACCCGCTGCACCTTCAGGACCTACAGTTGTGCTACTGGGGACCCCGGGCTAGATCGAGGCAGGACAATGGTTGGCTGGATGATCTGGTTCTGGAAGTTCCACCAGCCTCAGGAGGATGTGGGCTTTCAGGGGTGCCTGCCAGGGGAGAGAGAAGCCCACACCCCCGTCTCTGCTGACTTGTGCTCTGCCGGTCTCCAGATTCTCCCCACAAGAGACCCTTCCCTTGGAGGAGCTCTCCAAGTCTCCCGCTGTTCTTTCTGCATCAGTTTTCTCATCTGTCCAATGGGTCTAGCAAGCCTGGCCTTGACTCTTCATGGGTCATGCTGAGGGACAGAGGAAACCCAGCTGAGCTTTGTAAAATGTACAGGGCAACTCACCCGTGAGGTGTCGTCTGCTGCGTTCCTCTGATCTGTCTCTGTGGGGCTGGGGAGGGGAGGGCAATGGAACCCTGAGCCGCGGAGAAGTTCATGTCTTAGCCATGGTTGAAAAAGCCTGAGGCAGGGGCTGGGTGCCAGTGGCTCATACCTGTAATCCCAGAACTTTGGGAGGCCGAGGAGGGCCTGAGCCCAGAGGTTCAAGACCACCCTGAGCAACATGGCGAGACTGCATCTCTACCAAAAAAAGAAAAAAAATTAGCCAGGAGTGCTGGTGCACACCTGTAGTCCCAGGTACTTGGGAGGCTAAAGTGGGAGGATCACCTGAGCCTGGGAGGTAAAGGCTGCAGTGAGCTGTGATCGTGCCACTGAACTCGTCTGGGTGACAGAGTGAGACCCTGTCTCAAAAAACAAAAAGAAAAATAAAGGCTGAGTCTGGTGGACCACAGGCTCTAAACCAGAACTACTCAAGTCCAGCACATGGCTTTGGTTCTACTCCAGGGAGTGTCATGGAAATTTAGGGGTGACTCAGCCCCGTGTTTCAGAGTGGAAAAGGACTTTAGCAATGTCGTAGGTGAGGAAACAGGCCCAGAAGAGTGAAGGAGCTGGTTCAAGGTTCAAGGTCATCCAGCTTATTACAAAAGAGCTGACACCAGAACACGCCTCTCCAAGTGGCCAGGAGGGTCCCCCTATAACGGTCCCCTGGGGGGTCTTCCCAGAAGCCAACAACTGGTGAGTACGGAATTCTTCTGTCTTCAGTCTCGATTCTTCGTTCCAGAGACCACTTTCACCGCGGCAGGGTTAGGAGCTTCTCAATCCACGTCTCCTTCAAAGAATTAACGAAGGAGCGAGGCCCGGGACCCGCAAAGAACTTCACAGAATGGTCGAATAACTCACCTGCTATGCTGCTGAGGAGGTTCAGGCCAAAAGGGTGTGACTCGGTCAAGGTCTCACCCCCTGTGCTGGAGAGGAGACCCCGGCACAACCCCTGGTTCTGCTCCTGCGCTGCCACACCCCCGCGCCTCCCTGCACCCCAGGGCAAGTCACCCGCACATAGCGCTACCTGCCAGGACGGGACTGGCCCAGACTGGGCCACTGTTCTAGCTGCTCTCTCCTTGATCTTCCTCACTCCTTCCCCACCTCTTGATTTGCTGCACACCACAGCTCACCCGCAAATGCTAAATAAATGCATCCAGACCCCCAAATGTGGGGAACCAGGACCCCAGTGCCCGCTGGCTGCCTCGGGGCTCCTGCCTTGGGGCTCCTGACTGAGGGCAGGCAAGCCAGGGATGGAAAATGCACCATCAGCACTTCTGTTATTTAACGGGGCCCTGTTGCATTAATTAATTAAATGTCTTCTGTTTCTGAGAAGCGGCAGAGCTGTGCCTGCTTAGAGCTGGGATGCAGGGGATGGTTGAGATTCCATCCTGTTCCCTGGAAGGACATGTGGAAGCAGAGCCCAGAGTGCCGAGAGAGGGAGTGGGCAGCTCCCCTGTCTCACCCCATGGCTGCCACCACGCCTGAGTGTAAACGGGGTGTAAACCCTGAAAGGCTTTGCATCCTCGTCTGGGCTCAGCAGGCTGCGTGGAAGGGGCTTCAAGGCTCCGGAGGAACACACTAGAAAGGGGAGGGAAAAAAGGCACAGGGAGTGAACATCACACACCAGGGCCTGTTGGGGAGTTGGGAGCAAGGGGAGGGAGAGCATTAGGACAAATGCCTAATGCATGTGGGGCTTAAAACCTCGGTTGACAGGTGCAGCAAACCACCATGGCACATGTATACTTACGCAACAAACCGGCACGTTCTGCACATTTCCCAAAACTTAAAGCAAAATGTTTTTTAAAAAGAATAAAATCAACTGTAATTCCCCCGCACCCCTCCCCCCCAAAAAAACAAGACAGCAAAGAAAACACACATCGGCTCAGGGAGCGGCGTAATGGGAAGATTTCAGCGTGATGTATGGTGCTGGGGACGTTATTAATGGTTTGCTGATTTTTACCTT